>NC_136381.1:29121515-30364015 GCF_965140285.1 Lepidochelys kempii | reverse complement strand
TTCTTGCCTTAAAATCTATGAATCTATGAAAACATCTGACATGAAAAGTTGAGTCCACCAGCAAGGACAGAGCAGAAAATAATGCTAAGGGATCTATCACATTGATTAAAACCATGACCAGCAAATAACAAAATGAGATTCAACTTTGAAAATGAAAGCTGGGGAAAATAATTCAAAATACACTCTGTGGGAGAGTGATAACCTGGAAAGCAATAATCTTGAGAGAGAATAAGCATAATAGTGGATCATAAATTAGGTATCTTTAGAGTGCAATATGAGAATGAAAATGCCAATGTAGTTTGGAGCTGGCTACACAGAGGCATTACATCAGAATAGCTCACATATGCAGCACTGTGTTCCCACGTTCAGGGTATCCCTAAACCTCCAACTGACAGATGGGACTGGATGATGGGCTGGATTACTCTAAATTGTCCTGTACTGTGCATTTCTTATGAAGCATATGGCAGTGGCCACTGCTACAAGATGGGATTTTGGGCTAGATGAACCATTGGTTTGACCCAGTAAGACCATTCTTATGTATGTATACAAAACTGTATAATATAAGTCCGTATTATGCTTTATGTTCAATTTTTGATCATTGCTCCAGGACTTTCTAGTAGTTTTGCAGACACTCAGCTAGTGCCAATGAGGACCACCTCTTCTATTGTGGAGCTACAACCATTTACATCTAGCTGAGGATCAGGCCCACTATGTTGTATGCAAATTTGAGGAGGCCCATGCACCTACCCAACTCATACCGCAAAAAAAACCCAAAAAACAAAACAAAACAAAAAAACCCAGAAGCTGTCAAAATTACCTTATGTCTTCATTTCTAATATACAGTGTGCCTCCCTATGGATCAGATCCAACTCCCACTGGGAGTCTTTCCAAAGGTTCAGCCCCAAAATTGTAGAAGCAATATCATTCAAAAGCCTTTGAACCCAGGACTCTAGCAGTGCAATGATAATGCACTGCATCACCTAATACCCTATTCCACATTCTCTATGGAGAATATTATGTTCACATAGCAATTGCAGAAATAACCTTTTTATGAATAGCATACTTACTGTGTGCTTTATTTCTACCCATCTTCCTTTCTCATGACTTGTGAAAGATGAACACTACAATAATGCCATACATATTCATAGAGCAATATTCTAGGATTATGTTCATAATGCAGTTATTCACCATTTATGCATGAATTATTAATAGTCACTAAAGCTATAAATAATCAGGAGATGATGGGCTTTGTAGACTAAATTAAATCATTTATGTATAGTACAATGAATAAAAATATAAAGAATTTGAACTATAATATGCACTTTTTTGAGAATATAGGATTTAAAAACTCTTATTTATGGCAAGTGCCAAACCAGATACTTGATGTTTTCCTATACATCATTTTACATCAAGAACATTCTGACATTATCGTGTGCATTAGAATTTATAAATACATTTATAGCTACTCATGTTTTTAGAAGGATGTATATAGCACAAGAAGGAAAGCAGTTTAAGAATGCATATATTGTGTCAGATTGGCAAAAAAAAAGCCCAAGTAGCCAGTTTAAATATAAGATGACAAAGCTCACATGACTGGTGCTTTGAAAAAGACTTTGGAGCCCTGAATACACAGATTTGAGCTACTTCGACACAGGAAACTGGACACGGGACCACGGATATGATTGTGCCAGAACCCCCTACAATCCAGATCTAAATATGGGTTTCAAGGCATGTATGGGGAAGAACACTAGTATGAGTGGAGTGTGCATATGAATTTGCCTCAACTGTGGCATTTCCCTGTATCCATGCCAATTTGTCATATGGATGGGACTAAGGGGCATGTACTGGTCCCAAGTTCAGTAGTCTTCTCACCCGATTCTCATAAGACACTGACCCTTTCCCAAATCTATAAAGTTCTCTGTCTCCCCTTTCTGGTAGTAGCAAGCTCTGATGACCACTTCAGAACCGTTTTCCACTACACTCTTCTCACCAATACACATGAACATGGAACCTTCTCCGAGAGATGCCACCGGATCAGCCGAGCACACCCCGGTATTCACCAGTTTGAGGCTGGAATTCACTGTCATCCACTTCTTCTCCCACAGCACCAGGAACATCCATATTTACTGGGAAGTTTCAGAGAAGGTGAAGTTGGGCAGACTGTGGCCTACTGTCAGGATGGATAAAGCACCTTGGGCTCCAGTAACAGAAGGCAAAAGTCTCCAGAAGTCACCCCAGGAGGAGTCCTATAACATGCTCCTGCTTCAGGAGTCAGGACCGGGTGCTCTTCAGAGCTCCCAGTACTGAGTCTGAGATGACTCATGATACTCTCCTCCACCGCATCAGCCTCATCATCCAACAGGATGTCAATGAGGGCCAGGGTGAGGAGGCATCAATGACTGTGGAGGAGGCCCCAAAAGGCTGGAGAAAGAGGTGCAAGTTATCCTGCGCCTCTATGCAGAAGCGCTAGCTCTGCAAGTCCCTCCTTGATGAGTCAGAGGAGGACCCCAAAACTCAGCAGGATCCAGAATCTGAGGCGGATAAGTTAACCCCCCACCAACATCTCCTCCCTCTTCGTCACAGGTCTGGATGCAGAATTGGAACCCCCCTCATCTCCGTTTCTCCCCACAAATGGTCCCCAAACAAAGAAACAACTGTAAATTCAAAATTTTATTGAATTACCATGAACCATTATAAAGCTTTGGCAGAAGCTATAGAACAGATTGTCAGCAAACTA
Source organism: Lepidochelys kempii (assembly GCF_965140285.1). Classification (NCBI taxonomy): domain Eukaryota; kingdom Metazoa; phylum Chordata; order Testudines; family Cheloniidae; genus Lepidochelys; species Lepidochelys kempii. The sequence continues at coordinate 30,361,278 of NC_136381.1, read as the reverse complement.
TCATATTGCCCCTGGATCTGCAAGTTTGTAAGCCAAGAGGCTGAGAGCAAGGGAGGGTCTGTGCCTTTGTTGGCCAAGAGGCTGTCAGCAAAGGAGGGCCTGGAAAGTCTGGTTGGGGATAGGACATTTATACAAGATTAATGGTTCTGCAGTTACAGCTGTTTTCTGCTTCTTCCAAGATCACAAACTTTCACTGTAGTAACCTCCCTCACATTACAAAAGAGACCTGCATCAGGGCCAGTTACATGTGGGAAGAAGAAAGGGAACCTTTGCAATCCTCAGACAGTACAAATGTTTCCAAGCATTCCTGGTCCCTGGTGTTCAGGGGTTCCCCATTCGGAGCCATACGACAGAAGCCAGGAGAAAGGGGAGGAGGGTGGAGCATCACAGTGCCCCTTTGCAGTGGGGAGGCAAGTGGCTTATGGTCTTGTTCAGTAAGTTCATAAAACAAAATACTGTTGCTGTGTGCCTCTTTCTTTCTCCATTCCTTTCTCTGCACTTTGTTAGATGAAGAAGCCAGACATCTTGATGCTGCAAGTGCTGGCTTGTGGACAGTGGGGCATTTGGAGTGGCTCACTTCTCCCCATCGACGCAGGCTCTGTCTGCTACCTTAGAATATAGTCTATTTCTATTTGGTTTGCCTCCCAGGCCCATAACCATATGTCTGCAAATTTCTGGTGCACCAGAAATTCTAGTTCTTAAGGTTAAACAGCAACGTAAATGTGCTTGATCCACCTTCATAATTCTCCAGATCCCTCCAATCAATGACAAGCAGCACAAATATTTTCTTGGCATAGATTGCCAAAGTCCCACCACAGGACTAAAAAGTGCCCTACCTTTTCCAATCTGGTACTTGCTAAACTGCTATGTTCTCCAGTGGATGACCAACCTTAAATAAGATACTGGGAACCATTAGCATTGTCTCTGAAATAAATCCACCCCCTGGACCATTCACATACTTAAAGATATTAAATTTTTAAACACTATTATTTCATGCTACCTACCATTTTCAGCAAGGGGGCTCCTTCCCTGGGGGCTAAAAAGTTGTCTGAGAAGTAAGGATAATAAAACAATTGCTTTCCTGAAATGTGGAAAAAGTATCCTTTGTGTGGACTTCAACAGCAAAGTTATGTTATACAGGGGGATTTTTTTACCCACTTTGAAAGGAAAGAAAAAATATAATGCTATTCTGTGATTGCCTTTGCAAGAAGATTGGGGCTTGAGAGGGACAGAAAAGACCTTCAGTTTCAGCTGAGGAGGGTGAACCCATTCTGCCTGGGAGCACAAGCAGCAGCCCAAGGACAGTAGAGGTGAATGAAGAAGGACACTTGAGGACCTGCTTATTGGCTTTGACCGAAGGAGCTAGGAGCAGGTTGAATTTATGAATGAAAGGGCTGTGCAGTGAGAGAAATATAGTCTACAGAAGCAGGAGTCAATAACGATCTAAGTTCCTGGAGTAGCACGCACAGTACAGGGAACAGGTGCTTGCACAAAGGGACTGGGAACATGCCCTGTTGCAATTCCTGGCAATGTGGTGGTGGAAAGGATTTGTCTCTCGCCTGCCACAATAGCTACTGTTAGTGGCCAGGAACTGGCACCTGTTCTTCATCCTCCACCTTTTCCTCCTCCTTCGTCTGCACCCGAGGGTGCTGCTGAGCAAGAGGATCAAATCTCCCACAGGGACTGGGGAGAATGCAGGACTCAACACTCTGCAATGTCCCCCAAAACTCCTCCCAAGGGGAGCCTTTGATCATGCAGAAGAGGAACAAGGAGCTTGAGGTTTTGCCTGAAGGGCAGCATGTGTCCAGTCCCCAAACTCCAAACATGAGATGCCACCATTTCTTCCCCCCCAGACTATTTTCCACAGTTGTTCTGCCCTTGTCCTGGAGAGGCGCTCTCCCCTTTTTCAGGGGAGCGGGAGAGCAAGGTCAAGGACTCAGGGTTGCAGCCATTAAAGTTGTAATGTTCTTTGGGGAATCTGATCCATTCTGCTTTCTTTCGCAGCTGCTTTTTAAAAAATGTTCAGAGATATGCTATATTTACTAGTTTCAATAAATGCTATTTTTGTTTACTTATGTGTGGGGCCTTCATCTGAGCTGTGATGAAAGGGTAATTTGTCACCCTTAAAGCTTTGGACGCCACCAATTGTTGCCTTGAGTCGTATACCTCCCCATGGCAGAAAACTGAAGGTCTTCTCTGTCCTTCCCAAGCCCCTCCCCCCATTTTCCTCTCCCCGCATCCAGGTGAATATAACAAAGTAGGCCAGAGATATCCCATAATCCCATGGGCCAACTTCCTTTGTCCTCTCTATCCCAAGAATCTCCAATTAACTCAACTGAAAATGGAAACCACACTCTTTGGCACACAGTAACAGCTCAGTGGGTCAGTGTTAACCCTGCCTTTGTCTTCTGACCACTGAACTGCAAACACATTATCAGAGATTCTGTTCTCCTCCACTGAGCTATTTCAGACAATAACCCTCTGTTTCTTGTCCTGTTGTAGGCCCCCAGAACTCTGCAGGCTGCTGTACCACCACAATTTGACCCCTGGGCCAATGTACCTTTGTGCACCATTCCAAGAGTTTCCTTGATGAGCTTATGGTCAAAGTTCTTGAGAAGGCCAACAAGCAGGTCCAGTACCAGAAGCAGAGGGATTTCAGACTGGATAAAAAGCATACTGAGATGCAGGAGGAAAAGCTGAAGTTTATTGCACATCTGGAAGTCAAGATTTCAGTGTGAGAGCAGGCACTCGCAATGCACTTGAAACAGGAATGGTGGCTAAGGGAGGAAGGCAGAGCTCAGAAGAGAGAACTGTTTGAGAGGATCATCTCCCTCATGGGCTGCAAGATTACCAGCTCTTTCTGCCTCTCCCAAACCATAGCCTGATCCCCTTCCAATGTACCCTCAGCCCAGAAACTTCTTGGAGAACTCCATGTTAAGGTGTCCCATGCAATCGGGCCTCAGAAGTGGCTGGGCAGGGCAAATAAACCCTTTGCAGCCTTCCTTCTTGAACCAATTCCCTGTGGATACCTCCACCTCCATTCCCTAGAGCCAAGTACTCAGAACATGAGGAAGGAAAGGAAAATAGAATGGAGGCCCAGGGGACATGCAGCAGCAGTGGCATGTTTGCATTGGTTCATGAACTTTTTTTTTAAATGTTTTGTTATAACTGGGTTTTTTTGGTGTTATACTCGCAGCTGACCTGCCCAGCAATGGATGACTGCTGTCCTGTTTTAACATATGTTTACAAATAAAGCCTTTTAGGTCATCAAGAAAGTTTATTGCTATCATTGCACCTCATCATACAATCATGATTTGAAATAATAAAGCTAAACACGTGATCAGGAGCAATTAGACATCACTAAGTGAATCCTATTCCTGTGTACAGCTAGGGACAGGACTTCGCACTTCAATCACTTCCTTATATGAACCCATATTGTGAATGGCCCCCCCACAAAAATCATAATTCAGCATGTCATTAATAAATACATGACATGACTCTCAAGTCCCTACTCCTCCCAAAAATTAATTAGACCCATTCCTCCCAACACAAGCACATTTTAGAGGTACTATGCCTCCTCTTCCATCGGGCTGTGCAAATTCATAATGTGGGAGCACAAGGCATCCCTGACTTCTGTTTCCTGGGTGCATCCAGCTCCGGCTGTGGCAGCTGCACATTCTAGTTGAGGGTACAGATCCAGCAGCCTGCTCACTGTCATAAGTCCATTCAAGGGGAAGTGGCTCACCTCTGGCTTCACAAAGATCATGAAGAGCACAGCAAGCCACAGTGATGTGGACAGCATTAATGACACTGACATCCAAATGGGTCTGTAAACATCTCCAATGGGATTTCAATCTGCCAAAAACACATGCAACAACTATTCCACACCTGCTGAGAGTGTAATTAGATCTTCTTTTGAAAGGGCCTCAGAAATCAGGGGTTTCATGAGCCAAGGTAAAAGAGGGTATCCAAGGTCCCCCAAGATAATAGTGGGGACAGTGACTTCATTTATGGCAATGTCATCTGTTCATGAATGTAAACTCCTGATCAGTGAAAAATCCTGGCATCATGAACTCTTCCAATGCAGCCCACTTCGACATTCATAAATTGACCTCTGTGGTCCACAAGGGACTGCATAACAATGGAGTAGTACTTTTTGCAGTGTATGCATTCATGTGCTCCTTGAGGATGGCAAACTATAGACACAGGAGCCAGCAGTAGCCCTGTCACAGTTTGGAAACCCCATTCTCTAAAAGCCTCCATTTACCACAGGGATATCTTTTATGCCTGCTACCTTGGGGTAAGCCACATGCCTGATTGCCTCAGAAACCTCTGCCACCACTGTATGCACCATCAGCTTTCCAACACTAAACAGATAGTCAATGGACCTGTAGAAGTCTGGGGTAGTCAGCTTCCAGAAAGCTATAGCAACCTGCTTCTGGACTGGCAAGGATGGCCTCATGCATATGTCTTTATGCTGGAGGGTCAGGAGAAGCTGTTTACAAAGCTCCAGAAATGTAGCTTTCTTCACAAAGTTCTGGACCCACTTCTGGTCATCCCAGGTCTGCATGATGATGTGATCCACCAGCCTGTGCTTGTGGCCCTGTGCCAGAAGCACTGGTCTACGTAGGGGACATCAATGGCTATACTGAGTGTATTAAGCAGTATCAGCCAGTGCAAGTCTGCCATGACAGGGTACTCTTCCTTCTCTGCCTCCTCCTCCTGCTCCATCCTAAGCTCTCTCAGGTGCCTTTGGTGGGCCAGAAAACACTGCTGAAATGTCCACCAGTGCCTCATGGAAGCTCTGCTCATTTCTTGACACAGGAGTGAAAGCATAAGCAAGAGAACTTCTTGAACAGTTCGGGATTGGTAGGCTATTCAAACTTCCTGTGACATGCAGGGTAGGCAGTAAAGTCTTCCCATAGTGCACCACAGACAAAAGGCTAGAGTGGCCACAGTTCAGGAGGGTACTAAGTAGTCTGGGATATGGTGGGTTTGACTCAGGTTTACATGCTGAAATGTGGATGCCAGAGCCACAGGTTTGAGCCTGGGCTAGAAAATTCCTAATGTAGGAATAAGAATCAATGCAGATGTTCAAGCCCAGAGTTTTCTAATAAGAGTTTCCCACTAATCCTGGGCTTACATTGCAGTATAGATATCCTGAGTTATCCCCCCTAAACTGTGGTCTAGCTAATATTTGAGAACATTTACAGAAAAAGAAAGGACAATAAGTGCAATTAAACTGGCTAAACACCATTTGTAGAACTATCATAAACCAAAAGGTGACATATCTGCAGAGGCACTCTGCCCCTATTACCTGTAATTAGTCATTATCTAAATGACCAGCTAAAGACCGTTGGGTGGTGGTGTGGGGGGAAGCTGACACCAGAGACAACTAGCATCTGCTCATACTGGGGAGGGGGGCACAACATAAAGTGTGGGGGGGCATGTGACTGCCCCATGTGTCTCCTCTGGAAGGAACCGTCCAGCCCCACCTCCCTGAGGCCAGGGCAGCCAATCCCACTGGCTCCTGGGGAGCTGGGACCACAGGAGCAGGAAGCATATGCCTCTGAGCCAGGCCACCCCTGGCCTCCGTCCCTATCCAGGGAGACTCACTGCTCCACAGTTTCTCCCTGGAGCTCTTGCACCTTCACAGATACCTCACCAGGGGGAGGGGCATGGGCAATGCCTCTAACTCGGGCTGAGCACAGGGAACCTGCTGCCAGCACCTTCCCCAATGACCCACCACTCTGCACCTGGCCCCGGGCCACCGCAGTCTCTCCACCAGAGTTACCTGGGAGGGCTCTATCCTTCTCACACTGTGATTTGCCCCCCTCCATCCCTGGCATATTTCCAGCTTGCTCAGCCCCTCTCCCTGGCAGCCGGGCCTGGGTGGGGAGCAGAGGGGGTGGGATGAAGTCGTTTCTCATGCCAGTGGTGCAGCATGGTGACTGCCTAAGAGAAAGCCCGGCTGGGGAAGCAGCAGTGGCCCGCCCCCCTCTGCTCTCTACCGAAGCCAAGCTGCTGGGGAAAAGGGCCAAGCAAGCTGGAGCCCCCACCTCCTTAGCACATTTCCAGCTCACTCCGCCCCAATCCCTGGCAGCCAGGCCCGAGTAGGGCAGCCTCCACCTCCGCAGCCGAGCTCTCGCAGGCAGCTGCCATGCTGCACAGAGGCAGCAACCCAGAGCAGCCACCCTCACCCAGCGAGAGAAGCAGCTGTGTCTGGTCTCCTCCACTCCTCACCCGGAGTGAGGGACTGAACCAGAGAGAGTAGAGCAATCAGATGTCCCAGTTTTATAGGGATAGTCCCAATTTTTGGGTCTTTTTCTTATATAGGCTCCTATTACCCCACACCCTGTCCCCATTTTTTACATTTGCTGCCTGGTCCCCCTACGAGAGAGTGACTGAGCCAACCAGAAATGTGCTGGCGGGAGGCACAGCAGGAGAAGAATGGAGACCTCCTTCCCCACTGGCAGGCTGAGCAAAGCCAGCCCTGCCAGGGCAGCTCTGCACTCATAGAAGTCTGAGGGATACATGACCCGATGTACGCCCCCAACAAACATCGCCTCTGGTTGAAACACAAGTGTATTGTAATGTTCCCTCTTGTGTTTTTAAAGTAGTCGGATGGATTGTAGTGCTTTGTTTGGGACCAGGCTGAGGTCATCTCCTGCTCTTTCACCGTTCCAAAATGTAGGCACAAATTGCATCCCACAGTGATCCAGCACCAGTATGAACATTCACTGAATCAGGCTGTCTGTAAAGGCTTTGCAAGTCAGTCCTGTCCTGTGCCCACTCTGTTCTGAAGTACTCACCTTTAGACTCACAAATGTTATGAAGCACCCAGCACACCACAATCATGTGGATGGCATTGACATCCAACCGGGTGCATAGGCATCACCAGTGAGTCTTCAGCTGTCATCTTCACTTCACTACCATCCTGCAGTTGCTTAATATGAAGTTGTGTTCCCATTTTTCAGGGTATTTGATGTCAGGGTAGGGTTTCATTAGCCAGGTTACAATTGGGTATGCAGAATAGCCAGAATTACCATGTGCATGGAGACACCATACAGAACCAAATAATTTCTGGGTAATAAGGTCCCTTGCTCCCCCTTCAAGTACAGTCCTGATCTCTTCAGCACCCTGGCATCATGAACATTTTTTGTGTATCTGATGTTGGTATTCATGCACCTGCTTTTGTGATCCAGTAATCCTTGAAGAATGAATGAATAGTAATTTTTTTGACAGATGTCTTCACTTGCACCTTTTTATGGGTAAAGTATGGGAATGTGGGTGCCATCAATGGCTCACTTAGAGTTTGGAAACCTCATTCTCTGGAACACAGCAGTAATGTCCAGAACTTTGGTGATCCCCTAGGGGTAGATGAGAATGTTGATAGCTTCACAAACCTGCACCACCATGAGACTAACAGTGGACTGTCACATCAAAATAGCTTGCGACTGATAGATAGCTGTACACCATTGCCAGCTTCCTGAGGGCAATAGTCACATGCTTCTGTCCTGGTATGTGTCTGTGGAACCAAGTTTCCTACAACTTTAGGTTTGGGCCAGCTCTTCACAGAGCTCCAGGAATACCTGCTTCCTCATTCTGAAGTTCTGCCGCCACTGGTCATCATCCCAAATTTCCAGGACAATGCGATCCCATGACACCATGATGATTCTCTTGGTCTAGACACAGAAAATCCACCCTGGTACCTACAGTCCCACCACCAGCAATCTCTTGCAACTCTGTGTCATGGGGCAATAGTGGATCAGTCACCATCCTGGTCACCCATCTTCAGCTTGTGAGAAAGGTCCATGTCCATTTATGCAAGATTCGCACCAGGCTTATACCTGCACACATTCATCCCACAAGAGAAAACAGGAGCAGAAACATGTTCCTGCTCCTTCTTGTGAGCCGAATGTGTGCACATTGCTCCACGTCTTCAACCAAATTGGGCAGAAGAAAAGGGTGAGTGAAAATTGCCATTGACAAATGTGTGAAGGAAGCAAACAATACCAACAATACACTGCAAGGTGGTTCCAGAGTGTATTCTGTGACACGCAGAACCCTGGGACACCACCACTGAAATGCTAACACCAAATATGTGTACTAAAAAGCAGCAGTGTGGATGCAGGTATATTCATGTATACAGCTTGTACACCTGTCCCACATAACATATGGAGACTCTCAGCATGTGTATGTGGTACATGTGTGAGAATAAATACAGGTAGGTACCTGAATATGTGTTTCAATGTACCTGTTCCATCAAACCAAACACCAGTATTCACTGGATTTTAAGAAACTTTGGAACTCAGTGTTGTCTGTTGTTTTAGATGGGGTGTACATTGGTATGGCACTGATGAGATCTGCAGTAAGACGTTGTTCCTCTGGAGCCTCACAAATACATGTTGTGCATCTGATAAGGCTTTCCCGGTGAGTAAGAATGAAAAACGCACACATAGTGCATAACGTTTTAATAGCAAGTTGTTTATGGTGTATTAGCAGCATATGGCCACACTGAAGTTAAGTGAAGTTTTCCCACATTCACTCCCATGCACGTGCCAAATACAATCACAGCCACTAGGATTCAGTTACTCAAAGTTACTTACACTTCTAACTTCCTCAAAGTTACTTACACTGCTAACTTCCATTGAAATCAATGAAATGATTTCAGTGGAAGTTAGGAGCCTAAATATCTTTGAGGATCTAGGCCTATGTCCCTGGGCTTGCAGATATTTCCTTTTTAGTCCCTGAAGGGACTGCGGGAGGGGTGATGGGGGAAGGCTGAACTGATGGGAGGGCTAGGTGGGGACAGAACTGACTGGGGAGCTGCAGGACAGGATTAACTGCACAGCAGAGGATGGGTAGATGTGCGGGACAGAGCTCCTGTAGCAGGAGCCAAAGTCACCTTACTCAATACATTTGGGAGAGTGGGAAACACTAATTGTCACATGCACACACACTGGGAATGGGTAAGGGGAGTTCAAAAATCAAAAGACAGACCTAAAAACAAAATATAATCTTTAAAAAAATTTCATGATTTATTTGGTCAATCTCTGGATTTTTTTGAGGGAGGGATGTTATCTCTTGAGGTTGGGTAGCTTCTTCCAGTCCCTCCATTCTAACCAACAACCACACCATGAACCTAGCAACCACCCAACCTCCACACTAGCATCCATTAAACTTCCCCTTCCGAGCCCTCATCCTAAACTCCCAGCCAGATATAAAGTTAATCAGCCACAGCAACATTTTTCCTATCTTGACCTTCCTTTCTGCCTTTTGAATGTTATAAGTGGAAAAGGCAATACTGACAACACTAGGCATTCAAATATCATGAGTAAATAGTCATCAGAAACAAACAGAATAACTTACAAGGGTTCTGATGGAATGAAATGGCTAATCTGCTAATAATAACCAATGATATCTCATTAAAATCTGCTATTGTACTCGAGGACTAACAGATAACTCTTTAAAAAAGTAGCAGTGTACCTTACCAGGTGAGTCGGCTGAATTTATGATTAAAAATAGAAAACCTACATGAACATGATATGATAAAGAGAAACTGATATAGTGTTTGAAGAAAATTGTGCCTCTCTAATCTATTAGAATTTTGTACAGTGTGTCAACAAAACTGTGGACAAAGGAGAAGTAGTGGCACAATTTAGCTGAATTTTCAAACAGCATTTGACAAATTCCTCTGCAAGAAGCTATCAAGGATAAAAAATCATGGTATGAGCAGCAAAGTATAGTAAGGGATCAGAAACTGGGTAACAGAAAGTAAAATTGTAGGAATACCTGTTTAATTTTCAACAGTGCAGTATGTTTAGAATGGTGTGTCACCAGAGTCCATAACAGATCCAATGTTCAATATATGTATCAGTGATCTGCAAATAAAACAGTTTAGATTAGTAAAAACTAATCTGGGGGGAAAACTGTGATACACTTCAAAGGGACCTAACAAAGCTAGTTGAATGGGCAGCACAATGGCAGATTAAATTCAATGTCAGAAGGTATGTACATTCGAAATTATAATCTGAACTAAATCAATGGCAACAAATACGGGAAAAAAATGGGTGAGAGTGAAAAGCACAGTAAAAATTTCTCTGCTCAATTTGCAGCGGCAGTAAAAAAAGCAAACAAACTGTTAAGATGCCTAAGAACTAGAAGGGACAATAATACTGAAAATATTGTAATGACACCATTTAAATCATTGATATTCTCTCAATTGCAAAACTAGGTTTTCTTTCACCTTCCTGTGAAGAACCAGACACTGGCTTGTGTCAGAGAAAGGAAAACTAAAACAGATGGACCACTAGCAAGCCATGTGTCCCTATATTCCTATGTTAATCTTCTCACCTGTTTTGCTCCAAGGATCTGCTTCACTAATGATTCTTTGTCAGCTAACATGTCATTTTCTATTTTCTCCACTCTGCCCCTTGTCATTTAAGTCTGCAGTGCAGAGGAAAACAACCAACAGATAAATATTTGAAAGAATAATTATCTAACAAGACTTTTTGCTGTAGTTTTCGCCCTTCCCAATTATTGCATCTGACATGTTAATTCAGGAAAACAAAGTGAAACCAAATTTAAGCAGTTAGTTGTTTTGGTTTTGCAGGATATGTTCAATATGCATCTATGAGGCCATATGGATTTTCTTTCCTTATTAGATGCATGCTATACACTCAAGGGCATTGGAATGGCTAAAAATGTGACTGAAAAATATGAAACATTCCAATAAGATATATAGAGAAGATGTATTTTTAAATTATAGATGTTGCATGAGACATATTAATATATTCCAAAATACACGCAGTATTTGAAAAAATCCCATATTATGAGTAAATATGAGTTATGCTGATAACTATTCTATTAGATAAAATATGAGTGATAAAAACATGTCCCTCTTTGTAAGTTTGCGCAACAGTTTAGGTTGTATTCTAGGCAGAAACAGATTGCACTAATGCAGTGGACAAATGTACTATTAGTAACCTTGTCTATAGCTATTCATCATTTTTATCCATCTGCCCAGCACTTAGCCATCTGTCTCTTCAAGTTCATGGATTTTAAACACTGAAATACTGCAATATATAGTTTTAATGATTTGGAATATCTGGAGGAACAAGATATATTGCATATGAAATGTTTTAATTTTCTACAACAGCCTCTCATTTTGAAGGATATATACAACATACATCCTAGCTAATTACTATCCATTCTATCTCAGCTGTTTTAGTAGGTTGGAGGTTTGTAGCAAAATAATCTGTGTCCTCTAAGCCCAGCAACCCAAAACATTCAGAACTATTTCTCCAGATAAAGAAATCACTCTCTCTCTCTCTCTCTCTTTTACCACTTTCCAACCACCACAGTGTCTTGGCGTGGCTGTCTTGGTACAATCTTGGTACTCCTTCTCCTCAGGTCACTGGTTATTATGCTCCAGTCTCCCAGTGGGAAAGTGTCATATTTCCCTCCCCCCAGCACTCAATACTGGCCTTTCAGTGTCAAGGAAAGTTAGTTGTCCTCAATATCATAAACGAAATATTGACTAATATAAGTGGAAAAAGGTGAGCCAAATTAAAAGTGTGAATAGCACCTGTTCTGCATCAAGTACCTAGAGTACCCAGAGCAATAAGTGAGGAATAGAGCTGGAGAAAATGTAGTTTTAGGGTGACTTAGGGGGCTTATTCCTTCACCCACTTACTTCCCTGGTCCTTCTCACATGAACAGAGAGCAACAATACCCGAAGTCCAAAGGTGCAAACAATTCGATGTTTATTGGGGTGAACTTCCAGCAAACATGATTCCAGTTTCCTTCCTTAGTATCCTCCTTCCCAGCTCTGACACCACAGAGCCTTACACCTGTGTCCCTGTTCCCATTCCTGCCCTTAGCAAAACATGATTCCAATTTCCTTACCCCATTCCCTGTTCCCATTTCCCCCTTTAGCAAAACATGATTCCAATTTCCTTACCCCCATTCCTTGTTCCCATCTCCCCCACCCACACACCCACCCCCACCCACCCACACCCCTTAAGGTTAACCTGTTCCCCTGGACTTGTTTTTTTCACCTCCCTTTCCTGGAGGGCCATAATCTGAGTCTTCTAGTAGCTTGTTTGCTGACCAGATGTATTCATTATTTGCAGCTCCTTTGTGCCCATCAGCTAGGTAATTTGCATTTACACACAGAGGCTTACTAGCTTGCTTTTGGATCCAAAGCTGTTAGCAGTTTAGAGAGTGTCTTAAAAGGGAAACATTCCACTTCCACAAGAGTTCTGATTACTTTCCACTTTCATCTCCTGCTCCAAAACACAGAGATCTGAAAAAGAAAGCACAACCTATTGTGGCCCCTTTTGGAGCCCTATTAGGATTTTAATGAAGTACCATGTTTTATTTGCATTTCTTTTACCCCTTCTCCAATATACACTGCACATGTCCTGGGAAAATGCAAATTCCTTCCATATAGTTTAACCTCCATAACATTATATTAGCCAAATTAATTTTACACAAGGTGTAACTATCTCCCCCATGGCCACAGAGTTTTCATGCACACCCACTAAAGCAACAATCTGATCCCCCAGAGACACCCCAAGGCTCAGTGCTCCCCTCAGTGACCATAACAATTTGTGAATCCAGGTCTAATTTGGCAAATAGTTTCAGCCAAATAAAAAATGCGGATTTTTTTATAAAAAGTTGAAACACTTTGTTTCAACATTTTTGAAATAAATCATTTTGATATTTCATTTTAAAATGAATCGTTTTGTTTTAAAAATGTCCATTTGAATCACTCCAAATGCATTTTTTTTTTCATTTTGGCAAAGAAAACAGAAAAAAAAATCACTTTCTGTTCAAAACTGACCACCAAACCAAAAATCAATTAATTATTCACTCAGCTCTAGTGAGTATATACTTAGGGTGCAGTTACAGATTCCTGGGGCCCTTCTGCTGTCAAGATAAAAATAAATACACTTGCGCTCACATACACTCCTGTTTATCCCCTTGACTGCTATGCTTTTTCTGTAGCATGCCTAAAAGTTACATCTTTTCACCTACTTTCAAAACCATTACAATTTTCAACATTGCAATGTAATTATTGTGGCTTTGCTTCTTGGCTTGTCATGTAGAGATAGGGGTATTATTTTTCCACTGAAAGCCTGGGAAGCTCTTTACATTGTAAATACGTTTTAAAGTTTTGGGAACATCTCACATTGGCTCCTTTGCTTGCCATGCTTTTAGCTTCCTTCAGTTCAGTTTTTCAACTATTCTAGTCAAACTGTGTGCCAGGACTTGCAAATTTTGTGAAGACAAGTTTTGCTTTGCCTGCAATATGCCTTGCTGAAGCTAAGTACGTTCAAGTATTTATAAATATGTTGGAAAGGGAACAAATGCTATATTAAAAGAGTTATTTTGTCATGGGATAATTGCATATGCAATCATAGTCTTCTTAAAATATTTAACTTGTTTGGAGTGGAATTTAATTTCTATTTCATAATTAAAGAAAAACTTCTGCTTCAAAATTTTCTGACACGAGCCACCTTTTTTTAAAGCATCTAAAAACAGTGGGCCTGATCCAACACTCATCAAAGTCATTAACAAGATTTCCAGGCATAGGTTCAGGCCCTGTGTGTCTCTGCACAGAAACCACTAAATATTTCAGCCACCCCATAGGAATTCCATGTAAGAAATCTCTTCTCTTCATAATGATCATTTTTCAAATTGACAGAAATGTGGGTTTACTGGTTTACAATATTCATGACAAGCTGTGTGCTTTGGCTTTGCTTTGCTCTTGTATGTTTGCAATTATACTGAACATTCTTGAAGACCTTGACTTGTGCTGAGTGATATGTTAGTGAAATTTCCCAGTGATATACTGTATTAGACAAGGTTTTACTGCATATATGCTCAGACCTTGGAATACCATCTGCTATTTACGGCTACTTTCTGCAGTGGGAGTCTGAACAGAAGATTGACATTTTGAAAGCATCTGAGGTTTTCTATCTCTTATCTTCACAGACAGAGAATTGTAGCCCTTGCTTTTTGTAATGGAATTTTACAGCAGTTATTAAAAATGACATAAACAGTAAATCAGTGATCACAGTTATATTGCTAATGGAAATATCTAACACACTGCTCTTATCTGTGTTCGTGAATAAAGCCTCAAACTGCCTCCTGATTTTAAGAGCAGGTTATCCTCTCACACAAATGTAAATCAGAAATAACTTCACTGAATTCAAAGTACTTACACCAGTGTCAATTAAGTGTGACATCAGAATCAAGTTCAATTGAATTACAGTGGTGTAAAATGAAAGCTTCACTAAGGGAGAGCAGTTTTGCAGAACCTAAGGGGCATCCACACTCTAATTAGCAGGAGCGCATTTCAAGGAGCCTATAATTGATAAATGTTTTCCATTTGTCTGATTTGAATTCAATAATTAAAAATAGCAAAGCCATTATAAACAAATATTTGTCAGACTGTGATCTTACATAGGATGTTGACTTAAATTTGTATGCCATTGTGGAAGCCTGTGTCATGTATGTCCAGCATTTGTAGGATGGCTTATAGAGCCCAATCCCATAAATACCCACGGAGGAATCCTATTTAAAGTTAATGGGGGTTGTGAATGTGGCAAGATTACAGGCCCCAAGTTTTGTCCAAATGGGCTAAGGCTCTTGTGGTTGATATATTTTATTGTTCTGTGGTAAGCCATATATTATTTGAGGCTATAAACCATTCTATTTCTCACTTAATTCCATTTCCAATAGTTTATGACAAGGAAACTTTAGTTCAAAATGTTGTATTTCATTTCATTCAGTTTAACAACTTGATTTTGACTTGTCTTTAAATTTATCTTTCTCCCCACCTAATATTATTATATTTAGATCATTTTATGTTAAGCTTAATTAACTAATTATGCCTTTATTGTGATCTTTTAAGCGTCATTTACTTAGTTGTTAGTATACTAAGTGTTTGATTATTAAATGGGGATTTGAGTGGTTTTAGGGGCTTAATAAGTAATTTAATGGATATTCATTGATTTATTCATTGCGTGTAAGTAAAGGATAATAAGGACCTGAGAGTGGGTGACATTAGTACACAGAGTACCAGGAGGCTAATTGCTGGTTATTTTGCTGCAATTTTAACTGCTTTACTTTGATGCTGATATTGGAATGTTTTTACAGAACATGTACAAGCTGGTAAACTTAATAGACATGCCTCTATGTAAAGCAAATAGGGCATTACTTGTTTCTTAGAGAGAATTTTAATTTTAATTGCATTAGCTTGGCAATGTGAAGCTCTAACTGCTACATGGGAAATGTGTATAATTTGCATACCCATACTCACACTGGTTATTACTTAACACTGTAATTTTTGACATTATTTGTGGAATACAGTACTACCCAAAAGGAATAAGAGTGGCAGAAATCTGGCCCTTAAATTATACGTGGTTTTTTTATGAGCTTTCAAGACCTTATCTAAACTGCAGCTCTACAGTGTTTAAAACTTTTGTTTAAACATGGTGGTGACCCAACTGCATTAAAGCATTATTTTGTCTTGCCTCTACTGTCTTATAACCTGACTTTTACAGGGCTAGAGCACAGTACCTTAAGATGTACTAAAAGGTAGCTAGTGCAAGATAATGGAGTCCAGTTTGAAATGCAAATTAGGTACTTTTTAATTCATGCCAGCAGGGTCTTCATGTGGTAGTTAGACTGCAACACATTAAAACACTCTACAGTTCACTCACCCCCATAGTCCAGACTACATTGTCATATAGCCAAGCTCTAAGAGTAGAATTTTGCCTTTAGGGCCAAATCCCGATACCACTAAAATCAACTGTAAAGTTTTCATTCATGTCAATAGAACAGGGACTTGGCCCTTAATGTGTGCCAGCACTCTACACCATTAAAAAATATCATTCTTTCTCCTTCTATTTTAATCTATTATGATTAGTTTAGCTAAGGTAACTCCTTCATCTGGCTCATCTATCTCACTGAGGTGCCAAATCCTGCAACCAAATCTTTAACTCCCATTGATGTCAGCAGAAATGTTACCTGAGTAAAGACTGATGGATTTGACCTGTAGTCGTTATTCCCTCATGATTAACACTTAGATAATACTAACGACCAAGAGCCTTTCCATCCTCTCCAGTTTTCACTGTAGATGGGATGAAACAGGCAGAAAACTTCTCTTTCTACTAAAATTCCATGGGATGGGATGGGGATTGAGCCAGCACAGAAATGTCCCCTGCTCCCAAAACTAATGAAGCTTCTTAGTGCAAACATCCTGCTTTAAAAGATCCATGGTGTCAGAGGGAGGTGGGGAAAGAGTAAATGGGAAGGGAAAAGAGCAGGAAAGAAGCACCTTTTGAAGCAACATCTCTCCTGATGCCTGTAGGGATTTCCTGGCCCTTCCCAGCTTCAAAGGTTTTCACTTCCTAGCAACAGATCTTTAACAACAATGAACAACACTGTGGGCTAGATCCCAAAAGGGACTTAGGCATTGTAATTCAGCATTGCAGCACCTAACTTTAGTTACTTTGTCACTCAGTGGAATCCACAGGCCTGAATTAGGCACCTAAGCTCCTAATACAATGCTCGGTGAAGGTTCGGTGCCTAAGACTGGGACCCACAAAAACCAGTACTCAAAGGGAGGAGCTGGCTGAGCTAGCCAATAGGAAATCCAGAGGAAATAAATGTGGCCTAAGCCATGACCCTCAAAGGAATCAAGTCACCAAAGTCTGGGCAAGAGGGAATTGCCTATCTCCACTCGGGGTTTATAGCCATGAACTCTCTCCTGGAATTAGGTACCTAAGCCTTTTCTTCTTTTTTTGCAAGAAATGCTGAAGGAGGAAGGGATAATGTCCCCTTAATTACTCTAACCACTGGGCTAGAAGTGATAAGGAGCCACCCCTACTTCCTCCTATTTTGTCTTATTTAGGCACTCATTGAGAACACTTAACAGATCAGTCCCTGCAGGTGAGATGGGCTGGGGAACACCTACTTTCGGGTTCTAGTTTGGGTTTAGGCACCAAGTACCTTCACTTAGGTGGCTGTTCCTTTGCTCACTGGCAGAAACTTAGGCACCTTGGGGATTTTAATGGTGGGAATTTAGGTTTTGAGGATCTCGTTTGAGGATTTGAGGATCTGCCTAAATGTTGGATTTAGGTATTAAAGTGGCAATTAGGTGTATAAATCATTTTGTGGATCTAGCCTGCATTCCTTCATTAAGAAGTTTTGGCCCAGGTCCTCAAAGATATTTAGGCATCAAATGCTCATTGAAATCAATGGGAGTTAGATGCCTAAATACCTTTGAGGATCTGAGACTTTGTCAGATGTTGGTGTATTGGTGAGAAAGTAAGTTAGTGTGTGTGTGTATGTGCTAAAATATATGTTTGCTCAAAAATATATCTAAACTTATCAGGTTTCATCCATCCAATCCTTCTTCAGCTCTCATCCTTTTCCTTATTTAGTCCCTCTCAGTAGACTCCTCCATTCCTACTAGATCTTTCAGTGCTTAATTTGTCATGAAATGAAAGAGGTGCTGGGACTTAAGCAATTTTTGTGACATTTGTAACTGATGCAGCAAGCCCAGTGGCACCAGGATTATGAACTGCCAAGCCTAAAGTTGCCAGGGCTCAGCCCTGGCAAGTTCCAGTACAAATTAATCATTGAGCTCTTTGTGAGCCTGATTATCCCATCCATGAGCCCAGTAGTAACTGATGAACTTGGCAAAAATCAACCAAGAAGGTACAATCTTCAGTGCAATCATGAAATGAGAGAGAACCTGATCTATTTAGGTTGGTCACTTAAGGGTTTGTCTACACAGCAACTGGGAGTTGGCTTGGCACACGTGCTAGTTCTACTCAAGTTAGTGTGCTAAAATAGCAGTACGGCTGTAGGGCAGGGGTGGGCAAACTTTTTGGCCTGAGGGCCACATCAGGGTTGTGAAACTGTATGGAGGGCTGGGTAGGGAAGGCTATGCCTCCCCAAACAGCCTGGCCTCTTCCATCTGTCCCCTCCCACTTCCCGCACCCTGACTGCCCCCTTCCAGGACCCCTGCCCCTAACCACCCCCTGGGACCCTACCCCCTATCCACCTGTCCCCCTTCTCCCTGTCCCCTGACTGCCCCAACCCCCTATCCACACCCCCAACCCTGACAGGCCCCCTGGGACTCCCACGACTATCCAACCCCCCTGTTCCCAGTCTCCTGACTGCTCCCTCAGAACCTCCACCCCATCCAACTGCCCCTTGTCCCCTTACTGCCCCCCCGGGACCCTCTGCCCCTTATCCAACCCCCCACCCTGCCCCCTTACCATGCCACTTAGAGGAGCCGTAGCTCGCAGCTCGGCCGGAGTCAGTCACGCCACCGCACTACTCGGCAGAAGTGGCGGGCCAGAGTGCTGGTGGCATGGCAAGCTGAGGCTGTGGGGGTGGGGGGACAGCAGGGGAGGGGCCGGGGGCTAGCCTCCCCGGCCAGGAGCTCAGGAGCTGGTCAGGACAGTCCTGCGGGCCACAGTTTGCCCACCTTTGCTGTAGCGCCATGGACAGCAATTCGGGCTAGCCACCTGAGTACAAGCATGCTCGACTCTGTTGGGTACATACTCAGATGGCTAGGCCACACTGCCACACCCTCAGTGCTATTTTTAGCATGCTAACTGAAGCTAAGTTAGCAGATCTGTCTACCCACTCTGGGAAGCATGCTCCCAGCTGCTGGGTAGACATAACCTAAATGAATACAGGGGCGTTTAGGGAGAGAAGGAGCTAGGGATGTGTACCCAGTGACTGCTAGTAGAAACTATTGTAGGATGCAGAAATGGAGGCAGTCAAAGGTCAAGTTCTTCCCTTGAATTTTGAGTTCTCTGAACCCTAAAATTATAACATCAGATTTGGTGTCCCTAACTTTCTGACATTACCCGGCACCTTTGTGATTTTTGATAACTACTTAGCAATTAGGTATGCATTGGGAATCTATGATTTGCACTTACCTAGTTCAGTCCGTAGCTCTCTTTAAGTATACGCAGCGATTTTCTGAAGGAGCTCTTACCACTATAACCGTCCCCTTTCGATAGGACACAAGCTGCCACATAGTGCAGAGCTTGTGAGATGAAGAGCATAGAGAAAAAAAGAAACATTAAAAATTCCCTTTTCCCTTTCTTGTGACACCAGCACACAGATTTGGTCCCAACACATGTAATCATTTTAACATTAAAAATGAGACACAAGAATTAAAACTTAAAAAAAACTTTAAAACTATCATTTTAAAATAATGGACCAAACCCTGTTCTGAGTTATTCAAGTATAAATCTGGAGCCACTATATTGACTACAATAGAGTTACTCCAGATTTACAGGGATGTAAACAAAATCATAATTTTAGGAAATGAGCTTAAAAGTCTCCTATTGTGACCAACATTGCAGTTCTTTTTTACTCAGTTCACCAGTTTGGCTGTTTGGAATAAGAACTTGCAAAGGCTCCTTGATGTAGCCTACGTTGTGTTATGTGATATCATTAACTTTCTGATATGTAAGGAACAGCACAAAATAAAATCTCAAATGTCCCTTGGGAAACACTTTCTGCTGTTAATAAGTATCCTTTTATGAGACCAAAGAAAAATGCTTAGAAACATGCAACTCTCTGATTTACATAATTGATATAATACTAGGGGAGAAATATTATAAATCTCTTTCAAAGTGAACTTGAAATGCCTTATTTTATGAGCCCCTACTGAATATTTTTACTTGTTTCACAAATGTTCAAAAACTTTTACAATAAAAGACTTTAATTATCTTATCCTTTGTAAACCTTCCCAGGGAAGACCATATAGTTAGGCTTCAATAATAAGTTTCTTTATAGCATTTTCTGAGCTAGCAAATATTCCCTTGATGGTATCTTTAAGTTCTGAAATTGTTTAGCTACATCTCTCCATGTGGGTCAAACCATTTGACCAGCAAAGCCACCAGCTGTTAGCAAGTCATTTATTTTCCCTCCATAAATCACTAGAAAGATGCTGAGCTGTCAGCTTCCAATGTACCTAAATTGAGAAATCACTTTCATTTGTCAAAATATCTCAAATACAAAGGGAAGCTAAAAGTGTGTTTTATTCTGCATTTTATAAGGCAGCAGTTTTGATAAGACTGTATGAATTCATTTACACAGTACCTCAGCAGTAGAGATGGAGAAGATTTATTAGATCACCCAGTCCATCTCTCTACCAATGAAGTCTTTTTCCCTATGGTAATTTTCAGCGCAATCTAGTTTTAAAGATCCCAAGAAACAGCATTTCACCACCAGTGAATGCAGCTCACTATCAGGAAGCTTTCTTCAGTTTACAGACTACATAGTCACAGTTCCTTATCTGAGTTCGTGTATAACCCATGCACCACACTGAACAATTCCTCTCTCTCTCTCTCTATCTTTGGTGTTCAAGCCCCACAAACATAGACCGTCTCATGTTCTACCATCACAGTCACTTAATCTCTTTTAATCTTTCCTCCTAAATCCATCCCTCCAGCCACTTAATCACTTCTGTGGCTTCTCTCCGAATTCCCTCCAGTATGTCAATACCTTTCAGGCACTGCAGTAGCCAGAACTGTGTGCAATAAGAGCCAAATGAAAATGCAACACTGCTTCCCATGATGCCATTGTTTTGGTACCCCACCAAACACACATACACACTTCATTAATACACGCTACTTTTTGTCCCTCTTTACATAGTAATGCCGGTGTTGATGGCATTCCCCATGAGTGGAAAAGGAGATAGAGCTGTGTATGATCTACGGCATAGAGCTCTGAACTGAGATGGGCAGGAAAAGCAGGTTGAGTCAGTAGAGGGAGACCCAGTCCTATATGGTGCTGAGGGTGGTCAGATTCTCCACTCTCACTGACTCTAAGAGAAGCTAGGGCCCAGATCCATAAAGGGACTTAGGACCTAAGTCCCAGGTTTATGCTCCACTCCAAATCACAAATCCCGCTCTCAGCTGCTGCCTGTGGATACCTAAGTTTCTGCATCTGGGCATGTGCATTGCTGTTTCACTCTAGGCATTCAGATGCCTTTATCTTGCCTTAACCACAGAGCAATCCATGACCTGGGGGAAGATAAGCATTCATATACCTAATTCACCTGTGGGGCCTGATCCAATAGGCATGCTCAGAACACACCCCCAGTTAGAATCCAGGGTCTCCCACCTCCCTGGTGGGTGCCCTAGCCACAGGCTACAGAGTCGTTCCTTTTGTCGCTCTTGCTGGCCCAAAAAAGATTTAAGTATTTATACAAAATGGATCCTAACTGTTACAATTCTCTGTGTCTGCTTTTCAGCAGTTGTATGTGATTTGCTCATGTTATTAGAGAGAAAGATGATTAGAGGTAAACTAGGACAATGCATGACTGACACAATTCCCAATTTTCAAATGAGAACATCTTTTTAAGTGTATGAGAATGCACTGTTAGGTGCACTCTCATACCGCTACAATCTAACTTGAACAAGAATCAGAAAACAGTGATATCTCTGCCAAACATTTTACCTATTCTGAACTCTTTAGACAATTTACAATCAATACCTCCTTCATGGGGTAGTTTAGCAGTGTCTGTTTTGGTTCAAATTCAGTATTTAATAATTGCTTCTGATGAATTATATCATTTGAGTTAAATGTTTCATTAGCTATGATTCCTCAGGTGACCATCTTCAGTGGTAGCACAGGCTACAGCAAAAGTGCTGTTAAGATTCTTCTGAGGGTGCTGGAGATAAACAAATCTTTGTTTATCTTACATATATATCATTTATATGTACAGTATTGTGTTCTGTTGTCCACAGAGCCTCTCACACATAATAAGTAGCAAAGTCAAATCAAGCAAGACTCTGGTCCTCCCACTCATTTGAGTTCTGACCCAGGACCCTGGGAGACTGGTTTGGCTTGGCTTCACTCACCTGGCAGTCAAAGGTATCTGCTAATAACCCTTAGTGAGGTCCACAGTTGAAATACACTTGTTGACCCCCAGTCTATCAAGCAGCTCATTGACCCAGGGCATCCAGAGGCATCAAATTTGGAAATAAGGTTTACCTTCCAAAATTCAATACAAAAACAGTGGATACATCGCCTTTCAGTGCCAACGTGATGGGACTCCATCGTTCACTCCAGGACTCTTTGATTACCCCAAACTCCAACATCTTCTGCAGCTACTGCTGGACTGTCTCCTGAATCTTTCACAGCAAGGGTCAGGGGTTCTCACAAACCATCTTCTCTGGTTCAGTGTCTCTGTTGTACTATGCTAGGTGGGAATACCCCAGTCACACCAATTGGACCAAGTGGAAGGATTCCATCAGCTGTTGTAGCTGGCATTCTTGCTCTTGGGAGGAGTTCTCTGCCTAGCAGTACAGGTACAGGGTCAGGGTCAGAGGTACCCAGGGGACTCAGATCCGGTTCTGGTAGGTCTGGCACTATTAAAAGGCCTTCTTTTTCCCACCAGGCTTTGAACATGTTGATGTGGTAAGGGTGGCATATCTTGTAGTTAACAGCTCCCACCTTCCTCACCACTTCAGGCCCTGCCAACATTCCATCAGCTTTGACATAAGGAGTAGTGGGACCCTATATCTGTATGCAAATTGTCTTATCCAGGCTCCTTTGTTGTTGTTGTGTTATTGTTCCTACTGGGCTTTCAGTAGGTTCTCCTGGGCAAATGTCCCTAGCTTCTCCAAGTCTTCCCACAGGTGAATCATGTGTTGGACCACACTAGATTTCAGCGGTGGTTGCTCCTCCCAGGTTTTTCGGAAGAGATCCAGTATTCACTGGGTTTGACTCTGTACAGGAGTTCAAATTGGAAAACCCCACTGAGGCTTGCAGTACCTCCTGGATGATGAATAGGAGGTGAGGGGGCTAATGGTCCCAGTGTCGTGGGTCCTTGACTATGAATTTCCACATCATCTCCTTCAGGGTTTTGTTGAAGCACTCCGCCAGTCTGTCTGTTTGAGTGTGGTAGAGATGTCTTAAAAGCCTTGATTTTTAAAAGAGCACACAGTTCTTTCATTACCTGGGACATCATATTAGTCCCCTGGTCTGTTTGGATCTCTTTAGATGCTCCTACCTGAGCAAACACCTTCAACAGCTCAGGTGCAATATGGGCAGCTGTGGTTGATCAATTGGGTATGGCTTCAGGACACCTGGTGGCATAGTCCACTATTACCAGGATATATTGGTAGCTGGTTGTTGTTAGAGAGCTTATTCCTTCACTCTCCCACTTCCCTGGTCCTTCTCGCATGAACAGAGAGCAACAATACCGGAAGTCCGAAGGTGCAAACAATTTGATGTTTATTGGGGTGAACTTCCAGCAAGCTTAAATCCAAGTTCCTTTTTCCTTATTCTCGAATCCCAACTTACTTCCTGTTTGCCTCTAATTTATATAGTAATATTCTTAGCTATACCTTAACCAATCATTCTACTGAAATTTAACTAACCAATCCTAATATATTGTAACAACCAATTAAATCCTACCACCTTAATTAGTTTACACCCAGCAAAATTAATTATACAGCAGACAGAAACAATCACAGAACCAGACAGAGACCATGCCAATAAACAATAGCAAAGTGGGAACTATAATGACAAAACAATACAGAAGTGAGGATTTCACAACTACATCTATAAAGACATAAGGGTTTCCCAGCTGTGTCTACTGATAAGTGAGTTCTTATCAGACAGAAAACTATCAACCTAAATTTCCTTTACATCTTCTAGGCACTTCCCTTTCTCTGGAGGTGATAGGAATACGCTCCTGTCCTGATAATGCCTAACAGCGCAATAGCACCTTCTTTCAATGTGACTAGTTTGGAATGTGAGGATGTGTCCGGTCACTTCCCCGCTTATGGCTGCCTCTCTCACTTATCCAAAGGCCTTAGCCTAAGCACAGGGCCTCAGACTGTCACAGTAAGAGAAGGACCTTACACCGGCAGACAGTGATTTTGATTCTTTCTTTTATACCTCTAACTAGCCAAGTGATAAGAATACACCTAAATTCTTAAAGTACAGGCCTTTGCAGACAGGCCTGAATATCTATATCCTAACAGTTGTTGTCTGGGGTCCCACCAGATCCACCCTGATCCTCTCCATGGAGGTCTCAACCAACAGTAAGGGGAAAAGCTTAGCTTTTGGGGGTTTCTAGGTCCTGCTCAGTTGATACTCACGGCAGGAGGTGCAATAGTCTTTGACCATGACATGCGCACCCAGACAGTAAAACCTGAGGGTCACCCAATCTAGAGTCTTCTCAGACCTTAGATATTCCACACAGTGTATTGCATGGGTCAGCTGTAATACCTCTGCGGGAACTGCTTGGGGACAAGGAGCTGGGCTCAGGTCTTGACCATCTGGATTACCCAATACAACCTCTCCTCCCTTAGCTTGAAATGGAGCTATAGTTTCCCCAAGCAAGGGTTAACTACTTCCCCATTTGCACTGACAAAGTGTTCATAGACTCAGTTCAGCATTGGGTCTTCCCTTTGGGCACTGTTGAAGTCCACACCTGATGTCAGTGTATCCCACTCTCAGAGATTAGGGGTCCTCTGTTCCCCCAATAGTGGCTCCTCTAAGGAGGGGGCCCTCTCTGGAGTCCTTGTTTTCCTTAGCTGAGTCAGGTTCCCCATCTCCAAAGCCTTTGGTTCCTCCCCCTGGGGATCTCCTTCTTCTCTGAAAAGGCTGTCAACCTAGGCTTTTAAAACTTCCTTGAAATACTCCAGTTTGCACCCT
Organism: Lepidochelys kempii; assembly: GCF_965140285.1. Lineage (NCBI taxonomy): Eukaryota > Metazoa > Chordata > Testudines > Cheloniidae > Lepidochelys > Lepidochelys kempii. The sequence continues at coordinate 30,336,552 of NC_136381.1, read as the reverse complement.
AGAATCACTGGGTACACTAGTGTAGGGGAGACTCCAACCCATACTGTCCTACTGTGCCCCCTTACTTCAAGTTGTACTTCACTCATGGGATATGGTTGCACATCCCTGTGGTCACACTGGGGGTAAATGCCATCACAGCCACACCGTTGACTCTCACCAGGATGGTCAGTTTGGCAGCCCTTTTCTTCCTGGCCTGGGTGTCCACTGTACAGGCATGTCCATAAGAACACTTCATGAAGGAGCAGTCTCACTAGAAATGACTAGGCTGACTGCATGAAAAACAGGGGGCAACTGAGAGGTTCCCTCTTTCCCTTCCCAGCAGCAGGAACTGGGGATGTTCTCCTTCAGGCTGGACAAGGCTTTGGGGTTCTCACCAGCTGGGGCCCCAATGTCTGAGGTCATTCCCATGCCCATTGCTGGGTCACAGGTTGGGGTCAAAGACCGTCATTCCCAGGGAACATTGTTCCTGGTAGCATTTTGAGTCCTCAGACCTGGCACCTCTGGCCCTAGGCACTGCAGAATAGGTGGTCACTCCCATGACACCTTCCATGGCCAGGAAGTTTTCAGCCATACTGATCACCTCAGCCAATTTGCTGGGCCAGTGTCATAGCACCCACTCTCAACTCACTGAATCTAGATGATCTGCTCCAAAATTAACTTCTCGGCCACTTGTTCCCCCATCTGGTCTTCAAGACGCTGGGCAACTGCTGATGTTTGGTGCCCGGTGGAAATCTTTCTTGGCAAAAGTGTTGACGTGGGTCTCAAGGGTGATGTCAAAGGTGTCTAGGGTGACTGCTTTAACTTTAGTATAGTCCTGTGTCTCCATCGTGTGAAGGCCTCAATAGGTGGCCTGGGCCTAGCCCCATGAGGTACAGGACTAGTAGGATAGCTCAATGCTCAAGGAGCCAACATGCCACTGCCATAACTTTCTGAAAGATGAGGAAGAATGCCACTGGGTCACCCCCTGGGACCCGTCTTTGTGAGCTTCACTGGGGGGGGGGGGGAAGGTGGGTGTTACATATAACCACAGGATTTGGGGCCTATGCCCCAGAGCTGGCGCTGGATCCCTGCTGTTGAAAGAGGGCCACTACTTGTTGAATCAGGTATTGTTGCGGTGCTTATTGCTGAGCAGCCTATTCTCGGATAAGCTATTGCTGCTGCTGTTGCTGATGGGTGGCCATCTGCTGAAACAACTACGTCTGCTGTAACTGCTGCTATGCCACCTGTTGTTGCTGGATGTCAGCCAGCCACTCTAACCGCTTTTCCAACTCCATAGTGCTCCTTCCTTTGGTGCCTTCTTCTCTCTTTCCCTTTTCCTTTGTGTGCTCTCTATTTTTCTCTCTTTTTTTCTCTCTCTCTCAGTCTCTCAGCTGACCTGGACCATGTTGACTGCATCTCCACCAGTTGTGGGCAGGAGGCAGGTCTCCTGTCTTATGATCAGAGCCTGAGGCAGAAGTTACTCCCAATGGTTCATCACCAGCATCAACTCTGCCTATAGTTCACAGGCAGAAGCTCTGCCTAGTGGGCATAGTTCACGTGTGGGGTAGGGGAACCTGGGCCCTTCCACTCCACCGGTTACTGACCCAGGGCCCTGGGAGACTGGTTTGGCTTTGCTCACCCGAAGGTGCCTTGCATCAGCCTCAAGTTGGCTTGCCTAGGTCACGCCCTACCTTGTTCTGCATCCTAGCCAACCGCTGTCTGTCTGTGGGGAGTATGCCTTCCAGGCTTCTGGCCTTGGTCCCTCTGGGAGCTGCAGCTCCTCACCCATTCCCTAGATTGGTGGAGAAATCAGGTCATATCCTACCCTTGAGTTCCCAGAGCATGTCCTTCTCCCGGATATGCCAGCCCCTGACTGAGCTGTCTGGTGGCCTTTTAAACCTTGCTTCCAACCCAACCATGCTCGGCCCAGGGGGAAGGGTTCTCTTGTGCTCAGAGTTGCTCCTTAACCCTCTTCTATCCATTGAGGAGTTTATACACCCCTGTCATAAATATAAAGGGAAGGGTAAACACCTTTAAATCCCTCCTGGCCAGAGGAAAAATCCTTTCACCTGTAAAGGGTTAAGAAGCTAAGGTAACCTTGCTGGCACCTGACCAAAATGACCAATGAAGAGACAAGATACTTTCAAAGCTGGGGGGGGGGGGGAGAGAGGAAGGAAACAAAGGGTCCTCTCTGTCTGTGTGATGCTTTTTCCAGGACCAGAGCAGGAATGCAGATCAGAACTCCTGTAAAGAGTTAGTAAGCAATCTAGCTAGATATGCGTTAGATTCTGTTTTGTTTAAACAGCTGATAAAATAAGCTGTGCTGAATAGAATGTATATTCCTGTTTTTGTGTCATTTTGTAACTTAAGGTTTTGCCTAGAGGGATTCTCTATGTTTTGAATCTGACTACTCTGTAAGGTATTTCCCTTCCTGATTTTACAGAGGTTTTTCTTTTACTTTTTCTTTAATTAAAATTCTCTTTTAAGAACCTGATTGCTTTTTCATTGTTCTTAAGATCCAAGGGTTTGGGTCTGTGTTTACCTATGCAAATTGGTGAGGATTTTTATCAAGCCTTCCCCAGGAAAGGGGGTGTAGTGCTTGGGGGGATATTTTTTTTGGGGGGAGACGTCTCCAAGTGGGCACTTTCCCTGTTATTTTTGTTAGACACTTTGGTGGTGGCAGCATAAAGGTTCAAGGACAAAAGGTAAAAGTTTGTACCTTGGGGAATTTTTAACCTAAGCTGGTAAGAATAAGCTTAGGGGGTCTTTCATGCAGGTCCCCACATCTGTACCCTAGAGTTCAAAGTGGGGAAGGAACCTTGACAACCCCATCACACACTCTTTCTATTTAAACGCAAAAGCTTCACAAACCTTATATTAACCTGGAATTATTTAAGCAAATCATGCTATGTATGACACCCTCTTATTCACCACTGTCATGTAATTAGGATATGTTTTGTACAAAGTGTGCCTTGTGAGGTATCATTCTGAAAGTCTTGGTCTGCTAGCTAGCACATACAATCCAATGAGATATTAATGTCTATCTTCGTTTGTGAAGTTATGAAGTTTGGCTATATATGTGTTACTGAAACGTGTTGTGAGGTTGAAAACATCCGCAAGCATGGATGTTTCAGGTACAACATTAAAAAGGCCAAACAATGTTAATGGCTTATTGAGGAGATGCACACAAGCACAAGGATTAGCCCAGGAACAGTGTACAATAGAAACCTCTCAGAGATAGCACTACACAATGGGAACTGTTTGACCCAGGTCACAGCAGAAGAGCTCTCCAGCAAGTGGGAAGAAGATATAAAAGGGGGAAATGACATCATGATGGTATCTCATTCTCCCTCCAACAACACACCTGGAAACACCTGAGGAACAAAGCCTGAACTGGGGGAAGTGATGGTCCCAGGCTAAAGGGATTTCTAGCCTGTGTATGAAAACCTGGGAAACCCAAGATGCAAAGGCAGCTTATGCCTTAAGAATTTTCCAGCCTGTTTATCACTCAGGATGAAAATTTACTAATTCATATCCTATCTATCTAGTATGTTAAGGTCAGTTTGCATTTTTGTTTATTTACTAGTTAATCTGCCTTTATCTGCTTGCTATCACTTATAACCAGTTAAAAGCTATCCTTTCATAGTTAATAAATTTATTTTATGTTTTAGTCCAAACCAGTGTGCGTTTGACTAAGGTCTGTGGGGAAAATCTCAGCTTGGTTACCACAAGCGTGCATGGTCCTCTTCACATTGAGAGAGAGGCAGACTGGGTGTTAAACCCATTTACTGGCCAGATTTGACCAGGGCAGGATGGTACTGCTCTGGTGTCCTATGCTGGTGGTTTGAGAACCTGCATGTAACTGCAGCTGGGTGTGCACTGGTGAAAATGCAAGCTTGGAGAGCTTTACAATGGGAGAGGGACCCCAGGTTGGTGGGTCAGAGGGCTCAGTGATACCCCAGTTCCAGATGGCACCGCAAGGGGAATAAGTCATAAATACCACATACAGTTTCGGGTGAAACATCAGCTAGCTAGGATTATGTATAGATCATGCATTTGGATTCATACATAATTATAAGGCATATACATACCACAGTGTTGAATACAGTGTAACTATCTGGATAGATGAGTAGATACACTATGGTCATGAAGTTAAAATAGAGGGGGAAATTAATGTTTGTTTGTGGGCTGGGGGAGGAGTTCTAAGGTTTTCTTCATCTTCTTTCTTTCTCTTGCTATCTCTCAAGTCCTATAAGGATTACTGTTTCATGTGCTCAGATATACCAAATAGCTGCATACCCTACATCACATGAATATGAAGGTGATTGTTTTTCCCGGCAGTGGAAATAATTCACAAGGTATTTCTCTTTTCAGACGTATTTTTTTCCTGACAGTTCAGATTAGCAGGGTTTGGAAGTTGGTAGCAGTAAGTGCCACTAAATCAGAGAAAGTGAGGAAAAACTGCTTTTTTTCATGCACACACACTGAGAAAATAGCGTTAGAAACAGATCAATTATGGTAAAACATTTTACTTGCATATGACAATAAACATCAGTTTTGCAAATATTGTGGAGTTAAGGCAGTGGACAGAGACTGGATTACAGGGAGCAGGCAACTATTCCTTGCACCCTTCAGATGGGGAAGGGGAGGTGGTGGGGAGCTAGAAGCAGATTGTGGGGAAGTAGGGGTATCTAGGGGACCCGGAGAGGAGTGTCGGAAGGAACCTGGGATGGAAGAGGATTGCTACTGGTTGGCATCAGCTGCATTAGCTCATGTAACCATCCTGTCTCCCATTAATATCCGTCTCCTGGGTTGACCCCATTCTGTTTTCACATTAACTCCTTTTCCTCCATTAGCATCCAGCTTTCCCCAAGTAACCTCTAATCTCACCTTTTCCCACTATAGTTCCTCTGCCTCTTCCCCCTTCTCCTCCTGTACTTCCTGTCACCTGCTTTCCCACCACCACTAGTTCCTGGTTTTTTTCTTCTGCACACCCCCCCCCCCGACCCCACCAATAGCCCCTTACCACAGCCCTTGTGCACAACCTTCTCTCCACTGGGTTCCATGACTGGGGAGGATAGGAGTAGAGAGCCTGCCCCTGAAGAGGTGCCACCGTGTCCCCTGGTGGTGGCCAAGATGAGCTGCAAACCAAGTTCCCTGATGATCCAGGCCTAGCTGAAGGCATGGCATGCTGCCAGTCGGTCTACTCAATTTCTTCAGCAGCTACATGGGGAGCTGATGGGGAGCTGGAGCCTGGCAGCCCTGTGATTCCTTCCTTCCAAGTGTGCAGCTCCTTGGCAGCCTGGAAATCCAGGGGCCCCAGGGTCCCTGGCTCCAGGGCAACGAGCTAGGTGGACTGTCCCAGACCCAGTGCTTCCAGTAGAGCTGGGTGGAGTGCAGTAATTCTGTTTTGTGAAGAATTTTGAAATTTTGTTTCAAACTGGATGAAACAAAAATTCTAAGTCTCAAAAGCCTTCATGAAATGGAATTACTGTTCTCTCAGCTTTTGTTACTATGGTAAATCTCACTATGGGTGACTGCTGGTATCGTTTCAGGATTGTTACTGTAGTATATGGAGGCAAAAAATACCCACATGGTAAAGGACATCTTCTATTCCAGTACAGGTTCACATAGAAAACTAATCAGCCTCCATCTTGGAAACTTTCACAGATACACAGACAGAGACACATACCTGCCTACGCAGCCCTTGCTGGAGCATGCTCAGTAGAGCATGCTTAGGACTAACAGTTAATAACTATGCTCACATTAGCCACCAGGTGGCAATAAAAATACCAAATATAATAACAAAAATCCTACATTATACTCTTCCCTCTTTAAAGTATTAGTAAGAATAAATTTAAAACACTAACATTATGAGAACAAAACAAAAGATCCTAACCAAGAGGTTGGGGTGGATTGCTCTAATTCTCAAACAATTACAAGGGATTATTCTGCCCTTTCTATCATAGTTGCCTTACTGCAAGTCAAGTTTATCTCTAGATTTGGGAGTTTTCTTGAGCAGAGCAGTGGAAACACCTGGTGTTCTGGATCAGTAGCAAGTGCAGAAGGATTTTCTGATAATATAACTGTCTCTGCAAGCTTAATTTACAAATCTGCTGTAGTGGTTGGTACCAGGTCTTCAGCAATCACACTATTTCTGGATGTAGAAATGGAGTAGTCCAATGACTCAATAACACCTGGTACCTCAACATCCAAATGAGAACTCTCTACAGGCACTGAATATGGTACTGAAGATGAACACAATTATGATGTCTACAAGTGTGCATCCCATCTGATAACTCCGTCACCCAAGAAAATGGCCCTATCTACAGCTACAATGCTGATAACCACAAGGGTCATTGCAAAATTTAAGAGCATATACTACATTACCTACACTTAACATTCTTGGTTATTGTCAAGGTTCCTTCCTCACTCTGAACTCTAGGCTACAGATGTGGGGACCTGCATGAAAAGCCCCTAAGCTTATTTTTACCAGCTTAGGTTAAAACTTCCCCAAGGTACAAACTATTTTACCTTTTGCCCTTGGACTTCATTGCTGCCACCATCAAGTGTCTAACAGATATATAACAGGGAAAGAGCCCACTTGGAAATGTCTTTCCCCCCAAAATCCTCTCCAAACCCTACACCCCCTTTCCTGGGGAAGGCTTGATAAAAATCCTCACCAATTTGCATAGGTGAACACAGACCCAAACCTTGGATCTCAAGAACAATGAAAAAAGCAATCAGGTTCTTAAAAGAAGAATTTTAATTGAAGAAAAAAAGTAAAAGAATCACCTCTGTAAAATCAGGATGGTAAATACCTTACCGGGTAATCAGATTCAAAACATAGAGAATCCCTCTAGGCAAAACCTTAAGTTACAAAAAGACACAAAACCAGGAATCTACATTCCATTCAGCACATCTTATTTTCTCAGCCATTTAAACAAACAGAATCTAACGCATATCTAGCTAGATTACTTACTAAGTTCTAAGACTCCATTCCTGTTCTGTTCCCAGCAGAAGCATCACACAGACAGAGAGAGCCTTTGTTTCTCCCCGCCCTCCAGCTTTGAAAGTATCTTGTCTCCTTATTGGTCATTTTGGTCAGGTACCAGCGAGGTTATCCTAGCTTCTTAACCCTTTACAGATTAAAGGGTTTTTCCTCTGGCCAGGAGGGATTTTAAAGGTGTTTAACCTTCCCTTTATATTTATGACAGTTATGCTCATACATCATAGTATAAGTTTTGTGTATCTGATTTTTTTCTCACCTTTCAGCTTCATCAAGGTCTAGAGAGTCCAGAGGAGTTCTTAGTTACCTTCCCATTAAGAGTTCTGCAGATGTCTTTCCTGTTGTTGCTTGTGGTGTCACACAAGACTGGAAAAGAAGACTGGCCAGCTTGGCTTCTATGCTACCATATGTCATCTACTTCATTCCCTCCTTTATAATTTGCCCAGCCCTTTCTACTAGGCCACCTGGCCAGCTTGGTGCCTATGCCACCTTCTTCATTCCCTCTTTCATGGTTTGCACAGCCTGCTCCACTAGACCATTTGAAGAAAATGGCGTGGCAGAGTTATAATGTGTTTGATGGTGGGTTTTTCTACATAAATTCCTGAACTACAGCACCAGTGAACTGGGTACCGTTGTCACTCACTGTTGTCTGAGGCAATCCAAAAATGGAAGATGTAAGTCAAAGTTTATCAAGTGTAGCTTTGGCTGTAAAAGAGGACCTTGTGTGTGCCTCAATCCCTTTTGAATGAGCAACAATTATTATTAAAAATATTCCCCATAAATGGACCAGCATAGTCTACATGAAACCTCACCCAGGGTTGCCAAGGCCACACCCATTGGTGTAAAGGAACTTTCAGTGGAGTATGAGGGCTGGATTTGGAAACTACACAATGTTGCACAAAAGTCTTTATCTCATGCTCCATTCCTGTCCACCACACATAACTGTGTGAGAGCCTCTTCTCGAGCATAATGCCAGGATGTACTTCATGTAACAACTTTAGCATAACTGGTTTACTTACTGGCGGTATGATCACTCAGGACCCTAATAATAAGCAGCCATCCTAGCCACTTAAATACTCCTTTTGGGAGTAATAAAGTTGTAGTTCAGTGCTTAACCTCTCTGTCCAGCAGTTGTAACCCTTCTCTGCACTTGAGACAATAATGGGTCCCTGTTTCTCTCATTCTCTTCTATTTGTGTTGCATCTGTTAGCAAAGTGGACAGTATGGTTGCTGTATGCTGAAGTACTTTTGGCAGGCTATCCAGTAAAGGAAGTCTACGCAGAGCATTTGCATTACCCAAAGCTTTTCCAGATTTATAATTAAATGTATAGTCACAATATAATAAGGTGAGCGCTCATCTATGAAATCTGGCAGATGGCACAGGAGGGTACAAGTCTGTACTCACCAAAGAGACTTTTCAGAGTGTATGTATGTGAATATATAACAACATGCTTTATAGGTAAGAGTGGACCTTCTTTACCCCCAACACTACTGCTAGCTCTGCTCATTCTAGCTGGGATTTTTTTTTTCTGCTGGAGCTAATAACGTTGATGCATAACTGATGGGACTCTCAAATCCATCGGACATTCAGTGGGCTAGTATCACTCCTACCCCTTGTAATGAGGTCTCAAAAGACAGTACTAGTCTTTCTGCCTATCATAATGAACTATAAAAGGTTTGTTGACATGAGCAATTTCTTAGCTTCTGCAAAAGCTATTTTTTGTTTTTGACCCCACTAGCATTTTACCCCTTACTGTAACAGTTTGTGGAATGGAGTCAATATGGATGCCAAGATGGGTAAATTTTACCACAGTAACTTAGCAGGCATAGGAAGGATTTCACTTCAGACCCTGACTTTAGTGCTGGTGCTTCAGTAATGGCCTGTACCTTCTCATTTACTGAAAAAAGGCTAGTTGCATCAATTTCTGTGCCCTGGGTAAATGACTTCAGCAGCATGAAAAATACACTGCTCCCTCTTTATATGCACACCTGCATCAGCTAATTTTTCCAGTACCTGATCCAGGTTTTGTAAGTGTTCTGACTCGGATTCCCTTGTAATGAGGATATCAGCAAGGTATACACAAATATTTATGGCATACCTTTGAATAAACTGTCCATTGCCCTTTGAAAAATACCCATAGCTGCTGACACTACAAATGGGTGGTTGCTGTAACAAATCAACCCTTTGGGAGTGTTGATCATTAAATAGGGTTTAGAGCTATTATCCAGAAGGATTTGGAGGTTGACATTAAGTTAATGATTTTTAAATTGATTTTTGTGACAGTTTCCCCTCCCCCGATAATGTAGTATACAGGTCTCCAATCCTGGGACACAGGGATGTCTCTAATTTGACCACACAGTTGACTGTGAACCTTGTAGTTCCTGCATATCCTCACTCCACCATCTGATTTCAACTTTTGAAGAAGAGGAGCAGTCCAATCTGAGAACTGGATAGGCTCAGTAATACCAGCTGTCTGTAATCAGTCCAGTTCTTGGTCAACCTTATGATGTATGGTACTTGACTTGGCTTAAAGAAACATGATTTAGCATCTTGATCCATGTAACTTCTACCAGTGACTTTGTGACAGATTTCTGTTACCAATCTGCCACCATGTCAGGTGATCAGGCTGACACTGTAGGATCATTGAGGGGGGGAGATGATGAAACACGCAAAGTGTCTAAATTTTAAGCTTTATTGATAAAATAATAAAATAACAGCACAGAGTGATGGGTGCTCCCCATGGCACTCAGAGGAAGGAAGAAAGTATTAGTGCCCCAAGCCCTAACCCACTTTCATACTCACACACGCATTACCCGAGACTGGCCAGGCCTGGGTGTAATGTAAGAAGGGGGCGGGGGGGTGGACAGGAGTTCTTGTCCTGAGCCTAGGTCATCCAAGGTCCACTGCAAATTTCTGAATTGCTCCAGCTCTCAGGAGGGTTTTAAGTCCTGGGCTCCTTTGGGGATGTTCCACTCCATGACCTCTGTTCCTGGTGCTCTTTGTGCCAGTCCAAACTGGCTTTCTGTGGTCTCTTTCCCTTTCCCAAAATATCCCAGCTTCAGGGATATCTAGCTCCACTCCCCCTCTTGTTGTCTTGTCTGTGTTTTCAGACTCTGCAGCCCTGGGCTTTGTTTTCTTCTTTGCTGGCTTTGCTGTTTTGCAGGTGCATGTCTGTGCAGTTGGATTTTCTTTCTCATGGCTGTTCGGGCAACTTTCAAGCCCCACATCTTTCTTGGCTCGCAGCCAAACGTCGGCTGTGAGTTGCAGCCTCTTATCTTCGAATTGAGCTATCTGAAGTGTTGAATGAACTCGTTCTCTGCTCTCTTCTTCTTCCCCCTCCTTCTCAGCCTCTCGTACCCTGTAAAGGAAAATTCCACTCCCCACTCACACACCTTTGACCCTCCTCAAAATGCTTTGTGATGCTTGCAACAGCGTTAGCCATATACCCTGAGGCTGTGACAACTTCGTTCAAAGTACTGAGACTCTCCGTGAACCGCTCTGAATGTTTTTCAATAAATGCCTCTACGCCTAGTTCATGGACATGGTCAATGCCTGCTGTAGCCGGTAGAGATGATGTTTGCTTGTGTCAATATAGAAATGTGTTGAAATGTAAGTTGGACATGAAATGTAGTTCCTAAAAATAGGCTTGACAATAGTCAAGTGAGGCCTGGTAAAATATGAGTGAAGTGAAACAATTCAGAAGCAAATTAGAAATACGTTAGGGCATAACCCTAGATCATATTGTAAACATGTTTTGGTCAGAACTGATTTTTATGAGTGCTGTAAGGTGGCTGCGGTTCTCTCCCCGTCCATCAGGGAGGGAGACCACGCTCTCTTACTGCAATGCTTCTAGAGTGGCTCCGTTCTGGGGAGAATTAGCCAACAGTTAATAGCTCCAAGCCTGCAGTCCAGACCAGGCAGCAGTAAGCATATAGGCCCATGCCCTCAATCAGGATGGCACCGTAATCAGTACATGGCTCTGGCTTGCGGTCAGGCAGAAAAGTAGTGAGTCTGTTTGCCTGGGGCCCTCACTCAGGATGGGACAGCAATCAGCTAAGGGGTCTAGTCTGAATTCAGGCAGAGCAGTAGTGAATCTATCTGTCCGGGACCCTCACTGAGGATGGGGCAGCAATTGGGTAATGGTTCTAGCCTTCAGTCAGGTGAAACAACACAGCAGTCTAAGGGGGATTAGAGCTCTAGCGAGAGAGCCAGCCAAATCTCTGGCATCCTAGCTTGGGCCTCCTGGCCTAAAGGTTGGGAGGCTGCCACCCCTTATGGTGCCGTGGCAGAGGGATGCAGGACCACTGCGTCCCAGCCTAGGGCCCTAACAGTGGCAGAGTGGTGTACCACTGGGTCAGCAGGAAAATCTGCCCACAGCACGCTGGCCAGCTTGCAGTTAGTAACACAGCCAAACCCTATTTGGCTTCCCTGGACTCCTTCCTACACTCCCAGTCAGTGGGTACCTGGGTTCCGGGGTTGTCATTCACCTCACTGGGGTAAATGGCTAGTGGCAGCCCCAACAGCTCCTCAGTGTCTCTGTTGTCTGGCAGCTCTGGCTCCAGCAGTGTGGGGGGTGGACAGGACTTCCTCTGGCAGCTCTTTCCCAACTGAGCTGGAGGGCTGGCCTTTAATATTTACAATTTCTGTCCCACCCCGGTGCTTCTGGTGGGGCAGCTGCGGGTGACCCAGTTCTGCCCATCAGGGGGCAGTTGCGGTTCTCTCCCCATCCATCAGGAAGGGAGAGCATGGCCCCTGGCTATAGTGCTTTATATAAAATATTAATTCTTTGAAAAATTCTATCATCTATATTGATAGGGCATTGATACAGATTTTAAATAAGATGAGGCTTAATATTAAACAATGAGAAAGTAGAAAATATTTAATTATGATAAAAAGGTGAATTTAATGCTAATGAATTAAGAGTTGTTATTATAATTGCTTATAAAAGGGTAGGAGACTGGTTTTAGATAGGCATTCCCATCCATCATCAAGGTATCATTAGAGAAGGGATTATACCCATCCTTGTCATTCAGTGACTGATCACTCAATGGAGCTTTTAATAGAATCATAGGACTGGAAAAGACCTTGAGAGGTCTTCTACTCCAGTCCCCTGCACAGGGGCCATGAGCAAGAGGCAAGGAGCAGGGCAGGCCTGGGGTGCAAGGCTGCGGAAGGGAGCTTAGGGCAAGGGGGGAAGAAGCAGGGCTTCGTGGGCAATGGGGGGAGGGCAAAGGGAGACAGCAGGGACCAGGGAAGATGGGTGGGGCGCCTGGGGAGGCAGCAAGGGCTAGGGACAATGGGGAAACAGATGGAGTGCCGGTGGGGGCCAAGGGAGCCAAAATACAAGTTATCCCAAGGCATCATTTTCCCTAAGGCCAGCCCTGACCCAGCAGCTGGGACCAGTGCAGAGAACTGAGCCACATGTTCCTGGCTATGTTTGTTGGCTGAGGTATATTTTGCAGTGAGATGTTGGCTTTGCATTGAGGCTTGGCAGAATTCAATTTTTATTCTTTGATAACTTTGTTGGATAATAGTGCGGTTTATTTTTAAGGGGTTTTTTTTAGATATTTGTCAGTATAAATGTAGTGCAAAATTATGGGTGTTAAGCATTTTTTAATTGATATAAGTTTGCACAGTTGTGAGAAATTGTGGAGGGTCAGACAATAATTATTTAATGACAGTAGATGTTGAGATACAAAAACGTAAAGCATAAAATTTCAACACATACAAAGTAAATATCGTTAAATTAAACTCTAATAAGTTCTCAAGTAGAACTTTTCTTACTTTGTCTTTATACACATTTTGAATATTATAGATGTGTTTGTGTCTGTGTACAGTGAAAGTGACATTATCTACATTTACCGATATAAATCTAATCTTTCCAAACCTATTTATTATCAGTTAGATTTCCATAGTTTTAAACTACTACTGAAGAGGCCACCAGAAATTGGTTGCTTAACAGAGATTGTTTTATCAAAGGTGGAGCAAAAAATTGTATCCAATAAATTTGGGGATACTTGGAGTAGTCTTTTAAGTGAGGAAGCAAGTGAATAAGAAAGGTCTCGGGTACAGGTTTCACTGTACTATGTTTTTACTTATGCTGTGCACCTTTAATCAATATTTAATAGCATCTCTCTCTCCAGCAATATATATTATTCCTCTGGGTCTTGCCTTAACCCCTTCAGTTCACCAGGAATGTAAATTTCCTTTGTGTACATCCCAAAGGTATTGAGCTGTATCAAGGCTTCAGCCTTCAGTTTTTGCCATTTGTGAATCCCAGGACAAAGAGGTTAAAGTACTGATAACATTTGTCATATATTCTGGATAAATGTTATGACTATATTTTCTAATTCTGCTTAATGAGTTTTGGGTGCCATTTAGTAATGGTGACCTTTACTATCCATATATTTTAAGCCTGGTTTATTCTTCCCTATGTAATAAAAACACTCTTTGATGGACTATATCTCATCTCTGTGAATATAACAACACTTAAAATTCATCCTTCAGCTTTGTAATCTTTTAACACTGAGCACAGTGTGTTCTTACACATCGTAGATACCTTCATTACCAGAAACATTTACACTTTGCAGTTCTCTGAAAAAGGTCTCGCTGCAATTATAGATCAATGTGTGGTAACTGCACTGCAATCTGAAACAACACATGTAGTACTAGGGCCCATTTCTTGAAGAAATGACAACCACTTTTTAAAGGATTATTTTTTATCCAAGCCAACGGCTGTGAAATTTACTCCTGATTGTCTTTAAATAAACAGAAAAACATATAACCTGGAACAGATGTGAAAATATTCTCAAGTGCATCAGGGAAAGGCTCAAAAACCATTGCAATAACAATAAGCCTGATGAAATAACGGCCTCTTTACGCAAAAGGAACAGACAGTTCAGAGAATCATAGAGCAACTGTGCCTAGAAGCTGAGACTTGAAGAACTGGAATCATGTTTTATGCAAATCAAGGGAGAATCAAAACGAAATGGTATTCAATGTGCAAAACCAGGTTGCCCTTGTGACTGATCTGAGCCAAGACCCACAGGCAATTTTATATCTACTACAGCAGCTAAAAGAGATGTGACCTTAGAAGAATGGATCAGAAAAGGAGATACTCTGAATGGGAAAAAAATGATCCATTCAGATCATCCTGTCAAGCGGTTGCTAGGACATGACTTTGGACACTCACAAGAGGCCTCAGAGGTTCACTGACTCCTTCTCCCCTCCTCTGTATATCTTTCTTTCTTTCTTTCTTTCTTTCTTTCTTTCTTTCTTTCTTTCATTTTATCCTCCTACTGGGTCCCTCCATCCCTCATTCTCAGTTTCACTGGATTCCTCCATCTCTCTTTGCTTCTCCCTCCAGCTGTCATTGCAGCAGGTATTCCCTTAGTGAATACACATTGCTTGTCCCCGGGATTTCTCTCTCCAGTGTTCCTCCCTTCATCTCTTTTCTTCTTCTACATCTCACTTTTCTTCTTCTGCTCCTTCCTAGCTTCTTGGCAGTGGGGAGGTTCTTCTGGGACCCTTTAATCAGCCTCACACATCCTAAGATTGGGCTGCATCAGACCACATGCACTGATAATAGTTAGGAGGATCTGAGAGTTGGTTGTTTCTAGCGGCCAGCTCCTTCCCAATCCTCACTGCCTAATTCCCTACAATCCCAATTTTCTCCTGCCCATAGATTTTTACCCCTTGTTCTCTGTTCCCCACTGACCTGTGCAAGATTTGCATAAGTCAGGATGCTGATGCTTATGCTAAGGGCCAGCATTGACATCTTCATTCCCCCATTGACAGGCAAGCTCAATGCCTGAAGCCAGCTAACTGCTTTCCTACTTTCTCTGCAGTCAGCATCACAGGCAGCAAACTGACAAGTAAAAGAAAACAAAACTTTTCATTTTTAGCTATTATTTGAAATTAAAAAAATAATAAAATTGAAGGAAATTTCAAAATGAAAAGTCATTTTTGAATAAAAAAAGAAACATTTCATTTTAAAAATATCAAAATTAAATGTTTTGTGTTCATTTTTAGGGTTTCTTTTTTTATTTCCAAATGAAACCATTCAGTGAATTCAACACAAATTTGTGAAATGTTTCGGTTGTCTCGAAAAAAAGTTTCATTCAGAAAGTCTTGCCCAGTTCTAACCATCACCATTAATTAAGCTGAAACCTATCTAAAACAATAGGGTCCTTGGTCTTGACACCTCCTCATCAATTATTGGGAGTGGACTACATCCAGCCTGACTAAATTGGCCTTCAACATTGGTTATCCACTTGTAAGATAACTCCCTTCTCTTCATGTGCCAATATATATTTATGCCTGTTTCTGTAATTTTCACTCTATGTATCTGAAGAAGTGGGTTTTTATCCATGAAAGCTTATATCCAAATAAATCTGTTCGTCTTTAAGGTGCCACTGGACTCCTCGTTGTTTTTGTGGATACAGACTAACATGGCTATCTCTCTGATATATAAAACAGGGTCCTAGCTCATGACTGGGGCTCCAAGGCACCTGGAATAGCATTAGCATATTTGTAATACAAACAACATATTATGATATATTATTTTAAAGCTAATTTCCCTTCCATTTCTCTCTGCTGTACAATTTAGAACTAATTTGTACGTCCTTTCATCAGAAAGTTTCCAGTAATAGAGCCACAGAATACAATTTCATTGACATACTGTACAGCATACCATTTTCATGTAAAAATTAATTAAACAGTTTTACATGGCATGTCTAGTGAATGGACTGAAAATTCAGTTAGTGCAATTTTTTTGCTTATGAAATTAAAAGTAAGGCTTTACAATACTCAAAACACTTGTATTACAATTCATTATTGGTTTCTGTCATGTACAAATTATTAGTTCAGGTCTGCTAATAAAGAAGCTCAACCCCAGGGGAAGCTGGAAAATAGTGTGGAAATCACACTTTACAGCACTCCATTAAAAGAAGTTGTAGCCTATTCACACAGGTTGATACACCCATGCTACCTGACGACTTCACCCTAAGCCCTAATGTTCAAAACTCTTTCTGGATCAGGAAACTCTGTAACGCAAATGAGACCTAAGTGCAGAGGTGAAAGTAAGCCGGTACGCCCAGGCACGGTGTACTGGCAAGAGCCGGTGTGCCGTACCGGGGTGGATCGGCTTCCCCAGGCGCAATTTAAAGGGCCTGCGGCTCCCAGCAGCAGCTGGAGCCCCCAACCCTTTAAATTGCTGCCAGAGCCCTGCTGCCAGAGCCCTGGGATAGCGGTGGCGGGGCTGGGGCAGTGATTTAAAGGGTCCAGGGCGGTAGCGGTGGCCGAGCCCATCCCCGGAGCCCTGCCGCCACTTCCCCAGTGCTCCGGCAGGCTCCGGGGATAATTTAAAGGGCCCGGGGCTTGGCCGCTGCTACCGCCCCGGGCCCTTTAAACCACTGCCAGAGCCCCCCGCTGCCGCTGTTACCCTGTGGAGGGGGAAGGAGGCACTTGCTGGTACATGGTGGGCCAGGGCTGGCTGTGACACCCCCCAGCCCTGCCTCTTTCGCCCAAGGCCCCGCCCCTTCCGGGGGCCAGAGCCGGCCCCAGCCCAGCCCCGTACTGGTAAGTCCCTAGACTTACTTTCACCCTTGCCTAAGTGGCTTAATTACAAATGGCCTAATGAAGACTCTGGCCAGGAAAGGGATGCAGGGGGCAGGCTAAGGTGCTCTGAAGGTTTTAGCAGCAAACCACCACATCTGTCTGGATCCAGTATGCTTTTTTGTGAGTGTTTGGCTACGGACAATGACACACAACCTCATCCACATTTGTGGGATAATGGTGTACTCTATGAGCACACGTTGTGACAACTCATGAACCAGTGGCCCTCCAACTATGCTGTTTTAGGACATTTTCACCTAAGCACATATACACAATTCAGTGGGGGAAAAAATCATGAAAAGCACCTTTTTCTGCATCAGACAAGTATGTGGGGTATGAATGTATCCCAAACATTTTGCACTATTCGTCCGTCTTTCTATGTACGTTTGCTTCTAGTGAAAATATCTTGTAGTGTAATAGTAGTAACTATTTCTCCCTCACTAAACATGCTCACATATAATGAGATGATTCCATCATACCCATCATCTTGCCATGTGCAGCAACGTAGCACCCTTATCCCTTGGCTACCATAGAAAACCAGCCACCAGAGGTATACTTAACAAACTCATCAATGGACCCTGCCATGTTTGCCCAAGGTCAGCTGACCAGAAGAGCCACCAGCATTGTGGTGAATGCAGTGCATTTGTATGCACTGACCACTCTATATTGATGCAGATGTGAAAATTGCATATAGGGTCATATTGAATGAGACCTTTGCTAGCTCTTTCAATTGGTCTGTCATAAATACAAAGGGAAGGATAAACACCTTTAAAATCCCTCCTGGCCAGGGGAAAAACCCTTTCATCTGTAAAGGGTTAAGAAGCTGGATAACCTCCCTGGCACCTGACCAAAATGACCAATAAGAAGACAAGATACTTTCAAAGCTGGAGGAGTTGGGGGGTGAAACAAAGGCTCTCTCTGTCTGTGTGGTGCTTTTGCCGGGAACAGAAAAGGAATAGAATCTTAGAACTTAGTAAGTAATCTAGCTAGATATGCATTAGATTCTGTTTTGTTTAAATGGCTCATAAAATAAGCTGTGCTGAATGGAATGTGTATTCCTGTTTTTGTGTCTTTTTGTAACTTAAGGTTTTGCTTAGAGGGATTCTCTGTGTTTTGAATCTGATTACCCGGTAATTCTTTTACATTTTTTCTTCAATTAAAATTCTTCTTTTAAGAACCTGATTGCTTTTTCATTCTTCTCCTAAGATCCAAGTGTTTGGGTCTGTGTTCACCTATGCAAATCGGTGAGGATTTTTATCAAGCCTTCCCCAGGAAAGGGGGTGTAGGGTTTGGGGAGGATTTTGGGAGAAAAGACGTTTCCAAGCGGGCTCTTTCCCTGTTATCTATTTATTAGATGCTTGGCGGTGGCAGCAATAAAGTCCAAGGGCAAAAGGTAAAATAGTTTGTACCTTGGGGAAGTTTTAACCTAAGCTGGTAAAAATAAGCTTAGGGGGTTTTCATGCAGGTCCCCACACCTGTAGCCTAGAGTTCAGAGTGGGAAAGGAACCTTGACATGGTGGTGGGGTGGGATTAACTTGAAATAATTTTGAGATCAATTTGAGATTTTTTGAACCAGAAGCACAGATTTTAAAAAGGATTTTTTTTTTCCTTTGGGCTGCTGGAAAGCAGGTTTTTGGCTGAAAGCAGTTAGAGGGTTTTTTGTTTGTTTGTTTTTTTTTGTTTTTGTTTGTTTGTTTGTTTTTTTGTTTTTGTTTTTGTTTTGTCTCTGCTTTGGGGCCAGAGCCCCAAAGGGAATTGTATTTTGTGAGCTGGAGTTTTCTCTACCTAAAGGCAGGGTAGTTAACCTCCTGCAGGGAAATTCACAAGTCTTCACAGACCTGAAGAAGATATATATATTTTTTTTTACCTAAGAGCAACTGGAGGGGTTTTCTGTCTATTTGCCTGGAGACAAAAGTGTTAGGTTTTTGTTTTTTTAAGGATTTTTCTGTAGGCTCACAATAACTATCAGAGAACATAGGTATCCAGTTACAGCACAGCAAAATTTTATAAGCCAAGTTTTTGTTTGTTTTATTTCTAACTCTTGGGTGTTAAAGTTAGTTAAAAACAGAGAGGCAAACATGACAGAAACCAAGACACAACACAAATTGGAGTTAACCAGACTGGAGGCAGCGAAAGAGGCAGAAAAAGCCCTAGAAGCTGCCCACAGGAGAGCTATGGAGGTAGAAAAGAACAAAGAGGCTGCCCACAGGAGAGCCATGGAGGCCAGGGAAAAAGAAATGGAGGCAAGGGACAAAGAACTGGAGGAGAAGGGAAAAGAGAGGAAGCATGCACTGGAGATGGAGAAGGCAAAGGCTCAGCAGAAAATACCAACAAACCCTAGCAATCCTTCTCCAGGTACCACTTCCCATCCCAGAAAGTTCCCCACCTACAAGGCAGGCAATGATACTGAGGCCTTCCTAGAAAACTTCGAAAAGACCTGCCTTGGGTACAGCATCTCTACAGACCAATACATGGTAGAGCTGAGGCCGCAGCTCAGTGGAACCTTAGCTGAGGTGGCGGCTGAAATGCCTAAGGAACACATGAACAAGTATGAACTTTTTAAGACCAAGGCGAGAGTCAGAATGGGGCTAACACCCAAGCATTCCTGTCAGGTGTTCAGAGCCCTGAGGTGGAAACCAGACGTGTCATTTACCCGACATGCCTACCACATTGTGAAACATTGGGATGCCTGGATATCAGGAGCAAGTGTTAAATCTCCAGAAGAGTTGCCCTTCCTAATACAAATGGAGTAGTTCTTAGAGGGTGTTCCTGAGGAAAAAAAGATACATCCTAGATGGGAAGCCCAAAACTGTAATCGAGGCGGGGGAGATTGGAGTCAAATGGGTGGAGATGGCAGAAAAGAAAAAAAAATGGTCGCAGTTGGAGCGGATACCAGAAGGGACACCGTCAGACCACACCCTACTACCGGGGGCAGCCCAAGGCCCCACCTACCCCCCAAGGAACCCTCCAGCCACCTTATCGTCCCGCCACACCATTCTCCAGCAACCCACCTTGCCCCAGTGACCCGTCAGCTGGACAATGTTTTAAATGTAATGAGCCGGGGCATGTGAAGGCCAACTGCCCCAAGAACCCCAACATATTACAGTTCATTGCATTGGAATCACACCAGAGGTCCTCAGGCCCAGATACCTCCCAGATACCCTCGGAGCGGAGGGAAACTGTGAGGGTGGGCTATCCATGCTTCCTTAGTGGACCCCAATTTAATTAATATAGAGATCTAAGTGACGATTCAACCCTTCAAGTCTAACTCTTTCAATTTGCCTACAGCCAAGTTGCCTGTCCAGTACAAGGGATGGTCAGAAACGTGGACTTTTGCAATCTATGATGATTATCCCATCCCCATGCTGTTGGGGGAAGACTTGGCCAATCGTGTGAAGCCAGCCAAGAGGGTGGGAATCGTCACCTGCAGCCAGGCTAAACAAGCCATCATGCCTAGCTCTGTTCTGGATACTTTTACCAGGACCCGGTCAGAGGTGACGGACCCGGACCCCAGCCAATGTCTGCAACAGAAGTAGTGGATCCAGTCCCAGAGACCCAGACAGAGCCAGTCCCAGAACCATAACTGGTGGAACAACCAGCACCAGACTCATTGCCAGCACTGAATCCAGTACTTGCAACCCCAACACCAGAGGGCCCCACCGAACCTGAACCGGCAGCAGCCGATAACCCTTCACAAGCGGCTCAGCCAGAGCCTGAACCCCAATATAGTGCACCAGCAGAGAGTGGTTCATAGTCAATGGAAACAGCCCCATCCCCTACATTGCTTCCAGAGGGACCAAGCCTAGGTCCACAATCCAATGAGGAACTGATGTCTCCAGCATCAAGGGAACAGTTCGAGACAGAACAGGAAGCAGAGGAAAGCCTCCAAAGAGCGTGGGTGGCAGCATGGAGCAACACACCACCTCTCAGCTCTTCTAATCGATCCAGGTTTGTTGTAGAAAGAGGACTTTTATACAAGAAAACTCTTTCTGGTGGACACCAGGAAGACTGGTATCCTCAGAGACAGTTGGTAGTTCCAACTAAGAACCGGTTCAAGCTCTTGAGCTTAGCCCACGATCATCCTAGTGGCCATGCTGGGGTGAACAGGACAAAAGACCATTTGGGGAGGTCATTCCACTGGGAGGGAATGGGCAAGGATGTTTCTACCTATGTCCGGTCTTGTGAGGTATGCAAAAAGTGGGAAAACCCCAAGACGAGGTCAAAGCCCCTCTCCAGCCACTCCCCATCATTGAAGTTCCATTTCAGCAAGTAGCTGTGGATATTGTGGGTGCTTTTCTGAAAAAGACACACAGAGGAAAGCAGTACACACTGACTTTCATGGATTTTGCCACCCGATGGCCGGAAGCAGTAGCTCTAAGCAACACCAGGGCTAAAAGTGTGTGCCAGGCACTAGCAGACATTTTTGCCAGGATAGGTTGGCCCTCCGACATCCTCACAGATGCAGGGACTAATTTCCTGGCAGGAACTATGAAAAACCTTTGGGAAGCTCATGGGGTAAATCACTTGGTTGCCACTCCTTACCACCATCAAACAAATGGCATGGTGGAGAAGTTTAATGGAACTTTGGGGGCCATGATATGTAAATTCGTAAATGAGCACTCCAATGATTGGGACCTAGTGTTGCAGCAGTTGCTCTTTGCCTACAGAGTTGTACCACATCCCAGTTTAGGGTTTTCCCCATTTGAACTTGTCTATGACTGTGAAGTTAAGGAGCCATTACAGTTGGTGAAGCAGCAATGGGAAAGATTTACACCTTCTCCAGGAACTAACATTCTGGACTTTGTAACCAACCTACAAAACCCCCTCCTAACCTCTCTAGCCCTTGCTAAAAAAACCTACAGGATGCTCAAAAAGAGCAAAAAGCCTGGTATGATAAACATGCCAGAGAGTGTTTCTTCCAAGTAGGGGACAAGGTCATGGTCTTAAAGGTGCTCCAGGCCCATAAAATGGAAGCATCATGGGAAGGGCCATTCATGGTCCAGGAGCGCCTGGGAGCTGTTAATTATCTCATAGCATTCCCCACCTCCAACCGAAAGCCTAAGGTGTACCATATTAAGTCTCTAAAGCCCTTTTATTCCAGAGAATTAAAGGTTTGTCAGTTTACAGCCCAAGGAGGAGGAGATGAAGCTGAGTGGCCTGAAGGAGTCTACTACAAAGGGAAAAGTGCTGATGGTGTGGAAGAGGTGAACCTCTCCATGACCCTTGGGTGTATGCAGCAACAGCAGATCAAGGAGCTGTGCACTAGCTACACGTCAACGTTCTCAGCCACCCCAGGACTGACTGAATGGGCATACCACTCCATTGACACAGGTAATGCTCACCCAATTAAAGTCCAACCTTACCGGGTGTCTCCTCAAGCTAAAACTGCTATAGAACGGGAGATCCAGGATATGTTACAGATGGGTGTAATCCTCCCTTCTGGCAGTGCATAGGCATCTTCAGTTGTTCTAGTTCCCAAACCAGATGGGGAGATACATTTTTGCATGGACTACCATAAGTTAAATGCTGTAACTCGCCCAGACAACTATCCAATGCCACGCACAGATGAACTATTAGAGAAACTGGGATGGGCTCAGTTCATCTCTACCTTGGACATAACCAAGGGGTACTGGCAGGTACCGCTAGATGAATCTGCCAAGGAAAGGTCAGCCTTCACCACACATCTCCGGCTGTATGAATTTAATGTACTCCTTTTCAGGCTGCGGAATGCACCCACCACCTTCCAAAGACTTGTAGATGGTCTCCTAGCAGGATTAGGAGAATATGCAGTTGCCTACCTTGACGATGTAGCCATCTTTTCGGATTCCTGGGCAGAACACCTGGAATATCTAAAAAAGTCTTCGAGCGCATAAGGGAGGCAGGACTAACTGTTAAGTCTAAGAAGTGTCAAATAGGCCTAAACAGAGTGACTTACCTTGGACACCAGGTGGGTCAAGGAACTACCAACCCACTACAGGCCAAAGTGGATGCTATCCAAAAGTGTCCTGTCCCAAAGTCAAAGAAACAGGTTCAATCCTTCTTAGGCTTAGCTGGATGTTACAGGCAATTTGTACCGCAATACAGACAAATCGCCGCCCCACTGACAGACCTAACCAAAAAGGAACAGCCAAATGCCATTCAGTGGACCAAAGAGTGTCAGAAGGCCTTTAATCAGCTTAAAGCGACACTCATGTCTGACCCTGTGCTAAGGGCCCCAGACTTTGACAAACCATTCCTAGTAACCACAGATGCGTCCGAGCATGGTGTGGGAGCAGTTTTAATGCAGGAAGGACCGGATCAAGAATTCCACCTTGTAGAGTTTCTCAGCAAAGAAGCTGTCTGAGAGGGAAAGCGACTGGTCAGTCAGTGAAAAAGAATGTTACGCCATTGTCTACGCTCTGGAAAAGCTACGCCCATATATTTGGGGACGGCATTTCCACCTGCAAACCGACCATGCTGCACTACAGTGGCTTCATACCGCCATGGGAAATAACAAAAACTTATTTGGTGGAGTTTAGTTCCCGAAGATTTTGATTTCGACATCCAACATATTTCAGGAGCTTCTAACAAAGTGGCTGATGCACTCTCCCGTGAAAGTTTCCCAGAACCAACTGGTTAAAATCATCCTTGAGATGTGGAAAATATTGTTAGTTTTTATATACTTGGTAGTATATTTAGAGGTGCATGTGTCTTATTAACTCTGTTTTCTCCTGGAGCTCCAGGAAGAAATCACAGCCAGTGTTTCACACTATCTGTGATTTGGGGGGCATGTCATAAATATAAAGGGAAGGGTAAACACCTTTAAAATCCCTCCTGGCCAGAGGCAAAACCCTTTCACCTGTAAAGGGTTAAGAAGCTAGGATAACCTCACTGGCACCTGACCAAAGTGACCAATGAGGAGACAAGATACTTTCAAAGCTGCAGGGGCTGGGGGAGAAACAAAGGCTTTCTCTGTCTGTGTGGTGCTTTTGCCGGGAACAGAAAAGGAATGGAGTCTTAGGACTTAGTAAGTAACCTAGCTAGATATGTGATAGATTCTGTTTTGTTTAAATAGCTGATAAAATAAGCTGTGCTGAATGGAATGGCTATTCCTGTTTTTGTGTCTTTTTGTAACTTAAGATTTTGCCTAGAGGGATTCTCTATGTTTTGAATCTGATTACCCGGTAAGGTATTTATCATCCTGATTTTACAGAGGTGATTCTTTTACTTTTTTTCTTCAATTAAAATTCTTCTTTTAAGAACCTGATTGCTTTTTCATTTTTCTTAAGATCCAAGGGTTTGGGTCTGTGTTCATCCATGCAAATTGGTGAAGATTTTTATCAAGCCTTCCCCAGGAAAGGGGGTGTAGGGTTTTGGGGGATTTTTTGGCGGAAAGACGTTTCCAAGCGGGCTCTTTCCCTGTTATATATTTGTTAGATGCTTGGTGGTGGCAGCAATAAAGTCCAAGGGCAAAAGGTAAAATAGTTTGTTACTTGTGGAAGTTTTAACCTAAGCTGGTAAAATTAAGCTTAGGTGGTTTTCATGCAGGTCCCCACATCTGTAGCCTAGAGTTCAGAGTGGGGAAGAAACCTTAGCATGACCAGTTAAAGTGTTTTTTTTTTTGGCATAAAAAATTAAAGAATTGTTTCTGAATGCATCATCAATTTCCTCACTGTCTTTATGTTCTCCCTGACTTCTTTTCCAGGATAAGTCCTTAGTTCATTCAGTCACCAAAGCAGGCCTTTCCTGGCACAGAGCCAAATTCTGGATGCACATTAAGAGGGCTGTCCACTCAGGCACTCTGCAGCACTTGCAGGTGACAGGCTCCTATATAATGAGGGGGGAGGCACATTGCAGATCTACAATACCCACCATGACTTGCTGGGCCCTGTCCACATGGGGCTGTGCTTCAGTGGATTCATTTGTTTGATCTGAAGCTCATCTCTTTGCTGTGTGTGGACCTGCAGAATCTTCCAATGTGGCTGTGCTACTTCCTAGCTAGCCAGTACTGCAGACACAATATGATTTTTACCTTTTTTTTCAATCTTCCATTGTTACTTGGAGCTACTGTGTGAATGAGGCCATATTGCCTAGGCCATAAGGATACTGGCTGGGAAGAGAACAGAGCATATTTTGGGCATTCTAGTTGTTATTTCCTGTCTCTCCTCTGTCTCAGAGGTTCATTTATTAAACTCTTGTTACTGTTCGTGTTGATTCACCGTGCAAGAGGGCTCTGTGGAATCACAAGACTTGAACATTAACCCAGGACGCTCAGATACTTTTGCAATGCCCATTCATTTACACATTTGGTAGGTGAAAGACTAAATAAACATAAGATTAATAATTTACCCTTATATGTAGCCTTTCATCCAGTGATCTTAAAAGACTTTGCCAATGCTATGTAATTAAATTTCACAACACCCTGTAAGGTATTTTTGGACAGATGTGGAGACTCGGATAGAGAGTAAGGTCTTATTTGTTAGAGGTACTGAGCACACACTACTCCAACTGCTCAGCAGTCAGGACCTCAGACAATCAACCCCTAAGTGCCTAGTCCAATGTATTACTATTTATTAGCTGTATTATGATAACAAGAATCTGGTCCCTATTGTGCTAAGCACTGCACAGACATATGAAGAGAACATAGTCTCTGTCCAAGAAAGCTCACAATGTATATGACAAACAAGAGGCAGTAGAGTAGATGGACAAAACAGACAAACAGGTGTGGGCTTCGTTGAGAGAATGAGCTAATGATAAAATAGAGCTTAGCAGAAAAAGCCAGAAGGCATACATCATCATTTGTTTAAACAATGCCAGCTGGGTTTACAGAACAACTCTATAGCATGGATATAGAAACCAGGAGGTATTGAACCATAATCTGTGCTCTAGTTACTAGACTTTGATCACCTCTGTTGGGTCTGCCTCTTAAATATTAATTCATTTAGAGAGGGACTGGAAAAGGTGCTAAAGAAAAAAAAATATAATTGAAATTGGTTAGTTGTTAACCATCAAGACATATACTTTATTAACTGCCTTATATCATCTTGGACCATCCTCTCCCTTCCTCTCATTTTGTTTGTGTCATATTGTATCATGTCCGTCTAGTTGCATACACTTCAGACCAGGTATGGTGTCTGTTTTTCAAAGGTTCCCAACACAATTTCAAAGCTCAAAATAATGGAAAACTAGTAACAATGCTGTAAATGTATACACAAGATGGCTACACAGCTACTTGTTTGCTGAGTTTATTTTTGCTTGAAGTTACTTTTTGAAGCCGTAGCTATAGCATGAACTCTCTTGACACAGGTGGGAAATGTTTCTGGTGATTGATCTAATGAAGACTGTGCATATTTACTAATCTAGGGAAGTAACTTTGACACAGTTTCTTCTGCTACTATATGGTCCATCACATAGTAAAGTACAATACCCACTGCCATTTGTGTTCTTTTCATAGCTGTTGAACAGCTTTTATGGGCAGAAAGTGACTAAAAAAATGGCATTATCTGCTCAACAGATCTGTGCCTTGGGTATAATTCCTAGACTTCTCTGCTTGCTGTATTAACAAGATAATACCTGGGTTCAGCAACTGAATCCAGGCTGGCATAGTGTTCTACCTGTGCCAATCTAGTTGCAGACATGAATCTAAAATGTTACTTCCATTCCCCTACCCTTACATTGCAGTCCTGGGATGGGCAAATATTTCATTACATTTTTGGCCAATTCATTTTGTGAGTCAGTTTGCAAGATCCACTTTGGGATTGACATGTGATGTGAGATCCTCCACCCTGAAGTCCACTCATGGTAGAGGGCTGAGCTAAGGCAACAGCAGCTGCAAGCCAAAGAAGCATCAGGTAGCACTTTCCACTGAATGGGAGCCAATAGAGGCATAAGCTTCTGTCACCTTTTGGCTACCCTCTCTCAGTGTGACTGGGACTTGGAGGAATGCAAATGGGCCTTAAATCCACAGGAGATGCATTTGTTCTGTAGAAGACTTTACAGCAGTGTGATGGGGCTATGTCTTGCACCTGGCAATGCAAAGAAGTTGCCTGGGTGCCCTGCAAGGGTGGAGGGAATTGACCTGAGCATCTCCCCTAACAGGCTTCCCTTTAGGCTCTACTACTGGTCCTGCCACTTGAGTTCCTCATCCCCTACGGTTCAAAGGAAAGCATGGCGAGTAGAATGTGATCTGTTTAACCAATCACAAGCAACCAACCCAACTGAAAATTCCAAAAACTATTATGAAAATTATCACACATTTCAGATACCCTAGTACCAAAATCATTTCAAACAATATTTCATTAAACAAAAAGGAAATGTTAGGTACATTCCACGAACTTACTACAAACTGGAAAATAGGCAAGTTACAACAGAAAGCATTATGGATATTTCACCCAGAGCTACAATGGAGTCAGTAAAGCATTTGGAAACTGCAAGCTGGATTCTAGTTTGATTCCTGCATCATTAACAACATTTTTAAGAAAGTTCCAATTTCAGAATGTCTTTATTTTATTACTGATCATGCACATGTCAGAAAAGGAACAGCTTGACTTCAAATTCCAGGTTGAGTCTGAAGGGTTTCCTGTCAGGTAATAACATTTTTCCTTTCAAGATGAGCCAATTTACTTTAGAGATATTAAAGAGTGAACCTCACAATGCCATTTTTATGGTCGCTTTTTGCTCCTGCTTCTAGTGCATTCAGTGACAAAATCCTTTTTGATTTCAGTGTGGGTGAGGAGCAGGCCCTTTAAGTTTATTTATATGGCCTGATTCTCCAAAAGGTATAGTAGATGGATATTCTTCGCATTTCATGAACACCATTTCAGATTAAGATTTATCTGTGTTCCATACTTTAGAATGGAAAGTGTCCTTAAGGGGAAGATTTCATTCTACAGCAAAATATTTATATTTTTCCCCAGTCTCTCCCCCAAATAACCCTCCTAGTTCAATTTAAAAGATGAACAAGCCCCCATTTTCCCACCAAAACATCTCTATTCACATTTTAAATGTGAGGAAGTACAGTATGCATTACCATGGCCTGTGCTATGCAAGTCTGGTGACTGTTCTGGAGAAAAGTAACAGATTTCAATATCCAGGTTAATTTATCCAACAGTTTTCATCAGCACTAAGTTTAATAATCTTTGTTTTTGTTAAGAAAAATAGAGATGGTAAAAGTACACTTTTCTATATGTTTTACAGAACAAAATGACAAGTATTTTTATGATCTGTTCCTTGGACTGAAATGAAAAAAAAATAATTTTAGTGAATAAAAAGAAGGTTGCATGTTCTGTTATTTTCTATTTGTGAAAGTAATCTAAAACTTTCCAATGTATTTGAAAGCACATGAGAAGACTGAGCAAATATGATGTATTTGGAGACCCCACAAAAATGCTGAATTTGTTTGACCGATTTGGTTATTTTCTAGACTCTGCAACTGGCATGGACTTTAAATCTCAATTTGTAAAGAGCACACATTATTAAAAAAAGAAATTATCCAGTTTTATTTTGTTTACATTGCACTGAAAATTTACATCATACTTTTACAAATCCTTTTTTTTTTCATAAAAATATACTTCTTTACAAAAGTGTATGCATTAATATAAGAGGAGTAGCCAGTTGCAGAAGAAACATTTTTAAACGTGATCTCAAATGTACTAACTTTAACATTAATGAATGAATCATAGTTATTGCAGTCATTTGAATAAACAAGAATAAATAACAACTGATGGTAGAAAATAGAAAACAGCATCCTTTCAGTAGAATACAGTTTTTGATAGAATTGTATGACTTTTCAAAACAAAGTGTTGTAAAATGGTTTATAAGAAATTCATCAAACATTATAGAAATCCAAGCAGCAATCCTGGATACAATGATTTTTGGTAGGCACTCTCTATTACGGTAATAAAAAGTTCAGATTTTTCACAGAATTATTAATGCCTGAAAGGGACAGTAATTCACACTGGCTAACATACAGCATTTATGAGTCTAAAATTATTTCATGCTATAAAAGGAAGACAATGACCTACAACAAATAAATTACTGGGGTTACCACTGGATAATTCTGTTATGCAATAACTGTAAAACTAAAGATCACGTTCCATTGTTTGAGAATGAAATGGTTCTGCAATTTTTGAAACCTGCCTTTTTAGGGTGGTGGTATTTAAATCATCTGGTGGATTATTCCTAATAAAACCATAGTTTTATGTTTAAAAAAACATGTCTTTCTATTGAATTGCTGCAATATATTCAGTTTTGAACAATTATTTTAGGGGTTACTTTCCTCACAGTACTAACTTGTATACCAAAACAAAGCATTTTCAAATTCTGATTAGGCAAGGCTTGTGGGCCAGATCCAAAGCCCATTTGAAGTCAATGGGAGTCCTTCAATTAACTTCAGTGGGGTTTGAATCATTCCCAGCATGAGCATTTTAACACAATGCAGAAGTAGTAAAATAATACTGATAATATGATACAGTGTAGACAACAATGGTATGGACTGAAGCATGGAGCTTTATGTTCTTAATATACCAACTTGATTTCTAGTGTTACTGTAAACCGTAATTTTCTAAACTGAAAACTTCAAAAAGGTTAAATTTCTGATGTCTGTAAAAATAGTGTAAAAAGGTCACTCTCCCAAGTGATCGTCAACAGTAAGGAACATTGCTGCATGAGAAAACTCAATTCATATGGTGCACCCTCACATCATTCATTGTAAAACTGATGTCTTGTGGCAAAGGTCCACAGCAAGGAAATACATAGAAACAGAACTATCCCTGTTACCAGCTGCATGTGTTGCTAATGGGAACAGAGGAAAGAAATGGGGAATGTGAAAAAGGAAGCAAGACATGAATCAGGGAATTTAATAATGAAATGAGAACTGAAAATTTGACACATTCTTTCTTGTGCGGCGAAAAATTAATAAACACTACGTGAAGGTTTAAGCATATTAAACACTATGTCATTATGTTAGAAAATTCACAGGTATGAGAAAAGTAAAGGTTTGCTAAATAGGGATATATGACTGAAAGGGGGGTACAGAGTTCAAATTTATGATGTAGCTCATGACTGTTAAAGAGAAGTCAGTGACCTATTGTCTCCTGTAAGTATAGCTCTTATTTTCTACCCTATATCTTTTTTTAAACCCAGTCCCTCTATTATAGTTTATAAAGCACAGAAATACTGATAGTGGATGCTCCTCCAATATATGCAAATACGTTTTATGGTTTAGAATAATCTCCTTTTTTAAAAAAGCAAATAAACTGTGAGTAAGCACTCATGGAGTGCAGCAGATTTTCTGTAAAACTCTCCATGGTGAACATGAAGGACAATTCTATTCCAGTTTATGAAAAAAACACTCTTGTTTATCATCCTCAGGAAAAGGTGACCCAGTAAGTCCTGAAAAGTGTGCTTTAATTTTTTATCAGTGAACTATATGTGCACTGTGTTGTGTTTCAATTTCCGGACTTCTGAAGACAAAGCATTACCACATTATACCATTGTGCAGACAGTGTTCAAGTTGGGATCAAATCGTACAGCTTTTCCTTCTACAGACTTTGCATTTGTGTCATACATAGGGTTTTCAAAAGCAGCTTGTCCATTGTTATTTTCATGAACAGAGCATCCTGTATACTGTGTCTTAGGGGCAGTCCTGTTGAAAAAAAAAAGCACAGTGTATTCTCAACTGCAATTTTTTAATGGTGATTGGTGTAATATAAGAACCCTCAATAGAATGGACAAATTTCAATTACAAATGTAGCAGTTAAATATTAAATTTTGGAAGCTTTCTTTTGCTGTAAAGGATTGCCATATTTGTTAAAATAATATTCAAACATGTTTATGAGAAATGTTAATTTTAAAGTAGCAAATATGTAATAATGCCAGGAGTCCTACTGGAAAAAAAATTGTAGTAATACTCTAAAACTTGGACCACCATCCCAGAAAAAATGGAAATTTCTACTAAAATGTGCAGCTGACACAGTTGACAGTATTGTTTCAGAAATAACACCACATGCAAATGAATGAGAGGATTCTCTTAGGATTATTGTTTCTGTCTCTGACTGTTTGCAAACTCGGTAAAAATATAAAGCTCTTTCAGTCTGGAAGAATTTCTTTATGACTAGATGGATTAGAAATGTAAATGAAAGCTTAAATTATTCAGAAACTTATGGCTCATCTATATCACAAGTATAAAGGAGTCAGGGAAACTAACATCATTAAAAGTTGCGGTGTGCCTGTAACCAACTTAAACCAGGCAGTTCAAGGCCTTAAAGTCCAGCTTTTAAGGCATGTTTAGGTCCTGTGTATACTACAATTTTTATTCATGTCCTGTAGGACTGTGTTACAATAGCAGGCCAGCAGACAAGTGCTGGTATGGCGTTCCACCACTTAGTGGCTCCAGTTGCCCCTCATTACCATAGTGCAAGATTCTTTCCACTGTGAGAAAACAAGATTTACAAATAAAATTAAGGAATGAATCTCAGAGACATAAACAACACTATCAGTGAACCTAGGATAAGAGTGAATCTCTGAACAGATGTGGTACTATTGTAAGTTAATTGTAGATGAATTACTAATTACCACTTTCCATAATAAAACCTCTCACTGACATAGGAGTATTACATATACTTGCAAGCTTATCAACTGTGTGGGGGTTAAGTTAAATTACATGAGAAATATGATTCACAATATTGTGCATGTCAAAACAAAATATAGGCAGTCTGCAATAAGTACACACCAACCCTGTTTATGGCATTATTCCCCAGATGCCAAAAATTTAAACTACCCTTGCTCCTCTCATAAAGAGAATAATTTATAACAACATTTTAAATAGGTGGGAGTGAAAGTACAGCACTTTACAATAACCTTACCTATCAAACAGTATGGCACACCTAAAACGAGGGTAGAGTGTATTTTCTATGCAGATCTTTTGCAAAGGAGTTCCCAGGGCAGTTCTTAATTTACCTTTTCTAAGGTATTAAAAGAAAAGGAGTACTTGTGGCACCTTAGAGACTAACCAATTTATTTATTTGAGCATATTTATTTGAACGTATTAAAGTATAAGGTCACTGAATAGCTTCAAATGCATGACAATACAAAGATTCTCTATATGTAATTTACACTTACCTTTGTTTATAAAGGTAAAACCCAAAACCTGCAAATATAAGGGCAAAGAAAGGCACAAGGATAGCAATGGCCACAGAACTACTATTTGTACCATGTGGTTGATTAGAAGAATTCGAACCTTCAGACATGTTAAGACCTAAAAAGACAAAAACATAACATTTCTCTATTACATCTCACAATTATCACTTCCAAATCCTCACAATATTATTGAAAGTGTGTACTTGTGGAGAAATTAAAATCATCACGTTTTTGTTTTGAGTGGGGACCTACAGTACCAAATGCTACCTAAATAGCTCCTGGAGGGTACTATTTCCTGTCTGCATCTGGTGAGCAAAACTCATTTTTTTCCCCTTATGACAGAAAGATCTCCCCACAATAATTCAGGCGTTTCTCACCTTGAACTTAGATTGCTGTTATGCACCCTTTATGGTGCTACACACTGAGGCTACTTGGAGACTAAACTTAGTGCAGAATGCTGCATCCTGCTTAATAAGTGAAGTTTTATGTCAGGAGCAAACTACACCAATGCTCTGGGACCTGCACTTGCTTCTTGTAAATTTACAGATGCAATTCAAAGTGTTGGTGTTAACCTATGAAGCCATACATGGCTGAGACTAGGTAACTTCAATATCATTATTCAAATACAATTTATTTGTTAGGTTGTGGAAAATCTGGTACTTGAGCAGATAGAAAGAAAGAACAATAGAAGAAAAAAGATAACAGCAGAGTTTACCAAAGGAATAGGAGTAATTTGGAGGAAGGCTAAATCACCTAAAGAGGCAACATAGAAATTCATCTTGTTGACTTCATTATACACATTTATTTATATATAAAAATGAAAGTGGTAGGTGAGAGGCAAAGAGTAGAGAGCAAATACTGATAGAAAGTAAGAACATAGCTCTTCTGCGCAGAGTAGAAAAAAGGCAACTGTTAGACTCCCTATGGTGGCATGTTCATATCCCCTTTCCCATGAATAAAGAAGAGATTACTAATTCAGTTTATTAAGTGATTTCTAGGCTTCAAACTAGAGATGTTAAGAATCAGATTAATCAGTTAAGGTTTATTCAGCACTTTGAAGTTGTTAAGCAACATACAGATGCTAAATATGATTAGATATCTCAACTAATAGATTAATAACAGGAAAGTGTGACATGTTTTATGAAATTGTTAGCTGGAAAGAGAATAAGTAATGAATTCAACATCTGAAAGAAAACTGTTTATGAATAATAGCTGTGAAATGGATAGGAAATCTGGTTTGGGATAGGAAGTTTTTCTGAAAGACTAGAGGGCTCAAAAAATTGTACACACATTTCACGTCTCTTTGGGTGAAATTTTTTACAAGAATCTTTTACATTAAATAAAGAGGTATAATTTAAAACTAATTTCTTATCAGTCACTATAAAGCTATTTTTGAAGAATGTCAAGCCCCCATAATGATTCTGTTCATTCATCATATCCTGAAATGAGTTATATTCCTAAATGAATAATCTTGTTATTACTTTTAGGCAATGGAATCAATTTTTAAATGGAATCAATTTAAAAAAAAAACTCTTCAAAGGGTTCCAACAAAGAATATATTGTGGGAATATAAACCTCTGAAAACCAAAAGAAGAGAGACAACTTACAATTTTTATAAGAAACCGCCAAAAACATCTTGTCAAGACATTGTTGCTTTTACTCTTTGATTGATTACCCCCAAATATTTTGAAGATGATGATATAGGAAAATCAAATTATTTGCCTATCCCTCCAGGAATTGTCTTTTCATAAAGGTATTCTATAAATATTCCATTTAAAGTAACCAAATTACCAAATGCAATGGGAGCCAAATTCAGTTTCCAAGCATTGCTCTTTAGAATGACTTAGGGCAGTGAAAAGAGAAAACAAGACTGTCTAACATATCACACATTAATAAATCCTTCCACCACAACTGAGATGTTAAAGAATGTTCTTGTTTTTATTTGGACAATAAGAGTGAGAAATACATTGTCTCCAAAAACTGGAAGAATGTGTTTTTGCCTCCCGATAAAATTATCATATCTGAAGAGCACCAGACTATTTAGAAAGGGGTTATAATCCTTGAAGAAACAAATTCCTCTTGTAAATCTGCCAGATTGATCTAAATGGAACCCCACTGCTTGAGAAACCTTAATAATATTCAAGCTTTTGTGTGAGCAGAAATATTACAGTCTTCAAGAGACAGGATCAGATAATTTATAGTTTAACGTTTTTTGTTATCTAATATTTTTTCTTGTTTTATTTGCTTAAACATGCAAAAAGTAGTACGATATTTTTTAGCAATATTCTATACTGGAAAAAGCAAATAGTAGTTTGTAAATAGTAGTTTGATGTACAATTTAATCTACAGGACAAATAAAGAAGTCCATCCAATTTCCTCTTTGGGGGAAAAAACTTCCCATTGACTTCAATAGAAGTTTTGCCTGTGTAAAAATGGCACAAGGACTTCAGTATTTAGCCAATTGTATTTAATAAGTTGACTGTTCTAGCAAGTATTCACTATAAAAGTTGTATTAATATACAGCACTGACATACATATACACATATTCTGAAGTACTTACTCTTTATATGATGATCACTATATAGAATGTAATACCTATAATGTAAGCATTCTTAGAGAAAGATACTAGAAACAATCAAAATGAACAATTTGCCACAACAGAATAATTATACCTCACAATGTAGTTTTCCCTGTGAACAACATACCTTTTTTTTTAAACACAGCTTTAAAAATGAGTTTACGATACGAACCTCACTATACTCTACACCCACACCAATACTGAAATATAACTTCAGTATAGCCCTTCACATGCAATCATTTAATAAAAACCATGCATGATAAAACTCAATATGAAAAAAAAAACTGAACTGGTGTGACATTAAAATTAACTGAGTACCTAATCTTTGAAGTCCAAATTGTCCATAATCTTTACCCTGGATAAATCCTTGAAAAACATATGTAGCTCCATCAGGTTCAGCAGAAACCTGCAAGCAGAAAACATGCAGAATTTCAGAATTAAATTGGGAAAACTTGGTTAAAAATGTGCAAGGAGATTATAATCAGGATGGAAGTGAAATGCCTAAGCCACTCAGCTGCCTGTCAGTGTTCCCCCACAGATAGCCTTGTTCTGGAGGGATATGGATGGGCTGAGCATGGGGGACAGGCAGGCGCACTGAAGGGACACTGTCAACCTTAAAAGCCACACTGCTTTTGGAATTCTTTTTAACCTACCTTTGGTACTTGTAACAGCTAAGGCTACTCTTACTGAAAGAGACTAGAGAAAAAAAGTTCTCTCTTTCAGTGTGCTTACTTTGTATATTTGACAGCATTTTGTGTATAGTCGGTCCGCTCCTCCTGTTTGTGGTGGATTGTTTCACAGCAAAATGGGAGAGAAATCCCTTTTCAAACTTAGTAAAATGTAATTGTGAAACTCTGAAACTTGCAGGAGGACTCAGGACCAGGTATATTAATACCTGATACTATTTTTTTTAAATTGACTAGATTTCAAGTTGATTCTAGATAACTCCTGAAATTGCCATCTCTAAAGGCCTCTTAAAGAGTATTAGTGTTTTGATATTTTGGGGGAAAAGCACTGCAACACTTAAAAGACAGATGCTACCATAAATGCAAAAGTTAAGATAATGAAAGCCACTGTTTCAAAGGTAGATAGGGAGGGATAAAAAATGCCCTACATTCAACTGCGAATAACCCTCTTTTGGTCAGTAATTAGTACTCATTGGATATCCATAGCTGAGCATATCTATAGTATGAACCCAGGGAATTTCCTAGCTTCAGAAATACAACATATGGTTTATTTTTCAGTCATTTTGTTCTTATGCATTGAGTAGTGTTAAAGAGTGTTCAGTACAAGTGAACAATTTAACAATATATTTCAGAATTCAAGAGATACTGTCTTCTTATACAAGTCTAACTGTATCTGTATTAGTGGGAATGTACCTTTAATATACCAATATAGTTAAAGCAGTTCAACTTCTGTGTTTAAACAAGCCCTTTAGGCTCTTTAGAAAATCCCAGCCATTTGGAAGTCAATACTTCTAGAAATGTCACCAAAACACTAGCTAATCAGCACCTCAACTTCTCCCACATCACATCACTGCCAAGAATTATTACTCTCAGTTGTGATATTTTGCTTCTAGAAATGAACCAAGCAACATAATTGTGCCCACTGCAGAGAGAGATTACACAGAAGTTAGACATTAAAGTGGAAACATTGATCTTGGCTTGATACAAGCATCTTGGTATGATATTACATTCTAAGAAAGAGAAAACCTCTCAACGTGCTGAAATAACATCAAAACAGAAGTAAGAGTAGCGCTTCCTTTTCAGTGTTTACTACTTTTTCAAATAGACATGTCCAGAAAGAAGAGGTTGAAAATCATTGTTTAGTAATAGCCACATTTTTTCCTAAATAGTCCCGCCTCATCTGCAGGTGTACAGTGATAATTTTTCATTTTATTAAATAAATTAGCATTACCAACCAACTCTCATTTGATACATTTCTATATTCTTCTGGCCTAAGGCACAGACATTATTTTGTATTCAAAACACTCTCTCTCTTTTGCAGAAATATACTCACAAAACCATCCATAGCCCATTTTTCCTCTTTCATCTTGGTCACAGAAGTATGAGATGTCGCTTTAATAAGAGATATATGGAGCATCAAACGAGCTTCCTGACTTTTATACACCCCTGTAGAATATAAAAAAAAATAGGTGCTTTGTGCTAGTTAAGGTGGCATATAATTGCATTTTTTTGTCTAAGACACCTTAAAGAGGGCAAATCTGTGGAAGTTTTTTAACCAAATTTTGTTTCGGAGTAATATGCTGTTTTGCTGAACCTGAAATGTTTGGTAGAGATGTACCAGTTTCACAAAACTTTTGCAAACAGGTTTTTGTGTCCAAGGAAGGGTGAGACTCCATAGCTACGTGGTTAGTGTACCAGCCGGGGATGTAGGAGACTCCCCTGCTCTGTCTGATTTGAGGGGATCTAGGATGAAAAAACGCGCTCTGAATCAGGCAGAGCAGGCCCTTGAACATGGGTTGTCTCCTACATCCCAGGTCACAGAATGACAGAGACACATCTGCACTTCTGTTTCCGCAAATTCATGTTAAAGGTTTTGTTTTTGTTCCAAAATTAAACAAAAACTAATTCGGAAACCTTGACAGTTGCTTTGAAATGGAATTGTTGTTCCTTGGTCAGCTCTACATAACAGCAACTTCATCTAATAGAAGGACTTGGGTATGATCTGTTTTACATTGGAGGCAGAATTGATCATTTTCATAGCTGTAGAAGAAATGTTCAGAACCCTGATTATATTTTATGCATAGTAAAAAGCTTGGATGAAAATAAAATCTAACAATATACTCACTGGTCCAATCTACCTTTACAAAGCTGACGATGAAACACAGACACCACAGAAATAGAGTGCAAAACATGATTATGTACATTGAATACTGGTGTCAAACTAAATATTTGGCTAATAATGTTCCCGTTTGTCATTCTGCATGTGACTTTTTCGTTATTCTTCATAACCTATGTTAAATAAATAGCTACTCAAGGATGTTTGAAAAATACCAGCAATATTAAAACGACTCTAACTTATACATTAATACAGCCCGATTTTCAGAGGTGCTGAGCATCCACAACTACAGCTAAAGCCAATGGGAGATGTTGGT
This sequence comes from Lepidochelys kempii, assembly GCF_965140285.1. Classification (NCBI taxonomy): domain Eukaryota; kingdom Metazoa; phylum Chordata; order Testudines; family Cheloniidae; genus Lepidochelys; species Lepidochelys kempii. The sequence goes on along the minus strand of NC_136381.1, from coordinate 30,299,135 downwards.
GCTCAGCACCTCTGAAAATTAGAGCCATGTATGGCTCTTGCTTTGAATTCTTCAGCTTTCTTTAGAAAACAGAAAGTGATCCAAAGGAGAAATGTTCCCAAGATATTCAAAATAGTGAGGACACAATAGGAGTATACATCTTATATCAGGTTATATATAATATGCACTCAAACCACCTATATTAATGACTTTCAGATACTGATTATTAAAAATCTATTTTAAATGTTCTAAAAAGGAGGAAATAAGTGTTAGGTATGGAAAACAAAGCAAAATATTGACAAGGTAGTCAGTGAACTGAAGCCATATTTAAATTATTGTTCAGAAGTTTAAGTCTAAGTAACCTGATAACTATAGGACTCATGCTCTTCTCTCCCCTGAGCTGTAGTGCAAAGGTGCATCAAAAATGCACAAATGCACTAAGTAGTATGTATGGAAAGAAGGGATGCCTACTGGATTTTCTCTCCAATGCAAGCCCCTCTGAATTAACAGTGTATATTTGGACCTCTCCTGGAGTTTGGGAAGCACCGCAAAGGAGCAGCCACTCTAGGCAGCACGTTCCTGAGAAAGCTTGAGCATTTTAAAAATGAAAACACAAACTAAAATCATACTGCTCAAAGTAAAGTTTACTTCTGCTCCATGGCTTCTATGTATCACCCCTCTCTTGAGCCAGCCGTGTTGCCAGTATCAGATGTGTGTGTCCAGCTGGAAGTCTTGTAGAGTGACGTAAGCTCCATTTGGATGACTCAAGATATACAGGGTTGGCAATAAGATTTCCTGTGGACTTTGGTACTTGTGTGCTTAGCAGGCCACACCCCCTGTTGATACTAATCTCCCCGTCTTTTTCGGTATTGGAACTCTTAATTTCCTTCTTGAAATTCTTAGTTGTGGACCACATTGTGGCTTGGCATGTGCAATTGTGTGGCTTTATTCCCTTGTGCTGGGTAACCAGACTGCAGGCAGGAGCATGGGAAGGAGAGCAACCTCTGTGAAGTTACTACATTCCTTTTGCTGCTCAAGTGGGTAGAATGTGTGTGTGTGTGTGTGTTTGTGTGAAAGCACTGGGCTAGTGGGGAAGGGGCTGGCTCTCTAGGGAGGAGAGCTACTGGATTTTCAGCTGATTAAACTGAGTAGGAAGGTGTCTGCTGTATTTTCTGAGAAGGGCACCTGATGCTCCACTGGAATGTGTTGGAATGGTGATGGGCCACGGCTACTGGTGCTGTGTGGTGTGAGAAGAAGGCTTTCAGTTGTTAGCAATGTGCCTGGTGGGACTTTTAACTCTGCAATGACATTCCCAAAAGCAGCCAGCTGCCACTATATGTGTGAGGGAATGCAGGAGAGAAAACATCTGCCTGGAGGAGGAAGGTGAGAGGTGCAGAGATGACAGGCCTGTCTGATTGGCACCCTTTAACAGAGACAGACCACAAAGGCCCTAAGGACAACCCAGATGTGCCTGGCAGTCCCAAACCCGCTAGGAGAAGCAGAGAGAGGTTTAGGGTGCATTATGCATGTAACATATGCACACATATGTGCAAACTGGCAAAGTATTAAATAAAGTTTACTGGAAGTTGATAGAGAGTTTCAGATCACATTCAGAGGGTTACTGCTAATTAATTTTCACTGGGTCAGCATTTCACTTTGATAATTAACACAAAATATTATCAACATAGAATTATAATTAATATGAAGGTAGCACAAGCTCAAATGTTGCCAGATCTCTCCTCTCATTGCCAAATAATGACTGCAATCAGGAATATATTAAAAGCTGAAATTAAACTGACAGATTTGAACAGTATGAATAAATTATCTTCCTTAATAAATTCCTTGGACTATTCTTCTGGAAAACTCTAATGAGGTACATGGAGCACACGCAGGCTCTACCAAGGAATGGGAAAGTGTAGGCGGAGAGGGTGGGAAATGCTCCTGAGAGACAACCACTGCTGTTCTCTGCTAATTTACGCTGGTGGATTGGCAAGCACTCCGTGCTCAAAGGCTGATGAGTTCCGCTGGCAACTGATTCCCTGAGGGACAAGACAGTGCTTGAACTGGACCACTATAATAAGTCATTCAATTGTGGTACTTTTGCCCAGCTAAACCTGCCCCTTAAGTTCTTCTCTAACTCCTTAGGTAGTGTCTAGGGTAGCCCCAGCAGAGAACTAGTAAGATGCTTCAGCTCTGTCTGTGAGGGGAAGACGTGTACTAAAATCAGGTGGTATGGAGGGGCAATGGAGAGAGAGAAATGGAGATCTGGGGAAGTAAAGAAAGTTACAGGAGCGGATGAGGGGAAAATCTTCATGAGATGGAATGAGAGCATGTCGTGCAGGAGAAGAGGGAAGGAAGATGAAACATTGTGGGAAGAACAAAAAGCTGGGGCATCAGGGAAAAAGATAGTACCAAAAGAAAGTGAAGGAGCTGGGGATAACCAGAAACATGGGTAGAACAAAGCAATGTGTGGGGAACTGGATATCGGATAAACTAGAATGTTGGGGTCTTGAAAAAAGGAAGGCCTAGAGGCTAGAGTGCTAGACTTGGCCTCAAGAGACTGAGATTCAAAACCAGTCCAGCCACACACTTCATGTCTGACATTGAGAAAGTCATTTAACATCCTCAGTGTCTCAGTTCCCCATCTGTAGAATGGGGATAATACTTTACCTCACAAGAGGTTCTGTATGATCCATTAATAATGTGAGGTGCTCAGATAGTATAGTGATGGGGGCCATATCGGTATCCAGATAGATAAAAATGAATTAAAAAAAAAAGAAACGGGGGACTTGCAAAATCTTGTTTATATATAAATGAGGGAAGGGCAGGTCAACTGAGGCCTGGAGGAGGCTGAATTTTTCAAGCTTCTTGTGACAATGCCTGGAGAGAAGGTGTCTCTGTAATTACGAACTAGGCATGCAATTGTGTGCCCATTTCTGCACATGCAACTGTTTTTGTTTTTTAAATCAGGCCTTTTCATATTGGGCCAGGCCAGTTTTGCTATTAATTTTTAAATAAAAAATAAACCACTTGAAATTAATCCCCTTCGACATATGCTGTCTGTGCTTCTTCCTTGGTACTGGGGAAGAGAAATAGCGCTGAGCCTCCACAATGTTTTGAGGTGCATTTCTAATGGAGGTAGAAGTACTCAGTGGGAAGGACTCAGAGGAAAGGTCAGATGGTGGACACAAGGCAGCCTCCATTAGCAGGTGTTGGAGTCTCATCTCCCTATCCTTAGTCCAGGGCTTGAAATCTTAGTAGATTTGACAACAGTCCCCGATGTAACACTCACAAAGGCACCTGGAATGGGGGTCACTTATCAGCACAGACTTCTTGCAGCTGGTGCAAGGCTTAGACTTTGGAGACCAAGGTGTGTCCCAGTACTGGGAGTTGGCACCCAGAAAAAGTGGGAACTGACAATCTAAGCACACTAAGTAAAATAAATAAAACTTACTCTACAGGTCTAACTAACCATTGATGAGAATACCCTGAAAGGGAGAACTTGCAAAGCAAGCCAACACACTGTGACAACTGATCATGGGTGGTAAGAAGGAATGGAGTAGGGTCGGTGTCAGCTCTGTCCTTTATATCATCACACAGCAGCATGAGGGATCACAGAGCACATATGTCACTCTGAAGGCTACCATGAAGGGAAAAACCTCTGACCTTGGGGCACTGGCAAGCACACTCCCAAAGTCAAATGGATATCACTCAAGAAGAATTGTAATATAAGTCAATATTCTGTTATAACATAGACTGCTAGGGTATTTGTGGTAGCATTTTATTGTAAAAAGTGTGCAAATTTGCAAAAAATTTGCAAAATTTATGACGATCAGAAGTGAAAATAATAAATTTAAATGAGCTTTTCTGATGCAGTACCTGAAAGCAGCAGTTCCATATTGCTATTAGTAAGTGTAGCATTTACTCTCCCCGACGATGCATTGAAACTGGTCACTGTTAAAGTCATGGGCTGTTTCTTGCCTTTATAATTGTAAGATCCTTTCCATATATAATTTTGGGCAAATACATCATCAGGAACTGTAGAGATATGAAATATATATTAGTATGGATTGCAATATTTAGAGTATACAAAGTCACAGATCTCCAACCAAATGCTTGACAAAATATGAACATTTTCGTCTCTCTTTCTTCTGATCTTATATATCACTTGAGCAATTGGCTATGATAGTTAGTCAAAATCCTCACACAGTAGGCACTAAAACTGGCATAATCACCCATAAAATAAACATGCATGTGGGTGATATACAGTAATGATGATACATAAGAACCCATCCACATGTAAACCTCCACTTGATTGAATAATGGACACATGTTGTAATACAAAATTAACTGCACAAAGTATAAATTTAATGGCTGTATCTAAAAGACCAGATTCCCCTCAGTACCAAAATTTTCCATTCCAGCATACATAGAGATCATATAGCTAGCATTAAATGTGCGTCCACAAATCTCATTCTTTAAATATTAAAAATCATTTGACACATATTCAAATGATACTCTACCCTGGGAAAAATGTCTCTTTTTATCAGGTCACACTGAAATTACAAATATGGATATAGGAGCCAAATTCTTACTCTTAATTGGAAATTTACTTAAGAAGATTTGTCTTATCACTAAATGCTTAAAGAAAACCAATGTAAGATTATCAAGATCAAAAAAGAAGTCACACCCTATGCACAAACCACTGAACAGATCATGGAGGAAAGAGGGAATGGATCTCTCTGATTTATATCAATACTAATGAGCCTTTCATAGGCACACAACTGTAAAATGGCTCACTTTCAGTAAAGATATTTACATACCAACATAACACTCAAAAACAGAAAATGATTTAGCAGCTTCATTTGATGCTCTGCAGACATTCCCATAAAGCTTACCAGGGTAAAGATATCCTTTATTCATTATAACCTGGGGTACTTTATGATGGCTTAAGACACTCACCAACTCAGATTTATCAGATTCAATATTCTGCCCCAGATTGGTCAAACAAAATTTAAGATCACTATGCAGGCTAATATTAAAAACATGTAGATAAAGTAATAATACCCGACTCTTATACAATGCTTCCTTTCATCAGTAGATCTCCAAGTGCTTACAAAGGAGGTCAGTGTCATTATCTACACTTTACAGATGGGAAAAGGGAGGCACAGACAGGTATAATGACTTGCCAAGGTCACCAAGAAGGCCAGTGGCAGAGCTGGGAAGAGCACCTGGGTCTCTTTATTCCCAGTGCAGCGCTCTATCCAGCAGAAAACACTGTCTTACACTTCAGGATATTTAATACACATATGAAGCTATACAAGGAAAAATAAGCAAAGTTCCATTTGAGTACAGTACCACTGATACTGGAGACAGAAGACAAATGGGAAGCTGAATTACATATCTCATGGTCAGAAGGTAGGGAAAACATTTGGCAGAATATCAGAGAGCCATTCAACATAAATAGATTTTACGGGAAACCAAAGACTCTACATAAATCTGTAGCTAACATTCTGAATACTGGAGTCACCACTAACCAGCAGCACATATGCCCCATGTAGTTTTTCTTGCCACATAATACAAAAATATTGGAATTGCATGCAAAGGTCTTTTCACAGTACTGACTACAAAGATCTGCCCTCTGCGAATACACACCCACATATATATGCTGGAATTAGTAGATGAATTAAATCCCCTAGAAATATCAAAGAATGGATGTTGATGTCTCTAACAGTAGCCAAACATGTAATTTCCTTATTTATCAAATGGAAACCTAATTCTTTTTTTTATGCCAAAAGCTGTTAATGGCTACCAGCAAGCATGCTTTTGATATACAGGCTGTCGCAGACACTTTGAAAGCTGGTAGGCATGCAAAATGGAAAAAGCAATTAAGATCCTTTATGGAGTAAGATAGGAGAAACAAGTGAAGACACTGGCCAAGGCACTGGGCCTCATGGGAAAGTCTGAGCAATAACTAACTCAGAGAGAATAAGAGGGGTTTCTCTGGATGCTGACTGTGAATGCTGGGACTTAGGAACTGACTGATTGCAGCTGTGTTTGTCTGTGTAGATGTCAAAGACAGAAAGAAATGAGAAAGCCAGAAAATCAGTTGTTTGTTGGAACAGAGACAGAGATCCTTGGAGCACAGGACTGACTGGAAAGGCAAGATTTGAATTGTGAGCAAGGAAACTGCCCATTGGTACTTGGTCTTACTGTGTTTAGGGAAACCAGACTTTGTGTACATGCTTTGTAAAATAAAAACAGGACTGCACCAAAGAAATAATAGATTCACACAACTTCTACTGGAAACAATCTGGAAACTTTGGAGAAAGGGGTAACATCTCTATTGTATTCACAATGCTTTAAAAATTGTTAAGTGTACCTTGAATACAGAAAATAAATATACATACATAATAAAAAGGGAAAAATACATCAAGGAATTAATTGTGCATCTCTTAATCACATTGATATGCACTTGGTCATGCAAGTAGTCCTACTTAAATCAGTAAGGTGTAAGGGCTGAACAACTGAAGTCTTGTGGATTCACCGTTTGCAACTGTGATAACACTGTATAGGGTTGTGAAAGAGAATGCTTTATATATATATATCTTACTACAAAAAGCAGTATTATATGCAGTTGTAAATAATATGTATACTGATCTTGTGATCCTGAGTTGGACATTTCCTGGGATGGGAGTGGGGGGCAAAGGAAAAAACAGGGGAGTGGGAATGTAAAAGAAAATAAAAGATAAAAGCAAAAAGCAGAATAGATACATACGTGATTATATTCCTTTCTCCTGATGTTGGGATAACAACCGAGGTATTAATTCAGAGCTATGTGCCCACAGAAGGGAATAAAAAAACCTCTTTCCTCCTAGATGAGTTACCTGGATGTTGGATCTGGCTATAGAGAATAAGTGGGCCAACTCATGCCCACTTACTCCCTCCCTAGAGCAGGTGGACAGAGAGGGGCAAACAATGGGCAGAGCATGGCTCCACTCCATAATTTACTGACCCATATAGCTGAGCCGGGGATGAGAGGAGTCGGGAAAGAAGAGACAGTACATTTAAAGCTGACATAGCCCAGCTGCAAAGTATTCTCCCCACGCCCTCAGAAACAAGGAGGAAGCAGAGAAGGTGCTATGTTTCAGAGGTACCCCTCTGAATTACAGAGGCTCCTGTGGTTACTCTTAGGATGGTGAAATTTATGTGCCACCCATTGCTCAGGGCGATGCTTAAAATTGTAATCCTCTAGACGTTAAGAAGCTCGTTCATTGCATTATAATTCTCATTTATCTTTGTATTTTCCTTGGAAACAAAACAATCAAATAAAATTAAAGACAAGTTGAACATATTTGATCATCCAATCAAATATATACAGCTGTATAATTTAAATATAACCCCCCAACCATTCAGATACAATTAAACACACTTATTTAATTCTTATTCCATTGCCTTAAAGATTGCTTAAGCATTTGCCTACCATATAACCTGAGATTTTTAATAAGGACATTAACACTCAGCAAATCTAGTCAGATCGCAATGGATTCATTGCAGTGTATGAATTTTGTCACCCTTCTTTGCCCCTGTACAAGTAGTAATTGCATTTTTCACAAGTGAAATTCTAGTAGGGCTTTTCCCCCATAACAAATTGTCACCTAACTATTGGTTAATTTGTGAGCATCAGGAGAAGCAGAATGTGATACACAATATTGCAGCTGTTCCTGCCAACCTTCTTCCTAAAAGTATCCATTCATGGTGGTGGATTTTTTTCCCAAATGACTTATGTATGCAAACAAAATACTATAAGTAGATATTATAAACTGTAAATAATGTTTGTTTTAATATATGAAAAGACCCTGAGAGATATGGCAAGACTTCTGCCATGTGGCTGACATCCCTTGTAGGAATGCTCAGATATGTCAAAGCTTAGACCAGAGCTTCAGATAAATGACAAACGTATATAAATATGTGAAACTGAAGAGTACTGATAATGCTGTTGGACTTGAAACTGTATATTTAAATACTAAATCTTACATTAACATCAAGATAAAAATTAAGGCTCCAACCCTGCAGTGAGATGTGCTAGTATGGACTCCTATGCCAGTGAGCAAGCCGTGCAACTCTAAATGTGCTCAGGGGTCCATGCTAGCAGATGCTGAGTCAAGATCTGGTTCTAAAATAATCAAAAATAAAGAAATACAAAAGTTAAGGTTCTAATAATGGAGCTAACATTTACATTTTGGTTCCTAAAGAGAGAGAGGGAAATCCTCATCTAAGAGTACTGATTCAGGTGTTCAAATACGTGCTTTTTAGGTGTTTGAATTGAGTGATTTCCTGGATTGGACCTTTATGCATGTACACAGATTTAGACTTAAATCCTTTACTTAGAACACTAGTTACACTGGAGTGAATAAATGTTTCCAGGATCAGGGATTCTAAAATTAAAACACCAAGGTTTAATTTGCAAAGTGGGCCCAATATTAGTAACGAGTATTTTCACATAACAACTTGTTTGTAGGATGGAGCCTACAGAGCAAACTACTATAATTTGGAGAACTTCAGGTATTATAATCATGAATGTGGGTATGTTTAAAGTCCACATTGCAGTATATTTTATATATTTTACAGTAAAGGGAAATATGTGAGGAATGTTTGACTCCAACCACCCAAGTATTGCAGATCAACCACAGTTTGATTGTATCTACATTATCAATCCCAGGCCATGTTAGTTAAATTTGGGCCAGTACTGGTAAAGGTTGTTTGCACGCCAGGTACACTAGCACACATATTCCTGCCAAGCCAGCCCCAGGACATCTTTAGTAAGCAGGGACTAGGAGCTTTAGAAACATAGAATATCAGAGTTGGAAGGGACCTCAGGAGGTCCTCTAGTACAACCCCCTGCTCAAAGCAGGACCAATCCCCAACTAAATATCCCAGTCAGGGCTTTGTCAAGCCTGACCTTAAAAACTTCTAAGGAAAGAGATTCCACCACCTCCCTAGGTAACGCATTCCAGTGCTTCACCACCCTCCCAATGAAAAAGTTTTTCCTAATATCCAACCTAAATCTCCCCCACTGCAACTTGAGACCATTACTCCTTGTTCTGTCATCTGCTACCACTGAGAACAGTCTAGATCCATCCTCTTTAGAACCCCCTTTCAGGTAGTTGAAAGCAGCTATCAAATGCCCTCTCATTCTTCTCTTCCACAGACTAAACATCCCCAGTTCCCTCAGCCTCTCCTCATAAGTCATGTGTTCCAGTCCCCTAATCATTTTTGTTGCCCTCCGCTGGACTCTTTCCAATTTTTCCACATCATTCTTGTAGTGTGGAGCCCAAAACTGGACACAGTACTCCAGATGAGGCCTCACCAATGTCGAATAGAGGGGAACGATCACGAACCTCGATCTGCTGCCAATGCCCCTACTTATACATCCCAAAATGCCATTGGCCTTCTTGGCAACAAGGGCACACTGCTGACTCATATCCAGCTTCTCGTCCACTGTAACCCCAAGGTCCTTTTCTGCAGAACTGCTGCCAAGCCATTCGGTCCATAGTCTGTAGTGGCACATTGGATTCTTCCTTCCTAAGTGCAGGACTCTGCACTTGTCCTTGTTGAACCTCATCAGATTTCTTTTGGCCCAATCCTCCAATTTGTCTAGGTCCCTCTGTAACCTATCCCTACCCTCCAGCGTATCTACCTCTCCTCCCAGTTTAGTGTCATCTGCAAACTTGCTGAGGGTGCAATCCACACCATCCTCCAGATCATTAATGAAGATATTGAACAAAACCAGCCCCAGGACCGACCCTTGGGGCACTCCACTTGATACCGGCTGCCAACTAGACATGGAGCCATTGATCACTACGCGTTGAGCCCGACAATCTAGCCAGTTTTCTATCCACCGTACAGTCCATTCATCGAGCCCATACTTCTTTAACTTGCTGGCAAGAATACTGTGGGAGACAGTGTCAAAAGCTTTGCTAAAGTCAAGAAATAACAGGTCCACTGCTTTCCCTTCATCCACAGAGCCAGTTATCTCATCATAGAAGGCAATTAGATTAGTCAGGCATGACTTGCCCTTGGTGAATCCATGCTGACTGTTCCTGATCACTTTCCTCTCCTCTAAGTGCTTCAGAATTGATTCCTTGAGGACCTGCTCCATGATTTTTTCCAGGGACTGAGGTGAAGCTGACTGGCCTGTAGTTCCCAGGATCCTCCTTCTTCCCTTTTTTAAAGATGGGCACTACATTAGCCTTTTTCCAGTCGTCCGGGACTTCCCCCGATTGCCATGAGTTTTCAAAGATAATGGACAATGGCTCTGCAATCACATCCGCCAACTCCTTTAGCACTCTCGGATGCAACGCATCCGGCCCCATGGACTTGTGCACGTCCAGCTTTTCTAAATAGTCCCGAACCACTTCTTTCCCCACAGAGGGCTGGTCACCTCCTCCCCATGCTGTGCTGCCCAGTGCAGCAGTCTGGGAGCTGACCTTGTTCGTGAAGACAGAGGCAAAAAAAGCATTGAGTACATTAGCTTTCTCCACATCCTCTGTCACTGGGTTGCCTCCCTCATTCAGTAAGGGGCCCACACTTTCCTTGGCTTTCTTCTTGTTGCCAACATACCTGAAGAAACCCTTCTTGTTACTCTTAACATCTCTTGCTAGCTGCAACTCCAGGTGTGTTTTGGCCTTCCTGATTTCACTCCTGCATGCCCGAGCAATATTTTTATACTCATCCCTGGTCATTTGTCCAATCTTCCACTTCTTGTAAGCTTCTTTTTTGTATTTAAGATCAACAAGGATTTCACTGTTAAGCCAAGCTGGTCGCCTGCCATATTTACTACTCTTTCTACACATTGGGATGGTTTGTCCCTGTAACCTCAGTAAGGATTCTTTAAAATACAACCAGTTCTCCTGGACTCCTTTCCCCCTCATGTTATTCTTCCAGGGGATCTTACCCATCAGTTCCCTGAGGGAGTCAAAGTCTGCTTTTCTGAAGTCCAGGGTTCGTATTCTGCTGCTTTCCTTTCTTCCTTGTGTCAGGATCCTGAACTCGACCATCTCATGGTCACTGCGTCCCAGGTTCCCATCCACTTTTGCTTCCCCTACTAATTCTTCCCAGTTTGTGAGCAGCAGGTCAAGAAGAGCTCTGCCCCTAGTTGGTTCCTCCAGCACTTGCACCAGGAAATTGTCCCCTACATTTTCCAGAAACTTCCTGGATTCTCTGTGCACCGCTGTATTGCTCTCCCACCAGGTATCAGGTTTTTTTTTCATTTTTGTCAAACACCACCTTCAAAGCAAATCAGCACCAATTGATTCATTCCTATCCCCTGTCAACTCCTTTGTGAAGGTAATCCTGAAGAATTGCTCAGCTCTTCATTAGAGTCCTGCAAAGTAAACTACTTCCAGGACATAATAGCACATTTTTCCAAAAGCAACTTCAGATAAAGGAGAGCTTTGTTAAGCTTTAAAATGTCTTTATGCCCCACGTACTCTACGCATCTCTAACAAAGGTCCTTAGGTTTTACTATACTTATCAGCCTTACATAATACCGAAAAAATATGGACATGCACATATGGATATGTGTGATATAGAAGAACAACTTTCTTATTTTAACATAATTGCCTTTATCATTGCTAAAGTCTGCAAATAGAATATAAATATGTATTTCAGTACAGAGTGAGACATCAGGACAGAGGGGCTGGTTACACTGAAAGAGTACATAGGTTTTGTTTGTTTGTTTGTTTTGAATTTAAAAAACAAAACATTTTAATAGGGTAAAATACAAAAGTAGGCAATGAACAGTTCTCGGGCTACTTAAATTTCTGTATTAGATTTGTATTGATTTATTTCAAATACAGAGACACAAATGAAAAAAAATACTTTGACGTTTACATTACTGATTATGTGGATGAGCTAGTGTACACCAACCAGTCTGATTGCTGAAGTCAGTGAGACTTCGCAAATGCACAGAGTTTGGAGTTAGCTAATCCTAAATCAGTGGCTAAGATTCATAGATTCATAGAATTTAAGGCCAGAATGGACTATTAGATCACCTAGTCTCACCTCCTGTATATTCCAGGACATTACATATCACCAATTTACCCCTGCATTGAGCCCAGAATTTGTATTTGGCTAAAGCATATTGCAGAAAGGCATCCAGCTTTTATTTGAAGACATCAAAAAATGGGGAATCCACCACTTCCCCCGGGATAGATTGTTCCAATGGTAAATCACCATTCCTTGCTAAAGAATTGTGACACTTCTAATTTGAATTTATGTGGCTTCAGTTTCCAGTAATTGGTTCTTGTTATGCCTTTCTCAGCTTCATTAAAGAGCCCTTTAGTTCCTGGTATTTTCAACTTGTTAAGGTACAGATACACTGCAATAAAGTCACCTCTCTATCTTCTTTTTGATAAGCTAAACAGATAGGAACTTCCTCTCTTTGATAAAAATAGACCCCAAATGTCCATGAACTAAACCCACATGCTAAAAATTCATGAGTAAAATACAAGGGGGGGGGGGGGGTTAAGAGCAACCAACGTATATTCAATATTTAGAGAAGCTAAGTAGCAAGCCATCACCACAGACTTTTGAAAACACCTGGTTTCATAACTGCAGTTACCAACTACTTCGATGTCTGTGTACTATTGAGAGACTGGAGTATGGTTTCTGAAAAACTTTTTGTTTAGCATAAATCAATTTAAGGATCAATATTTACCTGCCAAGAGTTAGATTCAGCCACAGTCCTTTTCCTGTGAAATCATTTACACCAGTACCAAATGAGTCTGAAACAGTGCTATTCATTTGGTATCATTTTCAACCACTGCACTGACATAAGTGACTGTATGAGGTACCAGGCAATGCAGTAATGGGCCCTTGGAATAAAGTCAAGGTACTCACCACTTAGTTTAGGACTCGGTGTTCCCAAAGCTGGTCTAGGGTCTTTCACCAATATTTTTGATCCAGCTGTTGGAAAGAACAACAAAAAGATGGACAACAAGTAACCATCTGAAGACATTCAGTGGGACGTGTGCTCCTAAATCACTTAATCACTATTAGTTCCTTAGCCCACAGTACCACCTTAAAGGGGATGGGATGTAAATGTATATCACCAAAGAGGAAAAAACACATATACATCAGAGGATGTTCAGAGAACTTTAGTAGACAAACAGGATGTATTTGCATAATACAATTTAAAGTTCCATATAGGGACTAATCAGATTGCTTGAATTAGTCAAATGGAATTATCCCCTTCCAATTTGAACCTGATTCATGCTAACTGTCTTTTACGTGATGGCACTACCCAACATTTCTGGTTTTCTGGAATAAAGTGTTGAATAAAAAAATATATATTGGAGACAGACCTTCTGTACAATGGACACATGGATCTTTATTACTGAGATCCCTTTTATATTTTTGGTCTCCCTTATACAGATGAAAAGGACTCAATTATTTGTTCCCTTTAAGTCAATGATTCAGTCATTTTTGAAAAAAACTATTTTCATTTCCACCAGGAGGAACAAGAGAATACAGTGCTTTTCTCCTAACTACTTCCCCCTGTGGGAGGAACATGGCTTTTCATCTTTCTCTCTGTAATAGGTCCCTCAGGGTATACTATATTTCATTCTAATAAGAGTTAATAATTTTGAAGACATTACTCCTTCTTCTCATCTTCCTGTAATACTGAACAGCGAGAAGTGAGAACCTTAGTTTTAACCACTTTTTGAGCCATTAATTTGTTTTACAATTGCCAAGATTTGGAAAAAAAAAAAGATCAATCAAATGTTCCAAGTGAAAGCAAAGAAGCAAGAAGATAAACTGTCAATGTTTCATCTCCTGACTTTTAAAGGATATCGAAGTTGTCAGTAGACCTCTCTTACATCCACTGACAAGGAGGGCTTATTGCTTAGGGACACAGATTCTGGTTTGCTGTGTAAACAGGGGTGCTGCTCTGATTTTTTAAGTTCTGGTACTCCACCCCCATTACCTTATTTTGAATAAAGCGTAGATGAAAAGAGCTGTGAGGATACAGAATCCTATCCCCCCAAACTGGAGAAAGGGCATGGCTGCTAGAAAGATTACGGCATTTAATATCACCTGTATTCCTTTTTTCCACCTTATGCAGAGCTGTGGCTCAGGGGATCCACAGAATGTGTATCCCCAATGACCATACCCCTGCCAATACTAGAAACAACCATGCACTCCCACAGAGAAAGATGGCATTGAGCTTCTCTCTCTGGTGAACCCTAATTCTAACCCTAACCCAGCCCCAGCAGAGAGTGAAAATGCAGCATTTCGACTATGGTTTTGTCAAATGGGATTGCAGTAGATCACCTTTAGGCAACTACTGTTGTTTATTTTGAAAGCAGCAGAGAAAATTTCTTGGAACAAATTCCTGTTACCCTAAAGGGTCCCTTAATTACAAAGGAAAGTATCAAGACATTCCAAATATGGACAGAGGTATTCAATTCAAACAAGCAGTACCCTGAAGTAAAACAATAGAAACACTGGAAAAGAAGATCACACCATGGTTACAAGGAGGTTTCTTTCACACGAAGATGATGTTTGTTTAACTCCACACATTTTATTTGGAATACCTTGATAATATTTATATTAAGATGTGCAACAGAGCTCAGTGAAAACTGGAATTTCCATCCTTTGGGAAACTGTGATATTTCAACAGATCAGGACAAAAAGTTGGAATATCAAAAACGTTCATGGAACAAAAAGTTCAGACATTTTTAATTTTGAAATGGCAAAACATTTTATTTTGGAATTTCTGATCAAAACAAAACATTTAAATATTCCCAAATTGAAATGTTTAATTTCAATGTGTGATACTGACCCAAAACATTTAGTTCTGAGTTTGTTCAATATTAATCTACATTTCCCTGTGATGGCATATTGTCTCGTGGCAACTGCAATTTGGGTACCTAATGCCACCATTCTCCCCTATGGTCAGGCTCCCTGACCAGACTACATCTTCCATGATGCATCCATAGCCATGTCACTTTCATGATATGCTACACTGCTCAACTGGAGGGAAGACTCCATCTGAACACCATAAAAGGGATGCAATCTGGTTGCAGCTGGCCAGCCAATGGAGCTGGTTCCTAAATTAATCCCCATTGGTATAATGAAGCAAGACAGTATGGGCAAATTTCACTATCATACAGAATTTCTTTATTATGCTTTGTAAATATCAAAAAACTAGAGGATTAGGTCTTCAGCTTCAATTGTTCTTAGAATCATAGCATCATAGAATGTCAGGATTGGAAGGGACCTCAGGAGGTCATCTAGTACAACCCCCTGCTCAAAGCAGGACCAATCCCCAACTAAATATCCCAGCCAGGGCTTTGTCAATCCTGACCTTAAAAACTTCTAAGGAAGGAGATTCCACCACCTCCCTAGGTAACACATTCCAGTGTTTCACCACCCTCCTAGTGAAAAAGCTTTTCCTAATATCCAACCTAAATCTCCCCCACTGCAACTTGAGACCATTACTCCTTGTTCTGTCATCCGCTACCACTGAGAATAGTCTAGATCCTTCCTCTTTGGAACCACCTTTCAGGTAGTTGAAAGCAGCTATCAAATCCCCCCTCATTCTTCTCTTCTGTAGACTAAACAATCCCAGTTCCCTCAGCCTCTCCTCATAAGTCATGTGTTCCAGTCCCCTAATCATTTTTGTTGCCCTCTGCTTGACTCTCTCCGATTTTTCCACATCCTTTCTGTAGTGTGGGGCCCAAATCTGGACACAGTACTCCAGATGAGGCCTCACCAATGTCGAATAGAGGGGAACGATCACGTCCCTCGATCTGCTGCCAATGCCCCTACTTATACATCCCAAAATGCCATTGGCCTTCTTGGCAACAAGGGCACACTGTTGACTCATATCCAGCTTCTCGTCCAGTGTAACCCCTAGGTCCTTTTCTGCAGAACTGCTGCCGAGCCATTTGGTCTCTAGTCTGTAGCGGTGCATTGGATTCTTCCATCCTAAGTGCAGGACTCTGCACTTGTCCTTGTTGAACCTCGTCAGATTTCTTTTGGCCCAATCCTCCAATTTGTCTAGGTCCCTCTGTATCCTATCCCTATCCTCCAACGTATCTACCACTCCTCCTAGTTTAGTGTCATCTGCAAACTTGCTGTTTGCATCTTCATGCCGTTTACTTAAATTCTGAATTTAAATACAGGCTAAATTTTCATGTTTACTTTTCAACATGCCATCTTTTTCTTCTTATATGGAAAGCACATGCTCCCAAACATCATCCTGTACAGTAAGTTTTATAACCCCAGAAAACCCAACATCAGCTCTGCATATCAGTGAAGTTCTGCAGTTTTGCAAGGAACAAACTTATGGTAATATAGACTGAAATGAGAGTGGATCCTCTAGGCTTGCATGTCTGGAGTTCTAATTCATATAACATGTACACAAGAGTATTATACAATGCATATGTCTTGTACATGGATATAGGGTACAATTTTCAAAACAGCCCCAGTGACTCAGGAGTCTGAATCCCATTTTCAAAAAGGACTTAGGGACCTAAGTCTTATGTGCTAAGTCAAGTGGGTGCTTTTGAATACTTTACCCACAAATATATAATGCTATTATATGAAATACAGAAAAAGACAGCATAATATACAGATTTTAAAGACATATATTTATGTGATATATTGTTACTAAATAGCAAGTAAGGGAAAATTAAAAGTTTAATATTTGAAAGGCAGAGGGAGGGGAGGAGGAGCAGAAAGGGTTACCTTCACAAACTGGAACTTTTCCAGTCCACGTGCCATCAGATCTACAGACTCTGTGTTCTGACCCTCCTGCTAGGAAGAAGCCTGGCTGACAGGTATAAATCAATGTATAACCGAGTGAAGGGAGATCCATTCCAGCCACATTAGCATGAACTGGAGCCTCTGGTTGTTTACAGCTGTGTGCTACAAAGAAACTGTACGTTACTTTTTAGTTGAAATAGTAAAAATATATCAGGAAAAAACAACCACAAACATTTTGACAGGTAGTTAATTAAACAAAATGCATTAGCAACAATTACTTATATGTATATGTTCTTTCTCATCTGAGAGCTCACTAAGCACTTCATGTTTTATAAACTCTGGGCCCAATCCTGAAAGCAGATACATGAAGCAGATCTTTATTCTTATGTGACAGCCCACTGAGTTTGAGCCTCCACCTTTGCAGATTTTATGGAAGGCCCAAACACCATATACATGTATTGATTGCCTTCCACAGCAGTAACAGGCAACCACCCATTGCATAAATTGCAACAATTGCTTAATACCAGGCAGCAACTAAATAAGAGTTTAGAACAGGAAATGAAGAAAAATGGTTACTAACCTGTTCTGAAACTATTGTTCTTTGAAATATATTGCACATGTCCATTCCACTTCAGTTGTTTGCAAGCCCTAGCATCTGAGATTTTCCCTCAGTGGTACCAACCAGGGTAGCACATTCACCCGCCGCTGCCAAGTGCTGCTGTGCAATGGTATAAAAGGCAGAACTGCTCACAACCCCCCTCTACTCCTTTTTACTAGACTGTTGAGCGATAGCATAATGAAAAGTAAAAGTATGCCCTGAACACCAAGTTACAGCTCTACAAATATTTAGAACAGGCTCTTGAGCGAGAAAGGCTGCAGACCCTGTGTGTGATCTTGCTGAACGTGCTAGCACCCTGTTTGGTGGAGTTACACAGACTGGAAGGTTTCAGAGTAGCAGCAGTGTCAGTCTGTATCTGCAAAAAGAAAAGGAGTACTTGAGGCACTTTAAAGATAGTCTCTAAGGTGCCACAAGTACTCCTATAGACTGGAAGGCACTTCATCCTGTCCGCAATCACCATTACAGTTGGGAGGGAGACTGAAACAGTTTAGTCCTATCCAAGTTAAAGGGCTAATGCTCTCCTAGCATCCAATGTGTGGAGTCTCTCCTCGTCCTTATGACCATGAGGCTTAACGGAGAAAGTTGGTAAGTATATTGTCTGCTTGATGTGGAAGTGAGAAATCACTTTGGTGAGAAATTTGGATGAAGACAGAGATATATCTTATCCATGTAGAAGACAGTGGAGCAGATACCAGATCTCTCAATTCTTCTACTCTCTTTGCAGATGTAATTTCTACCAAAAAAGCTAACTTCATTGACAGATGAAGTAACAAACCGGTAGCCAGTGGTTCAAAGGGTGGACTCGTTAGTGTTGCTAACACCAGGTTTAAGTACCAAGGAAGAATGGGGTCATCTACTTGGGGAGATAACCAGTCCAGAGCCTTCAAAAAAGTGAGTGAGTGACATGGGACTGGAGAAAAGGAAGCTATTACCAGTCAGAGTGTGGAAAGCCAAGATAGCTGCTAAGTGCAGCTGATGGAAATTTCAGGTATAGCATGTGTCGTATTGGATCTTGTAGTGGAGAAACACCTTTTTGTTGATATCAGAGAGAGAAACTTTTCCACTTCAAGTGGTAAGTGTACCTGGTAAAAGTTTTTTGCTATTCAAGAGGGCATTTTGCACATTCCTTGAACAGATCTCCTACTGAAGTGTTTACCACGGAGCATCCAGGCTATAAGGTGAAGGATCTCTGGGTAGAGATGGACAAGGTAACGATGATTCTGAGAGATTAGATCCAGGTCTGGTGATAGTGTCAATGAAGCCCTGGTAGAGAGGGTCAGTAGCATGGAAAACCAATGCTGGTAAAGCCACGCCAGTGTGAGTATTATGTGAGCGTGGCCATATTTAATTTTTAACACCACCCTGGGTAGGAGTGGAACCAGAAGGTTCAAATACAACAGGAAAGCATCCATCAGAGACCCTGGACTGTGACTGGACAGTGAACAAAACTGATGACACTTCCTGTTTGGTTAGGTTGCCAATAGGTCTATCTGGGTAGCACCCCAGACTTGGAAAATATGTCTGATGGAGAGACCACTTGTGGTGACTGGTGAATGATCTGCTCAATCAGTCTGCAAGAGTGTTCAGGACACCCGTAACATAGAGGGTTTGAGTTTGAACTCTCAGAGGAGTATTGCTTCTTGGCATAGAAGCAACAATCTGACCTCTCTCTTTCTGTTCACCTAGGACATCACTGCCCTGTTGTCCATAACAACTAGTAAACTCCTTCCTTTGATTTGGGTGAGGAAAGTGTGACAAATGGCTAGACAAATGGCTTTGTGAGAGTGGTCCCTGAAAAGGGATTTGGAAGTGGGGAGAAAATGGGGGTAGACATAAATTGAAGGGTATATTCCATACTGGGACAAAATGAGAGCAGAAGAGGCTGGAAAACTGCAACTGGTAAGCTGTCCTCTACGAGAATGTCAGACTGACTGCTTGGTGTTCCCAGGCTGTTTGGACGAGTTCAGTGGACAAAAAAGGAGACAGAGGTGATCTCTTCCTGTAACTTTCCCTTTTTCTTCTAGAGTGCTTCCTGGTGACAAGCCATAAAGGAAACATAACAGCAGGACTGCTGTGGATGGAACAACTACTTCTTTGTGAAGGACTGTAAATATCCAAAAACTTGAGGGTAGGCCTAGAGTCGTTTTGGCTATGAAGCTTGTCATCAGTCTGTTGGGGAAAAAAAGCATTGGTCCCTCAAAAGTGAGATAATGAACGGTTTGTTAGACCTCCTGAAAAAGAACTGATAACTGGTGCCATGAACATCTCTGTATTTTAATGGCTGATGCAGCATCCAATGCATCCTGAGGCAAGATCCTGGCCACCATTTTTTCCTTATCCACTACTGCAAGAAACTTTTTGTTTCAGCTCCTCTACCAGCTTGTCTGTAAATTTTAATATATTGTTCCATAGGGAGAAATTATAAGTAAGGTTCCGTGTTTGTCACAGAGATCACGGAAGTCATGGATTTCTGTGACCTCTGTGACTTCTGCAGCAGCCCAGTGCGGCTGGCCCGAGAGCCCCCTGAGCAGCTCAGGCACCCCCTGGACCAGTCACACTGGCTGCTGCTGGGGCAGTCTTGCCCCCCCCCACTACCACCCAGCAGCAGGGCTGGGGCACGAGGTGGTGCTTACCTGGGGGGGGGGGCTCCCCGGAAGGGTGACAGCAACTCCCCTCCCTCAGCTCCAAGCTCCATGTGCTGCTTCCACCCATAGGTATCGCCCCCACATCTCCCATTGGCTGTGGTTCCCAGCCAATGAGAGCTGCAGAACCGGGGCTTGTGGCAGAACGGAGGCAGCATGTGGAGTAAGGAGCTGGGGTGGCAGCTTCCTAGAACTCCGCCCAGCACCCACGGTGCCCCCTTGAGCACCTGAGCCCCCCCCAGCTGCATCCCCCCATCCTCCCCAGCACCCGTGGCATCCCCTGGGCCACGCACCCCAGCACCTGTGGAGCTTGCCTA
This sequence comes from Lepidochelys kempii, assembly GCF_965140285.1. Taxonomy (NCBI): domain Eukaryota; kingdom Metazoa; phylum Chordata; order Testudines; family Cheloniidae; genus Lepidochelys; species Lepidochelys kempii. The sequence continues at coordinate 30,278,802 of NC_136381.1, read as the reverse complement.
CCCGCAGCACCTATGCACCCCCCCCAGCACCCGCGGCATCCCCCCAGTACCTGCAGCGCCCCCTGGGCTGCCCCCTTCCAGCACCCACAGCTTCCCCAGTGCCATCCCCACGAGCTGCCGCTTCCCCCCCCCCAATTTTTTGTCAGGGGTATATAATAAAAGTCATGGACAGGTCACGGGCCGTGAATTTTTGTTTACTGCCCGTGACCTGTCCATGACTTTTTCTAAAAATACCCGTGACTAAAACGTAGCCTTAATCATAAGTTCCAAGCAATGCTAGCTGATTAGAAATCTGGAGCTGTAGTAGAGCTGTCAAACAAACTTTCCTGCTAATAATACCAAACTTCTTTGCATCTTTTGATTTGCAGGTAGATGCCTGCTGACTCTGGCACTCTCTTTTGTTAACAGCTCAGGCCACCAAAGAACGTGATGGTGGGTGTAAAAATGTTAACCCCCCCCGCATAATACCTCCTCTGATGGAAGATGGCATTTGCCACAATACTTTTGTGGGTCCCAGAACAGTTTTATTTATGGGGAACATCACTTGAGAAGATTCCAAGGTATCAACCAATCTGCGTGAGCTCTCCTGAATTACTTCCACCTGTACATCTACGGAGGAAGACACCCTATTTAAGATGTCCTGGTGAGTTGTGTAATCATATGGGAGGAAACACCAGTCATTACCACCTCGTCAGCCGATGAGGAAGAGGGACACATGGCTGGCTGAGGTGGAGCTTCCCTTTTCTTCCTAAGAGGGATTCACTAAGGCAGATTGAGCTCAGTACCTGGAGCGGCTTCCTGCAGCTCTGCACCACTTTGTGCTGTTTGCTGGAGGATGTAGAGGGGACGGGTTGCGGAGAAGATCTGCAGGCAGGAGGAAATCCCCACAGGTTCCAATACGGTCATTGATATGGCACCAAAACCCAATTTCTTCCCGACCATGGCTCCCTGTTAGCCAACCAATGAAGAAATTCCAGTGGATACCAGGGTGGGGAGAGCGATTGCTTATGTGATGTGGCTGCGACACATAAGATCCAACTTCCAACTCTGGTGATGAACCTGAGTCATTTGACCAGGGAGGTAGGGTGCTTCTTTGTGCCAGGGTAATGTGAAAAGGTCTGGAGAGGACTGCCTTGGCTAAATCATTGCTGGCTTGCCTCTTGGTGATGCCATACAAGGGAGTACCAGAGTGTGCAGAAGTGCCCACAGTACCAGGGGCTGAACTCTAGTAGCTGGCAAATCCCCATGAGTGTCTGCTAGTACTGGGTGAGCTGTCTCTTGAACTGCCAGCAGAGTTTGCACCAAGAGACTCAGTAGATCACATTCTATGTCATATGCTTCAGGCATTGATGGCACAGGAAAAATCTCTGCTAAACTACAGATGATGGCATCACTGAACAGGATGGTGCTCCCTTAGAGGTCAGTCTGAACAGCACAAGTACTGGTGTAAAAGTTGACAACCTTCTCTCCCCCGAGGTGCAGTCTGCACAGGGGAGTGCCTTGACACCGAGTGCACTCTACCCTCCTTCCCAGCTTATTTGCTGGTCTCTGGTGCTGGGGACCTTGATCTGCTTGACGATGGATCCCTTGATACAGTCTCCCGCTGCTTCTTCTTTGGTACTAGATAAGGAGATTTGTTCAAAGACTCTGCCATGACAGAAGTACTGCTGTTAACTGAAGGAGAGGCATCCAGTACTTGACCCGAATAGGAAGGCTCCAAGGGTGGCTGCTGGGGGTTGCCTGTGCAAGAAAGTGCTTTAGTCTGACCTCCCTATCCCTTTTAATTCTGGGCTTAAAGTTCCTTCATCTTTGGCACGTGTCCCTGACGTGGGCTTCTCTTAAGCACTGCAGGCACCTGGAGAGCAAGTCACTGACTGGCATCAGCTTCTTGCAGCCATCACAAGGTTTGAAGTCCAGAAACCAGAGCATGCTCCAGCACCAGGCATTGGTATCCAGAACAGGCATGAACTGAAGTGTACACTGAGTACACTATTTTTTTTTAAAAAGGAAACCTACAAGTAGAAAACTATGAACTATTAACAAATACCAGCTATATTTAATAGAAATGCTAAAGCCTTGACTACATTGTCACTTTACAGCCCTGAAACTTTCTTGCTCAAGGGTCTGAAAAAACACTCTCCTGAGCGTGGCAAATTTCAGTGCTGTACAGTGGCAGCATAGACAGTGCACCAGCACTGGGAGCTATTCCCCTTGTGGGGGTGGTTTCTTCAGAGCGCAGGGAGAGCTCTCTCTCTGGAGCCGCACCTACACCACCACGTTAAAGCTCTGCTACGGCAGTGCTTTAATGTTGCTAGTGAAGACAAGTGCGTCCATCTTTCTTAGGGAAACACTTGCAGTAGGTAGGTAGAACACTCTGATAACCATCACAGGCAGTAAGAAGGAATTGAAAAAGGTTGGGGGTGGCTCTGCCCTTTATACCATCATGGAGCAGCATGAGACAGCACCGGGAGCACGCTAAGGGGTAAATCCCTGTTGCTAGTACATGGTGTGCACAAACACCCAAAGTGGAATGGACATGTGCAATCACTCAAAGAAAAATAATGAGTCACCCTGAAGTTACAAGGAGTAATTTTAGGTAAAACAGACTGTAATTATCCTGGGTAGAAATTACCCAGAATGACTCTTAATGAACCTACTTTTGAGAAAAACATCTTGGTACAGATGTCTGAAACATTAGTTTTACACTGGATCCAAAACATGGCACCTTCAACAGAAGAGTGCCCCCTTTCATTGCAGTTGAGCACTGATTCAGCACTCAGAGGGAAGAGTGTCACCTACTGAATCACTAACACAAGTCACAGAGCAACCTTGCATGCTCCCATCCATGTAATGTTTGGTTCTCATCCTGCTGATCTTATGTTATGAGTTATGACATATCTTATGACCATCGCAGATGGCATGTTTTCAGGCTGTTTGTAGAACTGGAAGGCATTACTTGTGACATTACAGTATAAATGAATCAGCACTACAAGACAATAGTTTGCATAAGTCTTAAGAGAATGCATAGTCGCCTAGGACAGAAACAGCTTCCCTGACTTAGAAAGAACTTCCTCTCTCTTTCAGATATGACTAATTATTGTTACCTTAACAAATTACCACACTGCCCTTTTTCAAAGTATCAGCACTGGGTACTAGGAAAGCAGTGCAAACAATTTCTTACTATTAATACTGGAGCATATGCTTTGAAACCTCAGACAAAACTTAGTGGCCTTGATGTTCCACTTGGATGAAGTGCAGAGGGGGCTACTCCCTGATTCAGGGCTGCCCATCCCCAGTGCAATTTAGGGCAGCACAGAGTTTTACCATGATCCCTTTTCCTTTCCTCTACCCCTCCTGCAGCCACACTCTCACCCTCGCTCATGTATCTGATAAAGTAGCATTGTATCCAATCAACTATAAACAATAATAAACAGAGCTTTGGTTTTCCTATGTCTATAACGGCTTGTAGAACTGTGAAAGATTAAAATCACATGAATATGGATAAATTGAGTAAAATATTATTTTAATCTTTCACAGTTCTACAAACCGTTATAGACATAGGAAAACCAAAACTTAGTTTATTATTGTTCACTACTTTTCAACAATATAGTACATTGAAGTTAATTTAAGAAACCTATCATGGGTAACTATTTCCATCCAAGACTAACAGAAAAATATTTATCCCCATTACTTACGTATACATTCTGGCTGAATCCCACTCCACGTAAGATCAGGGAGGCAAGTTCGGGTTGTAGAACCTTGGAGAAGGTGTCCTTTTTTACATTGAAATTGAACAACATTTCCCACCTAATGAAAAAGTGAAAGTACAATGATGTTATCACAAGGAAATATAAATTGTTCCACAATCAATAGGGAAAACTCCTACACAGAATGCAGGATGGATAAGATGAGCTGTGAAGTCCTTTCAAGAGCTGGGCAGAAAAAGGGAATTCCATTCTGTGGAGGATTTGGTACTTTGGAAGTAAACCCTCAAATTTCAGAAATCTCAGTGAAAGGGAATGGAGCCCTAACTCTGGGACAGTTTATGTAGTGGGATCTTGGAAGCCGTGGAAGCTCTGGCTGCCAAAGGGCTGCGAGCCTGGGAGCCCAGACTGCCAAGGAATCACAAACTGGGAGCCAGCCCTTCCAGGCTCTCATCTCCTTGTCACATTGTCAGGGGCTGCCACGGATTTCGGTCAGTGTGCTGGCAGGAAATCAGGCAGGTTTTGAAACCTTTGTGGCAGTGGGTTTCATTGAAACTTCTTTGAAATTGAACCATTATGTCAAATGTTTCTGTTGGAAGGAATCAGCAAATTCTGATGAAAAATGTTTCACTGGAATTTCTCTGACCAGCTCTAGTTCCTTCTGACTCAAGCCTCCATGGTTCAAGCATTTTCTTTTAGCTTTGAGCTCTATGGTGTTTAACTTTACTCTCTCACTACAAGAAGAGAAAAAAAAATCCATATGTTTAATAGATAACAATGTGAATACATGAAAATCTACACTCTTAACTCCTCGAGCTCATCATTTGTTTAGGCTTGGAATGGATAATTTGAAAAAAAAAAGGAAAGGATTCTTTGCAAGTGAAGCAAAAATAGTGTCTGAATGCTCACAGTATCATCGCTTTTGAATACACTAAGTACAGGGCCATTTATTATACACTGAGAATTGTTAACTCATATACACTTGTGCTTAAACATCTTTAGATACAGACGTCACAGGTCAAATGTGCCATCTAGTGAGCTGTGTATCTTTTGATGCATGTTTGAAGGAGAGGTTGTTGAGTTTGCACTAACTTTCCATAGCACAGTGCATTCACATTTTTTTTTAAATTTTGATTAAGTTTAAAAGGCTTGATAAAAGTTCTTGATCCCCAAAAGGTAAAATATGCACATCTTTCGTAACAACTGAATCCCGTTAACCATAGTGCTTCACTACTATAAACAATTATTCGAAACTTTATAGTACAATTCCATTTCAGCTCAGTATTCTCATCATGGTGAAATGTAATAATAACCCATGAGCTATGCATAGTACTTGTATGTGAATTAATAGAAACTTTTTTTTCCTTTACAATATCCACTGGACTATATAATTACTTTAAAGAGATGCAGCAAATCAGGTTTTCATAATGAAATACATACTAGGAAAACACTATTGACAGTTATTGAAATTACATTGAATTGCAATATTAATGCTCTTTTATCTGATAAACTAGCATTGAATCCAATCAACTATACTAGATTGCTTGGCAATACGTGTTACTCTTATAACAGATTAGTGGACATCAGCTCTCCATTTCTTCAAATGAACAGTTTTGAACCAAGGTTTCTTCTATACCTGTTCTATTTATTTGATATCTGTCAATCAAACAATATTTTGGCATTCTGGTTATGAAGCAAACATCCTTTTGCTCCTGCTCCAGCCACCAAATCAATACCACTGTGTTAAACACATTTGTAACATTTCAATGCAAATGACATATGAATCTACTTATTCTCCTCTTTGTTTCAGAAACATTCTTTTGAAGAGGAATCAACAATTTTCTATGAAGGAAAGAGCTGGATACATCCCTTTCCCCCTTTACTTTCACCCATATTTTGCACGTAAACACAGTGGCATAATTTTTGAGATGCTGAGTAGAGGAAATTCCACTGGCTCCCACAGAAAGCAAGGAGAGTTACATATCAGGCTGCTTAGGGATCCAATATGAAAATATTGGACTAAGTAACTTGTTCAAGATCAAGAATCAATGACAAATCATGTAAACACTCAGGCTGAAAAAGGAGGTGCTGTCGTCATCATGAATAGGTCAGAATATGAACAAGAGGCTGCTCGGCAGCTCTCCAACAGCACTTTCTACAAGCCATTACCCTCTGATCCCACTGAGGGTTACCAAAAGAAACTACACCATTTGCTCAAGAAACTCCCTGAAAAAGCACAAGAACAAATCCACATAGTCACACCCCTAGAACACTGACCAGGGGTATTCTATCTGCTACCCAAGATCCATAAACCTGGAAATCCTGGATGCCCCATCATCTCAGGCATTGGCACCCTGACAGCAGGATTGTCTGGCTATGTAGACTCCCTCCTCAGGTCCTATGCTACCAGCACTCCCAGCTATCTTTGAGACACCACTGACTTTCTGAGGAAACTACAATCGATTGGTGATCTTCCTGAAAACACCATCCTAGCAACGATGGATGTAGAGGCCCTCTACACCAACATTCCACACAAAGATGGACTACAGGCCGTCAGGAACAGTATCCCCGATAATGTCACGGCAAACCTGGTGGCTGACCTTTGTGACTTTGTCCTCACCCATAACTATTTCACATTTGGGGACAATGTATACCTTCAAATCAGCGGCACTGCTATGGGTACCCGCATGGCCCCACAGTATGCCAACATTTTTATGGCTGACTTAGAACAACGCTTCCTCAGCTCTCATCTCCTAACACCCCTACTCTACTTGCGCTACATTGATGACATCCTCATCATCTGGACTCATGGAAAAGAAGCCCTTGAGGAATTCCACCAGGATTTCAACAATTTCCATTGCACCATCAACCTCAGCCTGGACCAGTCCACACAAGAGATCCACTTTCTGGACACTATGGTGCTAATAAGCTATGGTCACATAAACACCACCCTATACTGGAAACCTACTGACCGCAATGCTTACTTACATGCCTCCAGCTTTCATCCAGACCACACCACATGATCCATTGTCTACAGCCAAGCTCTACGATACAACCACATTTGCTCCAGTCCCTCAGGCAGAGACAAACACCTACAAGATCGCTATCAAGCATTCTTACAAACTCCTGAAGTGAAGAAACAGATTGACAGAGTCAGAAGAGTAACCAGAAGTTACCTACTACAGGACAGGCCCAACAAAGAAAATAACAGAACACCATTAGCCATCACCTTCAGCCCCCAACTAAAACCTCTCCAATGCATCATCAAGGATCTACAACCTATCCTGAAGGACGACCCATCACTCTCACAGATCTTGGGAGACAGGCCAGTCCTTGCTTACAGACAGCCCCCCAACCTGAAGCAAATACTCACCAGCAACCACACACCACACAGCAAAAACACTAACCCAGAAACCATCCTTGCAACAAAGCCTGTTGCCAACTGTGTCCACATATCTATTCAGGGGACACCATCATAGGGCCTAATCACATCAGCCACACTATCAGAGGCACGTTCACCTGCACATCTACCAATGTGATATATGCCATCATGTGCCAGCAATGCCCCTCTGCCATGTACATTGGCCAAACTGGACAGTCTCTACACAAAAAAATAAATGGACACAAATCAGACGTTAAGAATTATAACATTCAAAAACCAGTCGGAGAACACTTCAATCTCTTCGGTCACTCGATTACAGACCTAAAAGTGGCAATTCTTCAACAAAAAAACTTCAAAAACAGACTCCAACGAGAGACTGCTGAATTGGAATTAATTTGCAAACTGGATACAATTAACTTAAGGCTTGAATAAAGACTGTCAGTGGATGTGTCATTACACAAAGTAAAACTATTTCCCCATGTTTATTTCTCCCCCACTGTTCCTCACACATTCTTGTCAACTACGGGAAATGGCCCACCTTTATTATCACTACAAAAGGTTCTCCCGCTCCTCCTCCCCCCCACTCTCCTGCTGGTAATAGCTCACCTTACCTGATCACTCTCCTTACAGTGTGTATGGTAACACCCATTGTTTCATGTTCTCTGTGTATATAAATCTCCCCACTGTATTTTCCACTGCTTGCATCCGATGAAGTGAGCTGTAGCTCACGAAAGCCTATGCTCAAATAAGTTTGTTAGTCTCTAAGGTGCCACAAGTACTCCTTTTCTTTTTGCGGATACAGACTAACATGGCTGCTACTCTGAAACCTATCAGGAATTCTATCCACTTTATGCTCCATAGTAATCTTCAATCAACATTCTAATATAGAAAATCAGAAAGAGTCATACAAAAAGTGAAAACTAGGTCAAATGACAAAGGATAAATATTAAAAAAAAAACAGCACAAGCATGTAGGGACAAAATTTGAAAGGCCAAGGGACAAAATATGATTAAAGGGTAACAATAAAACATTTTGCAAATACATTAGAAGCAAGAGGAAGACCAAGAACAGGGTAAGCTCATTACTCAATGAGGAGGGAAAGACAATTACTGAAAATACAGCACTGATCAAAGTGTTAAATTCCCTTTTTGTTTTAGTTTTCACCAAGAACTGATCAGATGACTAATACAGTGAACATTAGTGTATATGGGGTATGATCTTAGGCTAAAATAGGGTAAGAACAAGTTAAAAATTACTTAGGCAAGTTAGATGCCTTCAAGTCACCAGGGCCTGGTGAAATATATCCTAGAACACTTAAGGAACTAGCTGAAGAGATCTCTGAGCCATTAGCAATTCTTGTTGAGAACTTGTGGAAGACAGGAGAGATCTCAGAGGACTAGAAAAAGGCAAATATAGTACCTATCTATAAAAAAGAGGAATAAGGACAACCCAGGGAATTATAAACTAGTCATCTTAAATTCACTTCCCGGAGAGATAACAGAGCAAATAATTAAACAATCAATTTGTAAGCACATGGAAGATAATAAGGAGAAAAGTAACAGTCAGTATGGATTTGTCAAGAACAAATCATGTCAAACCAAGTTAATATCCTCCTTTGACAGGGTAACAAGTCTTGTGGATAGGGGGTAAGCAGTAGATCTATTTTGACTTTAGTAAGGCTTTTGATACTGTCTCACATGACATTTTCAAAAATAAACTAGGGAAATACAGTCTAGATGAACCTATATTAGGTGGGTACACAACTGATTGGAAAATCATACTCAGAGTGTAGTTATCAATGGTTCACAGTCAAACTGGAAGGGTGTATCAACAGGGGTCCTGCAGGGATCTGTCCTTGGTCCAGTCCTGTTCAATATCTTCATCAGTGATTTGGATAATGGCATAGAGAGTATACTTATAAAGTTTGTGGGCTGGGAGGGGTTGGAATTGCTTTGGAGGATATGAGTTGAATGCAAAATGATCTTGATGAACTGGAGAAAAGGCCTGAAACACACAGGATGAAATTCAATAAGGACAAATGCAAAGTATTCCACTTAGGAAGGAACAATCAACTTCACAAATTCAAAATGGGAAATGATTAATAGGAAGGAGTCCTGCAAAAAATGATCTGAGGTTACAATGGTTTAGACACTAAATATGAGTCAACAATGTAATACCATTGAAAAAATAAAAGTGAACGTCAGTAGCAGGAGTGTTGTAAGCAAGTCATGAAACGTAATTCTTCTGCTCTACTCAGCACTGATAATGCCTCAGATGGAGTACTGTGTCCAGTGCCAGCACCCATACTTCAGGAAAGATGTAGAATCTGGAGAAAACCCAGAGGAGAGCCACAAAAAGGATTAAAGGTCTAGAAAACATGACCTGTGAGGAAAGACTGAAAAAAATGGGTTTGTGTAGTCTTCGGAAAAGAAGACTGAAAGGGGAACACAATAAAAGTCTTCAAGTACATAAAAGAGGAGGGTGATAAATTGTTTTCCTTATCTATGAAGGACTGGACAAGAAGTAATGGGTTCAGATTGCAGCAAGGGAGATATGGTTAGACATTAGGGAAAATGGCTTAGCTGTAAAGGTAGTTACACTGGAACAAATTACCTAGTGAGGTTGTGGAACAGCTGTCATTGGAGTTTTTAAGAACAGGTTAGACAAAGACCTGTCAGGGACAGTGATCCTTAGCCCTGCCTCAGTGCAGAGGACTGGGATAGCTGAACTATCGAGGTCCCTTCCAGTCCTAGATTTGTATGATTCTATTATTTCAAGTTCTGTACAATGTAGTCCTGCTCAAACCAGAGATGTGCAAACAGGAAGTTGGTCCTTAAGGAGTGCCTGAAGAGTCATACCCATTGGGTTTGACTGCAGCAAAAATCCTGGGTCTCCAAGATCTAGAGGAACACTGGCAAAGGAAACTCACTCATACTGTGGCTTCTGCCTTTATCCCAAGGCTGCATCTCCTGCCTACCACCCAGTTCCTCAGGCATCAACTCCCCCCCAAGCAGTGATTGGCTCAAAGGCAAAGGAACTGGAGATTGTGTGGGGCTGTGGAAATTCCTCTCCTTTGAAGCTGGCAGTGCACCACAGCACTGCCCCCCATTCAAAAGTACAAGCCCCCATCCTGCAGCAGCACCTTGCTCACCATCTAGGAGCATCAGCTTTCCTATGCCACAAATCCCTGATCCCAGAATATGAAACTGAAATGCTTAAACTGCTAACATAAATATTGTGAAAATTCCTGTTCATAACATTCACAAAATTTTTCCACTAAACATTTTTTCTACTAAAAATGCTAAAAACCCTCTTTTTTTTATCCTGACACAGTAGCAACACATGAAAATATTTCTGCATTGTTCTCCTTTTTTATTTTAAACTGCACTATTGGGCTAATTTTATACCCAGACTCTGCATCACTGATTTCTTCTCCACTGGGAAATCAAGCTGCAAAGCACTAGATATCTGCTACCACTCAGCAAAGGGGTGATGCTCATCTCAGAAGAAGGTGTATAAATATTAACCATTCCCAACCATAACCAAGTTTACTAATAATACATTTTCAAAATGGGAGGCATGAGCTATGAGAACAATTGTTACTGAAACACACACACTTCTATCTGAGATTGCAGTAAATTCACTTCACTAAGAGTAGCAGAAGTTTTGGTTAGTCATGGTAAAACCAGTTCAGATAAAGTAACAACTGACAAAAAGCATTTGCTTAGAGTTCTATCTGAATTTTTATGAGTGCTGGAAAGGAAAGGAGAACTATTTTTTTTCAGTGTGATTCTACCCGTCTTTATTCTTGGTCCTCCAGTCGCCAGATTATACCAGGATATTGAATGGGTTTTCTCTTCCCAAAAAATCTGGGTTGTAAGTGGATGTGGCTAGAGTCAGATGCAGGGGAATAGGAACTGAAACAAAGTGTTCTTTTGGTGAGTAGGGTGGTGGGTTTCCAGCTGTAGGGGAGGCAGATAAAGCAGGTACTGCTGTATATGGGCGATGGCTGCATTAAAGTTTGTTGGTTTTTTGGACAATCTGGTGTCACATCATTCCTTCTAATGATCCTTATGTTACAATATGTTGTAGAGAGGACTTAATAATGTAAGGAACTTCCAGTGGGAGGTCATTCACTCTAAACTGACTAAAGGACATAGAGCAGTGGTGGGCAACCTGCGACCCACGGGCCGCATGCGGCTCATCAGGGAAATCTGATTGCGGACTACGAGACATTTTGCCGACTTTGACCACCTACAGGCATGGCCCCCTGCAGTTCCCAGTGGCCATGGTTTGCCGTTCCTGGCCAATGGGAGCTGCAGGAAGTGGTGGGCCACAGGGACATGCTGGCTGGGAACGGTGAACGGCAGCAAAGGGGAGAGAGGTTGTGCCTGTGGACGGGCAATGTCAGCAAAATGTCTTGCGGCCCACAATCAGATTACCCTGATGGGCCGCGGGCCGCAGGTTGCCCACCACTGACAGAGTCTAGTGTGTGTCTTGCTCATACCACAGTCTCAGCTCATACTACAAGTTTTGCTTGCAGTTGTTGGTGGTCAGACCAGAATGGGACATTCTGAATAGGACATTAATGAGATGCCCAGTATCCATTCATTGGCAGGCAATGGGATCTAATAACTACCTGTGTAAAACTCATGGTTCCTCACTTTACAAGTTAAAATGTTTTCTCTATCAGCCACCCCTGCAAACTAGAGTGAAGCTCTGTTCTTTCTTTCTTGCTTGTCTGCACCAGAAATAAAGATTAGCCACTTAGAACAGAGTTAACTATTCTTCACAATCATGTGCAAACTAGAGCAGAAGCCATCTCACTCTATCCTCTCTTAGTTGAATGGAAGTAAAACGTGGGAAAATCTTATTTTCATCACTAACTGGTAGATATGACTTTCAGGAAACAGATCTATTGAGTAAGAAGGTGCATCTTTAGAGTCATTATTCTGACCACAAAGGGACTTAAAGCAGTCTTTTCATACTAAACATCTGTTATTTATTGTAGAGCTCTGTATTTTTTTTTAACAAACAAAAGCAATAAAAGGTTATATTTTTGGAAGGCAAGTATGCCTGGATTTAAGGGATGGTTGGTGTGCATTCCCCAGGGTGTCTGATGTATCAGCTCTTTTGCTCAATTAACATTTGGCCATTCTTTTGGAAGTGAAATAAAATGCACCTCTTGATGCCCTAGCTGAATCCTAGCTGAAAACCTACATGGTTATAAAGGCTCTCTCAGAAAAACGGGGTTGCTCAAAGTAGTGGTAATGGCACTTTCACCACTACATCACTTCTACTAATCCAGTCCAGTACCATAGGCATAAAAGTCTTTGCTACTAAATAAACACAATTATTGGTCTCTGTGAAATAAGTTTGTAGTCTTAGTTCCCTGTGAATGTGTGTGCACATCACATAATCTCACACAATTTGCATCCTTGTTGGAAGTTAAAGGCTGAGAATGAACTATTCTTTCACTGCTCCAGATCAAGATTGGGGCATAGTGGTGGGGGAAGACTTGGAGGTGTACACATGGCTGTCCATACTATACAGCACTTATCTTGAAATAAACAGGTTTTCATTCTACAGTGCTATCAAATTATAGCTTTATAAGCACTAAATTCACAGAAGAAGAAAGTTTACAAGGTTTTCCCTTATCTTTATATTGAATATCATATGGCGAATCATAAAACAGACCCAAGAGCTAATACAAGGATACTAGGGGTGTAATGTGGCTATTTTTCTTTCTAAATACAGTTTGCACTTTGGCTCTCTTCAAGCTTTAACATGCAGGAAACTTGCTGAATTTCCACAAAAACCTAAATTGGAAAAAAAATAGAACTACAGAGCCTCGCATGCAAGACAGATTGTTCTAAATAAATCCTTGCTTCATTTCAGCAGTGTGGTGCGCTATAATGGCTTATGGCCAATGTGCTATAAACAATTTCCTATGTTACTAGCAATATCTCTGAACAAATATTTCAAACCCACAGTTCATTTCAAAGAAGCAATTTATTTTTCAAGCTTATAGATGAAGTTGCTATATAGTGACACAAAGGTATTTTGTCTTTGTAAAATCTCCTTGATATAATATACTGTGTTCAGAATAAATTTGCTACATAACAAAATATTGGAATGAATGATAATATCCTAAAAGCAGGTACACATCCCAATTATACCATATGATACCATTTATTTACATTCTGTGGCTGGTATCTGAAGTAGGGCTGAGCTAGCATTTTTGATGCACATCTGCTTAACTTAATATGCAAGGGCCAAATACTGATACCCTTACTCAATTTCTGTCTAACCTTTCCTCTGGAAAACTCCAACTAGCATCATTACATTGTGATGTGGGGATAGCATGTATGCTGTGATCTAGAAGAGACCCACACTGTGCATAGACTCTATCTTTGGGACCTGGGAAAGCAGGCAGGTAGTGGCTTTTTTGTAGGCACAGATTATAAAATGCAAAGTCTGGAGATCACTTCAAAACAGCAAAGTGGGGAGGTCAGGGCTGGATAATTCTCTGTGTAGCCAGCTTAAAAGAGCCTGATCTTGGAGTTCTGGTGACAGAAAAGGACTGGCCAGGCAGGGAAGTGGATAGCTAGGAAGAAATTGGCACTGTGGAAACCCATAACTAGGGGTTAGCATTGCCAAGAGGCCATGCCATGTTCATTCTGTGTAATCTGACACCCAACAACCAGAGGGTGGAAGGTGTTCTACGTTGGGGTTTTACATTCAGCCTCAGACCTAAACTTTCTCCGTGTATGTGAGATCTTAATTAGAAGCTGCACAATGAAGTATGCAACTTGGTTCTACTAGTGTTAACTGGTGACACTGTATATGTACAAATTGTGCAGAACATCTACTATTTTAGAAGCAGAACTTTATCTGACAAAAACTCTTCATTATTCACTTGCTAAAACTTCAAAGTGCTCTGCCTAATCCTCCATAACTGTGTGTGCAGTTGGTTCCAGGACATTAGAGAGACAAGGTACGTGAAGAAGGGCTGTGTGTACCTTGAAAGCTTGTATCACCAACAGAAGTTGGGCCAATAAAATATACTACTTCACTCACTGTGTCTCTCTAATTATCCATAAAGTCTTCCTACATATTATTAGATATGGTGCTAGATGTTGATTGTCTTTCTGCCAAGATCTGGTCTGTTGCGTTTTGGATTTAGATTTGGATTCTTCTTTATCCTTCCCCTATGTTTAGCCAGAGTGGCCAAGGCAGTGTTATCTTAGTTTATCCTTCCCCACTAGGCATCAGAGAAAGGAGCTACCTCCTAACCCTTTCCCTTAAGCAGAAGAAGGAGTGCTGCAGTTCCTACAGGGAAAGAGAGGACTAAACACTGCTGAAGTGCATTTACAGCGTTGCCCTATTAATCTGCAAGGCACTTAGAACTTTGGGGATCAAAGTTGTAAATCCTGTCAATAGCTACATTTGTTTTAGAAACTATGTATCAGTTGACAATATGCCTGTTTATTTGAAGAGTTGTATGCTGGATGCTAATGATGCTTCCATTCACCAGAGGAAAAACAAAAAACAAAAACAAAAATCTAGAGGGATCAGACTGGCCTGTCAGAATGTAAGACAGATGATTAACATATCAGACAAATGGCCCTAGGGAATTTGACAACAAAATTACAGAAAATGGCAATGCAATGAATATAATAAGCACGTTCTAACGTAGCATTTTGTTGTCTCAAAAGCATGCACGAATCGTCTATGTACTGTATTCTTTAAAGAATGTTGAGACTGATTCTCTTTTCACTTAAATTCATTTTACACTGGCATCTCTCCTGATATATTTTGGTGTGAGCAAGAGGAAAATTGGCTTGACTATAACTGTTTTATCATATTATTATCAAAATGCGGGCCAAATCCTGACATCCTTACTCAGTTTACTCAATCCTTACCTAGGAAATATCCCACTGAAATCAATGATAATTTTGCTGATTAAAAACTGACCTTCAATTTCAGGTTTTGGTGCTATATTAGTATTTCCTCAATATAAGAAAAACTAAGGGTATGTCTACACTAGCAGAGTTACATCGCTGGCAGTTACATCACTGCTCAGAGACGCTGAAGGGAAAGCACTGTTGTGTGTTTACACTGTCAGCTGCCTGCACAAAAGCATGTTGACACTTGCGGCACTTTCACTGGTATTCAGAATGGTGCACTCTGGGCAGCTGTCCCACAGAGCATCTCTTCCTTTTCTGCCGCAAAAGTTGTGGGAAGGTGGAGAGGGTCATGGGACATCCTAGGTCCTGTCCCAATGCCCTGTGATACATTGCTTCGCATCCCAGCAATCCATGTGCTTCCATCCGCATTTGGCACCATCTTTCAATGGTTGGTGTAGTGCATCTTCTGCCTCTTTGGTCTCCAGGAATGGATCCTGCACTATTGACCAATATGCTGCTCGCTCTCACTAACAAGTCACAAGTGGAAGAGGAGTTATTCCTTAAACTACAAAGGCAAGAAGAGTGTGACATTGATCTCGCCAAGTGTAGCAGCTATGACACGAGATTGCTTGTGGCATTCACAGAGGTGCTGACCACAGTGGAACGCTGCTTTTGGGCTCAGGAAACAAGCACTTAGTGGTGGGATCACACTGTCATGCACGTCTGGGATAACGAGCAGTGGCCGCAGAACTTTCAGATGAGGAAAGTCACATTCATGGGACTGTGTGATGAGCTCGCCCCAGTCCTGCGGTACAAGGACATGAGAAAGAGAGCTGTCCAGCTGTTGGAGAAGCGCATGGCAATTGCACTGTAGAAGCTGGCTATTCCAGATGGCTACCGATCAGTCACTAACCAGTTCAGAGTGGAAAAGTTGACCATTGGACTTGTGTTGACGGACGTGTGCAGGGCCATTAATCATATCCTGCTCCAAAAGACCGTGACTCTGGGCAACGTGTGTGACATTGTAGATTCCTTTTCACAAATGGGCTTCCCTAACTGTGGGGCGGCGATAGATGGCCCACATATTTCAATTCTGGCACCAGACCACCTAGCCACCGAGTACTTTAATTGGAAGAGGTATTTCTCTGTGGTTCTCTAGGTGCTTGTGGATTACGGTGGGAATTTCATAGACATTAACACAGGCTGATCTGGAAAGGTGCATGACACACACACATCTTTCTGAACACTGGCCTGTTCAGGAAGCTACAATCAGGGACTTTCTTCCTGGACCAGAAGTTCACCATAGGGGAAGTCGAAATGCCTATTGTGATCCTGGGAGACCCTGCCTACCCCTTAATGCCATGGCTTATGAAGCCATACATGGGGAACCTTGACATTGTTGAGTGTACTTTTGTCCATTTAAAGGCCCGCTGGCACTGCCTATATGTGAGGCTGGACCTCACCGGTGACAATATTCCTATGCTTATAGCCATGTGCTGTACACTATGTAATATTTGTGAAGGGAAGGGTGAAAGCTTTACTCAGGGCTGGACAGCTGAGGCTCAGTACCTGGAGGCTGAATTTGAACAGCCAGAGACCAGGTCTATTAGAGGGGTGCAGCGTGGGGCCATAAGGATTAGGGATGACCTGAGGCAACAATTTGAATCTGAAAGCCAGTAATATTTGTTTCTATGCTCGGGAGTGCAGTAATACTAGGAGGTGATTGTGACTGGTGCAGACGATGCACTGTGAAGGTTTAAGAAAACTGCCTGTTGCTTTGAAGGGATCTGTTTGCTTTCAATTAATGGAGTAAAGATTGCTTTCAAACACAATTTAAAAAAACAACAACAACGAGAGGAGAGAGACAACAAAAAAACACATCAGTTCTGTGGTGGATGGGGGAAGGGAGAGTCCCAGGAGGAGGTGGGGTCCTGGGATGGTTAAAGATTTGTGTATGTCCAGGTATCATATGCAACCTTGTCCTTTGGAGTACAGTGCAGAAAGTACTGTACTTCAGCAGGGCTAATCTGCAGTGGGTACTGGGAGTCTGCAGGGCTGGACTGTGACGGGCAGGAGTGGAATGCAGCGGGTCCAGACTAGAGCCAGGAGGTTGATAAGAGTGTGTTGGTGAGTCTGGTGGGCGCATGGGAAAGAGTTTTGTAACAGCAGCTGTAGGGGAGGGTGGGTGTGGAGCTGCTCAGTTTGCAGCGTTAGTAGCGCCTGGAGTGTGTCCGCTTGGTGCTCCATAACGTTTAAGAACCACTCCGTGGCTTCATTCTGGCATGCTGCGTTCTCCTTTCGGTCCCTCTTCTCACTGTCCCGCCACTCCTTTAATTCTTGTTTTTTGGCTGCTGAGTGCATCATGACATCACGCAGAAAGTCCTCTTTAGTTTTTCGTGTCCGCTTTCTAATTCTGCGCAGCCGTTCAGCCAGTGATAATAAAGAGGGAGCCTTGGCTCCCAAGGTAATATCTGTGAAGCCAAAATGTAACATTTTATAGACGCAGTATTGTTTACTCCTCTGGGGTAGAGAAGAGCTCCTGGCTGCTTGCATCTCTGACCTCTGAGTTGTGCTCTGCCTCTGGGTCCCCCTCCTCCTCCACATGCTCATCCAATATTTCCTCCTCCTGGATCAGTCCACTCTTGACTGGCACATGAGCCGCTGAAGTATCCGCAGTGGCCTTTGCAGTGGAGGTGGGGTCGCCACCGAGTATTGCATCCAGCTTTTTGTAGAACCAGCAGCTCATCGGTGCAGCACCAGAGTGGCAGTTTGCCTCCCACACCGTATGGTAGGTGTTCTGCAGCTCCTTCACTTTGATCCTGCACTGCATTGTATCCTGGGCATGGTCCCTTTCTTTCATGCATCGTGAAATCTGTCAGTAGGAATCATAATTCCTATGGCTGGAGCGCAGCTGGGACTGGACAGCCTCCTCTCCCCAAATGCTGATGAGGTCCAGCAGCTCAGCATTGCTCCAAGCGGGGGATCGCCTGGTGCATGCAGCAGGCATGGTCACCCAGAAAGATGCACTGAAACCACTGCACGCATCACAGAGCAAACAGGAAGGGGACTTTCAAAATTCCCCAGGAATTAAAGGGATGGTCACCTGAGGGCAGGGCAGTAGAATTCAAACCGATGACCAAAGAGGCAAGAACAGACATTGTGGGATACCTCTGGGAGACCAATTGCCACGCTGTAATCAACCAGGGTGTCTACACTATAGACCCAGCGCAGAAAGCTCTATGCCTCTCGTCAGGGTGGTTTTTTTACTGCGTTAAAACTGCGCAGTTTCTGTGCACTAAGTGGCTTGGCAGTGTGTACACCTCGGGAGTTACACCACAGAAAGCTGCTTTACCGTACAGAAACTTGCCAGTGTAGACAAGGCCTTGGAGAGATGAATAACTTGGATATTACGTTTATTTTTTTAATTAAGAAAATGACCTCTCCTGCCAAAATCAACGTACACATTAGCACTGCAGGGTCCAAATCACAGTTTGTCAAATTGAGTATATGACTAGAGCTTCCAAATGTTTCATCGTGTAGACCACATTTTAATATAGGGATTAATCCATAGACTACCGGCTTTCCAGTTCCAGAGTATGTGGAACACTTTCTCTCCCATTTATGATCACAAAACATCTGTTTGGCAACTATAACAATGGTTTGCATAGAATTTAGCACTGGAAAAGTATTTAAAGGGTTTGTTGCTGATTTTAATGTAAATCTGCAGCTGGAAATAAGAAGAACCAAAACCATATGAGCATCTTGTTCTTAGCAAACCATAGGCAAGTGCTCCTTTAATCATCAGTGGTTCCTGGATCATAGTCTGAGAACTTCTGAACTACTGTGTACTATAAAAACAACTTAACACACCCTACCTGGTAGCCAAATGTATTGTTTTGTGATCCGTGCCGGGGGATTCCAGGGTTTTCACATGATGTGCGAGTGGGTTCTAAAAAAATAAAAATAAAATCAACACAACATAAGGTATTTTTTTAGTGAAAAAAATCTGTGTGTCAACAAATACATTTAATTTAACCATTTGGAGAACAGGATCAGTAGAAGTATCATGATTAAAATGGTCATGTTTCACAGATAGTGTTGAATAACACAACACAATAAATCAAAGTTTTCATACACGAACTGGCAGGTCTAGGAGTGGGAGAACCAAACAGAAGAATCCAATAGATCTCAGTAAAATGGATTTCATCTTACCTATACATCGAGGAGAAGAACCACTCCAAGTTCCATCTGCTTGGCATATCCGAGTACTGGACCCAACCAAAACAAACGGAGGATTGCAGCTGAAAGAGACTTCTGACTGGTAGATGAAGCTCTTGCCTTCTCTTTTCCCTTGAGAAGGTACTCCAGGGTCACCACAAAACTTTGCTATGGACAATTATGTGACATATAGAAAGCATTCAGCATTTGCTAAAAGGTATTAAAATAAGACTTACACTAAAGTACCTGAGCTTAGCTGAACAGTTACTCCAAATCTCATGTCTAGCTCTTATACATAACCAAATAAATGGGAGTTTTGTGGGAGCAAGGAAGGAATAGAATCTGCACAACATGATGGAGAGCCAGTCTTTGCTAGTACTGACTGCAGTCTCAAGGTTGAACTAGCTTTGGTGGCTGATTAGAATCCCTATGAGAGAGGCAGAGGGAACAGCTTGGAGATGTACTGTGTGTCTGGTGATTCCGCCAGTTACAAAACCTTCCACATCCACAGCTCTACTGTATCCCCTAATCCTATATTACATCAGCATACAAGATGCCCCGCAGAAAACCATTGCAGAGTATGACAGTCCTCTGCCTGCACAACAGAACCTCATAACACCTGGTACTTATAGCATCTTTCATGCTCTTGGAGGGAGCAAAAGAAGTTGTCCAAAGAGAAACAGATTTAAGAGTGGCAGCTTCTTACTTCATCTTACTTAACTACAATTGATAACTTAGGTATGGAGTGAGATCACTAGAAAGTTAGTGGGGCTAACCAGAACTACAATAAAAAGAATTACATTAAACATGGAAAGCAGTTTAAGTAGAAATCTGAAAGTCAAACATTAATAGACATTTATTAAATAGAATATGTATCTGCCAGTAATAATATATTCTAAATCAGAGTCTTAAGGCTTTGAGTTTATCACCTGCAAGGATTTTCTTCTGTCCATGGCATAGCGTTGAATAACTGGCTAGATGCATGCTGGGTGAGTTTTTTGGCCTCTCCCTGCAGTATTAGGTATTGGCCATTTTCAGAAGCTGCATACAGTGTTTCATGGGACCAGTGCTATGATCAGCTATGATATATTCTATGCCCCCGAACTCCACATTCTCTGATATAACCTCACTGGTAGCAGAGAGGCTCCACATACCGATACTGAGATTTGTTTGCAAGATAGGGATCTTAATCTATGACTATTTGGAAATTCACACTACATAGAATCATAGAATATCAGGGTTGGAAGGGACCCCAGAAGGTCATCTAGTCCAACCCCTTGCTTGAAGCAGGACCAATTCCCAGTTAAATCATCCCAGCCAGGACTTTGTCAAGCCTGACCTTAAAAACCTCTAAGGAAGGAGATTCTACCACCTCCCTAGGTAACGCATTCCAGTGTTTCACCACCCTCTTAGTGAAAAAGTTTTTCCTAATATCCAATCTAAACCTCCCCCACTGCAACTTGAGACCATTACTCCTCGTTCCGTCATCTGCTACCATTGAGAACAGTCTAGAGCCATCCTCTTTGGAACCCCCTTTCAGGTAGTTGAAAGCAGCTATCAAATCCCCCTCATTCTTCTCTTCTGCAGGCTAAACAATCCCAGCTCCCTCAGCCTCTCCTCATAACTCATGTGTTCCAGTCCCCTAATCATTTTTGTTGCCCTTCGCTGGACTCTCTCCAATGTATCCACATCCTTCTTGTAGTGTGGGGCCCAAAACTGGACACAGTACTCCAGATGAGGCCTCACCAATGTCGAATAGAGGGGGACGATCACGTCCCTCGATCTGCTGGCTATGCCCCTACTTATACATCCCAAAATGCCATTGGCCTTCTTGGCAACAAGGGCACACTGCTGGCTCATATCCAGCTTCTCGTCCACTGTCACCCCTAGGTCCTTTTCCGCAGAACTGCTGCCTAGCCATTCGGTCCCTAGTCTGTAGCGGTGCATTGGATTCTTCCATCCTAAGTGCAGGACCCTGCACTTATCCTTATTGAACCTCATCAGATTTCTTTTGGCCCAATCCTCCAATTTGTCTAGGTCCTTCTGTATCCTATCCCTCCCCTCCAGCGTATCTACCACTCCTCCCAGTTTAGTATCATCCGCAAATTTGCTGAGAGTGCAATCCACAGCATCCTCCAGATCATTTATGAAGATATTGAACAAAACCGGCCCCAGGACCGACCCTTGGGGCACTCCACTTGATACCGGCTGCCAACTAGACATGGAGCCATTGATCACTACCCGTTGAATCCGACAATCTAGCCAGCTTTCTACCCACCTTATAGTGCATTCATCCAGCCCATACTACTTTAACTTGCTGACAAGAATACTGTGGGAGACCGTGTCAAAAGCTTTGCTAAAGTCAAGAAACAATACATCCACTGCTTTCCCTTCATCCACAGAACCAGTAATCTCATCATAAAAGGCAATTAGATTAGTCAGGCATGACCTTCCCTTGGTGAATCCATGCTGGCTGTTCCTGATCACTTTCCTCTCATGCAAGTGCTTCAGGATTGATTCTTTGAGGACCTGCTCCATGATTTTTCCAGGGACTGAGGTGAGGCTGACTGGCCTGTAGTTCCCAGGATCCTCCTTCTTCCCTTTTTTAAAGATTGGCACTACATTAGCCTTTTTCCAGTCATCCGGGACTTCCCCCGTTCGCCACGAGTTTTCAAAGATAATGGCCAATGGCTCTGCAATCACAGCCGCCAATTCCTTCAGCACTCTCGGATGCAACTCGTCCGGCCCCATGGACTTGTGCATCATAGAACTGGCAGCATAGATTCCATTACAAAATTGTTACTAAGAGAAAGCTTTAGACTCTGTAAGGGCCTGATCCTGTAAACACCAATAACTGAAAATAGTACTTACTACTGTGAATAGTCTGATTGGCTTCAATATGACTACTTTCTGGTGTAAACTCTATGCTCTCTAGTAAACATATGCCACACTGGGATTATAGTTTGTAGAGATCTACATACATTTTTTTTAGCCTTTTTGCACACTGAGGTCTAAACGTTTCTTCTGAGTGGTTATTTGATGGGTAAAGTTCCAAATTCTCAGGGGAAAAAAAACTTTAATTCCCTCACAAGGAATTGGCATTCTTGGGAGCTAGACAATTTTTACAGAAAGAGCTCATGTGGAAACTCCATCATTCATCTGAAATGTTTCACAAGCCTTTCCCAGGCAACATGCTATTGTTGGATGCCCACTAACCCTCTTTCACATGGGTAACTAAGGAAACGAGACATGGTAATTCACAGGAGCCTTATTTTTCTCTGGTATGGAAAGATGTGCATATAAAACACCCTACATTTGTAGCAGGTTGGAGGGTCTGGGATTCCTCCTTCTACTAGTAAAAGTTCAAGTGATTTTACTTTCCAAAGAAATCTGACGAGCAACTGAAGAACAAGCGACAAGTGGCCGAAAAGTGAGTGATAAGCGAGAGGTGAGCGAGGAAAAATAATTAGGATAAAATATGAGATTCAAACAAATACTTACGTAAGCACTGAGGTACCTCGCCGCTCCAAGTTCCATTCCCAACACAGGTCAAAACAGCAGGAAAGGACAGTTCATAGCCTGGGGAGCAGACATAGCTAATACTGAATCCCCAGTCAAAATTTGTTCCTTCCAACCTTCCATTAGAGATCTGAGGAGGAGTTGGGCAGGTAACAGCTGCAATAACATTCAAAGTGATTAGGCACAGCTGCTGCAAATATCCCTGGTGTACACAGTTACAAGAAAAAACATTTGTGTTCATTTAATCTTTTTGGAGGACAATACAAGTGGTGACAGGTTATCTTCCTGACTGTATTCTTGCAACACCACTGTAGCTAATATTTCTGGTTGCCTCCATTTCTGGGACACGATTCTTGCAAGATACCAGAATTTATAATGCAAAGTTGAATGCCGCATCCTGCCAGTTGGGAAGATAACACATGGAAATCACTGTATAGTCTATATAATATAAAATATTTGATAAAATACTAATAGTGTTCATGACAAAATGATTTTTGCTGACTGTTAGGCATCCTGAAGTATAATTATGTTCACTTACACATGGTCATAACCCAATTCTTTCTTTCTGTTAGTCAATTTAGAGATAGTCTGGTTTTTAAAACACAGGAATGAGATTCAGGAGCGTGTGTGGCTACACTCTCTCTCTTGGTAGGTATCGCACATTGAGAATTGTCTGCCTCATGGGTAATTATTTACCAGGACGCATCTTACTTCTGGATGAGGGGAGAGGGTTCTGCAATTCCCTCTTCTTCAGAGACTGCTAGTGCTGCTGCTCCTGACAGGTAGGAGAGGGACTTAAAAATCCCAACTTGACTTCCCCCTCCTCAGACCTGAGGGTGGCAGGGGGAGATTTTGAAGGCAACACTCACTCTAGGTTTGAGCAGGAGTGAAGAACACAGGTCCGTCCCTGCCCCCACATGCCTCAGGTCTGGTGGTGCCCAGGAGAGTATCAAAAACATTAGCATCAGAAAGGGTTCCACAAAGAATGATAGGGAGGTAGTGGTGCTATTTGATTTTTTTGTGGGGGAGGACAAGGGATGGCTGCAGGAGTTACTGACTTTGAAGGATGAATGGGTGGGAGGAAGAGAGAAGGAGAAAGGGGGTGAGATGAGGGAGGATGTGAATGAAAAGGGAGAGAGAATGGGGAAAGCAAATTGGATGGGGAGAGAGACAATGAGAGAAACAAAAGAAGAGATGAATGAATGACTGAGAGGGAGTGAATAAATGGGAAATAGTGAATGAGGAGAGCACCAGTGGGAAAGAGCAGAGTAAAGAGAAAGAGAGCAAGGGTAACACCAACAGACCCTGGTTGTCAGGATTGAACCTGGAGCCTCTGGAGCTTAGTCCATGAGCCGCTACCACATGAGCTGAAAGCCAACTGGCTCTCAGCTGAGGCTGTAGAGCAGACTCATTCATCTCTAAGTTGTCTCGGTGCCACTAGCTGGGACAGAACACCACACCCAGAAGGTGTGTGGATTCCATAAGTGAGAGTAGTTGGATTGATCTTAAGGGAGGGAGAGGGAGTACGTGGGGAGAGTGGGCAGCAGTGAATGAAGACAAATGAGGAAAGGAGAGTTGAGAGACCATGTGAATGGGGGAGATGAAGGGGTTGCACTCAAAAGCTTTAAACTTACACTTAGTTAGCCTGTCATTCTGCATGCAGAAAAAACATTAAAGGGAACACTGGTCAGGAGCACGAGGTTCTTGCTGTGTGACCTGTAGAAGCCACCTAGCTTTTCTGTGCATCAGTTTCACCATTAGTATAATTCTATATAATGGGATTATCACTCTTCTATACATCACACGGGTGCTTGAGGCTTCATTCATTAATGCTTGTTAAATTCTTTGAGAATCATAGAATCACTGAAGATTAGGATTGGAAGAGACCTCAGAAGGTCATCTAGTCCAACCCCCTGCTCAAAGCAGGACCAATATCAACTAAATCATCCAGAACTCTGGGTGGAAATGCAAAATACCATTATTTTAATAACCTTTTAGCCAAGCAGGAGACCAAGAATTTGGGGGTGACTTTAGGATTCCCTTTTTTATTGGGCTAGGGGTTGTTTTTTTTAGAGACTGGGTGCTTGGGCCTTTCCATGTCTGTATAGTACTCAAACTGGAGGAGAAAATGTGATAGCATGGCTTCCAAAATGATGGCATTTGCCACCTTCTTCAGAGTGGTTATGACCTCAGTGAAATATTGTTTTGGGTTGAGTGAAAACCTCATTGAGGTTGGTAGGCGTGAACTCACCCTTCATTCAACGTAATTGTAAGAATAGGCCCCCACCAAAGATAAAAGGAATGTGTGACCCTGCCCAGGAGCTTTTGCAGAGTATTATTTTAGGATGTGTGTGCGTGTTCATGGAAAGGCAAAACATACAACAAAATGAAAAAGACAGCTTGAAGGAGCAGCTGAAAGCACAGTGGCTGACTTTAGAAGAAATCTGGGGAGAGGTTTATGGGTTGGGGTACAGGATGGAAAAAGTGTTGTTAGTGCTGTGAAAAAAATAAACTGTTTCCTGCTATTTGATTCCTTCTGCATTCAGAGACACAGAAGTTTGTGCATTCTTTGCCAATAAACAAAACTGCATCAAAGAAATCTCTATCGCCAATTTCTCCTCCAAACTGGAACTACCGATTAACCCCTGAATTTTGGGTTAGGCCCTCAGGTTAAAAGGGGTAGCTTTTACCTTTTTTAATTCTTTTCTTTTCTTTCTTTCAAGCGGCAGCATCAGTAAGAAGTTGGGGTTTGGGATAATCACCAACACTCTTACCCTGCACCAATTGGATATAGTCCGTTTACCAAGCAGCTTTATTACTAGTCACTATAAAAGGGACTTTATGTTCCAGCTTCCTGGCTCAAAAGCAAGGGAACAAACAAAACATTTCTTACTTGATAATCTCCTTTCTGCTAGGAGCATCTCCCATAATTCTGAACTGTATGTTCTATTCCCTTCCTGTCTCCCATTTTTGGAGGCAGTTCAAAGCTGCAGCGCAGGCTGTGCTAGCCGGATATGCCAAACCCGTGGAAAAAACACAGAAATTGGGCTTGTTTTTGGCTTAATTGGCTTGTGAGTTGCTTGTTGGCTAGTTTTCGGCTTGTAGCTTGTTGCTTGTTTGGCTTGAAGCTTCTTTTCTTTGATTAGCTCCCAGCAAGCAGGGGCAATGGGCAAGCAGGGACAAGGAGGGGAGAGAGTCAGGGTTGCACAGTGGGCCCACCACAGTCCCCAACTGCACGCTGGGGGAGATCTAATCATATAGAGGGGTTCTTAAGGATTGGCTTGTTTCGGCCTTGTTTTGAAGTGGGATTAGCTTGATTTTTGGCTTATTTTGAAAGTTGGAGTGCTTATTTAACTCTTGAAAGTTGGCAATGGTGGTGCTAGCCACACCCCCTTCTGCTTCCTCAGATGATGCATTTCTAAGCTGCAAAATAGCTCTTAGAAAATGATTTGTAACACTACCTTCAGTGCCAACTAATTAATTATGTGCAGTAGGCCTCTGCCTTTTGGTAACTATCCAAACAGAATGCTGAGCCTTTGCTGTGAAGCCGTCCAGGGTAGGTAGAATTGTGGGAGATCTTGACAGCAGAAAGGAAATTACTGGGTGAGAAAATTTTCCATTCTGCAGCCCAGCATCCACCACAATTCTGATATGCATGAGAAGTAGCAAACAGTGAACAAGATTAGGGAGGGACAGAAAAGTGAACATAAGAAATAGGGAAAAAATATTTTTGAACTGCTCGAATGGCCATGTTATGTCTGGACCATTGCCTGCAGCACTTTCCTGCCAAAGAAGGCCTCGGTGGAGACAGAAAGACTACTTTATAGTGCCTGGTAGAGGCGCTAGCTGATAGCTATGTGACTGCTCTGCAGATCTCTGTGTTGGAGGCACATGCTCTTTCGGCCCATGAGGTTGCCAAGGATTTTGCAGAATGAACCTTGATTCCTTTAGGACCAGGGCTGTTGGATGCCTTGGGTGCCTCAGCGATGCATAGTCTGATCCATCTAGTAATGGATAGTTTGGATACTCTAAGCCCTTGGCACCTGGGGATAAGAGGAAATGAACAGGGAGACCCATTTCCTTGTGGATTCTTTACACATGATATAAGTCTTTAGTGTGCTTCTTCCATCTGGGGTGTGCCACTGCATCACAGTCAGGTGCTGTGCCCATGGGCAGAGTGAAGGAAATCAGAGGTTCAAAGGGACGGGTGGTTAAAGCTTTCAACATCAGAGATAGGACCAACTGAGGAAAGATTGGTCCGACCGCTGGTCTGGGCAGTCTGATTGCTCTGAAAATTCTGGATACCTGAGGGTTCTGCCAAGGATCCCGAGGATCCTACTAATAGTACAAGACTTATGGCTGATATCTGGTGAACTACCCTGCTGGGCAAAAGGCCCTTATCTGCATCTTTCTGAAGGAAGTCATAAGTGGCTGGAATCCCAGGATCCCTTGGATATGAGATGCACTCTTGGCACAACAAACTGCACGTGGTCTATATGGACAGGTATGCTTTATAAGTCTTTATAAGTCTTCATGTGGAAAAACTCTCCTGAATGAGAGCAGAGTCCTGATTACTTTGGAATATAGGCCGAGTGTGGCTAACACTTTTCTTTCAATAGCCAGGCTGTCAGTTAAAGGTGACCTGGGTCTGGATGGAGGAATGAGCCTTGGAAAAAAGAGGTCTGGTCTTGTCTGAAGCGGTGGCTACAGTGTCAGTTCTATCAGATCAGAAAACTAGGGTTTTCTTCGTTGATAAAGAGTCAGGGCTCTCATCCTTCTCACCTTACCTTTCAGAACACCTTCCCTAGGAGAGAGAAGGGTAAGAATGCATATTGCAGCTCTTGCGGCTATCTCTGTGCCAGAGCATCTGTCCCATGGACTTAGGGTCTGCTTCTCAGGTGAAGAATTTCTGCCATTTTGCATTGCTGTAATTGGCAAACAGGTCAAGTTAGGGGAAACCAAACATATGCAAGATCAGAGTAAAGATTTCCTGGTTCAGGCATCATTCAGAGTAGTTGACTTTGTGTCAACTGAGCCAGTCTGCCTTTTGGTTCAGCTTTCCTTTTATGGGTATTGCCTTTAGGGAAGGTGATGTCTTGTCTGCCCATTCTATTGTCTCCATTGCTTCTGCATTTAGAGCTACGCTCCTTGTTCTCCCTTGGTTGTTCCTGTACGCAACTATGGTCATGTTGTCTGGTTGGCCCAAAAAGTGATTGCACGCTAGGTAGTTCTGCCATCTCACTAGTTTGACAGCTCTGAGCTCAAAGAAATTGATGTGGTAGTCCTTTCCCCAGATCTTCAGTTACCCTACACTATTCTGGGTCCCAGAAGTGTTCCCCATCCCTTCAAATTGGTGTCTGTTGTAACAACGTGAAGCCCAAGAAAGGATATGGGAAGACTCGTGTGGATGTTCTCTGAGACCTTCCATCACACTAGGGGATCCGGCACCTCATTGTGAATCAGTGTCTGGTCTTGCCTTAGCTTGAGGGAATGGGCACATGCCCGCAGAAGAAAGGTCTGATATGTGACCTCGCCATTGGGAGACCCATATGTGCAAGATCAGAAGGCCCAGTGAATTGAGACACTGAGCTGTGGTTGGCCTCATGCATTTGTCCAGCATGGATATCAGGCCCTGGATCTTCTGGATCTTCTGTCTAGATCTTTGTCACTGAAGGGTCTACCTCCACTCCCAGGTAAAGTCTGTTTGTCTAGGGAATCAGGGAGTTTTTTCCTGATGTTACTGCAAAGCCATATGCTTAAGAACATAAGACTGGCAATACTGGGTAAGATCAAAGGTCCATCTAGCCTCGTATCCTGTCTTCCAACAGTGGCCAATACCATGTGCCCCAGAGGAAATGAACAGAACAGGTAACCATCAAGTGATCCAAGTGATTGCTTGGAAATCAGGAATCTGGGCTCTGGCACTGTGTGTTGTGGCCTGTGAGCTTTGCCTTGCTGTGACTACTACAGCCACTTAAGACTCTGGGTGCAAAGGGCGGATCATAAGGGAGAGTCTTTGTCATGCAGAGGATTTTGATGGTTTGGAGGAAAATTCATCTAAATTGCCTTGGAAAAAATCTGGAGCAGAAGCTTCCCCTGCCAGGGTAACAGTCCCTTCTTGGATACCCTTGGTGTTGGTAGTAACCAGTAGATTGCTGTGCTGGCTTTGATAATGAGGATTGATACTTCTTTTCTGTCTTAGCTACTAATTTCTCTAATGTTTTCCCCAACAGCTGTAAGTTTGCATGCACCATTTAGAATGAGCAATGACTGTTCCTGGGTGTAACATGACATCCATGCAGCCACCAATTTAGAATCCATTGCTGGTCACAAATCACATCAATTGTTTGCCCAAGACAGGACCTGAGACATCTTACTCCAAGCAAGGATCATGCCCCTAGAAGATGAGCCTCTTGTTTACCATGAAGTAGGTTTTCCTACTAAATGTATGAAAAAAATTTGGTCTGGACAGTTATAGGTGAAGCTTTCACATTGCTGTGCAGTTTGTCATCACTCCTATGGTATAAGGGTCTTGGAATGAAATCCGCTTCTGAAGGTGTGACCTATGTCTGCTGCACCAACCATAGGCTCCCCAAATTTATGGATTTTCTTTGTTTCTACCTACCTAAATATTTTAGTTTAACATTTGGTTTAATGAGGTGTCCTCATTGGAAAGAGAAAACATGTATCACAATAATGCTTGAAAGGAAAGATATTTTATTACTAAGTTCCTTGCCGGCCATCATGGAACAGTTTGCAGGTTTTTTGTTTTATTTGTTGCATGTGTGGTACGTTCCCCCCTGGCTGTTTACAAGATGGAGGGAGCACACTATTCATCCTGGCCTGGTGACCACACAACGGACGAGAGGTAGCGGTGACGCAGGCTTCACTTGTGAGAAAATTTGCTATCTGTCCCTGGATGCTTGAAAGGCTGCTTGCCTGCTCCCCAGTCTAGATCGAACCCAAGTAAGTGCTGCAGGAGCAACTTAATATCACCTGGATGTTTATTCAGGAAAGCAAGATCATTTAGAAGGTGGGAAGGAATTTCTCATTTACGCCTCTGTAATCCCATGAAGATGCAGCTCCATGGGTAGTGGAATCCTCAGGTGTGTCTATACTGGTCAGGGCCTTCCTGAAGTGCTCAAGGCTTTCATGTGGATTCAGCCTGTGGAGCAGGGAGGGGTGGAGAGAGAGCCCTTTCCCAGGCAGAGCAAGGGTTTATGTCTGATGATCAGAAGGCAAAACTCCCATTCTGAAGCTGCCTCAAATCTGAGCCCCATTCCCTGGCACAGCGAGGGTCTTTGGTTGAAAGCCAGACAGACACAATTTCCATTAGGCTGCAGGCTGAGGCAGGGCTGCACGGGGGGCACAGGCTTCTTTGCATTCCTGGCCATTCTGCGGGGTGGGGAGCACTCTGTCTACATTGTGAGCCAGGGGTGTGATTCCCTTGCTTATGTACATATATCCGTGCTAGCTCTCATTGAGCACCTGCAAGTGTAAGCAGCAGTGTAGCTCAGTAGCATGGGCAGTGGCAGTACAGGCAGAGCTGAGCTATGCTGAGTACATACCCTCTGATTTCAGGTGGGTTGGTTCTCAGCGGGGCTCAGCTGTGCCATGTTACTGAGCTACACTGCTGCTTACATGCATGCTAACTTGAGTATGTGTCAGAGGCAGATTACAGTCTTGTGGGGCCCTGGGCCAGAGCAAGTTGGGGCCCTCCCCATCCCTTCTGCCTGCAGCCCACTCTGTCCCCACCCAACGCTCCTCCCAGGGAGCAAGATCAGGGCACAAGGGATTCTTACGCCCACCCCGCACTCCTGTCCGGGGGAACAGGGTCAGGGCGCGGGGGCAGGAGTGCTAGGCAGGCAGGAGAAGCCCCCACGCCCTGACCCTGATCCCCGACAGGAGTGCCAGGCAGGCAGGTGGAGTGGGGCAAGCCGCCACACCCCGACCCCACTCCCCAGCAGGAGTGCTGGGCAGAGTGGATCAGCACTCATGGACATCAATTTTTCCAGGGCCCTCCATTTGGCTGGGGCCCACGGGCAGTTTTCCCAGTGGCTAATTTGCCACTGGTATGAAGCACATCCCTAGCTTATAGTGCAGGCATAGTCTGTGAGGGAGATAACCCCCAGCACACACTCCCTCAGTGGGAGAAGGCAAAGGAGAAGGAATCTAGCCCCTGATTTTCACCCTACTTTTTCAGTGAAAAAAAGCTGCCTTAAGAAGGAAACACTTGCTTTTGCTTTTGGGGGGACCCAGATTCTCTGGGTTTTGCAGAACTTAACTCAGAGGATCACAAGAATCCTCTGGTTCACGGTGTGCAGCAGAAGAGTTGTGTAGGTGCTATGCTTCTTTCCACTTGGGGGGGGGGGAGGGAGAGAGAGAGGGAAACAATAGACCAGAAAGGGTCTAATCTTTATGCTTCTTTATGCCCCAGGACTTACCTTCTGGGTCAGCTGAGGGAAGGTCTCCTTGTCCTCCAAACCTCCCTCCTAGTTCTGCTTCGCTCTCCTAGTGGGGGTTTTCTGTGGTGGAATCAAGACTAACTGGTGGGAAGGCACCAATATTCCTGTCCGCTCAGAGTCCCATGTCCTAGCAGAGATAGGGGTGGGTGTTTGGGGGCAGATTGGGCATTTTTTACTTTCTGCTTGGCCTGAGAAAGGTGCTTCACATTTAGAGCACTATTTGGATTTTATCCGTTGCTTGCACAGCTGCTCTGCATGCCTGGAAGGGGGCGGAGGAGCTCGGCAGGGAGATGCTGCAGTGGAGGCTCTGGGTGGCTATGACCACTGTGCTGCTCAGATCCCAGACCAGGAGGAGGTGAGGAGACTTGAAAGCAAATGAAAATGCTTTAACTGACCCCAAAATGGCTAAAAATAACAAATCTAAAAGAAAAGGATGGGAGTGAGTGAACCACCATTTATTTGCTGCCACGGAGGCAGAACATCTGGGAGCAAACAGGAGAAGGGGGTGTGGTTAGCACTGGCTGTGCTTCAGCTTTGAACTACCTCCAGAAACTGCAGACAGGAGGGGAATAGCGCATATGTAACTGAGTTGACGCAGACAATGGGCTGCAGAATGTCTGTTGGCAATATAGGGGAACCCGGGTCAGGAAAGAATAAGTAAATGACCGCAGCCTCAAAATGAAGAAATAAATGATTTAGTTGGGGATTGGTCCTGCTTTGAGCAAAGGGTTGGACTAGATGACCTCCTGAGGTCCCTTCCAACCCTGATATTCTATGATTCTATGAATAAAAGTGAACACTGCCCTGTCAAGGTTCTATCAACAATAACAGCAGAGCTTGAACCATTAATAATGTATATCTGCAGTGGATTCTGCTTGGGGTTTCAGCTGAAATTGGTAGTAAAAAAGAAGTGATATTTAAGACAGTTTTACTGAAAAGTACAATGCCTGACTGACATTTACTTGTGAATGAACACACACATCCTTGTCTTGCGGAGACCAATGTGGGAGAATCATATGCATCTAGTATTTCAGTGGCAGCTGGAAAATAGTGTTTGCATACTCTGAGCAGTTCACTGTCCACTTATTGTATCTAAATTGTACCAAATCCTCCTAACAGTAACAAATAGCTACTATATATTCCAAATAAATTGTTATATATGATACATTCCTTTTGATTACATATTCAAAATAAACTATAATATTAGTTTAAAAGTGTACAACTTGTCATTGTACAGAAATTTGCATGGAATAAAATAAGGAATTTCTGAGAGCATCAGAGATTTCACATATGGTTATTACTTAATATTTGTACAGTGCATAAGTGTGTACAGTGACTGACTGACAGAAGAGAAGTGTACCTTCCCCAAAGAGCTTACAACCTCTGTCCTCATCTGAAAGTTGAACTTTTCCCTTCATACTCTGGTGTATACCCACCACTCCCAGTTAATGTCCTTTGGGTAACAACAGCCCAAATAAGGTAGAGCAAAGTGAAAGACAGGATTAAGGACTTTGATTCTCTCTGAATGGTCAGAAACAGAACTGGCCAAACACAGAGTAAGAGTGAGGTTCTGACTGATGCCTCTGATTCTGCCCCAGCCAGAATTTCTCCTTAGGGGTCCAGCCAAAATTGAAACCCCCTACTCAGACCTCTCCAGCGGGCCTGAGGGAGCCCAAGGCTGAACCTTACTCTAAGATAAATATAACATTTGATGAAAAAAGGGAAGAGAGGCAACATAAAAGCAGAATATGTAAGAGAATCCATCTTGCATTGCCTGACTATTGTGTTCCCTAGCAGACTGATAGGACAACTTTCATTTAAAGAAACAGTATACAAAAAACAGAATTATTGATACATACACCTCAGATTAATATATAATAACTCTGATTACCATGCCTGGGAGAAAGAGAGAATTCCTTGTGTAATCAGTTTTGTATGCAAAAACAGTAGTATTTGATGATGGTTAGTAATTAAAAGTAAAAAAAAAGAAGAGCATTTTCTTGAACAGCAACAAATTTGGAGCACTTGAGAATGAACTGCATTCAAAACACTGGGAGCAGAACTGAAAAAAAAAATGCACCCTACAATATTGACATAGCTGGGAGGAGGTGACAAGGCTTGGTAGGGCATACATGGAAGAAGGAGAGAATAGAGCTGGAGATGCAGATCTGAGAGTCTTCAATTTGAAGACATGAGAGAGAATGAGCCCAACCAAGGGGAAGCATAGACAGAGAAAAGGGAGGATTTATCAAATATTCCTAGAAGATACCTCTAGAAAAGTGGGAAGGAAAAAGAACCGCTTGCCAATGCCTGGTTGCAGGTACGATTGGCTAGGTAGGAAAAGAAGGAAGAGAAGGAAGAGTCCCACAAGTCTATGGAGGAAAGAACCTTAAGATGGAGGGGGAGACTCACTATGTTAAGGGTAACAGAAATATCAAGGAGAATGAGCCTGGAGAAGATGCCCTTAAATTTAGCAAGGAAGAGGTTGTAGGTTACTTTGAAAATAGCAGTTTTGATGACATCACTAGAATAGTTTTTTGATGGTACATTACAATAAAATTCAGTTATAAGCTGCCAATTTTTTAACTACAGGCTACAGCAAGAACTTCCCTGTAATACCTGTAAATAAGGGATGCATGTGCAAGCAGATAGGAAGTGTGAAGGATCAGGGGATTTACTCTTTTGTTTTTCTAAGTTACACAGGAAGGAGGAAACATCAGATGCCAAACAAATGTACATTAGGGCATCAGCTGGAAATATTTAGACTTTGCTGTTAAAAAAACATGCTGAGTATATTAATACTACTGGAGAGTGTTGAACTTCTGTACCCTAAACAAGGGAGGGGTTGGCCAAAGTTCCTGGTGGGAAGGACAAGACAGTCCAGTGCTATCCAGCCATGGGGAAAAAAATTATTTACTGCAATCTAGACAATTAGAAAGTCCAATACCATCTAGGTTCACAAAAGACACTGCTGAAATATATCATATCCGGTAGATTAACATTATGCAGAAAAAGGGCACACTCCATTAAAATAAGGGAAGTCACCTGAACTCTCTCAAGCAGAAACTTAGTAAGAGGCTCCTGGAGCCCCAGTAAGATCTACACCCTAACACTGCTAACACTTTAAATTTTTGAAACAAAATAAAAGACACAAATGGTAAGACAACAATTTTTAAAGCCCCCCAACTCAATTTACCCTATAGACAAAATAAATATTAACATGTCCAGACATGTTTAGTCTTTGGTTATAATGATGAATGTTTACTTAGTTTGACTAACATGTTACAGTACACAATAGGTACAAATGTCACACACAAAAATGTTCTGATACCCAAAATCATTGTGATACCTTTACAAGTTGGGATTGTTCCACTCCATGTGCCATTGGTAGTACAGGTGCGAATTATGGAGCTGTTCAATTCCATTGTATAGCCGGGTTGGCATATATAGGTAACATTTTGTCCAACAACATAATCATCACCATATCTCAAGCCATTAGCTGGTATACCTGGGTCTCCACAACTGATTACTGCAAGTAAGGAGTTGAAGAACAGAAGGTAAATTATTAATGTGACTGTGTATCTGTGAGGAGAAAAAGCACATAGTCAAATTAATGATTTATTGCCAAAATATAGCAAATGTTTATTTTCAGCTACATTAGGTAAACATATATATCACTTAATTCATCTACCTAACACAGTACGTGGATACTTACTGCAGCTACATTTTAGGAAAAAATGAGTACACCTGTTCAAAAGTGAAAAAAATGGACTGTACTATTTTAATCACTTAAATGTCAGGATTAGAAAATGGTAGTTGGAAAACAAAGACACTAAAAAGAAGTAGGCATATGAGGATAAGCAGATTTTTTGCCAAGGACCACACAGTGTGAAAGTCACTCATCTGGATCTCCTTAAAGATTGTACAGAAATTTCCCAAATTAAGAAGTTAATGACTACAATGAGAGGGGAAAAAAAAAAACAAAAGTTTTACCTCTGGCAATAAGGGACCTGCAACAGATTGAGGAAGAGTATCCATCCTCCTGTTCCATGAAAATCAGAAAAAAAGTTTCCCTGATCCAGAACTTTGCAAATAAACACTTAATGAGAATGCCAATTTACCACTGACAAAGAGAAAGTAGAGACTGAAAGAATGGGACCAGCTTGTTACGTATTTCTTGCACAGAAAATAAAACCAGGACACAATCATCCTTACAAATAACATATATGTCTTAAAAACAACCACCCAGAAATCAAATGCTTCCCAACCAGCTCCAAATTAAGGAACAGGGAGGGAAGAACATAAAGAAACAGTTGGTGGGAAGATTGACACAGCAGAGCAGTTGGATAGCCTCTGTGCTGTTGAGGAGGATGAAACTCTTGAGGAAGGAGAACATCAAACTGGAGTGGAGGGAAACAATCCCATATTTGGGACCATCCTTCCAGATGATGTCATGGTATCCTCTTGCAATGAGAATACCTCTCCATGGGAGGGAATCCCAGTTTCTAGGAAAAGACAGATAATAGTAATGGAGGATTTAATCATTAGAAATACAGAGAGCTGGGCTTGTGATGATAAAGAGAACCACATGGTGAATTCCCTGCTGGGTGCAAAGGCTATGGATCTCTCAAGCCATCTAGACAGGCTTATGTGTAGTGCTAGGGAGAAGTTGGTGGTTGTGATACATACAGATGACCTAGGGAAAGATAGGAGAGAGGTCCTGGAAGTCAAATTTAGGCTACTGGAAACTGAAGTCCAGAACTTCCATGGTAGCATTCTCTGAAATGATCCCAGCTCCCCGGGCAGGGCCAGTTAGACAGGGAGAACTGCAGGGTCTCAATGCACAGATGAGATGATGGTGTAGGGAGGAGGGGTTTAACTTTATTAGGAACTAGGAAACCTTTTGGGAAAGGAAGAGCCTATTCAGGAAGGATAGGCTCCACCTAAACCAAAATGGAACCAGATTGCTGACATGTAAAATTAAAAGGTTGTAGAGGAGTTTTAAACTAAGGGCTGGGGGAAAGCCAACAGGTACAGAAAAGCACATGGTTCAGACACAGACATCCCTTAGGGGATGATGTACTAACCGGGATTCTCTATATCCTAGTAAGGAGGAGAGGATGGAAGATCATGAAGTACAGGTAAGAACTGAAGAGAAATAGCCAAATGAAAGAATCCCATTCAATTACATCACATACTGGCAGAGAACTAAAAAGTGACAAATTTTATAAGTGCTTGCATACAAATTCTAGCAGTCTAAATACTAAGGTGGAAGAACTTGAGAGCCTGGTATTAAATGAGGATATAGTAGACATCACAGAAACTTGGTGGAATGATGATAATCAATGGGACACGATAATACCAAGATACAAAATATACAGGAATAAAAGACTAGGTCATGTTGGTGGGTAAGTAGCACTATATGTGAAAGAAAGCATCATATTCAGTAAAATCTTAAATGAATCAAACTGTACCATAAAATCTTTATGGATAGAAATTCCATGCTTGAATAATAAGAATATAGCATTAGGAATATACTACTGACCACCTGAGCAGAATGGTGATTGTGAAATGCTCCAGGAGATTAGAGCATAAATATAGAAAATGCAGTAATAATGGGGGATTTTAATTGTCCCCATATTAACTGGGTACATGTCACCTCAGGATAGGGTGCAGAGAAAGTTTCTTGACACTACAAATGATTGCTTCTTGGAGCAGCTAGTCCTGGAACCCACAAAGGGAGAGGCAATTCTTGATTTAGTCCTAAATGGAGCACAGGATCTGGTCCAGGAGGTGAATATAGCTGAACCACTTAGTAATAGTGACCATAATATAATTAAATGTAATATACTTGGGGGGGTAGGAGGAAAGAAACACCAAAGAAGTCAACCACAGTAGCATTTAAATTCAACTGTACAAAAATGAGGATGCAAGTAAAATGGAAATTAAAAGGTAGAGTCACAAAAGTGAAATGCATGCAAGCTGCATTGAAACGTTTTAAAAACATTGTAATAGATGCTCATATTAAACGTATACACCCTAAATAAAAACAAAACTAGTACGAGGACCTAAAAAGTGCCATCATGGCTAAACAACGTAAAAGAAGTAGTTATAGGCAAAAAGACATCCTTTAAAAATGGGAAGCTAAATCCTACTGCGGAAAATAGAAAGGAGAATAAACTTTAGCAAGTCAAGTCAAGTGGAAAAGTATAACTGAGCAGACCAAAAAAGAATTAGAAGAGCAACTAGCCAAAGACTCAAAAAACTAACAGCAAAACAACAACAAACCCTACATCAGAAGCTGGAAGCCTGCCAAACAATCAGTGGGGCAATTGGAAGATCGAGGGAGAATTAATGGAAAGAGAAAGCGAAATGAAATCTTTGCATTGGTCTTCACTGCAGAGGATGAAAGGGAGATTCCCACAGCTGAGCCATTCTTTTTAGCTGACAAATCTGGGGAACTGTCCTGGATTTTGGTGTCAGTAAAGGAGGTTTTGGAACAAATTGAGAAATTAAACAATAATAAGTCACCAGAACCAGATGGTATTCACTCAATAATTCTGAAGAAACTCAAATATGAAACTGAGAAACTACTAACTGTGGTATGTAACCTATCATTTAAATCATCTTCTGTACCAGATGACTGGAGGAGTTTTTTTTTTAAAGGCTCCAGAGGTGATACTTCAAGTTCAAGTTGCACTTGAAGTCCACTTCAAGTTGCAGTGGGGGAGGTTTAGATTGGATATTAGGAAAAAACTTTTTCACTAAGAGGGTGGTGAAACACTGGAATGAGTTACCTAGGGAGGTGGTAGAATCTCCTTCCTTAGAGGTTTTTAAGGTCAGGCTTGACAAAGCCCTGGCTGGGATGATTTAACTGGGAATTGGTCCTGCTTTGAGCAGGGGGTTGGACTAGATGACCTTCTGGGGTCCCTTCCAACCCTGATATTCTATGATTCTATGATTCTATGATACTAGCAATTACAGGCTAGTAAGCCTAACGTATAGATGAACAAGATTTGTTGGGGAAGAGTCAACATGTTGTTTGTAAAGGGAAATCACACCTCACCAATCTATTAGTATTCTTTGAGGGGGTCAACAAACATGCACAGGATGATCAAGTGTATATAGTGTACTTGGACTTTCAGAAAGCCTTTGTCAAGGTCCCTCACCAAAGTCTCTTTAGCAAAGTAAGAAGTCATGGGATAAGACTGAAGGTCCTTTTCTTGGATTAGCAACTGGTTAAAAGACAGGAAACAAAAGGTAGGAATAAATAGTCAGTTTTCAGGATGGAGAAAGGTAAACAGTGGTGTCTTTCAGGAATCTGTACTGGGACGAGTGCTGTTCAAAATACTCATGAATGATCTGGAAAAAGGGATAAACAGGGAAGTGGCAAAATTTGAAAATTCTACAAAATTACTCAAGATAGTTAAGTGAAAAGAAGACTGTGAAGAGTTACAAAGGGATCTCACTAAACTGGGTGACTAGGCAACAAAACAGCATATGAAATTCATGTTGATGAATGCAAAGTAATACACATTGGAAAACATAATCCCAACTATACATATAAAATAAGGGGATCTAAATTAGCTGTTACCATTCAAGAAAGAGATCTTGGAGTCATTGTGGATAGTTATCCAAAAACATCTGCTAATAGAATGTTAAACCATTAGGAAAAGGATAGATAATAAGAAAATATAATAATGCCACTATATAAATCCATGGTACTCCCACACCATGAATACTGCATTCAGTTCTGGTTGCCCCATGTCAAAAAAGATATATTGGGATTGGAAAAGGTACTGAGAAGGGCAACAAAAATGATTAAGGGTAAGGAATGCCTTCTGTATGAGGAGATATTAAAAAGACTGGGACTTTTCAGCTTGGAGAAGAGACAACTAAGAGAGGATATGATAGAGGACTATAAAATCATGAATGGCATGGAGAAAGAGATTAAGAAAGTCTTATTTACCGCTTCACAAAACACAAGAACCAGGGGTCATCCAGGAAATTAATAGGCAGCAGGTTTAAAACAAACAAAAGGAAATACTTCTTCACAGAACACACAGTGAACCCATAGAACTCTTTGCCAAGGGATGTTGTGAAGGCTAAAACTATAACAGGGTTCAAAAAAGAATGAGAAAAGTTCATGGAAAATAGGTCCATCAACGGCTATTACCTAAGACAGTCAGAGATACAATGCCATGCTGTGGGTGTCCCTAGCTTCTGATTGTCAGAAGCTGGGAGGGGACAACAGGGAATGGCTCACTCGATCATTGCCTGATCCATTCATTCCCTCTAAAGAACCTGGCATTGGCCATTGTCAGCAGACAGGATATTGAGCTAGATTGACCATTGCTCTGACACTTTCGGGTGATTCTTATAACTCAAAACACTGGACTGGGACCCAAGGAAATGATAAATACCATGCCCCTTAGACCAAATGTCTGAAAAAGACTCCGCTGAGAGAAGCCAGAGGACTATGAGATACCACCTCTTCCTAAAGGGATGAGGAATTTGTGTTAGTAGAATCTTAACATACCGCTAATCTTGAGGTCTGGAAAACCTAAAGAAGATCAAAGTAGAAAAAACAAATAAATGTATTGGCCAAAAATAGGCATATCTGCTATAACCTGAGAAGGGAGCAATGTGGTACCCTCTACTTTGGATCCCGATGGACTAGTTTCCAATTATGCTTGGTTTAGAGTTTACATAGCCCAGTCCACTATCAGACATGTGTGACTGTCTCTGAGACCACTAAACTGAAGCAAAAGTCTTCAGTGGCTGATTTTATGGCCAATCACCTGTTGACAGGGGAGTTGACAATGAGCATTCACAAGGATTTGGACACATCCACAGGCGAGAGTCTGACAAAGAATGAGGACCAAGGAGAAACCCCTCATTCAAGAAAAAGAAGAAATAGGGATAAATATGCTCATCCTAGTGTAGAGGAGATTGCAGGTTTCAGGACCAGATCAGGAAGTGGGGGGAGGATGGAGGGGGCCGAGAGTCAGAGCTACAGGAATGGAAGAAGCAGCTGAGAAAGTCTCACTAAACTCAAAGGTTCTGCTGACTCACAGTTGTAAGAATGAGGACTCTCATCAGACAGAGACTGGCTGCAAGCCCTGCAGACCCTACATATGACCGTGACTTAGAGGTCTTAAGTTTTCATGGACTACCTTGAGTCTTTGGTGGATCACATCCCCCATTTCCATCAGCAGAGGCATAGCTCTCAGAGTGGGCCAAAGCACATCCATACACTCTTGGCGAATAACCATCTCGGATTGTTGCTAACTATGGAAAAGGGCACTGGTGTCCCACAGACAGAGGTGACAGTTACTGGTATGTACCAATAACCATGATGATTGCACCTCATGTCTTTCCCAGTGAAGAATGGAACTACAAGGGAAAGGAGAGGAAAGAAAAAAGAAGCAGAGAAGGACAACCATAGATAGGACTGTGGCCTTCCTGATCTCACTGAGTGTGCTGGGACCAGTTAGTTCCTTAGCCACTGTGCTTAGGTCTTCAGTAAGTGGCTAACCACCTCAAACTGTGTGATGGGAGGGAGTCCACTTCCAGTACAGCAGCCAGATAAGTCTTTTAGCTATTTAATGCAGAGGAGAGAGATGGAGAAGAAAGTATTGCTATGTCACAAGCAGCATTCTACAAAAAAGGAGAGTCCCTTGAGGAAGTTTTGTAGCTGTTTGTATGGGATCCAATAATTCATAAATGTTCTCCTACAGGACTGATTTGGGGTGAATAAGCTCATGGTAGGAGGTGACAATGCAGGATGTTAGCACTTCCAGAGCTCCTTTGAAAGTGATATGCAGACATTGAGTCTCAGCTGCTGTAAACTGGCATACCTCCACTAAGTCAATCTGGGGACAGAACAAAATGGGAATATTCTGTTCTGGGCACACTGCATTGCCTGCAGCAGATTTTGCTAGAAGATATCTGGCTAGAGGGGCTCTTCCACTCAGAGTCTGAAATGTTTTCCAGATACTCAAAAAAAGAAAAGTTCCCTTTACACATATTCCTTCTAATAGAGAACATGCATTCCTAGCTCGATCTGCACTTTGGAAAATTGTTCTAGTATCAACATCTGACAGATTTAAATGATGAGTTAACATCATCCAAACTGGCCACAGTGCCTGAGATACAAGACAGAAGGACTTTTCCTGTTGTCAAGGAAGACTCTGAACAGGATTCTGAGATATGAGATATAAAGCCTGTTCCTTTTCAGAGAATCCAGGAAAGAGGAGATCACTGGGCTTCACTGCTATCCTGGGGACCACTGGAGGATAGAGAGGGACTGTTTTGTGCGTGACACAGCAGAGTCTCTCTGGAGGGGTTGACTAGATCTATCTTTCCCAGGCTGAGAGACCCATGTAATGGAACTGACCTTGTGTACAATTAGTATGCAGCAATGTCCACTTCAAACAGTTCTTTCAAGGAGGCTGGAACATGTTGGAGGAAGAGAGGTGAGAAACAAAATGGTCAGATGAACTCCTCTCTAGGGAGATTTCCCAAGGTATTAAGTGTTATCACAGCCAGGAATGGCAGAGCTGTGTTAGGAGTGACTGATATCGCCGGAAGGGATGGATGATTTGATGGCTTAGCAGCAGATTCATAACTGCTAGGTGGATCCTCTCCAGCCAGAGTCTGGGTGGATGTCCTACAAGCTCTACCTTCATCAAAGCTCTCTTGAATGAAAATCCTCCCTCTCTTCTGATCATGGATAAACTGAGCACTTGCCTCACTAATGGACAGACAACTTTTGGTGAGAAACCAACTTCAACTCATCCACTCACAGCATAAGAGACTCTCCCTGGTCATACTGAATTTTTTAAGGAAAACTCAGATCCCTGTTTTGAATTGTTTTGAATGCAGCAATAGCAAAGTTTGACTGTTGATGTCTGGGTTGGCAACTTTTAGAGGTATAGGGAGGACAATTTGAGAAAGGCGAAATGGGAAAAGGAGGATACGGGGAGGACAGCTGCTGAACTCAAGGGTCTGTAACCTTTCCTCAGAGAAGAGCTGCACAGAACTGCTCACAGAGGCAGAAAGAATGGGGCTGTAATGCAGTTCTAGCACTTACAAATAGGTGCCAAAAATCAGTTTCAGTTCCTTTGAGGTCTTATTGGTGAGGTTAGCCTATCAGTCATGACTTCCAAGGAGAGGATTTTCTCTCTCTGTGTGTGAGTGAGAGAGAGAGAGAATGAGAAATTGCTGAAAAGTGCTTAATAGGCAGCAGATTTAAAACAAACAAAAGCAAGTATTTTTTTCACACAACTCACAGTCAACCTGTGGAACTCCTTGCCAGAGGATGTTGTGAAGGCCAAGACCATAACAGGATTCAAAAAAGAACTAGATAAGTTCATGGAGAATAGAACCATCAATGGCTACTAGCTAGTATGGATAGGGATGGTGTCCCTAGCCTCTGTTTGCCAGAAGCTGGGAATGGGCAATGGGATGGATCACTTGATAATTACCTGTTCCGTTCATTCTCTCTGGGGCAACTCACATTGGCCACTGTTGGAAGACAGGATACTGGGCTAGATTGACCTTTGGTCTGACCCAGTATGGCTGTTCTTATGTTCTAAAAGGTCAAGCACAGGCCAGTGTGGAGTGAAGTTAAATGAAACAATCTGAAGCATGTTTGGTTTTGTTATCTGAACCTATAGTACTAAAACAATATGCCACACATTCAGGGAAAACAAACAAGTTTTTCATGAACTCCTATATTGTCTTGCAAGAACTGTCAAATGCTGCAGTTTCTTTTCTGAAACTGTGGTCAGTTAATACATTGTAGATACCCACTGATAACTCCATTAAAATAAAGTGATGTCACAAGTACTGTATGTATAATCTTCGAAGGTCACGCAATAACACTTGAACACTACAACAGAAACACTTGAAAAGTTATAGATTGCAATCACTGAGCAGGAAATATAGTATAAGAAGTTACAGAAGTTTTCAAATGTCAAATAAAAATTTGAAATGCACACCACAAACATATTATGCAACCACTTAGAATACTTATAAATAATAAACAAAATGGCAGCTAAAACAATCAAAGTTATAAGAAAAAAACACTATTCCACAGTTTGCTTTTTTTTTTTTTGTAAAAACTATGAACCATATAGACAAGGATTAAAAAGGCGAATGCATTTGTGAGTGAAAATGAGTTTTTTCATGGCAAAGCAAGTAGCGATTGTATTTTATTCCTGTTTTACAAAGGAAACATGCTCAGCAAGTGACCAGCACATTATCATATGAGCAGATGCATCACACAAAACATACACAAAACCGAACACTAACACCACAAAATCTGAACACAAGAAAATACTTTTTACCGTTAGAGGAAAGTTTAAGTGGGCAGAATATATGAATGTACAAGTGCCTTTAAATGTAATACTAGTCAGTATGTTTTAACTCATCTTTCTTCAAACATTTTATTCTTCATATTACACTTACATAATATTTTCATGGTTGAACGTACTTTATGTAAATTACCAAGAGTTTATGAAGTGTTGTGAGGGAACAGATGGCAGTTAATACCTAAATTCTGTATTACTGTATTTACAAGAATGAAGAATTTAATTAAAAAGACTAAACAATATCTGATGGGCCATAGTTATGGTTAAACATGAAGACTATTCATTGAAGATTAATCTTACTTGTGCAATTTGGCAAAGATCCAGACCATGTTCCATTGGCAGTACATTGTCTTACAGAAGATCCAGAAAGTATGTATCCTTCCATACAGGAATAAATTACCGAATTAGAAAATGTTGTGCCATCTATACGAAATACTTTCCCATTAGCAGTTGTTCCTGGATTACCACACTGCACAGCTATAAAATAAAATGTTAAATGTATAAGATGTTAAAATGTTAAATTATCAATCAGGTAATGCTCCTTCTGCCAGCATGTTTAAGGGATAGAAGTCTTTGGTAAAGCTGAAGATTTAGCTTTCAAATCCTGTTGACGACATGTGATGACGATGGTTTATTACAATTGTATATACCATAATTTATTTTTATCTTTTTCCTTGGAGAAAAATACACAGGAAATTACACTTAAAAATCT
The DNA here is from genome assembly GCF_965140285.1 of Lepidochelys kempii. NCBI lineage: Eukaryota > Metazoa > Chordata > Testudines > Cheloniidae > Lepidochelys > Lepidochelys kempii. The sequence goes on along the minus strand of NC_136381.1, from coordinate 30,234,515 downwards.
TATGGTAAAATAAAGTTATTTAGGTTGCAAAATCAAGCACAGGAAAGCTAGAAAATGCCAGATTTACGGTTGCCCCTAAAACCTCAATTCGGTCCACTTGTGGGTATGCATTATGATACCATTTTTAATTACATTATCACAAACTATTTTTTCCACAGGACTGTGCCTCGTTCAATGCACAGGATGGAGGCTGAAATGAAGAATTAACATTGCACAAGCAACTATAAATCTAGAATTTCCGAACTTTGAAGTACATGGCTTTTCACCTAAATACCATTCTTTAATAAATATAATATAATATAATATAATATAATATAATATAATATAATATAATATAATATAATACAATATAATACAATATAATATAAGCAAAGTTAAGACAACAGCAGTCTTTATTCCATATACATACCTCCAAGAGGATTTCTAAGATAAATTAATAAGAAAGCATCTTAGATATCTTGAAATGTAAAATAATATGATGGCAATCCAGTTTGATAGTAGAAAAGGTCAAAATACAAAGGAAGAAAGCTCAGTTTGGGTGATTATGTCCCCCTACAGATTATAAGATATTTATTTATTTATTATTACTTTGTATCAGAGTTACATCTGTTCATCAAGAAGAATATTAAAAGTGGGTTTGACCACACCACACCTAAAGCTGGCATTGTCCAGAAGGAAGGCAGCACTGCTTTATGATGCGGTGGGAGAGGGAAAAAGGTCAGAAAATGCTGGGGGAATGCTTTAATGCTAGCAATGAACTCAAGTAGATGCTGCTGGTGCTACGAAGCCGTGGCATATGTGGTTCTTGGCGGTGGCATGGAAATCCTTGGCTCTGAGCACATGGCTGTGCTATGAAGAGGTTTGTAAAGAGTTCTTCCAATTTCAGGACCCGGAATGCTGGTCACCGATATGGCCCATCAAGAAGGGAAGGGTGCTGTGGTACATGGTGTTTGCAACCCATCTGCGTGAGTTCTCGATGATCCTTGCATAGTGCAAGGGGCAACCGAGTTCATTTGGAAGGATGGGGGTTCACCTATCAGACTTGGGGGTGACCTGTTTTTTGGCTGCTGTACAAGAGACCATTGAAAAGTGTCTGGGAACCCAACTGGGTTTGTGGAGAAGGCAGCCCAGCTAATTACTGGTGCCTCCTTGTGGCGGATATCCAGTGCAGGTACTCCATAGGGAAGGCATCCAGTTACCAGATAAATGGCCTGGTAAAGGACTTAAAAAGGAGGTGCTGGTTAAAGGAACAGAATATTAACCAGTTTGGGGTGCCTATGGTTGGAACGGCAGGGAGCCAATACCCTTTCTTATAGCCCACCTTAACCCTCCTCCTAGGGGGGTGGATAGTAAGGACCTGGTTGGAAAAAGAGGGGAACTGGTGGAAGCCCCCCAGGTAATTACGGAATAAACAGGGGGTTACCTGCACGATACAATGTTATCTGCCAGGTAGTCCCAGACATCTAATAATAAAGTTGCGGCCTGATTAAATCCATAACAAGTGTGCTCTGTCCTTCTTTGGTTATAGCCAGACAATGTTAATTAAGCTGTCTCCTTCAAAATAAGATGGCTATCTCTTAAAGACAGAACAATCCATAATAATAAAGTGGATAATAAGAGAAAAGAGGCTTTTAAATTTTCTTCTGCTATTCAGGAAGCTTTTTTCTCAAACAGGGTCTGTTGGGAATTACTTCTTATGTGTGAAATCAAGATGACTGAAGTACCATAAATGATTCTCCATAAATATCTGGTTAGGTCTTGTTTTTATGGTAATACATCTTGCTCCACAATTCTAGAGTGATTCGTTTTAAGTAACTCAAATTGGGTTTTTCATTTTCTAATAGTGAGAAACATATATTAATCAGTAAACAAAATTTATAGTTTAATCATTTATGACATATTATATGTAGTATAATGAAATTCTAAAAATAATTGAATTTCTCCTTCCACTGGTATTCATATTTACAATAGCTGTAACTAGGAATGAAGCAACCAGGAAAGCATTTGTCAAAGGAAAAAAACAATATTAAAAAAGTGAGGTCTACAGGGCTTACCTATTTTTTCCTCCTAGGAAAAAAATATGTAGTTGGTACAAACTGGTAGAAGGAGGATGGGAGAGAGAAAGTAATGGTTGTCTCAAAAGGCTATGAATTTATCATCTCTAGTTATTGATTTGAACTGTACCCAGGTGACCAAAAACCATTATTATCTTATAGCTGTTTCAGTCTCTGTGTGAAAAGATTTGTGGGCTCGAGTCAGTACCCACTGGACAAGTATCTGCGTCACAAGAACTATGACATACAATTGGCATTGTGGTCAGCATTTACAGCAGAAATGGCATGATTGCCTGGCTGGTGGGAAGAAGAGGGCAATGCTTTCTGGCTTGGGGGAGGAGGAGAAATGTAAGACTGCTGGAAGAGCAGTCAGCTCAATGCTAGATGTTGTCCCTCCAGAGCAAAGTAGAGGTTATAAAGGTACACTTGTAAGCAGATATGGAGAAGACTACTCTTCCACTGCCTGTACTCTATCTATCCTGTGGCTAAATCAAGCAGTTTAACCTCCAGGGATTTCACTCTGGCAACCTTTCACTGACATTACATTCATTTTAAGGATATATACATAAAATATATTTTCCTTTTGTGATTTACCTTTACACTCTGGCTGTCTTCCTGTCCAGGTTCCATTTCCCAAACATGTTCTTTCTTCTGATCCATGAAGGATATAACCAATCTCGCAGTTGAAACGTACAGTACTTTTAATTTTAAAATCACTGTCTTCTCTAGAACCATGGCCTGGGATTCCTGGATCCCCACAAGAACCAGCAGCGTCACCTAGAATTTATAAAACAAAGATTTTCACATGACTATAACATTTGATACACTACACTACTATATCAGTACTGTAGGACTATTTTACAGCTACTGACTTGAACTATAAGGCCCAGATTTTTAAAGGTATTTGGGCATTGCTTCCCATTGTTTCCCTTTTGAAAATTAGATTGAGCTCTTAAATCAGTTAGGAATTGCAACACTGAGCAAAGCCAAGCCTAAATACCTTTAAAAATCTGGGTCCAGGCCCTTTACTTGGCTTTTTAAATTATTTGGTAGCTACAAAGATACCTTTGTAACCAAGATTTAAGTGAAGCGTAAACAGCACACAGAAATTATATGTTTCTCAGGTAACTGGCCAAGCTTGTGAAGGCCTTACACTCAAATTGATGGCTTTTCCATGTTTGCATTTATACATGTATGTAATGTGATAACATTTGAATGCTGCATCCAATCAATTCCAAAATTTCCAGGAATGTTCTAGGCATTAATGGCCAGAATCCTACTGATTTGGGGGAAAATCAGAAAAAAACGAAAGAGGGAAAGTAGAGGACAAATGGAGCCCCTGCTACTTTATTAGCACAACCAAAGCTTCAAGTACCTCTGCAATTTTCTGTGGATCAAACAAGTTTATGGCACCAATTAACTCTTTTCTGCACTACAGAACAATACCCCTGCTTATCCTCCAAGAAGAGTTCAACATGTTGACACCTGACTGATTTATCTCCCAGACGGAAAGAATAATGGAGGGGCATATTTGGGGGCTTAAAGTAAAAAGGGGTCAGTGGGCAATAGGGCCACACAGAGCCCCTAGCATAGGAGAGAAGGTGGCAGCTGGAAAATAGGGGACAGACAGAAAATAGGGGAAAATGGGGGGGGGCAGCAGTGGGAAATTGGGTGGAGGGGGTAATAAAGATTCACACAGAGACCTTGCCATGGGGGAGGATTGGGAACCCTAGAATGGGTGGAGGAGGAATAGGGGCACAAAACCCCCAGTGGCAAGGAAATTGGAAGACCCTTTCCATGCTTATTGAATCCTGACATTTCTACCAGGGGGGCAGGTGAAATGAGGTACATAGAGAACTCCTGTCATGGGGGTGGAGAATGGGGGACCTTGGAATGGGAGAAGAGAGGCCACTCAGAGCTCCTGGCCTGGGGAGAAAGGTGGGAATGGGGGAGAAGGATATGGGGCAAACAACTCCTGTCAAAGAGGGAAATTGGTGTACCCTGTTATAGAGGAGGGAATATGGAGGGAAAAGGGAAATGGGGGCACACACAGAGAGACCTTCCAAGAGGCTAGAATGTGAGAACTCTTGAATGGAGAGATGGGGTAATGATGAGGCACAAAGAATTCCTGGTGAGGGGATTCAGAAGCTTAGTATGGGAGGAAGGGAGTGGTCACACAGAGCATCTGATATGTGGGGAAGGGAGAATGGAAGTCCTGAAAGAAAGTGGGAATGGGAGTGCACACAAAACCATTGGCATGTGGGGTGAATGGGGGACCCTAGGTTAGGTAAGTCAGTGGCACGCAGAACTACTGGCAGGGAAGAGACTGGGGGACTTGCAGGAAATCCCTGAAATAGAGGGGGATGAGGGGATGGCATACGAGGAGCTTGTGGGAGGGATGCAAAGACCCCTACTGCGTGCAATAAACTCAGGCTTCCCAAGCTACAAAATGCTTGTCCCCCTAGTTTATACCATTTTATGTTACATTAGGACACACCTGAGCTAAATGGCTAATGATTATGTATTAGGGTTTAGTTCCAGAGTTTGGTGTGAGAGCCACAAAAAAACCCCATGGTTCTTCATTCAGAATGAGATGTTCCAAGGTCACCGACTTACAGATGAATTTCCTGTTCATTCAAGTTTCTTGTAACACATGTTTTCTAATAGTACTGAAGTGCATACTTCCCATTTTAATGTTATCACCGGAGAGGCAACATTGCTGCCATTGTATGTGAGCTTTAGTCAGCATTTTTCTCAACACCAACTATTTGTCATGGTTTTCAGCTACTTCCAGCTGAAAGACAGTACGCTGAATAAAATCTCATTTCAGCTGACATTCTACTTATGTTTTATAAAGTAGATGGTGGGAAAAAGTTAACAGTTTTGCCATTTCTAATATACACAGCGCAAAATAAATGTTTTGCAAACAAATAGTGGCTAAGATTTTTTGAAATAAAAGTCTAAAATCCATATTTAGGACCCTAAATAACTGTCCTGATTGGGGGGGGGGGGGGGGGAGAAGCTCCAAGCAGTTCCCAGTGTAACCACTTGGTGTCTCAGCACTTTTGAAAATCAGATCACTTATTAGGGTTTCTAAATACAGACTTAGGACGATACTTACAAGTTCCTCTTTTTGAAAATCCTGGCCACTGTCCTTTTTGATAGATATCTTTGAAGTATTTTTGGACAAAAGAACAGTTGACTACACAGGTAACCAAGTTTAACACAAAAAATGTAATAACGGGTCAGAGCCTCAGCTGGTATAAATTGGCATTCAATTCTTCAGTGAATTCGGTGGGCCTATACTAACTTACAGCAGCTGAGGTTTTGGCGCAAAGACCTAAAGCACATGGATTTTGTGACATTTTACAAATAATAAAAAGTATAGTCTCTTGCACTAACAAGGATCTAAAGGAAAATCATAATATCATTATTGAGCCGAACTCTGCTTTCATTTACAATGGTTTAAATCTAGAGTAAAAACTTTAACTACAACTAGTGTAAAATGCACTTACCAGAGAGCATCAAATTATGCCTTTATATTAGCAATAAATAGGTAAATACATGCCAGTGCTAAAATGTATTCATAAATGGTGTAAATAATATTCTCTCTCTCTCTAATAACCCATGTAGGTATTTAACTGAACTTAAATATCAGAGTCATAAGGACATGCTGTTATCTGTGGGAAACAGTCAGAACCCAGTGCATTCACATTTTGACCAGTGAATGACAGATCCCTGGCATGTATGGACACAGTGGAGTTTAGGAAAAACTGGGGCATCAGAGGTGGCGGGGGGGGGGGGTAGTGACAGAGAGATAGCCCTTGCCAACCAGCCCCATCAGCACAGCAGGGTGCTGAATGCAAACCAGAACTAGCAGACATATTTTACCTATTTCCTCTTTTCACTAGCAGAAACATCTTTTGAGTTGAGTAGTGAGGGAGAGTCATACGGGAAGCACTGGATTGTTTTGCTTTGTGATTTATACAGAAATGTATAATATATGACCAATGTTTATGCCCTGGCTGGGATGATTTAGTTGGGGATTGGTCCTGCTTTGAGCAGGGGGTTGAACTAGATGACCACCTTAGGTCCTTTCCAACCCTGATAATCTATGATTTTATAATAATAATTTATTATTAGTAGTAGTACTCATTCTAGTCCAGGTAGCTAAGTAAATCCAGGGCTGGTCTGTGGGTTTAACCCATTCAGTATTTTGCATCCCATGTTTATCTTCCTATGCCTGTCACAAACTCAGGAAAAAACAGCAGCACTGGGCATCTCTTAACAGTAGTGCATCTCCAGAAGGCTGGGGTTGGGATCTGTAGGGTTTTTTATTTGTTTGTTTGTTTGTTTATTAGGGACACAGATTCTCTTTTACCTCTAACACACAGTCACAAAAAGAGGTAAAATCTGCTTTAGAGAAAAGTAAAATGATTTCAATGAAGTTAAACAGTATTGAACTGACCCCTCATTTCTGAAAAGTTTCCAACGTGGTAATGTAGTATTATTAGAATGTGATCTTTCTGCCATGTGGGAAAAAATGCACAGAACCCTATCTATTCTCATTCATTGGTGCTTACTAGCATTAGAAAATTTCCTCATTCTTATGAGTGAACGCGCTAGTTGTAGATATGATAGCCAACATGTTCACATTTGGACCTCTAAATTTAGGTATCAAAATCTTTCTAGGGCACCTACATTTATTTATTTAGATTCCCATGACCCCAATCATCAGAGTACTTGAGCAGCCAGATTTTCAAAGATGGTGAATATCCACAACTCCCCAAACCCAAAATACAGTCAAGTCAATGGAGGTTCTGAACACTCAGGATTTCCAAAATTCAAGCCGCTTATTGAGGTGATTAACTTAAGACATCAAGTTTGAACATTTTGGTCACTATGTTTTAGGCATTACACCAAAAGTGCCCTAGTTAAAGTGGTTAGGGTCCTAATTTTGGATACATCCCCTACATTTTCATCTTGTCTATTTAGATTGCAAAACATTCAGGACAGGGAGCGTCTACTACTCTGTATTTGTACAATGCCTAGTACAATGATCCCCATTTTCAACCAGTTCCTAGGCACTACTCCTACTGCTACAACTTTTATTGTGATTGAAGTAAAAAAGGGCTTGGTGCCTTACAAAGGTGTGTCATACCTTTCCCTAATAAATTAATCCCATTATGCGCTCTGATTTGCCATCTTTTTGTTACTAATATACAGACTTAAATCTATTTGTTAAAAAATGTCTAGGAATGATTACCTTGACCTTCCAAGGGAGGTTAATCGCAGTCCAGCTTGATGGAATGTTAGAGTGGACTAGCAAAAAGACCATGTGTTAGTGACTATTTTTATCATAAAATGACAGTGGTAATGGCTCCAATAGTGTTATGTAGACAATAATTATGTTGACCTCCTAATTGCAGGGATTCAACCATGATTTTCTCCGTCTATATGCAGATACTTTCTGCCCCCACATCTGGACCAAATTTTCTGCTGGCATAACTCCACTGATGTTACTAGAGTTACACCAGAACTACACCAGCAGAGAATTTGGCTTTCCATTTTTATTGAAGGTATCCATGGCCAGACAGCTTATTTAAATGCATGGCAGTGACTATGCTGAATGTAACAGTAATTTTGAGTTTCTGTGAGTTCCATAAGAACTCTGCTCTCTCCAGATGACACGTGTGTGATTCCTGAAAGGTATTTGTCAAAAAACATCAGCTGATGTCAGTGGGACAACTCAACTCCTACTAGCTCTGGATCTGAAGCATAATTTAAAATGCAGATGGCCAAGCAACAGACTGCTTCAGGAAACACATGACAAACCTATGTGAATTCCTGCCTATACTAAAAAGTGCTGTGAATCCTCTCACTTTCTGTCTCTTTTTGTATGGCTTTCTAATATGCTCCATGAAACAACCTAGGCACCAGGTCCAAGTCTTTTATTTATTTATTTATGAAACATGGAATTAAAGTTATAGAAAATATTAGTGAGAAATAATGACTTCACATAATTTCAGGTTGCCAGAGCTAGTGGTGTTTTGTTTTCAGATCTAATATAAGTGGGTGACATCATTAAGGTTCTGCCCACTTTATAACAAATCTGAGTTTTGCTCAATGTGACCCACATTTGAATCTCTGCAAATGCAGAAGTATATAAAGGTTTCTCTTATAGAAGTTGGCTTCATTTTTTCCTAGACACTGATTTGACCTTTGAGCTTCCTCACAATATGCGTGAGAGTGAGAGAACATCTTAATTAATTTTTTTTAAAATTGTATATATTTATTCATTTATACTATTTTGAAGTATTTATCTCAATTATCAAATGTAATATCCGCAGAGTTGTGAAAAAACTATCGTTTTATGTTCACTAAAATGTATGTGAATATTTTTACAGTCTAATTCTGTGTGTGTCTGCACCCTACTCTTTGGATATTTTTAAGTTTGGAGTTTTGTTTAAATCCAGAAACTCAAAGACTAATTCTGTTGATTCTGTTCACACACACACACACACACTCACTCTCCTGGTTTAAAAAAAAAACTAGGTTTGGCGAATCCAGTCTGCATTTCAAATTTATAAATAGATTCAAATTCCTTGCTGTTTTTCACAGGATGAGCAGCTCTAATCATATGCAACAGGAACCTGAACCTGCTTCCATTGAAGTCAGTGGCAATACTCCAACTGATTTCTGTGAGAATATACCCTGGGTGAAATTAGGTGAAAAATTATAAAAATGAACAATCACATGTTATGTTGATAAATGAAGATTTATGGAAGAAGAGGAACTGATGGAGCAGGATAACAACATCAACAGGTGCTCTTAACCACATCTACCTGCCGGATGTCTTACGAACAGGCTTAGCCCCTGAGTAAACCCTGACTCACTGAAAATAATAGTTATTTGACTTATCACATCATTACTATGCTGGTTCAGGCAAAGTGAGCAAGCAAGCAATCTGACTTCAGGCATGACATGCCCATTTTCTTTGTGGTCAGGCTCCCTTTTGGATCTTAATAGCAAGATCTTCATCTAAAATTATTATTTTCATTATAATTATTTATCATTTCTATTTTAGTAATACTAGAGATACCAGCTGAAATTAGGGCCCCATTGTGCTAGGTGCTGTACAAATGTATATTAACAGAGTGCCTAAAATTAAGAATTTATAGTCTAAATAGCCAGAGAAATAAAAGGTGGGGACAATGAAATATTATTAAAAAGCCAAAGGCTATTCTGAATTATATCAAATTTGGCCATGAGATTAGGATGGCAGCAGAGTCTAGGATGTCAGACTAGCACATCATTTTCTGTGTAGGCAGAATTCAGGAGAGAATATGGCCCATGGCTTCTTCCTAGTTCCTGAACATTAAAATAGCTATGTTCTTATAATCAAAGCAATATAAATCTGAAAATGCTCCAAGATGAAAATATTGATTGCTGTAACTTATGTGATGGAAGTATGATGTTGCCAAGAGAAAAAATAAACTTGTGTATTTATTGAGAAGTAAAACTTAGCGAAGATGAGAAATGGGCTTGAAGTACAACCCCAGATCTAAAAGCCCCTTAACTCTGTGTATGTCTCAGATATGTTCTTCTCAGTTGGCCTATCTCTAGGTGTACTGGACTAAACCAAAAGCATGGATTGGAGCACTCCTCAGCTTTGGTATGTTCAAAATGAGGATCTCATTTTTTTGTGATTTGGGCCCATTTCCATTCAATATGATTCACTAGTTACCATGCAAAACCAAAACAACCTCATCCCATGCTCGAAATGAGTTAGAGCGCTTGAGGTACAGAAAGGGCAGATGCAATACATATTTTAGACTTAACTTGAGGGCTGTGAGATCAAATCATGAGTCACTTTTCAAGTTATATAAAATTGAAACCATTATCTTGAGGAAATAACGGTGCAGGAGGTCATCCTCTGGAAACCAATATTCTTATCAGCAATGTGCATACAATAAAAATATACATGTTCAAAGCCAAATGGTCACTTATCCCGTCCCATTGAGCATGTCATTTCCCTTCATATTAAATGTTATTAATAGAGTTCAGTTTTCCTACTGGATTGGCTTGTAAAAATAATTTTACTTATTTTTATGGCACTGCTACCAACTGCATATTTTTGATGGATATTTTTAATATTTTATTTGTTTTTCAAATAATAAAACAAGCAAACAGACTTCCACCAAAACCTATGGAAGTTTAAAATGTTTTCAAGAGCATGTTCACATACTTCAAAAGCAGTACCTGAGCAATGAGGCAGAGATCCACTCCAATGTCCATTTAATTGACATGTGCGAGATGATTGGCCTAATAGTGATCGCCTTCCTGTGCAAGTATAATGAACAGTAGACCCAAATGTATACTTCTCTCCAGACAGGACTGCATTAGGAGGAATGCCAGGATGGCCACAGTCAATCACTACAATACATAATTATTGAAGATAAAAAAATATTATAATCACCGATCAAACGTCTTACATTTACCATTAGAATTCCCATATTTTATACATACATCTTTTGAAGCTGGATTCTTTAATGTCAATTTATTAAATATGAATGATATATCAAGAATCAAATCCTGACAGATGCTGTGAAACAGATGTCTCTTGAAGGGTCATGTGTACATTACCCCAAAATAATGATAATATGCTTCTAACATTTCTGCTGAGATGAGCCCTAAGGTCCAGGCATTAGATGTATGTATATATATAAAAAATACACCAGATGCCTGGACCTTAGGGCTGGTCTCTGCATAACTATATCCATATATCCATTCACAGTAGAACTATTCTACTTTGGGTGCAGAGGGAGGCTATATGTAGGGGTCACTGCTAGCTCCCATTTTATAAATGCATATACATGTGGCTCAAATCCACTGATCTTAAATCATTGCTCATGATACTCCCATACAGCTCTTTCTAGGGGCTAGAATTATGGGCAAAACCTTTTGCTTGATTTCCTGATGTGTTTATGGGGAGCAGGAATTGGGTCCCAATATTTTGAAATATAAAGACCATATTTTGCCTTTAAGGCTATGGCCTGTCTTAGGGGCAAGGCGGAGTCCCAAGGGTAGCTTGTGAAACAATTATGCCTGAGCTAGGTACAATTCCTTTGTAAACTCTCAGTGCACCTGGGAATTGAAAACACTTGGACCATCCTTTAACAGCTCCACGTTTTCCACCTCCTTTCCCCACCCTACTTTCTTTGGAGTAATGTGTCTCCCTGGGAGCTAGGGATCAGGGCTTTGGAAAAGCCAAATTACACATAAGCAGTGTTCCTTTCAGGCTGAATTAGCTTTTTATTAAGATCGACTCAGAAGCTTTTATCCTTACACCTTTAGGGTGTGTGCTGCATGGACTGCAGACAGTGTTACCTGACCAATGTTCAACTTCATATACAACACTGGTGAGAAAAGAAGATGTAAGCTGATATTATGTAATTACACTGAAGACAGCAAAGAGAGAATTCCATAATAAGTGATGCTGATTACTTTTTTCTTTTACTTGTCTCTTAAACACACCTATAACAAAATCTTGTGAGAAGCATTTGTAGAAATTGGTCAAAAATAGTATTTTACAAAGTTCTGCATTTTAAATCCTGGTAAAGCCATTGAAATTGTTTCAGCAATCTAATATCTATTATAAAGTTTTATAAAAGTTATAAAGTTATCATGTTTAGCCCAACAGGCATCTATTTTATAAGAATAAAATAAAGAGAAAAAAGGCCTTATGCACTACTATGTAGAAAAGCAGACACATGGATTATGTATGTCAAGGAAACAACGGTTTGCCCTGCAGTGCTGAAAAGAAATAAAAAGTCTGTTGGAATTTGAAATGGGGCGCATTTTCAAGTAAGGTTTAATTGCTCTTATATTTATCTCTCGGAAAAAAAATGTTGTTAAGTTTCAGGGTACATATCAGTGACTTGAAAGTAAAAATCCTTACAAGAACATGTACTTATTTAAAAGCAACCATTAAAAACCCAGAGAATTCAGAGCGAAGGTTGGACTTTGAAGGAGACCAAACATTACACTTATGAAAATGCAGAGTGTTAAGGCATCCAAATCACCTTATTTCTGTCCCCATAACAATTCTAGCCTTGCATGTCCCCTTCTTTGTTACTTTACGCCTACTTTGTGGGACGTGTTCATGTCGGATCAAAGACATTTTTTTCTAAGTGCTTCATGAAGACTATGGCTTAGAGCAGCAAATACCTTGATAATAGAATAGCCACTGTACTGATTTAGTGAACTGCCACTTCCACCCTCCCATCCTCCCTTCATCATCTTCTTCCATAAGGGCTTAAAGAGAGGTATTCAATCTATGGTTGTGGACATATTAGATCTGAAGAAGACTGCAAGGTTTTTAGCATTGAAATTGTGCATAACAGACCACTGGTTGACTACATACGGTACATGATTAATGCTGTGTGAAGATCATCATTCACTAACCTTAGCTCTTGTTATTATAGCATTATAATTTAATGATCTCAGGCTTGGAGTTTTGCATTTATACACTCAGTCTGTATCACATTTGTATAATAGTTGGCATGTGTTTTCTGAAAAGTGATGAGCATTCCGGCCTCGATCCAGCAAATCATTTAAGTGTGTGCTTAACTTTTGTCCCTTGACTGCTATGTGAAAATTAAGCATGTGCTTATGTGCTTTCTGGATAAGAATGCTCAGCGCTCTGCAAGTTTAAGTCCCTAATGAAAAGGGGGGAAAGACTGCCATTAGCCTGCTATTTTTAATCAAACAACTGTAACATGAATTCTGTTTGTGGATTGTGCATGGCTGTAAAGGAGGTCAAATTAGAAGATGATTAATAGTAAGGCATTTTAATGATGTAGTTACTGATGAGACGCAACTGCTTATTATGAATGGATAAGGTTCTTTTAGAGTTCCTGGGTTGCTTTTTCCCTCAGGGCATCGCTATTGAGACAGAGCTAAGGTTATGACAGTGCCTTACATGTGCATTTTCATGCTTTCATATGTTTGGCTTTCCTTTCCATTTAACCTTAACTCTGAATTTTTTCAGAGTGGTAACCGTGTTAGTCTGTATCAGCAAAAATAATGAGGAGTCCTTGTGGCACCTTAGAGGCTAACAAATTTATCTGGGCATAAGCTTTTATGGGCTAAAACCCACTGCATCAGATGCATGGAGTGGAAAATACAGGAGCAGGTATAAAATAAATGAAAAGATGCAATTTGCCTTACCAAGTGTATTTCATGTATTTATACCTGCTCCTGTATTTTCCAGTCCATGCATTTGATGAAGTGCGTTCTAGCCCATAAAAGCTTATGCCCAAATAAATTTGTTCGTTTCTGAAATTTTTGGATTTCTAATGGCTGTTTTTGACAACTAGACCATTCTGGTAATGTTTTTTCTGCTTCAAAGGGACCCCAAACTTTAATGCCAGTTTAACAAATGAGAGTTGTAAATAACTACAAATTATATCAAAGATAAGGAAGACTCCCAGAATGAAGATCATTTAAAAACAACTGGAAGAACTGAAAACTAAGAACTGCTGTGAGAAAATGGGAAGAGAAAAATCTTGGCAAAAGGATAAATAATACATGCAGAATTTGTCCACACTCTTCCAGAAACGTTGCCAAAATGACTGGATTAAGAACTCTTAATCTTGTTTCCTCTCTCAACCGGATCTCTCATACAAGAGAGAAAGCCTAGTCCCAGAACAAATCTTTGTAAAGGGACCTACAAAAAGAATTGAGGAAAAGAATCTCCCTGTACAACTCAAGGGCTTGCTGTTGAAAACCTTGCAGCTCCTATGCAGCTTCCACTACAGCTTTAGAGGTCCAGTGTCATTATTTAGTGCAATGAAAGTGCCTTTTGGTCAGTGCATCCATGTAGCTGCACCCCTATTGGATACACCCCTGCTCCCAAACACCTCTTCTACTGATAGACAGTATTCCCAAGGATCATTCTTCTGTGATATGCCAAAGAAGTAGAGTCTTTTTGAGTGGCCTCTCCACAGATAACACTTTCAAACACCATGTATAACAGACATGGGATACCTCTGCTGCCTTTGTGGCCTTATATGGTTATCACACATTTTAAAAACTTATGTATATAGGATCTGTCTGTCTAACTTCTACCATCACCATCTAACTGAGTGCCTACATGTAGAGAGAGAAGAGACAAATCTACTGTATACAGCAAAATCAGTGTAAAACATAATAAAATATATGACCCAAATTTTTTTATCTTACAGAAAAATACACATTATCTACTTACTAATACATTCAGGTAGTGGCTTATCCCAGTGACCATTTGGTTGACAGACTAAAACTGAAGATCCAAATAAAAAATGTCCAGGATTGCAGTCATAAAACACCACTGTTCCATAGGTGAAATTTCCATGTTCTATTTTACTTTCTCGTATGGAATTTGCAGGGATTCCAGGATCAGAACAGTTGACCACTACAAAAAGTGAAACTCATTTTTAGATTACACATGTATAATATATTGTTTTATAAAATAAATTTGTAATAGCTTTATTACTGAGGTCTGGATGCACAAAAGGATTTAGGCACCTAAGTCCATTAGGCACCTAACTCCCAGTTTTGGGACCATTATGATATGCAAATATCCCATCGAACCATGCAAGGCACCTAAATTCACTTGATTCCTAAGTTTTCAGAGTAAAAGTTCCTTTGGCACCTACACATCCGTCTCTGGCCATGTGCAATGCTTCCTCACTCCAGGTATCAGGATGCTTAGATGCTCCCATTTAAACCCACAGAGTGATTCACAAACCAGGAGAAGACAGGCATTTGGCCTAATAGGGCATGTGCAGGGTGTAATCCAGTAGGCATGCTCAGAAACTGCTTAACAGATTGGGTCCCATTCAAAAGCCAGACAGAGGGGGAGAAGAAGGAGGTGGTGCCCATCCTGTAACCCAGTATCAGGGGGTAGCCGTGTTAGTCTGTATCCACAAAAACAACAAGGAGTCCGGTGGCACCTTAAAGACTAACAGATTTATTTGGGCATAAGCTTTCGTGGGTAAAAAACTACTTCTTCAGATGCAAGAAGTGTTTTTTTACCCACAAAAGCTTACGCCCAAATAAATCTGTTAGTCTTTAAGGTGCCACAGGACTCTGTTGTTCCTGTAACCCAGTGATTAAAGCAGAGCTATTTTCCCTCCCTCGTCCAATGACTGTTCCACTATGGATATATATTTAAATAGTCAATGGACCACAGGGAGCAGAAAGTGTGAGAATGACCATGTAGTCCAGTGGTTAGGACATCCACTTGAGAGTTGAAAGGCACAGTCCTTTTTCCACAATCACTCTTTCATTATTTATCTACAGTGGAACAACTTCAACAGGAGAGATTCAGGGAACCCCACAGACTGTCCCATAGCTCTGTGGTTAGAGCACTCTCCTAAAAGGTGGCAGACCCCTCTTCAATTGAACCTCAGTCTTTCACATCCCAGTAAGCACTCTAATCACTAGGATAAACATGATAAGAAGAGCACCACTTCCCCTTCCTCCTCAGCTTCTTGCTAAAGGAGAGGGTTCACAGCAGAGACTCATTAGCAGAGCTAGGTGTCTCCTTGCCTCCTGGATTTAGGTGACTATCTCTAAGAGAGGGGCAGGGCTTAGCATACACCCCTCTGGTTGGCATCTTCCACTGACTAGCTTAGGGGGGAAGTTAGCCTGTCTGTCTGTCTATCTATCTCCACCTTTCACTGAAGGGAGCTTTTGTTAATGACATGAACAACCTGGTTGGTTATTTGGGATCCTCAGCTTCTCCTAGATTCCTACTTTGAAAAAGTAGCTAAGAGCAGTTTTCTTCATCTGCATCTGGTTAGGGGTTGTGACCTTTCTTTTTGGATGCAGAACTCATCATGGTTCTCCATGCTCATCACCTCCAGGACAGATCATTACAATGCAGACTACATGAAGTTACCATTGAAGGTAATCTGTATACTACATGCAGAATGGTACGGCCCACCCTACTTAACTGTGCATATCATCATATCATACCTGTGGCCCTGGAATACTCTGTAGATTGGAAATCCTAGTAATCTATTTCTAGGTACAACACAGGGAACTGATTCTTACTTACACAACCTTACATATTTTTCATCCTGGCTGTTTTAAAGCTATTTTACATTCCATCACGAACCGTGGAATTTGCTGGGATGCTCCAGTAATGACATGTGATGACTGTACATCAAGCATTTTCATTGGAGAGAATAAGACATCTGGAAGCTATTCTTCTTCTGGCCTGACTTTATTAGCCTTCAAGTCAAGACTTATCTATTCACCCAGGCCTTTTATTTCAGTAGATAGGTTGAGTGGACAGAGTGTTAATTGTGGCTTATAGGAAGTTTCTGGACTCAATTTCTATTTTCTGTTTTAAGATCAAGTGTTTTATAGTAATTGTACATGAACATAGATACTATGATGTATTCACTTTCAATAAAATGAAAAAACGTATTAGTTCTACATCACTCTTAAATACTGATCATTTAGCGTAAACTGCAAAAAGCTCTGGTCATTATAATAATCAGTATGAGCACTGCTGTGGTTTTCTTATAATTGAAATAGTGACCTTTTAGAAAAGGTACAGCACTTTTAAGAATTTTATAGTGTGCATTGAACATACGAACAATATGCAAGTTTGCAGGTATTTGAGAGAGTACCCATTTTAAGTAGTGTCATAAATATAAAGGGAAGGGTAAACCCCTTTGAAATCCCTCCTGGCCAGGGGAAAGCTCCTCACACCTGTAAAGGGTTAAGAAGCTAAAAGTAACCTCCCTGGCACCTGACCAAAATGACCAATGAGGAGACAAGATACTTTCAAAAGCTGGGAGGAGGGAGAGAAACAAAGGGTCTGTGTCTGTCTGTATGCTGGGTCTTTGCTGGGGATAGACCAGGAATGGAGTCTTAGAACTTTTAGTAAGTAATCTAGCTAAGTATGTGTTAGATTATGATTTTTTTAAATGGCTGAGAAACGAATTGTGCTGAATAGAATAACTATTTCTGTCTGTGTATCTTTTTTGTAACTTAAGGTTTTGCCTAGAGGGGTTCTCTATGTTTTTGAATCTAATTACCCTGTAAGATATCTACCATCCTGATTTTACAGGGGGGATTTCTTTATTTCTATTTACTTCTATTTTTTATTAAAAGTCTTCTTGTAAAAAAACTGAATGCTTTTTCATTGTTCTCAGATCCAAGGGTCTGGGTCTGTAGTCACCTAGGCAAATTGGTGAGGCTTTTTACCAAACCTTGTCCAGGAAGTGGGGTGCAAGGTTTTGGGAAGTATTTTGGGGGGAAGGACGCATCCAAACAGCTCTTCCCCAGTAACCAGTATTAGTTTGGTGGTGGTAGTGGCCAGTCCAAGGACAACGGGTGAAATATTTTGTACCTTGGGGAAGTTTTGACCTAAGCTGGTAAAGATAAGCTTAGGAGGTTTTTCATGCAGGTCCCCACATCTGTACCCTAGAGTTCAGAGTGGGGGAGGAACCTTGACAAGTAGGTATGTAGATTAATATTTTTTTTAATCCGTGCAAATCTCAATATCATCGAAGTCATAACTAGAGTTGCTGCACCTTAAAAAGACCAGTATCAATGATCTGATGCAAACACTTAGCTCTCTTGTACTCTGTTGTACCCTATGAACAATTTAGGATTTCATGGATGTGTGTAAAGTTTTCATAAATCAATGTGACCAATACATTTATTGAGCCTCTGATCCCTATAGGCAATAACATATAATAGGGAGTATGGTACATTATTGTGGAAATACCAGTACACCAGGATAATTTATTGCTATTGGGCTGAAGACCAAATATACCTGCTGCTCTTAGTACACAGTGGGAGTTTTCTATTGTGAATTAAAAAAGAATAATAATGTCTTAACTACAAATAAAAATTTTAAAATAAAGTTCTGTAAATGGTTTTTCACTAGGGCTCAAGGCAGAGTGATGAATCTAATTGGAAGGAAAATGTATTAAGTAAGATGAATATAAACACACTATATGATTAAACATTCTATATCATCCTAGAACCCAAGCTCATAGGAAATTTCAGGAAGCTCACATGATGCTGACTCAGCTCCAGGATAGCTCTTTGATGCTATTTCTACTTGGATGAAATCAGGATTTCTGGAGAACTACATATTTTCTAAAGGGAGACAATTTTTTAAATCTTCAAAACATATTTCTGTAACCCTCCAGTTCTTGTGTATCAATATATTCATTTCAAAAGACACTGCTGTAAAAGCTTTGATCAGTAGCAAAAGGGCTGATCCAAGGAAACTAGGCTATAATCTTCTGTGTTTTATTGGGAACAGTAGTATATTTATAATAATTGAAAATGAAAAAATAAAACCAAATACAAATTTTAAAATTTCAAGGGTATATTGACATGACAGAAGGTGATGTGGCTTTGCTTTTATGGTCTGATAAAAACAATTGCTATTCAACTGTATATAACTGTCATAAATATAAAGGGAAGGGTAAACACCTTTAAATCCCTCCTGGCCAGAGGAAAAACCCTTTCACCTGTAAAGGGTTAAGAAGCTAGGATAACCTCTCTGGCACCTGACCAAAATGACCAATGAGGAGACAAGATACTTTCAAAGCTGGAGGGGGGAGAGAAACAAAGGTTCTCTCGGTCTGTGTGATGCTTTTGCCACGAACAGAAAAGGAATGGAGTCTTAGAACTTAGTAAGTAATCTAGCTAGATATGCATTAGATTCTGTTTTGTTTAAATGGATGATAAAATAAGTTGTGCTGAATGGAATGTATATTCCTGTTTTTGTGTCTTTTTTGTAACTTAAGGTTTTGCCTAGAGGGATTCTCTATGTTTTGAATCTGATTACCCGGTAAGGTATTTACCATCCTGATTTTACAGAGGTGATTCTTTTACTTTTTTTCTTCAATTAAAATTCTTCTTTTAAGAACCTGATTGCTTTTTCATTGTTCTTAAGATCCAAGGGTTTGGGTCTGTGTTCACCTATGCAAATTGGTGAGGATTTTTATCAAGCCTTCCCCAGGAAAGGGGGTGTAGGGTTTGGGGGATTTGGGGGGGAGATGTTTCCAAGCGGGCTCTTTCCCTGTTATATATTTGTTAGACACTTGGTGGTGGCAGCAATAAAGTCCAAGGGCAAAAGGTAAAATAGTTTGTACCTTGTGGAAGTTTTAACCTAAGCTGGTAAAAATAAGCTTAGGGGGGTTTTTCATGCAGGTCCCCACATCTGTACCCTAGAGTTCAGAGTGGGGAAGGAACCTTGACAATAACACATTGAGACATTTTCTAGTCCCCGAGTTAAGGTTTATAATATCTTTATATTGGGTTTGGAGAATGACAATTTCATTCATATGCATACAGTGAAACAATTATTTTGTTTTAAGATACTGCTTCATTTATTCCCTATCCATAATAAAATCCAAAGGTGAAGGTGTGAATCATTTACTGTCAATGCAACATTTTAGCGCTTCCAAGAATCTTACTAGGCATGGTGATAACTGAAGTTATCTATACAGGCCAAACTATATATTCAAAGTTGGGCTTTTACATCTATATTTGTCCCTTGTTTAAAAGAGGCATGCTTTTCAGATATGCCACATGCCCTATGTCTCTAGTTAAATCAATGGAAGAATATCTTATGAACAGATTACTTTTATTTAGGTGCCTAAATATGGCTTTAGGTGCCTAACCTGGGTGTCTTGTTTGGGCCTGTTGGTACAAAGTGTCATTTCATTTGTACAAAGAAAAGGTTCTAAAATCTGCTACAAAGAAATTTGGGTTAAATAAGTTACTTCTATAAAATCAATTATACAGTGAAAAATGAGAAAACAGGCTTTTAAAAGACATTATAAGTGAGTATAAGACCTCAAATTTAGATTTTATTTTAAAAAGGTTTCTATGTTCATGTAAATGTTTTCATGTTTCTATTTTAGTTTTAATTTCAGTGAAGACCTTTTAAATTCCATCTCCTGAATTTTGCTCATGAATGAGTACCTGAAAATAAAAACAATAGGAACTAAAATGAAACTGCCCAGTTTAATTTCATAGTTCAGTCTGAGTGAAATGCAAACAGCAAACTAATTGTTAAGTGGTGAAAAATAAAATTAGATGTAGAAAATGTGTTCTGTTTAAATAGTCAAATTTTCTATAAGTAATTCCCATGATGATTTTTAAACATATATGCTTTGTTTTGACAATGTCCCTTTATTTATTTTTTCATATTCAGAGCAACCTCCAAATCTGTAAACATTTGTAATCATACCTTTACATATTGGTGGTGGATGGCTCCATTGCCTATTAGCCTGACACTGCGCTTTTGTTGGCCCTTGCATGGCATATCCAGTATTACAAGAGAAAGTCACAACATCATTGAAGTTGAAACCATTTCCACTTGTTCTTCCATAAATCGGACTACCAGGATGGCCACAGCTAACAGCTAACATCAGGAAAAAACAAGAGAGTGAAGAGCATACTGCTGTCACTTTTCATGGTATCATGTAATAGTGATGATTACTTAGTAGAATTCTAAAGGTCAGATCTTATGAGGTACTGAGTGCCCCCCCAAGAGGTATTTAAAGCTGTCAATTCATTTGATCTTAATGGGAACTAAACGAGCTTAGTATCTTTCAGGAGGTGCTGAGCACTTTGTGGGGATCAGGCCCTTATTTTCTAAACATGATAAAGAGCTTACAACTAAAACTGTATCTCAAAATTCTCCTTATTTTTTTCTTTCTGAATGGCATTTTAATCGGTTAGGAATGTATGGTACAAAAGGTTAATCATAAAATATCTGTCCATGGTGCCTAATCATTTAGCACAGTGCATTTCCAATGTCAAATGGTCATGATCATTACATCTAAACAAGCAGTACTATAGAAATACATAATAAAATTATGAATGTCATTAACAATATAACTGATAGACAAATAAAAGAGAAATCAATATTTTTGTCTACTTCTATTAAGCTATGAGTTTACAGTACTAACACTTCTAGACATCTATTGTAACATTATGGACAATTGCAATGTTTAATGGTATGTCTTTCATTGCTACAATCCTTTAAGTCAACCTCCTTGCCCTTTTCTGATGTATTGTACTGCACAATTCCACTGTGTTCAACAAAACAGCTTCTATAATTGGTTGTGAAGAACGAAACTATGTTCACCTTCTTTACTGTTAGCAATGACCCAGGAGCAATTATTTTTCAGTTCTGCTGTTGATGTTAACCCAGTGCTTTGGAAATTCCTGTTGAACTATGTTTCATTCTTGCTTTAAAGATTATTGACAAATAAACTCGTTCCCTAATGTCCAATACTTATTTCTATCTTGAACAAAAAGAGTAGTGGCATTAATCCATTGCTGAATGATTACAAATAGGAACAGAACAATGAGGTGTGTGTTTGTGTGTGTGTTTCTGTACTTTATTTATAATTTATTACTATTAACTACAGTAATAAAGTATTATTTTCAGAAACCTCTATCATAAGTAAATCAAATGACAAATGAACAACTTAGGTAATGGGATAACAACAGAACTGGTTCCACTGTGATTAGTTGAGATTTTTATGGCCAGGGCTTTCTATTATAAAGCTCTAGGTATATGAAAAAGAGGGTATTGTCAGTAATATTAGAATAATTTCAATACTATAATATCAATTTAACACTAATTATGAACCACAGTTGGCATTTCCACAATTACTTTTCATATACACTCTTATGAAAGGGACAAGCAGTCTCAGAAGGGACCATTTTAAAAAAATAAGTAAGTAAATAAATAAATAAATATGCATAATACCAATTTTTTGCATCCCTCTCTTTTTCACCATAACCCAAGTTTACTAAAAAGAATATATTTAAAGAAGAAACTTGTTTTTTCTCATGTGAGGTTAACTTATGTAACATGTTAACCTAGTTAACATACATGAAGACCCTCATTTTCATAAAACACTATTGATTAAATAAGTAATAAAATCTCAGTGAAAATTAAACAAGTTTCTTGATGTGAACATTTCTGTCTTCAATGCTAACAGTATAATTTGAGATCTAACAACTCTTTCTACTGATCAATAGTAAATACACATAAACTTTCAGGTAAGATCCTCAAAAGCATTTTCAAAAGTGACATAGGCACTTATGCTCCTTAGTCCCCCACTGATATTCAGTAAGCCAGTCTCTGAGGGGCCAGATTTTCAAGGGTATTTAGGGGCCTTAAGATGCAGATGAACATCAAGTGGAATTTTCAAAAGCTTCTGGGTGCCTAATTCCTATTGATTTAAATAGGAATTAGGTGCCTACGCTCTATAGGAGTCTGATCTTTTAAAAATCCGGCCCTAAATCACCTTTGGAAATCAAAATGGAACTTGGGCACTTGTACAATAAGCTAATGTAAGCAGTAAACATATTGCACAAGTAAGATATCTTTCGTCATGCTTACTTACGCACACAGGATGGAAGCTGACCAGACCAATTGTGATCTTGTTGGCATATTCGTACAGAAGAACCAATCAAGCGAAAACCAGGGTTGCACTGGTACACAACTGTATCTCTGTACCCATAATTCTCTCCAATCACTTGACCATTGACTATGAGATCTGGAACACCACAGTGGCCAGCTGCAATTTTCAAATTATGGTAACAAAACCAAAAATTACTATGATTCAGAATACATATGATAATATTTAAAATATCCCTCTTAATGAAAAATAATCTACTTCTTTACATTTAAAATGAATATTTTAACAAGGTTTAACTTCTCAATTTCTTTAATTGATTTCATTCAAATTATAATTTGTAAGCCGATGGAAAACAAACAACCAAATACTTCTTTCATACATAAAAAGATCATGTCTAAAAATTAGAAATGCAAATCAAACAAACAAAGAGCTTCTGTGGTATTTTTACTATCAAATTTGCATTCCAGAATTTCAAATTGAGGCATCTACCCCTTTCAACAACAACAAAAAGGGATAAATTCTTCCCTGGAATAAGACCACTGGCTTCAGTGTATTTGGGCCAATATGCGTAATTGATACCCACAAGAAAAGATTGGTGGTTTTTAACTAACATTTTAATTAGAGCCAGTCAAAACTCTGAATTTCTGTTCAACTCAAAATTGTATAAAAACCAAACAAAAATTCCAATATTTCCCATGGAATGCAAATTCTGAAAAAAATGGTTCAGGTCAATCAAAATTTCAATTTTGATAAAAATCAAAACAATTCTTCTAATCTTGACTTTTTTGTTATTATTTTATAATTTATAATATAATAGAAGTTTAATAAATTTATAAACAATTTAATTTTGACACAAAAATTGAAACATTTTATTCTGATAAGTTTGAAACCTTCCATTTTAACCTTACTGATTTTTTTTTCATTTTCTAAATGGAATTTTGTCTAAATCAAGAAGTTCCCAGAGAAAGTTTTGATATTGACAAAACAGCATTTTCCAATGGAAAAAACATTTGACCCAAACATTTTCACCATCTCTACTTTTAATTGATAAATAGTGGAGATGCAAAATCCCACCTGCTTTTTTTCTCTCATTTATTTTCTTCTCTCCTCTTTCTTTTCTTTCATTGGTTCATTGTTTTCTTTTATACCTGAGTTTTCTTATATTTAGACATCTGGTCAGCAATAATTAAAAACAGCTGAGAGAGAATTGTAGATAATTTAGCTGCCAAACTCTACTAAGCGTCTACTGAGCATGTGTGAAGTGTGATTTTTCAAAGGCTTATAACTTGACCAAATTTTGGTGAATTTTCACGGGAATAGAAAAGGCACATCCCTGAAACCACACAACAAAGTTTTATTTACCTCATTTTCCTCTTGGAAATGGCTGGTTTTGCTGAAACTTTCCAAAAAGAAATCATACCCCTGTCATGGAAAATTTCAGCCTGAGTGAGTAAAGTTTTGCAAAGTTATATGTAACCGAAAATGAAGTCTTATAATGGAAACCAGCGTGCGATTTTAGTTATAGTCATTGCTGCCAGTGCCACTTATAATGCAGTACAAGGACTTATTACCAAACTGAGATACACTATAATTTCTTCCCTTAAGTACACTATGTGTGCTTGAGAAATATTCTCTATTTCCCTAAACGTAGCTGAAGGAATTACAAATGCATTCACATGTACAATAAATGTGAGCAAGTTCTAGTTATCTTTGCTATTTAATTAAATGTTGTGCACTAAAATATGAGTTGGTCAGCAAATGCCCTGTTACTGAAAATAAAATAAAGGAAGATAGTTATTTTCTACTTTATTAATGACTATACTGGGTGAACCTCAAATTATGTTAGTGTCTCCCTCCCTGACCATGCAGCCATAAGATAGCAACAATCTTGAATTTGTACCATATAAGGTGCAAATACATGGCCCCCTATGGAAAGGATGACAGTGAGAATGAACCATATGTGACAGGTATTAGCCACGTTGCTTAAAGCTAAACTACTGTAAGGTGCTCAGACGGTATGGTGATGAGGAACTAAATATGGAATAGATTAGACCAAGTATTCAGATAGTAAAGAAGCATCTCAGAGGCTGCACCACCTGTGTAATGCAGTACAAAACTCACGAAAAGGAAAGATAAGGTCAGGCAAGAGGTATAGACAGTGCATTAGCCAGTGCAGTATTGCCAAGTCCAAGTATTCAAAAATAATGAGTCAGGCCCCACAAAATCACAAGGTTGCTTAAAAATCATGAGGATTTTTAAATTATTATGTTTTGGATTCTATTTATTTGCTATTAGGTTTCTGAGCGTTTAGGATGCATTCAAGTCACATTTTCAGAATTTTCTCTCCTTTTCATTCTTTTAAAAAAAATAAAAGCTGAAATTCTCTTGTAATCAGTTGCCTCCAGCAGCTGATGCTTTAAGAAACAACAAGGAGACCGATGGCACCTTAAAGACTAACAGATTTATTTGGGCATAAGCTTTCGTGGGTAAAAAACAAAAGCTTATGCCCAAATAAATCTGTTAGTCTCTAAGGTGCCACCAGACTCCTTGTTGTTTTTGTGGATACAGACTAACACGGCTACCGCCTGATGCTTTAAGAAAGACACCATATACTGTGAGACTCACCATAATATCATCAAAATTCACAACACTGCTAGTGAATGAATTCATGCATACCACTGATCCAGTTGCACAACACCCTTCCTAAGCAAGGAGTAGAGGCCCACATCTGCTATTGTTCCCCATGCTGTACTAGGGACAAGAACAACTGCATTCCTTGTCATATGTTCCTGAAATAATGCCCCTGTTATAAAAGTCTGCTTCAGGGTCCCTGTTGAGTTTCCAGAAAAACTGTATTTTGTTCTAGTTTTGTTTTAGTAGGTTTTATAGACTTGGCCCCAGAAGGCCCAACCCACCAGGCCTTCCTGTTACCAGGGGGAGGAGAGAATATTGAACTGGCAAGATTCTCTCCCCATCAATGGGAGTTCACATCAAACAGGTTGCAGGGGACCAGATTTTATGCCACCTGTAAGCTACTTTTGGTTGCCTCAACATTTTACGCTCTAGCTGCAGTAAATTTCATTTTACGGTCTATCAAGAAAATGCTTTTCTAAGGCATGTGGGGTAGCTACAGTCTGGCCATGCTGAGGGGGAGTAAACTATGTAGAAGTGCATGAAAGGAAAAATAACAACAAACAAATGGACACAAAACAACAACAAAAAACTAAGGAGCTTAAAAGAATGGTAACCTACCCTCCCCACAGAGAAAACAGAGCTGTTAACCAATATTTAATATTAAAATTTTAAATAAATACTACTAAAATGGGTATTAGTAACGAAGAGTACACTCTTCTCTGAGCATCCCCTTTCTTTTAGCTTACTGAAGTTTTATCCTGTGTCTGACTTCTGAATGGTTTAACCCTCTTCAAGAAGATGAAATAAGGAGCCTGTCCCACAAAGAGCAGCATGGGAAGGACAGAAACAGAGCAAAAGACCTAAGCACAAGGAAGACCTGGCTCTATCTCCCTGGCAAAACAGTACTGAAGCAATTAAATAAACCACTCTAGGATCTGGGTGCAATTTCTGGAACTGTGCATACATGTCACAGGAAATTTGCATGGCTGTAACAGAGAAAATTCATTTTAAATCTATCCCAGTCTAGCAGTGGTATCTGAACACAGTTTGAGAAAGGTTGAAATGTCCTAAAAATTTCACAGATCCTGCCAGACTAGCTCCTCCTAACTCCAAAATTGCTCTCACCCTACCTTTCAGAGATTCCGAGGCCCTGTGGCTTAATTATGCCTTCCTACTTCCAATTAGGGAACATAAAAAATGTTACATGACTAATTTTGAAATATTGACCATTCAGGAAAAAAGACATGTATTGATTCAGTTGTCCTCTATGAATAGTACAGCCTACTTTCACCCCAATTGCTGAGTGTTCAGAAGCAGGGCCGGCTCTAGGCACGAGCAAACCAAGCACGTGCTTGGGGTGACACTTTTCAAGGGGCAGCACTCTGCCCCCCCTTTTATTTTTTGCGCTTGGGGCAACAAAAAACCTAAAGCCGGCCCTGTTCAGAAGCATATCTCGCTCCCAGCTGAAGTATCCCAGAGCAGATGTTGTGGTGAAATCAGGCTGTAGGGCTTCAGAAGTGAAAGGATCTAGGTCCACAGCTAGAAAAAAAAATATGAAGATAGTTCTACTATTCTAGAATCCAAAGGCAACTAGCTATCATACATGCTAAAACCCCCTCAATATAGCATAATATGTCATACTAACATGACATCTTTATCTGATAATCTAAAAATAAGCCAAAAGTATTAGGGGCTAAGTCCTGAAGGTTTTACCCAGTTTTTACCCATTATTTACTCGGCCTTCAGTAGAAATTTTGCCTGATGAAGAGCTGAGTGAAAGATAGGTGAAGACTTTTAGGATCAGCCCCAATTAATAAATTCTGAAAACACCATCTGTCAGGCAGGAACTGATGATAAACTACATACTGATGGTATCTGTCTTCTTGTTTTTAAATGTGGATATTACAGAAAATGTCCTGTCAGCACAGACATACATAGTTCCTGCATATTCTGATAAGAGAACCTCTATAGCCACTGCTAAAATCTACACTCATTTATAGGCACATCCATCTCAGCCCTAACAAAGGCAAACACTCACTAGTGTATTCCAGAAGGTGGGTTTTTTTTTTAATTTTATTTATTTCCCCCTCTTAATCCCACACAACCACAGATTTGGCTTCCTTTACAAAATAAATGGAGAGAAACCAAACCAAACCAAACCAAACAATTTAAGAAAAGCCAGAATGAACTCCTTGGTTTTGATTTTCTGTATTGCAAGCTAATATATAGGCTGCCAAAATGAAAGGAAAAAATTCAGAAAAGGAGGGGCTCTTCTGAAAACTTTCATTTACTGAAGTTCCCATAACCAAGGAAACTACTTTCTTTGTCTGTACATCTTTGAGAATGGCTGCCTCATTATACAGGCAAAAAAGAGACAAAGAAACAGGTTTTTAAATGAAAATACTACGACTAAAATTTGGCAAACTTGCAAGAATAATTTTTACTTCTCTTCTCTTCTAGTCTTTTTTCTTTGATTCCCTTGAGACTCAAGCTATTTTAATGATTATTACCAGATTTCTTCTTCTTTTGTCATTTTGTGTTAAAGTGACTGTGATGGAAAGAATCCCAAAGTGCCCATTTGATATTTATAAGAATGTGAGCATACCAATAGCTGCATTTTCCTCTCTCTCTCTCATGTACACACACACATTTTTATTACCACTTCCATTGTTAATGGCCTTTCAGAATTTCCATCCTAACCTTTGTTTTCAGGGCTTCCTGACAGGAAAGGTGTGATTCTTTTTTCTTTTATTAACAATGTTTGAAACAAA
The DNA here is from genome assembly GCF_965140285.1 of Lepidochelys kempii. Classification (NCBI taxonomy): domain Eukaryota; kingdom Metazoa; phylum Chordata; order Testudines; family Cheloniidae; genus Lepidochelys; species Lepidochelys kempii. Next base: position 30,206,585 of record NC_136381.1, on the reverse strand, counting down.
TCTATCTGGACATTTTAAAGATATAAAAGTACAATTCAGTGTAGAAGCTGGTGTTTCTTTGTACTCCAGTCTCTCTCGCTCTTTTTTTTAATGGAAAGTTTTTATCGCATTTAGCCTACAATATGGATAAAGTTTTTGGTCTGGGAAAAAGTACAAATTGTTTTGTTTAGTAAAATAGATGTCGCACATGCACAGTAACTTTTTTTGCCATTAAAAAAACAAACAAACAGTTACTTACCTGTTCTGTAATTGTTGTTTTTTGAGATGTGTCACACTTGTCCATTCCAATCTTGGTGTCTCTGAGGCCAGGGCATGGCCACTGGAACCTTCTTCCCCCAGCAATACCTTCTAGGTGGCTTGAGCTCCCCATGGCGTGGCACACCACTACATTCAGTATGAAGGCCAAAGCCACCCTTAGCCCTGCTCAATTCCTTCTTGCTGAAACTCCAATATAGAGCAGTAGTCACAGAATGGACATAAACAACATGTCTCAAAGAGCAACAGTCACAGAACAGGTTAGTAACTGCTTTTTCTTCTTCAAGGGATTACGTGTGTGCGTTTCACTCTTGGTGACTCACAAGCCACAGAAGAAGAGTCTATTTTAATACAGATTGGAGAACAACTCAACGCCCTTTAGCGTCGTCTCTGGAATCTTGCCCAAAAGGCCAATTGTGACCTCATCAACTGAGCTGTGACTGTGTCATGCAGAGTGACACTAGCCAACCTACAGCACATGCATATACAGGATGCAACCAAGAAGAAATTCTCTAAATGGAAAGTGATTGACCTCTCTCTCTCTGTCAGCGACTGCTATGAACAGCTGGGATAATTTACAAAAGTGTCTGGTTCAATCTAGATAAAATTGAAAGGATCTTCTGACATCCAAGATATGCAAACATTCTTCCGCCCTTTTTGTATTGTGACAAAGTTCCTCCACTACCTTGGTGGGTTTTGCACTTATTGGCGGATTTGCTCGCCTTGGAGCTTCACGGCACCCTTTAGTTTGGCTGTTTTCATGAACCCACAGTCCAGGTCAACTCCTCCTGTGTCTGACCAGGAGTTGGGAGGTTTGGGGGGAACCTAGGCCCGCCCTCTACTCCGGGTTCCAGCCCAGGGCCCTGTGGAATGCAGCTGTCTAGAGTGTCTCCTGGAACAGCTGTGTGACAGCTACAACTCCCTGGGCTATTTCCCCATGGCCTCTTCCCAACACCTTCTTTATCCTCACAATAGGACCTTCCTCCTGGTGTCTGATAATGCTCATAAACCTCAGTCCTCCAACAGTCCGCGTTCTCACTCTCAGCTCCTAGTGCCTCTTGCTCCCAGCTGCTCACACGCACACCACAAACTGAAGTGAGCTCCTTTTTAAAACCCAGGTGCCCTGATTAGCCTGCCTTAATTGATTCTAGCAGCTTCTTGATTGGCTGCAGGTGTTCTAATCAGCCTGTCTGTCTTAATTGTCTCCAGAAGGTTCCTGATTGTTCTGGAACCGCCCCTGTTACCTTACCCAGGGAAAAGGGACCTACTTAGCCTGGGGATAATATATCTGCCTTCTATTATTCTCCTGTAGCCATGTGGCCTGACCCTGTCACATATCCCGCCGCCCCCCTCCACTTCCCCCGCTCAACACTACGGGGTTGGGCAACTTGGGACATCAGGCAGTGTACTTTTGACAAGCCATCTGCATTGCCTTGGTGGCTTCCAGCCCAGTGTTGTATGGTGAATTGGAAAGGTTTTAGGGACAGGAACCACCTGGTCACCCTTGCATTCTTCTCTTTATTTCGCTGCATCCACTGGAGGGGTGCATGGTTGGTCACAAGGGTAAACCGTCGTCCCAGAAGGTAACAATGTAGTGTTTCCATGGCCCATTTCACAGCTAGTCACTCTCTTTCAACCACGGCATACTTCTGCTCTCTTGGGAGAAGTTTCCTACTGAGGTAGAGGATTGGGTGTTCTTCATCTCCGAACATCTGCGATAGAACAGCTCCCAATCCTACTTCAGATCCATCTGTTTGTAAATTGAATTCTTTGTTGAAGTCTGGGGCGATAAGCATGGGGTTATTGCAGAGGGCTGTTCTTAGATCCATGAATGCTTTCTCTGTGGCATCTGTCCACTTCACCATGTCTGGACCCCGGGCTTTTATCAGATCTGTTATGGGACTCGCTCTGGTAGCAAAATGGGGACTAAATCATCGGTAGTACCCCACCACACCCAGGAATGCCCGGACTTGCTTTTTCTGATTCGGCCAGGGCCAATTTTGGATAGCCTCTAGTTGGTTTAGTTGGGGCTTGACCATGCCTCTTCCTACAATGTAGCTAAGGTATTTAGCTTCAGCTAGCCCTATAGCACACTTGGCTGGGTTGGCTGTGAGGCCAGCCCATCTTAGCATGTCCAGAACTGCTTCCACCTTTCCTAAGTGGGTTTCCCAGTCGGGGGTGTGAATAATCACATCATCCAGGTATGCTGCTGCATAACTGGTATGGGGCTGTAGGAGCTTGTCCATAAGACGCTGGAAGTTGGCAGGTGCCCCATGCAGTCCAAAAGGAAGAACAGTATATTGAAACAGACCCTCTGGTGCAGAGAATGCCATCTTTTCTTTCGCATCTTTGGCAAGGGGAATCTGCCAGTATCCCTTTGTTAAATCAAGGGTGGTCAAAAATCAGGCATTGCCCAGGCGGTCAACTAACTCATCGATATGGGGTATGGGGTGTGCATCGAATTTGGATATCTCATTCAGCCTGCAAAAGTCATTACAAAACCTAGTGGTGCCATCAGGTTTGGGCACTAACACAATCAGGCTTGACCACTGACTGTGGGACTCTTCGATGACTCCCATCTCCAACATCCTTTTTACCTCTGCCTTGATCTCCCTTTTTGCTGCTGGGACCCGATAGGGCCTTAAAGTTACCTTTGCCCCAGGGTCTGTGATAATGTGGTGATATGCTTCGGTGGTCCGGCCTGGTTTGGTTGAAAACACATCCTGGTATCGGTTGATCATCTCAGTTACCTCCTTCTTCTGGTTTGGTGTCAGATCAGTGGATATCCTGATCTGCTCCTGCATGTTATTTCCCTGGATTGGGGTCTCTCTTGGGCCACTACACACTCCTCTCATTGGTGCCAAGGCTTTAAGAGGTTAATGTGACAAATTTGTTCTTGTTTCCGGCGTCCTGGCTGCCGCACCTTGTAGGTTACTTCCCCCACGGGTTCAACCACCTCATAGGGCCCCTGCCATTGGACTAAATGCTTGCTTTCTGCTGTGGGTACCAACACCATCACCTGATCCCCTGGTTGGAACTGTCGGACTTTTGCCTGGCGATTGTAATGGGTTTGCTGGGCCCCCTGCGCCTTTTCCAAATGTTCTGGTACAATAGGGGTGACCCAGGCTATCCGTTCTCACATCTGCAACACATGGTCAATTATGTTTCTCCCTTCACTGGGTTCCTCTTCCCAGATTTCTTTTGCGATATCTAGTATGCCATGGGGGTGGCGTCCGTATAATAATTCAAAAGGGGAAAACCCAGTTGAGGCCTGAGGTACCTCCCGGATTGCAAACATAAGATAGGGTAGTAGGGTGTCCCAATCTTTCCCATCCCGACTTACCACTTTCCTTATCTTTGCCTTGAGGGTTCGGTTAAACCTTTCTATACCAGCCCATCAGTCTGCGGATGATAGACTGAAGTTCTCAGGGTATGTATATGGAGCAGTGTACAGAGGTCCTTCATTAGCTTCGACATAAATGGGGTACCTTGGTCTGTTAATATCTCCTTTGGTAGCCCCACTCGGGCAAAGATCCCAACCAACTTTTAGCTATTGTTTTAGAGGCCATGTTCCGCAGGGGGTCGGCTTCTGGGTAGCGAGTAGCATAATCCAGAATGACAAGTATATATTGCAAAAAGAAAAGGAGTACTTGTGGCACCTTAGAGACTAACCAATTTATCTGAGCATAAGCTTTCGTGAGCTACAGCTCACTTCATCGGATGCTGTAGCTCACGAAAGCTTATGCTCAAATAAATTGGTTAGTCTCTAAGGTGCCACAAGTACTCCTTTTCTTTTTGCGAATACAGACTAACATGGCTGCTACTCTGAAGTATATATTGGTGGCCCCAGGCTGTGTTCTCCAGGGGTCCCACTACGCCCATGGCTATTTGCTCAAAGGAGACCTCTATGATGGGAAGGGGTACTAAAGGTGCCCTCAAGTGGGGATGGGGACTGTGCAGCTGACACTCCGGGCAGGACGCACAGTACCTCTGCACTTCTTTATGTACTCCGGGCCAGAAGAATTGTCACAGAATCTGTGCGAGGGTCTTCTCTACCCCCAATTGCTCCCCAAAAAGATGACTATGGGCCAGACTTAATACAGCATTCTGGTGTTTTTGAGGTACTAGGATCTGCTGTACCTTCTGCCCCTGTACTGGTGCAACCCAGTATAAGAGATTCTTCTTCATTATGAAGCACGGTCCTGGTCCCTGGGTTTTCCCTTCCATGGGGACCCCATCTATTTCGGTCACCTCCTTCCTAATGTTGTCGTACCTTGGGTCTTCAGCCTGGCCCCGTCCAAAATTTCCTCTCTCGGGGCTAATCTGCCTGAGATCTAGGGGGCCAGTCTCTGTTGCCTCTACTGGTTCAGAGGCGTTAGGGTGTGGGTCAGACTCGGGTGCTTCTCCCTCCTGGGTGGCCTCCTTTTCAGCTGCTCGGGTCCGCTTACCTATGAGAACGACCCTCTGGCTTTGGGCCAGTATTCGGGTTCCCAAGGCCTTAGCTGCCCTTCTTTCCCTTTTCACCTTTCTACGCTGTCTGGGAGTGGAGAACAAATCTGGGGATATTTCAGAGAAGGTTGGGGGTTGACAGTCTACTGTGGATGCCTCACTACTTTCAGGGCTTCCCCCTTTCTCCAATTCCCGAACCAGGAGTAAGTCTCGAAACCCTGGGAAGTCCCTCCCTATAAGCACTGGGTATGGGAGTTTAGGGATTACACCTGCTGCTACCTCAATAGTGTTCCCCTCAATCTCGATTTTTACTGGGATGGTGGGGTAATAACCAACTGTCCCATGGACGCATGTTATCCCCATACACTTAGCCCACAGCAGCTGACTACGCTTCAGGAGCTTCCCCAAGACAAGCATGATAGCACTCCCTGGATCAACCAGTGCTGTGGTCTCTACCCCATTTAGTTTCACTGGTCTGGTGTACATATGTGGGGTTAATGAGACGACCACAAGATGGATTAGGGAGCATGGGTCTGCCCAGTTTCCCAGATTACACTGCATAGACTCCTCGGCATTGGGACACTGTGCAGCTATGTGTCACCACTCCCTGCAGGCCTAACATCTGTATGGAGCCCTAGGCATTCCCCCGTCTCTTGGTTTGGGCAGTCTAACATCACGATCCTCTTTCCCCTCAGTACTCCGACTCTTTGTGGTTTCTGGTGGGCCTTCAGCCCCTCTCTTTTTCCACCTGGTGGCCCAGTCACCCAAGCTCTAGGGCTTGGTGATGCTAGTTTACCCCAGGGTGCTTCTTCCTTAACTGGTCGGGTCAGCTCCCTCGCCATCCTTTGCCTTTCTACCAGTGCAACAACCTCGTCATAGGTGGAGGGTTCATTCTGGCTTACCGAGACGCGAAGGTCTGGCGGTAGTCCTCTCATGTACCGGTTGATGACAAGAACCTCCAGTATCTTCTCTGGACTCTGGGACTCAGTTTGTAACCACTTTCATTCAAGATGGATGAGGTCATATAATTGGGACCGCGGGGTTTTGTTTTCCTGGTATCTCCACTCATGATATCGCTGGTCCCGCACTGCGGTCCTTACCCCAGATCTGGCCAGGATCTCTGCTTTCAGCTGGGGGTAGTCTGCCGCAGCCTCTTCAGGCAAATCATATTCGGCCTTCTGGGTCTCCCCACACAGGAATGGAGCAAGGATGCCAGACCACTGTTCTTGGGGCCAAACCTCCTGCAGAGCTGTCCTCTCAAAGGCCAGGAGGTATGCCTCTAGATTATCCTCCCGCATCATTTTCTGCAGCCAATTGCTGGCCCGCATGATCTGCGTCCCATCATGGGCGCGGTTCAGCTCTGTAAAGGCCTTTACCTCGTTTACCACTTCCCGCAACATAGCCCAGTCTTGAGCAGTCTGGTCCATCAACAGGCGATTAGTCTCTTGCTGCAGCCGCACTGCCTCCTGTTGGGCTGCTGCCTGGACATGGGTAGCCTCCTGCTGGGCAGCCGTGGCTTGTATCAGTGCCTGCACTACCTCTTCCATTGTCGTGAAAAAAAAGAAAAAATAGACCCTCTCCCCCTTTTTTTTCCCTCCAAACACCCTCCTTCTTCCGCCGCGCTGTGGACACAAAATCCCACTTCTAAAACCAGTTGTAACAAAGTTCCTCCTCTACCTTGGTGGGTCATGTGCTTACAGGTGGATTTGCTCACCTTGGAGCTTCATGCCAGCCCTTAGTTTGACTGTTTTGATGAACCCACAGTCCAGGTCAACTCCTCCTGTGTCTGACCAGGAGTTGGGAGGTTTGGGGGGAACCTAGGCCCGCCCTCTACTCTGGGTTCCAGCCCAGGGCCCTGTGGAATGCAGCTGTCTAGAGTGCCTCCTGGAATAACTGTGCAACAGCTACAACTCCCTAGGCTACTTCCCCATGGCCTCCTCCCAACACCTTTTCCATCCCCACTATAGGACCTTCCTCCTGGTGTCTGATAATGCTTGTACACTTCAGTCCTCCAACAGTCTGCATTCTCACTCTCAGTTCCTAGGGCCTCTTGCTCCCAGCCCCTCACAAGCACACAACAAACTGAAATGAGCTCCTTTTTAAAACCCAGGTACCCTGATTAGCCTGCCAGCCTTGATTCTAGCAGCTTCTTGATTGGCTGCAGGTGTTCTAATCAACCTGTCTGTCTTAATTGTCTCCAGAAGGTTCCTGATAGTTCTGGAACCTTCCCTGTTACCTTACCCAGGGAAAAGGGGCCTACTTAGGCTGGGGATAATATATCTGCCTTCTATTACTCTCCTGTAGCCATCTGGCCTGATCCTGTCACAGTATATGGGTCTGCCCAGTTGTGAGCAGAAATCAGGCAAATAAATTGGCTGATTAATGTGGAAAGGGGAAACCACCTTTGGGGAAAACTTCAGATGAGGGCGCAGGTAAACCTTATCCTTAAAACAGATTGTATATGCAGTCCCCAACATTAATGCCTGCAGCTCCCCTATCCTTCTGGCCAAGGTAATGGCCACCAGAAAAGCCATCTTCATTGAAGGAAGCAGGAGAGAAAAAGGTGGCCAATGATTCAAATGGGGGACCCCAAAGCCTTAACAATAGTAAGTTTAAATCCCATGAGGGAATAGGGTTTTGCATTTGAGGATATGATTTAACTAAGCAGTTTAAAAACCTAAGGGACATGTCATTGGAAAAAACAGTCATTATCCACCTTAGGATGGAAAGCTGAAAGTAGTGTCAAGATATACTTTGGTGGAACTAACTGCCAAATCTTGATGTTTCAGGTTTTATAAGTAGTCCAGAACATGTTGAACTGAAGAACTCAGTAACGCCCCATTTTGGTGAGACCAGATGGAGCTATGCCTCTATTTAGCAAGGTAAGTAGCTTTTGTTGAAGGCTTTCTACTATATAGCAGGATCTTTTGAACCTCTTTCAAGCAAGACTGCTCTCTAGTGGAACATCTTTGCAGTTATGTGAAGGGATTGTAGGCTCAGGTGAAGAAGGCAACTGGGATCCTGGGAGATTTGTTCCTAGTCCAGTGGAAGTGAAATTGGAAGTTTCACTGACAGCGCCAGGAGAGTGGAGAACCAGTGCTGGGGGCCACGCCGGTGTTATAAGTGTGCCTGTCCTGGTCTTCTCTTATTTTTAGCAATAATCTGTGAATGAGCAGGACTGGTGGAAGAGAGAAGAACGGCATGCTTGACCACATTCGTAAAACGGCATCTGTTATGGCATGTAAAATGTGGCCCTGTAGGGAACAGAACTTCTGACACTTTTTGTTGGACTGCGTCGCAAGTAGGTCTATTTGGGGAAACTCCCACTGTTGGAAGAAGTATCTAGTCACATCTAGGTGAACAGACCACTTGCAATTTGTAAATTACTCCTTGGGGAATTCTGCAACACTGTGCAATGCAGAAGTTTGCAGAAATTAACATTATGCACACATAATTTCCTTTCCTCACAGAAATGGGCTGCAGTGCTGCTCAGCAGAGCCCAACTTAGAAGACACTGCTGAGGAGAGAGAAAGAGGGAGCTAGAGAATTCCTGGCAGCTGCAGTTCCCAGCATGCCCTGAGGGAAGGAGAGGGTGGCACACAGTAAACTCTGTGCAGCCTGGATCTGACCATCAGGCTGTTTCTCCCTCTGCAGCCCTTGGATCGGGGGAAGGGGGACAGGTGTCTGGCCAAAGGGGGCGACCCGCAGCTGGCCTCTGGAGGGGAAGGGGTGCAGGTATCTGGGATGAGGGGTCCTGCGGCTGGGCTCTGGGGAGGAGGGGATTCAGGTGTATTGGCTACTGGGAGCACAGGTGCTCTCTGGGGAGGGGGCAGAGAAACAGGAACTGGGTTATCACAGGGGTTTCTTTAACTCTCTACTCCTGGGGGGAAATTTGTGTGTTTTTTTATTGTTACAGACATATTTCCTGACAGGTATTTTGAAATAAATTACCAAAACAATTGAAACTGGTGTTATTATGTAGTGTTATTTTGACAAATAAATTTTGCAGAATTTTAAAATATTGTGTGCAGAATTTTTTTTGTTGTTATTGCAGAATGCCCCCAGGAGTAGTATATGATCTGCTCTGGTGGCCTGCTAGGTCATTCTGCATGCCCTGCAAGTAAGATTTTTCTAGATCTACTGAGTTGGGAATATTCCCAGAATAAATTAATTTCTTGACATAGTGGAGAAGAGTGGACACCCATCTGCTTGTTGAGGTAAAATATTGCTGTTGTGTTGTTTGTGACTACTAATAGGCTGCCTCCCCTGATCTGCGATAGAAATACCTGGCACACCTGTCTGACAGCTTTCAGTTCCCGGACACTAATGTGTAAAGGTAAGTTGTCTGAGGACCACAGACCCTTTGTTTGTAGAGAACTTAGGTGGGCTCACTATTCTAGGGCCAAAGCATGTCATTAGTGTGAGAGTCAGTTGCAGGTGGGCAATGGAAAGCCTACACATGCCTTGGCTGGATTTGTCCACCATTCTAGGGAGATGAAGACATGGGAGAGCACACTTATCACCGAGTCTCACTGATAGTGGCTTGTTGAGTAGACTGATGACAACCAGCCCTGAAGAATTTTGAGTCAGTCTGAAGTATTGAACCATATAGGTGCAAGAAGCCATGTGACCTAGAAGCCTCACATAAATTGTTTGAGGCTTTTTGGAGTATTTTAGTTTAGTATTGTCACAGGACAAGATAATCATATAAGAGGGGTTCAAGCCTAGCTCTGCACTGTTGCTTGTTTATACATGGAACAGGGGTATTGTGGGGCTGATTATTCCCAGGACATATGGGGACTATAAGCCTTACAGCAATGTATGTTGCGGGGAAAAAAAGGAGAGATATAAGATAGACAGATCCCTTTTGTCTGGTTGGTGAGAGGCCCAACAGGAGCAGGAGCTGCTTGCAGGCCATCCCAGTGAGGGAACCTGCAGAGAGAAAAGTCACCAATGAGCTGTTCAGTGAGAGGAAAGACAGAGGAAGGAGTCAGACCTGTTGTGGACAGTTTGGAACAGGCTAGTCAATCTATCCTGAAGAAAAAAAAACATGGATAGGAATCATTTCCTCTATAATTTAAAAACTATTTGTATTATATTCTCATTCTTATATGTCCCTCATTACTGTACTATCTGAGGGCCTTCCAGAAATACAGCAAATGATGTGACTAGCATATTTGTGTGAGCCTTCATTAAACTAGACCCCACAAGGGGGGGGGGGGTATTCAAACTCCAGGGGCAGGTTTTAATTCCTGTCATAATAAACTGAATACTGTTTCATCTTGAATGTCTGATTTGGTGCATAGGGATGAGTGGACAGAAAATAGTGTTATAGCCATTGAACGGGAGGGGAGGAAGACTCCGTTTTGGAGCCTCTTCAGGAAATCAGTAAAACATTGAGTGATCTTATTATGGATTTTGTAATGTTACATAGATAATTAATGTATTTGAAAATTATCTTGGATAAAAGCTGTGATAGTTACACACTTGGCCTTCCTTGAGAACTTGAGGGGGATATTAATATGTTTGTGGTTTTATTAATAACTTTAATCCTACTCTTCAAGTCTCTAAAATATTTCATATTTCAGCTAAAAATATTTTTCCTGTGATTCTTGCTAAACTGATCCTACATTCTGCTATTGCCACTCTGGTATTGTTGAGTGTTTGATTTTGAATGGTTGATGAGTTATATTTGAAAAATATTACTACTCCCCCCCCCAAGTTAAGAAAGTACATATTTTCCCAGATAGTGCTAAAAACTCATTTATATTTTAAAAAGAAAAAAATGTATTCTTTTATTCTTTGGCTTTTAAAGCATTGGTTATTTTTTGCTCCTAAACTATGGCTTTACAAAGATCAGAAAAAATAATCTTTTCTTAGAATTTGCTGATTCTAGTGAATTTTATCTTCCACAGAAGGTAGTACCTGAATTAGACAAAGAAGGGAAACTCTTTCTTTGTTGCCATGGATTCAATTACTTGTTTTTGTCAGTTGATTACCTATACCTTACTTTATTTTGATTCATCAAGCAGAAAAAAGAATATATATGCAATATTTCTACTTACAGATGTAGCCAATGATTTTCGTTTAGTGTTCTCTTATTGGATGATGTTATGATTAACATGTTATGTCACATATAATCATTGTATGTTAGAATAAAGTTGTAGATTATAGAAGTATAAGTGAACACTAAACTAAAATCATTGGTTACATATGCATGAAACCGTGCAGTTCGAAATTATATATTGTGGCAGAGCTCTGACCTTGTCCCCGTGGGTCCCGCTCTTCTACTGTGACCCTCCATGTAGCCCTTCTCTCTCTAGCACCAGGGTTACAGTCCACTGAGTTCTTTTCATCATAAGCCAGCAAGGAAGTTGGTGAGAGAACCCCCACAGTCTCTGTTTTCCCTATGGGCTTTTTCCCAAACAGTTTAGCCTCCTGTCCTGACAGGGGCCAGTCTTCCCCTCCCAGGAGGTGTTTCTTTAGTGTCGGGTTGTGGGGAACCCAGGCCCACCCTCTACTCCGGGTTCCAGCCAAGGGACCCTAATGGCAGCAGCTGTTGGCAGCCGACCTTTCACTTCCAGAGTTTCTACATTTTCCTGGGCCACTTCCCCACAGCTCTCCCGCTTCCCTCTCTTAACGCCTTCTTCACCCTTACCTTAGGGCTCCCTTTCCAGTGGCTTGAGGTTCTCTTCATTACCCAGCACTTCAGCCACACTTCCTCTGGTTCCCTGGCTCTCTTTGGCCTGACTGGAGCGAGCCCTTTTATAGTATCAGAGGGGCCTTAATTAGAGTCAGGTGTTCACATTAGCTTAACGGCCTCACCTGACTCTTTGCAGGTTAATTGGAGTCAGGTGTTCTCATTAGCCTGGAGCAGCCCCTGCTCTGGTCAGTCAGGGAACAAAAAACTGCTTATCCACCAGCCAGTATATCTGCCTTCTATTACTTTGCTATACCCAACTGGCCTGGGTCTATCACTATATATATATATCCAATGTGTAAATATAAATATTACATATTTTAAAGAGGTGTGGATAACTAATTATTTTGAGTCAAAATAGTTTATATGTTTAAGTTTATAGTAATGTTCTTTCTGACTTTTAATTTACTCATGATCAATTATTGTATTTGAAAATTATTTTTTAAAATATCTGCTGTTCTTCACCTATAGATATTGCTTTACATCCATAACTGCAGGGAATGTCAGTGTTGTAAAAAAAAGGTACTAAAAAAGGTTTCATATAAACTGAAGTACAGCAATCCATTTCCTCCATCAAAATTTTTGCTTTTTTCCCTGAGGAAAGAATACAACTAAATCTTTCATTCACCTGGTTATAAACAGTGTATTCAATAGAAATCTCTATTTCTGATACTTCTAAATGTTTCTCCAGTATTTATCATAGAGATTTTCCCCCACAGAAAATGTTTTCACTTTCTCTGTATTGAAAGAATCCAGTAAAATTGTGAGAGGCATTCTGTAAACTCAGAGATACAGTAGTCACAGTTTTATCTCTGTCACTTTAAACTAACAATTTGAAGTGTGTTTTTCCACATTACTACAAAACTTGCAAAACATTTCATTTATTGCTAAGATCTCCATACTAGACCTGCTTGAGGTATTTTTCTAAATGTTTCGGAACACTGTCTTTTCTTAGAAGTGCTCTGTTATCCCATCCACATTAAATCAGACTCACCTATTCCTCCTTAATGGACAATTTAGCTCCAACACTGCAAAAAAAATGTTTTGTGAGCAAACATACTAATTAACAAAATGAATTTCCTATAGCCATTCCCTTTTGCATTCACCTTCTGTGAATATTTGAACCATTGAGGTAATTCATTAATACGAATATTCACACAATACAGCATTGCACTTGAAATATTCAAGATGAGATGGGACTCAGTTCAATATAGGAGGAGGGACTCTGAATATTCATTGTCATAGCCCTGGCACAGAGGCAACTGGACTACTTATACAAGGGAATTACCACACCCCTTGCAATTAGAACTGTGCAATGAACCCAGGAGGCCTGTCTAAGTTACAGCAGTTTCTCAAGGTTAATTTATAGGCTTCAGGACTAAAGACCCTCAATAACGGTGTAATGCAGCCCCAGCACCAAAATGACACTTCTATGTCCAAAATGCTTTCAAAGAGCTCTGAGGGTGTCTCACAGCTCTCTTCCACAGTGCCTGCATTGTGCATAATCCTTCCCCAGCCAGAAATGGGACTTTTAGATCCCCTTTATGCCTCACCTGCCCTTCCATTAGGTGATCTCACACCATATCTGCATCCAGACAATAAATCTTACAATAGCCTATTTTTTCTAGAAAGGATGTGTTGGACACCTATGTGTCCCACATAGGTAAAGGTTTATTTGTTTCTTAAACATCCTAATTCTACTTATCAGCTACCTCTCCCTAAGTGTATCTACAATCACTTCTCCTGGTAAATAAAGTTACACTGATCCATTATGTGAACAGAAACAAACAAAACCAATGATGAAGTGAGCTGTAGCTCACGAAAGCTCATGCTCAAATAAATTGGTTAGTCTCTAAGGTGCCACAAGTACTCCTTTTCTTTTTGCGAATACAGACTAACACGGCTGTTCCTCTAAAACCAATGTATGACATCCATAACCAGTGACAACCAACACAGCTTGGGCTCTCTGTTACCATTGCTATTTGGAAGTGTTTTCCCTTGTGCTGAGCAGTGTATTGGTAGGGGTGTACAATAATCTTATAGTTTACATTATATTATCGTTATTTGTGGTGCTGTAAAGTTTTGTTATGTATTGCAATTTGCACTAGCTGGTTGGATTCTCTTCTCTAACGGATCAAGTTCAGTGCTGCGTGGTTGTTGGATGTATAGTAATTGTTTTGGTCCTGGGTTACACAATTTTTGTAAATTTTTGCAATTTTTATGCCGCTGGAGGCGACATGAAGTTTTCTAACAGGGTGATTAAATTGTAAGTCAGTTTTAGGTAAATATGTTGGGAAATGGTTGCAGTCCCCAACGTGGCTGCTTGGGGGAAAGGCATTGCTTTATGCAACAGGACTGAAACAGAACCCATGCATCTGAGGAAGTGGGCTGTAGCCCACGAAAGCTTATGCGCTAATAAATTTGTTAGCGTCTAAGGTGCCACAAGTACTCCTCCTCCCCACTTTTAAATGTTTCCAGGGGATGGTTCTAAAGGAATCTCCAGACCTTAAAATGGAAGTACAGTTATAGTTATGTATTACAATGTTTAAGCTTTAACATCTGTTTCACTTCCAAGCATGTGCCTGGGGTTGACAGTGGCATACCAGATCCAATGTCTCATTTCCAGATCGACAGATTCCGGGAGCTGGCACCAGGAGCCATCAAGGAACCTAAAAGGATTCCACTAGCTCTATGGAACCTTGGCGCATGATGGTTGTCAGTGTAGCACAGAGGTTGGTGGCTCTGTGAACATTATGGAGCTATGGGAGGAGTTTTGATGTTTGTGTGCAATTGCAGGATCTGGAAGGCCTGTCACCAATATGACCCATTACATCTCCACTCGTCTTTGGCCCTTACATTTGTCAGTAGGCTGAACAATTACCCAGATCCTTGCAGCAGTTATTTAGTTTGAAGGTTTCTAATGGGGCACTCTTGAAGCACCAATCTTATGGAGGATACATGTTGGTCCCAATACTGTTAATATGCTTAGGCATCTGGTGCAATCTGGAACCCATATGTGACTGTGGACAGTGGCCTTATTCAGGACAGCATTTCTGGTAGCATTTTTTTTTTTTTTTTTTTTTAGTTTTTCAGATAAGCGAGCTAATATCTACGTCCTGTAGGGATTCTTCTGGAAGGGCTTTGGAACTGAGGGATATACACCGGGGGGGGGGGGGGGAGGGGATTGGTTATATTAACCTTAAAAAAGTCAAAGATGGCTCAAGGACGCTGGGCTGAATTCATTAATCTGCAGGATGGTGGCAAGCCCTGGATCTGCCCTTTAGAGGCTGTGAGGGCATACACGGTGATAAGACCAGGGAGCAATGGACCCCTCTTTATTCACAATGATGGCAGTCCACTCACAATATACCAGGATGGGGAATGACACGGTTGGGGATCCCAGCACATGAATTTGGTTCCCACTCACTCAGGATTCCGGCAACAACAGCAGTGGCCCAGCTGGGTATGGGGCCTAGTGCAATTCACGCAATTGGGTATTAGGCATGCTGAAGCGTACAGAAAATATGCAAAACCCCAGGTGGGGGAATCCGTTTTAAATTTTCCATTGTGTTTTCAGTCCAAATGCTGGCAGACGGGCCTGTGGATCTGTGGGCATAGTACTGTTTCCTGGGCACAGCTTGGAGGTTTGCATCTGGGCCTCAGTGGTGAAGCAGTTCTGAGCTGCAAGGGAGGAGGGACACATTATGGGACCAGCAGATGCCCCTTTTGTACACTGTGGGGATCTGTGAGCTGACTTCAGATATAATTATGTTTCACATTGGGGAAAATGATTTGGGAATGTTTAAAGGGACAGATTTAATGACCAGCTCTCAGAGGGACTTGGGGCAGATCATGGATCTTTTCCCAGGAATAAAAATGGTGTGGTCAGACATGTTGCGATGCAGGATAAGGAGAGGAACTGTGAAGCCCCCACAAGCCAAAAACACTAGGAGGTATGCGAATAGGGAGGTAGCCAGATTTATGGGTGCCATGGTGGCAGCCGGTCATTTCGCATCTGGACATAGCATACGGTGCACCAGAATTATTCATTTCAGACTTGGAAGCTGACACGTTTTCAGCTGATATTAAAGGGGGCATTAAGAGATGTCTCAGGACCCAGCTAGTATGTGGGGAGGCAGACAAACTAGTTGCTGGTGCCTCCTTGTGGCAGATGTCCAGTGCAGGTACTCTATAGGGAAGGGATACAGGGATCAGATAAAATGGATTGGTAAAGAATTAAAAAAAGGTATTCTTTAAAGGAGCGGAAACAGGGGAGGAGGGGTTCAGCACTATAACTGGTATGGCAGGGAGCCATCCTCCTTCTTCATAGGCCCTCTGTAACCCTCATTTGAGGAGGGGAGATGGTGAGAACCCAGAAGTGGGTTGGCTGGGGTCCAGGATGGGTAAGGGGCATGGCTGACAGAAGCACCCTAGGTATATATTGAAATGATTATGGAATTACCTGCACTGTATATTTTTATCTGTTGGGTACTCACAGACATTTAAGAATAAAGTTGCAGCCTAATTAAATCGCACCCAGCGTCTGTTGTAGTTGTCTGAGTGTGAGCAACATTGCAGCTTGGCAAACAAAAGTGGGGAGGCTATGGGACCACTGTGGAGGAAAAAAGGATTAAACCGTGATTGGGAGATTTTTGAAATACCAGGTGCAATTGACTGAACATTTTATTTTATTTTTTCAGTGACAAGTATTAAATATACAACTATAAAGAAGTAAATATGAAAATAGAATACTAAATCAGAAATACAAAATAACTATTCCCATGCAGACAAAAAAAAAAGTTTATCCATCTCCCACAAAAAAGAGTAAATAAATAAATAATAAATCCAACATTTATATTTAAACAGAGGAAACCTACCTGGTACTAGTTTATACTACTAGACTTGCTTGCGATGAGCTAATTATGTTTTATGAACAAACCAACAAATGTAGACTAACTCCTCAGTTCTGCCCCATCTCCCCAAAGTTTTCCTGTAGCTTTTCCCCATGAAAAAAAATATTATTTCTCTCTCCCCCCTCCAGTGGCCTGGTTTTCTATTGCTAGTACCATTTCTAGTAATTTGGGCCACAGTTTAGGGAACCACTCAAGCAGAAGTTCACATCCATCCATATTCAGCAAAGCATGTGCCTAAGTTACATTGCATTCCATGGAAGCTTTGCGGAAAAGGAATGTTTTACTGAACTGGGGCCTTTCCCCCCTGTATAAAGTGGGTTTAAAAGGCCACCAGTCTGATCTGGCAATGATTCATAGCCACTTGGCACAAGTTCAAAAGGCTATGCCAGAAGTCAGGTAATGGAGACTAGCCCAACCGCTTTTCTTCCTTCTCTCCTGTCATTCCTGTCTCCATCTCACCCAGTTTACTCACTCCCAGCTCACTTACCTCTTTTCCTTCCACACTGAATTAGCTACTCCCTCTTGCTTTCCCTCCCACTGCACACCCAGTTTCACAAAGTTTAAGGCCAGCCCCGGAGCACCCATGGAGTCGAAGCCTTTGGGCCAGATGGGACTCGTAGATCACCTAGTCTGACCTCCTCTGTATTACAGATGATTAAATTTCACCCAGATGCCCCTACATTGATCCCAATTACTTTAGTGAGACTAAAGCATTTCAATGTTCAGGAGACTAAACTGTTGGTGTGTCACTGTCAGAGAACAGGAGAGATCTGGGTGCCACCAATGCCTGAGGCCCATGCAATGTCAACGGAATTTATTAGATGAGATATACCCAGATGATGCCAGCAGGAGAGGAAGGTGAAAAGCCCAAGACCTCTGCAAATCTGACCTGGAGAATAATTCCCTCCCAACCCCAAATATGGTGATCAGTTTGACTATGAACATAGAATCATAGAACTGGAAGCGACCTTGAGGGGTAATCTAGTCCAGTCCCCTGCACTCAAGGCAAGACTAAGTATTATCTAGACCTTACAGGTGTTTGTCCAACCTGCTCTCAAAAATCTCCAATGATGGAGATTCCACAACCTCCCTAGGCAATTTATTCTAGTGCTTAACCACTCCGACAGTTAGGAAGTTTTTCCTCACATGAGCAAGAGACACCAACCAGGCATCTAAGAAAGAAGGTTCTCTGTACCACCTCACAGCACTGATTCACTCCATCCAATGCCCCATTTCCAGCTGTGTGCAAACTATGATGCTTCAAGAGGAAGATTCAAACAAACAAACAAACAGACAGACAGACAGACAGACAAACCAACCAACCAACCCACCCAGAATACATCTGTCCAACTGTGTACTGGAGAAAAAGACCTCTGCAGATGACCACTGGAGCCCTGAAGCATGAGATTTGATTATTGTCTTTGCCTTAATGCAGAACTGCAAGTGCTTTGAGCTGTTGAGGGTAATACAGGCAATCCTGTTCTCCCCCTGGCTGACGAATGAAGGAGACAGTTGATAGATTACATGGTCAGAAAGTACTACCATGACCATCCAGCCCAAAACTGGATTAAAACGTACTTTTTAGAAAAAAATATCTAATCTTACTTAGAAGACTACACGCAAGAGTGAGACCACCACCACCACCACATCTGGCAAACTGTTTCAATGTTTAATTACCCTCTCCACTAAGAAATTACATCATTTCAATGTATTATTATTTATAACTTCACCTTCCAGACACTGGTTTTTGTTATGCCTTGTCTGTGAGATTGAAAAGTCCAGTTCTCTATTAACTCTTCTCTTTTATATCAGCTCATATTTCTCTCTCTCTACTATGTTCTGTCTTCTTTTGCCCATGTCCATGTCCATAGTTTGTTCTCTTGGCCAACCTTCACTTTACCTTCTCTCTTTTTGCCTTCTGGGACTGTCATAGCTCACTATTTGCCTCCCTCTATTTTTTTCCATTCTCCCCAAAGCCATCTGTTTACTATCTTTCCCACCTTAATTAATCAAATCTCTGTCTTTCAATCAATTCTCAGCATCACAGTTCGTTCAGTCAATACCAATTTACTCTCTGGGTAAGCAAATATAAAAGCATACTGGGGAACCTATCACAGTTTTGCAGGGGAAAAAACACTTCTCTCACAAACAGATGCAATTCAAAAAGCATCCAGCAGGGGCACTGCTCTGAGAACAACAATGTTGAGAGGGTGTTACTTGTCTCCATTTTATATATTTCTCCTATCACCAGCTTCTGTTACCATTGTCAAATTTTACAGTGACATTGTGCCCAGTCTGCCATTTCTATCAGTAAAATGTTGTCCCTCTTCCTTTGAAAAAGTCCCACTGACAGAATTAAAGTTTTTAAAATATAATTTGAGAACATACTCTTACTCAGCTATTACCTTTTTGATTATTCTACACTGTTTTGATACTGTTCTTTTCATACCCCTTGTCAATAACTTATTACTATGGGATATTAAAGTGTTGTCACTTAACAATAACGAATACAACTCAGGGGAAAAAAGTGTCAAAGTGCATATTTCATATAAGAATAGTCAACTCAGCTTATCCCTTTCAAGTTTTCATTAGAGATTGCATAACCTGTCAATATTTTCAAGCTCATTTTTAGTAATTGCCTATGTTTCTACCGGCAAAAAATTAAGAAAAGTTAAATAAAAGTGTGACTTGAAATACTTACCTCCTTACTTGGCAAGAAGTTGTTTTGCTTAAATTGATTTAAAATAATGTGTTCAAGAGGCTCTGCAAAAGTAACAGCCAAGGTTTTCTAAGATTTTCTAAGAAATCAGCATTTTTGAGACTAATGATTCTCTCATAATCATTTCTCATTTCTCCAAATCTATAATAGCTGTGACCTTAACAAACAAGCAGGTAATTATGGAAGAAAAATTCAGTAGATTTTGACTCTATACATGGTATGTGTATGTAGGGCTTTTAGTTTTTAAATATTCTTCCTCATCATATCTTTTAACCTAAATAAAAACAAACATTTATCAAATAACGGCATCCTCTTTCTTCTCTGTCAAGTGGTGTGCATATTAAACTGAAAGGAAACACAAATAAAAATAACACATTCCCCTCAACTATGAGTCAGCAAAAATGTTTCTACTAAAGATTTATGGATATACAGGTAACTCTTTTGCTTATCCATGAATCATTTGAAGCCTAGAGGTATTTTAGCTGAAGCCTGGCAATAGAAGAAAATTTGAGCTACAGAAACACAGCTATCTCAAAGAAAAAAAAATAGTGTACAAATATGTCAGCAAACTGTACACAAGGAATCTTCCCACTGGTATGCTGGCCCAGGCCTTAAATGTACTGCATTTTTACTGAAGGATGCTAGTCTGGATAGTTATGAAAATCCCACTTTATGGATATTTTAATATCCCTCACCTACTACCTCAAGGATAATAAGAGAAAATGGGACTATAATGCTACATTCAAAAATCAAAACACTATCACCACTTTGACTTCAGTTGAAAAGAAAATGTTAATTGCATGCAGTCCTAATAAAGTCAACAAAATAATCAAGAACAAAACATGCTGAATCATAATCCACTGAAATGTGTCATTGAAATTATTCCACTGAGCATAGAAGAAACCCTCAAAAAGCATCTCTACTCTGCTCACAATGTGCGGGGTTAGGGAGTAGATTTTGAAAGAGACACACATAGATATCTAGGTCCATTAATAGGAATGTAGGTACATTTTGGTCCTTTAGTTTAAACTTGAGACTCTTGTAAATCATAGGGATGGATAGAGTCAATAAACACTAGATATCTATTGTTAAGAAAAAATTTAGGAATCATCACAGTCATAAAAGTTCTGTGCATGGAAGAAGAGGCCTTTGTTGACTTAGCCCACTTGCTGATGCCTGCTAAAGAAAGTTTGTAAAAGAAGGCAGACAGGCCATTATTACAGTTTTCATACCTAAGCATCGGGTCTCAGTTCCACTCCAGAGTCCAGAAGAGAGACATTCCCTTACAGTAGAGCCAACTAGCATGAATCCGGAATCACAAGTGAATATAGCTGTAGATCCATATGTGATTTGAGTTCCAATCTTATTCCCATTGGGAGGTACAGGAAGTTCTCCACAAGAAATAACTTTAAGGGAAAAAATACACATTTTGTATTGAGCATTGCACTAAAAACATTTAATACGTATTTTGGACTGGTTAAAATAAACATTGGAGGGTAGTCTATTCTGATCTGTGGGAGAAATGGATACAGAAATCTGTGTGTAAAATAAAGAATATGTCATGAGGACTCAAGCTCAACATTTGAAAAATATTTTAAACTATCACTGTAAAATTATTTTTTAAAAAACTGTTAAGAACATTTTAATCAACAAAAATCATTGATATTTAATTATCTAGGGTTTTTTTGAATGAAATATAAATGTTTCTATGCTCACTTTGTTATTATTTTTGTAAAACAGTATATTTGAGGTTTTTTTGGACAGAGGTTATATTATTTAATTTGTATCCTGTACGTCATTGTACATCACATGCCTTAGCTTTTATAAAACACAGATTCTTAATATTGGATAAATTATGTTCAGTGACCCCATTATTTTAGTCACAATCCAGAGAATTTTCTGATTTAGAAGGAGACAAAGTTTTCTCTTTAAAAAAAATAAAATAAATAGAAATAGAAATAGTGGCATTAGGAAAATGAACTTCAGTGCTACCTCTGAAAAACTTTAGGTTTTTTAGGTGTACAGTTAGATGAATGAGGCCTTAACACAATATAGAAGGATGGGATTTTGCTATAGATAGCACTCCAAAGTTGTGATGAATTGCTACTTTCTCTTTGGAAGAGTCAAAGCAGGTTTTACATTCAATATTTCAACATAGACGGGCCTACATTATTTTAAAAGAACTCCTATTTGTGATGGGGACCCCCCCAATTAAATCTGGAATTTCCAAAAAGATTAAAATAATTTTAATTATTAATTATTAAGTATCTTAGACTGTATTTTGGAGTCCTTTATCTATTAATAGTTGTAACTGTGTTCTCTCCTACATAAGGGTTACTATAAATATTGTATATTAGCAATCTGTACATTTTGTTACAGACTTTATATTCAGATGCACCATAAACACTAATGTTGACCCTCTTTCCAGAAGAATGGTAGTTATTTGGTTCTTTAGAAGGGAAAAACAATGAAATACTGGTTGTGTAGTCCCCATTTAATGATAGAAGTCCAAACCTTTCAAACATGGGGGCTTTCACCTTTATAAAAGTGGCCTGATTCACATAAGTGCCTATAGTTAACCACACAAGGTTAAATATTTTAGCCTCCTTTCTTAAAAGTACCTGTCTCCATTATACTTCATATTCACTACTTCTCACTCTTAAAGCCCATGCAGCCAGGTGGTGCCATTAGGATAGCAGCTTGTGGTGAAGATGATGCAGATCCTTGCCACCCCAAGGAAGCTCCTAAAGAAAAATCCCTCCCTACTTCTCGGCTGTCCCAGGTGAGTGTGAAAGCTGTACCATGCTCCTAGTGCACCTAGACAGTGTTCTTGACCCTTTTGCGGTGTCTTGTACCACTGTTGGCTATAGGAGAAAATACTTCACTAAGGACAGAACACTATTGTGTCTGATCCTTGCATGGGGTGTGCAGGATAGAGTGGAGAGAAACCTTGTGCTCTGTTCATTCCCTTCTGTGTGTGTACCTGTGATAGTGACAGACACCTCAAGAGGGCAGTTGGGTGTGCACAGTCCTATTACCATAAATGTAATCATCTTGAATTTCATTAACAATAATGGACATTACTTTTAAAAGATTGGCCTTGGGCTTATCCAGGGAGTTGTGTCCCAGGAAGGGTTTTGCTATTCCACTAAACTAGAGGGAAATGTTTTTCTATGTGCCACCTACACAGAAAGTTTACACACAATGCATACTCACTCTGGCAGTAAGGCCTCTCGTTTCTCCAACTCCATGTTCCATTAGCAAGACACTCAATGGATGCTGGTCCCAAACCATAGTAGCCTGGATCACAGCTAAAAACAACTTTTGTTTTGTACTCATAATGTGAACCATTCACTATTCGCCATCTCCCATGTTCCAGAGTAAAGGAATTGATGCTTGGACATGTAACAACTTACAAAACAAAACAAATCAACAACAAAAAACCCCCAATGAGAACAGTATTTGTGGCTCAGGAAGTACAAGTTAACAAGAATATGAAATAAAGAATATTTGTTCTTTTGAATTCAGTGTCAAATTTTAATCATAATGGCTTCCTATTTGGAGTCTGTGTCTGATTTCATAACCTGCCTAGGGCTGAGCTGTAATCCTTGTTTATGGTCATAAGCATGTTGAATCTTTCTTGGCGAAAGGAACTTTTGCCCCATCTCTGGATCCTATTTTATTTCTCCCCACAACAAATGAGAGTCCCCCACCACCTTCCTAACCTTCTGCCATCCCCAGGGCCAGCATGATAAGGGAGCACCATAGTTACTCCGTGCTCTGCAGGGTTTTACACACTAGATCCCCAAGACTCACAAGAAGTCTTCTCTTGCTGCTGCTCCCCTTTTCCTGAGGGATAAAGAGATATCAGGAAAGGTTCTTAAATTTACCTTGCTGGGTATGTGTCTGTGTCTCTAGAGACACCTATCTTTTCCCCTTTCCAAAACTCCACAGAATGGGGAATGATCCATATCTGGATGGACACCTAACCTTTCCTAGGCTGAGATTTCTGCTTCAGCATGGTGGCCCATTTGGATTTTCATACCTAATTTATAGCCAAAGAGGTATCCACATGTCCCTGAGGAATTGCATGTGCATTTTCTCCTCAGTGTCATCTCTTAGAGTTTAGGTGGTGCGGGGTCATTAGCATGGAGGTGGAGGGGTTGCAATCTGTATTGGTGCTACACAGTTGTCCATGAGGACCAGGCAGAAAGTGATAAGGAGAGTCTAAGATCTGCTTAAGACTCCATGGCCTTATATTCTGACTTGGCCATGAGGCTCTTGCCAGCTGCTGAAGCAGGAATGCCAAGGACCTGGAACTGAGTTATTAACTTTTATGCATTTTATAATGTATTTCTTTTCCAACTGTCACAGCAGGTTGATTGATATTATATATATATATATATATATATATATATAATTATTGTTTTGATCATTATATATATATATAATGATCAAAACAAGTTTCATGTACTCAAATGGCTCATCATATTAATTATTCAAAAGCAGAACTCTTAAATAATTTGAAACAGAGCTCCTTTGACAAAGGAAAATAAAATTCGGGAAAGTTCTTAGAGATAATTTTGCAATGCTACATACCTACACAACGAGGTGTTTTATTATGATTGCTCCATGTACCATCTGGCTGGCAGACTGCAGTAGTAAGCTCCTTGGATGATAGTCTATACCCATCATTGCAAAAGTAAGTAACGTGAGTACCAACTAAATAATCCGTAGTTAAGATTCCACCATTTAATGGAGCTTTAGGGATTCCACAAGATATTGCTGAATTAAAAGAATCACAAACATGTTATTTACCTCTTTGTGATAAGTTATATCTTGTCTCACTCAAATGTTTTAAGTGTCATACCACAACACTCATATACTAGTGAAGAGGGATTAGTAATGTATTAGTGTATATTTTAGGACCACACAGACTTCATGAGTTCTAAATTTTCAAAGGAACTAAACCTTGGGAGGTTTATAGCTCATTAATCTGTCCTTTTAAAGGTATCTGGGGTTGGGGAGGAAATGAAAGTTATAGTTCAGTAACCCTCTAGCTATCCTTTCAGATTGCAGAGAATGATGAATGACGATGCAGTACGGAAGAGAAGAATAAGAGGAGCAGCATGATCCTATGGATAGGATAATAAACTGAGACTCTAGAGATCTGGTTCTTTTCCTGGCTCTTCCACTGATGCATTGTGTGACCTTGAGCAAGACACTTATAGTAAACCAGAGGTCCCCAAACTAGGTGCGCTCCCCTAGAAGCAGGTGCGGCTGGGGCAGGGGAAGGAGCGCCACCCATCAGCTCTGCTCCTGGCCCTGGCTGCTAGCCCCAACCTCAGCCCCTTTACACCCAACCACGTCCCCCCTCCCAGAGCCGAAGCCTCACTCCCAGTCCCAGCTTGGGGGGGTGAGGGGTGGAAAGGGATAAGGGGGAGCATGAGTTAAAATGTTTGGGGACCACTGCAGTAAACTTCCTACATTTCAGTTTCTCCCCTTGTAAAATGGGAATAACAATGCTTTCTCATCTTTTGTAAGATACTTTAAAATCAACAGGTGGAAAGAATTGTATAAATGCTAGGTATTGTTATTTTTAGAAAGCAAGGGGAGTGGGGATGGAGAACAACAGATAGCACACTTTTGCTGTTTCTTTTGAATCTCTTCTTGACTTCAGCAGCCTCTGTGTGGCAGGGACTTTGAATTTTGGTGTTACTATACTTTTATTAGTCCTTTTTCCTGTTTGGCATTTCAGATTTCTTTACATAATTTGCATCCTTCATATACAATTTGTCTGGCTTCATAAGTATATATATTCATGTATAGTTGATCACATGGTTTATACAGCCTACCATCTAATCTCTGTCTGAGAGTCTATTTGATCATTTCAAGGATCATAAGATGATCT
Source organism: Lepidochelys kempii (assembly GCF_965140285.1). Taxonomy (NCBI): domain Eukaryota; kingdom Metazoa; phylum Chordata; order Testudines; family Cheloniidae; genus Lepidochelys; species Lepidochelys kempii. Next base: position 30,181,638 of record NC_136381.1, on the reverse strand, counting down.
TTATTGGATGAAAATATTACATATATATATATATATAAAAAACAAAGTCAAAATGGTATCATCTGGGTTGAGTATTGCAAAAACCATTAGATCTATTCCTGGTTTTGTAACACACATTTGCTGCATGGGGAAAATGCCAAACTAGCTTAATTAAAGGCACCAGCAATCTCCTTGAATGAGCTCTTTAACTAATCCTGTTTTCTCCTTTGTACAATAGTGTTTTAAAGGTGAAAGACTCCATCAGTTTGTTGAAGCATCATATTTTCACCTAGTATATTTAGTCATTTCACGGTATACAGTATATGAAATCAATAATAAAGAAAAAATCTGTATCTCTTATTGACTCTGTTAACAGGAGCAGACCAAACTGACATAAGTGGATTATACTGAATGCTGAATTTAAGGTAAAAAGATAGTGGGGACCCAGAAAAGCAAAACTAGAGATCAAGATAGAGAATCAGAGAGATCTGATCAGAGAGGGCTTGGAAGCAGGAAAGAGGAGGAGGGAAAAAACATATAGAGTGCAAAGAGAGGATAGCAAAAATTACCCAGCCACAGCCATTCAGAATAAATATGTATATTTGTAGTGCTAAGGTTTGAGGTGCTGAGATTTTCATATTTCAATGTGTTATTTCATAGTGTTAAATATAAAACATTAAATTAGAAAATATGTTTACTTAATGTGTATAATTTCTGATTAAAACTATTTTCTAAAGAAAATATTTTCTTTAGATACCACATTTATTTAGAAACCTTGCATCCTATCTACGCATGCTTTCTTTCCACAGAAAACACTGTAAATTAGAGCAGTGATAGGAATAACATTATGAGTAAACAAAGACCCACATGAATATGAGACCCATGAAAGTCATGTATGGTCTATCACCTTCTAAGCATTCAGTGAACATAAATCTTGTATGTGTAAAAATGGAAATTTTTGTCCATGAAAAAAACTCCACATTACTATAACTACCTTTGAGTCTCAAGAAGCTAATTCCTAGCTTTCTGAGTTTTAATAAAGTGTCACCACACAAACCCAATGTTGATGTAGTAGTTTCCCCTTGAAATAACCCCATCAATTTAACACACAAAGTTACTGATAGAACTGTACTTACTGAAACTGGTGACAAACTTGAAATGGCAGATGTTTCACTGCATCTAAATAATGCTGCTCTTCTTGTAAAATTTATGTTGCCATTTTGATTAATATGCCATTACTGTAGAATAATTTTGTAATAGGAATACCTGAAGTTTTCTAAAGTGCTTCTTACCATAGCATCTAAGCATTCAATGAAGTGAATAGGATCTGCATGATAATGTCCAAAGTGGACATTTAGTCTTTTACCCTTTCCAAGTTCCAGGAAGTGCTGGTAGGTTTTTTGTTTATTTTTATGAACAGTAGCTATGGTGGAATGATTGAGGGGAAGAAAAAAGTAGGCAGTGTAGCTAGCTCTACAATTGGTGAAACTTTGGCTTAACTCTAATACAGTGGTTCCCAAACTTGTTCTGCCGCTTGTGTGAGGAAAGCCCCTGGAGGGCCAGGCCGGTTTGTCTACCTGCCGCGTCCGCAGGTTCGGCCTATCGTGGCTCTCAGTGGCTGCGGTTCACTGCTCCAGGCCAATGGGAGCTGCTGGAAGTGGCGCAGACCAAGGGACGTACTGGCCACCGCTTCCAGCAGCTCCCATTGACCTGGAGCAGCAAATCCTGGCCACTGGGAGCCGCGATCGGCCAAACCTGCAGACGTTGCAGGTAAACAAACCAGCCCGGCCCAGCAGGGGCTTTCCTTGCACAAGCAGCGGAACAAGTTTGGGAACCACTGGTCTAATATCTTCTGATGGATCATTCAACAATCAACCCCTCTTAATTGAGACTTGTTTATACAGATAAATGTGCTGTGCTTTATAGAGATAAATGTGCTTTCATAGAATCATAGAATATCAGGGTTGGAAGGGACCCCAGAAGGTCATCTAGTCCAACCCCCTGCTCAAAGCAGGACCAATTCCCAGTTAAATCATCCTAGCCAGGGCTTTGTCAAGCCTGACCTTAAAAACCTCTAAGGAAGGAGATTCTACCACCTCCCTAGGTAACGCATTCCAGTGTTTCACCACCCTCTTAGTGAAAAAGTTTTTCCTAATATCCAATCTAAACCTCCCCCACTGCAACTTGAGACCATTACTCCTCGTTCTGTCATCTGCTACCATTGAGAACAGTCTAGAGTCATCCTCTTTGGAACCCCCTTTCAGGTAGTTGAAAGCAGCTATCAAATCCCCCCTCATTCTTCTCTTCTGCAGGCTAAACAATCCCAGCTCCCTCAGCCTCTCCTCATAAGTCATGTGTTCCAGTCCCTTAATCATTTTTGTTGCCCTTCGCTGGACTCTCTCCAATTTATCCACATCCTTCTTGAAGTGTGGGGCCCAAAACTGGACACAGTACTCCAGATGAGGCCTCACCAATGTCGAATAGAGGGGAACGATCACGTCCCTCGATCTGCTCGCTATGCCCCTACTTATACATCCCAAAATGCCATTGGCCTTCTTGGCAACAAGGGCACACTGCTGACTCATATCCAGCTTCTCGTCCACTGTCACCCCTAGGTCCTTTTCCGCAGAACTGCTGCCTAGCCATTCGGTCCCTAGTCTGTAGCTGTGCATTGGGTTCTTCCGTCCTAAGTGCAGGACCCTGCACTTATCCTTATTGAACCTCATCAGATTCCTTTTGGCCCAATCTTCCAATTGGTCTAGGTCCTTCTGTATCCTATCCCTCCCCTCCAGCGTATCTACCACTCCTCCCAGTTTAGTATCATCCGCATTTCATGTGCTGTTTCCTGGGATTTGTTAGCTGTATTGTCTCAGAGGGGAATAGCTGTATCTTAACAAGATGGAGAAATCAAAGTAATAAGACACTTCTTCCCATGCAGGTGCTGAACACTTTATCTCTGAAGGAATCTCAGATGATATTAGAAGGGAAAATTAAAAAAAAATAGAAACTAAATCTCCCATATGACAATGCACAGAGCTGTCACTAGGCTAGGCCTCCATTTCATTCCTGAGAAGAATAAACCTCTAAGAAACATCCAGGTAGGCCTTGACACCAAAAATATTTTTTTCTTGGTAGTGAAGGCAAAGTTAGTTTCCAGTTGCACCGTATTACATCTATTTAGGTACATATCAGGCCCCATCACCATTGTATCTGAATTCCTCATAATTTTTAATGTATTTATCTTCACAACACTTCTGTGATGTAGGGAAGTACTACTATCCTCATTTTACAGATGAGGAATGGAGAATGATTTGCCCAAGGTAACACAGGAAGTCTGTGGCAGAACAAGAAATTGAACCTAGGTTTTCTGAGTCTTTGGTCAATGACCTAACCAGTAGACCATCCTTCCATGCTTTGTAACCTGTAGCTGGTGTTCAGTTTGTACTATAAACAGACTTGCTTTTTCTTCATCTTTTTTGGGGGGAGGGGACAGGGCCTTGTGTGAAGCAGATTAGTTTTGTAAAGTAATTTTGTAAGGCAAATAGAGGAAGATACTAAAATAAATATGACTGCTCCATTGCTTTTTTTTCTTCAGAGGAAATGAAAATCAATTCAATCATACAGAATCATTTTCATTTTGGTCCATCATGGACAAAGCAATATAATGAATTAAGCAATGTCGATTCATAATACCACTTTAACTCATTAGGATAATTAAACTTAATTTTATTAATGTATTTTTAAAGAATTAAAAAGCCATGTTTCACATTGTTATATGAATAGCATTCCTAGACATTCTGGACTTGGCTGCCCTCTCAATTTCATCTCATTTACAACATAATCTGTGAACACAAAAATTGTGTTACACTTAATAATTTTATAGTAATTTTCATCCTTGACTCTCAGAGTGCTTTTCAAAAATGGACAAGCATCCTTACAACTAATTTACAATTAAGGGACAAAAACCCCACTACCTAGGTATTTATGTAGCCCCCGTTATTGTTGAATCTAAGCACCAACGAGCACAGAGATCAATCAAATCCTTACATTTCTGGCTAGTGAAGTCCAGTGGAGTAGTAGTGAGTCCTTTGCTGATATAGACTGTAAATATCTTCCTTAAGGAAGGCTAGGTAATAGTTGTTTTAATGGAAGTATCTGTTTGGCTTCTGCACAGAAAGCCATCTCATCACACTAATAATCTATCCAACTATTAACCAGTGTCTGGTCTTCCATTTTTGTTCAGGTTTATGGAAAAGGGCAAGCTGGCTGAGATTTCCTTCTGAAAGGACTGAGGTGATCATGAAGGGTCAGAGAAAGAACAAAAGTTGTTGTTGGAGGTTCTCTCTGTCCCTCATTAAGATTGTTCTGCCACCATTTGTAAGTTAAGGTCAGGTTAGATTCCCATTTGCTTTTAGATAATCAAAAAGCAGAAGTGAGCAAAACTGCTTTTCTCCATCTGGCCAGGACATTGTGAACTTTTCTTAAGAATGCAAACCTTGCTAGCATGATCTGTGCTTTTGTCATGTACATGGGGCTCCATCTTGAACATGTAGTTTCCCCATGGAGAACAACCAGAGATGGGCAGAAGGGATTGCAGTTTAACATGTACTGCTCATACAGAACCAATACCAACATCTAGGCCTCCCTCTCATCATCTTAAGTACAATTAGATTTCACAAGTGGTTAGAAAACTAAATCAGAAATACATATAACCTCAAAAGTACAATAGGGCCAGCCCTGAATGGAGAATTTGTTTGTAAGTTTAAGATAATGAAAAAATTGTATTTATATTTCTTTTATTTAGAACTCTTGGCACTTAAGTGGATTTTATGTGGTTTTTCTTTCTCCTGGAACCATTAGTTGCAAGGTAGAATTAAGAGTCAAACATTATTTTCTGCACTAACCAAATACAGGAACATGTGAACTTTTACTTTCACTATATTACTGTTAATTTTAAAGAAAAAGATATCTCCTGTAAATTATCTTGCTAACCACTGTCAAAATTCTCAGACATTTCTTAAGCATCTGGGATGCAATCAGACAATTTGTCCAACTGCTCATGTGCAGTTGTGTGATCTGGAATAAATGTACTACACTTTACAAAAGATAAGAATAGCCCAAATATTATATTTTTTTCATATTCTGTAAAAAGAGGATTCAACTCTTGTAAACCAGAAACAACCTTATATCCAAAGAATTCTAGAAATAGATACTAATATTTGTCATACACTGCTGCACCTCAGATATTTGTTCATACAGTATAAAGGTATTTCAGTATTTTGCCTGTCAAATATGCTTTTCATCTGAGAAAAAATATGCATTGCTGCAGCATAGTACAACGAACAGTGTAATTTTAACAGTGAGGTCAATAAATCCTGTAAATTCTTTTTTCTTTTATGGTTTTGCATCTTTGGCATACCAGTCATTGCAGACATGACAATGTATTACATTGAGAAGTTAGGGGATTCCGCTAGATATTCTTTTATGCCATTTGCTTTGCTTGCTCAACACATTTTCTCTAGATTTTAGCCCCAAGGCATCGTGCCCGACACCAGCACAAGAAATTATGCAAATTAACAATAATATTGATTTGTGGAGAGATCCGTGCAAAGCAACATTTTTCAGTGAGCTAAATAGTTAGATGAATAAATAAATAAATAAAGCTAAGCATCAAGTAATGTTGGTATAAAGTGTCTAACATTCAAGAAATGTAATCAATAACCACGTGAAAAAAACTATTAAAAAAAAAGAAAACTCCGCAGAAGTTGAGGATCTATGATTTTTTGTAAACACGCACAAATTTTCACATTTGAAGCAAGATAATAATTGTATTCCAAAATGCCATTGTCATCCTGCTTGCTCTTTCAAAGCTTTATTATCTTCATGGGTTTTGGTAAATTGTAGGAAGCTTTACTGATTTATACAAGATGCAGAGGATTTGTGTCACTAAAAACTGGGCTAGGCACTCAGACAATCATTTCACAATGTAATTTCTGTAGAGTACATTACAAATGCACAACATTTATTTGCCTGAAATTTATAATAATCTTAATGTGTAAGACAGGATCTCTGCTACTCTTCAGTCCAGAGGAAGGATGTTTTCATATTAGCTTCAAAGCAGGGATTCAGTTAATTGCCACACGTTTCAGTATGAGGTAGGGTTAATTTTTTAATCCACTGCTGCTACACTGGGTCTTTTCTATCGAATGGACATATTTTAATTATAAATACAGTACAAAAATAAAGAAAAAAGTGTTTACTCTAATGTTAACAGTTGTGTCTGGATTCCACAGCAAAGTGCCACATTATGAAGTGATGTGAAAAATGGGGTGGTATCGTCTATTTAGAACACTGGACCCAGAGCTAATTTTTCACAGATTAGTCAAGATTAAGGACATTGAGAACTGTATCCCCCTTTACCTACTATCATGATGTGTCACATTCTTCACAAAACCACGACTGAAAGGACTACTAAGACTACTGGGACTCATTTAATTAGCCACAAGAAATGCTAAAGTAATGTCTCAACTATTGCACACCAACAACATGAAGGTGAGTCTAGGGAAGACACAGATTTAAATCATATGTTGTGAAAACTAAAAATATCTGAGTAGTTGTGGACAGAGTATTGATAACAATGGAAGAGGGTAACAGAAGAACCAAAATAAAGAATTGTGAAATTGCTCTGGAGATCTGGATTAATATGCCACTTGTGTCATAAGTGATAATGTGTTTGGCTGCATGATCCTGATTCTCAGTAGATGCTTACACAAACAAGTTGTTGTTATAATTTGTCACAATTTGACTTGAATGACAATCTCCAATCAAGAGTTGATTAGGATTAATGTGGAATAGGAAGTGTGTAGCAATGTACAATGAAGTTGCATGAGCTGCATTGCCTTAAACAGGATAGCATGAGGGTGAGTATGTGTTCTGGCTCCTGCACCAGTATGCAAGAAGGGCTGTGCATAGAATGGCTCCCAGTTCACTTTCTGTCCATGTGAAGTTACTGGTCTTCATTGTATTTCCTAAATTTGGATGAATACACAAGAACTGAGTGAGACTAGCTTTGATAGGCACCCTAAACATGGAAGAGAAGGTAGGGCAAGAGACAGGGCTATGAACTTATCAACCATCCTCACCAACCAGCATAGCTGGCTGCCCATGGAGGTGGGCACATGCTGCATATCCTTAAGAGGGTAGCAGGACTGTCTGTACTCCTTCTGGGTGCCAGAGAGCTCTGAAAAAACATGATCTGTTAGGCAGAGAAGCTGGAGCGACTGTTATTAGGGTAGTGCTGCTACTCCATGAAACAGTGTGAAATGCATAATCTTGCTCCAAGTAAATACCGATTATTAAAGAACATTAGAGAAGCTTATTGACTGTGTTTGTTTTCTATGGGCCATTAGGGCAAGGGGTTACAAATTTGATAGAATAAATGGGTTCAGCTTTATAACAGCAAGGGTTCACCTCTAGTTGAGGGCATGTGGTGATGTCCAGGAATTGCACTAAATCAGCTCATCTTTTGGGTGCTCTGGCCAAAGCATAACCAGCAACAACTACTTTTAGGGCTGCATGGGCAGGATGTAAAGTCTCTGATGGAGTGTGAGTTGCAGGCACATAACAATGCTGCAACCACCTTCTATAAACGGGACTTGCTGGAAGTAGATATAACCAAGGGGCAAATCAAGTCCATAACTTGCATTATAGTTAAACTTCATTAAATGCTTAATTATAATTAATTGGCATTTAATTAACATAAAATATTATTAAATTTTAGAATATATTATCAGTGGGTGCAATGAATGAATACCAAGTGATTAATAAATATTTTTTCAAATAGTTCTTTACAACTACTTACCAGTTATGTAACAACTTCAATTAATAAACCATTTAAAAGGTATAGTTACTAAAATCAATTAGTATTTTCATTTAATAGATTTAACTATTTTCTTAACACAAAGTTACTTATTTGAGATATATAGTTAAAAATCTGATCAAGATCCATGACTTGCTCTCATCAAGATACTCCTCATACATTTTTATCCCGACAATCAGGAAGGTTAAAAGAATATAACACTGCACATGTAACACCTGCACTTCATTTCTGAGCACTTGAAAGTCTGGAAAACATTCATGCTTTTAATATTTTAATAGAAAGTGAGCAATCACAGCTTTTGACAGGGTGTTTGCTTACATATATTATACTGTGCATAATATAAACACAGAACTCTTATGTTTCAAAAATGTTCAGTTGAAAAGTGTAGCTCCCCAAAACTACTTGTGGAAAATTAACATGGAACAAACTTGAATTTCACTTCTCTCCATAGGTCAGCAGGAACATAGTGTCTGCATACATATAAGCAGCTCAAGTACTTGGTTTGCACATCCCTAATGAAGGTCTGCCGCTTCTGTAATTGTGTGATTAATGAGGTCTGAGAACCTTGCATGAATAGTAAAATAGAATTATCATTTTGTCCAAGTTTATACAACAGAATAATATAAATTCCTTGTATTTAAAGAAAACAAAGTGTAGACAGCACACTTCATGTTTGATGAATATTCCTAATCGTTTTCTATACAATAAGATACATGTTACTGACACAATATCATTCTTCTTAAGAAAATATATGTTGTAAACCAAACTGTTAACCACACAGTCATTTCTATTTCATTATTAAGGAATCGTACTGTATCTTGGCATGCTATTTCGAAGAGAGGAGATGTTAATATGAAGAGTTGTGTCCCAAATGATTAAATGTAAAAATCAATTTGAGGCTCAAAATATTAAGGTAGACATCAAAATCATCAGATGATTTTATTTAAAAAAATCCCATTTACTTTTCATTAGAAATCTCATGAGTTCTAGTACTTTCTGGTTCTTTATAGTTGGTGGATCATGAATAAGCAAGAATAAATAAGGAATAGTTATTTGGCACTTCTAATCCTAATCCTAATAGAAACATATAACACTGAGAAATGTGGAAATGAAAAACAAACCAACAATATAAATTAAGGGAACTTTTCTGAACATCCAAAAAATAAATAAAAGTAAAGTTGGCTTCAGTTTTAAGTGAAGATTCAGGTGAGATTACATTTTATTTAGGTCAATTTGCTCACAATTACATAAAATGTGATACAAAATGACTTCCAAAGTCATATAATCAATAGTTGCTAACCTTAGCAGATTCTGTTAAAATATTTGATTTACTGGTTTTGTTTGTAGGGCTATATTGGCAGGAAGATTTTGGTTCCTATGAATGAAAATTAAACAATTTTATTTTAAATCAGAAAAACAGATGGCCTAAATCAGGAGAGGAGAAAATAGTCTGCTAAAATGTGTGTTAATATGTGATTAAACATATTTACCTTGACAAGCTGGGACTGGTGCATCCCATGCATGATATCCATATGGAGATTTCCTGCATACAGCGGTACTTTTCCCAACAAGCCTATATCCTCGATCACAAGCCCAGCGAACCATACTGTTGAGCTGTCCACCTGTCTGACTGACAATGAATCCATGTGGAGGGGACTCTGGAGTACTACAGTAAAGAGCTTTGGGAAAAACAAAAAAGAAAACAAAACACTTTTTCCCCCTCTCTTAAAGTATGGTAGCCAAATCTGAGGGTTTTATTCAGTTTCTATACTAACGCTACCTGAATTATTTGAGAATTTGCCTGTGTAAGGACTGAGAAAAGACATTAAGATTCTGATTCTGGCATTCTACATTCAGTAGTGCATTATTCAGAAAGTAAAGGTGGTGCAATAAGGCCTAATAAGGACTTCAGGATTTGGTTCCCAGATGGCAAATGTGAAATCAAGACTCATTAGAACAACCGTTATTATAACAACTTCTCCATTGAACAATGTACAACAAAGTATTTTTGTTCCATGATAGCATAAAGAAACTAAATGGCATTAATATTTACTATGAAAAATGCCCTTAATAAATCAAAACCAACAAGTGTACAGGCCAAAGATTTTCTTTTTCAGATTATTGTATTTTTTTTTGTTCACAACAAAAAAATACTTCTACAGAAGTCAACCATGTGTGAACTAAAAGTGAATTATTAAAAATTACAGTACAACAATCTTAACTGTACTTCTGAATGTCCCAAATGAACCTGCATCAGTTACTGTGCAGCTGCATTTTTCTCTCTTTGAAATTCCCCAGAAATGCTAGAGGACGTGCAAAATGTTGAAGATAGGGAAAGCATCCCTACAGATCTTTATAAGTGTGGGGAGAGATAATAAAGTTTAGAAATAAGGTTTTAATAATCGGATAGGATTTTGGCCCAGATTCCTAAAGATACTTAGATGGTTAACTTCCAGTGGTGGTTATATATCATTCTTATACATTTTTAATTTGCTTGTTTTACCTTATGAGAGGAGACTCAAAGAGCTTGGCCTGCTTAACCTAACCAAAAGAAGTTTGAGGGGAGATATGATTGCTCTCTATAAATACAGCAGAGGGATAAATACCAGGCAAGGAGATGAGTTGACTATGTGGACACAAGAACAAAAACTGGTCATCAAGTTTAGGCTTGAAATTAGACAAAGGTTTCTAACCATCAGAGAAGTGAAGTTTTGGAGCAGCCTTCCAAGGGGAGCAGTGGGTGCAAAAAAAAAACCAACTGGCTTTAAGACTGAACTTGTTTTGTTTGGGGGACTGTGTACTGAGTCTAGCGGCCTGCTCGGCAAGGCTAAGAGCTTCTTAATGATGCTTTGATCCGTAAACTCTTTAGCACGCATCAACCTTTAACCTGAGGTCGGGGCTACTCAAGAAGACCAGGGCTTTAAAAAGCCCACTCCTAAGCAACCAGAGGAGCTAGCATCCAGTGTCAGTTAACAAGAGTTTTGCGAGGGAGTTTAGAGGGGAAGTATGGGGCAGGGGAGCTAGATACTCTTAACATTCTTTAAACTTATGGCAATAAACACCCCCCTCCCAATAAAAAAAAATACAACAAAGGAAAGAGATTCAGGACTAAAAAGAGAATGCAGGTAGAAGTCCAGCAACAGAGTCGGGGCTATTCAATTTATTGCATTCAATGCAGCATGTTTGATTATCTATCCTATGGGCAGGTGGTGTATGTATGCATTTGGTGCAAGGAGCTCCTGGCCCTGAGAGACTGTGTACAGGCTTTGGAGACCAGAGTGGCTGAATTGGAGGAGCTAAGGGAGACAGAGGTACATGGAGGAGAGTTTACAGGAAAGAGTAGAATGGTCCCAACCCTGGTCGACAACCTCTGTGCTGTTGAGGAGGATGAAAGTCTCATGGAAGAAGAACATCAAACTGGAGCAGAGGGAAGCAATCCCATAGTTGGGACACTCCTTCCAGATGATGTTGTGGTATCCTCTTGCTCTGAGGATACCTCTCTGGAGGATGGAACTCCAGTTATTGGGAAGAGACAGGTAATAGTTATGGGGGATTTGATCCATTAGAAACATAGATAGTTAGGTTTGCGATGACCAGGAGAATCATATGGGTGACTTGCCTGTGTTATAAAAAAGGTGATTATATGCTATTTTATATGAATGTTCAATAAGTTTGTTCTTATAACTTAGCATAAGTTACTAACTTAGCATATGTGATTAAAGTAGTTGAAGCCTTACGCCGAGGTTAAGCTGACCTGAGAGGAATGCTGAAGAAGCAGCTTCAAAACCAGTTGAGACTGCCCGTTATCACTGAAGATAAGAAAGAATGCAAGGAATAGGACTGACCGTGAGGGCAGTGTTACCAACTGTAGAGGGTATAATTGCAATTTCTGAGGGGCGGGGTCCCTCTCCGGAGGCACCCAGCTCGAGCTGTATTTCTGTACACCAATAAAAGATGCCTGTGTAGATTGGACTCTGAATCTAGAATTCTGTGGGATCCTAGAGTCGAATCAAGCACCTAGAGGGGTGAGAGAAAGGGCTAATTGTTTTATTTTTCTTGACACCTCCTGGGTGAGAAGGTTGCAGATCTCTCAAGACATCTAGCTAGACTTATGTGTAGCACTGGGGAGGAGCCAGTGGTCATGGTACATTTGATACCAATGACATAGGGAAGGATAGGAGAGAGAGGACCTGGAGGCCAAATTTAGGCTGCTAGGTAAGAGATTGAAGTCCAGGACCTCATGGTAGCATTCTCTGAAATGCTTCCAGTTCCACAAGAAGGGTCAGTCAGCTAGGCAGAACTGCGGGTCTCAATGTGTGGATGAGACGATGGTGTAGGGAAGAGGGGTTTAGATTTACTGGGGAAACTTTGGGGAAAGGGGGAGCCTGTTCAGGAAGGATGGGCCCCACCTAAAGCAAAATGAAACCAGATTTCTGGCACTTAAAATTAAAAAGACTGTAGAGCAGTTTTTAAACTAAGGGCTGGGGGAAAGCCAGCAGGTGCAGAGGAGCACATGGTTCGGACAGAGACATCCCCTAAGGGACGATCTATTAATAGAGATTCTCTATGTCCTAGTAAGGAGGAGAAGATGGAAGATAAAATATGGGTAGGTCTGGATGAGAAACAATCAAATGAAAAAGAGTCCCATTCAATTACATCACGAAATGGCAGATAGCTGAAAAGTGACACATTTTTAAGAGCGTATGTAGAAATGTTAGAAGTCCAAATAAGATGGGTGAACTAGAGTGTCTCATATTAAATGAGGATATTGATATAGTAGGCATCACAGAAATTTGGTGGAATGAGGATAATCAATGGGACATAGTAATACCAGGGTACAAAATATATCAGAAGGACAGAACAGGTCATGCGGGTGGGGGATTGGCGCTATATATGAAAGAAAGCGTAGAGTCAAATGAAGTAAAAATCTTAAATGAACCAAATTGTAATATAGAATCTCTATGGATAGTAATTTCATGCTTGAACAACAAGAATATAGCAGCAGGGATATAGTACTGATCACCTGTCCAGGATGATGATACTAACTGTGAAATGCTCAGGGTGATTAGAGAGGCTATATATATATATATAAATAAATAAAATAAAACAATAATAACGGGGGATTTCAACTTTCCCCATATTGACTGGGTACATGTCACCTCAGGACGGGATGCAGAGACAAAGTATCTTGACACCTGTCATAAATATAAAGGGAAGGGTAAACCCCTTTGAAATCCCTCCTGGCCAGGGGAAAGCTCCTCTCACCTGTAAAGGGTTAAGAAGCTAAAGGTAACCTCGCTGGCACCTGACCAAAATGACCAATGAGGAGACAAGATACTTTCAAAAGCTGGGAGGAGAGAGAGAAACAAAGGGTCTGTGTCTGTCTGTAGTCGTCTTGGCCGGGGACAGAACAGGAATGGAGTCTTAGAACTTTTAGTAAGTAATCTAGCTAGGTATGTGTTAGATTATGATTTCTTTAAATGGCTGAGAAAAGAATTGTGCTGAATAGAATAACTATTTCTGATAGTGATTGTCAGCCTACAGAAAAAGACAATTCCCTTGTCTCTGCTCTGGGCCCAAATTAAAGCAAAAAACCTCCAACTACTTGGAAACCTGCTTACCCAGCCCAAAGAAGAAAAAAAATTCTTTTCAAACCTGTGCTCCTTGTAAAACAAAAAACAAAAAAAATCAAAATCCTAAAAAAACCCCTGCCACTTTTGTTTCCAGGCAAATGGGTAGAGCACACACCCCCTATTTACTTTTAGGAAGAAAAGAAAAAAAAAAAACCTCTGGGTTGGAAGACTGTGAATTTCCCTGCAGGAGTTAAGTACCCTGCCCTCCAGGCAAAGAAAACCTGCAATTCACAAGATAATCCCCTTTTGTCTCTGCTTGGCCACAAAGCAGAGAGAAACCAAGCTGCTTTCAGTTTCAAAGCTGCCTTCTGGACTTCCTAAAAATTCCTTTTTAAAATCTGTATTTCTAGTTCAAAAAATCTCAACTGGATCTCAAAATGATTTCAGGTTAATCCCACCACTGTGCCACCATGTCAAGGTTCCTCCCCCACTCTGAACTCTAGGGTACAGATGTGGGGACCTGCATGAAAAACCTCCTAAGCTTATCTTTACCAGCTTAGGTCAAAACTTCCCCAAGGTACAAAATATTACACCTTGGACAGGCCGCTACCACCACCAAACTAATACTGGTTACTGGGGAAGAGCTGTTTGGACGTGTCCTTCCCCCCAAAATACTTCCCAAAACCTTGCACCCCACGTCCTGGACAAGGTTTGGTAAAAAGCCTCACCAATTTGTCTAGGTGACTACAGACCCAGACCCTTGGATCTTAAGAACAATGAACAATCCTCCCAACACTTGCACCCCCCCTTTTCTGGGAAATGTTGGATAAAAAGCCTCACCAATTTGCATAGGTGACCACAAACCCAAACCCTTGGATCTGAGAACAATGAAAAAGCATTCAGTGTTTTACAAGAAGACTTTTAATAAAAAATAGAAGTAAATAGAAATAAAGAAATCCCCCCTGTAAAATCAGGATGGTATATATCTTACAGGGTAATTAGATTCAAAAACATAGAGAACCCCTCTAGGCAAAACCTTAAGTTACAAAAAAGATACACAGACAGAAATAGTTATTCTATTCAGCACAATTCTTTTCTCAGCCATTTAAAGAAATCATAATCTAACACATACCTAGCTAGATTACTTACTAAAAGTTCTAAGACTCCATTCCTGTTCTGTCCCCGGCCAAGAGGACTACAGACAGACACAGACCCTTTGTTTCTCTCTCTCCTCCCAGCTTTTGAAAGTATCTTGTCTCCTCATTGGTCATTTTGGTCAGGTGCCAGCGAGGTTACCTTTAGCTTCTTAACCCTTTACAGGTGAGAGGAGCTTTCCCCTGGCCAGGAGGGATTTCAAAGGGGTTTACCCTTCCCTTTATATTTATGACAACACCTTACATGACTGCTTCGTGGAGCAGCTAGTCCTGGAACCCATCAGGGGAGACACAATTCTTGTTTAGTCCTAAGTAGAGTGCAGGATCTGGACCAAGAGGTGAATATAACTGAACCACTTGGTAATAGTGACTATAATATAATTATATTTAACATCCCCATGGCGGGGAATACACCACAGTAGCCCAACACAGTAGAAGTTAATTTCTCTTATGAGAATCCCTTGGTTTGAGGTAATATGTATATTGTATGTAACTATAATATTAAGGTGTTAGGTATCAGTATCGACACTCAGTTGACAGTCAACAGAGCAGTGAAACAGAAATTTTTACCTTTCTTTGTGACAGATTCATTGCTCTCCTCTACTTACAAAGTATACTATCATATATAGGGAGCATTTTTGCTTTTTTCAGTTTTGAATTTAAGGACTCAAACAACCTAAATTACTTCCTTTCTTCATTATTTTCCAACTTTTGGCTGGAACCTCTCCCAAATCACAAGATGCTAAAATTAATTCCAGTATTCCAATAACTTCATAGATATTCTTGCAGGCATTCTGAAATGTAAACTCTGGTCTCTGAAAGGGCTCATGTTGCCACATTCCACCGGGATGCCACCAAGAACCCTCCATCAATGGCCGGGTGGCAGAGGTTGCCTTGGTACACCTACTCTTCTTTCATTTCATGTTTATTTAATTTGTTGCCTAAAAGAGTGGACAGGACTAGTGGCCATACTAGGGGTTCAACAAATTTGATACTTATCAGAAAGTGGTAGCAATAGTTACCATATCTGGGATCTGACCATAACAGATAAGCAATTTCACAGTTGTCCCCCTCCCCTCCCCCACATTTTAAGGCATTGTGCAGCACTTGGTTGGCAGTTAAATGGAGTTGTATGCAGCTGTAATGCAGAACTTGACGCTAGGTTTCAACTAGTTTTCTATTCTGAGCAGCAGAAATTAATTAACTCTTTATGTTGAGTATTTGCTATACTATTCTAAATAAGATATAAATATATTTTATAAAGATATTCTATACAGAATCAGTTATCTGGTTCAAATATAAAAGAGATCTGATTTTCTTTTCAGTTTTAGAAGCTTAGTATCTAATAAAGTAGCTCACATTATCCTTGTACACATGTAAATACATTCCATATTGAAGTTTTAAGCAGATAGAAAAGGATACATTTGAATTACATACCTATGTATCTTATCCTGAAACCTCTTTTGTTGGTGCCATGATCTGCTGACCAACGGAGAAACACTTCATGGCCATTACTGGATATATTTAGAGAAGATGAGTAATCCCCACTTAGGGAAATAAGCAATGAGCTATGACTATTTGGTCCTTGATACAGGAGGAGGAAAACAATGAAAACAAAGGTTAAAATTAGACATGTATGAAATGTTCCTGGAGTAACGGTAAATGAAATAGATTTAACAGTGGAATTTACATTAACCACATGCTACATATTATTGAACGGATTATAAAAGATCATTAAATAGTATAATTAAATATTACATATACACACACACACTCACACAGTCAAGATGATTAGTAATGCAATACAATCTGGAAAAGCAATGCAATCTAACATCACTACTTATCCTAACAAACTCAAGTAATGACTTATTTAGACAAAAACAGTATTTCTATTATATGTCTAAATGGCAGGGGATGGGGAAGGGGTGCCAAGGCATAAATATAAAAGCATCCAAAGTTGTGTATCCTGTAGTTACCATCGAACACCTCAAGTATATCAAATTCCTTTTCTGTCTGGAAGAATTCAAAGAACATGCTGATATTATAACCCTTTTCCACAGTAATGGTCCAAGCGCACATTTGGAGGTTTGGGTAGCTGTCAGGGTAGCCTGGGCTCAATATGACTCCTGTTGAATCCAGACGCATTTCATTGACCGGGCAAAGCACTATGAAACACAGAGATTATTTAAAAAACTCTAATTACCACCATACATAGAATTTTGTATGACTTAGTTTTTTTCCCCTAAGTTAAAGAGCTGCATTACTCACTTTATTTCTAAGAATATGGAACAAAAACACTTAATTAAGGGATAGTAGACAAAGTTTGTGTTAGCCAGCATTTCCTACAAATTATGTTATAGAAAATAAACACACTAAGGCTGAGAAATCACTGACTCATGGGTTTTATTCTCCTTACATTATCTGGAAGACCCTTTGTTCTTTCAGACAGAACATTAAGTGAGCCAGGCTGAATTGTTCAGATAATAAACCACAGCTTTTATTCCTTTCTTTAAATAATAATAATGATGATGATGGAAGATAAAGTCTCATGTGAACCAAGTTTAAGGACTCAGTTGTGGTTTCTGATTATTAGGCTGTAAATAGCAAGAAATCACACTATTATTTATTAGAAGCATATAGTTATTAATTTTACAAAAAATGTTTGTTTTAGTGAGCATGTACCATACTCATACATCCAGTATGGCAAAATATACCGTTTCTGGTATTTGGTCTTACAATTTAACATTGTATAATTTTACAACTCCTAGATTTCTCATTGCCTCTACCCAGTGATGAGCTGCCAAAATCTTAACAACCCTATAAAAAGTTCTGATTTAAGGGATGTGCCCCAGTATGTATTTTTTGTACCAACAGAGTTACCATACGTCCATATTTTCCCAGGAGGAATTTTTAAAATTTAAAAACTCCTCCCAGACGGCGATTTAAGAACCAAAAAGCCTGAGCTGTCTGGGAAAATACGGATGTATGTTAACCCTGCCTAAAGTTCTTTTTTAAAAAGATGGGCCTGAACTAGACATGAGCTCCTTTTCACATGTGTGGGTCCCCGCCACTCCCTGGGGGTGTGCTAGGGTGACCAGATGTCCTGATTTTATAGGGACAGTCCCGATTTTGGGGACTTTTTCTTATATAGGCTCTTATTACCCCCCACCCCCATCCTGATTTTTCACACTTGCTGTCTGGTCACTCCCGGGGTGTGCACATGTGTGGGTCCCAGCTGCTCCATGCCCCCCTCATTGAAGCAGGTGTGCAGGGTTACTGACCTGGGAACTGCAGGGCACCAGTGGACATGGGGCCAGGTGCAGACAGGGGCGTGGGGCAGGGCTAGCTGGAGGCAGGGGGTGCAGGGCTGGCTGCATGCAGGGCAGGGGGTGTGGAGCTGGCTGTGGGCAGGGCAGGGGGTGTGGCAGGGGCTGGCTGCGGGCAGGGCAGGGGGTACGGGGGTGGCTGGAGGCAGGGGTGGCTGCGGGCAGGGCAGTGGGTGTGGCAGAGGCTGGCTGTAGGCAGGGGGTGCGGGGGTGGCTGGAGGCAGGGGCTGGCTGCGGGCAGGGCAGGGGTTGCGGCAGGGGTTGGCTGTATACAGGGCAGGGGGTGTGGCAGGGGCTGGCTGCGGGAAGGGGGTGCGGGGGCAGCTGAAGGCAGGGGCTGGCTGCGGGCAGGGTGGTGGGTTCTCACGGGGAGAGCGGCTCGGAGCAGCCCAAGCAGCAGGATGCAGCCCAGGCCCAGCAGAGCAGCCGGGGACCCACCAGGCAGCAGCGGGAGCCCCAGGGCCAGGGGTTGGGGGAGCAGCAGCAGCACCAGGGCTCCTGTGCAGAGCCAGGCGGCAGCCCACATGACTCCCGCAGCGCAGTGCCCCTGGCGGCCAGAGGAGGAATTACATCACTTCCCAGCCAGAGCCCATCAAAGCCTCAGTGACCCCTGCAGGGAAGTGGGTTAACAACCGGTTCTAAAACTGCTTCAAAATTTAACAACCGGTTCACGTGAACCGGTGCGAACCGGCTCCAGCTCACCACTGCCTCTACCTGCTGTAAGAATAACTTGAAATCACTGTCATGCCACTCTATAGACCTCATATATCACACAGTGCCCCTTCTTTGCTTAAACGTCTCAAACTAGTAGTGGAAAGGTAGAGAAGAAGTATTTTCTACTGGGTGAGACCTAAGACTCACAATCAAGAAATCCTTCAAATGAGGAAAATGAGTCCAACCATGCAATGAGCCCCTCCTTATAAAACAGGGTTTAAAATTAAGGAGGGAAAATTAAAATAAGTTCTACCAAAGTTTACTTAAAAAGTATCAATAACAGAACACAGGTTTTGTTAAACTCCAAATACCACATTATTCTTCTGTCTCTAATAAATACACAACTGATAAAGATGCCATGAGATGGATTCATTATGCACACATAATCATGTATACCCTTAAGTCACATTTTTTATCTTCTTAAAAGATGTGTACACTAGTGATATTTAGATGTGCATTTTGTTCCAGTGAGGAAAACTCTCAAGTTCAGATAACTCTGAATTTTCCTCCCTTCTAACTCAAAGACAGGTTGCTTCCTGGATGAATGAATGTCAGTCAACTGAAGAAAAAATGTAACGAAAT
This sequence comes from Lepidochelys kempii, assembly GCF_965140285.1. NCBI lineage: Eukaryota > Metazoa > Chordata > Testudines > Cheloniidae > Lepidochelys > Lepidochelys kempii. Next base: position 30,162,431 of record NC_136381.1, on the reverse strand, counting down.
GCAGCCTGAAAGTCTCAAGTTCTCCACGACTGTCAGCTCTGTTCATGAAGTCAGCCAAGGAAAAGAAGAAAGGTGTTATGCATTTGCCTTAACCTCCAGGCAACCGTAACTCTGAGTTAGCTGTTTTTATCAGTAAATCTGTCTTTTTCCCTTATATTTTTAATGTACCATTTTTTTCTTCTGCCTCTTTCTTCTTCATGGTATAAGAGTCAATGACCTACAGATCACACACATCTGTGGGCTGTTAACAGGATGCTTAAAGTTTGGCACTCAAATTCATACTAAGGCACCTAAATAAAAAGAGATCCACTGAACATAATTCCCATTGAAGTAAATGGGAGCTGTGGATGCTCAGCATCAATGAAAATCAGGCTACTAATTTAGGTGACCATGTATGAATTTAGGTACTTAACCGTCGGCAGTCACATTTGAAAACTGTGGCTTAGAAGTTTTACATAAGGTCACACAAGTCAGTGGCAGAGTCAGGAATAGAACTTGGGCATCCTGGCTCTCAGCCCAACAGCTGGGAAGGAGAAAGGAAATGGAGAAGGGCAGGCTGAGGGTAATATTCAGTGAAGCAGAGAAAGATGATATGCATATATATGAGACAGTGTAGGCCAGTGTAAATTTACTGATCTAAGGGAAGGGGGGCAAAGATTGGGAAATATTGCTCCAATTGATGCATATCAAAGGAAAACACACAGCTCTGAGGCAGGTCATATGTATTGTATTGTATTTTGTATTGGTGACCCCTTTCACACAGCAAGCCTCTGACTGCAACCCCCTTATAAATTAAAACATTTTTTTAATATTAAACACTAATATAAATGCTGGAAACAAAAGGAGTTTCGGGGTGGAGGCTGACAGCCCGCAAGCCCAATGTAATAACCTTGCGACCCCCTGAGGGGTCACAACCCCCAGTTTGAGAACCCCTGATTTACTGAAGGAATATCGGGCTCATAGAAACCATCCTCAAAGCACTCACAACAAAGGGCCAGGACACAAACAACTTCCTCCACAAACTCTGCAACATCAACAGCCTCCCTCAGAACACCATCCTTGTCACCAGAGATATCACCTTCTCTACATACCAACATCTCTCACAATGATGGAATAACTCCCTGTTTCAAATATTTACAAGACAATTGATAACCCTCAAATATCCAGATGAAACACATTTCAAAACTTATTTATCCTCATCCACAAGAATTTTACATTCAATAATAATCATTTTGTCCAAATCATGAGAACAGTCATAGGTACTAGAATGGCTCCCCAATACACCAACCTCTTGATGGGTAAGGCTGCGAGTCTGCCACAGAGGTCACGGAAGTCATGGATTCCATGATTTTCCAAGATCTTCATGACTTCAGCAGTTGCAGCAGTCGGTGTGGCTGACCCCAGGGCAAAGAGTGTCTGAACACTCTTCACAAAGCAGTCACTCTATACATGACCTATCAGTCCTCATCCTAAAAGGAAACCTGCATGACACTTTCAAAAGACGAATCTGGGAGCTTAAATTCATAACTTTGTAAGATGCTACAAATCATGTATTCAATAGAGACTCTGGATTTATGGTTCATTACAACAATCTGTAATCCACTAACAATCCCTCACCAGCTGTTTCCCACCCACCCCCTTCCTTTCCTCCCTATGACTGGAGGGATGTTAATAGGCCATTTCACCAAAAAGAACTCAAATGTGAATTGTGGAACTATTAACTATTGTTTGTAACCTGTCCTTTAAATCAGCTATTGTACCTAATGACTGGAAGATAACTAATGTAACACCAATATTTAAGAAGGGCTCTAGAGGTGATCCTGGCAATTACAGACCGGTAAGTCTAACATCAGTACTGGGCAAATTAGTTGAAACAATAATAAAGAATAAAATTGTCAGACACATAGAAGAACAAATTGTTGGACAAAAGTCAACATGGTTTCTGTAAAGGGAGATCATGTCTTACTAATCTGTTAGAGTTCTTTGAGAGGGTCAACAAACATGTGGACAAGGGGGATCCAGTGGACATAGTGTACTTAGAAGTCCAGAAAGCCTTTGACAAGGTCCCTCACCAAAGGCTGTTATGTAAATTAAGTTGTCATGGGATAAGAGGGAAGATCCTTTCATGGATTGAGAACTGGTTAAAAGACAGGGAGCAAAGGGTAGGAATCAATGGTAAATTTTCAGAATGGAGAGGGGTTACTAGTGGTGTTCCCCAAGGGTCAGTCCTAGGACCAATCCTATTCAACTTATTCATAAATGATCTGCAGAAAGGGATAAACATTGAGTTGGCAAAGTTTGCAGATGATACTAAACTGCTCAAGATAGTTAAGACCAAAGCAGACTATGAAGAACTTCAAAAAGATCTCACAAAACTAAGTGATTGGGCAACAAAATGGCAAATGGAATTTAATGTGGATAAATGGAAAGTAATGCACGTTGGAAAAAATAACCCCAACTATACATACAATATGATGGGGGCTAATTTAGCTACAACTAATCAGGAGAAAGATCTTGGAGTCATCGTGGATAGTTCTCTGAAGACGTCCATGCAGTGTGCTGTGGCAATCAAAAAAGCAAACGGGATGTTAGGAATCATTAAAAAAGGGATAGAGAATACGAATATCTTATTGCCCTTATATAAATCCATGGTACACCCACATCTTGAATACTGCGTACAGATGTAGTGCCCTCATCTCAATGAAGATATTCTGGCATTAGAAAAGGTTTAGAAATGGGCAACTAAAATGATTAGGGGTTTGGAACAGGTCCCATATGAGGAGAGAATAAAGAGGCTAGGACTTTTCAGCTTGGAAAAGAGGAGACTAAGGGGGGATGTGATAGAGGTATATACAATCACGAGTGGTGTGCAGAAAGTGAATAAGGAAAAGTTATTTATTTGTTCCCATAATATAATAAAAAATAAATATAAAGTGAGCACTGTACACTTTGCATTCTGTGTTGTAATTGAATTCAACTGACCCACACAGCTTTTTACAATACAAATACAAAATGTTGGGCCTAGTTCTCCATTATTGTGCATCATGCGTATGAATTGATATCAGTGAATGTAAAATGAAACCAAGTAAGAATACTAGTGGTTTATACTCACATTACACTGGCTAAAAAATCTGCACAAGGTGAAAATCAGAACCATCGTATCTAATAACAAAACATTAGACTTCAGCAGTTGCAGCAGTCAGTGTGCAACTTCTTTGTTCTTCTTTGTAAAAAGCTACTGTGTAGCTCTCAAACAATATATTTTACTTGAAACTAAGGTTACTCCTGAGGGCATTCTGCTCCAAAAATTTCAAAATTCTGCACACAATATTTTAAAATTCTGCAATTATTATTTGTCAAATAAATGTGAAGGCTCCAGCATGGCATTGTGGAGCACAGGCCACTGGCTGCATAGAGGTGGGAGATTAATGTGCAGCTTCCCCCCCAGGACACGGACTCAGCGGTGAGTGCATCCAACCCTGACACAGCACAAGGATCTAGCATGCCCCAGAAACACCCCAGGGCCCTCCCACTCCATGCCACGTGCATCAGGTGTGGGCAGGCAGGCTCAGAAAGTCAGAATCCAAGTGTGAAGGGGCTTAGTATGGGGGGATCCAGGTGTGGGTTGAGAGGGTTCTGTTTGGGGCAATCTGGGTGCGTGCGGCTCAGTGGGGGGATCCAGGTGCAGGGGGGAACTGGATGCACAGGAACTTGTTGGGGGCTTCAGGGTTCAATGGTAATGGGAATCTGCAGGGGAGGCAGGTGAAGATGGTTGGGGGTCTGGGTGTGTGGGGGATCAGTGAGGAACCCAGATGGTGGAGTAGTGGAGCTAAGTGGGGTGGGGAATCCATGTACATCTGGTTGGGGCTTGGTAGGGTGGGGATGCGGGTGGCTAATCGGGGTGGTCCAGGTGCGGGGGAGTGGGGCTCATTGGGGGGGGTTCTGGGTGCAGGAGGGGTGAGGCATGGTGGGAGGGTCTGGGTACGATGGGGCGGGTCTGGATGCATGGGGTTTGGCGGATGGGGGAGCAGATCCCTGTACAGTGATCCCTCCCCCTGCAGCTGAGGAGTGATGGGTGCAGGAAGTGGGGTGGGAGGGAAGTTTACAGAGCTTCCTAAAGCCAGGGAGAATTCTGGGGGTGGGTCTGACATGGCCCCATTTGCCGTGCAGGGGAAGAGGAAGTCCTGTCCTCCCCAGCCCAATCAGGACTAGCAGCTGAGCCTGACGCAGGGTAGGAGCCACTAGCCGGGTCTTCCCCTATCCCACCCCACAGAGATTTACTTCTCTGCTGGCTGCCCTGAGCACCTGAAACATACTGCTTGGGAGGGTCGCATGACCATTCTTGTAGCTTATCTTTGGTTCCCCATCAGAAAGTCAGTTTTCTGTGGGGAAGCAGAGAAATCTGCGGGGGTATATACATTTTGCACATGTGCAGTGGTGCAGAATTCCCCCAGGTGTATAACATGAACCAGCAGCAGTTTTGACAGAAATTAAGTTTATTCCTTCATCTACATAGTGGATTATATCCTGCATAATTAAATGATGATAGTATATAAATCAAACAGTGTAGTATAGCAAATAATCCTTGCGTGCAATAGGAGTTACTATACTTCTTATCCATACTGCCTTTAGTATAATAAAAAATAATAAAAAAAATAACTGATGAGGAAATATGAAGTTGCCTATAGAGCTGATACACAGGGATGTATATATTATAATTTCCACCCAAAAATAGAAATGAGAGAAGTTATCTGTTGTTCTAGGCAGCCAGCTTGAATAGGTATTATCTTTTTTTTCTTTTTTAATTCTCTGAATTTTTCTGTTTTCTCGGGCTGATAAATGGTGAGATTATGTTTATCTGATTCTGCTTGAGGCTAAAAACAGGAGGTGGACTAAAATAGAGGGTATTAAAATATTTAGTATTTATATTGAGAGTGTATTTATTAGTCAGGGTAATGAAGTGAAGAGTCCTAGGTTTTTATCTCAGATGTGCCAAAGACTGCATGTGTGATTTTGGTAGGAAATTTTTAGAGGATGGCTTAGGTTATGTGCCAAATCCATATTTACCAGTAGGCACATACATAAATGGCCTTGTAAGAAAGCATGCCCGAGGCATCTGAATTTCCTATTGAAGTTCATAGGAGTTGAGGGTACTCAACATTTTCCAAGACAATGTTTGGAAATTAGATTGATTCTTATTTCTTCAAGTGTATAAAAATGTGACGGCATGATCCTTTCAAGAGCAGGAATGGGCCCTTCTGTTTTTAAATTGGGAATGTAAAAAAAGAAAAAATATGTATGTCAGTAATTTTTCAACTCACAACTGAAATATGAATACTGTAGTCATCACTGAGTTGCAGACATTAAACAATTACATTTCTAACAACTAAATTGTGCTTTTAGTCTGAAACTCTTTTGGAATTACCAAAGAAGCTTTCACATATTAAAGCATTAACATTTAGCAGTAGTGGATTTATTCACAATTCATAACTTGCCACTATTCCAAAAATATACTTTAATTGGGAGTGTTTTCTAAAAATGCCAATTAACTCAAATTGCTTCTTGGGCAAGAAAACATTTGATGAGAAGGAGAGAGATTATATAAATCTGTTTCTAAGTTAGAATGCAAAAGTTTAAAGTAAAACCAGATGGTAACGTCCTGCATTTAATGCTAATTTAAATAAATGTTGTGTTTATGTGCCTGATCTGCAAGATGCTTCACACATCCTGCTAGATAATGAGGTCCCTCCACTCCCACTGAAGTAGAGGTACAATGCAGGAGCTGTTCAGCATCTTGCAGGATCAGGCCCCCAAATATTTCCAACTCATTTCCATAAATTGACATTTTCTGATGCCAGTTTTCTTTTTTATCTCTAAACTGTCACGTAAATATTTGTCAGTGTGGGCTGCTAAACACATCTCTTAAAGCACTGGTGAGACAGCAATAGACCACATTATAGTTACCCAATATTATTAAATTAAAGAGAAAGATTTTAAGAGTTGAAATCACCAGTGCCAGATTTCCAATTAGGCACAGTGGGCATGTGCCTAGGGGCGCCGGCATCCTAGAGGTGCCTAAAATTTAAAAGTGGGTTAAAAGTTTCATTTTTATGGAAAATATGAAGGTCAGCTATAGACGGGGGGGCGTTGAAGATGCTGTGCCTAGGGGCGCATAAGGTGTAAATCTGCCCTGGAAATCACCCTACTGCAGGGCCCCACATAAACCCCTTGTTGAGATTGCACAAGGACGCAGAGGGCAGAAGAACCATACTGGGGTACATCCCCACTTCATGCATTCTGAGAAGAAGGTCTACGTTTAAGATGTTGTAGAGGCCAGTACTCCACTCCTTTTCAAAAAGTCCTATGGAATGTACTAGAAAAACATATGTAGGATTTTTGAACCATTTTATGGAACTTGATAAGGAATTATGTTTCTTTCAGAGAAGTCATGTGCATGGAATGAAGTATTCTCTAGGATGGTTCACTCATGGTCAATTTAAGTCAATGGGAGTTTTCTCCAAGTGCAAGCACTTCTGCTGTGTCTTGTCCTTTTGTAAGCCATGCGAGTGTAGAGGGAAGGCTCTTTGGGATTTACCTATTCTTTTCTATTCATCTTCTCATATCATTCCAATCTTCATGGTTTCTGGACACTTATTCTCCCAAATAGCTCATAGGGGCCAGCCAAAATCTGACCTAAATTAGTATTCATTCAAAACTACTCAAAGACACCAGTCTTCTATCCAGAATAGTTACAGTGGGGTTTCAACTTACTGATATTTGATGAGCAAACTCCTTCCCATTCAAACACCCCTGACTGACAAGAAAAAAAACCAAAACCCTAGAGAAACTATACATAAGGTGCAAGGTCATTTGCATAACCTTTTAAATCCCACAAAAGCCATCTCAAATTACTTTCAAATGTCACCAAAATATTCTACCTTAGTATAATGTCATGTATGTCAAAGGTAAGAAAGATTGGCTTAATTTAGAATAAGTTAATGGTTGTCAGGTTTATAATCTAGATTTAATTTAACAATGGAGTGATGATGTGACTCTCCATAATATTTACGCACTGCACCAAAAGAGCAAAACCAAATACACTCCAACATGTTGTAAAACAAAATCAAATTAAAAACAAACTCCTTCCATGACTGTTTCACTTAAAGCGATGACATTTTATGGTGTTATTCATTCCCATTGTGCTATTTTATATGATTTATCTACATTAACATATTCATTTCCTTAATAATTTTTGATATTATTACATTCTTTAATAATATTGAGATAAAATAATATATGAGAAATAAGTTCATTTGTATTTATTTGATTTAGACTGCCCCCTTCCACTTTAGAGCATGAATTGTGAAATAAGCAATGTACCCTCACACAATGTAACTGAAAGTTTGACCTGCATAATAGTAGTACTAAAAACTCATTAAATACCATAAATCATTAATAATAATCTCATTTCAGCACTCTCTAAGGTATTAACCATCCTGGGAACACTGGCAATACAGAGGGAGGATTGGAAAGATTTTAAGTATGACTCCATAAGTCAATTAAAAGCAAAGCTTAGTTCTGCAAACACCATTCAGCTGGTACATTATAAAAGTAATAAATAATAAGAATAGAAAACCTTGACAAGAAGGTGGCACTCCATCCATCTGAAGTCTTTCTCCCAACCTACATGTTAGAATTTCATTACCAACCAATGTAAAGCCTGGATGACACTGGTATCTTATTATGTCCCCTATATGATAAAAAGAAGAGAATGTTTAAACGGCAATTAACAGGGATTTTCAGTTTTGAAAACAGTATTGATTAATGAAGTACACTTGCTGCCCTATATAATGTGCTATATGACCACTGGCATGAAAAACTTTGATTAGGCAGAGGAAATGTTGTGATAATCATTCTGCTGCACACTGTACCACATTTATCATTGTTTCCAATCATGGTATTAGCATGATTATTTCTTTGATTTTTGTTACCTTTCTGAGCAACCCACACATTTGTAGACTTTTAAATATCTATAATTTATCATGTAGCTGTCATGGTATTAACTAAAAGGATAATGGTACTAATTAGTCAGGCAAAATGACAAATTATTTAGGCAAAATTATTCAAAACAGAAACTTATGTATCTGTTGGTTCACAAACATACATACATATATTAAACAACTACTAAAAACAAAACAAACCTTGGCAGCCCCAAAACTATATTCAGTTGGACCATCCTGTTTCCTCCATTCTGTTTATTTTCCCTAGCTCATGGAAATTTAGTTCAAGCACCTCTTTCAATTAATTTTTTTTAAAAACACCAGCTCCAAAACCCCAAAGATTTGGGAAACAATATTAATATTAACTCTATTTTTAAAAGTTGCAGTCATTTAGATATATATATACACACACAATATTCTGTACATAATAAACACAGTTATTTTTCTTAAAAGTGGCTTGCAACCCTTTAAATTAAACTATTCTTAAAAAATGCTTATAATTAAAATTTATTTTGAGACTTTATGACTTTATTAGAACTTTGCAAATAAGTACATTTTAGAAAAAAGGTATTTGGGAAACAGTTCTGTGTCCTTCAACAGTACTGCCTGTGAGACTTAACTAGGATTCAGCAAGTACAAGAAGGAAGAAAAGCTTTTAAAATATTTTTCTTTAAAAATGTAAATTTATTTGTGATCTCTCCTGAAATAGGTTAGTGCTCATACTTTTACAGACATTACCTATTTCAAATTCATCATCCTCAGTCAAAATTTCAGCATTTGGTATAGTTGGTGGAGGTTGACACACTCGAAGCTGATAGGCTATAAAACACAGAAGGTATTGTGATTAATATGTTGCTCATCGTCACAGGATAACAATAAACAACATTTATAGCTTTGCACTGAAAGGTTCAATGGAATCTAACAGAAAAATATACATGGAGTTTTGAATGTTAAGAATTCAAAGATGAAGAAAGGATTTCCCACATTAAGGATTTCAGATTAGTTTTAATGGCAAAATCCTCCTCAGACATATTCTGGAAAGATCATAGGTACTTGTGAATTATCTGCAAGGAACTAATCTTGTCTGCAAAGCACAAATGTTTAGTTCACAGTATGCTTAGCAAAATGTGTTTTTACCTCCAAACACTTTCTGTCTTGAGACCATCTTAAATGAAGGCCCATTCAAGAGTAAAACATTATTCCATTCAAAGGTAGAATAATCATTATGAAACAACCTCTTCAGGTGTGAAACATCCCAGAAAATGAATTCATATAGATAGATACTGAATATGACCACAGAGAGAACTGATCCTTGGGGGAATCTACAAGTAAAAGGAGGGGTGGGGTAGGGGGTATCAATGGCAGACATGCATTTTCCCATCATTACTCTTTGGATGCATCCTTCCAGGAAGGACTTAAACCATTTTAGATCATTCTCCTAGATCCCTGCCACATCTCAGGCAGCACAGCAGTAACCCATGACCTGGATTTTTCTTAGGTATGTCAGTATTAGCAAATATAAAAGCACTTAAGAACACTAGGTGAAATCTTGGCTGCATTGACATCAGTGGGAGTTTTGCCACTGAGTTCAAAGAGCCAGGATTGTATCCATTATGTGGATTTAGAGTAATGCTTGGCAGCTATTTTTTACCTTATTGACCACAAGGATCAGTTCTCTGTCTGGTCAATATCAATATGTAGCCTCTATGCGAACTGATCAGATGACATGGGCTCATGTGCAAGAAATAAGCAGATGACACACAGCTCTGCCTATCCTTCACCATGCACAACCACATCATTACCATCAAGATGGCCCGGTGCTTGGACAAGATTAGCTCATGGATGAAAAGGAGCTAGTTGAAGCTGAACCAGAGCAAGACAGAGGTGATGCTGGTGGGCAGAAGAAAGCATGATGAAGATTTTTCAACAACGGTGCAGTCTCCTTGCTGAAGGTGAACAACCACAACTGTCAACTCAATCAGTCAATTCCTTCTAGTTAGTTAGGAGACATTGTCCCATCCTGGCAGACGGTGACCTAGCCACAGTTATACATGGCTTTATGATCTCCTGTCTGGAGTACACCAATACAATATACCTGGGCATGAAGTCATCAGCCCTTAGGAAACTCTGACTAGTAGAGAATGCTGCAGTTCATCTCCTCATTAACATTGGCTACTACAAGCACATATGGCCTGTTCTCCACTCTCTACAGTGGCTTCCCATAGGATATTGATTCAAGTTCAAGATCTTGATCTTTATCCTCAACGTACTGACCCAAGCAATATCTAAAAGATCCCTTAAAGATTCTGGATGAAGATCAGGCTTAATAACTTTGCTCCTCAGGTACAATGGAACATTCTACCAAAAGGGTAAAGGATCTCATTGGTGCATATGACAGGGCTTCCTTAGGTGCCAGTTCCAGATTGTAGAATGAACTCCCACAGGAATTAAGGACCATCACAAACCTCACCACCTTCTGCTCCAAGTGCAAAACGCTCCTTTGATCTTGCCTTCTCTACCAAATGCACAGCAACATGTACATTTAAAACAAAACCCTACACTACGCACACAATTGTCCCCTGGAAGAGGATGAGAGAGAGAGAGAGAATGCATTAATAATATTTGACAGATTTTTGACACATAGTTTAAAGCACTACTGGAAGGCACTCAGATACCACTATATTAAGGGTAGCATAAGAACATCTATATACAATGAAATACAATTATTGCATTGCTATTGGATGGATCAGTTCAGTTTGGGCTTCCATCCCACATCAGGCTAACAGTAGTTTCTGGCTGTACTTTACCAGGAGTAAAACTTTCAAAAGAAATTAAGTGGCTTAGGAGCATAATTCCTATTTTCAAATATGCCTTAGGTCATATCTACACTACAGCAGCACAGCTAAGATGCTGCAGCTGTGCTGCTGTAGCTCCCTTGTGTAGATGTTTCTACAATGACAGAAGGGGTGTTTCCATCAGTGTAGTAATCCCTCTCTCTGAGAGGTGGTAACTAGTTCAACACAATTCTTCTGTCAACCTAGCAGGAAGTTAGGTCCACACTTGGGGGTAGTCCACCTAACTGTAGCGCTCAGGATGTGAATTTTTTTACAGCCCTGAACAACATAACTAGATTGATCTAAATTTTTAAGTGTAGACCAGGCCTTATGCACTGAGGAGCCTAAGTCTCCTCAGTGAAACTCAGTGAGACAAAGGCTATTATCCTACTGAGGTAAATAGAATGGAGCATAAACACTGCCAAATTAAATGTAATAATGTAATCAGAAAAGCCAAAAAGGAGTTTGAAGAACAGCTAACCAAAAACCCAAAGGTAATAACAAATGTTTTTTAAGTACATCAGATGCAGGAAGCCTGCTAAACAACCAGTGGGGCCCGTGGATGATCGAGATACAAAAGGAGTACTTAAAGACGGTAAAGTCATCATAGAGAAACTAAATGAATTCTTTGTTTCAATCTTCATGGCTGAGGATGTTAGGGACATTCCCAAACCTGAGCCGTCTTTTGTAGGTGACAAATCTGAGAAATTGTCACAGATTGAAGCGTCACTAGAGGAGGTTTTGGAATTAATTGAGAAACTTAACAGTAACAAGTCACTGGGACCAGATGACATTCACCCAAGAGTTCTGAAAGAACTCAAATATGAAATTGTGGAACTATTGTTTGTAACCTGTCCTTTAAATCAGCTACTGTACCTAATGACTGGAAGATAACTAATGTAACACCAATATTTAAGAAGGGCTCTAAAGGTGATCCTGGCAATTACAGACCGGTAAGTCTAACGTCAGTACTGGGCAAATTAGTTGAAACAATAATAAAGAATAAGATTGTCAGACACATAGAAGAACATAAATTGTTGGACAAAAGTCAATATAGTTTCCGTAAAGGGAGATCATGTCTTACTAATCTGTTAGAGTTCTTTGAGGGGGTCAACAAACATGTGGACAAGGGGGATCCAGTGGACATAGTGTACTTAGAAGTCCAGAAAGCCTTTGACAAGGTCCCTCACCAAAGGCTGTTATGTAAATTAAGTTGTCATGGGATAAGAGGGAAGATCCTTTCATGGATTGAGAACTGGTTAAAAGACAGGGAGCAAAGGGTAGGAATCAATGGTAAATTTTCAGAATGGAGAGAGGTTACTAGTGGTGTTCCCCAAGGGTCAGTCCTAGGACCAATCCTATTCAACTTATTCATAAATGATCTGCAGAAAGGGATAAACATTGAGTTGGCAAAGTTTGCAGATGATACTAAACTGCTCAAGATAGTTAAGACCAAAGCAGACTATGAAGAACTTCAAAAAGATCTCACAAAACTAAGTGATTGGGCAACAAAATGGCAAATGAAATTTAATGTGGATGAATGGAAAGTAATTAAGAGTTTAAAGAGGCTAGGACTTTTCAGCTTGGAAAAGAGGAGACTAAGGGGGGATATGGTAGAGGTATATACAATCATGAGTGGTGTGCAGAAAGTGAATAAGGAAGTTATTTACTTGTTCCCATAATATAAGAATTAGGGGCTACCAAATGAAATTAATGGGCAGCAGGTTTAAAACAAATAAAAGGAAGTTCTTCTTTACACAGCACACAGTCAACCTGTGGAACTCCTTGCCTGAGGAGGTTGTGAAGGCTAGGACTATAACTGGGTTTAAAAGAGAACTGGATAAATTCATGGAGGTTAAGTCCATTAATGGCTATTAGACAGGATGGGTAAGGAATGGTGTCCCTAGCCTCTGTTTGTCAGAGGGTGGATATGGATGGCAGGAGAGAGATCACTTGATCAATACCTGTTAGGTTCACTCCCTCTGGGGCACCTGGCATTGACGACTGTCAGTAGACAGGATACTGGGCTGAATGGACCTTTGGTCTGACCCAGTATGGCCATTCTTATGTTCTTATTTCACATAACTTCTTTTGAAAATGTTACTCTCCGGAAATATTAGGATTTGGAAATTCTTGAATTCACATAGACTAAAAACCTACGGGTTAGATTCTCAGCTGATATAAATAGGGTTGATTCCATTGAAGTCACTGGTGTCACTGCAGTTTACACCAGATGGGGATCTGGCCTGGAATATTTTGTACCATGTGTTTGTATAGCAGCTAGCAGAACAGAACCTCTGTTGGGTCGGGGTCTTTGGATAGTAATATAATCCATATTGCTAAGAATATAACAGTAGACATGTAAATAACAACAAATATTATGAAGATATTGATATTGCGCCTGCTCTTAATAGAGTATGACAGTGCAGCTATCCTCTTTAAACATTGAGAGCAGAGGTAAGGTTCCAGCCGGTTCCAGCCAGTTCCCAACCATTCTGCTCCCTCTTGTCTAGCTGTGCAAAGGGAGGCTCCAAAAGCTCCCTGAAGCTTGCTTCACCTCCCATGCTGTGGTACAGGTAGCTGGACCAGGAGTGTAACATGCCACATTGCTCTTATGCCCTTGCACCACTGTGCTCACTTAGCCATAATTTGGTCCTTTAATAAAAACAGGTTTGGGTCCAGTGTGATCAAATGCCTTTAACAATGAATCTAGGTCATACCTCTCAAACGTCTCTCATTAGAGACAGCACTAATATTAGTCCCAAAACTACCTATATTCCACACCAATTTGGTATCCCTACACTTCTATTGTTGCACATTACTTACAGCAGATAAAAAGAATCATGAACCTGAAAATACAGAAAGAGGTAATTATCCTGAAGAGATTAGTCCCAGTTTTAAGTTTGTTATATGACAAATATTTTGTGTCCCTCAATCTTGGTCTTCATCAAACACTGCAGCCCACATTTAGGCCCTGTCAGTTGAGAGGTATGCTCTAGATGCACAGTAAGAGAAATAAACAGAGGGCAGCAAGAGAAACCCCCTAAAAGTCACTTTACTACTAGACATGGGCTCATGCAATTTAAACAGTTCCCCTCCCTTTCACAAATAATTTTATTTATATATTACACTGGTAAAGGAAACTTTATTTATTGGCAGATAGGGTAGAGAAATAGGTGGAAGGCAATGAGAGTGGAGAGGCAGGTTTGAGTTAACTTGCACCAGGTCTTCCAACTTGGGCACAAGAAACTTAAATTTAAAGAGGAAGGTGAGGTGGAGCCAGTGAAAGGATTTGAAGAGAATCAGAAGATCATCAGAGCATCAGACAAAATAGATGAACATTTGCTAAGACATCCTGGATGGAATTAATAAAGGCATGGAGGCCAAAGATGAGGAGGCTGCAGTAGTCAAAGTCAGAGTGACTAGGGGTTGGGCAAGGGCTCTATAAAAGGGAAAAGAGAACTAACATCAGATTTTGGAAATATTGCATGCTAGATAAGATGTAGAGTATAAAACCTGCAGGATTTAGAGACAGCATTCATTTAGGGAGAGAATAAGAGGAATAAAAAAATGACCTCAAAATCATGAGCCTCAGGACATAGAGGAGTTGCCAAATTTATTTGTGTAGCTTTGGTTGCTTCATGCCAATGATGGGTGGCATGACCCAACTTGCTCAGCACCTATATTATGCTGCTAGGAAACATCTGAAAAGCTACTAGCCATATGCCAGCAATATGCTTATGATACACAGTGACACATATCATTCTTATCAGAGGCAGACAACCATTTGTCATACAGCTACCTCTGCGTCTAGAAGAAAAAAGCACTTGCATAAATAATAATATATGATTCAAATTCAACCAAAGTCAGATGGAAGTGATTTTGGTCGGCCAAAGGACATATTCAGAAGGCCTTGCAGAATCCATGACTGCTCTTCTGATGAGGGTATCTGAATATTCACTGTCAGAGTTGCAGTCTGGTAGCCACATTGTGCCTGAACATCAGGACTTTTACCACCTCAAACTGGTAAGAAAACTGTGCCTGCTCCTCAGAGGGGAAGTCCTGGAGATAATGGTCCATGCCTTAGTTATTTCACAGCTGGAGTACTGAAATGTTTTTTTCCTGGGTCAGACAATGGAAGCTATACAACACAAAGACGGTCCCAATTTCAGAAGCCCATATCTTAACGAACAAATGAAACATAAGTACTCTGCCCACTACACCCATTCAACAGTGGAACCAATTCAGTGTACTGGTTTTTAGTATCATAGCCCATAATAATCTGAAAACACAAAATGCCACTTCTAAAATACCACAGTCCACAGATATGATGTAATTCTCAGTACCTATAACAGAGCTTGCCAGAGATGGAGACAGGTGGAGAGTGTCTGGCTGTGTAACTCTTTGTCATGCAAAGACCAGATGATCTCCATTTTAGTGTACCTGTCTTTCAGGGAGGTGGCTTTCTCAATTACAAAAGAATCTATTTCAACTCATGTGAGCATTTATCACTCATTTAACAGGGTGCCAAGATCCATGCTTCTAGGTGAAGTTAGCTTGGATCTGGGTGAAAGAATCTGGCTCCTAACTACAATACCAGTATTAATACAGATTAATTTATTATAAGTAAAATTGATCTTCGAAACAGAAACTCTGAGAAGGAAAAAGAAATAGAAGTGCACTGCAACTTCTAGCAAGCAGTAATTCTGAGATCGGTTGTTTATCATGATAGGAAATTAATGTCCCTTAGAAACCAGACACAAGACTTAGGGTCTGTATGAGGGTATAGGAACCGCCCTCATCCTTTCCTGATTTCTAGAAGGTCTTAGAGATTCCTGGTACCAAGATGTGCACTCCCAAGAGGCACATTCTTGGTGGAGAAGTAAATTTTTGTAAATTCCATAAAAATTCAGACATACTGCTATGAAAACATATTCCCTTATGTTTCAAAATTTAAAAAAATATATACATGCAAAGGATTTGGCGCCCTCTAGGTCAATGCGGGTCCAGGTTTCCATTGATTCTTCTCACATCAACAGGATGGATAAACCCATGAAATTGAATGTAGTTTGTTATCACTGGCAGCACCGGTGTAACTGCACTGATCACACACAATTTAAAACAAAACTTGAATTCTGGACTCCACCTTTTAAAGCAATGTAAGCCATAAAGAGATACGTATGTCTAACCTGAACTGGATGTTAGTTTTTGGAAAGTTCACTGGTTCTTTTTGCTTGTCTATTAATAGTGGTAAACATTCAGTGATTAACAAAAAATAAACTACCGGTAATTGTTCCAAAGGACTTAACATTTATTTTAGTAATAGTAAGTTAAAATATTTTCCCTTAAGCTTCAACTATATAATCATCAATAAAAATAGCTAAATGTATTGAACTTACCATGATAACTTAGCACAAAGAAACCACTTGTTGTGAAGTCACTGTGGAACTTGATGAGAATCTGGTTTGAAGTACTGTAGACAGACTCCAAGGCAGTGTTGCCACTAAACTGGCCAATCTGAGGAGAACTTTGGTCTGGCCCATCCCTAAAAAAAAAAAAAATCAAAAGAAAAATAATATTAAGGGTAGGTTTCACCATTAATTTTAGGTAAATGCAATGCTGAAGGATTATGTGGTATTTTTGCTGGTGGGTAATTTTTTCTAGGTGTAATACAGTATTTTTTGCCTGTCCCAAAATGGGCATATATTTAAATTTTCTAAAAAAAAATATATATTGTAAAGGTTTAGATTATTCCTTGCATTTAAAATAAAACAGGAATATTAATGCTCTGAATGCTCCTTTGAGGAGGAAATGTGTAACTTGAATGGTAAGGTGGAAAATGCCCATGACAGAAGATGCTTTAGGGTGCTTCAGAATTTCTGAATATAAGTTTCTCCACTTACTACCTATTGGAATAAATGCTCTATTTTCTCCCTGGGTTTGGGTGGTACTTTTTTTCTTGAAACACTCTCACTTTTATATAGCCAAAATGACAAATATGGACATTAGATTCATAGGCCATACTGTTGTTGCCTCCCATCAATTTCTAGCAGTATTACAGAAGAGGAACCACACATTTTCTGTTGATTCATAGACTCATAGAACTATAGGGTTAGAAGGGACCACAAGGGCCATTGAGCCTAATCCTCTGCTAGATGTATCCAAACCATCCAAGACAGATGGCTATCCAGTCTCCTTTTGAAAACGTCCAGTGAAGGAGCTTCCACAACTTCTCTAGGCAGTCTGTTCCATTGTCTGACTGTTCTTACCGTTAGGAAGTTTTTCCTGAGATTTAATCTAAACCTGCCATGCTATAGTTTGAAGCCATTGCCTCTTCCCCTGCCCTCTGTGGCAAGATAGAACTTTTCTCCATCTTTTTTATGGCAGCCTTTCCAGTATTAAAAGCCTGCTATCCTGTCGCCCTTAGTCTCCTCTTTCCAAACTAAACATACTAAACATCCTTCAGCCTTTGCTCATATGACTTGCATCTCATCCCTTTGATCATCTTTGCTGCTCACCTCTGGATCCTTTCCAGTTTCTCTACATCCTTTCTATGCATTGGTGACCAAAATTGGATGCAGTACATCAGCTGAAGCCTAATTAGCATGGAGTAGAGTGGTACTTTCATCTCCCTTGACTTTGTTAATATAACCCAAAATTCTATTTACCTTTTTTGCAACAGCATCTTGACTCATGTTGAGTTTGTGATCCACCTCAACTTCCAGATCCTTCTCAGCCATGCTGCTGCGAAGCCAGTTATCTCCCTGATTCTGTATTTATGCATTTGATATTTTTCCCCAAAGCGAAGCACTTTACATTTGTCTTTACTGAATTTCATTTTGTTGTTTATAGTCCAATTCTCCAATTTCACAACATCTCTTTGAATTTTAGTAAAAAGATAAGGCGTACTTGTGGCACCTTAGAGACTAAATATTTTATGAGAGCATAAGCTTTCGTGAGCTACAGCTCACTTCATCGGATGCATACAGTGGAAAATATAGTCGGGAGATTTTATATACACAGAGAACATGAAACAATGGGTGTTACCGTACAGACTGTAACAAGAGTGATCGGGAAAGGTGAGCTATTACCAGAAGGAGAGCGGGGGTGGGGCGGGGAGGGAACCTTTTGTAGTGATAATCAAGGTGGGCCATTCCCAGCACTTTACAAGAACAGTAGGAGGGGAAATAAACAAGGGGAAATAGTTTTACTTTGTGTAATGACACATCCACTCCCAGTCTTTATTCAAGCCTAAGTTAATTGTATCCAGTTTGCAAATTAATTCCAATTCAACAGTCTGTCCTTGGAGTCTGTTTTTGAAGATTTTTTGCTAAAGAATTGCCACTTTAAGGTCTGTAATCGAGTGACCAAAGAGAAGTGTTCTCCGACTGGTTTTTGAATGTTATAATTCTTGACATCTGATTTGTGTCCATTTATTCTTTTGCGTAGAGACTGTCCAGTTTGGCCAATGTACATTGCAGAGGGGCACTGCTGGCACATGATGGCATATATCACATTGGTAGATGCACAGGTGAACGAGCCTCTGAGAGCATAGCTGATGTGATTAGGCCCCATGATGGTGTCCCCTGAATAGATATGTGGACACAGTTGGCAATGGGCTTTATTGCAAGGATAGGTTCCTGGGTGAGTGTTTTTGTTGTGTGGTTGCTGGTGAGTATTTGCTTCAGGTTGGGGGGCCATCTGTAAGCCTGTCTCCCAAGAACTGTGAGAGTGATGGGTCGTCCTTCAGGATAGGTTGTATATCCTTGATGATGCATTGGAGAGGTTTTAGTTGGGGGCTGAAGGTGATGGCTAGTGGTGTTCTGTTATTTTCTTTTATTGGGCCTGTCCTGTAGTAGGTAACTTCTGGTTACTCTTCTGGCTCTGTCAATCTGTTTCTTCACTTCAGCAGGTGGGTACTGTAGTGGTAAGAATGCTTTATAGAGATCTTGTAGGTGTTTGTCTCTGTCTGAGGGGTTGGAGCAAATGCGGTTGTATCATAGAGCTTGGCTGTAGACAATGGATCGTGTGGTGTGGATGAAAGCTGGAGGCATGTAGGTAAGCATAGTGGTTAGTAGGTTTCTGGTATAGGGTGCTGTTTATGTGACCATCGCTTATTAGCACCGTAGTGTCCAGGAAGTGGATCTCCTGTGTGGACTGGTCCAGGCTGAGGTTGATGGTGGGATGGAAATTGTTGAAATCATGGTGGAATTCCTCACGAGCTTCTTTTCCATGGGTCCAGATGATGAAGATGTCATCAATGTAGCGCGAGTAGAGTAGGGGAATTAGGGGACGAGAGCTGAGGAAGCGTTGTTCTAAGTCAGCCATAAAAATGTTGGCATACTGTGGGGCCATGCGGGTACCCATAGCAGTGCCGCTGATTTGAAGGTTTACATTGTCTCCAAATGTGAAATAGTTATGGGTCAGGACAAAGTCACAAAGTTCAGCCACCAGGTTTGCCGTGACATTATCGGGGATACTGTTCCTGATGGCTTGTAGTCCATCTCTGAGTGGAATGTTGGTGTAGAGGGCTTCTACATCCATCGTGGCTAGGATGGTGTTTTCAGGAAGATCACCGATGGATTGTAGTTTCCTCAGGAAGTCAGTGGTGTCTCGAAGATAGCTGGGAGTGCTGGTAGCGTAGGGCCTGAGGCGGGAGTCTACATAGCCAGACAATCCTGCTGTCAGGGTCCCAATGCCTAAGATGATGGGGCGTCCATAATTTCCAGGTTTATGGATCTTGGGTAGCAGATAGAATACCCCTGGTCAGAGTTCTAGGGGTGTGCGGATTTGTTCTTGTGCTTTTTCAGGGAGTTTCTTGAGCAAATGGTGTAGTTTCTTTTGGTAACCCTCAGTGGGATCAGAGGCTAATGGCTTGTAGAAAGTGGTGTTGGAAAGCTGCCTAGCAGCCTCTTTTTCATATTCCGACCTATTCATGATGACGACAGCACCTCCTTTGTCAGCCTTTTTGATTTTAGCTATCTTCCAAAGTGTTTGTAAAACCTTCTAGCTTTGAGTCATCTACAAATTTGATCAGTATGCTCTCTATTCCCACATCCAGGTCATTAATAAAGATGTTAAATAAAACCGGACCCAAAACAGATGCCTGTGGAACCCCATTAGAGACCTCCTTCCAGTCAGACATCATTCCATTAATAGTTACTCTTTTTTTTTAATGTTAGTTCTGCTGATCCTGAATTTCTCCAGCTTACTTATGAGAATGACATGTGGAACTATGTCAAAAGCCTTCCTAAAGAACAGGTATATTTTGTCCCCGGCATTCCCCCAATCCACCAAACCAATTACCTAATTAAAGAAGGAAAACAAGTTAGTTTGGCCTGATTCAGGCATTTCTGGATGAATTGAATAATGTACCACATTTAGTGTATATAAAAACTTAAGGTGAAATCCTAGCCTCAATGCAGTCAAAGGCAAAACTCCTATTGACATAAATGGGATCAGAATTTCACCCTAAAACTGTATCTGAACTACTATACATGTAAATGTTACTGACATTTATTATTCTGAGGGCCAGTTTTTTAAAGGAGCTTCAGATGACAGCATTTCAACATCTAACAATTGAATTTGTGGGCAGAATTAGATGTCAAAGTTATCATTTCTACCTAAACCTAAGTATGGGCATAAAAATATAGGGCATTTAAATTGGCTCATTTAATCATTAATGTAAACAGCTTCCTAGTTTTTAATGAATTTTCTTGTTTTTGCTGCAGTTTTAATGTTGGGTAACAAAAGTTCTCACTGAAAAGAAAGTGTTTAAAGATAAAGATACATAATTAATTATGGCATATGCACAATTTCACGTTTTTCTTATAATATTTCCTTCAAGATTCTTAAACAAAAAGGGGTGCTTAATAGAAATTATTGTTCTCTGTTCCAATGTTTAAATAATAGCTACTTTAGAGCAGTTCATGGTCTGCATCATGTAACTATTTATTTCAAAATGTCTTGTTCTTTCTGCATTGTTGAAATTATGGATCTTTGTTTTGTGCATCTTTGTTTCATGACTAGCCAAGCAATTCATCTGGAAATAGGCAGGCTAGTAGAAACCTGAAATTTATTGGTTGAGTTGAATAATAAAGATTAGAAATGGGAAAAACCTGGCAGGACATCCAGTCCACCCTCTGAAATGTGCAAGATAGTTCCTAATGACTATTCATTTGTGCTTTGTTCAGCCTGACTTTGAATATCTTTAGTGATGAATCTCCCATAACTGACCTCAGCAGACTATATCATATTTTAACTCTATTTCATATTCTAGTTCTATTACCATGCCTTCACCCCTCCAAGCTATTGAACTCAGTCTTTTCATGATATGACTATTTCTTTATCTTGGATTTATCAATAACATTATTTTATACTTGATTTGATACTATATTTGATACTTTTAAAACTCTACATAGGCTAGTGACAAATTGAAACCATTACCTCCCCAGTCCTTGATGAGCTACCTGGCTCAGTAGTTAATTCATGTCAAGATTCATATCAACTGGCACTAGAGCTGTGTGCAAGACAGAAATTCCATATTGTGGAGAATTTTGAAATTTCAAATTCTGGCTTCATTCCATACCAGAATAAAATACAAAAAATTCAAAATTCACCGCAAAACATTTTGTTCTGAAAATGTCAAAACAAGACATTTCAACATTGTTGGATTTTTTGCCTTCCATTTTTCTCAGAACAATTTTTTAGTAAAACTTACATAATTTTTTGAAGAATTTAAATTTTGATAAAAACTGAATTTTCCAAAAGAAAACGGTTCACTCAGTTTTTCTGACCAGCTCCAAGCAGCACATTCTTCACAATGTCAGATTTTTTTAATTACATCACTTTAGTGTAATTATTTATTTATATAACAACAAATACAGTATGCTAGATAGTTTAGTTACATGGTCCCTGCCCTAAAGACTTAACAATTTCAAGACAACATAAAAATGGAGTGAAAGGAAAGCAATGAGGAGTATAATCATAACAATGTAATGAGCACTGAGGTTTACTTTTATTATTGCTTTTGAGGGCCTTGGGAGGCTGTTTGGAAATAAATTTAAGGAGAGACAATGAGGAGGAGGCAGGGTGAACTAGGTCATGGAAGAAACTGCACGTACATGAGGTCACATTGCAGGAGGCATGTAGGGGACAGTGAGAGGAAGACTAGATGAGGTTGGTAATTATGCAGTTTGGGCAGAGTTAAAAGTGTGAGGGATGAGCGAGAGGAGACAAGAAAGTAAAGACAAGCAGAATTAAAGTTATTGAGGGCTGTGAAGCCCGGGACAAGCACCATAAATTTGATGCAGAAGGTGACTGGGAGAAAGTAAAGGAATTCCAAGAGCACCAGAACATGCTAAGAGCAGCAGGCAGGGGAGACAATGTTTTTGGTGGCATGTTGGAAAGAATGAAGGAAGCAGCAAGATGAAAGTCTGGGCTACAAGGAAGAAAGAGTTTGCAGTCGTCAAGATGGGAAATGATTAGGACCTCACATGAGAATGAACAGGAATAGTAATGGACAGGTATATGGGAGATTATTGTATATGCATGGCTATGATTAAAATTTCCGCCAAATTTCCATTTCCATTTATCCAAGATATATATCTTGGTGTAACAGAACTGGCAAACGAACAATGGATGGAGATATAGTAATGAATTAGTCCAGATAATCCCGTTAACTGTTCTATAGAATCCATAATTTAAGTATCTCACGCTGCAGAGCATTTTAATTGAAATACACGTAAGCAAGCTTTAGACCAATCAATCACCACAGAAGTGTCTAAAGCATACAATGATGCCTGTGCCCACATGATTATTTATGTTTCCTCCTACAGCACTCTGTGGCAAGTGTCTTTGAGTATCTGTCTCACTGAGCGCACCCTAGGTTCAGTTCTGTTTTAACTAAGAGGCTCAGCTATAGTTGACCTGTTGACCCAAATCCTATGTTGTGTGCAGTGTTTTTGGAGCTGTGTCGGTCCCAGGATATTAGAGAGACAAGGTGGGTAAGGTAGTATCTTTTTTAGACCAACTTTTTTGGTGAGTCAGTCAAGCTTTCAAACTACACAGAGCTCTTCAACAGGTATGGAAAAGGTACTTGAGTAGTCCCTATGTACTAACTACATATGCTAAACTATTTGTTCAATTTTGTCTTTAGCTGTGACATTCTTAGTATCTTTCCCAGACTCAAAGAAGAGTTCTGTGTAGTTCAAAACTTGTTTCTCTCAATAACTAAAGCTAGACCAATAAAAGATATTACCTCACCCAACTTGTCTGTCCAACTCCTATATTTTACTTACAACTATATCAAGAATATAGTCTCTTTTTTATATGCTCTAGAACTGATGATTCCACAAAGCAACCATGTAAAATGCTAAGAAATTGCTTCTCTAAATCTTTTCCTGATATGAAATTGGAACAGTTCATATGTGCATAGTTGAACTTGCCAGTTATTACACTTTTATTAAACAGAGTTACCTCTTTGATCTTTGTCAGCACTGTGCACTCAATATCCTTTTCTTGATCAAGAGATTGCTCGCATAAATTTAGGAGAATATTTTTATTCTCATGACATGGGATGTACACCAACATCCTTCACAATGACAGCATCAGTGCCTGTCTCAAATATCTACAAGACAATGGACAACACTCTGAGATCCACCCCAAATACACTGCCAATCTCATCTATTTCATCATCATCCATACTCATTTTACATTCAACAACAAACCTTGGGAAAAGCCATGGGTAAATAGATGGCTCAATATGCCACCATCTTCATGAGCCACCTTGAGGAAGAATTTCTGGGTAAATGCATAACAAAAACAATGATATGCCAGAGATACATCAATGATATTTTCATCCTCTGGACAGACTACCTAAACTCTCTCTTAGATTTCCACCACAACTTCAGCAATAATTATCCTTCCATTAAATTTTCTCTAGAACACTCCCACACCAGCATCAGTTTCCCGGACATCACAATCAGCTTCAGCAATAGAACCCTGCAGACAACTATACACAAGAAACCCACGGATCACCAGACATATCTTCACAGATCCAGTAATCACCCCAAACACAATAAGAAATCTGTTATCTATAGCCAGGCACTCTGATATCACAGAATATGCTTTGAGGAGAAAGTCCAGGATATACACTTTAATTCACCAAACAAGCCAACTCCAACAAAGTAGCAGACTGCATCTCGGAATGGGCCACCCAAGTCCTCTGAAAGAACCTGCTTCAACAAAGAAATGAACCCCCCTCTGACTGCACACCCCTAGTTGTCACCTACCACCCCACACTGGAACCCACATGGACAACCATTAAACAATTTCAACCCACACTTGTAACCCATACTGAAAGGAATCTTTCCTGAATCCCCTATTTTGATATTCAAAGAATCCCTCAACCTTGCCAGCTCATAGTCAGAAGCAAGCTCCACATAGACCAGGACATACCAACAATATGCAGCACCAGTCCCTGCCATAATAGATGCAAAACCTGCAGACATATCTCCACTGCTATGATGATCAACATTCCCAACCACACACCATTAAATGCTCCAGTCACAGCTATTTGGAAAAAAAATGGGACAATCACTATGCTCTCAAATGAACTCATACAAACTAAACCATCATTTCACTTGTGGGTGAACACTTTTCAAAAAGCGATTGCTCTATAGCCGATCTACCATTCCTCTTTCTCAAAGGAAATCTGCACAACAATGTCCATAGATGAGCCTGAGAGGTTAAATTCATAACTTTGCTAGATAGTAAAAATCATGGACTGAATAGAGAAACTGGATTGGTGGCTTATTACAACAATCTATAACCCACTAACTTGCCCATCCCCAGCTTTTTTCTTCTTTCTCCCCTGTGACTGGAGAGGTGTTAACTGGTCACTTCACCTTGAATGGTTCCTGGACACACATGTTAACTTCTTATGCTTAAAAATCTATTCCATCTTTTATTTACCTGTGACACTCTGAGTACATTTCCCAGGTCTTATGAAGAACTCTGTTTAAGTCTGAAAGTTTGTCTCTCACATCAGCAGAAGTTGGTCCAATAAAAAGATATTACCTCATTCACCTTGTGCTCTAATGGGTGAAGTCAATATTCAGTGAGAGTCCTCTTTACATGTTCTGCTTTATAACTTGACTAAACTCTCCAAACAAGTAAAATATCAAACTACTGATCCTATACCACTGATGCCAGTGGTATAGGACATTGACTTCAATGGGAACAGGATTGCCTTCATTCATCAAGTTTATTTTATCCCTATTTAGGTACTTCATGAAAGAAAATATAATATGCCCATTTTATCATTGGTCTAGTCTTTCAAATCCATCATTGTCAGTAAATAGAATCAGACATTAAGCAGAAATCTGTGACACATAACCAAAATGTTACTTTTAATTTCTGACTTGTTACACTCTCACATATAGTAGAATAAATCAATAATTGTGCCTACTTACCATACAGTTATGAAATCATATATTGGCTCTGTTTGAAGAACAGTAAAATTTATGTAGATTCCATAACCAGGTGGTACTCGGACAAGCCAAAAGCAGTCCTGAAAGTTTGGGTACTCATCAGGGTATCCAGGAGAATATATGGTGCCATTCATAGCAGTTATATTTCCTCCACAGAGAGCTTAAAAACAAATACACACAAAAAACAACAACAAACACATGTATTTTCACTGCAGGAGCACTCAATAACTTTTGCATTCTTTCTAGATGGTGTGAAATCCTTATTTGTGAATACATTGAACATGTGCATAGTTGAACTGTGTTATGGAAAACTAAAGTAGGTCAGCTGTATATGGGAAACGAAACAGCTATTGAGCTTTTACAAACAGCAAGAGGCCCAACCCTGAAGTCCTTACTCAGTTGAATCTCCCAGAAAAAAAATAAATAAAAAGAACATGGTAGTTCTGACTAAGAGAAGGCTTGAAGACTGGCTCCCAAATCCATTTTTAGATAATAGGCTAAATTCTACCTGACCACGTGTGGATGCACAAGATGAGGAAAACAGTTCAATGACTTTCTTCTTTGTTGCCCTGTGTAGAGGCCAGGGACAGTTACATTGGGAGTGCAGGAATTGCTCTCGCATAGTGTCCTCGGGGTGTAGCTAGACAAAATGCATTGGGGGTGATGATGGATAGATGGAACTGACTTGGTGTGAGTGTGGAGGGAGAGAAAGTATGCAGTGCAGAACAAGAAGGAAAGCAATTTTGCATTTCCCAAGAGTGGTTCTGGCTAAGTAAGCAAGAATTCTTCCTACAGTTTCCTGAAGAAGTGTGCCCTCTCAATCCTTCATCCAGTGCACTTATGGCTCTAAAGTTTTTAGTTATATATATGCATTACATAATAATGTCTAAGGCAGACTGCTGAACTCATGATTTTCCCCTCATACTTTTTCTCTCTAATTTTTCCTATTTCTCTATAGACAACATTGAGGGACTAGGGCATAGAATCCAAAGTGTATCCTGTATATGCCCACATCATCCTTAGTGGTGCAGTATGGAGACTTTCAGCATTCTACTTGGCATGCAGGGCTATACGGAGATCTATGTCTATCTTCTCCACAGCCAAGCAAGCCACACATTGCATTTCTGCTGCTTTTATATTTAATGTGTCCACAGAGACAAGCAAATGATTTGGGACAATTTCTTAACTATGCTAGGATGAAGACCAACAACTGGAATTTATTAGGGCTTTATCAGAATCAAATATCTTAGAAAATCAGAATCTCAAAGAAATGACAGTGAATTATTTTTTTCTCCTCTTTTGGCATGGAAGCAAAATGATGAAAAAAATCTGTATATTGAGATCTGATTCAGGCTGTTTGACTCAAGGAGGCAGGCATTATTTGATAAGTCATATTGTTAGGATATAGATATTCAGGTCTGTCTGTAAAGGCCTATACTCTAAGAATTTAGGTGTATTCTTATCACTTGGCCAGTTATAGAGGTATAAAAGAAAGAATCAAAATCACTGTCTCCCGGTGTAAGGTCCTTCTCTTACTGTGACAGTCTGAGGCCCTGTGCTTAGGCTATGGCCTTTGGCTAAGCAGCAGAGGCAGCCATAAGCTGGGAAGCGACCGGTCACATCCTCACATTCCAACCTAGTCACACTGAAATAAGGTGCTATTGGGCTGTTAGGAATACAATCCTGTCCTGATAATGCCTATCACCTCCAGAGAAAGGGAAGTGCCAAAAGATGTAAAAGGAAACTTAGTTTGATAGCATCCTGTCTGGCAAGAACTCACTTATCAATAGCTGGGATGTGAAATCCTCACTTCTGTATTGTTTTGTCATTATAGTTCCCACTTTGCTATTGTTTGTCTGTATAATATCTGTGTGGTTCTGTGATTGTTTCTGTCTGCTGTATAATTAATTGTGCTGGGTGTAAACTAATTAAGGTGGTGGGATATAATTGGTTAAATAATCATGTTACAATATGTTAGGATTGGTTAGTTAAATTTCACTAAAATGATTGGTTAAGGTATAGCTAAGCAGAACTCAAGTTTTACTATATAGTCTGCAGTCAATCAGGAAGTGGGTGGGTGTGTGGGTGGGAAATGGGAACAGGGAATGGGGGTGGGGAAATTGGAATCATGTTTACCTAAAGGGGGAAATGGGAACAGGGACACAGGTAAGCCTCTGTGGTGTCAGAGCTAGGAAGGGGGACACTAAGGAAGGAAACTGGAATCATGCTTGCTGGAAGTTCACCCCAATAAACATTGAATTGTTTGCACCTTAGGACTTTGGGTATTGTTGCTCTCTGTTCATGTGAGAAGGACCAGGGAAGTAAGTGGGTGAAGGAATAAGCCCCCTAACACATACATTTATAGTATGTTAAAACAAATATATTACATTAAATATTGTTAAAAAAAATAAAAAAAATATTCTCCTCTCCAGTTAAGCATACAAGAAAAACAAAACAAAAAATACCAACTTGATTTTCATGCTTTGGAGAACTTTAATCTGAAATAACAACAAATGCAGGTAGAAGATACCTAATTATCTTTAAAAAAGCAATCACGACATAGTAAAATATTTACACATTTACTTAATAAAGATATTACTTCAGATGCTTGCACAAAAAATGAACAGATGCAATTCCTCTGCAAGTTGAGCCATCTTGCCATTCCCTCGTTATCTAGTACATTAGATCATAACCACTGCCAATTAGGTTGACCACCCATCTGCGTCCCTTCCTAACGATTACAGGAAATGCCAGACTCTGCCTGTAAAGAAGATCACTAAACAGCTACATCCACTCGGCAAACAGCTAGCTCACATGGGACCAAAACAGACAAACACCAGGACTTCAACAACACAATCTGTGGTCAATAAGTTTTTTTTTTCCTCATTATCTTATTGCCAACTAGTCACCCAACCTGATCTGCATCACAGAAACCTAGCTGACACAGTCGGTCTGGTGTCCTTTTACCTGGTCTCCTCAGGAAACTTTTTTCACCACAGAAATAGATGCAGAAATACCTTCTGTAAGCAGCATAGCCATTCTATTTCCTTCTGGGCTCAAATGCAGGAAAAGCTCCCTCAAATCAAAATCCTTTGCAGCTGCTCACTTCATATGTGAGCCCACAAGTAAAGCTAACATGGATATACTTCTAGCTCTACATCCTCAAATTCCAAACAATTTAAGTGGCACGGCAAAATAAACTTGCAAACAGAGCTAACCAGAGGAGGAAAATTCTGTTTTGCAACAACTTTTAAGGTTTCTTAATTTATTTATTTTTCTGTTGCAGAAAGATAACAAAACCATGTGTATGTCTGACTCAGGTTCAAATCCCTGATTAGCCTTATTCAGAGCAGAGTTTTTCATTCCAAATCAAGCAGAGCAGGGACTTAACCCTAGGTTTTACAAATCCCATCCCAGTAATCTAGCCACCTAGTTATGGACTTTTTCCAACAAAATTTTGTGTAAACTGATAAATCTCCATGAAATATTTTGGTTTTGACAAAACAGCCCAATTCCAACCAGCTCTTCTCTCAGACTGCTTTCTGTCTAAGAAAAACACAGGGCTCTACCAACTGAGCTGAAAGAGAAATCTTAAGGAGCTGTCTGTGGCAGTAGTAATAAGTAAAGTAAGGCTTTTCAGTACAGCCTGTAGACAGACAACAAATTATTAAACAGTAAGAGAGGTCTGATTTGATGAAGTAAAGGGAAGGGGAATATGGATGGCATATCTTTACACAATACATACCTTCACACCTGGGGAGAGGATGGTTCCAATTACGACTGACTCCATGTAGACAAGTCAGTGCTGAATTTCCAATTAAGGTGTACCCAGGAAAACACTCAAATGAAATTGTTTGTCCTACAGTAAAGTCATTTCCAATAACAAAACCATTACGGAATGGCCGGGGGTCAGGACAGCTTTGCAACTGATAAGCTGAAATAAATAATAATATTTTTTTTAAAATAGTTCTAAAATGTAATATCAGTTCTGATCTGTATGTTAATGCTTTAGTATTAGAAGCTTTACATTTAGGGTGACAAAAGGAAACTCCTTGCTCTTCTTTCATATTTCACCAAAGGAAGAAGAATATAAAGCCTTACAGTCATTTAGTCACTTTATGACACAGCAATAATCAAAGACCATCTGATCTGCATAGGGGAGAATGGTGGCGCTATACCCCAGCCAGGGCGGTAGGAAGTAACCATGCAACACCATCAGGAGCTCATTCATTCACACAGGAAGCAGTCACTGCTACATGCCTTGAGGTGTTCACTGACCTCTCCTTTTTGCTGGTATGTGCAAAAAAGCAACAGTATACCATGGCTTTAAATATTTTGGAGTGTATTGCCCCTACCTATGCACTAATGGGAGATATTCTTGCACTTTGGAAAGCACAAGAACTGCAGTTTTGTCCAGCTCCTGTTCAGAAGGAGAAGAGAGTGACAGAATATGCTCCTTATGCCCTCTCCCCATGAACCTATGCAAAGTCAGGCCACTCCTGGTTCTGTCGATGACTACTAACTGCAGCCCAATGCATTACATATGCTGAAAGAGAACAGCTGACATTAAGGCTACTTATCTTCATCTCCACTCTGTTTTTTCCTAGCAAATCTAAAAATATAAAAGGTCCCAACACTGTGCTTCGACATCACAGATTTACTGGTGAAAGTGTAAAGAGTATAAACCTATTTCACAATTTCAGATGGCCTTTTTCAAGAAGTCATGAAATACCCAGACTTCCTCTGCCTTGTATCGTGGAATTGTTGAGGACAGAGGTGTTCCACCAAATCTGGACAATTTGGAGACCCCAATTTGGAGACCATGATTGGACCCCTATATACATAGGTTAGTATCAATATCTCTCTAAAATGTTGAAAGCATTAAGAACAATTTTTCAGGACCCTTCATCACACATGCAGTGTCTCTTCCAAAATATATTTAATAGATGTAGCTCTGATTAATTAATAAATAATAATAATCTACACTTATATAGCATTGTATCACACTTTTGTGGTGCATAGATCTCAAAGTGCTCCTTGGCAAACAGCATATTATTTTGTTCATATGGCACTAAATCTAGATTCCCAAAGAAGCCAACTAGAATTTGCCTAAACGTGGAGTTAGGAACATGTTAGAAGAGACTTCAAGATTTGGGATTTGGAGTGTGATTCTGGTCATTCTAACATTTTCTAAGAAGCTTTACTGCAGGGTGGTTTCTATAATAACATGGGGTATTCAGTTTAGTCTGGATCTTTACCAATTCAGATGGTGGCTAGATGATGCATCTCACATAAGCCATACCATGAAAATGGTTTTTATTTAAAATATGTCGGCCTTTTCTTTGAACAAGAGTGCTGATCCAAATCCTTCAGAATGTGGCTATGTCACCAACAACTTTGTTTTTATCAGTCTTCACAAGCTCTACAGGGCTGGCCTGCTTAGCACTTGTGCAGGAGTTTTCCAAAGAAATCACAGGCTGCTGCAGAAAGTGGATCTGGTGATTCACTGCATGGTATTGTTCCCTCTTCGACTATATCAAACCAATGTCCCAGAATGACATTCTTTTCTCACTCCCCTCAACCCTCATTCGATGGGGGAATGACTGGGTCCCAGCAATGGGTTGGCTGAGGACCAAGATGGGTAAAGGAGGAGGGCTGTCAGCAGTCTCCCCCGCCCCCCATGGATGTAAATGATTATAGAATTACCTGCATCCCACACTTTTACCCGCCATATACCCCCTGATATTTAGGAATAAAGTTATGGCCTAATTAAACAACATCCAGTGTCTCCTGTCATTCTTCTGGCATAGCCAGACAATGGTATTAAGGCCCACTGTGCTGTTAAATTTCCTACACCTTATTTCCAAAGGAGTAGGAATATGATCTACAATGTACTGTCCACTTCCAACACAGACAATTATTTGTCTTTATACATTCCCACTGCACTTTAAATGGATATAGTACTCATCTTCATTTTTTCCCCAAAATGATTATTTGATCTAAATTGTTAAGTAGCCTCTGCATCCCACCACAGTGCCAATTTAATTTATTAAATTGTGCATAACACTTTGTTTTTGAAACATGCACAAATCTTTTCCAGAATAAGCCTTCATATTTATTTTCTAACAATGAAAAAATAGCCTTTAACAACCAGCTTGTTCACACATAAGTGTATCAAATCACTCACCTTGGTATATAATATGAAAGCCTTGTTTGTTCTGTGAGTAGTCACTGTGAAAATATAAGCTGGTTTCATGAGTTGTACTAAACAGAGAAGCTGGTAACTGAGGACCACTAAGTCTCCCAATAACAGTACTAGTTTCTGTAGATCCACTTCTTACTTCTAAGTAATCATGTATTGTCTCAGTTGAGAAATTTACGAATTGCAAATGCACACCTGAAAAACAATATGGGCAAACAAAAGCGTTTGGTATCCAATGAATAAAGATCAGTTATGCAAATTATATACAGATGAACATTAGAAATTCATGTATTAGTGGTATTAAACAATTACAATTATACTGCAGGATGTCATGTTGGTTACTCAGTAAAAAACAGTCTTTCCTCTTTTTACAGTAATTACTAAACCTAATGCCCCAGCAAGAGAAAGAATACTGATGTTGAAAGTGCTGTCTGTCCAAAGACATACAAACCAAAGCCTGGACCTTTGAGGTAATTAAAAATCCCATGGCATGTTTTGCAAAACTAAGGGTTTTATTCCTAATATCTTTGCCAAATTCCACTTTTGGTAATTACAGTCTAATAACCTCAATTGTACCTTTCATTTCAGTTGTGTTCCATCCAAGAAAAATATGCATTTCAATGGTAGATAAAGTGATCTCTAAATAATATACTTCAGCGTGCTTTGATTTTTTTAAAGGGGGCACTATGTACAAATCAATAAATACCATATACATAATTTATTTCAGTCTTTCAAAAGAGGGTGTACTCTAACATTATGGAATACATTTTTCTGCACTTCACACTAGGAATTAGAAATGCAGTTCTTATACTTAATTCCCCACGCACTGTGCTGAAGGATGCTCTTATAAATAATGAGACAGTTCTGCATCTTTGATTCAATGAGGAACAACAAAAGAATTTACGAGATGAGTTGCAGATTATCTGTCCCCTCCAGATGATTTGTTACAATTATTAGGGGACAGCAGAAAGAGGAACTGCTCAACCAAAATACAGGATACTGGACCCATTAAACATTTTCCCTTTTTATGTTGTTTTGAATAAGGTAAAATAAAACAGCATTTTTGTTTTGTCTGAAGTTATTTAATGCCACTGTACAATGATAATGCAGTGCTTTCATTACAAAGATGATTGAGTCCCTTTGGTGGCAAAGACAATCATCATGATTTCATATAATGTTCAATTAAGACATATAATGTCAATATAATTATTGAATAATCATTAATAATTTTGTAACTATCTAAATCTTAACATTTAAATAGTGTTTGTCACTGCAACCTCTAGAGATTTCTTTCCGGATATAATGCAAGCTTTGTGAGTAGTTTTCTGAGATATGTAACATTTGTATTTTATAGGAACAAGTTTAGTACATGATTTAATTACAATTACTTCTGCCTCTGTACCTATGCTCTGTTTGCTTTGGAGAAAATCTCATAACAACATACAGACTTCTTCCATTATAAATTTGTTCTCTCCTTCTTTGATTCTGCCATCCTTTCAAGTTTAGGTTAACATGACTAAAACTAAACCTGCTGTGTTTTTCCTCTCTAAAATAACATCCATTTCGCCCATTCTCTGTTTCTGTTGGCAAAACCACCTTCCATCCAGTCATTCAGGCTCATAAACTCTCTCTCTCACACATCATGCAATCAGCTTGTGTCCCAATCTTGCCCCTTTCTTGTTCTGTAACATTTTTAGAGTTGGTAATTTATTTCAGTTCACAGACCTAAAACTTCAAATGCCTCATAATCATGGATGGTTGCTTGATAAGTGCCATTTCCTCCCCTCTAGCCTCCTTGACTCTCACATTCCATGCTCACCCTTCCACTCCATGCAAATGGCAGCTCTGAAATAATCTTTGTTGCCTGTCACTCAAGTCACAATGGCCCTTCTCTCTTTTAATTACTCCACCGTTGCTCTCTTCCACTATATCAAGTTCAAACTTTTTGCCTTCTCTTTCCAGACCTTTTAAAAACCATTTCCATCTTCCCTACTTGTCCACTTTCATTGAAATTCTGTCATCCTTCCATTTTGACTCAATGTTGTGTTTGTTTGTCTCATTAATGTCTTCATATTTTTCTGCTTTGGATATCCTCCATTAACTGATCCATAAGTTTATTAGTCTCTCCTGAATTAGGCATACAATGGCACAACAAACATTTTTTATATATATAATCAGGGAAAAATCTCAGAAAGAATAGCAAAAATATCAAATGAAAAATCCATTTAAATCAATTGCAAATTAGCCATGATTGAATATTCATATTTAACTAATAGTTGAAAATAACTGTAAATTAAGTGCCCTTTGTTTTTAGTACTTTCTCACACAAACAGTGGTGAAGATAAAGATGATCTGAAAGTTAAAAAAGCCTGTAACCAAAAATTCAAACTCAGGAATGTACCCTTATTTGAAAAGTACTTAGTCAGGTGCTTAAGTCCTATTGAATGGCAGGAGCACTGTAGAAAAAAAATTGTATGTGGACATGTAATTTAAAGACTGAATCATAATGCCTACGCATAATGCACAAGTGGCATCCTTAATTCTGGAATTTCCTAACTTTTGAGTGCTTGACTTTACAATCTTAATGATGTTCTTTTGTGTGTGTGTGTTTCTGTTTGAGTAATCTGTAAACATATTAATTAGAAATCATTTGTATGAACATACCAAGTATATTTTTAAAGGTGAACTGGCTCTTATTAATATGAAATCACAGCAAAAGGACAACAATAGACAGTGCAGCTGACAGGCACTGTTTTCTGGTATTTTCTGGAAAAAAAATTGTTCTCAGATTATTTTATTTGGATACATCTATCATGTAGCAGAAGATAATGTGTGCCCAGACCCCAAAGATGTGTTTTGTTCAGGAAGAATTATGATGAGTTTAATATTCTTGAATATATAGAACTGTGTGGGAAATAGTTTTCATGTCCCACAAAACATTTCAAGATTTCAAAACTTTTCCCATTTGCCCATTTAGGACAAAACTGAGCACTTATGGAATTTAAAAAAAAAAACAGAAATAATTTTTGGGAGCAAGAAACCAAAATAGCCAGGTGGTGAGGGCAGACACCTTGAATGTAGGAGACCTTGGTTCAACTCCGTACTCTGCCTTGCTCATGCATCCCATGTGAATGCCCCGGCTATTCTGGAGTGGAATTTTTTCTCACCTTTTGTATAAATAAATATTCATTGGACAAGGAACTTGAAGCTGGGTCTCCATTCTCCCAAGTGAGTGTAAGAACGGATAGGCCATCAGGGCAGTCTCTCTCTGGCCCAATGATACTTTATGGGTAAATGTATTTGGTGTTTAACAATAAGTTCTAAAGACATATTTATTCCATAGAACGCTATTAGCTTCATCCCTATTGAATTCCATGGGACATTTTGATAAAGTCTATTACACCATAAAGTCTGTTGCCAAGATCTTCTATTTAAATGATAACTGAACAGAGGTTGTGCTTTTACTAGTGCTTGGATGTGGAGAAAAATTCCTGCCCTGCTACTTATCAGTCTGGCAGGGAAGGGAGGAGAATTCCCTTCTCTGACCAGAAGTGTATAATTTACCAGATAATTAACTGGAATCCATCTAACCCCAAATTTTTCAGATCCACTCTTAGAAGTTAAAGGTGCTGGCCACCAACATAGATGGCATATGTGTCACAGTGAGTGGGTTTTGCAACACTGAAAATAAGTGCATAATTAACATACATACTATAAATATAAAATGACTATAAGGATGGGGTAAACTTTAAAAATAGTAAACTAGTTTTATATTTAATAGCAGATACAAGCAAGTAACAGTAGTTGAGTGAATTTTACCATTGTTTTCTTTATGCACAAGCCCTTTATAACCTGATTCTCAGTTGTATGACACTGCTAATCTTTAAAATGTATTTTAAATCCACTGGCAGAAATTTGTGGAACAATATAAATATATAAAATATTTTAAAAATTGTTAAGTATTTTAAAGCCATAAACACAAGACACAAGTAATTCTTGAAAGGATACATACCAAACCCAACAGGCAGTTTTATTGTCCATGTGCAATCTAAACTGCTGGGATAGTTTCCAGGAAACCCAGGGCTAAGAATCACTCCACTGAAGTCAGACATAGCACCACCACATTGTGCTGCAAAATGAGGGAGATACTTATAGGCAGTAGTTACAATCAAGGCATACTATTGAGAATCTTTTCAATTTTAATCACTCTTTCTCTCTTTCTTTCATAGTTTTCTATAGAACTCACCAGTGTAGTATCTAAAAGATACATTAGCTCTGCCTAAAGAGGTCCCTGGAAAACTTGATAAGTCTTCTGCTCTTCTCCCTTCCCTCATAGAGGAGGTTCTACTTGTGACATATTTCCTCCTTTCTTCCACATATTTGACTATTGTGGGAAAGCTTTGCCAAAGAGGACAGTTTTGTAGTACACTCTGATAGACTACAGATCGATCTGATCTCCTTTGGATGTGTATTCTATAATCAAACACCCCTGACTGAGAATGCTTTATCTCCAGGTCTTGCATAATTTTCAGTCTAGCAAACTGAAGAAGCAAATTTTACATACAATGAACATACCTAAACATATTGGAATAGGGTAATTCCATCTTCTCACTGGTCCAGGCATACAGGTAATATGTGAATGCCCCTACAATGACAAGACAAGACATATATTAACACATTTTCCAAATACAGTACACTACTTCTTTATAGTCATAACAATAACATGCAGTGATACTCATTGACAACATCAATATAAATAAAAAGGAAGAGCTTATAAAATGTTTAACTCTATTTTTACTTTTGTAGTTTGTACTTTACCGGACCATGTAATCCTTACTTGTGTGACTACCCACCCCTTTAACAAAATGGTTCCATGGTTTGTAATTTTATTGCTGGTACTAAGAATACAAGTTTGAATTCTGTGTTACTAGCCATAACATTTTGATTAGCTGAATCATACTGTAAAGTTTAAAAAATCAAGATCTAAACCCAACTAAAGCAATTCAGTATTGTTTAACTATTAGTATATTCCAATACTAATGCTTTAGCAGATTTGGCAAAGATATTTACATTTAGGTCAAGAAAAATGTATTCTAAAGGATTAAACCACTCTTGACAGAAAAACAAGTCGGTTTAAGTGTCCAGAAATTAAAACATTAGAGTTTCAGTACTGTTCTC
This sequence comes from Lepidochelys kempii, assembly GCF_965140285.1. Lineage (NCBI taxonomy): Eukaryota > Metazoa > Chordata > Testudines > Cheloniidae > Lepidochelys > Lepidochelys kempii. The sequence goes on along the minus strand of NC_136381.1, from coordinate 30,125,725 downwards.
TATAAGAAGCAGTGCTCTTTTACAACAAAATATGTGCCATAAATGTTCCAAAATGGCTCCTTTGGTATATCAAGATAATCCAAATCAAGATGGTTCCAAGACACACCCAGAGACAGCCACTATGTGGCTCAGCATCTCTCATGTAATCATGAATGTCTGGGTTGGGGTATCAAACAGAAAGTTAAAAGAACTATAATGCATCTGGCCTCTGTTGGAAAATTATAGAGTGTATATTTCAAGATGTTCTTGTTAGAACCATTTGTGCAACCTTGATTTGAAATGAGCTGCTTTTATTCTTAAAGCTGTATTGCAGTTCAAAGCCTACAGTATCTGTAGGAACTGAGTATTTGTAAAGCCCACAATCAGTAATTTAAGGCAATTTATTAATTAGTCTGCAGCCCACTTATCTTCTCTCCTAGCAGAGAAAAAAAGCATTTCCATCTTACTGCATGCTATCAGCTCAGGGTTGACATAAAACCGAAGTCACAATATCAAATTGTATGTGATGGCAAAAGAGTCCAATGGGATTGTGTGTGTGTGTGTGTGTGTGTGTGTGTGTGTTTGCATGGTCTATGCTGTTAATTATTACATTTGGTTTTTTTTCACATGTTCAGTGTGACTCATCTGTTCACACTCCAGTATTTTTGTATGAAATAAAACAAAGGTGAAAATACACAGAAATAATTGTTTGGTTGCTCCTTAATGGCAGCCTCCTACAATCATCCTCATGCTGCCTTCCTTTTCTAGGCAACATGAGGAATAAACTGAGACCTCCATAAGGTCACAGTCAAAGCTGCAAGAAAAGCATTAGGAGCGGCAGAGGCCCCATCAGCTAATCTTGAAAGATAGGGAGGTCACAGCACTAAGATGATCCCATGGCTTAGGGGGGAGTATGAGGAAGGATGAGGACAGAAGTCCCAAATCCAAATAGCAGTTTGCAGAACTGAGTGAGGATGAGTAAGGAATATAAAGGCAAGGAGGGAAAACAAACATTCCTGTTGCAAAAGCTCTGCCATCCTGAGCGTACATACTTTCCATTGTTGTCACTCATGCTACCTCCTGTTGCTAAGCAGAGGGAGCAAGGAACTCCACAGCAACCACTTACATAATCAAAGCCAGAGAGTAAACCATGTATGTCTACATGAGCTGTGAATCACATCACCCAGCTCCAAGTGTAATTGTAGCCAAAGAGTTATATCCATCCTCTGTCCCCAGCCCAAGGGAGACTCCTTGCACGGTAGGTGCTGGAAGTGTTCTTTTAAGCTTAACACCCTTGTGAAGAAGAATTCTTGACTCCTTTTCCTGTACAGAGATCCCCAATAAAGTGTTTGGATTCAGCACTGGTGCTTGGGACTAGGTTTGGCTTGAAGTGAAGAATAAATAAAATGTGGTTGACATGACAGGGTGAAAAAGCTTTGCTGCCATTTGTATGATCAAGAGACACACTATTATTAATAATGATCTCTCAGTTTACAATATCCATTGCATTATTTTACAGTAGGATCTACAAAATTTTAGGTTCTTTTGATAATCCATCCATCACAATACCATGTGGGTCCTAACAGAATTGTGTGAAGCAGGTGTTGGAATGATTTGTGTTTGACACCCTTCCCTCTAATGCACAGAATCTGGGTCTGATGACAGAATTTTTTGTGTGCATTTTACGCGGTAGCGGAGTATAGAAGGCTAGACGGATGTTACTGAGAAAAGGAAAGGCAAAGAAATGAGTCTTTACTTTTGCTCATAAGGTGTCAAGAACTAGTTAATAACTTATGTATTATTACATCACATCAAGAAAGCTTTTTGCTTCATGATGCATGTCATTAGCTAAGAAAGTTAACAATACATTTTCTATAAGTAATTTACATTCTGTTGTGTTCTCTCTCTTTTATGCTCTGAGAGAGTTAAATAAAATGAAGACACAATGGGTGAGGTAAAACGTTTTTTTGGACCAACTTTTGATGGCAACAGAGACCAGCTTTGTAGCTTATACTAACAGAAATTGGTCCAATAAAAGATATTATCTCACCCTCCTTGTCTCTCTAATATCCTGGGAGCATCATGTCTACGCCACTAAATAAAGCAAAGAATATTAACTATAGAGTCTGATGAAAAAATAATATGTTTTTAGAGGAAAATAATCTATCAGTTGGATCCTTAGTCCTTCAAAGAGTGACACAAATCCACACAGTACTAGGTTTTGCATTTGGTTTTCTGGTTTAGCTGAAAGAAGTCTGAAAAAAAAATCCAAACCTCTGACGTGGGCAGACAGTTTCCTATTGGATGCACATCTGAGGAGACTCAAATACATAAAATATTCCTTACAAAACTAATTGTAATTCATGCTCACTAAATTGCCTCCAGACCGATCTTATTTAGTACCATGGAATAGCTTGTTTTGAAAAAAAAAAAAAAACTACCCATTTTTGAAACTTTCCTTTGGGTTAAAATAGTAGAAAAAGTAACAAACAGGAAACATCTGAAATAAAACCATATGTATAATCTGCTTTCCTGGAAAAAAATGATCTCCCAGTGGCAGAATTCCCTTCCCATTGTTTGTTTACTGTTTTTTCTCCTCTTCAAATTCTTTTCATTTTCCTCCTAGATTTCATGATCTAATGCTATTATTCATCAATTTATTTATTTAATTTAGATTATCAGATTATCAGGGCTGAGACCAAGACATACGACATCTGTTAAGACTTATGCACACCAAGAGCATCAATAGTAAATAATAACAACAGGAAGAGAAAATAGAGATCAACACTTTTTGGAGGACAGTTGGATAGTGGTAGATCTTATATTTGACACAAAGGGACTTATCAGCCCTGCAAAGCCATCATCCATTCTATTATGATGACATTTTCAGTGTGGAGTTGATATAGAAGAACTTGGTCATAAAAAATATTGAAGTGAAAGACAGATTTTGAAACTGTAAAATTGACCTACCTGAAGGGAATATCCCTGATCACAGTGGAAAGAGACCACATCTCCAACCATGTATCTATCTCCAATTTTAATTCCATTGCTAGGGGTCTGTGGTTCAGGGCAAGAGTCCAAACCTATAGCTGTGAAAAGTTGAAAAGTTTAGCAATTAGAATGTAAACTTCATCTGTTTTCAATTATAAAATGCTCTGCATATTGGCTGATGCTGCGTATCGGCAAGTGTGAGGTGGCTCTCAGGTGCCTCCAGGAGCCCACTGTTAAAATTATGCCAACCTGTATGTATACAAATTTCAGCAATGACTTATTCTTGTGGCTCATACAAAATACTTCTGAAAACAAAAATCTCTGTCTTTTGGAGTGAAGCAGATTGCACAAAATGTGAGGTGTTAAAAAACCCCACAGTGAGGAGGACATTTCTATACAGGTTCTTGCCCCATTCCTCTAGTTCAGTGTTCAGTAATTTTTATTCAACCATGCAGACTTTCATGACATGTCATATTTAAGCAAACCTTAACTAAACAGAAGCTATCATCTCATGTTAAACATTTTCCCCATTATATCCAAATACTTCAGAAAATAATACAGCACCACTGTAGTGAATACTCTCATTCTACAATAGGATATAGCAGAAATAGATGGGTGTTTTAAGATGGGTACTGAGAATGATTGCAACAACTTCTCTATGAAAGGCTGATAAGACTGGGACTATTTAAAGACTAGACAAATAAAAGGAGATACACTGAACACCAGTATAGATATTTCCAATATAGATGTAAATTAGGGTTGCCAGGTGTCCCGTCCTCAACTGGAACACCCAGTCAAAAAGGGACCCTCCCCAGCCCGGTGAAAATGAGCGAGTGAGTGAGGGTGGGGGAGAGCGAGCAACACAGGGAGGGGGGATGGAGTGTGCGGGGTAGGGCCTCAGAGAAGGGACAGGGCAAGGGTGTTCGGTTTTGTGCAATTAGAAAGTAGGCACAAAGTTGGCATGTAATAAAAAGTATGTTTGGCAAGAACTGATATGTCTTTATACTGTCATGAGGGAAAAAGAAATGGCCTCCACAGACCTTCTTCATAGCATCAATCCAGAAAGTAGTTAAGCATGTTCTTAAAATTAAGCATGAGTAATTCTACTGACTACTAACAGGCTTAAAGTTAGGAATACAATCAAGTGCTTTGCTACATCAGGGACTATAGACATATGCTCCTGGTATGCATGCTAAGGGGGGAAGTTTGTGGGATTTCCTTGTCAAAATATTGGCATCATTGGCATTTGTATGTCTGAAAACATATTAAAGTGACTGATTGCTTCATCTGGAAGTGTTTCATCTGGAATTTTCAAAGAAAATTTAGTTTACCCTTTAAAAAAAGTGCATGTATATAGTATATGAAAATTGAAAGCTGATAAAGTTCTTAGTGGTATACAAAATATGTCATATAAATTAGGTCCTTTATGAGACATATTTTGCATATCACTAAGAAGTGTAATCAGCTTAATATTATAACAGCATCAGTTAGTTTGATTGATAACACCAAAATAGAAACACAAAAATCCAACTTAAATGCCTGCTATTTAGGAACTAAGATGATGATTTTTTAACAAAGAATTGACACACTAATTCTTATCCTAAAAAAGTAAGCTGTAGTATATCACTTTGTAAATGCACTTATATTGCTAGAAAAAAGATTACTAGATTAATACTGCTGGAGCCTGAAGACTGGTTATCCATGCAACGGGTAAAATATAAGACAACAGCAATGCAAGCTTCACACTACACAAACATACCTCAAACCTAACTTGGATAAACCACTTCAAATGCCTATTCAAGACATTGTTCTCTTTACTAAGACTACCAACCATGATGTCTGTTTTGTGTTGTGGACATCTGATCATCAAGATCTGGACATAATTAACATAGGCCCCCAAACACATCACTGAGGGTAACCACTTCCGGTCACTGTTAACTTAGGCAATAAATTACTTGAGGATAAATGACCTCTTATGGTGCCTGAAGAGTTTACACTCATTACTTGGTTGGTGAAATCTAAGAATGTGTGATACCAGTACTAGACTTAAAAAAAAAAAAAGATATATATATAGTAATGAAACTTAAGAAATGGCTTTTTATTTCACGACTTTATTTACTGTTCTGATATAATAATACATCATAACTGCAAAAATAATCCTTCTCATTATCTGGGTTTGAGTTTTTGTTACTAAGTTATAGAAAGTATAGAATTATAGAAATTAGTTCACTGGGTCCACTACTGACTATTCCATGCGACAAGAAGACCTCTACTATTAGGTCACCTGCTCTAACATCCTCCAGTACAACCCTTTACTATTATTTTGTCAGTCCAATTTTAATTCCGGGGCACAGGAAATCTTTTAATGTCACACAATGCTCCCCAGTCAAATAAGGTATGATAACACCTAAACTTATGATAACACTTATGGATATACCACTTCCCTAGAATCCTGGAAAAGTGATCCAACCTGTTTTCTTCTGATATATATCCCACTACCCCATGAAGACTACAGTGCATCAATGAGGTTTGGTCAAATACTTATTCTATTATTTTAAAAAGCTTCAATAAGCTATATTAACACACCCCACCATCTCTCTCTCTTTTACACACTCTCTCTCTCTCACACACACACAAATACTGTTAAACAGCCTGTGAATTAAACTGTCAGTCCACTGAAGAACATTTACAAGAATTACTGAAAAAAAACATTTACATATCTGTACGAATTGATTCCTGGTTCCAAACTCTTTAAATATATCACTAGTAGAACTGCAACTGTTAGAAACACTGATGTTATATTTATGGATGGATAAAAGAAAATATTAATAATCATTTATTATTTGTTATTATCACTACTACATCTGGTCAAATATAGGCATTTTTCACAAAACTCAAATATTTCTTGCTACCCGATGTTTAGCCGCGAAGTTCCTTCTGGGATACAAATCTCTTGAAGTAATTTTTATACTGGTTTAGTAATCATAAAAAAGAACTTCCATGTTTAAAAACTGAACATTTTGTTTAAATATTAAACATGACAACTTTCCTTTTGATTGTTAAGCCAGTATTAAAGTAAGCTGAAAACTTGTTTGCAGTCTCTTACAAAAGGTTCCTATGAAGCCAGGGTCACAAATGTTCCCTTGAAAAATAATACAGAGTAGGTTCAGAAATGCCAGTTACAAATAAAAAGAGTACTTTCCAACACATTTCATGCAGTGAAAACTCCATTAACTTTCAGATTGCTGAGCTGAGGAAATTGGATGGAGGCAGTTTTTAACCTTTATTTTATTGGTATATGTGCACTGTTAACATGGCTCCTTTTTTTTTCTTCTGAACATTCAGCAGTAATAAAATGTCCACAGTTAACAGATAGCCTAAAACATGGAGGCAGCCAGGCTACTTTGCCTTCTCTCACTTAATAAAAAGACAGTTTGTAAATAAACAGTTTAACTTATGCCCCACTTTTGTTCCTTACACAGACTCCCTAACTAAGAGTGAATCATATGATGAGGGAACTCATAGGAATTGATTATGCTATATTAATTACTTGAACTATTAAAAGTTTCCGCTTGTTCAAATCATGCACAGAATTTATTTAACTGCACCCTTACTAAATCAAAAGACAATATATCCCATGCTACACAAACCTGGAAAGCAAACAAAAAGCTCTAACAACTAAAACTCTGGTAAAAACCTCTCATTATACAGCACAGGGCAAAATTATTCCTCCCTCCAAAACAACAAAAGGACAACAGCCTCAATACAGAGGGGAAATTTCTTTGAAAAATAAACCAAATGACATGTTGGATTAAAACAATTGTGTGTTGAATAATTCCATGAATGCCTTAACCGGCTGATAAACACACACATCTTGGCTTAATTTCATTGTATGACTTTTTAAGGCACCATAATTTCACAAACAGATGGGTTAGATCTCTTGTGTACATAGTAATATTTATGTAACATGACTCAAAATTACATATACAATTCCATAGAGAAAACTTTGTTAAAATAATGTCAAGGTGGTCTGCTGAAATATTCGAATGTCAGAAAATGTAAAAGTTAAAGTTACATGTGTAACCTTAACCCCTTCTCAAATCATATAATTTAATATCAAACATTTTAAACATTTCAGATACAAATGTATAGCATCTTTTAATATTGTGTACTCCTCTGTATAGACTATAAATATTCCATAGAAGTCATTTACATGAAAGGTACACAGTATACATATGCAATATAGGGTGAAATCCTGGCACCACTGACTTTAAAGGGAACAGGAATTGAAATATAGAAACTAAGAAAAACAGTGGAAATTGCCAGATAAAGATCAAAAATTCACAGCTAAGTCATTTCTCTCTAGAATTGCAACTACTTATGTCTATGCTGCTGGTTACAATGAAATTGTACAGTATATGGCCGCTGACTTAATTATTAAAATTAATATCTTCAAGAGAAAATAAGTTATCATAGAAAACATCTAATTAAAAGATATACTGGAGCATATGAGGTGGACAGACCCTCCATACTGATGCAAAATTATATGAATACAATTATTTTGTGTTTGTTTGTTTTGGTCATTAAACTTTTGTGTGCCTTTGTATTTATCATGCAATATAGTTGTAGCCATGTTGGTCCCAGGATGTTAGAGAGAAAAGGTGCGTGAAAATCTTTTTTAATGGACCAACTCAGAAAAGCTGCATTTTAAACTTTAACTTGCTTTAACTTCATACTATTTTCTTTTGTGCTATGATCAAACAATATATGTGATATTAAATTTGTGCTTTGTACAACATAAGTAATTGAACTTTAATTTCTATAACAAATAAATGGTAACTCTAGGGACCTTGAGACAAACTCCAAGAGCTCTGAAGAAGAGTTATGTATAAGCTCAATAGCTTGTCTCTCACACCAACAGAACCTGGTCCAATAAAATATATTACCTCACCCACCTTCTCTCTCATAATACCTTTATTAATTTTAAAATAACATTACTTGGTACCTAGCAATTCAAATTACCCCTTTCTACCCCATAATGGTGGCAATGAATAGAGTTGAAGTGTGCATCTATATCAGATGCAAACACCACAAGGATAGCCTGTCTCAAAGTATTCTGGCAATTTTGCTTCCAGACAGAATCTAGAAGAGCAGAGCCAACTCTGGAGGAATGGTTCAAAACAATATGGGAGGTAGTTGTTACGGAAAAATTAACATACCGATTTTGTAGTCAGCAAAATATGCAGAGCACAACTAGATACTTAGATATTTGGTTATCATTAATTCAGTACTCAGATAAAGTACATTTACTTGCAAAAAATAACAGAATACCTGTCCAACTTTTTTTTAATATGAACATTTGATACATGTGCCTGGTTTTTTAAATATGTGAATCAAATATTTCACTTAATTTAATAAAATCATCAGAAACAGCACATCCTGGCTAGTGTAAATATGTTCACTCTGTAATATGGAAATACCCTGTTAAGTAGAGAGATTTAATTATTACATTTCTGTATGTTTCTCTGAACAAAAGCTGACTGTTGTAACAATTTTCGTTTTGTCTCTGATATTTATATGGAAAGGTTTTGTAAATCTGTTCAAATATCCTAAATAAACAGCTTTATTTTTAAAAAATGAGATATTATATAAAACAAAAGTTAACCCAATGTTTTGGAACCTCAAAAGAAGTGAAAGTTAGGTTTATCCAAGTTTTGGACAAAATATTTAGAGGATTCTGACTTTGTCAAAATTCTTTGCCTGTACCACACTTAGTCCCATGGACCTTTCCAAAGCTCTGACACCAAACACACCCTTCGCACCCGCTAACTAAGGCTATGCCTATGCTACAAGTGAGGGGTGTGATTCCCCTGCTCATGTACCCATACTCGCACTAGCTCTCATCAAGTTAGCCTGAGTATAAACAGTAGCTACTGTAGCACTGGTTATGGCAGTGGTGGCACAACTGAGACGGGCCAAGCACAAACACCTGAAAACTGGTGGGTATGCACTCGGCCCGGCTCAGCCCAGCCATGCATTTACTGCCACTACCTGTGGTACTGTGGCTACAGTGCTATTTGTACTTGTGCTACCTGATGAGAGATAGTGTGAGTATGTGTACACGAGCAGGGGAATCATACCCAGGGCTTGTACTGTAAACAGAGCCTAAGACTGGAGAGAGGGGTTTTTTGGTCCTAAGGAAATACAGAGGTAAAAGTACAGTAGTATAGTTTTGAATTTTGCACTAACCTATAGTAACCTGGAGCATGACATTGACCAGCCTTTTTATTATTAATAGGGGACTTAGCACAAGTCCTGGAAACTATCATGATGGTTATGAATGCTGATGGTATAGGGTGTTCACATACTGTGTATTTTGACTATTCACTATTCATAGTGCATGACTGGTTCCCTAAGCTGTTTCTGCTTCTTAATTGGATATTCAAAACATTAATAAACAAGAGAATCAGAATCAAAAAGGATTTCAACATGGTCAGTTCAGTACAAGAGTATTTTTTCAAGACTTTTGCATCTCTTGAATACTTGTGATTAAAAAAAGAAAAACAAAAAAACCCACACACTTAACTTACTAATACGAATGATAAAGGGAAAGGGTTGTGAAAACCATGGAAGCAAACGTCTGGTTCTTTCATGCCCCTTCCCCCAAATGTTCACAAATACCTTTTTGCATTAATAATTTGCTCTAAAAATGAAACACCACAAAGGAAGTTGTGGATAAAGTACAGTTCAAATACAGAAGTCTTAAAAGTAATAATTCACTTTTTAATTTTTAGTCCTCTTTATTTTTATGGATGTTCTTGTCAGCTAATGATGTTAAAATGATGTCAGATTCTAAATATATGATTGTGCAGGAGTTGCTTTTTAAATGTATGTTGGCAGCTTGTATTCATTGCTAAATTGAAATAAGTGTTGCATAGGCAGAAAATAGGTATGAGGCAATTAATATTGATGGGCACCCAATTAATCTCAAAATACTATTAACAGTAATCCATTACCTAATTAGTAGAAGGAGTAAAGACAACAATTTACAGTAAGCCTAAAACTCTATAGAGTAAGAATCAATACACAAACTGTATTTAACCATTACAAAACACTCTGTTACATTAAATTTTGAGAGACTTGAGTCAACACAGTGTGTTTACATATTTAGGAAAAAGAAAAGGAGTACTTGTGGCACCTTAGAGACTAACCAATTTATTTGAGCATAAGCTTTCGTGGGCTATAACCCACTTCATCAGATGCATGGAGTGAAAAATACAGTAAGCAGGTATAAATACACAGCATATGAAAAGATGGGAGTTGCATTAGCACTGACCCCCCACTTGGTAAGGCAACTCCCATCTTTTCATATGCTGTGTATTTATACCTGCTTACTGTATTTTTCACTCCATGCATCTGATGAAGTGGGTTATAGCCCACGAAAGCTTATGCTCAAATAAATTGGTTAGTCTCTAAGGTGCCACAAGTACTCCTTTTCTTTTTGCGAATACAGACTAACACGGCTGTTACTCTGAAACCTACATATTTAGGGTAGTTCATAGTTCATGCATTATGCTTAAGGTTATGATTCTGTCAATGGACATTTTTAGTAAAAGTCACGGACAGGTCATAGGAATTAACAAAAATTCACGCACGCTGTGACCTGTCCCTGAATTTTACTAAAAATGTCCATGACAAAACAGGGAGGGAGGAGTGTTCAGCACCCTGCCCTGCCGTGGCTGGGAGCTGCGGCCCCTGCCCAGTGACTGGGAGCTGGGTGGGACCCCCCCTTTTGCGGCGGCTGGGGAGCTGCTGGGGGATCCCCCCTGCCCTGGAGGCTGGGGAGTTCCTGGGGGATTCCTCCCCTCCACCCGTGGTCCCAGAGGCTGGGGAGCTGTTGGGGGATGCCCCCGCTGCGTCCTGGGGCCCCGGTGGCTGGGGAGCTGCCAGGGGATTCCTCCCCGCTGCCCTCAGCCACAGCGCCTGCAAAGCTACCGTGGGATTCCCCCCAGGCTGCCCGCAGTCACGGAATTCCACCACAGGAGGTGACGGTACCTTGCAGCTCCCAGCGGCCGAGGGCTGAAATCACAGAGGTGAATTCCACGACCTCCGTGACCAAATCGTAGCCTTAATTATGCCTATTAAAAATACTTAAGTAATACTTACTATATACAAGTAAACACACACAGGAAAAAGAGTAATGATGAGAAAAGAGCCCTATTCCGGTTTTGGGTATATATGTTCAATACCTTGATGCAAAGCAGATGCGTCATTACACCCAGTCTAAACTATTTTGTAAAAATAGTGCCAGTTCACCTTGGCTAGTTACATGAAGAAGCACATCTGGATTTCTCAGTAATTCAAACATTGTCACTCAGGACAGGGAAGTGTACAAAATAACTATTAATGAAGGATGTATTTGGATTGAAACAGAGGGAAGCGTTGCTCTTGAAAATTCCCATTTGAAATGAAAAATAATCACTATGACAAGGGAAAGTATTTTCCCATAGACTTGTCTACTCTATATTATGAAAGATGGGTCTAAATGATATACACTATATTGAATAATGCACATGCTTCTATTCAGGGCCGTTCTTAGACCAAATGGCACCCGAGGCGAGGGACATCTTCACCCTCCCCCACTTGATAAACTTTTGAATACCTTATTTTTTTATTGGATTTGTACCCCTTTTCATGCATTTGATGCACAATTTGCATGTATGATTTATCCCTGTCATATAAGACAATAAATTTGTACTCTAGGATCTGTAAATCTGTATTTATTCATGCCATATATAAGCAAATAAAAAAATGTTTCCTCTAAGCCTATAGAAACTTTTTAATTTTAAGAATAACTGAAATGTACTAACATCAAGAAATTGAACTGTGCACCAACACTGGGGGGGGGGTGGCAGTATTAAATAGTGTTACAGTAGGTGACAGCCTTAGAATGCTAAACCTAGTCCTTTAGTTCAAAAGGTCGCAAACCGAAACACAGTGTCACAGAGATCCAAAGACTGGCCAATGGCATTTTCAAGCCATAAAACAGAAAGCGATGTCAGTCTCTCGTCTGCCATCGTCGATCAAAGATGTGTTTTAATGAACCTGAGATTCAAAAAGTTCTACTTGCAACTGTAACCGGCAGCGTGAGCGGAATCCTCAAAGCTATCCATACATTAGGAATAGCGTCCTTCAGCTCTACATTGTGAGTGAATTGGAGAACTTGGAGTGGAGAGTGCTTCCCATGTGGCAAAATGTGATGGATGTTGTCCAGTTCGACACAGACAGTATCATTAACATCCGAACATTCTCCATGTGTCAATATCTACTGAAGGTCTGTACCAATTGTTCACGAGTGTTTTCCTGTCTTACTAAGGTCAGACAACTGCCCAAGTCTTTTTGTGGTCCTTCATTTGTTCGAACCTTTCTTCAATGGACACTCAAGCAGTGTCAATGAGTGAGCAAAAAACCCTCCCTCTTGAATTTTTCTTCCGAGCTTCTCATCACTTCATCTCTATCCTCGTTACCAAACTGTCTCTTCTTCCAATTAATATGCTTTTTCTGCCATTTCTTTGTCAGCAGTGATGGCACCTGTGTAGACCACAACATAATCAAGGCAGCTTCTCATCAAAGTAGTAGCAGTCACGACGGCAAAAGCATGGCAGAAGAACTAACAATATTTCTTTTATATTGTTGTTTAGATAGGTGTTTGATAGATATCTCTGGTATCTCATTAAATATGTCCTTTATTAGTTGCTACTTACACTCTTCACCTCTTAAAACACAAGTACACTTTCACAATTACACAGTAAAACAAGGTTTACAATATTGCACCTGGGCTCCAACTTCACTACGGTTTGTTTTTATATCTCACTAACTGACTGGTGATGCCCCACCCCCTCATATACCCACAAGGGCATGGCTGACAACATTTTAGGAGGTTCAAGGAAAATGAATTCTCAGAAAATCTGGAAGTGCCACAAAATTCCACAAAAGTTCAGAACATCCTAGGAGGTTAGTAAAAAATTAATCCACTTACAAAATATCTGAAATAGTAATAATCAAAGACCATCTGACCTGCATGGGGGAGAATTGTGGCACTATACCCTGGCCCTTTTGTCGCTAACAACAAAAATAGCACCCTAATCCCGGTGCCCCCCAACCCTGGCACCCTGGGCGTTGCCTCAGCACCACTGCTGCTATGGCCAAGAGTGTGGCAATCAAAAAGTAGCTGCAACTGCCTAGCAACTAACGGTGCAAAGCAGGAAATTCTGGCCAGGTGTGGTATATGGTCAAGGAAGCTGGGGGGTATATGATCAGAGGGGGGCTGGTGCGTGCTAAATCAGCACATGCCTTTAGCAGACTCCACTGTAGGCTCTTATGGAATCCTGACTGAAAATTAAAGCTGATTCTCTCAAGTGGACAATCCTGAGAGAAGGTGATGCTAAATCTACCCTGATGTTTCAGTGGCATGTTGGCATAGGGAAGTGTAATTAGTACCAGGTTCAGTACCTGGACTGGTGGTTGGGAATGTGCCAATTTTTGATCAACAAATAAATTGTAGAGGAATATATAATATGGGTGCCTGTTACCTCCAAAGGTTAAGAAGGTTTTCTTCCAATGAAAAACAATACAAATGAACACATTGAAAGAAAATGCCAATTATATTGTATCAGCATATTTAAAGTAGGCTTCCTCGTATCCTAATTTTCTTCATATCTGTTTCTATGCAGTGACAGTGTAAATATGGAAGAAGAACTAGTGCTAAAATAAACTAAAATAACCTGATCTAATTTACTTGGAACATGCAACACAAATGTCTGACACGCTAATGAATTACAAACAAACCACTTACCATCTTGTCTTAATGCAATGCAAACAAAGAATGAGGTTTGGTTTCCTTTGCCTACATTCTGCTATCAAATTCATGATTCAGCCCCTGCAGAATCCCTCCACCTTCCCACCATGAAGGAATACAAGGGGACAGATAATGGCGGCTCAGTCTGAGAAGATTTAAAATTTCCCCTCACCTCACGGCCTAATAGGATCTCCCAGTGCTTGTGGGTCATGTGTTCAGGTTTACCACAGAAACTGGAACCGTAAAGCCTCTTACCATGCTCAAAAGACACTAGACAGACATTAGGACCATATTGATCCCCATACCATTGGGGACGGGAGGTGTTGAAGGATGGGGTGTTATCTCTGTACTTATTATCCCGTACTTCCAAGACACAGTGAGAAAAGTGGAAAAACAAAACAAAACAAACAAATAACCAAAAAGCCACCTTGCCAATACTGCCCAGAAGAAAAAGTTCCTTTCTGACCCCAGAAGGTGATTGGGTTAGACCCACAACAAGCCTGGAAACCCAGCTCTGACAGATACAGCACTTATAAGGCAGGGGAGTGGGGCACCTTCCAGCAGCAAAAATGACTGTTGTGTGCCTGGGGATTCATACCATGGGGAGTGATGGTGGGGTCTTTCACTGGAGCCAATCAGCTCCCTCAGCCTCCTAAACTGGCCAATGCATGCCCAAGCAAAGTGGAGATTCTACTCTACTCTCCAAAGCCCAGGCTCAAGTAGACCCACTATGTGCATGCTGAGCACTCAGGAGAGACAAGGAGGATAACCTTGGTACCCCATTGCCTTCTTCCAACCAGTACTCCAGGGAGTGGGCACCTCCTCTGCTGGTCTGATCAAATCACCCCTCTCAATCCCTTTCTAAAATAAGAAGGGATATTTGAAGATGCCTTTTCCCAGTCCACAACTCCTCCCACCAAACCATGTGTGAAGTAATGAAGAATTTGTCTTCTTGTCAGATTAAACAAATCCATGTGATAAACCAGGATCCAGAGGTCCATCCTTGATAACCATTGCTTTGTTCTGACAGAGAATGGGTTCTCACAGTATTCCAGCAGCACAGAACAATATTGTTTTGTGGTGGTGATGGGGTATGTGTGTGTGAATAACATGTTTCCTATTGTCTTTAAGTCTCAATTACACAAGTTCTACTATTTTGCCTGGCTATACAGGACTGTGCTCACATGCAAACACACACACACACACACACTTTCTGAGATTCCATATATTGTAGAATAAATTGTGATCTTTTTATGCTCCTACATATTTGTTCTTGAATTTGCTGATTATGCATATGCTACATTTAAAACAATATAAGCACTTGTGTTTAATTCAATTAATTCAATTTTTATTTTTTATATTATACTTGATGAGTAATTGTCATAATTTTACAGCTTAATTTCTTCCTCAGTGATGATTCACTTATATGATCTATACAATTTCATAGATTACAAAGCTAGAAAGGATAATTTATTCTGACCTCCATACCACAAGCCAGAGCTCTTTACTCAATAATTCTTACACAGAGCCCAATTACTTGTGGATGAAATAGAGGATATCTTTTATATCCATATCTATATCTCCAAGCGATGGAGAATGTACCACATCTCTTGGTTATCTGTTCCTCTGGTTAATTTGTGCCTTGTTTTCCATTTGAATTTTTCTAGCTTCAACTTCCAGTTATTGGATCTTGTTTCATCTTTTTCTAATACATTGAGTGCTATCCTCAGTTATCTTCCCCTTCTGTAAGTACTTATAGATCTTGATCAAGTCATCTCTTAATCTCCTCTTCAATAAAATAATAGTTTCACCTCTTTAAGTCTCTCAATGTAAGCTGTGTTTTCTATATACCAGTTCATTGTTTGAGCTCTCTATACACACTCCTATTTTTCAACATCCAGTTTAAATTGTGGACATCAAAACTTTGTCACAGTATTCTGCCTCACCAATATTGTAATGAGAAGTAATTCCAGTTCCCTATCCCCACTCATTTCTCACTTTTTTATATATCCAAGGAATACATTCGCACTCCAATCCACAGTATTCCACTGGAAGGCCATGTTCAATTTATTATAAACTGTCACCCATAAATCTTTTTTCAGAGTAATTGTTTTCCAGGATACAGTCCCCCATCATGTAAGTGTGGCCTATGTCCTTTGTTCCTAGATATATGACTTTGCCTTTTGGCTCAGTTAAAACAAATGTACAATTGTGTCTCACACACCAAACTCTCCAGATAGATCTGTAGAAATTTTAATTTAGTACTGCATTTTAATTTACTACTGCATTAACCTTTGTGTCACCTGCAAAGTTAATCAGCAATGATTTCATGGTTTCTTCTACGTTATTGATAAAAATACTAAATGGCAATGGGTGGAGCACAAATACCTTTCAGACTTCACTACCCCCATGCTTGTCCATTAAGAATTACATTATGAGGTCAATCAATTAGCCACTTGTTAATCCCTTTATTATATAATATATTGAATTTATATAGTACTTTTTTTATTCAGAATGTCATGTTATACTAAGTCAATCAGTTTGCAGATGACTAAATATATTATGTCAACGCACTTACCTGTATCAAACTTCTAATTTAATCAAAGAATGACATAAAATTAATTCAACAAGCTCTAAAGTCCTTGAAACTGTGTTTTCTGTCAAAAAGCATGTAAAATTATATTCACATCCTGTAAGTCTTTATCAATTGAGATTTAGATTAAATTCACCCCTTTAAACAAGAATGATAACCATGACATCTAAATCTTATATACAAAAACAACATGTATGTATGTATGTATATCCTTTTATAATGTGTCATTTTATAAGAGGCAAACAATACTAAGCAAAACAAATAGTAAAAAAGATTTTGAATAGTGTACTGTCCAAAGGCATGAGTGGGTACAGTACAGTTAGCAATATATAGAAGAAGTGCTTCTTTTTTACAAGGCGATAACCATGTCTTGGGCTGAATATACATGGAGGCCAAGGCTCCCCAGGTATTTTGGATTCAGAGTTTATTAGCCCAGGATACACTTACTGCAGCATTAAGAGAGGAAGCTCTATTGTTATTATTATGCTGACATAATAATAGGTTGGTATTATTAAGATGGCATTTTAATAGAATATTAAGAATTAAAATGAAATAAAATAAACTATAAAAGCCTAAAAGCATTTGGTGCATCCTCTTCACTCCCCCATTTTATCCCCCTTTTCTCCATCATTTCCCAGTCTCCCTCCTTCATATGCATCCTTCCCAATAACTCCTCTTATTGGCAAGTCTCTTTCTTTTAGATTAGGTATACATATTTTTATATTATTTCAAAAATAATAATATTTGGAAGGAGGAACTGGTATTCCATTGTAAACAACCAATATAAACATTATAAAAGTTACTGTGGGGACAACAGAGATAATGGAGCTCAGAAAAGTTTAAACATTAAAACAAACAAACAAATAAAACACTTTCCCTTTTATCAGGTTCAGTCTCATTTAATTTTGTTTGAATATATTGTTGATTTATTTATATTATGGAGTTTTCTTCATCACTCTACAGATGTGAGAAGCTGAAGTGGTACCCTTTCAGAAGGAAAACAGCTGGAAAATTCTTAGTACAGAAGCTAACCAGATCAGAACAATTACAATAACCAATTCCAAGTGTACAGTTATAGAGAAATGGCCATGTAGCGATTGTGCAAGACCCTGCCTTCTGACTAATTAATACAGATTGTCAAGTATGGGATTTGCATACTGTAAAACTGCTCAGAAGATCAGTAATTATACGTATTAGTCAACAGAACCAATTAGTGCACAGGGAATTGTGCACCTAGGAAAAATGTAAAGAACTCTATTAATGACTGTCAGAATTCTTGCGCAAGGACTGGCTGAGACAATCCAATTTAATCATAAAATATTGTCATAATTATTGTTATAAATAAGTAGAAATGAGAAGACACTTGTATTACTACTACTGTCAACAACAATGAGAATTTTTCAGATAATTCTCTTCTATTCTGTTCAGGTTCTTATACCATACTCATCATCATATCTGAACACTTTCCAATAATTTATGAAGCAACATGACTAACATCTGTCACATGTGGCTTTTAATTTCTTTCATCTTTTTCCCAGGGAAAAATGTGTGTTCAATTAAGTGGTTTGTTTTGGTGTTTTTTTTTTAAATAAATTATATATACACTTTGTCAGGTGTTTATATTAGAGAAGGCAAGGTTGAAGAAGTACACTTTACACTTGCAGCAGAAGGTGATGAAGGTTGTGACGGTTCTTAATTAGCAGAGGAAGTAGTACAAGTCACTAGTATAACAAAATAACAATATTAACAGCACTTAGCTTTAGTACAAGAGCATTTAATTTTGCTATGGACATTCTGGCTTTCCACAATCACTGAAGACCCTAAATTGAGAGATGTTCTATAACTATATAGGTTTTTAGATGGAATATGATGCTTATGCTACTGAATCTTCTCTTCCATGTGGAAATCTTATTTTAAATGAATGTTGTGTATTTGATTAGGTAATTACAGCATTTAGTTCCTTCACTGACTAGTTGTGGAATCGCACAACAGATTAGTGTGCTTTAGCTAGATTATTTCAGAAATGAATGTTCTCTTTTCAGATCTATGTAATGGAATTTTTTTCACTATATCAAATAATACATTTAAAAATATTTAAAATTATTGGCAGTATCTAAGTAAATTATTCTTAATTAGTCCATGAACGCAATAATACAAGGTTATTATAATTACTGTAATAACAATATGCATAAAAGGTACTTAACCTTCTTTGTCTCTTTTGCCTTGGGTTATGGACTCAAAATTTTGTGCGGGTGCTATGTAAAAAAATTTACCTGTATTTACTCCTCACTATGGTGTAATCAGAAAAGCATTCACACATGAGAAAACATAAGGGAAGTACAAAATGAATTAGACATGCCACTCCCAGAGACAAAGACTGCAAGTCTAGTCTTGTTTCCATTGGAATCAAAGGTTGCCACTGACTTCAAAGGTATGAGTGATTGGCTCATTGTGTGCAACAGGCTGAACTTTACCCCTTCACAGCATACATGTATGTCTGAAAAATAACACCTTTCAACACACTCTTTGACTTAATCTATTGTATGTGCATTACCTGTATATTCAAGATGAAACCCAGCAGCTGAAACACTAATATCAGACTGAAAGTTTAGGTATAAGTTGTTAGATGTGCTGTTGAGCAATAGAGGAATTGTAGTTCCTGAAAAGAGAAAGCAAAATATTATTCCATTATGACGATGCTTCAAAGCAGAAATCCAGAGTTATTCATAAGTAGCTATATGATATTCTTCCAGAAAAATGTAAATAAAAAAGGCACAGAAGTTCACCGAATATACCGTATAACCAGCTTCAGCTAGAGGGCATCACTGTGGGAGAGTTGTTGTATACCAGTTCCTCTTAGAGATTTGATAACATGCTCAATATGTCACAGGCTTGGAGGAGAGAGCTGTAGTTACTAGAGCCATTTGGTCGAATCTGCAGATTTCCCACTCACACACTTTTATTAGGAAAAGGAGTATTATTTATTAAGAGTGGCATAAAAGAAAGGTGCAAATACTATAATCACTATGATCTGAACAGTTACAATTAAATATAACAAGCAATTCTTAACACATCTCCATTGCTAGTCAGCTTATTACTTGTCAATATCAAAGCACACATGGGTTTGAGGAGGATTTTGGAGGACAGGACAGTGGTCTTATAGAGTAGTTCCTGGATGACTTTTAACAAAAAGGAAGGGGTGGAATGGAAGAAAGTACAACAAGGGTGTGGATGATCTAGAGAAGATAAAAGCCATACTTTAAGAGATAATGGAGATTTTTTTCAAAGAAAAATCAATGAATCAATCTGATACACAAACTCTTCTGCCAAGAAAAACAGAGAGAAACACTTCTTTTGGTTCTGGACTTCTGTGCTCTTTCATTTTGTGCATTGTGACAGCTATTAAGAGTTTTCTTTTCATGAGAGGGTTGGCTGAAGGTTGGGGAAATGGTGGATATTAATTGGCCATCCTTTATATTAAGCTGAAATGCATGTTTTAAGTTAATTTAATTTAATTTAATGGAGAAGGCAGCCAGGGAATAGGATGGTTAACTATTTATTAAAATTTCTCTAAGATCTGTGCCCTCACAAACCCCGTTGCAGGACTGTGGACTAAATAAATAGTAACATTAAAAAAAAAAAAAAAAAAAAAAAAACAGAATAGAAATACAGGAGTGTATTTTTGGAACCGAAGACCATTATTTTTCTATATGTATGAAACCACTGAATCATTACAGCAGTAGGAGATGACATCCATGGGAATATTGCATGTACTTTGAGGCCCTCTAAATTTCACTCGTAATATATTTTAAAAAATCTTTCAAGTTTTCAGCATTACGATTCAAGGCCCTGTTGGCTGGAACAAAGGCTATAACAAGTGTGAACTGTCACTTTCAGAAGAAACACAGAAAAGAACTACAAAGAGCTTTGTGTTTACAATAAAGAGCTGCATCTATAATTTACTTGGTATACACTCTCCTCACTCACCTGAATAACTTCCAAGCCTTGGAGCATTGTTGTCAGCACCATCGTAAAAGTCCAAAGAATCCCAGTTGTGCTCTGTAGCAAAACTCACAACCTGCACCTAACAATGAAAATGAAAGGCACAGAGTATGATTTAATTTACAGAAAAAATCTGTAAATTATAGTCTGTGTCTACTTATGCCAACATCAATCCTGTAGTTACAAGTTGTCATTTTGAATCATGCAAAAGTTGTGTAATGCTATGCTCTTTATTGGGAGTAGAAAACCACAGCTCCTGAAGCTAGCAAAAAATGTTTCTTTGTTTTTTTTCAAATCTCTGATTCTGACTTATAAATTTTGTGACCATTAGCTAGGACAATATGTTGCCTCTGAAAGGAACCACAGAGCCTTGTGTGCAAACTGAGGACACACTATGGCTCGATGGATGATATTTGAAGACCACTGAGGGGGAAAATGGAACAAAAGGCCAGATTTATAAAGGTATTCAGGCACATAAAGACGTACATAAGAACGGCCCTACTGGGTCAGAGCAAAGGTCCATCAAGGCTAGTATCCTGTTTTCTGACAGTAGCCAGTGCCAGATGCCCCAGAGGGAATGAACAGAACTGCAAGATCTCTTTCTTGTGTGGTAACAGCTAATTTAGACCCCATTATTTTATATCGTGACAGGATCAGGCCAGATGGCTACAGGAGTGTAATTTTTTTTTTGAAGCAAAAAAAAAATTTGCCTAACACACTTACACAAATCACCAAAGAAGATAAAACTATGCAACAAAACAAAAGCAAATGCAATGTATAACACAGCAGCCTTCAGGGGAGAGAAGTGTTCAGGCTTGCCTTGGCCCAGAGCGGGGGGGCTTCCTCGACACTCATGGTCTTCCACCCCCTCGATTTACGTAGTGCCACGCCCAGTGTCACCAACTATTCCTCTCCTGAGAGTGCCCAACAAGATGGGCAAGGCTGCGCAGTGGGCAGTTTGGGGGGGGTGAGTGCACCCACGTGTGAAAAGGACCCTCTTAGGTGACGGTGATGATGGTATCCACAGCGGCAATGGCTGGGGCTGGGGTCTCTCGCTCTTCCCCTCAATCAAAGGGTCAGATGGAGGGAACTGGATGGGGTCACTGAGCAGAGAACCTCAGACAACGCCCACTGCTCCTCGAAGGCGTCAAGGGAGTCGTGGACGCTGCCCAGAGGAACTCCACCCGGATACGTGAGTGTACTGAGGATCAGAAAACGGCCCTACAATCGCAGGAAGCTTCATTGGCCAACCTCCTCTCTCTGGTTTTATAGATGGCTGTTTTAGCTAGGGCTAGGAGGAGGTTAACCAGGAGATCCTGCGACTTTATGGGGCCACGGATGGGGAGTGTGTAAACGAAAAGGTGAGGGGAAAAATGCAGCCAAAGGCGTAATAAAATATTCGTGAGGAGCTGGAAAAGGGGCTGCAGCCTGGCACACACTAAATATATGTGTGCCAGGGTTTCCCTCACCTTGCAAAAAGGGCAAGTATCTGGGATGGGGGTGAACCGCATCAAAACACACCCGTGCTCACAGCTCCGTGAAGAAGCCGCCAACTGATGTCCCTGACGGGCCTTGGGACCAAGGTGGAATACAGGCTGGCCCACCGGGGCTGCTCACCCTCCAAAGGTGGCAGGAGGTCCTGCCACTTTGTATCGGGGTGGGACACCAGGGTGAGGGTGTGAAGGGTGTGAAGCGTGAGTGTGTATAGATGTTTCCTTGGCATGGTTTGGAAGCTGACCGGCTGCAGTTCATGCAGCTGGCTCGCAGTGAAAGGGTGAGGGGTTTGTTGGGATCTATGGGGCAGGGGCCCAATTGAAAGGTCCAGTGGGTCTGGGGTAGAGGGTGGGCGGGGTGCACCCTCGCGAAGGGCTCGGTTGAGATAAGCCCAAGCAGCGGGCATCAAAGCAGCCTTCATCTCCTGAAGTACGTGCCGGGGGGGGGTACGAGGTCTGGAGAGCCCCATGCGCTGAATGAGCGTCAGGGGATCCAGCCAGTCTCCCTAGTCGTAGTCCAGGAGGTCTCCAACTCTCGTGACTTCCGCCAGGACCAAACTCTGGCGCACCGAGCGGGACTCTGCCACCTGCACATGGAGCTGTGGGTTGTGTAGCAGGGGCTCCGCGAGGAGATCTGCTCCCACGGTGGCCGTCGCGGACCTGGTCATTGAAAACAGTTTCCAGGTCCGGAGGAGGTCCTGGTAGAAGACCGGCAGCCTGGAGAGGTCTTGCGGAAAACCTCTCGGACAGAGATAAAGGAGCTGCCGGTCATATCAGAGCCCTTGGAAGCGGCGTAGGAAGGTGTGCGCCAATATGCTCCACGTCGAACTACCTGCACTGTAGAGGAGCCTCTGCAGGGCCTGGAGGCGGAAGACACGGACCTGAGTGTGCAGACACTTCAAGCCCTGCCCTCCTTCCTTCAGGAGTAGATGAAGAACCCCAACAGGGGTCCAGTGCATTCCTGACCAAAAGAACTCCAGAATCGATGTCCGGAGGTTGGTCAGGAAACCCAGGGCCGGGATCAGGGTGTTGAGCCGGTTCCAGAGCATGGACAGGACTAGTTGGTTAAGAACCAGCGCTCTCTTCCTCGGAGGGAGAGACATCGGAGTAGCCTCGTCCATTTCCAGAGCTGCTCTATCACCCCCTCTTCTAAATTTTGCTAGTTCTCCGGTGGAGAAGGGTGCGTGGCAGAAAGGTAAATGCCTAGGTAGAGCAGCGGACCCACATTCCACCGGATAGTCTGAAGCGTGGGTGGGAGGGAGTTCACCTGTCACTAGTCCCCCACCGCCAAGCCAGAGCTCTTGACCCAGTTGACTTGGGCGGAGGAGGCTGCCGAATAGATGGCCTGGCAAGCCTCCACCCGCACCAAGTTGCCCGGGTCCTGGATCATGAGGAGCACGTCATCGGCGTACGCTGACAGGACCAGCTGCAGCTCCGGCTCCCACAGCACCAACCCTCTCAACCTCCTTTGGAGGAGACAGAGGAA
Source organism: Lepidochelys kempii (assembly GCF_965140285.1). Classification (NCBI taxonomy): domain Eukaryota; kingdom Metazoa; phylum Chordata; order Testudines; family Cheloniidae; genus Lepidochelys; species Lepidochelys kempii. Next base: position 30,102,323 of record NC_136381.1, on the reverse strand, counting down.
GGGCTCGATTGCCAGAGCGTACAGCTGGCCCGAGAGGGGGCATCCCTGCCATACTCCTTGCCCGAAGCTGACCGGTTCGGTCAGGGTCCAGTTGAGCCTAACCAGACACTCCGCGGAGGCATACAGCACCCGGAGAAAACTCACAAACTGAGGTCCAAATCCAAAAGCCTGCAAAGTGCCCAGGTGGTACCCATGGTCCACTCTATCGAAAGCCTTCTCCTGATCAAGAGACAGGAGGGCGAACGACGGACCGTCTCTATGCCCGAATTCCAAAAGGTCTCGGACTAGAAATAGGTTGTCAAAAATGCTGTGGCTTGGGACAGCGTAGGTCTGGTCTGGGTGGATCACGTCTGCCAGCACAGACCCTAGCCGCAGCGAGATTGCTTTCGCTATGATTTTGTAGTCCGTGCTAAGGATTGAGACGGGACGCCAATTTCGTAAATCGAGGAGGTCCCCCTTCTTTGGCAACAAGGTGAGCACCGCTCAAATGCACGAAAGAGGGAGGACCCAGCCCTGCAAAGAGTCAGCCCAGACAGTGGCTAGGTCTGGGCCAAGGATGTCCCAGAACGCGCGGTAGAACTCCACAGTCAGCCCGTCCATGTCCGGAGATTTATTGGTGGGCATGCGAGGGAGGGCTTCCGTGAACTCGGCCAGGGTGAGAGGCAGCTCTAGTCGGTCTCGGTCGCCCGCGCTGATCGTAGGGAGTTCCTCCCACAGCACCCTGCAAGCGCCAGGATCGGTCGGATCCGGGGAGAAAAGGCTTGTGTAGAAGTCACGGGCCCTCCCACACATCTCCACCGAATCCGTGAGGGGGGTGCCATCTTCTGCTAAAAAGCAGGTTACGTGTTTTTTGGCCCCCCTCGTTTTCTCCAGGGCGTAGAAGAAGCGGGAGCCGCGATCCATGTCCCGAAGGAGGCGGATGCGGGATTAAACAAAGGCACCTCGGGCCCGATGGTCCTCGAGGGCCCGGAGCTCCTCCCACTTCTCCCGGCACGCTCTGCAGAGGAACAGGTCCTCGGGGCTGGCGGCCAGACACCTCTCCAGCTCTAAGACCTCCCGTTCCAACTGCTCTATCGCCACATTTTTCCGTCGTCTGGTGCCCTGGGTGTAGTCACGGCAGAAGAGCTTGGCGCGCACCTTCCCGAGATCCTACCATCGCCGCGCCAAGGGAAAGGCACGCCGCTGCTCTCACCAGGCCAGCCAGAACTCCCGGAAAGACATCACGAATGCCTCATCCTCCAACAGGCTGTTGTTAAAATGCCAATAGGCCAGCCCCGGCCTCTCTGCATGGAGGGAGGCTGTTATGGTGGCTAGATGATGGTCGGAAAATGGGGCCGGCCGAATGTTGGAAGAGTGGGCTCGTGAAAGATGGAAACGTGATAAATAAATACAGTCGAACCAGGAGTGGTGTGACCAATGGGCCTCCACCAGGACAAAGGTGAACATGGAAGTGTCATCCGGGTGGTGGTCACGCCAGACATCCACTAGGGAGTGATGTTCGACTATTTCTCGGAGAATGTTCACGGCGGCCGGGCTCAGCTCTGTCCCCGAGCGGACCTGCTCCTCGAGGGTGGTGTTAAAGTCCCCTCCCAGGACTAGGTACTCATGAGAATCTAGGGTGCTGAGGAAGGCAGAGACACCCACTGATAGAATTGCAGATGCTTCGGGCTCGTTGTCGGGGCATAGATGTTAACGAGGTTGATCATGAGCCCCTCCATATAGACTCGGAGATGCAGCAGGTGGCCCAGCATGGCCTCAGTGACCCCTAGATCCACGGGCTGTAGGTCGGGGGGGAACAGGGTCGCCACTCCAGCCTGTCGAATCGTGAAATGGCTAAAGTAGACCCCGTTCCCCCACTCCAGCCGCCAGCCGTCCTCGGTGGTCAGATCCGTATGGGTCTCCTGCAGGAAAACCACAGAGTACCCCCTCTCCCCAAGGAAAGAGAACACTTGGGACCTGCAGAGAGCCATCCTACAGCCCCGGGTGTTCGAAGTTGCAATAATGAGAGGCATCATGAGGAGGGCTGGGGGGGGCGGTGGTTCCTTGTTGGCAGGGGCGTTCGCGGCCCCCAGCGAGTCGCGCAACAATCCGTGACCCGTCCTGTAAGTGAATAAATTATCACAGAAGCTGCGGACACACCCGTAGGCCGCGGCACCTTGCCTTCCTGTCCCTCTACCCTCCCTTATGAGGGCCCTTGTGGCTTGGAGGATTTGGTCAAAGTCCCCCCATCGCTGGAGAGCTGCTAGCTGTACCTTGTTGCGGGAGCCACGGGTGTCTTCTAAAAACTCCTGCAACGCTTTTCGCAGCTCATGGTGGGGTGGGGTTGTGATTTCCTGGTTATTCCCTAGTGGGGCCCTTGGTGCAGCCTCGTGGTCCACTGAGGCGGGCAGGCAGGGTGCGGATCACCGACGGGGTGTCTGACAGGCTAAATTTATTAGGTCCGTCTGAAGCCTTGGGGTAAGAGGGGGTGGCAGAGGGAAAATTGCAGCTCCTAATGGGTCATGGCAGGAAAATGCAAAGGGGGATGTATATATGTATATATCCTCCTTGGGGGGGATCCGCTAAAAAAGGGAAGGAAATAACCCCAGGGGTGGCAAAACCATTACAGGAATCATAGAATCATAGAATCATAGAATATCAGGGTTGGAAGGGACCCCAGAAGGTCATCTAGTCCAACCCCCTGCTCAAAGCAGGACCAATTCCCAGTTAAATCATCCCAGCCAGGGCTTTGTCAAGCCTGACCTTAAAAACCTCTAAGGAAGGAGATTCTTCCACCTCCCTAGGTAACGCATTCCAGTGTTTCACCACCCTCTTAGTGAAAAAGTTTTTCCTAATATCCAATCTAAACCTCCCCCACTGCAACTTGAGACCATTACTCCTCATTCTGTCATCTGCTACCATTGAGAACAGTCTAGAGCCATCCTCTTTGGAACCCCCTTTCAGGTAGTTGAAAGCAGCTATCAAATCCCCCCTCATTCTTCTCTTCTGCAGGCTAAACAATCCCAGCTCCCTCAGCCTCTCCTCATAAGTCATGTGTTCCAGTCCCCTAATCATTTTTGTTGCCCTTCGCTGGACTCTCTCCAATTTATCCACATCCTTCTTGAAGTGTGGGGCCCAAAACTGGACACAGTACTCCAGATGAGGCCTCACCAATGTCGAATAGAGGGGAACGATCACGTCCCTCGATCTGCTCGCTATGCCCCTACTTATACATCCCAAAATGCCATTGGCCTTCTTGGCAACAAGGGCACACTGCTGACTCATATCCAGCTTCTCGTCCACTGTCACCCCTAGGTCCTTTTCCGCAGAACTGCTGCCTAGCCATTCGGTCCCTAGTCTGAAGCTGTGCATTGGGTTCTTCCCTCCTAAGTGCAGGACCCTGCACTTATCCTTATTGAACCTCATCAGATTCCTTTTGGCCCAATCTTCCAATTGGTCTAGGTCCTTCTGTATCCTATCCCTCCCCTCCAGCATATCTACCACTCCTCCCAGTTTAGTATTATCCGCAAATTTGCTGAGAGTGCAATCCACACCATCCTCCAGATCATTTATGAAGATATTGAATAAAACCGACCCCAGGACCGACCCTTGGGGCACTCCACTTGATACCGGCTGCCAACTAGACATGGAGCCATTGATCACTACCCGTTGAGCCCGACAATCTAGCCAGCTTTCTACCCACCTGATAGTGCATTCATCCAGCCCATACTTCCTTAACTTGCTGACAAGAATACTATGGGAGACCGTGTCAAAAGCTTTGCTAAAGTCAAGAAACAATACATCCACTGCTTTCCCTTCATCCACAGAACCAGTAATCTCATCATAAAAGGCGATTAGATTAGTCAGGCGGAGATTAGATTAGATACTATGGGAGACCGTGTCAAAAGCTTTGCTAAAGTCAAGAAACAATACATCCACTGCTTTCCCTTCATCCACAGAACCAGTAATCTCATCATAAAAGGCGATTAGATTAGTCAGGCGGAGATTAGATTAGATACTATGGGAGACCGTGTCAAAAGCTTTGCTAAAGTCAAGAAACAATACATCCACTGCTTTCCCTTCATCCACAGAACCAGTAATCTCATCATAAAAGGCGATTAGATTAGTCAGGCGGAGATTAGATTAGATACTATGGGAGACCGTGTCAAAAGCTTTGCTAAAGTCAAGAAACAATACATCCACTGCTTTCCCTTCATCCACAGAACCAGTAATCTCATCATAAAAGGCGATTAGATTAGTCAGGAGGAGGTGGATTGGGCAGGGACAGGGGAAGAGGCGAGGTTCTGGGCTTCGGGAGGCAAGCAGCAGAAAGGAGGCGTCTCCCGATCAGATTTGAGGGTTAAGGCGGTGGGGATGGGGCTCCCAGTGATGCCAGGTGCAGGCTCTGTGGTGGATTTGGCAGCTACAGCATCAGGTGGTGGACTACCTTCTGTAGGGTCCCTGCCCAGGAAGGCAGAGGGAGGGAGCATGGGGAAAGGGGAACTGGAGTGAGGTTGCCCAGATTGAGGTCAGCTGGCAGAAGGTCATCCTCTCCCTGGGTGACTGGGGTCAGACCTAGGGCCTCGATCTCCTCATACATGGAGGAGAGGTCGCCTTCCGCCACCCCGGGGGTCTCCACTCTGGCGATCGCCTCGACGGTCGCCTCGGGGTTCGTGGGGGTTTCGGGTGATGTCCGAGCAGAAGGGGCTTCCCCAGGGGACTCAGGGGGAGGGTCTCCTGTGGAGGGAAGATTCCCACCTTCCAGTGCTATCATGTTTTCCCCACCTGACACCAGCAGATGGATCTCACTCATGGGCAGAGCGGAAGGCTCAGTGTCAGATTGTTAGCAATTAGGGCAGGGCTCCCTTGCTCGTCTGGGCGTTGTAGGGGAGGTGTCCCTTGGGCCTGGGCGGGAGTAGCAGTGGATCGAGCAGGAGGAGAGGTGGTTTCAGGTGCCGGGCAGCCAGGGGCGTCGGTAACGAGGGAGCTGATGTCCTGCTGGGTCTCGGGGGTCTCTGGTGCCCCTCCCCACCGGGCCAAGGGGCAGTCTCTTCGGACATGCCCCGCTGATTGGCAGAGGTAGCAATGGGCCTCTCCTGTAGAGTAGTAGACCCGGTAACGGGCTCCCTGGTAGGGGACTAGGAAGGACCCCTCGAGCGCCTCTCCATCATGTGCTGCCGGCAGCGGTAGAAGCTGCACTTGCCGGCGGAACGAGAGGATGTGACTGAGGGTGGGGTCCTTGCAGCCCAACGGGAGAGAGCTGATGACAGAGACGGATTTCCCCAGGGTGGAGAGAGCAGGTAACAGGGCGGCATTGGGTAAAAAAGGAGGGACGGACGTCAGGACTAGGCAGACGCCCAGGTCCTCTAGCGGCTCCAGGGGGACGAACACCCCCCCACCGCCAGGCCCTTCTCCACCACCTCCTGGGCGGCAGCCTCCGATGCTAAGAAAAAGACGACCTCCCCATATATTTTGGAGGCCGCCACAATAGCCGTGGGTCTTACCACCCTCGCCAACGCCTGCACGTATGTCTCCACGTGGGGCGAGGCGGGCACCAGGAGGCAACGGACGTCATGTTTCCTGGTCATGGTGGGAAAGGGGCCCTGGCCGCTATTGATGGTAGTGGAGGGGGTGGGTGGGCGAGATGACGAGGCAGCAGGCAGGGGGGCTGCCGCCACCCAGGCATACATCCTGGGGGCTGGGGAAGGGACACTCGTAGAGCTGATGGAGGGAACAGCGGGGAGGGACGCCGTGGTCAATGATGGGGCCACAGCGGTGGGGGCAGCCCCTGCCATGGAGGACCTGGTGGTTGTAGCGGGGCCCTTTCCCTTCTTCACACCCTGGCCTTGCCGGCCAACTCCCCTCCTAGAATCTGGGGGGGCGGTGGGCGTGGCAGCGGCTGTAGTTGCCCCGGTGCCTCCTGCTGCCGATGCCCCAGCGGGGGAGGTGGCAGGTGTTTTGGCAGCAGTGGTGGGGGGAGAGGCAGCTGAGGTTGTTAGAGGGGCCTCACCCCTTTCATTCCCTGCCATCATGAGTAGGGAGAGAAGGGAAGACACCAGAAGGAGGAGCGGGGAGGGGGAAGCAAATTAACCACTCCTCTCTGTTGGGATGCAGGCCGGGGGTGGGCAAATGGGTCGGCCTGGACAGCGGGAGGAAACAGGAGTTGGGTTCAGATAGTAGGGGAAAACTGTGGAGTGGACAGTCCGGGTGGAGGCGGGGCAGGGACGTGAACCCACGCACGTTTGTCCAAAGAGTCTCGTTTGGTCGGCTGTTGTTTCTGGTCTGGACGGTGGAATCAGGGCGAGCAGCTGAATCCAGAGGCAGATGGCAAGTTGCTAGCAGGGACGGACGGCAGAGGAGCCATGATGGTTGTAGTAGTGTTGGGGGGGGCACCAATGGATGGGGGGCAGCTCCATGCCACACTCCCTGTGCCCCTACAAATGCAGTCAAGACACAGTCAAAACCTCCCCCCACACGAGAGTACAGTTCAAAAGTTACTCAATCTTAAGGCCCCCTCCACGATGGTTTGTAGCTTCCCTGGGCGGTTTCTCTGTCGGCTGTCTTCTCTCCCGGGCTTTGTGTAGCATTCCAGAAATGCCGGACAGGTAAGAGAAATTTCTCTCAGCCGGGTACGGATCCACAAACAAATAGCAAACGGTTGGGTCTGGGGGCTTCCACTCCCCTCCTCTGGGGAGCAGCTCGGCAGTTCCCCAACTCCGGGGGTTTCAGCTGGAGCAGTAGCAGTGTCTGAGGGCAGGTGTGGTGGGGCTGGCAGCTAGCTGGCAGCCGACCAGCACTCAAACGGCAGCAGAAAAACAGCAAAAAAAAACCAAAACGAAGGAAAAGCGTCTGGCCCAATCGGGGGCAGGGGGAAGCTGAAGCAGGGGCAAAAAGTAAGGAAAGCCCAGGCCAGGGGGCTATAGGAGAGGAAAAGAAAGCAGATAGATTAGCAGCAAGCTAAGAAGATTCCTTTTCCCTTGGTAAGGGAGCAGGGAAGGTTTCAGAACAATCAGGAACCTTCTGGAGACAATTAAGACAGGCTGATTAGAACACCTGCAGCCAATCAAGAAGCTGTTAGAATCAATTAAGGCAGGCTAATCAGGGCACCTGGGTTCTAAAAAGGAGCTCACTTCAGTTTTTGGTGTGCGTGTGAGCAGCTGGGAGCAAGAGGCACTAGGAGCTGAGAGTGAGAATGCGGACTGTTGGAGGACTGAGGTGTACAAGCATTATCCGACACCAGGAGGAAGGTCCTATGGTGAGGAAAAAGAAAGTGTTGGGAGGAATCATAGAATATCAGGGTTGTAAGGGACCTTAGGAGGTCATCTAGTCAACCCCCTGCTCAAAGCAGGACCAATCCCCAATTTTTGCCCCAGATCCCTAAATGGCCCCCTCAAGGATTGAACTCACAACCCTGGGTTTAGCAGGCCAATGCTCAAAGCACTGAGCTATCCGTGTCCCCCCCATGGGGAAGTAGCCCAGGGTGCTGTAGCTGTTGCACAGCTGTTCCAGGAGGCACTCTGGACAGCTGCATTCCACAGGGCCCTGGGCTGGAACCTGGAGTAGAGGGCGGGCCTGGTTTCCCCCCAAATCCTTCCAACTCCTGGTCAGACACAGGAGGAGTCGACCTGGACTGTGGGTTCAGAAAAACGGCCAAGCTGAGGGTTGCTGTGAAGCTCCAAGGCAAGCAAATCCTCCAATAAGCGCAAGACCCACCAAGGTAGAGCAGGAGCTTTGTCACAATATGTATAGTTGGGATGATGTTTTCCAATGTGCATCACTTTGCATTTATCAGCATTGAATTTCATCTGCCATTTTGTTGCCCACTCACCCAGTTTTGAGAAATCCTATTGTAGCTCTTCACAGTCTGCCTGGGTCTTAATTTGGCATCATCTGCAAATTTTGCCACCTCACTGTTTACGCCTTTTTCCAGATCATTTATGAATATGTTGAATAGGACTGGTCTCAGAACAGACCCTTGGGAGACACCACATTCTGAAAACTGACCATTTATACCTACCCTTTGTTTCCTATCTTTTAACCAGTTACCAATCCAAGAGGGCACCTTCCCTCTTATCCCATTGCATCTTACTTTGTGTAAGAGCCTTTGGTGCGGGACCTTGTCAAAGGCTTTCTGAAAATCTAAATACACTATATCCACTGGATCCCCTTGGTCCATATATCTGTTGATCCCCTCAAAGAATTCTAGTAGATTGGTGAGGCATCATTTCCCTCTACTAAAACCACATTGACTCTTCTCAACAAATTATGTTAATCTATATGTCTGACAATATTGTTCTTTATTATAGTATCAATCAGTTTTCCTGGTACTAAAGTCAGGCTTACAGGCCTGTAATTGCCGGGATCACTTCTGGAGCCCTTTTTAAAAATTGGTGTCACATTAGCTATCCTCCAGTCATCTGGTAGAGAAGCTGATTTAAATGACAGGTTACAGACTACAGTTACTAATTCTGCAATTTCACATTTGAGTTCTTTCAGAACTGTTGGGTGAATACAATCTGGTCTTGGTGACGTATTGCTATTTAATTTATCAATTTGTTGCAAAACCTCCTCTAAGGATACCTCAATCTGGGAGAGTTCCTCAGATCTGTCACCTAAAAAGAATGGCTCAGGTTTGGGAATCTCCCTCACATCCTCAGCCGTGAAGACCGATGCAAAGAATTCATTTACTTTCTCCACAATGGCCTTATCATCCTTGAGAAGTTCCTTTAGCACTGTGATCGTCCAGTGGGCCCACTGGTTGTTTAGCAGGCTTCCTGCTTCTGATATACTCAAAAGAAATTTGCTATTACTTTTTGAGTCTTTGGGTAACTGTTCTTCAAATTGTTTTTTTGGCCTTTGACAGGTGCCTAGTGGGATTTTTAAATTCCCCCCTTCTGTGGCTTCAAAAGTGTGGGCCAGCAGGGAAAAGAAAACCCCTGGCATCTTTTAAGGAGCTGCCCTAGTGCTGGTTGGAAATTTTCTGAGAAAACATTATTTTATATCAGACTTGTCAAAACCTTTCAACAAACTTTCACCAAAAGAAACCCTCTTGTTTCCTGCCCGCTCATCTACCAAGCTGCTGAGGAACCCAGGCTTCCAGGGTTGGCCAGCTCCAGGGCAGCCCTGCCATACAAATTGCCCGGGGGCTGGAGACTCCAGCGCTTCTAGGCTCCCTGCCACAGAACCAGAATGAAAGCTCTGAGATTCCCAGCCTGAGACAGGGTCCTCAGGGTTTCTATGCCCCTTGTTATGCAGCAGGGAGCCTGACAGCCCTGGAAACCCGAAAAGCCCCAGTTTGAGTTGGAGCTCCAGTTTGAGCTGGAGCTCTCAGGGCTTCAAGACTCCCAAAGCTGACCATGACTCCCCAGGCTTCCCCAACATGGGGGGACCCACTGGGGTACCCCACCTTCCTGAATGAGAACAAAAATGTTTACAAAATGTTAGAATTTCCCATTGAATTGAAATTCCAAGTTTCATCCAGCTTTATGTAACACCCCCTTGTGGGCATTCACCCCTTCCCCCAACCCTTGTGGGACACAAGGGGTAGCAAATCCTATTGGCTCCAGCTCACTTAATGGGAAGGTTTATAAAACATGTCCCCAGTCCTGCATGGCAGGAAAAATTACAAGGGGGCAGTAGGGAAGCCATAGAATCATAGAATATCAGGGTTGGAAGGGACCTCAGGAGGTCATCTAGTCCAACCCCCTGCTCAAAGCAGGAACAATCCCCAATTAAATCATTCCAGCCAGGGCTTTGTCAAGCCTGACCTTAAAAACTTCTAAGGAAGGAGATTCTACCACCTCCCTAGGTAACGCATTCCAGTGTTTCACCACCCTCCTAGTGAAAAAGTTTTTCCTAATATCCAATCTAAACCTCCCCCCACTGCAACTTGAGACAATTACTCCTTGTCCTGTCCTCTTCTACCACTGAGAATAGTCTAGAACCATCCTCTCTGGAACCACCTCGCAGGTAGTTGAAAGCAGCTATCAAATCCCCCCTCATTCTTCTCTTCTGCAGACTAAACAATCCCAGTTCCCTCAGCCTCTCCTCATAAGTCATGTGTTACAGACCCCTAATCATTTTTGTTGCCCTTCACCGGACTCTCTCCAATTTATCCACATCCTTCTTGTAGTGTGGGGCCCAAAACTGGACACAGTACTCCAGATGAAGCCTCACCAATGTCGAATAGAGGGGGACAATCACGTCCCTCGATCTGCTCGCTATGCCCCTACTTATACATCCCAAAATGCCATTGGCCTTCTTGGCAACAAGGGCACACTGCTGACTCATATCCAGCTTCTCGTCCACTGTCACCCCTAGGTCCTTTTCCACAGAACTGCTGCCTAGCCATTCGGTCCCTAGTCTGTAGCTGTGCATTGGGTTCTTCCCTCCTAAGTGCAGGACCCTGCACTTATCCTTATTGAACCTCATCAGATTTCTTTTGGCTCAATCCTCCAATTTGTCTAGGTCCCTCTGTATCCTATCCCTGCCCTCCAGTGTATCTACCTCTCCTCCCAGTTTAGTGTCATCTGCAAATTTGCTGAGAGTGCAATCCACACCATCCTCCAGATCATTTATGAAGATATTGAACAAAATCGGCCCCAGGACCGACCCCTGGGGCACTCCACTTGACACCGGCTGCCAACTAGACATGGAGCCACTGATCACTGCCCGTTGAGCCCGACAATCTAGCCAACTTTCTACCTGCCTTATAGTGCATTCATCCAGTCCATACTTCTTTAACTTGCTGACAAGAATACTGTGGGAGACCACGTCAAAAGCTTTGCTAAAGTCAAGAAACAATACATCCACTGCTTTCCCTTCATCCACAGAATCAGTAATCTCATCATAGAAGGCGATTAGATTAGTCAGGCATGACCTTCCCTTGGTGAATCCATGCTGAATGTTCCTGATCACTTTCCTCTCATGTAAGTGCTTCAGGATTGATTCTTTGAGGACCTGCTCCATGATTTTTCCGGGGACTGAGGTGAGGCTGACTGGCCTGTAGTTCCCAGGATCCTCCTTCTTCCCTTTTTTAAAGATTGGCACTACATTAGCCTTTTTCCAGTCATCCGGGACTTCCCCCGTTCGCCACGAGTTTTCAAAGACAATGGCCAATGGCTCTGCAATCACAGCCGCCTTCCATGGTTACACATGGTCATGCCTCCCCTACTCTCATAGAGTCATAAGCAGGATATTAGATTAGATGGAGCTCTGATCTGATCTGGTAATTCCTATATTCTTCTACCAAGTACAACATATTTTTTCTAGTCAAGTAGTTGGAAATCCAATAATTAGCTTGTACACTATTGATGCTATTATTATTCATACAATAGTTTATTCCTTTTTTTTAAATCTTAAAAAGAGAATTGCCTCCTTAATTATATACTTGCTTTTTAACTTTCTCTTGTACATATTAAACATGTTGCTTTTTCATCTAATTTGTGTTCTTTGTTCTTAAATTATAGGACACAATAAATAGGCTCATATTTGGCTTTTTCTATACTATTCAGTAATTTAGGGCTTCTCAAACTTCATTGCTCTGCGACTCCCTTCTGACAACAAAAATTAGTACACGAGCCCAGGATGGGAGACCGAAGCCCGAGCCCTACCGCCCCAGGGAGGAAGGCCAAGGCATAGCCCAAGCCCAAACCCAACCCAACGCCCCACCACCCTGGGCGGGGAGCCTGTAACCTGAACCCTGCTGCCCAGGGCTCAGGTTACAGGCATAAGAATTTTTCATTACTTTCAATATGCTTTGGATCAGGCCCATATTGTAGTAAGTTTATAACTATAGATTTATTTTTGCACAACAGAGAGACTTTTTTTAAGGAAAATCTGCATATCCCACTTCAGAATGTAGTCCAGATATTTTTTACTCATGACAAGAAAATGTAGTTATATTTGTAAAACACAACTTCAATTTCTATAGTCTGCAACAAATCATTTTGACTTACTGAAATAATATATTGCCAATCATAAATGTTCCAGCAACAAGTTCTTTTGGGAAAAGGGTGTAGCTATATCTTTTCAGATTCCTCCACCCATTATATTTAAAAAGAATTGTGTAACAAATTCCATTGTGACGGTTGTTAATTGCTTGGTAAAATGTTTATGAATCAATTATCTTTTCATGCTGTCATCTCTGCAAAGATCAACTTCAAACCTATGATGATAACAAGGCAGTTATATATATTCTTACTTGAATTCCAGCTCCCTCTGGTACTGTGATCTTCCACACACAATTCAGATTGTTGTCATAAGGCTCAGGGTAACCAGGAGACAAAATGGTCCCTTTGCGCTTTGTTAAAATTCCACCACAAGGTACTGGAAGGAAATGCATCGAGCAAAAAAAGAAGTTTGACACAGCACTGCTTTAGAACTGAGAAAAGATGTAATAAAAGCTAATACAATGATCAGTATACTAGAGATGCAAACTCTTGTAAAGTGATACTATATTTTGAAATTCATGTTGGCCTCAGGAAAATAAAAAACTCTACCTTATACTTCAAATTCTATTTTTAAATTACTTGAAAAGAATATATATATTTAAAAAGTTGCTATCTACCAGACAAAATCATGTTCACATCCCTCAGACATGGTCACTTGAATTTTAACAAAGTGAAATCAGCTTGAATGTGTCCTACTAATCTTATAAAAATAAAATAAACATTGCTACTTATTAATAATGAACTTTAAATAGTTATATTTGATCTAAATATATAAGGGGAAAGCACTTGGCATAAAAATGAGGTTTTGATCAATGCTACTACTTTACTACTACAATGCCACAGTAACTAATTTAATTCTAATACTGGAGGGCTTCTATTCCAACTCCCAAGCTATTACATTTGCTTATGTGAGTAATCTCATTGCAGTCCATGGATTTACTTATGTTAGTACAGAAACTCATGTGTTTGCAAGATAGCACGCATAATACCCAGGCCCAAAGATTAATAAAATAAGTAAGTCACTGGAATTCAATAGTGCAAACTGTTGGTTCTTGATGCTCAGCATGAATGAAAACATTGCTCAGGTTACTTGATTCTCTAACAAGAGCAAATAAACGAATGTTACAGCTTAATCTAGATACAGGTATTCTGCTGGTATTTTAAAAGCTTAAAGAAAAGATTGACGAGATGTTTTATCTTTACTATTAGAAGCCAATACATTATTCCTGTGCAACATTATCAACTCCTTGAGCTGATTTCATTAGATACAAATACGAGGATTTAGAGAAAATATAGAACACCACAATTTATCTCAGTAATGAATATATTAGCTATATTTTGTACTGCACATAATTGATAGAATCTGTCGGACACTACATTGATAAACTAAAGGTCAGTGTCACTTAAACTGTTTAAATAATTACCGGTAAAAGCCGGAGCAGACAGAATGATTGATGTCTGATATCTGTAAGGAAACACTGAAGCATTCACTCGAGAGTTAAGGCAATTTAATATGGTCATGTCTTGCACTTCAATTATTAAACCGATTTAGTTCAATGCAATTTTCAACTCATACATATTTTATGACCTTTACTGGCACACTGATATGTGCACATGAGGAGTCATTGATACTTTTGGCCTGTAATTCTTTCTCATTTCAAGTTGTTTAAAGTCAGACAGTGTTCTCTTTCACATAGCTAAACGGTGCATTAGTACAGCAATAGAATATTGCAACCAGTGACCAAAAAAACCCACTGTCACCAATTGAGTTTATTCTATATCAAAATTGAAGTAAATACATAACCTAAAAAAAAAAAATGTTGCAATCTGCAGTGCTGAATTTGGTCCAATGGGCCAGATCCTCAGTTAGTGAAAATGTGCATAGGTCTATGGATGTCAATGGTTTTATACTGTTTTATACCAGCTGAGAATCTTCTCCAATGATCTAACCTGGAAAAAATGCATTCTTTCTGACCTACTACAGAACATTGGTGTAACTACTTCTAAGTCCTTAATAAAGTAGTTCTTCTGGCAACAGCATACAATATCTTGTCAGAGTTCCCAAGTGAGAGCATTTTAGTCTTGCAGGAAGTCAGGGTAACTTCTGAATCTTGATTAATGAGTAGTCATGCACGGACATTGATGTAAGTCTAAAAGAAGCTGATATATAATTTATAGCTGCAGGATATGTACTGTCATGTAGCTACTGAAATGTCAAAGCAAGGTTGGGCTAGAAAGGGAAGATGAAAAGTGAAGGATTCATGACCTCATTTAGACTAAGTTAATATTGTGTTAACGTATTACTTTGCTGAATGAGAGCCCTTCTGGCATACTTTCTATGTTCAGGGCAGTGGGTGAGTAGTGTGAGCGCAAGCCAGAAAATCAGAACAAAAATAAGCAGTAAGAAGGTAGAGGATGGGAGAAAAGGAGTGGATTCAGACTTAAGATAACATTCTTCATTGTAGGCAGTAATTAGACCCATACAAAAATGTAGCCTTTACTCACCGACACATGTGGGGAGGGAATCATTCCACTGTGCCAAAGTATTCGGTACTGAATCACATCTAATTGCTGTTGATCCATAGAGAATGTATCCGGGATTACACTCAAAAAGAACCAGTGAACCAACTGAAAATTCATTTCCAATCCTTTTTCCAAATCTTGGTTCAGGCACAGAGCTGCACTGTGTCGCACTTGTTCTTGGAACAGCTGCATACATGAAAACGATTGTGGATTCTTAATTTTATATTTGGTAGAGAAACGGAGATTTTCAAATGCAGGTGTCTAAAATTACTTGAAAAACATTCAGTTGTGTTGTCAGTTAAGAAGATTTCCATAATCCCCAAATGAATCTTCAAAAATAAGGATTCCGTGCTTTTAAATTCAAATGAAATTACTATTCAGATTAGTATAAACATTGATATACTTTGCAGGTTTACAACCACATTATAGTATCTATTCTGAGACCTTCCTAAAATGGCACTGAAATTGTATACTTTGTAATGAAATATTCAGCTAACACACAGTTTCAAAACAGTATTGCTTTTTTGGTTAGATATTTGCATTTAGTGACTACAGGTTTAAAATTGTGAGTGCTGCTGGTCAGATTGGAATTCAAATCCTCTGAAAAAATGAACTAGAGGAACAAGTGTTGACATGTTATCATTTCAGTGTCTGATCCTTAAAAAGATGAGTAATGTACATCAACTGAAGCATCTTAATAATAGCAAGTTTACTGATTCAGCGTAGGGTAATACCATTTCCAGTTATTTATATTTAAATGGAAGGATAAATCAGGTTGAGCAGCAGACTGAAAATCAGTCCATCAGATAAACAAAAATAGAAAGACTTGGTTTTCATAACTGGTTTCTCAAATCTGGAAACCTTTCTTATGCTTCCCAAATATCTGATTTTATTTTTAAAGAATATTTAAAATCATGTATTATTGAGGATGCCAATAACAAATAAAAGGATTTTTAATACAAAAATGGAGGGAAATTATACATCTACAGCAGTTTAATATTTTCCATCACATTCAAGGCCTGCTCATCCCCAGTAATGTCTCGGTTTAATCAAATACATTTGTCAAAATCATACTTAAAATATTAGTATAATTCATTTATAAAGAAAGTATGGAGGGATTAATGCACAGAATTAATTGAAGCATTTTTCCAGACTATTGTGTTACTTACCTTGATATACGAAGTGAAATCCTTTAGCTGTTACTGGACCCACTGAAGTAAATCTAATTGTGATTTGATTACCTGAGCTCAGTGGAAGGGATTCGCCTACTCAAACAAAACAAACAGTGAATTATCATAAACAATTTTCAGTAACTAAACTCAACAACCGCAAAATATACTCTGCTTGAATTTAATTTATGAGCCATATACTATAAACTTTACTATTAGTCTAACATTGTTCATCTTACATTCCTGTAAGAGTTAGAGCCTGATTCTCATCTCACATGAGTGGTATTTCT
Organism: Lepidochelys kempii; assembly: GCF_965140285.1. Lineage (NCBI taxonomy): Eukaryota > Metazoa > Chordata > Testudines > Cheloniidae > Lepidochelys > Lepidochelys kempii. Next base: position 30,086,411 of record NC_136381.1, on the reverse strand, counting down.
TCTGATTAAAAATCAAGTCTCTAAATCTTTAAAACCCTACTGACATGCACATAAATCTACTCAAATTATAATTTTTCTATATATTCTCTACTATCACTTATAAGTATTTTAATATCACATTTTATATAGTACATTGAAAAACAAACACAAATTTTGACAGAAAATACAAAGGGAATAAACTAAAAAAGTAACTGTGTTAGTTAAATATTACCAAAAACATCCAAGAAAACTGCAGATTAAATTTGGTCTTCATTCTTTTTATCAGCCCAAACTGTTTTGAATCACTACTGATTGATTGTTTCCTTTCAAAATGTTCATATTATATTTTCAGTGCAATTTGTTTCTAAGAAAAGATGACAGTAATTTCATCTTTTGTTACATTACCAGTCTAAATCAGTTTTTAGTAAATAATTGACGCATGACAGTTCTATTAAAGAATACCTGAATGGGATCCTGAGAGGGAGGATAATAAAGATGATTGCTGTGTTGGGCCATCATACACCTCAACCACATCATGGAGCGATGTCTGGAAAAATACAAACTGGCCAAACACCACTGGTCAACAGGAATGAGAAAAAGCAAAAGAAATTGATTACAAAAAAAAACAAAAACAAAACAGAGAAACAGAGAGAGGGAACAGAAGATATGTTAATGATATATTTTTCTATTTTATTGAAGAGAACCAGCACTTATTGGTTAATTTTTCTGACCAATGTACAGTGATGTCATTTTTAATTCATAACAAAATTAAATGGATGTCAAAATGTCTAATCCTGTATAAATAAAAAAGCATATCTAGAGATATCACGAATTCAGTTGTATAAACATTTTAATCATGAGAGAAAAATCATAATTATTCTCCAGCTGAAAGAAACAGCTTTTTTTTTTTTTTTGCCAAATGTGTAATGCAATATCCTTCTGTTACACCATAATTTTTTGCAACTCCTTCCTGGTTTTTTTTTTTTTTTTTTGTATTTTATTTTATTTTTTCTCTCTCTCTTAATCTGATAGGCCTTTAGGAAGTTTCATTTATTTTGGTATGCTTTAACTTCACCATAAAATCTAGTCCATCTTTCAGTGTAGAATGGAGAAGCAACAACATTCAAAGAAAGCAACACTTCCTGGTGTCTACATTCTAAAGCACAAAATATGTTATTTATTATTATTAATAATAATAAAATAAAATAACAATAATACATCAGGGGATTATTTAATTCCTTAAAGAAGGATCTCTCTGCACCAATGAGTACCTCTACACTAGAACTGGAAAGTGTAAATTTTAATTCGAGGAGACGTACCCATGCTAGCTATGACTGAGCTATTACACAAAAAGATGAAGTGTAGCTATGATGGCATGAGCCGCAAGAGGGGTTACCTACCCTGTTACAGACCTATGATCTCGGATGGGATCATACTTTGAGTGGCAAGCTACTCCCACTGCTAGTGCCATCATAGCTACACTTGTACTGTTAGTGTGCTAGATCTATCAGAGCTGGAGTGGGTATGTCTCCTCAAGCTGCAATTAACACCTCTAGCTCTAGTGTAGACATGCAGTGTTTAGAAGCCCCTGTAGGACAAGTCTACACTGCATACTCCTTATGGCAGAGTGTAGAGAACAGATATTGCATGTCACCCTTGCACAGGTATAAATAGCAGTGTAGACAGTGAGGCATGGTTTAGGTGAGTAAGCACACACCCAAACCCTTAGGGTATGTATTTCACCGCCAAGCAGTTTCCCCCATCTACACGGCCATTTTTATCAGTGTAGTGTCCTGCTGCCTCCCCACTGCTGCAAGAAAAGGCTCCAGAAGTGGGGAAAGGCTCTTGAGGCAGGGCAGCAGCAAGGAAAGACTGTCAACTCCCTGCTGCTGGATCATTTCCCCAGTGCAGAGAGCTGCTTTTCACTGTGGTGTTTTGCTACACTTACCCTACATGTTGCTGCCAATGGTGTGCAGTGTACAGCCATAGAAATCATGTTGACTATTGCACTAGAAATACACTGACAGGAAATTAAATGATTTGTTGATCTTAGTCTGGCCCTAGATACAGCCACAAAACTGCGACCCTTGCTAACAACTTGTTGAGCAACATTAAGAGGCGGACTATAGGGCAGAATTTTCACTGAGAGGGCAGCAGGCTGAATGGGCAGGCTGTGGCTCAACAGTTCTTCCACCCTATAGTGGGTTTCACTCAGAGGCCAGCAGGTTCAGTGGGCAGGCCATGGTCCACCAATTCCCTGATGCTCCAAAGATTTCCCAGATGGACGGATGTGGGGACGTAGGGGGACTGGGCCCTTCCTTTCTACTGGGTCTGTGAGGAAAGGCACAAAGTGTCTCAGTCGCTTGACCAGCCTCCCCTGGGCTGCTTCCTGCCTCCTCACACTCTCTTTGGTTTGGGGTGCGGTCACAGCCCACCTTCCCCACAGCAAGAGTTCCCAATCAGTCCCAGCAGCGCAGATAGTTCACTGAGCATTCCCCTGCTCTCTTTCTAATGTTCAGTTATTTCCCCTAAGCAGGGAGTGGGGGATGGAAAAAGACAAGCCCCTGCCATCCCAGCTGGTCTTACCCACAGTCCACACCCTCTTCTGTGAATGACTTTTTCCCCAAAAGCTGAAAACTGGCTTCCTCCCTTCAGATAGCCTCTCCTTCACTCTGTCCCCTGCTTGACTGTTAGAGTACACTTTTGAGCAGCTCCTCCTTTTGGAGCATACTCTGTAGCTGCTGAGGGGCAGGGCCGAACTGGTCCAGTACTGGTCCTTCACTCCCTTAGTCTCTGTGTAGCGTCTGTAAACACCATTACAAAGACCAAAGAGCTAAGGAATACAGAGTTCAAATTACCCTTTCATTCCTACAGGTAATTCAATCTTGCACACAAGCAAAAATGCAGAGGAACATAGGTAGGATTGTGTAGGGCAATTAACACTACCACTGCTTATATTATGCATGTACTGTGAATAAACAGTTTCAATGCTCAAATTTGTACCTTCGAAAGAACTAAAGGCACTTCAAAATAATCATAGACTGTAACAGAATCTCAATTATAGTATTTGGAGTTTCTAAAATTCAAGAAAAAGAACACACACTAATGTTCAAAATATGGGAGGGAAGCATGTGGGAGGGTGAAAGACAGATACAAAACTTCAGTCTGCTAAAATATTGAACCAGTGTACAGTAGTTTAAAAATTCTTTTTTATCATTTATCAGTAGGAAAGATAATACTAGTCCGAGCAGGTTTTCCTCTCTAGAAGGGACAGAGAATATAACTTGCCTACTAGTAAAAGAAGAGTTGTTAGCTGTCCCTACCGTATGCTATTTTTGTATTTGTACAGAAGCTAGCAAAGATGATAGAGCTAATCGCTTCTGTTATGTAACTCACTAACTTTGGTACTTTTCTCAGATTTTAGTTTTTGTAGTAGATCAAGAGCCACATTCTGCTATTGATCGAAGTACAAAATTCCCCATGACTTCCATGGCAATTCCACATATGGAGGATTTTGCCTTAAATGCACAGATTTTATAAGCATTCTCTGACAGCAGTGAAATTATGTATGATGGCTACTGACAGAACAACAGTTGGGAAATTGTCAACAATAGAATGAATGATTTGCTCTCAGATAAATCTGTTTTAATTGACTATTGTACAATATGTACAAAAGTTACTATGCTGTACATTGAGATCAGTTCAAAAACTGGTGATATTGCATTTCAGCAATTGATAAGTATTTCAGGATTCTTGTTGCCTTAAGCATCTGCATGCCTCAGAGGGTAAAACCAAAACTGCAAAGAATATCCTTATCAAACTATAGCATCTGTGGTAATTGTTAATTTGGTTCTCAAATATGTATATTTTAAAATAAATCATAGACATAGGTATCTCTGAGCTGGTTACAAAAAATGAAAATAATTAATACAAATTAAATCTTATGTAAACAGATTTCAGATGGAAAGTATCACAGAGGCATCAACAAGTGAAGTTCTACAAAACCTACTGACAGAATGCCACTGTAAGAAAATGCAAGGGCAGGCTCAAACAGGAGTGTTGGAACAATTTATATAGTGAGGGTGCTGAGAGCCTGTCATAAATATAAAGGGAAGGATAAACACCTTTAAATCCCTCCTGGCCAGAGGAAAAACCCTTTCGCCTATAAAGGGTTAAGAAGCTAAGATAACCTCGCTGGCACCTGACCAAAATGACCAATGAGGAGACAAGATACTTTCAAAGCTGGAGGGGGGGAGGAACAAAGGGTCCTATCTGTCTGTGTGATGCTTTTGCTGGGACCAGAGCATGGATGCAGGTCAGAACTCCTGTAAAGAGTTAGTAAGCAATCTAGTTAGATATGCGTTAGATTCTGTTTTATTTAAATGGCTGATAAAATAATTTGTGCTGAATGGAATGTATATTCCTGTTTTTGTATCTTTTTGTAACTTAAGGTTTTGCCTAGAGGGATTTTCTATGTTTTGAAACTGATTACCCTGTAAGGTATTTACCATCCTGATTTTACAGAGGTGATTCTTTTACTTTTTCTTTAATTAAAATTCTTCTTTTAAGAACCTGATTGCTTTTTCATTCTTCTTAAGATCCAAGGGTTTGGGTCTGTGTTCACCTATGTAAATTGGTGAGGATTTTTATCAAGCCTTCCCCAGGAAAGGGGGTGTAGTGTTTGGAGGGATATTTTTTTGGGGGGGAGACGTTTCAAAGTGGGCACTTCCCCTGTTCTTTGTGCAACACTTTGGTGGTGGCAGCTTTTAACCTAAGCTGGTAAGAATAAGGGGGGTCTTTCATGCAGGTCCCCACATCTGTACCCTAGAGTTCAGAGTGGGGAAGGAACCTTGACAGAGCCATTGAACCAAACTGTAAACCCTGTATATGATGGAAATCACTGCAAAGCAGTGGGTGCGGCACCGAGCACCCGCAGTTCCAGCCCCTATGGGGTCAAACGATGACGCTGGCACATCAAATACTGAAATAACTGACCAGGCAGCAACTGTAGTACAAGGAGGGAAGAAGTTCTGGCAGCAGAAGAAAGAGGGAGTTCTTGGTATTTCACTGTAGCTATTCTACTTTTATTTTATGCTGGTACCCCAGTACTGGGCTCTGCCAATCCAGCTGACCTTAAGGCATTGTTACCAATGCCACTCAGGCTCTTCCTCTCATTTGGAGACATCAAATTCCATTAGTGGGAAGTAAATGTTAAGCTGATGTCTATTCCTCACAAGGAAACATGTCTCACTTCCTCATGTCTCTGTAGGATTGAAAAGGCATACCAATTTTCCTGAACAACAACCAGTACAGCAGCGTAAGCCTTGCTTCCAGGACTATCCATATGATTTGACAAAATATCAGCTTTACTGAAGAACAAGAAATCCCCTGATCAGGCTAGACAACAAGATGCCTGCATCCAATAGCTGATCTAACCTCAGAAAGGGAGGAGCCATTGCTCAAATGCTAGCCTGTTGTGAGGCCCAGATGGGGGGAAGAGAAGGGGAGAATATGAGTCACTCTTGAAGTTCCCGGCAGAGCTGCAGCTTATTAACCCTAAAAGATAATTACATAATATCTTTAAGTGAATTTCAGTTTATTTTTTGTAAAACATACACACAACATTCAAAGGCTGTGGTATAAAATATGCCCTCTGGAAACTTGTATTTCAACATGATACAAATATTGTATTTAGTATCCAATATATCCTGTATAAGTAAAATATTTTTTTAAAAAAAATATTTACTGAAACAAAAAGAAAGATCAAATGTTTCATTCAGAAAGTTCAGATTGAGGTAATTTTCATGTTGTCATGATTGCAATTCTCTGAAAAGTATGAATTATGCAACATAATGTAATCTTGTACATTGTTAAAGTACAGGAAGTGAAGCTCGGTACATTATTTTTTCAGAGCTATTATGTCAGCTGACACAGAAGACATAGGTTCAAAATTTTGAAACCTGATTGTCGAAGTCAGGCATTAAAATCTATATTTATTTTGATCTTAGTCTTCATTGGCATTTGTGGTAATACCAAAGAAAAACTAATATATCCAGCTACAATTTGTCTATGTTTATGGATTCAGAAGCCTATCTTTAGGCACTCAGGTTTTTAAATTGTGGCTTAAATCATTCTATCACATATAGTAGGCCAGCATTAGTAGGATTTTTATTTAATTTTATAGAACCTTTTCATTTATTGTCAATATGGATCATATTCATATTTCTCTATTCTAACCTTTTTTCCCCCATGAAAGATTATCAAAGGTACAAGACTTATCTAAAGTACTGTGGATTTTGTGGATTTCCCTTAGAAATAATCACTTTTATCAACTTAGAATTTTAGGTTTTTTTGAGCAGATTTCCCATGACTGCATTACCACCCCTATGCAGTTCCACTGCTACTAGCAATGATGGGAGCAAATTATAGAAAAGGCATCAACATTTACCAGTATTTTTACTGTGTTTCATCGAGGTAAAACTGCCAGTGCCTATTATAATAGCATTCCCACTCTTGCTACACCCAGTCTCCAAATAAAGAGAGTTTTCACAAAAGAGGCTAGTGTTAAACACTGTGCCATTCTCAATCATCAGCATAGCAATGATTCATTCATCAAGCACTAGGAGTAAAGAGATGAAAGAACGAAGATTAAGTCACAGATTTAAGAGGAACAGGGTAAAATTTTAGATAATGGATGAAGCAGAGAATTATAGAGAGGAAATGTATTGTGTTTTACCAAGACCTAAAGGAAATGCTAAAAGTTACCTCAAAAATAACCATTATGGGATTTTTATTTATTTCCACCCACAATGCAGTGTGTGTGTGTGTGTGTGTGTGTGTGTGTGTGTGTGTGTGTGTAAAACACTCTTCTATGGTATTTAAAATATGTCTCTTTCATTAAGATTCAATTTATCTAATAAATTTATATCCACAAAAGATTATTTCAATCTGGATTAATGTTGGGTGGGGGGTGGGGAATTGCACTAAATTCCCCAGTGCTTGGTGAGCCGCAAGTAGTTCTTGTGCTTTAATTATTTGATTTCTTGTTATTCTCTCTCTCCCCCAAGTGTAACAATGAAGTAAAAATGGAAAAAATAAATTCAATGCAACCCATTTTATTTAAGGTCCCCATCTTTCCATGGGTTTAACAACTGAGAGTTAAAGCATTTCATTTGGGAATTTACACAATAATTACCACATTGTCTAATCTATTGCCTCAAAGACAGGAGTTCCTTTCAAATGTAGCAGGTTCTTTTTTTGTTTGTTTTTGTTAGCAAGACAGTTCCAGGCAGACAGACATACCTAGCTAAGGACCAGGGGTGAACCCACTAGTCCAATATCCAAAACCACACAGACAAGATCAAGTGTGGGAAGATTTTTGAATCCAATCAAATACAAATCCTGTTACTTACCGGAACAGTAACTGCTGTTCTTTGAGGAGGGTTGTGCAAAAAGGGAAGAGCTGCCCCACTTCCTCCTCAGTTCCTTTGAAATGCAGATAGGAGGAAGCATGCAGAATGGACAAGTGCACAACACATCTCAAAGAAATTAAGGTTACTTACTTGTGGCAGAGGTTCTTTGAGATGGACTCTGCATATTCTCATTCTTGGTCCCATATCCTAGGAGGCGGACACTCAAAGAAGAACAACAGTTACTATACCGGTATGTAACCATTTTATTCTCCTTCAAGTGACTCTGCACATATTCATTCCATCATAGGTGATTCCCCAGTAGTTTATTGACGTTGGTGGGGCTTCGGAGTCTAGTGGAAAACAGACTAGATGACACATTTTCCAAAATATGCATAATCTTTGCAAGCTTCAATGATGGCATAGTGCTTTGTGAATAATGCACTGAAGACCATACAGCTGCTCTAAATATTTCTGACACAGTTACATTACTTAGGAATGACAGCGATGAAATCTGTGCTCTGGATGAATGAATGTATCCGAGATAGACATTTTAAATTGAATTTTCATTGCAAGTTTGAATATATGTCATAATCCCATGAGAGATCTGCTGAGCTGTAACTGGTTGTCCTTTTACTTTTTCAGCAAAGGCCACAAAGATTCCGGTTAAAGATATAAAGCATTTAGTTCTTTCAATATAGAAAGACAAAAGCCTTTTGAACTTCCATGTAGTTTTGGCTCATCTTTCTGAGAGTGAGGCTTGAGGAAAAAATACAGGTAGATGTATTGTCTGATTTAGATAAAAATCTGAAACTATTTTGGGTGAGGTCTTAATGATAACTTGTCCTTATGAAATATGATGTAAGGAAGATCAGCTACCCAGGCTTGGAATTTTGATACTCTCCTAGCAGATTTTATTGCCACTAAGGCAGCAGTCTCGTAAGACAAAGAGGCCAAGAAGCAGGTCACAAGCAGCTCAAATCCATCAAACAGGATAGCACTACATTGATATCCAAAGGGGAAACTGGATCATTGATCGGAGGGTAATTTCTGATCTTTCATAAATCTGCCCATATTCAGGTGAGAGAACACCATGTAACCATGAACAGGAGGATGCATAGCAGATATAGAGGCCAAGTACACCTTGAAAGAACTTACTGAAAGGCTGAATTTGAGATGGAGAAAATATTGCAGGATGTCCTGAATGTGATGCCCAAACCAAAAACCTCTTCCACTTGGTAAGGTAGGTACTTTTTGTAGAATACTTTCTCTTAGATAATAAAATAGTCTCGGTTTTATGGGAGCAGGATCTCAACTGTGTTCAACCATTGATGAGCCATACTGTCAAATGCAGCGTGGAAGGATTGGGATGAATGATTTGTCCCTGGGTTTGAATGAGATCCTCTACTAGAGGAAGGATTATTGGAGGCTGTATGGAGAGTTCCTGAATTTCCACATACCAATACTGCCTTGGCAAATCCAGGGCAAGGAGGAGGAGCATTCTAGGTCGAAGAATTGTCAGATTCATAAGCACCTGAGTCCTGAGGCACCTGTTCAAGAATATGCTCCCTCAGATGAAGTTCTCTATTTTTCTGTTTGGCAAAGTTCTCTATTTTTCTGTTTGGGAGAAGGGCCCTCCCAGGCAAAATGGACAATTTTAATGTCTGTCTTTAGCAGACCAAGCCACTTAACACGTGGTGCACTGCTGGAATCCAGGGGATTTCTGCATATCTAATGCAAGTAAAAATAAAACAGTACAGAATACATTTCCTTTAAGAGGAAGATACTCCTACTAACACTAAGCACAAATACTAAACCACTAACCAACTATAAAAATATCTAAAGTTTTCTCTCAGAAGAGAAAAGAACTGAGTCTCCAAAGAGAAACAGGGAGCCCAACTTTTGCCATAGGAGGTAAGAAGGAACTGAGAGGGAGGCAGAACACCTCATCCCTCAGTTTACAGCATGAAAACAGTCACGGCATATGCTCTGCCCCACCAGTACTGTTGCCACAAATCTCTGAATGAAGCACACCAAGAGTACATACATCTACAGTGGAATGGATATGTGCACAATCACTTGAAGGAGAACAGGTCTGTCTGTCTATCTTTCTAAGCCCTGGTCTACACTACAAGTTTAGGTCAAATTTAGCAGTGTTAGGTCAATTTAACCCTGTACCCCGTCCACGCGACCAAGCCTGTTTTGTCAACTTAAAGGGCTCTTAAAATCAATTTCTGTACTCCTCCCCGGCGAGAGGTTTAGTGCTAAAATTGACCTCACTGGGCCGAATTTGGGGTAGTGTGGACACAATTCAGTGGTATTGGCATCTGGGAGCTATCCCAGAGTGCTCCACTGTGACCGCTCTGGACAGCACTCTCAACTCAGATGCACTGGCCAAGTAGACAGGAAAAGCCCCGGGAACTTTTTAATTTCATTTCCTATTTGGCCAGCATGGCGAGCTGATCAGCACAGGTGACCATGCAGAGCTCATCAGCACAGGTGACACTGGAGTCCCAGAATTGCAAAAGAGCTCCAGCATTGACCGAACGGGAGGTACTGGATATGATCACTGTATGAGGAGAAGAATCCGTGCAGGCAGAACTCAGTTCCAAAAGACAAAATGCCAATATATTTGCCAAAATCTCCAAGGGCATGATGGACAGAGGCTACAACAGGGACACACAGCAGTGCTGCCTGAAAATTAAGGAGCTGAGTTAAGCCTCCCAAAAAACAAAGGATGCAAACAGTTGCTCCAGATCAGAGCCACATACATGCTGCTTCTATGATGAGCTGCATGCAATTCTTGGGGCGGGGGGCTATCACTACCCCACCACTGTCCATGGACACCTGCAAGCGGGGAGTCTCATGCAACAAGGATGAGGATTTTGTGGATGAGGAAGATGAGGAGGAGGAGGAGGTGGTTGGGGATAGCGCACAGCAGGCAAGTGGAGAATCCCTTCTCCCCAGAAGCCAGGAACTGTTCATCACCCTGGAGCCAATACCCTCCCAACCCTCCCAAGGTGGGGCTCCAGGGCCATGAAGCTGGAGAAGGCACCTCTGGTGAGTGTACCTTTGTAAATATAATACAGGGTTTAAAAGCAAGCGTGTTTAATGATTAATTTGCCCTGAAGAAATGGGATGCATTTGGGGCCAGTATAGCTATAGCTACTGGAAAAATTTGTTAATGTGTCTGGGGATGGAGTGGAAATCCTCCAGGGACATTTCCATGAAGCTCTCCTGGAGGTACTCTAAAAGCCTTTGCCACGCGGTGGGGGGAGGCCTGTTCATGCTGAGCTGTTCGCGTTTGGCTGAGAGGGGTCTTCCCTGATATTAGCCACATGGTGGTGGTGGTGGGGTGAAGCACATGTGCTATGTGATGTGAATCGCTTCATTCAGTGTGAAATAGTCTTCCCTTTGTTCTCTAAAATGTATCTTTTTAAATACTACTCTCCCTTTTTCCTTCCCACAGCTGCAAATATTTCTACACTCCCCTTATCAACTCCATCCCAGAGGCTAGTGCAGATTGGAAGGTGAAAAAAATGCATTCATGATTACATGTTCTCAGAGCTCATGCAGTCCTCCCACACTGAAAGAATGCGTGGAGGCAAACAATGGCAGAGTCCAGGAAAGCGTTAAATTAACGCGATGAGAGGAAGGAGGAGCACGCTGAGAGGAGGCAGGATGCAATGCTGAGCCTAATGGGGGAGCAAACTGACTTGCTCAGGCATTCTGGTGGAGCTGCAGGAAAGGCAGCAGGAGCATAGACCACCACTGTAGGCCCTGTATAACTGCCTGCTCTTCTCCCCAAGTTCCATATCCTCCTCACCCAGATGCCCAAGAATGTGAGGTGGGGGGCGGAGGCTATGGGCACCCAGCCACTCCAGCCAAGAGGATTGGCCAAGCAACAGAAGGCTGGCATTCAATACATTTTAAACTGTAGTGTGGCCTTGTCCTTCCCTCCTCCCCCCATCCCCCACCCTGCCCGGTGATTCCCTCCTCAGCCACCCCTCCTGGGCTACCTTGCGAGTCTTCCCCCTATTTGTGTGATGAATTAATAAAGAATGCATGATTTTGAAACAATAAAGACTTTTTTGCCTCTGAAAGCAATGATCGAAGGAGGGAGGTTGGTTGGCTTACAGGGAAGTAGAGTCAACCAAGGGGGTGGGGGGTTTCATTAAGGAGAAACAAACAGAACTGTCACACCGTAGCCTGGCCAGTCATGAAACTGGTTTTCAAAACTTCTCTGATGCGCAGGGCACCCAGCTGTGCTTTTCTAATCACCCTGGTGTCTGGCTGCGCGTAATCGGCCACCAGGCAATTTGCTTCAACCTCCCACCCCACAATAAACATCTCCCCCACAGATATTGTGGAGCACACAGCAAGCAGCAATAACAATGGGAATATTGGTTTTGCTAAGGTCTAACATAGTCAGTAAACTGCACCAGCGAGCTTTTAAACATCCAAATGCACATTCTGCCACCATTCTGCACTTGCTCAGATTATAGTTGAACTGCTCCTTACTACTGTCCAGGGTGCCTGTGTATGGCTTCATGAGCCATGGCATTAAGGGGTAGGCTGGGTCCCCAAGGATAACTATAGGCATTTCAACATCCCCAACAGTAATTTTCTGATCTGGGAAGTAAGTTCCTTCTGCGGCTGTTCAAACAGACCAGAGTTCCTGAAGATGTGAGCGTCATGCACCTTTCCCGACCATCCCACATTGATGTCGGTGAAATGTCCCTTGTGATCCACCAGGGCTTGCAGCACCATTGAAAAGTACCCCTTGCGGTTTACGTTCTGGCTGCCAAGGTGGTCTGGTCCCAAGATAGGGATATGCGTTCCGTCTATCGCCCCACCATAGTTAGAGAACCCCATTGAAGCAAAGCCATCCACTATGACCTGCACATTTCCCAGAGTCACTACTCTTGATAGCAGCAGCTCAGTGATTGCGTTGGCTCCTTGGATCACAGCAGCCCCCACAGTAGATTTACCCACTCCAGATTGATTCCCGACTGACAGGTAGCTATCTGGCATTGCAAGCTTCTAGAGGGCTATCGCCACTCACTTTTCAACTGTGAGGGCTGCTCTCATCTTGGTATTCTTACGCTTCAGGACAGGGGAAAGCGAGTCACAAAGTTCTATGGAAGTGCCCTTATGCATGCAAAAGTTTCACAGCCACTGGGAATCATCCCAGACCTGCAACACCATGCAGTCCCACCAGTCTGTGCTTGTTTCCTGGGCCCAGAATCGGCGTTCCATGGCATGCCATTACCACCATGATGTCCAAATTGCCAGGGCCCATGCTTTGAGAGAAGTCTGTGTCCATGTCCTCATTACTATCGAGATCGCGCTGTCGTCACCTCCTCGCCTGCTTTTTCAAGTTTTGCACACACTGCAGGATAACGTGCACGGTGTTTACAATGCTCACAACAGCAGCGGTGAGCTGAGCGGGCTCCATGCTTGCCATGGTATGTCGTCTGCAGGAGAGCAGGAGAGCAGAGTTGCAGCAGAAGCAGTGGATGACGATGGATGCCACGAGAATAGATATTTATAAAGAACAACGAGAGGACCTGTGAAGTGGATTCATGGCACCAGGAGAGCAGAGCTGCAGAGGAAGCAGTGCATGATGATGATGGTTAGCAGTCCTACTGCACCATCTGCTGTCAGTAGTATGGCGTCTGCACGAAAAAAAGGCGTGAAACGATTGTCTGCCGTTGCTTTCAAGTAGAGAGGGGTGACTGACAACATGTACCCAAAACCACCCATGACAATGTTTTTGCCCCAACAGGCACTGGGAGCTCAACCCAGAATTCCAATGGACAGCGGAGACTGTGTGAACTGTGGGATAGCTACCCATAGTGCAACGCTCCGAAATTTGATGCTAGCCATGGTACTGTGGACGCACTCCGCCGACTTAATGTGCTTAGTGGGGACACACACAATTGACTGTATAAAATCGCTTCCTAAAAATCAACTTCTATAAATTCAACCTAATTTCGTAGTGTAGACATACCCTAAGTCTCTCTCACAAACAAAAGTTGGTCCAATAAAATGTTATTTCACCCGCCTTGTCTCTCTAATATCCTTGGACTGACACAGCTACAACTGCACTGCATATCTGCCTATGATTTATTTATCCAGGTACTTATGTGAACCTCATTATTGTAGCATCTGGATGACTACGAGTTTGGAGTGAGTTTGAGATACAAATATACAGCAGATGGATGGACATCCTGGGAAAAGCAGCAGAAAAAAGCAGTTTGGCTGGATATGTTCAACAAAGCTCTGTTATTTTGCTGGGCCCCCTGAGTAGGGATAGAGTACAGTACAAAACTTACTTCTGCTTTTTCTATTTTCCTCTCCTAGTTCAAAGAATTAACAGAAATTATGCATATATTTTAAATAACATTAGACAACGAAATAATACCCTTATTCTGATTGCAATCATTTTTCTCTCAACAAAGAATTAACCCACTTCATAAAACCGAACCCTTATAAACTGCCACAACGATATAAGCATAATTGATAATGCAGTGTGAAAAGATGTGTAAATTGTGTATAATTTATGTTTATTGCAGCACTGCTGACTAGAGCTGCAGAGACATTCTGAATAACTGCATCATATACATGACAAAAATAAACTAAGGGAGAGTGAACCGATTTGTATGAATTCATGTCAGTCACCATTCAGTACAGCATGCAGCGATATAACAAGCCTTTTAAAATCATGTTTGAGCCTCATTTGTACATATACATTATGTCAAAGGATGATCCCGTTATGGGTTAGATTATGCAATTCTTACTCAAGTTGAACACTCACACAAATTGTCCAAGGGATGTTAATGGGACAAACTGGTAAGCACTTACATAAGTTGTTCCATTGACATGAGTGGGATAATTCATGTAAGTGCTCACCAGCATCAGTAGAAGCTGCACAATCTAAACTTAAGTGTCAGAATAATTGCTGATATAACTATATTGAGATCTATGGTATTACAATGGAGATTAATTTAGTCTTAACCATTGGTACCTCAGCTAAGGATATCAATCTATATAACTTATATAGAAGGTTTCAGGAAGTTTGTTTAAAGGATGGTTTTAAAAAAATCATATGAAAATGCCTTAGTCATTCTTTCACTGACAAATCTGATATTAAAAATAATATAACTTCTGTGATTCTTACAACACATTAGAGGAAATCCTGGCTCCATCAAACTCAATGACCAAATTCCTATTAACTTTAATAAGGCCTAGATAATACCTATTTTGCTTAAAGTATGTACCTCTCCAAGTAATAGCTATTCCAAGAGGAAATCAAGTGATGCATATACCTGGATATATTATATATCAGTGATAATGCTACATGGTTATTTTATGGTTATTACTTTATACACTGACCTTCAATTTTTCTTATGAAATTTACAGGCTTGGCATAACTAGTAAACTATTCAGGCTATGTCTACCCTTCAAATTATTTCAATATATGTTATGTTGCTCAGGCGTGTGAATAGTTCACACATCTGAGTGACACAAGTTATACTGACCTAAGTGCCAGCGTGGGCTCTACTATGTCGGTGGGAGAGCTTCTCCCACCAACATAACTACCACCTCTTGCAGAGGCAGGAATTATTAAACTGATGGGAGTGCAGTTGCGCTGCTGTAGTATAGACATAGCCTAAGTAACTATATGTGTGAATTAGCCATGAGAGATTCAATGGTAATTGCTGAATTGGGCATAAAGCTTTTGACAAAGTCTCTGTAAGTCTTTGCATGTTCTTTAAAAAAAAAAAAAAAAAAAAAACTAGAAATGGTGACCAAAGATTCAATGAGCTTCTCTGGAATACAGACGAAAACTTGGAGGTATTCACCCATGCAGTAGGCCTGGTAGTTGTAATATACCTAGACCTTATTAGATATTCTGAGGAGTTCCTCACCATTTCAAATTAATGCTTAGAGGGTAGAAGACCTCCTTCAGAACAGAAAAGATGTCCTATTAAAATGGGGATATATATATCTTTTAGTGTCTGGCCGAAATTAGCTAAGTAATTCACTGTTATTTTCTTTCCACCATGTCTATTATTTGAATATTACTAAACCAAACCCAAAATATATCTATTACTAGCAATATTTGTTCAGAGGGGATACAAGAATGTTGCTCTTTGGAATTTGTAAAAAATCAGGTGCCTGATCCCCTTATTTTCTCCAACAAGTTAAATCTCTAGCTTCATGCCTACATAAGCATTTTCAGTCGATTATAATTTTCAGCAGCAGTTTCCATATATTTTCATACCCAAGAATGTGCTGACTCTCATTACCAATGCAAATGTTTTCTCAGTCTACTCTTTTCGTAAATATTTTTCAGGCTCCTCTATATAACTATCCGTCGTTCCTCACACCTTTGCCTAAGCATCTGCTCCTTCTCACTCACTCCATATGATCTTCCAATCAGCTACCATTCCCCATGTATGGGCGAACCTCAAACAGTTCAGAGTTTTTAAATAAGCCCATTACTCTTCAGCATGTATCAGCACTACCTGGGGGAAAAAAGCAACAAAAAGTATTACTGTCTGGCAGAGTGTTTTGAGTCATGCTGCTGAGGAAATGGGAATAGAAAGGTTGCCTTCCCTCCAAAAGGTGCCACTGAAAGAGCATTCAAAGGAAAAGGAGAGAAGCAGAGCTACTCCTTGAACAAGCAGGGGTAGTGACTGAAATGAAGGGAAAATATTCTCAGAGATTAATCCAAATACCTAACAGAAGAGGGGAGCAGTCTGTGATGCTCTCTGGGGTTCCCAGGGTTGTGAGGCACCTCACTACCACCTGCCCTTAGCATGAGGGAGCTTTGTCTGTGCGCATCAGAAGTCAGAGTCCCTGACTCTCCTGGGTTCAGGCAACAAAAGCACTCCCTTCTCAGCCTACATGGGCTCCACTGTCTCTCTGCAGGTTACTGATAGGCACACTCCAACGTCTAAGCCCTCCAAGCATCCCCTTGGAGTGTTTAACCCCTTATCCACTAGACACTCCCAGAATTACTAGACTCGCTGTTTCCAAAGGAACAGTACACCACAACTTACTAGTTACACCTTAGAACACAGTTCCATGTAACACACAACACTTACATTTGTTTATAGAAAAAGCAAGTATAAATTTATTTAACACAGATTCAAATGATAGCAAACAGAATTATTGGAAACAAAGGCTGTCATATAAAATAAAATCATAATACCTACCCTAAAGCTTAAACTTCACTGACAAAACACCCTCTTATCTAATAAGGTACTGTTTACCCCACATCTTCTTCATAGCATTTTTCAGCCAGATAGCTGAGATTCTCTTTTCATGAGATCAAGCCTGCTAGCAACATGACACCACCAGATGCAGGACAACATAGCATCTCTCAGTTCCCCTATACCAGCTCAGATCTTTGATCAGCGTTCTCCCTATTTATCTCTACCTTTTAATTCCTTCTCTGGAAGTCACACTCAGGGCTTGTCTAGACTGGCACTTTACAGCGCTGCAACTTTCTTGCTCAGGGGCGTGAAAAAACACCCCCCTGAGCGCTGCAAGTTTCAGCGCTGTAATGTGCCAATCTAAACAGTGCGCCAGCACTAGTAGCTATTCCCCTCGTGGAGGTGGGCTTTCTAGAGCGCTGGGAAAGCTCTCTCCCAGCGCTGTGCCTCGACTGCACAATCCACGGGAGCGCTTTAACATTGCCAGTGTAGACAAGCCCTTAATCTCTTCATTAGCATTTGACTCAGTATGCAAATCAACTTCTATTGGAAGACACACAACACACAATGGTCAACTAGGGAGATAAGTGCCTCCCACCTCCAGTCTGATGGAACCAGTCTTAATACATGTACCTGGGTGATCGGCATTTAACTTAAAGGCCTTAAGAATGTATTTTCAAATACATATACATAACTCTTTACATATTATCTGCACACACATCTCACATTATAATGACAAGTGTGACACAGACTTTCAGTAGAAACCTTACATGACACAAATAAATTTGTTAGTCTCTAAGGTGCCACAAGTACTCCTTTTCTTTTTTGCGAATACAGACTAACACGGCTGCTACTCTGAAACCTTTGGTGAACTAGAATGTAATACCAGACCTGGGGATCCCTGTAATCCTAACACACTCCTGTGCCCTCTACCAGTTGGCATCAAGAGATCCTTCGGTCACAGAGTCATACCAAAAGAGCCCAACATTCGGGAAAGGTGAAGAGTGGATTTCTCAGCAGTGGCCAAAAGACCTGGCACTGTAGGTGATCTGTCAGGATAGGGGACTAGGCTTCTCCTCTCCCCCGACACCCCTAGTGAAGATTTGCCAGCCTGTAACAAATGGGACAGGGTGGGAGGGTAAGATCTGTTTCTCAGAAGGTATCTGCTGCCCTAAAGCAGGACCTGAGGTAACAGGGACTTCTCCAGAGACATCCCTGCTCCCAGAGGAGGAAACCATTGCCTGGAAGCCTCTGCTAATAAGGGGAAGAAATGGATCTGCACTAATGCCATGCAAACCAACTTGATTTCTGTTTGTAAAAATATTGCTGAAATTCATGAAAAAAAAAAAAGTGAGAAATCAAACTGAAGTCAACACAAGTTTTCAACACTTTCACCACTTCCTTTCTATCTCTGCGTAATGATATTCAAACAATAGAGTGGCACTAAAGAGAAAAAATGCTTGAGCTAACAGGCGAACAATGCATGCTAAGTAAAACTTAACCCATTGTTTATTTATGTAATGTAGACTCAGATTCACCGATTTTAATGCCAGAAAGGTCCTTTACAATAATCTAGCCTGACCTTAATTAGGATCGGTTAAAAAATAATTTTGTAATTTTGAAATTTTTTAAAAAAAAAGAGTCAAATCTTGTATTAATTGTATTAACAGATTCTGCTACTCTTAGTCATGTGGAACAGTACTTTACTCTTTGAGTTGTCTCATTG
The DNA here is from genome assembly GCF_965140285.1 of Lepidochelys kempii. Lineage (NCBI taxonomy): Eukaryota > Metazoa > Chordata > Testudines > Cheloniidae > Lepidochelys > Lepidochelys kempii. The sequence goes on along the minus strand of NC_136381.1, from coordinate 30,068,070 downwards.
ATTTTTAGTAACCAGATTCATAACAAACAGCCCAATTAAAAATACCATATTTAATTTATTATAGTTCATTTTCTATGCATGTTAAATTATGATTAATTGTGATAATGAATTGACCTGATTTAAAATTAAATTTTACTTGTGAAGAAATCAAATCAGCAAATTGATGCTTCTCAAAATATTTTAGATAGAAAAACTGCAACATAAACTGATGGAATATTAAGTAGTTGTAAATAGTAGACCCATATGCAGTGAGAACTCATTTGGGTGCACAATGAAAAGTTACATCGTTAGAGCCTGATACTTTAGCACGTACTCAATCTGAGTAGTTTCACTGACTTCAGTGAGGTAATTTGTGTGAAAAAGAACTATTCACATGAGTAAGGGTTGCAGGATCATGCCCTTGTGCTGTGCAGTATAACACTCAGTTATACAGAAGATTCTCAGTTTGATATTTCCATAGTAAGCTAGTGTGGGAGCAAATGAGTTACAGAGGCTACTGCATTTGGTTTTAAATTAAAATATTAACAAAGGTGTCAGGTCTACCTTTCCAAATCTTGTGGTTACTTGACAGTCTCCATTAACAATCTGTGTGACTGATGCAGGCATCATTGTGCTACTTGCCTAAATTCCTCGGTATCAGTTGATTATCCTACACCATAATACAAGCTGAAGCATATGAATTGTTTGTAAAGACAGAGTGCAGCTTTTTCTAGTGCTGCTCTGGCAGGTCTATATCTTTCCTTCTGAAGTTAAACGGCAAAATGAAACAAGCTATCTAGTACTCCTTGAACCAGGCCTCTGAGGTGCATTATAAACTAGATGTCAAAATAAGGTCAGTGATGTCTGATACACTTAAATCACGGAGGGCATGTCTACATTGCAATAAAACACCCCTGGTTGGCCTGCGTAAGCTGGCTCAGGCTCACCACGTTTGGTGTGTGGGGCTATAAAATTGTAGTGTAGATACTCAGGCTGGAGCCCGAATCCAAATGTCTACACTGCTATTTTATAGCCCCCTCAGCCTGAACCCTGTGAGCCCAAGATGGCTGAGACAGGCCAGCTGAAGGTGTTTCATTGCAATGTAGACATACCCTAAAAGAGTTATGACAGCTGACAAGCACAGAGGAAGAGAACTGCTTAACTACTTATACTACAGAAGATAAATATAAAGAAGAGGAAATGACAGAGGAACTGAAGCTGAATGGAGCTGATATAAGAATGTTATTAAAACTTAAGGGGAAAACAGATAAACAAAAATGATAAAGTAAAAATATGAAAAAAAAATCAGAAAATTTAAAATAAGATGTTGAGTATATTGGCAGCTCAGGCAAACTTTATAAAAAATATAAAGTGATACAGGTTGACAAAACATCCTTACTCAGTTCGGCATGGTTTGAAAAATATGTTTAGACACCACAAAACTACAAAATTATTCATGGACAAAATGTACCTTATTGTCATCATACAGATGCTGATCACGTAATATTGCTATCAGAAGTAACTGAAATATCATTTAGTAGGGTATTAACTGTATTTAACAACAGTGATCAAGATATAGAGGGCAAAGATTTTCAAACCAGGCATACATAAATGGGTGCCTGTGCTCTGCAGGGGCAAACATATATGCTTGCTCTAGCCCTGTCAAACCCAGGGTACTTCTCCATACAGTAATGTATTTCAGACCCTTCTACCCTCTGTGGGCTAACCTTCCAACTGAAATTACCACCTGATTGGCTGCTTTATATCACGTTCAGGAGAAGAGCAGCAAATCAGAGCTTCTGCCTATGGCAGGTATAGCTCTCAGCCTCCTTCAGGAAGTTCTGCTCCCTTTTCCTCCTTCCCATCGAATAAAAAAAAAGTGTCTGTTTGCTTCCTCCTGTGAATAATGTGTTGGCTCAGAGGAACGGAGGGACTAACTAAGAGTGAGTAAAGAAGGCTCTGAGTTTCCAACCATTTTTTGCTTCTCCCTTCCCTGGTTTGTGGAAAAATGGGTTACCCAGCCACTGGCTCTCTCCTTCTTCCCACTCCAATCCTACAATCCCATATTGGGTGATGGGTGTCAAGGGGATCATGATAAAGCTGCTCTTGCTCACCCCAGATATGGAGAAGGTGGGATGAGAAAAGGCCCTGTAGCCCATAGAGCTAGATGGGCATTTTCAGGGAACATTCATGGGAATATTCATGGGAACTATCAGGCCCTGTAACAGGCCAGACCACCATGTAAGGAGAGATCTGGACCACTGGACTTGTTTAGCATGCTTAGGACAAGGGTAGGTCTTTTGTGGAGGATTGCTTGTCTCTTACTACCAGATCCCCAGAGAAAAGGTGTGAATATACATAAGGAATTCTTCAAAATATTAAAATAATGTAATATTACCACTATATTTTATGTGGTTTGGAGCATTTGTCTCATTACTAATTGTGCTAATAAAACTGCTTAAAGTTTTGCTTTGCCCTCAGTATGAGTGTCATCATAGTGCATATCAGTGTTCTCAGAGAGACACTGAACTTGACAACCTTGATTCTGTGGTGCTTGATTCTGGGACTAGCTCTTTAAATTAGTAGTTCGTTGGAAATCAATAATAGAATCAGGAACCACTTAAAGAATCAGACAGCAGACCTCAGTAGAGCTCCCACCCCAAGACGTGGGAAGGAAAAGAAAAGAGCAAAGTGCTTCCCTAAAGGTAAGAGAAGATAAAGAATGAAATCAGGGAGGGCAGGAGAAGTAGGGGTAAGGGTGCGAGACAGACAGATGGGTAAAGAAGGGGGTAAAGACACATACTAAAAAAGGGGAGGATGGGTGATTGCCTTTCCCTTTGGCTGGGAAGAGAATCAATTCCCCCAACTAATCAATCTCCATCCATCCCCCGAATCAACTGAACTCTGACCTTCCACAATTTATCATTTCACCCTCTATTTCTCATTGTTCCACAGACAGTTCCTTTCTGTGTTCCACTCATGACTTTCTGCATCTCTCTCACTCCCTGTGCATTCTACACATCCACATGTCTCTGCCTCTTCCCCTCCTGCCTCTGCAATTTTCTTTAAAAAAAGATACAATTTTTTGCAAAAAATATGCACGTTTGAAATCTAATGGTCTTTACTGACAATGCTGGCAGATCTACTGCTCACACTTGCATGTGCACTGTAAAGTGAAGTTCTACTCTGAAAAATGACTATAACCTATAAACTGGATGGAGTGCCATTTGTTATGCTATTTAATGGTGCCCCTGAGAAAAATTGCTCAGGTTTTTTTTTTCTTTCCTGAGTGCCAGCCCCAGGTGCATTAGAAGTGGGGTCCATCCTTGCTATTGTCTCCAGGCCACTGTAGCCAGAGAGAGATAGTTAGATCATTGCCCCGCTTTGCTTCTGCCACAGCTCCAAGTTTATCATCATAGGTGGGCTGGAGAACTATGCTCCAAGACACCTTTCCATAGAGTCAACCCAGCTGGATATTTATGGTCTGGATGACATAGAGATGCTGCCTAGAGTGGCCCTAGCCATAGGGATGCAGCCTGAAATCTCTCCTCAGCTTTACCAATAAGAAAATTGAAGTTCATAGACAGAAGCAGTTGAAAAAGAAGCTAAAATCAAGGCCTTCCGGGCCATGAAAGGAGATTTAAAGAGTCTGAGTCCTGAGGAAAGGAAGGATGCATAGCGGGCAAGTAGTTGGAGACATGTCAAGAAAGTTAGGTCATGACATGAAACTAAGAGCTGGGGAAAGAGACACAGAGAGCAGAAAGGATAGATGATTTTGAGGAGCCTAAGCAATGGGAGGGAGAGTAGGAGGAAGTTAGATACCAGCCCAGTTGAAATTGTGCAGACTCTTGCAAGCAACAGTGAGCCACTTCAATGTGATTTTGGGCAAGAAAGGAAGACAGCAAAGGTATTAAAGGAGAGGGCTTACTTGAGCAACATTTGAAAGACTGAGGAGAGGAGGAGAAATGGAAAGTAAGCAGAGAGTTACAGATAAGACAGATATTGTTACAGATAGGACAGAGTTACAGACAGTTCAGATATTGCAGTGAAAGACAACAAACACATGGGCAGTGATTTTCGCAGCCAGAATGCAGAGGAAAGGATAGATTTTGGTGATGTTACAGAGAGATCAATGGTAGGACTAAGCAGGAGACTAGATCGATGAAGGTTAAAGCAGAGACATAGCTTTGTACATTATTCAGAGGAATGTATTATATTGTATCTGTTCCAATAATCTCACAACTATTTATTTTGCCTCTTTCAATAATAGACCATATTTAAGTATCTGTAACTAGAAAAATACTGTTTTCTGCTATAAATAATAAATAAATAATCTCTTTAAATATATGATGAAACAGTATTTTAGGGGAAAAAATTACTGAAAAAGCATGGCTATTTTACCATTAGTAAGCAAAGCTTTTACTGAAGGACATTTTAAAATGACCTGCACACTTTTTTTTTTATGCACATTGCTCAATAAAACAGTGCATATGGTAAATTTGCCTTTAAATGAGTCATAAACCAAATACATCATTAACTTTTACAATGTTTCAAAGCTTTCATTGTAAAATTTAGCTAAGTATTTAAGAGCCTAATTCCCACAGAAACTAGTGACTCCTAACAAATAGAACTCCAGCCTTGATTAATATGGCACACTGAATACCTAGGAATGAACCCACTAACTTTAAAATACACCTACTAGTCCAGAACACAGTATCCCATCTGCTGAACAATGTAGGCCACTCACTGCAATGACAATGGCTCCCTTTTAAACACAGTCAAATTCAAAGTTTTTGTCCTCAACTTCAAAACCAACAATGTTCCTTCCAGAAGAATGGAACTGTCAGCCTCAGCTGTAAAATGTTTAAGCACAGGAGACAGTGAATTCTTAGAGACTGGTTTGTCAAACTATTGAAGTGACTTCCAGAAGAGCTCAGTATGATCATAAATCAAATGAAAATGTCAAGGCGGGTGGCTAGCAATGATTTTTTATTATCATCTTACCTCCCAGATCTCCTTCTGCTAATTTGTTACACCAGAGTGCTGAACTGTGTCTTAATTCCAATTAGAAACTGTTTGGGGCATTGACTGTCACCCACTCTGTGTTTGCACACTGACAAGCACAGTGGAGCTATAATCTGATCAGTACACCTATGTGCCACTGCCACGAAAATAATAAAGAATAATAAACAACAAAGGCTTCAGAGGAAGATGAAAAGCCTATATTTGTTTGTTATGAAATGCAGAAACCCTTGACCTTCAAATTTAATGTATTTCTGCAGGCTCTCCCCCCACAATACATTTGACATTAATACTTTTGAATCTGGATATCAACATTTTTGAGCTTTTATCCAATAGGTAAGAAGAGGAATTTTTATTCTCCTGTCAATACTAGGTACAGTATATTTCACACAACAAAATCTTTCAAAGGAAAAGTTAATGTTTGCTACCTCCTCTTAAAGTGCAATGTCTTCTCCTGTAGGCTTGATAGGACAGAAGTAAGTGGAGTTTAAAGATTTGTGGGTCAAATTCAGCCCTATGTAGTTAATGGAGTTGTCACTGCTTGAGGACTGGATTCCTCTCAGAATTGACTCTCATTTATGTGTTTCCCTCCTTAGTCTACCCTTAGTTGTCTTTGAGTGTCACCCTTTCAAATTATTATTATTTCCTTACCCACTGGTTCTTTTCCCAGTCTGTAGTACTATTTATTTTTTGAAGGAGTAAGAATTCTGTATGCTTGTTCATAAATTTAAAATAAAATAAACATTCTTAACATAGAAGTAAGGAGGCCATAGGGTGAACAAAATACTTTCCTCTTCTTTCTTCTCCTGGTTTGTTATCAAATACACTTGTGGTTTGTGCTGCAACTGTTAAGTAACCTTTGCCTTGATGCTGCTTTTTGTAACTTCTTAAAACAAATGTTCACACAGAGACCCTTATATCAGTTCTTTTGAACAATATAGCAATCAGCTATCCAAGGGATATATATCCTGCTCCCATTCAAGCCACTGGGGAAAAACAAAAACAAAATGATCCAATTTACTTGAATGGTACAGGATTAAACTTCTTTGGTGAAGAAGGAAAACTAGCATCCTGCAGGCTCTGGGTCCAATATTGCACTCCCTATATGAGTTAACATGGTGGAAAAATTTTAACAACATAATCAACTGATATTTTTGGCATTGAGTAATTATATATCATTCAGCTGGTAGCAAATGCTATTCTTGAAACTGAAATGGCAAAACTTTTATTCATAATTTCCCTTTCAGAGAAACATCATTTCCACTAGTCTGTCCTTTTTGCGGATACAGGCTAACACGGCTGCTACCCTGAATCCTGACTTTGTGTTAGTTATAATACCATGGTTTAAATATTGTTAAACTTTCCAAAGGAGTCTCTTTTTTTTCCCACTTGAAACATTATATGAATGTTCTCTACAGTAAACCATGTTTTTAGTGCAAGTTTGAGATAAATTCCTAATATATAAAACTGTGTGAAAAAGAATGCCTTATCCATTGTAATTAAAAAAAAATTGACACATTTCCCCCCCATACACACACATAAGTGAAAAACAGTTGATTTTTACATAAAAACAACCTTTGTTAAGGAGTGTGTCAATAGTGGTGTTTGAAAAAAAAATCTAAAAATTAACAAATTAAATTGAAAATTTGAACTTGAACAGGAGAAAATTTAACCAAGTCTCAGAGTATGCACTTCTAGAGAAATCATGTTCACATGCATGATAAAGTCTGACCCAATTGTAAATTCTGAAAAAGAAAGCAAACAAATGAATAATCTTTTAGTTGGGATATTTGTATGGTTATTGGTGGGGTAGAATTAGTGTTTATTTATAAAAAGTCAAATAGAAATTGTGGAGACTTTTTAAATTTTATAGTAAACTATAATTTTCACCTTAAACATGTTTTAAATCTGGATCTCTTTGTGGGCCAGTTTGCCATCCCAAGTCTGCACAATAATAGAGCCCATGTTCTACTTTTTATTGCTTTATTCACGGGTTCAGTAGGCTAAAAATCAGTTATTAATTTCTGGTGCTACATGAATTGTGAGGATAATTGTAGCACATATAATTGTATACAGTGCCGTATCATGTTCCATTTTTCTATACAAGGGTACAGGTTTGAAATGGAAAAATTAGATTTTAATAAGCATCCTCCTCTCCCCTGCCTCAAAGTAATATCTATTCTCTCTAAGTAAAACATGACTTTGAATGTTCAGGATCCATCACTTTGAAGGTAAAAAGTTAATTAGGATTCCTATAAGAAATATATACTTTTTCTCTCTAGGCAGGAGTAGGTTGCACCCTGCGAACATTCCGGTTTAAGCTTTGTTTTATAGCCAATTATATGAAGTACAGTATTAATGTATGCAGAACAAAAATTAAACATAAGTACATTCCATAGTACTTCACAAAGATACCTTAAGTTTTTCCACTTTTGATGATGAAGCATTATGCAAGGATAGTAATAATAGCTCTTAACTTCAATAGAATCTTCCATCTGAGGACCTCAAAGCAATTTACATACATTAATGAATTATACTTCAAAATGTCCCTTTGCGATACATAATGTAATATCAATATTTCAATTTTTCAGATGAGGAAACTGCGGCAGAGAGGGACCACAGGCATTCAAACTCCTTTGAAGCTAATGGGAATCTTTCCCTTGACTTGAATGGGGTTTGGATCAGGCCTTAATTGTCTTGACAAAGATCACACAGCAATTCTGTTTTCTTTGCTATAACCACTAGACTGTGGTGTCAAATGCCTGGCCCATGGACCACATTCCACCCATTTTATATGTGTGTGCATGTATGTGTGTGGTTTGCTTGATATATTCAGATAGATTCAATACTAAATTTTGCTTTTTAAATAAATAAATAAATAAATCTAGTAATCTAGGAAAATAACCTTCACATGTGAACAGAATATAAACCAATGCTGTGTTCTCTCCCTGACTCTGGAAATCTCAGAAATATGAGAAGTATATGAATGATATTTCTTTAAATTATGAAGAATTATAAAAGACTCTACTTTAAAAAATTATGAGGAAAAACTGTGCCTGCCTTTGGGTAAAAGGAGAGAGATGACACAGGTGGCATTGAACTGGGTAGCAACTTGTCACAGCATGAGGAAAGGGCACCGCTGGCAGGGTGAAATCCTACCCTCAATGAAGTCAATGGGGAAACCTCCACTGAATTCAGAGAGGTGAGCATTTCATGCAAAAGATCAAGTGCTAAATACAGTGTATAGCCCTTTCCTAAGTGGATAATACCCACCTCTGACAGACAACTGAAAGGAGAGAATTTTTTTAGTTTTTTTTTTTTTTTTATATTTTAGTAATACTTGCTTAGGTTCTCATATCTCATAGTTTCCTTATACTCCTCTGTCTACCTGTCTGTATCCGTCTGTTATCTCATCTTATACTTTGATTGTAAGCTCTGTGGGGCAGGGACCTTCTTTTTCTCCTACGTTTGAATATTGTCTAGCACAGTGTGGGGTCTTGGCTGATGACCAGGACTCCAAGGTGCTACAGTCTTATTGAAATGAAATGGAAACAAATAGAAAGAAACAATTACTCTGAGATGTGCAAACTCTCATACCATTTCTTGATCGTACAGAAGTATTAATTCCAAAGCCTAAGGATGACACTTTTAATGGCAACATTTGCCATTTCATGGCTTCTGATTTCAACAGATAGGATGGAGAATGTGTCAAGCACAAAGGGTTTTGGGTCAGAGGGAGTTAAATTGGGGTTAGAGTAATTAGGGGAATTCAGGGAAGAAAAGAGTAGAAACACAGAGACAGAGAAGAGGGAAAGACCATAAACAAAAGAGATGGGACAGACAAGAATCAAAGGATGGATTAGTGGGGGTCCTAAAGGTACGCATGTTTTCTTATTGATGCTGAATGCAACAATAAGGCATCTATCAAATAATAATAAATGTCCTTATTCTGCAAGGTCTTACACGTGTACTTAAGTAAATGACTAGCCCTAGTTAGAACTGGTCAAAAGCAGAACAAAAACAACTTTGCACAATGTCCCTTTTTATCAAATTACAACAAAAATGTTGTCAGAATTAAAAAAAAATTGAAGAAAAAAAAAGACCAGTTCTCATCACAGTTAATGCATAATGCTAAAGTACTTGTATAAGGAATTGCAGGATCATGGCCTAAAAGTTTAGCTTCCACTTGAAGGCTATATTCTACTCAAGATGTCTGTGGAAATTTCCAATTCATCAAGTATAATATGTAACCATAAGTTTATATCCCAGAGCAGTGACTATAATTAAAATGAAATTTGCCTTTCTCCAGAGAATGACTTGATTGTCCTGCATTAGTGCATGCTTCTTCAAGGAGACTAGTTATGCTATTTAGCTGTGGAAGTAGAAGGTATAATACTAGTAGTTTTTCAAAATAGTAATGTGGTCTTTTATTTATTTTACTCCATTAAAAATAAACATCAGAATTACAATTCTATATTACACTGTGTAATGCAGTTTTTATGTGCAAATTTATATTCTGCAACAAATGTTACGAGCCTCATCCAGCCAAAATTACATGTGTAACATTCCTGCTGTGACACCTCTAGAAGGCCATAGACGCTGACTGATCCACAGCAAAAGGCAAACAAGAAAGATTTCAGATCCTCAATGAGCAGTTGTAGATCTGCTTAAGAGAAGATGAGTTGATGTAAATGAGGTCCCTGTCTCCCCTAGCAGACCCTGGGTCTTAGTAGCCCATTTTATCAACTATCGTTGGCTTAAAAATCAGAAGCTTTCTGATAAATACCCAAATTCACTACCAAGATTCTATTGAAATGTAAATGTCTTGTTCCTGACCCGCTTCTGCTATTTCGGATGGTATGATGATACATATTCACCTCAACAATCATCACAATAAATTCCGCTGACCAATGCAGTGTTTATAGCTGAGTTATTTTTCAATACATCTTTTTACCTGGCACACATTATTCACCAATCTACAGGCCAGGGACTGATGGCAGACACAGAAAATATCTTACAGGAGTCTAAAGCGATTGCTGCCTCAGACCTATTGTTTTTCACTTTATTCCACACATATAACACTTCCCCCTTTCCCCGTCCCACCCCACCCTGCTCATAATTTACTGACTACTCTCCAAAAAAAAGCACATTAGAATAGCTACTATACCTACGCTATACGAAGAACAAAACATCATGTGCATCTGGATTAAATAACAGACTCATGTTTTATGTAGTTTCCTTTTATTCTCTTCAATAATACTTTTTCATTCATCAATGGAACTACCACCAAGGTAAGGAAATAGGCCTTCCTTTTGTTTAGCTTGGTCTTTGGATGTAGGAATGGAAGATCTTATCACTTGTGTCTTAGCACAGTCCCTGCTTTGCTGATGACTCTGTATGGGTCTCCATTTGGCCAGTCCCTTGGCACAATTTAGAGTAGCCTATATGGTCACTAGAATACCATACCTGTTAGTGGGCATTGACAGAAGACATGGCCCACATCCTGCTCAGCGCAAGTCAAGAGAAGGGTATGCAATAGTGGGTTAAATCTGATGGCACAGATCTATAACATGACACCAATATTTTCCACAGGTATTAGCCATTTTTATTTCACATTTCATGGGGAGAACATTGGCTAGATTTTTCAGTAAGAAAACTGACGTTTGTTCTGAATTAGGCAAGTATTAGCTAATTTGTCTAATTTCAAAACCTTTCAAACATCATGGCTCTGAAAGTTTGACTTCAATGTGCATATTCTTTCCTCTTGCTTATGATAGTCTGTGAAGTAAAAGAGCAGGAGAGAGTCTATTGGGGAAAAAAAGGGATAAAAACCATGGGCAGAAGGGAAAACTAAAACCACTGTGAAAAAGAATGAAGCAGAAAAAGGGACAGGGAGAAAAACCTAAGCAAAAGATAAACACTGTATATGTCACTTGTTCATTCCAGGCTTGTGCTGTGGGGGGAATACTGTTCTACCCTTAATATAAAGTAAACACTTTCCATTAGGTAAAATAAACTTTAAAATATATAATCTCTTGACAGAAAATGAAGACGGGGCATATCAAAACAAATTAGAGACAAAAAACATGAAGTAAAAATATTAACTTTTAAAAATTTATGGATTTCAAAGCTAGAAGGAACCATTATGATTGGGCTTGACTGGCTTTTTATTGATAAATGTAGATTTCACCATTCATACATAAATTGACAAAAATATTTCCAAGAATAATAATCTAAATTTACAGATAGACAAAATAAAAAAAACATCTGAAAAATGCTGCTTGAGACCTTCTTAGAGTCAAAATCCAGTTATTTGGACCTTTGGATTAGGCTTACTACAAATGGACTAGTGAATCAATAAAAAAATAGATATGATTTAAGAATATTCAAATATTTTAACATGTGATATTGACAATTTGTATTTTAACTAGGGCTGTCAAATGATTAAAAATGAATTGTGATTAATTGTGTGATTAAAAATTAATCACGATTAATTGCATTGTTAAATAATAGAATACTATTTATATGAATATTTTTGATGTTTTCCACATTTTCAAATATATTGATTTCAGTTACATCACAGTATACAAAGTATACAATGCTTACTTTATATTTTTAGTATGAATATTTGCATTGTAAAAATAAAATAAATAGTAATTTTCAATTCACTTAATACAAGTACTGTAGTGCAATCTCTTTATCATGAAAGAGAACTACATTCAAAAATAAAACAATTTAAAACTTTAGAGCCTACAAGTCCACTCAGTCCTACTTCTTGTTCAGCCAATCGCTCAGACAAACAAGTTTGTTTACATTTGCAGGAGATAATGCTGCCCACTTTTTCTTTACAATGTCACTTGAAAATGAGAACACACATTCACATGGCACTGTTGTAGCATCGTATTGCAAGATATTTATGTGCCAGATGTGCTAAACATTTATTTGTCCTTCATGCTTCAACCACCATTCCAGAGGACATGTGTCCATGCTGATGATGGGTTCTGCTCGATAACAATCCAAAGCAGTGCAGACCAACACATGGTCATTTTCATCATCTGAGTCAGATGCCACTAGCAGAAGATTGCTTTTAGTTTTTGATGGTTTGGGTTCTGTAGTTTCCGCATTGGAGTGTTGCTATTTTAAGACTTCTGAAAGCTTGCTCTACACCCCGTCCCAATCATATTGTGGAAGGCACTTCAGATTCTTAAATCTTGGGTCGAGTGCTGTAGCTATCTTTAGAAATCTCACATTGCGTTCTGTTCATCTTTGTGTTTTGACAAATCTGCAGTGAAAATGTTCTTAAAACGAACAACATGCTGGGTCATCATCCGAGACTGCTCTAACATGAAATATATGGCAGAATGTGGGTAAAACACAGAGCAGGAGACACACAATTCTCCCCAAAGAGTTCAGTCACAAATTTAATTAACACATACTTTTTTTAAAATGAGTGTCATCAGCATGGAAGCATGTCCTCTGGAATGGTGGCCAAAGCATGAAGGGCCACACAAAAGTTTAGCATATCTGGCACGTAAATACCTTGCAATGCCAGCTAAAAAAGTGCCATGCAAATGCCTGCTCTCATTTTCAGGTGACATTATAAATAAGAAGCAGGCAGCATTATCTAAATATATATCTAAATTTGTAACCTGCGCTTTCACGATAAAGAGATTGCACTATGGTACTTGTATGATGTGAACTGAAAAATACCATTTATTTTATCATTTTTACAGTGCAAATATTTGCACGAAAGCTCATGCTCAAATAAATTGGTTAGTCTCTAAGGTGCCACAACTACTCCTTTTCTTTTTGCGAATACAGACTAACACCGCTGTTACTCTGAAAACTAGATTTGTGCAGGAAATGGCCCACCTTGATTATCATGCACATTGTGAAGAGAGTTGTCACTTTGGATGGGCTATTACCAGCAGGAGAGTGAGTTTGTGTGTAGGGGGGTGGAGGGTGAGAAAACCTGGATTTGTGCTGGAAATGGCCCAACTTGATGATCACTTTAGATAAGCTATTACCAGCAGGACAGTGGGGTGGGAGGAGGTATTGTTTCATGATCTCTGTGTGTATATAAAGTCTGCTGCAGTTTCCACGGTATGCATCCGATGAAGTGAGCTGTAGCTCACGAAAGCTCATGCTCAAATAAATTGGTTAGTCTCTAAGGTGCCACAAGTACTCCTTTTCTCTTTTCTTTTTTCTGAAAACTAGGAGAGCGGTCTGTGAAAAGAGTCAGTGACACAGCAGGTAGAATATGATATCCTGAAAATATTTCATAATTTACTACATCAGAGACAAAACATATAGCACAGAATCAATAACTTCCTATCACTGCTTTGCCTCTTTATTATATTACAATATCACACACACATACACCCCACTATGTTAAAAATAAGTTACAGTTGAAAAATCAAGCATACAGATGCAAAAGTTAGGAAATGTCTAAATTCAGTTTCCTTGTGCAACCTTAATTCAGCCCATATATTTGTAGTGTATTGTACCTATGGATTATAATTAAGTCTTTAATCACATGATCAAATACTATTTTTCCATATGACCTCTACCTCATTCAGTGCCCATAACAGACAGTGCCCCTGAATTGGTAGCTATTCAATAGGTCTTTGTATACTACTTGTTCAATGTAAGGTCCAAGCCTTATTTACCACATGCCATCTCTGCATTGAATACAGCATAATTACTTTCCACATGGACTGTTCTATGGTCCTCAAAACAAATACAAGTACTCCTTTTCTATCTGCTAAGTTAGTTCCTTTGCTCTAGGACTACACAGCTCACAAACCCCAGGATGAACCAACTGAAATGAGGTTCAGGGAATTTGGCTATGGAATGAGCCACGAGAGACACTAGGCTGAGCCCCAAACTATTTGATTCTACTGCATAATGCAAGGCTGTCTTTTTCTGCTAAAGCTTTCTACTATAACCAAAAACATTTCAAAAACACACACAAAAAAGCAGAACTTACAAAGGCCTGAGTAGGCCAAAATATAAATCCTCTACATCACCACCATACTGATCTAATTCACCTATAGCACTTTTTATATTATGGTGATGGGTACTATAAAAAACTTTAAATCAGTTGCTAAAGCCACTAAACCTGCAAGAGAAAAAAAAAAACCTGCCTGCAAATCAAAATGAAGATTTGGAGTATTTTTGGAGCTGGGTGAGAACATTAATACTTTTTAGCACCAAAGTAATAAAATAAATGGGACAAACCAAAACCTCAAATCTAAACACCTATAAAACTAATTAGTATTATAACTCAGACCAAAGTCCACATTCTCAAATAATGGCTCATCTATATATTGAGATTCCAAGATTGTCACTCTGTGCATCATTCTGAAGCCTAGAATGTCTGTTGAGTCAGACTGAAGTGATGGAAACAGCTATATGCATGGCAGAGAACTCTTTTTGCTCAGAATATCACAAACTTGAATTTCACTGGGATTCAGAGTCTATTACCATTCAGTTTTTCTCAGTCATTTTGACTTTATGAATTCCATCTGTGTGACAACCCGGACTTCCAGTAACAGTAGGCATGTTTCTATGCCATGTCAAGAGTCCTAAACCAGGATGCTATCAGAGTTAACTTAACCACTCCAATTTGTCCAAATCGTTCCGGAAATGCAGTGCTCAGAACTGGACACAATATCCCTGCTGAGGCCTTATCAGTGTGGAGTAGAGTGGAAGAATTACTTCTCATGTCTTGCTTACAACACTCCTGCTAATACATCTCAGAATGATGTTCACTTTTTTTGTAACACAGTGTTACACTGTTGACTCAGATTTAGCTTGTGATCCACTATGACTCCCAGATCCCTTTCCGCAGTACTCCTTCCTTGGCAGTCATTTCCCATTTTGTATGTGTGCAATTGGTTGCTCCTTCCTAAGTGGAATACTTTCCCTTTGTCATTCTTGAATTCCATCCTATTTACTACATGCCATTTCTACAGTTTATCCAGATCATTTTGAATTTTAATCCTATCCTCCAAAGCACTTACAACCCCTGTCAGCTTGGTATCATCTGAAAACTTTAAAGGTATACCCTCTATGTCATTATCTAAATCACTTATGAAGATGTTTAACAGAGCCAGACCTAGGACTGATCCCAATGGAACCCCACTCAATATGTCTTGACTGTGAACCATTGGTAACTATTCTCTGGGAACGGTTTTCCAACCAATTATGCAACCACCTTATAGGTGCTGCATCTAAGCTATATTTCCCGAGTTTGTTTATGAAAAGGTCATACAAGACACTACCAAAAGCCCTACTGAAGTCAAGATATACTACATTTACCACTTCCCCCATATCCACCAGGCTTGTTAATCTGTCAAAGAAAGGTATGAGGTTGGTTTAATATGATTTGTTCTTGACAACTTAATGTTGACTGAAACTTATCACTGCATTATCATCTAGGTGTTTTCAAATCGATTGCTTGATTATTTGCTCTATTATCTTTCCGGGTACTGAAGTTAAGCTGGCTGGTCTGTAATTCCCTGGGTGATCCTTATTCCCATTTTTTATGGATTGGCACTATATTTATCCTCTTCCAGTCCTCTGGAATATTTCCTTTTTTCCATGAGTTTTCAAAGATAATCGCTAATGACTCAGAAATCCACTCAGAGACAGATTGATTACTTGACCCAACGGCTATAAAACTAAACCATCCACACAACACCACAATTAGCACACATAGTCCCGGATGACTGGAAAAAGGCTAATGTAGTGCCAATCTTTAAAAAAGGGAAGAAGGAGAATCCTGGGAACTACAGGCCAGTCAGCCTCACTTCTGTCCCTGGAAAAATCATGGAGAAGGTCCTCAAAGAATCAATCCTGAAGCACTTGCATGAGAGGAAAGTGATCAGGAACAGCCAGCATGGATTCACCAAGGGAAGGTCATGCCTGACTAATATAATTGCCTTTTATGATGAGATTACTGGTTCTGTGGATGAAGGGAAAGCAGTGGATGTATTGTTTCTTGACTTTAGCAAAGCTTTTGACACGGTCTCCCACAGTATTCTTGTCAGCAAGTTAAGGAAGTATGGGCTGGATGAATGCACTACAAGGTGGGTAGAAAGCTGGCTATATTGTCGGGCTCAACGGGTAGTGATCAATGGCTCCATATCTAGTTGGCAGCCGGTATCAAGTGGAGTGCCCCAGGGGTCGGTCCTGGGGCCGGTTTTGTTCAATATCTTCATAAATGATCTGGAGGATGGTGTGGATTGCACTCTCAGCAAATTTGCGGATGATACTAAACTGGGAGGAGTGGTAGATACGCTGGAGGGGAGGGATAGGATACAGAAAGACCTAGACAAATTGGAGGTTTGGGCCAAAAGAAATCTGATGAGGTTCAATAAGGATAAGTGCAGGGTCCTGCACTTAGGACGGAAGAACCCAATGCACAGCTACAGACTAGGGACCGAATGGCTAGGCAGCAGTTCTGCGGAAAAGGACCTAGGGGTGACAGTGGACGAGAAGCTGGATATGAGTCAGCAGTGTGCCCTTGTTGCCAAGAAGGCCAATGGCATTATGGGATGTATAAGTAGGGGCATAGCGAGCAGATCGAGGGACGTGATCGTCCCCCTCTATTTGACATTGGTGAGGCCTCATCTGGAGTACTGTGTCCAGTTTTGGGCCCCACACTTCAAGAAGGATGTGGATAAATTGGAGAGAGTCCAGCGAAGGGCAACAAAAATGATTAGGGGACTGGAACACATGAGTTATGAGGAGAGGCTGAGGGAGCTGGGATTGTTTAGCCTGCAGAAGAGAAGAATGAGGGGGGATTTGATAGCTGCTTTCAACTACCTTAAAGGGGGTTCCAAAGAGGATGGCTCTAGACTGTTCTCAATGGTAGCAGATGACAGAACGAGGAGTAATGGTCTCAAGTTGCAGTGGGGGAGGTTTAGATTGGATATTAGGAAAAACTTTTTCACTAAGAGGGTGGTGAAACACTGGAATGCGTTACCTAGGGAGGTGGTAGAATCTCCTTCCTTAGAGGTTTTTAAGGTCAGGCTTGACAAAGCCGTGGCTGGGATGATTTAACTGGGAATTGGTCCTGCTTTGAGCAGGGGGTTGGACTAGATGATCTTCTGGGGTCCCTTCCAACCCTGATATTCTATGATTCTATTCTATTCTATGATAATTACAAACACACATATCCCTCCTTTGCCACCCACAAATCAGCACAAATGCTGAGCTATTCAAAGAAAGGTAGGACATCACTGAAGAACAGATAGAGCCAGTCATCTTGGTGTATTCTCATGACTAGAAGAGAAATAATAGTCCAGGCTTGCAAGGAACATCCAACCAACTGGCAGAGAGGCAAACAGGCATGGGAAATCTTGGAGCTGACTTCCTGGAGAGGGGCAAGAAAGAAGCTGACAGAGGCAACAACCATGTTTCATTGGGACTGAAGCACAATAGGAATTGTTAGAACAGAAGCTACAGCTGGGGAGTGCATCTAGATAGCCATGTTCCACCTTCCTGTGTCAAAAACAAAAAAAACAAAAAACCCTTACGATTCACACAAGGTTTTAAATGAGGCTGCAAAATAGATGCAAGTGCTGCATTATTCCCCATATGTTTTGATATTCTGTAAATATTTTTGTGAAACTGGAAATACCACCAAGTTAGATAGGCATTTTAGCTATAACTCATTTTTATTAGAAAGCTATTTTAAATTATTACAAATAAGTAACAGAACCAGAAAAAGTAATTTAAAAACAACCCAACAAACAAATAAAAAAGTCCCATTAAAACACTGTTCATAGACAGCAATGGTGCAACTGTAATGGTGCAGCATAATCAGTCATTCCCCATTGTCAGAACTGCATAGTCAATTAGGGAGAAACACAAAGATCACGTTTAGTGAGGGCTACAAATATATATATTTTTCATTCTTAAAACAAATGTAGTAACAGGGAAAGCACTGAGATAAATCCTATATCCTTGCAGATTGTATCTATGTACACCGAGTATGTAGCACTAACATCTCAGTTAATCAACAAAGACAAGGTTACTGGAAAGAGGAATGCTTCATGTCCAAGGGAATATAATGGAGGGGGAAGGTGATAAATGAGTATCATTACTAACTATTTGGGATCAGTCCTTAGTTGTGCTCAAAAAACGCTGGGTACATCTGAGAGGGGATATCTGAAAAAAAGCTACTTGCAGCTCCCTGATCATAAGGCTGGTTCTCCAGTGGTTCCTTTACTGGCATAATGTAGAGCAGCTCTTGGCTGTTCTAATGTACACTGGTCTACTGTGGTTTGTTACCATCCTTTCAAAAGTGGCTCATGTTTAGATCAAACTTGTGACCTCCCCTAAAACTTAAAAACATATTATAGCAACTAGAAGAAGGTTTCCAATCCCTTAAATCTTTATTACAAAAATACACTGAATAATTTAATCTCCTGTAGAAGTCACCCTATCCTGACTTCTTCATAGGCATCTGCTCACTTGGCATACATGTCAAGCATTGAACCAGTGAATGAAATACTCCCCAGCTGTGAGTTACAATCTGTATATATAATATCTGCCAGTCCCTGCTCCTATATACCTAGGAGATTCACATATAAGAGAAAAGTAAAATGTCCTCATGATACTTCCTTAAACTATACAGTCAGCATCTGAGCAACACAAAGTGAACTTGAAAAACAAAAACAGTATACAGTATTTATGTAGCTTATGCACATCAGCATTCTCCTGAGCACTTAAATTGAATGTTGTTATAAACTATATTATGGAAAGCAGTTAGAATAACAATTCTTGCTTTCTTATATAGTTTATAATGAAGGTAAAGGGATATTAACCATCTACCAAATATAGGCCTGCATTGTAGTTTTAATAGTCTAATTACATGCCTTTTCTCTCTATTAAAATACAAACAAAAATAAATGCAACAATCTGTCCTCATCCAAGAAGTGGAATAATATAATCCTACAGCCATTGATTCAACCCTCAGTTCACAAATCCTAATCTTTAGCAAAACCCTCCTACCTCAAAAGTCTCATAAGACATGGGACTCAAATACTGCTCTGAAGCTCAAGAAATCTTAGCTGTTTGAAATCAAAGGGGAACAAATTCCAAAATTAATCTAATACTGAATTTAAATGCCTAAATTTTATCACCACCAATACTGTATATTGAAAATGTATATACACAAAGCCATACCCTGGTATATATTGCCACATTTTAGAGGAAAGTTACTTTGTACTTTTATTAAGGGTTTTTTTTTATTTTATTTTTCTTATAGTTATTCTTTTTCATATCTCCCTGCATACAGCCAGGTTCACACTGTAAACTCTTCAGAACATGGAACATGTTTTCCTAGGAGTTTGTACTGCTTCTACCATAATGGGGCACCACCTGAACACAAAGACCTAGTCCTTAGGAATGTGGTGCTAACATCAGACCTAGGATATCTGTATGACCAGTGGCTTACACAAGCAAAATATATGAAAAATGACTAAAATGTGAGACAGTTTTTTTTATTACAAATTTATTTTTGTGAAAGGATGTTATATTTGTTCCTAGCTACCACTCTCTCTCTCTCTCTCTCTACACACACACACACACACACACTGTTTTTCTGTTCTTTAGGCACACACACACACACACAAATAAATACTATACTGGCTTTCAACAAGTGACATGATGAAACAGAGTGAATCACAAAGAAATGTAACAGCCATGGGTCAGTCCTCTCAAAGTATTTTCAAAGTCTTTGATAAAAAGCAAAACTGCTTGGAGACAATAGAGCTAAACAAAGAGTACTTCTACTTGTGCTGGAAGGATTTCCTTTCCAGTATCTGTGCTTCTACTGCTATTAGTACAGCACTGTGTTGCAGCATGGACAATTGCATCTTACCTTAATTAAAGCTATGATCTTTGGGGGAGTGACCATCTTTTACTTTTTGTTTGTATAGCACCAGCAGAATGGGGCCTCAATCCTCATGAGGGGTTTTAGGTGCCACCATCATACAAACAAATATTAGCAAGAATAATTGAATGGACCTGAGGCAAATGTATTTAAGTCTAATGGATGGAAGGGAAGGGAAATACGGAGGAGAAAATAAAAATCATTAACAATGTCAGTTCTAAACAATGGGCAAAACTCAGCATATAACAACAAATCAAGATTGCTTAAATCCATTTCTACAGGCAATTTTATCCTCCTAAAGAACCCATTAGTACTACACAAGCATCAAATTAGTCATATTAATGTTTCAGTCTTCTAAGGACAATGACCAGCCTGCACCTTTAAGCGGGTGGGGGCGAGAGGGGGAAGTATTTGGCTGGCTGGCCCAATGAAGGAACTGTGCTTTATGGCTTGGGGGAGGGAGATGAAAACTGCTGCAAAAGGGTCAGTGTGGTCACTGACTCATCCCCTGGGCATGAGGGGTTTAAAAGGGACAGCCCTATGCCTTAACCTTCCCTTTTGCATGGAGTAGGCTGAGGTGGCACCCACCCTCCCTCCCCTTTAGGTGGTAAAATACCAGGTTTGGCCTAGACCTGCTGTGGGCATTACACTAACCATCCCTTTGTTGAGGGGGGTTGGGAAGGAATTTTTCCTTTGCCACTATATTGGCCTAGGTGCAGTTGGGGTTTTTTCACCTTCCCCACAGCGGGTTCAGGTGAGCTTTGTTCATGCATGGCAATGAGGGCGGTAGGCTCTATGTTGCAACTCATTATTTAAGTATCAGGTGGATGTCCAGTGCAGGTACTCCTTAGGAAAGGTATACAGTGACTGAATAAATGGCTTGGGAAAGGATTTAAAAAGAGGTGTTCAGTGATGGAGAAAATTGGGGGCGGTTGGTTTTAATAGAAGATGTATAGCTAAATCCCCTGCATTGCTTTAAAAATCTCAACCAGAATATGCCTCTGAGGTTCCTTAAAAAAAACCCTACAACCCTCTAATTCAACAGTGCTGAAGGATATAAACCAAGAAAAGCAAATGTTAAACTTTAATGCACCTAATTACAATAACAAAGCCAACTTAGTTCTCCTTCCCTCCTTATTCAGATAGTTTATTGTGAAGTTCTGCCACTTAATCATCTATCCAAGCCTAGGTTATTACCTTTGAAAGTGTGAACTGAATCTGAAAGTACAACAGACTCTATTGAAGCAACTCTGGCATCACATGACTTTTAAACTGACTGCAGATTCCAGGTTCAGTGAACTGTCTAAAATAGAAAATATATGTCGGGTGACACTGTTTGATCTATGTTTGGTCCAGCTGCCAGAATAAATAACAGTATCTTCCATAGATTGAAAGACTATCTTATAAACAAATTGTTGCTGGGCTCTTCATCCTCTGTTCTCATTTCCTTCTGTAGAGCAATTCCACGTGCCACATCAGACTACCTACAAAATACTGGAAAAGCACCTCACATGCAAACCGACTTTAAAAAAATGCAGTATTGTGTGTTAGTAAGATATGTATGGACACACTTAAGGGTGTAAAAGCATGGGCTTTTTATCATCATCCAGGACCAAAGCATAACAACTGAAACAAATGTCTCTCTCTACTGTTACTAGAAACTAAAAAGCCACCAGTGGCCAAGTCTGGCAAAAAAAATGCTGTATTTTTACTTATGTTACCAACATTCCAAATATTACAGACAAGTTGTCAGTGGATAAAAAGAACACTGTATTTTGCAGTAAATGTGCAACATGTAACACCAGTATTGAATTTGGATAATGCCCCAGTTTTACATGTGCCCATTTGGCTTCTAGATAGGAAAAAAGGGTATGATTTAAATAATAGGTTCCACATCAGCCACTGAGAGTGAAACAATATTTTTTCTGTTGACATGCCATATAAAAATATGCTTATACTTTTGTATTGTGCAGTGTACAATATGTTTTACTATTTCAGTAAAACAAAACCCTATTTATTCTCTTAGGCTATTTGATCTGAACTTTATTTATTTATATAGTTACTAATAATGAAATTATTTTCAAATGCAAATATAAACCCAATTATGAAATGCAGAACATACAAATTAACTCATGCGAGTCAGCAAAACAAAACTAAAAATTAAAATTCTGAATTTTAATTGTAATCAGGGATGGATTGCATATTAAACAATTAGTGATCATTACACCATTTTGAAATATCAGTGGGAGAGAGTGTCAGAGATGATGAGTCTTCTGTGTTTACAAAAGACTTTGCCTGTAGCATGCTGTGTGCTTTTGTGAACCATTTATCTTCTAGCTTAAGCCTGTCATAGTATGAAATATTGCAGCTGTGATTCTGTATGACAGAATAATGAAACATCGAAAAAAGGCTATACTGCAGTGATTTTTCCATAGAAACTTAGCCATGAGAAGTTGAAAAACTGCACATGAAATAGTTTTTCTTTTCAGTCTATCAAAAATTTTTTCAATCTAATACTCTGGTTAAAAAGCCTGTTGTTTCTTTCTACAGATTCAATACACTATTGCATTGCTGCTTTCTATTTCTATATTGATACTGATTTAAATTACCTTAAATTATACTATATTAGAACACATTATATGTTGTGGGAATGTACAAGTGGTCCTTGCAACATTCTGAATTGTATATGTTTCCATTCAAAGTCTCTCTCTCATGTGTATATATAATATATATGTATGTATGTAAAAAACATATGAATATATACACTATATAAATACTTACAGCACCATATCCTATGTGTTCCAACACTCTTTGGGAGAAGAAGAGTTACAAATACACTCAATATAATGAAAAAAAAAAAGCCTTGCCATTTTCCTTGATACCTGACTCAGAAATATTTTGTGTCAGCAATATGGTTTGAATACTCCTCCACTGTCTACAAAGCTGATCTGGACACCTTGCTTTGCCTCTTGCTTTGTCATACTCCCTGTCAAATCTTTGGGTAGTCATGCAGCTCCTTCAGAATTTAAAAGGAAGATGCATGGCTAGGACCAACTCAGTATTTAATATGTGTCCTGTATAGAGATGGCCTAAGATGGCATTTGGATCCATATTAAGTTTAGGTGGGGATTTGGATTCAAAATTAAATCAGAGTTAGTGCTGAGAATTGAGAGCACCAAAATCTTTTATGAATTAATCTTGCAGTGAGTGATCCCTATACATTCTGTTCAAAGTACTTTGTCACCCTCAATGATGAGGACTACTTTATTAATGTAAGGTACTGTATACCTGATACTAATCACAGAATATATGCAATTATGCATAATCAATTTGCAACATAAAACTTCAAATACTTTTAATTAAAAATATATATCAACTCTTTTCTGCAATTCCATTTGAGTGCAATTTGACAAATTAGAGAGGTTAGCCGGTTGGTCAAACACATTAATAACAGAAGCGTTCTAGATATCAAGCTGTGGAAACTATTCATCTAAAATTTGGAGGTGGCTTTTTTAAAATAAAGTGGGACCAAACAATTTATCTGAGAAGTTGAGGGGTTAAGAAGGAAACATTTTATTGGAGGGTGTGTTTTATTTTGTAATGGTCATTGTTAGAAGCAGCTCTGATGTTTAGAATGTTAGAAGTCATGTTGATAGAGGTAGATTTGTGGGAAGAGAGCAGGTGAGCCAATAAATCAAAATGTTAATGGCATAAAAACAAATCCATTGTGTTCAGGCAGCCTCTCTCATTCTACTGAGTTCCTATTTTTCCCCCCTCTTTCCATTGCAAACAACTAGAAAGCCCCTAAAAATGAAGCAATAGAAAGTTCAACCATCAATTTTTGCTTGGCCACTTTTGTTAAGGTCATCCACATGTTTTGGAAATATTTCCGTAGTACGCACTGTCCACTGTCAAGTATGCATATCTCTCTGTCCTGTACAGGTATACACCCCTCACACACATACCCTTCACGTAGACCAATATGATAGAATTTACAAAATATGCTTTGAAGATTTACACCAGTGTTAGAGAAACGTCTATTGTTGAAGTTTACATTAAAAATAAATCCATTAACTTTCTAATAATATAGTACTGCATAGTATGGCAAACACATAATAAACAGACCAACACCTTTTGAAGCAAATTTCACACATGGAAAACTACACAGTAGTAGTAGTAGTAGTAGGACAAGGGGTCTCAGTGGTATGATTTGCTGAGAACAATAACACAGATTGGGACAGTCTGATACCTGTGATATAGCCATTGTCTCATAAATATATTACTTTAAATGACAGACAAAAATATACCACTAAAATTATTACAAACAACAAAACAGCTGTAACCTGAATTAATCAATAACATATTATAAAGCAAAACACAGCACATCAAATGTAAGGTACAAAATGGGTCTCCAAACCTATTTAACATTATTAGTATTGAATGACAATGAGTATGTGTAAAACTACTTTAAATAGATATGCTTCTACCTATTTATACCAGGAATAAATGACATTATTTTAGTTTCTGTTCTATTTACTTTGTTTTTGAAATTCTGTTTCTAATAAATTCTAATCTAGTTTTAGGAAATAACTATTAAATTCCCAGCCAAAATGTTGGAAAACCTGTAAAATACAGAATTGTATGTTTTAAATACAGTATTTATTATAGTAATTGTAACTCTTCATATGTCAGCATCAGTGTGATTAACTAATAAGTATCAACTTTGAATTTTGACAGGTACTGCAGGAGACAGAAATTCCAATGTATCTAGACAGTTTTGGTAGGTCTAAAGTGTAATCTTAAAATGGACAGGAATAAATCTAAAGCTGTACAAATGTGCTTTCAATTACAATACACGTTCCAGATTCTCTGAGGTTTGTGTACATAAGTCTTGCGCCAATGCAGGCCAGAATGGGACCCTTCTCCCACTTCGCCCCACAGGCAAAAATTCCACCCTTAGAGCAGGCCACATACAGAATCATTGGCAAAAATTCCACCCTTAGAGCAGGCCACATACAGAATCATAGAATCGTAGGACTGGAAGGGACCTCAAGAGGTCACCTATTCCAGTCCCCTTCAGTCTCTACATTCACTCAACCCCAACTCCCTCCACACTCATACATCTTTTTGCTTAAGAAGCTCTACCTTTTATTTTCAGAGCTCCTGTAGGGTATTCAGTTCATTCCATCCCCCTTCTGCTTCAGTTGTCTTCAGACAGTAGCAGAATATTCTCTCCCCGACCCAAGTCTTTTGGTCTTTTGGAGTCCAGCAGGGTAAATCCACTCTTTCCAAAGGCTGAGATCTTCAAAATATTCTAAGGGAGCTAGGAACCCAACTCCCATCTAAATTAATATTAATTGGAAACAGGGCAACTAACTCCTCAGCCTAAACCTTCTTGTAAAATATTCAGTGGTGCAGGTGGCTGTAATCATGAGGTAAAATGCCTTTATAATAGCTGCAGCAGCAAGAGAAAGAGCAGCTTCCCTAGTAATGGTGTTGCTGAATCAGGGATATGCAGGCTGACTGCTCCCCCTGAGATCTTTCCTAGGGACTAATAGGGAAGCAGCCCTAGTTGCTGGTTCCAGGAGAGAGAGGATGAGAGAACAAGTGAGCCACCCCCGAAGAGCTCAGGAAGGGCCAGATGGTCATCTGCCCACTTAGCAATAAGAAAATGAGGGAAAGTGAATTGCAGGTAAATGAAGGTAATGGTTGATGTTCATAGATAGCTTATTGAGAAAAAAGAAAGGGATTGAAAAACTCATTGATTTCCTTATGAAAGTGCTATGATTTGCATTTTTTTTCCCTGGGGTTCTATTCAGTTTTCAGGTTCAAACAAACACAGAAGTCTAAAGTAAAACTCAGTTGGAGAGAACACAGTAAAACCAAACTCCTCGTTTGGTTTTGTTGAAACTATGCAAAGCAAAAGCAAAAAACAATCATGACTCTACATAAAAGCATTTTATTAACTCAATTCAGTCCATGTAACAACATTATCTAGTGTCGACACCATCTCAGGTACATTTCATTCATAAGTTTTGTATTTATTTTCACTTTTGAAATAATTTTGTTTCAATCAAATTTCTGTTTATTATTCATGTTAAAACAACTAGAGCATTTAGGATATGTTTTCCAAAGTGCAATCCATTGATGCAACTTTCTTTTTCCTTCTTCCTTTACGTGCAAATGAGGTATGCTTCTAGCCCCACAAGTAACAAGGTCAAAAACTGAGTAGATTATCATGCACCTGTATACACGAACAAAGCTTTATAATAGTCTAGTTCTACATCAGTCTTACTATACCCCAGAACATGTTGCCACAAGCTCAAATTTATCTTTCAATAATCAATCACTTAGCTGCAAACAGACGTATAGTACCACACACATTCTTACTCTCTGTATTGTAGTTTATGTCATGGAGAAGATGAGCAATTCTTACACTGCCTGTATTGCTATCTTGTGGGATGAAAGTAGTATCATTCAAGGGGACAAAAAATCTTGTGTTGTGCACAGATGAAGCACTGACTTTTGGAAATGTTTTTGGAGTATGTGGTTACATGCTTAGTACTTTACATGAGAGTGATAGAGCTCACTTGATATATTAAAAAAAATGTCCATGGCTTAGAGAATAGGATTCCAATACCAATTTATTGCATGCTGTCTCATGCACTCCTGTCCCAAGCCTAGGCATGAACTAATTGCATATTAGGGGAGTTTCTACAGCATAAATATTACACACAGGTACAGTGCAGTTCAAACATTTTCTTTAATTCAGATTAAGCCCTAGGTTTTGCAGGGCTTAGAGGTTTAAACCTCTAAAAAATCTCTACGTGAAGAAACCCTTGTACAACACAATCCACATTTCCAGACACCTATTATTGGGCCAAGAGGATTGTGACTGGTGAATCAAACGAGCATGTGCGGGATGAGTAAAGTCATGTGCTTTCAGACATAGAGTATATATCTGAAGCCACAAAGATATAAAGCACACATGGAGCACAAAGGAATGAAAAGAAGCAATAAGCTAATCAGATACTATAACAGAAAAGAAAAGGTGCATTGTCTGACATAATGAATCGCTCGAAGCACTGATTTCACACTTGTTAGTCTGTGGCAAATCATCTACACATTCACAAAAGGATAACTGGAGAGATGCCTCTACTATTAGAAAACTGGTTTTGAATGTATATCATGTTACAGTATATTTGAGACACAAGGCAGTTAATGAGACTCTGTTATTCCTTTCACCTATGACCAAATGTAATGGGCCAGATTTTGTGCTGAGGTCTGCTTGGAGAGTTAAATTGGGGAAGGCTGTCAGAGAGCCAGTGACCGTTCTCTCATTCTCAAGGCACAGCTGCTCCAGACTGCATTAATTTATGCTACCGGGATATGGGATCACATGTTTGCTAAAAATTGGTGAAGAGGAACTAGATTCTGCCTTGCCCCTTTTTCTCCCACCCCTAAATTACCCTCTCTCCTGGCATGTCGCTTATGCTGGAGAGAGAGTGTAGCAGTTCCTATGGAGCCAGCTGTAGTGGCTTTAGACCATGTGAGGGCTCCTCCATCCTCAGAGAATTTGCAGCCAGATTCTGGATCCTTTGCATGGCTCAGACAATGCAAAGTGGCTGTAACAGCAGGAGGGAATATGGCCTCGTAAGCTTAGGAAACAAAATTCTGTTATGATGGAACATTAACAAGTTTGAATAAACATTGTTCAGTCAACAAAAGTAGCAAGTGATCTGTACAGTAGTTCACATTGTAGTTCACCCCAATTTTACAAATATTACCAGTTCTAATACCATCCCCCAATTTAAAGTAGAGGGAATGACTCTGAAAGCTTCAAGATTTTTAAAAACAGAGTGAACTTTTTAACCATGCCCACTGTACTCAGATTACTGAACCCTACTTTATATATAAAGGCACATATCACACAAGAGCTTCACTTCTGGATCATGTAATTGCCAGTGATCAAGCTGGGAACTCTCCACCAAAAAATTAAAGACATTGGCTCCAGCAGGGTCTGTCTTGCACTGGCCCCTGTACTGGGACCAAAGTACCATTAGTGCTCCAACTGTTAGTTTCTTTTTATTCACTGTATTATTTTTTTCTGCTACTACAATTATCTTATAAACATGGAAAAACTTTAATAAAGACACTATAGACTGCAGTAGGGTGTGTTTTTAGTAAAGTCCATAATTTCTATACTATAATAGTACCCACTATAGCACACACAAAAGTATGTTTATTCTAGCTAATCCTAAATTTGAGAGAAAAACCAGAAAATCATGACATTTCAAAGTTAAGATAAATAATTTCCCTGCATTGTTTAGTCATGGTAAATAACATTAAATGGAAAACACCATTTTTTAACATCAACCTATAATCATTGCACAGGTAATTGTATCAATTAAATATGGAACATAATTAAATGCCAGATCATATTTTGGATAATCAAAAATCACATTTGTTTTTACTGCTTCCTATTTAGAAGCTCAATAGTGTGTTACACTTTATTATTATTATTGCTAATTAATTATTAGTAGTATTATTATTTGTATAACTTATTCTTCAGACTTTCTTAAAATACCCTCCTCAATATGCCACAATTCCTCCTGATTATGGTAAATTCACAAGACAAAAAATAGGAGTTTTTCTGGTACAAAAAGCCTTTAAAAAAAAAGTAACGAGAAACAAATTGTTACAACACAGTGTGTTGTACTGAGAAACTCCTTTTATCTCTACAAATAACCAAGCATCACCCATTCCTCCTTTCTCACAGCCCATTTTCTTCTTCTCTTAATACATGTAGAAACTGTTTTGATAAAGTGTTTAAACAACCTCCAATTCTTCATCTAGGGAACTACAAAATAAATGACAGACTCATCTTCTATTTTAAGCACTTCCCTATTTGAGCACATCCTTGAAATGTTTACACATAAAATACAACTGTCTTCTATTGAAAATTTAAACCATATACCTATTGTTACAGCATTTCTTAGGAAATAGAGTCATATGGTAGTACTGTGGATTCTACATGCTTTCAATACAGACTGGAAAAATTTAAGATAGAATCGGTGTTCACTGAACAGTATGACGTAAGTGTAGAGCCAAGACTATAAATATTTTGAGGGAATATTCATTATATTTATCCATCCTACAGCTCTTTCCTCCTCTTCATCTTATCACTAATCTGAATTATACTATCTTATTTCATTCAACATATGTGATATTTTTATCAAGCATCCTCTCTCCTCCTCAGTACTTGTAAAAGGTGCAAGATAGACATAATTGGAAACAGAAGTTCTCTATTTATCTGGAAAGGATGAACAATAAGGACACTCATTGTCTGCCATTTCCCCAAAAACCTGATATAGCAGGATACACCGCTAATGGGAACAAGGCAGTTGCTTCTCTCTGCCTCTTCTAAACTGGGTGTCTGAGATTTGCAGAAACTGTTTGCAAGGAATGTGATTTGGAACTTCCATTAATTACTAATTAGATAGCAAATCAGAATGTGATGATAATTTCAGTCACAAGAAGCCTTGCCCAGATTTGATCTAATGACTCAGAAATCAATAATAGTCTGAGCTATCTAGTCCCCAGTGCAATGACTGGACATCATGTTGTGTTTGGGAGAACCTTGATACAATATTCTGTTACTGATCTTCCCTTTTGTTTTGCCCAAATTTTCATTCTATCCTTCACACAGTGAAATCATTTCCTTACTCTTATGACAGCACATTGGGAGAAAGACACTCTAAAGCCAGTGGGGGAGAGCTCTTCTGTTAGTTTAATAACTCCACATCCATGAGAGGCAGTAGCTATGTCAGCAGGAGGAGCTCTCATGCTGACGTAGTGCTGTCTACAAAGGAGTGGATTTTTCACATCCCTGAGCAATGTAGTTTTAATGAAGTAAGTATATAATGTCTACCAAGCTTTAATTATCATATTTTTGTATCACATTTTATCTCTCCACCTCCCAACCAATCTTTCTACTGATCTTAGTGTGGTATACCTGAAGCTTTCCATACTGTGTATTAACCCTTTGGCTATCAAACACTGCAAAATCAATCTTTCATGTGACCAACTCCAATAAAGTTAAAGGCTGAAATCCTCACTCTTTCTGTAGCCACTTTATGTCAGGTACTGGCGCTGGGTGACATAAAGGGGTCCTAAAAGGCCTGGATCCAGCTTTGGGGGGATTCCTCTGGTGTAGAAACTGAAGAAGATAGCTGTAAGGTTGCCCACTGTGGACCTCCTCACAAACCCTCACATAGGGGTCATGTTGGGGGTGGGGCTGCTGGGCACAGTACTCCAGAGAGTCTGAACAGTGCTGCAACTGATAGGCAGGTAGAGGTAGGCTGCTGTAAATCAGACGGGG
The DNA here is from genome assembly GCF_965140285.1 of Lepidochelys kempii. Lineage (NCBI taxonomy): Eukaryota > Metazoa > Chordata > Testudines > Cheloniidae > Lepidochelys > Lepidochelys kempii. Next base: position 30,037,780 of record NC_136381.1, on the reverse strand, counting down.
CCCCATAATTGCCTATATTACACCTGGGACTACAGAGCTGCCCAGGATTGGAAGGGTGCAATAGTGGCTTAATGACACCATAGCCCTCCCCCCACCATCTTGCGCTGTCAGTTCTGTGCTGCATGTCCTCAATGGTCAGCACCAAATCACTACCAAACAGTCATACTAACTTGCATAAGTGCTAAATTTGGCCCATTATTTTGAGTATAACATATCTATATTATGTCAGTCTTTACAGTGGATTAAAAATGAATCACTAATATTTTCAAAAAGATGTTATTTTTACAAATATTGTGACCCAAATATGTATGAATATATGAACTACAGATCAAAATGCATGACAGAAAAGTACTGATTGTCAAAACTTTAACCAGCACTTGCTATTTACAATAGTTTATTTTAAGTGCACTGAATATATTTTCAACATAAAAGTAATTACAAAATCCATCCAGAGAGATAAGTAGTGCAGAAGCAATTACAAGAATGAAAGAAACAGTTAAAAAATGAGACATCCTACTTACCAAACTCCTTGGGAACAGCAATAGAGTAAACACAGTTGTGTCCAACACTGTAGTTTTTTGGGTAATTTGGTGATAATACCGTGCCTTCAGAGCCTGTCGACCGGCTCCCACATGGTGCTGGAAAGTAAAAATGTATAGTATTGAATTATGTAATATTCAAAGGGTGATCAACTTAAATGAGACCAACACTGATTTAATTTTCTGCATGCTGTTATAATGTACTGCAGTAAATTATCTTAAAGTTTACACTAGATTAGTTTGTGTATTATGGGTCCACACCTGGGAGGATGAATGCCTTCAACTCCCTTATATGTCAGTTGCATTGAGAGCTCTCTGTTGTTTGAATCATTATGTTTCTATATCACTTATCAACAGTCTTAAGATAAAAATCTTCTGTATATGTAGTGTGCTATGATTAATGTATATGATTAGTGTGCTATTATTCATTTCTCAGATATTTGACAATCTCTTAAAGGGGCAGTTTATGCAGTCCTTCCATCAGTGAGCATTTATTCCAATGAGCCCACAATGCAAAAGCGAAGTATAGAGCAATACAAATTATTTATCAAGGAGTAAAGTTGAGACTTCTTGACTTGATATTGACTGCAATGAAGCTACACTGATTTACATTAGTTGAGAGGCTGGCCCCTTGTTTCCAAATATATCTTGCTAATAAAATTAATATTTAAGCATATTAACAACAAGCTAATCAAATTATATTTGCAGTATCGATGCAGATTTCTAAAACTGGCAATACAAGTTTTCATTTAATATAATTCATATTTGTCAAGTCAGAGATAAATTCTCCAAATGCTATGTAAACAGAGTTTCAGAAGCAATTATATAAAACAATAAAAATCCACTATGAAGTAATTTCCTATGTATATTTCAAGTGGTTTACCTAGGGCCTGCTTCTCATATATGTAGAAAATAAAACCCACTTTAACCTAGTCTAATGGACTGTACACTTAACAAACCATTGCATCTTTTCTTTAAAAGAGACTGCAAAATACTGAGTATGTGCCTTTTTAAGCTAGAGTTTACTAAATATTGAAAATACTAATGCTATTTATTTTTGTGGTAGATTGTCAAAGTACAGTAATCTAGTCTGTGTTCTGACATTTAAGAACAACAAATCCTTACTTCCCCGACCCTTTCTTTTCAAAGTGTCTAATTCTTTTTCTACCATAAAATTAAATATGAGGTGCAGAACAAAATTCATCGTTCAAAATAAATGCGTATGAATGCACTATTCCCACTTCCATTCCTAGAAAATCATTAGTTTAGCTCCCACTAGTTTATTTTAAATGATTATTCGCTTAGTTCTCAGACAATTTTAAGGATGAGAATTCACCCCATAATAGTGAACTCTGTAATAATTCATGCCTCCATGATCTAAATACTGTGTTTTTTTAGTACATTGCCCCTAACTTGGATACCTTTGAAGTTGACCTGCAGTAGTTGCAGAACATGGCAGCCTATGTTTCTGGGTACAGTGGTTAGGGAACTGGCAATGTCTACCCTCTTAGTCTGCATGGGTTATTTATAACAGACTGAATTCCAGGTCCTAATAGATGGCATATAAAATCTTTAATAATTGGAGTCAATGGTACCTGAATGATCAACTCTCTCCCACATCCCTTCGAAATACTTTGCGGCAAATAGAGGTGTCTTTGTTCTGCTTTCTGGGGTTTCATATGCAGTAGTATGTAATCACAGCATACCAGCAGTGTGTAAGTATGTTTCTTGGAGTCCCTTTACAGCTGTGCTTAAAGCTCAATATACCTTCCTAGTCAGGTTAGCTAATATGTGTGTATTTGGTCATTATTCCTTCATTCCTTCCCCCCACCTCCCCTCTTTAGAAAAGTGCCTGCTCCTTTGTCGACCATTGGTTCCAGCATTAATTATTATAGGGCATGATCCTGAAACGTTTGCACAGGCTCCAGTACAACAGGACTACTCATACACTTGAAGTTACATATGTGCTCAAGTTTATGGCTGGATTAGGACCTTAGTTCATTGAGTTTAATGGGAACCAGTCTTATTAAAAATGTCAGAACTGGACCCACTGGTTTTAACTTCTGTGTAGCACCTAAAAATATAGTGCTGATTTGAAACAATAAACACACTTAATTATAGTTGTAAGATCTAAAATTAGAAGAGGAGGGTAAAAGGTTGTTTTTTTTTTCCACTGTCAATTTATTTAAGCTAAAAAATCACAGGGGAAGATATCTTGGTACCACAAATAATGTCCCTGATTAACACAGACATGTGACTGGAAACTGATTCTCTGAAATAGAAGAGTACTTTTAAATTGGACAGTTAATAGACAAATCAAACAAAAAAAAATCTATATGCAGCTATTAATATTATTATTAGTAGTATTACAATAGCAACCAGAAGCCCTAATAAAAAACATGGTCCCATTATGCTGGGTGCTGTACAAACATAAAATAAAGGTTAAGTCCCTCCTTAAAGGATTTACAGTTTTAAATCAATTTCTTGCAAGACGTAAAACTCCAGTGGCACTATTCACATGTATAAAGCTATACCTATGGGTAAATCTGTGCAGGATTCAGGACTAAATAGGGATGAACTAGGAATTGGATGGAATGAAGGGCATAAGGAACTGGAGGAGGAAGGAGACAAGGATGATATTATTGGGAACACAAGGCTGATTGTGAAGCAGTGTGCTTTTTATTTCAATTTTTTTTGCCTCACCCTGTGATACGAAAGAATAAGAGAGCGTAACAAATTAACTATACTGTTTTTTTAACGTAGTGCTAGCCTCGTTACTGCAGTTTACTCATAGATTCAGAAGGCCAGAAGAGACCACTGTGATAATCTAATCTGACTTCCTGCACATGGCAGGCCACAAAACCTCACTCACCCACTCCTGTAATAGACCAATAATCTCCATCTGAATTAGTGAAGTCCTCCAACTGTGATTTAAAGACTTCAAATTACAGAGAATCCACCATTTATTCTAATTCAAACCAGCAAGTGACCCAGGCCCCATGCTTTATAGCAGTGGTTCTCAGCCAGGGGTACAGGTACCCCTGGGGGTACGCAGAGGTCTTCCCAAGGATTACATCAACTCATACAGATATTTGCCTAGTTTTACAACTGCATACATAAAAATCACTAGCAAAGTCAGTACAAACTAAAATTCCATACAAACAATGACTTGTTTATACTGTTCTATATATTATACACTGAAAAGTAAGTACAATATTTATATCCCAATTGATTTATTTTATAATTATATCATAAAAATGAGAAAGTAGGCATTTTTTCAGTAATAGTGTGCTGTGACACTTTTGTATTTTTATGTCTGATTTTGTAATCAATTAGTTTTTAAATGAGGTGAAACTTGGGGGTATGCAAGACAAATCAGACTCCTGAAAGGGGTACAGTAATCTGGAAAGATTGAGAGCCACTGCTTTAGATCAAGGCTAACCCCACCATCCCCATGGGGTCTCTACCAATCTAACCTGAGGGAAAAATCCCTCCCAACCCCAAATATGATAATCAGTTAGACTCCTGAGCATGTCAGCAAGACCCATCAGTCAGACACCTGGGGAAAAATTCACTGTTTCAACTCAGAGCCCTCCCCATCTAGTGTCCCATTGCCAGCCGTTGAGGATATTTGCAACTAGCAGACACAGATAGGTCACATACCATTGCAGGCAATCTCATCATACCATCCCCTCCACAAATTTATGAAGCTCAATCTTGAAACCTGTTAGGTTATTTGTTCCCACTGCTCCCCTTGGCCGTTCCACAACTTCACTCTTCTGATGGTTAGAAACCTTCATCTAATTTCAAGACTAAACTTGTTGGTAGCCAGTTCTGTTATTACAGATATTCAAATGAACAAGATGTTTCTCTGTCTACAGAACTGTCCCTAATAGGTAACAAAGTGTAACATTCGAATAACCTTTCTTTTAAAATATGAATTATTTCAAGGATTTTAAAGTCAAATTTACTGCAAGTATGTCATGTATCTTTTGAATTCATTCTACAGTAATTTGCATCTCATAAATTAGTGATATTAGTATCTAGGCAAGTAAATTAATGGGGAATTGAGAGTTGTATATCCTTGGACAGATGACTAGGGAGGAGTACAAAAATATTGCTCGAGCATGCAGGGGTGTAATCAGGAATGCTAAAGCACAATTGGAGTTGAAGCTAGCAAGGGATGTGAAGGGTAACAAGAAGGGTTTCTACAGATGTTAGCAACAAGAAGAAGGTCAAGGAAAGTGTGAGATCCTTACTGAATGGGAGAGGCAACACAGTGACAGATGATGTGGAAAAAGCTGAAATACTCAATGCTTTTTTTGCCTCAGTCATCACAGACAAGGTCAGCTGCCAGAATGCTGCACTGGGCCATACAGTATGGGGAGGAGGTGAGCAGCCCTCAGTCATGAAAGAACAAGTTAAGGACTATTTAGAAAAGATGGGCATGCACAAGTCCATGGGGCCAGATCTTATGTATCCAAGAGTGTTGATGGAGTTGGCTGATGTGATTGCAGAGCATCCACCTTGCACTTCTTCTCTGCCTGCAGGTTTTCTATCATGCTCTACCTCAGTGATGGGATGCAAGCAGCCCATCATGGTAATGTGATTGCGAACATTTTGCTGATGTTGACCATCTGCAGGCCTGGTCCCCCGCAGCTCCCAGTGGCTGCGGTTTGCTGTTCCTGGCCAATGGGAGCTGTGGGAAGTGGCAGGCTGCAGGGACATGCTGGCTGCCACTTCCGCAGCTCCTGTTGGCTGGGAATGGCGAACTGCAACCACTGGGAGCTGCGCGCGTCTGTGCCTGCGGACTGTCAATGTAAACAAACTGTCTCGTGGCCCGCAAGTGGATTACTCTGATAGGCTGCGTGCGGCCCACGGGCCGCAGGTTGCCCACCACTGCTCTACATTATGCATGTAACCTACTTTGATTAAGAGCTGTCAAGAACAAATACACAGGCCCAAATAGAGTATAGTTCTTCCTAAGAACTGATTTTTTTTCACTTGAGTTTTTGTTTTTCCTCTTGAAACAGATACTTTTTAGTTCCTAGTATTGCCTGGAGATTACCTACTTTCTAATACCTCTAGCTGGAGATCTAATATTATTTCATTCTAATTACAGAATCTAAGCACCATATTGTACCATCCACTTTTAAGCAGCATTTCCCACTGGATGGTGCAAGATGGCTTTATGTCATGCAGATACATTTGATTAAACGACTGCAAATATAATAAATAAAATAATAAAATAATAATTAATAATAACAATAATAGGAATTAATAAAAAAGAGTAATACTTCATAAACACTGCTAAGAAGAAGGATCAGGAGAATCCTAAAGCAGTAATGATTTGTTCACTAATAGGTCACTGGTTAAACCCAGCCTAGTGTAGAAAAGTAATTGATATCTGAGGGACCTTTAGATGCCTACTTTATATGATTAAACTGAAGACCTAAATTTCTTGATAACATTATACTTTTGTAAGACACTTAAAGGCTACAGTTAAACAATGGAGAGAAAAGCTAGGTAATCCTGTTTTTGTTTTTTCCATGTCACTTTGGTGTTCTCCATGTACTTTGTTCATATTATGCCTGTGTCAGTGTATTGTTTACCTGTGTTATTTATCTATATGGTCAGAATAATATTTCCATTTGCCAAGATCACTTCATTTATTCTGTCAAAGACAGAGACACAATGATTGGACAGCTACATGAGTGATGTCAAATTAAATTAAAATTATATGATCAAAATTAATTTATTCATGTAAATGTGTTAGGACTATAAATAAATTTGAAGATAACACATTAATATTCTCCTTGTGTCCCATGGGAACCTTAACAAAACACAATGTTTTTAATTCAAGATAAGCCTACTAACTGGCTTTTTTTGTTGCTGCCCTCTTCACTACCTGATGCAGCTGTCACCTACACTGAAAACAACTTGTTGAATTACCATGTAATTTAAATCAATTGATCTGCTTTAGTCTTCCATGATTATGATTTAATTTTAATGTCATAATGTTCTGTTTTAAAATGTATTGTTTTCCTAAGAGCATATCTGATGACAGTACAGAGTAGCAAAACCAATTTTGATGGAAAGGTTTCTTCCATATGACTCTGTATATTCTAGGTAATAAAAAGTTATGCTTAGCAATATATTAAAGAAAATATAGGCCTTATATTTGGATAAAAGTTGAGATATATAAATTAATAGAAACAATTTTTGTTTGTTATTTGTAGGTATTGCAGATATCCTAATTTTGAGGATTTAGAATTTTTTTTAGATTTTGGGGGTTTGTTTTGTTTTTGTTTTGTTTTTTACCATCAAAAAAGGGCAAGTATGGTGACATTTATACTCATATAAGAAATTAACAATTTATCATGCAAAGGAAAACTCAACGGATGAAAAAGATAAAATAATCTCGTTTTCATCTTCTAATTCCCATTATTACCAAATTACCTATAGATTAGCTGTTGGAAGATAACTTTGAGATGAATATTGCTGTATAAAGGTTTAAAGAAAAAATTGAGGGTGGTAAGCACATCTCAAAGAGTTTTGAGGTAGGAAGTAAGAAATATAAAGTAAGCAATCTTTCTTCTACAGACTTGTTAATGATCAATATGCAGGGCTGTCAAACAATTAAAAAACTTAATTGCGATTAATTGTGAGTTTAAAAGTAGCTGTGATTAATCACAGTTTTAATCACACTGTTAAACACTAATAGAATACCATACATTTAACTATTTTGGATGTTTTCTACATTTTCAAATATATTGATTTTGATTACAACACACCCTTACTTCTGCACTGCTGCTGCGACTCCTGGTGCCTGGCTCTCTGGCCACTCCTAGCTCACCAGGAGCTCCATTTCAGATTTTGGTTTTGTGAGAGAGGGTGCGCGTGTTGCAGGAGAAGTGTGTGTGAGTGTGGGCATGCATGCATGTTAGGGAGAAGTGTGTGTGTCAGAGAGATGGGGGAAGAGTGTGTGTGTGTATGTGTGTGTGTGTGTATGTGTATGCACGCGCTGGGGGAAACTGTCTATTTAAGCAGAGTACTCAGGAGACTGAACACCTTTTCAGCCAGCAGCAGCTGCTGTCTGCAGCATTCACTCCTAAACCAGCAGCAGCAGACAGGCTCCCCTTGTTCCCTGACCCCAACTCAGTGGTGACTGGGTACATGGGTGGGGGGAGGGGGATACCCCGACATCAGCCCCTCCGTCCTCCATGCCACCGCTCTGCACAGCAGACAGGAGGCAGGCTCCTGGTCCCAAGCAGCTTGACCACAGGCAGTTCCATGGGGGGGGGAGGGAGGGGAGGGGAGGGGAGAAGAGGTGGGAGCAGGAGTAGAGCAAGGTGGTGTGAGGCGGGGCACCCCTGCCCCAGAGGCACACAGTGGTGTCCCCCTGAGCACGGCGCCCTGGATGGTGGACACCCCACCCCTACGGCCAGCCCTGTCCATCAGGGAGGGGATGGTGCAGTCTGCTGCCAAGTCCCGTCTCCAGAGATGTGCAATAAACACTAGTTAAAAAAAACACATGTTAATTTATGTTGAGTTAATCACATGTTAACTGTGATTAATTGACAGCCCTATCAGTATGTGATTTTTTTAATGTAATTTTTTCCAATTTTCAGCAAGATCAAATGAAAGAAATAAAGCATTCTGAATTTCAAACTGCTTATAAAGCCCAGTCACCTAAACATAATCACATTAGTGGTCATAATGCATTTCCCTCTTTGCAATCTATTCTCTATCTAATGACCTCAGGGAAAAAATGACTGTCTGTTGTTCTGGAATGATATTTCAAATGTGCCTCTACCACAATCCAGTCTGCATCACCGAAGGCCAGAAAGTAAAACAAAACAAAAAAAAAAACCAACCAACCAGCAAAATACTTGTGTTCCCATGCTGAGCCGTACTGTAACAGGGGTCACACTTTCATTCTTAAAAAGAAAAGGAGTACTTGTGGCACCTTAGCGACTAACTAATTTATTTGAGCATAAGCTTTCGTGAGCTACAGCTCACTTCATTGGAAGCATTCAGTGGAAAATACAGTGAGGAGATTTATATACACACAGAACATGAAAAAATGGGTGTTATCATACACATTGTAAGGAGAGTGGTCACTTAAAATGAGCTATTACCTAAATCTGGGAATTTTGCCCAGGCTGTTTAGGGCATTGCTTTTAGCTGCATGTCACAGAAGACAGTTTTGGACAGCTGAGCCACACTCTTATTAGACAGAAGGACAAAAGTAGAGAGATGGGAAAGAGAAGAACTAAGGTAGGGAATGAAAAAGGACACTGTCACAGGGTCTGTGCAGGTTTCCACTTTCTCATGCCTGTGCTGGCTGGTTAAATAAAGAGTCCCCACGCCTCCTTCAGTGCTTCACCCTTGTGTCTTTATTTACAGTGCAACAGTATTATCCGCCCTTTTCCCACAACAGCTATGACCAGTTAGACCCTTCCCAGGGTCTGCTGGCCTATGAGGCTCCTTTCCTTGGGTGAGGAGACAGAGATGTAACCCTCCTATCCCCTCCCAGGCTCGCCTCCCGACTGAGCTTTCCCCAGGGATTTTATAGCCCTCTCCTCTTCAGCCCAGCTATCGCTACTTCACTCAACTCATAGCAGTGAGCCAGCCCTCGTTAGGGCTTGCAGCTGGGCTCTCTGCTGACCGCTTGGGCCCCCACACCTGGCCTCCCTACCAGAAATTAGGGTTTAGCCAGCATTTTAGCAGGGCATTCAAGGGGTTTACCCCTGCCCTGTAACAGACGCATTAAGAGAAGGGAGGGAGAAACAAAGTCTCACATCCCAGGTGCCATTTTAGCCAGAGCCAGTGGAGGAAGCAGTGTCATTTGGCTCCCTTTCTCTGGCTTACGCTCACTAGGACATCTCTCAGAATTAGGATAAAGAAGGTCCAGGATCCCAGGAGACACAGTGGGGGTGGCAGCCATGGATGGTGAAGCTCCCTCCTTTCCCTTCTTTCAGTCAGCCAGTGTTGTGGTCACCACCTTTCATCCCAGAGATGTGTAGGCCTCACCTGCATTCCACACACGGGTGCACATGTGCACCACGCACCTGAATCTGGAGATTTTTAGTAACAGTGTCTGTTGGTCCTCACATGCACAGTTATCTTCTTGCTCCAAACTGAGGGTATAAAAGGTGATGTGGACCAGCACCTCTCCACTTCCTTCTCTTTCCACAAATACAAATATAATCCATAGTGGAGGGGGTAGAGGGTGGGTAGTGGACTACTGATAAGGACCACACATCTTGTAGAACCTACAGTTACAGGTAAGTAAACCTCCATTTCTTCTTTGAGTGATGATCCCTATTTGTATTCCACATAAAAGAGATTAGCAAGTAGTAGTCAAACTGGAAGCAGGTGCGAGGACACAGATGTAATAGCTGACTGTAATACTGCTATCGCCAGGTGTGTAAGGAGCTCCAAATAGCTGCCCTATATATCTCCAGTGGAAGTAAGTCTCTCAGAGATGCAGCCGAAATTGCATGCACTCTGGTGGAATGAGCCCTTATCTGCTCTGTGATAGGAATGTGGGCTAGTTGGTAGCAAACCATAATGAAGCCAGAGACCCATTTGGAAAGTCTCTGTGCAGAAATAGCTTGACCCCTTGACCTCTCTACTATGAAAACACATAATTTAGGTGTTTTTCAAATAACTATTGTTCTATGTAGATAAAAGGCTAGTGCTCTTTGGACATCCAGCGAATGAAGCTTCCTCTCCTCATCATAAGCATGCAGTTTTAGAAAAGAAAACCCTGGTAAGCGGATAGTTTGGCTCATGTGAAACTCTGAAATTACTTTAGAGATGAATTTCAGGTCAGGACACAGTAAGACCTTTTATTTATGGAAGATAGTATATGATGAGTTTGCCATGTGTGCTCCCAACTCACTGACTCTTGGCTAATGTTATGGTGACTAGGAAGGCAACTTTTATTGAAAGATGGGACACAGAACATGAGGCTAAAGGTTCCAAGGGAATGCTAGTGAGAGCTGAAACAATGAAGTAGAGGCCCCACTGGGATTTGACCTTCACCAATGGAAGGAAATACTGAAGAAGCCCCTTCAAAACCCTAGTTGTTGCAGGATGGGTGAAGATAGTGTGGTTCTCAACAGGGCAATGAAAAGTACTGACTGCTGCCACATGAACCCAAAAGGAACTAAAAGAGACACCCAATATCTTAATGTAAGTAGATATTCCAGAATAGCAGGGATCCCAGCAGTGTCATTGAGCCTAAGAGGAGAAACACTTCCATTTACCTGAATAATATCTTCTGGTAGAATCTTTCCTGTTTTGATTGAGACTGGACCACACCACTCTGGAACACTAATGCTGTCCATAAGATGTCCATCCAAATACTAGGCCCTGAGTTCATAGAATCATAGAAGATTAGGGTTGGAAGAGACCTCAGGAGGTCATCTAGTCCAACCCCCTGCTCAAAGCAGGACCAACACAGTTGCAGGAGTTGCAGTGGTTGCCCTGGTGTTGTGTTTGAAGGTCTGAAAATGGTTGGATATTTATGGCTGGATGAGCTGAGAATGTCAATAGATCCGTGAACCAGAACTGTCTTGGACAGTTGGGTGCAATAAGGATGACTCAAGCTCTGTGGTGACAGATTTTCCATGCGACTTGGGATGGGAAGGTATTCCTGAGGCGACCCCTCCATTTTAACAGAAGGCCATCTCCCTTTGAGCCCTTGACTAGAGCTACTCCTGAGCAGTAGAGGGGAAGTTTCCTGTTAATCTTTGAGGTGAAAATCTCCCCAAATAGTGATCTCCTCTGGGTGAAGACTTCATCCAGGACCAAATTATGAACCTCGCATTTGTGGTCTGTGGAAAAATACCTGCTGAGACTGTCCACTCGAAAGTACTGTACACTTGGTAAATATGCTGCTGAAAGAGTTATGTGATAGCTGATGCACCAATTTCAAAAATTGACCGTCTCTGTTCAAACAGGGTGGGAACGCGTTCTCCCCCTGTTTGTTTATATAGAAGACATTTGTCATTTTGTTTGACATTATTTGAATATTCTGGGATGGGGTGAGTGGAAGGAGGCATTGCAGGCTGCTCTCTGTTCTAATAAATTGATATGGATCCTGGATTCCTGAGGGGTCCAGATGCATTGTGAAGTATAATCATTCATATACCCTCTCCAACCTAATAGGGAGGCACCGGTAATAATGGGTGCTTCATTTGTCAGTGTGAGGAGACACAGTTTCCTCTGTAGTAACTATCTCACTGAATACAGGCGGATCCGAGAGGAGGTGTGAGAAAGGATAAGGGAGAGCAAAAATGTCCTCTGGGGACACATAGGTCTCTGACCACCCTGGGAAGTGGAGTGAGACTGGTTGGTGGAGCCATCAGATCTGATGCTTCCCTGGTCACAGTTGAAGTTGGATTCCTCTGGGGCTGTGATGGTATTGACACTGAGTCTGAGCTGGATGTCAAACGGAGTGTTAGTGGAAGATTGTCCTGCATTTTAGACACTGGAACCAGTACCAGAACTGATGGCTCTGCACCCATTTGTGCCACTTTCTCTTGCTGAGGAGTTTTACATAGGCCTAAATCTTTAGTACCCATGTGAGAGGGCTCTCTCAACTTTGAAGGGGTCAGGGAGGGACCTTTTCTCTTCAGAGCAGGCTTGGATGAAGGAGGTTTGTCTCCTTACTCTCATGAGAAGTCTTCTCTTTAGATGTGAAAGTCTTAGTTTCAGCTCCTGAGCTCATGCTTGGAGCAATACTGTTTGGCTAGATGAGGATGATCTACAGAGGAACTCCCCAGTCCAACTCTGATGGGGGGTCTCACAACCTGCTCCATCAGATTTTTTTTAAGTCTTAGCTGCCAACCCTCACGAGTCCTGGGGGCAGGAAGGGTTAGGGTTGGGGTGGGGGGAGGGGAGGGGAAGGAGTGGCAAATGTTGCACTTGGCTGAGATGTGAGCATCACTTAGGCAGTAGAGGCAAAACTGTTGTTCATCACTCACAGAAAATGGGTGGGGCAGGAAATACAACTGTTGAACCCCAGTATTCTGGGAATAATACCAGCCTGCTTCAGGGAATTTCCCCAGGGTGAGGGAAAAAAATGACTAACTACAATATATTAAGTCTAAAAGATTAAAATACTAAAAACTATTTGCAATATATTTACAGAATGACACAGTTTAGGAAGAAGATGTGGACACAGAAGATTCCAACTCAGGATGTACAGCAGTAAGAAGCAACTGGAGAGACATCAGTCTGCACTGACTTTTATACTCTCTATTTGGAGCATAAGGAAAACTATTGCATATATGTGGACCAAGGGAACTACTTACTAAAAATCTCCAGACTCAGGTGCGTGGTGTGCATGCGTACCCACATGTGTAATACATGTAGGGAGCATCTCGCTAAGAAGTTACATATATTAAATTTTCAAGGCATAGATAATGTATGTTTTTAAATCCTTATAATTCACCTGAATTAAACTGATTTTCTCGAGGCCTCTTACAGACATGTTAGGCTTAGAGACCAAGTCGAGACAAAATTTTGAGTATCTACTACCTCCCATTTTGGTATCTACCAAAGCTTCAATTAAATTCAAACTTCCTTCAATAAAAGACACATAAATCTGTTTATAATAGTAAAAGTGTGGAATTTTCTCCTTCATGTTTTTAGTATAGTCAGAACTGCTTAACTATTTTTATGCAAACTTTTTAAAAAACATTCCATGTTTAGAAACAAACTTGAGCTGGCAATTTTCAGGGAAAGAAAAAGTTTAAACAAAGTATAAGCAACTGAAATAAGTAATTTAGTATGAAAACTCTTATGCAACCTTATATACACATTTCCTATAATCACAACAAAACAAAAAGATATCTGAAAGCAAGAAACCATTCTGAGATGCTGACTTGCCCTACTAACTTCTCAATTGTGTTGTCTACGAAGTGCCAGCTCCCTACTAATGAACCTATTATTTTTGGCCTAATGTACATTCTCTTTGTCCTTCTTAACAATAATATACTGATATATTGAAAGTTATTAAGAAAGAAAATTGCTGACTGGTTTTCAGCATGAAACCAAAAACACCTTTGCTTGATATACCTCCATGTTACCTACCTCCTTCATGCCCGGTGTAAATGTCTTCCAACTAAGAGTTACATGTTCTTGCATTCTGTATTTCTCTGGAAGCCAGTGATTCTTCACTGTATCAAAGTCCAGCCTCTCCATATTATCTCAGGATAATCCCTGCTGGGGACTATAGAATGTGCTATGCTAAAAAGCTGCTGAACATCTGAGGGGATAGTTTATATGTACAACTACATGCGAACCCTTGCCATATAACCTTCTTGAGCTATCAATACAGTAATGAATATGTATTGGTAGCAAACAGTGCTGTAGTTCCATAAATTAAGGCCAGAAGGGACCACTGGATTATCTAATCTAACCTCATTGTCACAGAGTGGTCCCCTGTGAGCATCTCTCACTTTAGGGGACCACCGTATTCACTCCAGGCCACCTTCATCGCGACCATGCTTTATTATAGTGTTCTAGCAGGCCATTGCCTGTAGCACTCCCGTCATCAGCAGGCAGGATCAAACCTCCGGGGACCTCTGGAGCTTAGTGCATGAGCCCCTACAGCATGAGCTAAAAGCCACCTGGCTGTTAGCTAAGGCTGTAAAGCAGACTCATTTTATCTTAGTGCCACTAGATGGGACAGAACACCACACCCAGAAGGTATGTGGATTAGACTATCAGCAACCAACTCTGCCTTCCTTCATGCTCTCCACCCCTTTTCCAGGGCTTCCTTCCTCTCTATTTGTCTGTTCCCAGCTGCTGGGGTTGCTTCTGATAGGAAACTTGTTTCATTAATAATAGTAATGTGATTTCAGATCCTTAGATTTAAGATACTATAAATGAACATTTCCATGTTTTACTGTTTTTCCAACATTTTGTTCCAAAACTAAAAAACCCAAAACAAAATAAAACAAAAACAAAATGTATTATCCTCCCGGCATGTGAAGATTGAGTTTGCCGGTTTCTTCAGTCCTAAAACAGTTAATAGGAATTACCTTATTAGCCTGATTCAGATCTCATGCAAATCAGAAATAACTGCATTGAAATCAGTGAAGTTAAACTCATTTAAAATACTGTGAGATCAAAATCAGGTCCTGTAACTCCACAGGATGACACCTTATATATTGACGGGTACAAAATTTAGAATAAAAAGTTTGGCTGGTGGCAGATTTGGCCATCAAAAAGCTATTGATTTACTGACATGGAAGGATGTGTTTTACTTTGCCCTAGTGTGGGAATTCTGAAGAAACAAATGGTTGGCCCTGTAATTTCTGTGTGGCCCCTGTGAGGACCCTGCCAAATGACCTGGCTCAAAGGTCCAACGGTTAAGTAAATGTTTAAAAGTCTTACATATCAAAGATAAGAGCATCTAAATGTAACAAGAATGGAAATGAGGAGCTCAATGTCCTGTAATTAGTTATTTTTAGGATAAACCTTCTTGTTTAGTTTTATCTGGTATTGTGTTTTTTTTCTGTGCACATGACTGTTGTTCCTTTGTCATCCTGTACACATGTTGTGGTGAAATATGTGTATTTTCTGTTAAGTTAGTTGGAGTGGATATTTTACATCTATAGGGTGTAAAAAGGGATAAAAACTTAATTTGGTTAGCTTTAAAAACATGTTACATTAATATCAGAAGCACAAGAGAGCCAATGTTTTTTTTTTTCTTTCCTGAAAATGGATAACTAAATTGAATGGCTCTGGTTGTCCAGGTAAAGAATCTCTTTAAATAACTTATGTTTTTGTTTTTTTTTATATTATCCATTTATTTTTCTTATTCACTTGCACTGACACCAGTGAGCACATCAAAAACAAAAGTGCTGGGACCACAAGCAAAGTTAAAATCCATTGAGGCCTTTTATCCATTGAATAGTTATGAATTCCAGTAATTTATACATATTGACTACTCATTCATGCTGCTTGTTTCATGGCAGATTATTGTGTAAAATGTGCAGCCATGTTATACAGCTTTGCATCTGTCACAATGTGTCACAGAAATCTGTTTGCCATATAACAGTGACCCACAGCAAACAGTATTCATTGTTGTCAGTAATATACCAATAGTAAATGGAAGAAACAGATCACACTGTTTGCTGCAACAAGCTCATGTGCATCTCCCCCTTTTCCCCACAGCTATCAACCAAACAGAAAAAACAAAAAAAACAAAACAAAACACAATCACCCCGTTGGTGCAAGGTCACCTGCCTGGGGATAAATGGTTCATTTGCTTTTCTTGGGCTACTACTTTCTTTCCTGGACGTCAGTAGGAGTATTCCTCTCTCTCTGGGTTTAATCAATAGTCTTTTTCTTCACAAATTCAATGTTTTTTTTACCTGATGCTGCAGGTTTTCAAGGAGAAACTTCTTCGCTTCCCCTACCTTGACGGAGGCCTTCAGCCTGAGTCCCCTAAATAAAGACCAGATCAACACTGTGCCACTGTCCCACACCAGTGCTATACTGCCTCAGTTCTTTTTCTTTCTTCCTCATCCCTTTCTAAGTCCTGTCTTTCTAAGTCCTGTCTCCTCTCAGGCTTGTCCATCAATCCCCTTTCTGGGCTCACAGTTTCCCTAACTTTCTTAGCAGAGAAACTTTCTTCAGGTTAAGTTGAAACCTGGGCTCTCCCCTTCTTAGGCAATAGCAACTGTTGATGTAGTCCATGCCTAGTCACATTAAGCCACCTGGCCTCCTGATATCTCTGGCACTACATCTCCCAGCATTCCATTTGTCATGAAGGCTGAAGTTCCAATAACACCTGATCTAGCAGCATGTGCTCTTGAAGGACCTAGTGTGCTCTCCTATAGACAATCAAATGTCGTCCTCACCCACAGGGGTCAGGAAGGATTGTTTTCCCCCACAATGCACAATGAATAGATGTAATCTGGTTTTTTACCCCCTTCTTCTGACAAATCAGGGATTGGCCAAAACTGGAGATGGAATACCAGGTAAGGTAGGACCAGTGTTCTGATATGGTACAGATAATCCACTCTAGTTGTCTGACTGGTGAGTCTTACTCCCATGCTTGGGGTCATACTGATTGCCACACTTGGGGTTGGGAAAGAATTTTATTCAAGGTCAGATTAGCAGAAAGCCTGTGGTTTGTGGGGCAGGGGAGATGAGGGTTGCTTTCCTCTGCAATGTGGAACATGGTTTGCCTGATGGGATCATTTTAGTTTATCTCACTTCCCTTCTATTGCAGATATCCTCAGGCACTGGTGGCACCTTGGTCTCTCCTGTTCTTTGCCTGTGGCACACAGTTTAGTTTCCTGAGGATTGAAATGTTTTTGTTAATTGAAGTCTTCAAGCTTCATATAGGGGTAACTGGGAGAAATACATGAGTGTAACACAGGTTCTAAGTCACATCAGTATAGGTTATTTGGTACATAAATAGAGGATCAATTAACAAGTAGGGCCACAGTTGAAGGCATTTGTTCCAGGAAAATAGTTGGAAGAAGAAATTCGGAGAATATGAAATTTTGTTTACTTCCAGTACATTGGAGGAACCATTCAGTTACACATCACTTCTGCTTGTGAAAAAATGTTTTGTGGAATGTTGCCACAGTCCGTAAGAATTTAGTTGATCATCGATCAAATTCAGTTGCAAAAGCTGAAGTAGATTAACACTAAATTATGCAATCACTTTTCCCAAGATTTCTTAGCAAATTAGAGTACTTCATTTCCCTGAGACATTCAGAGTGCCTATTTTTTTTTATATAATTAATTGCAACCATTGTGGATATTTATCTCTCTTCCTTGTTTTGTGCAAGTACAGGATTTAGGATGTTTAGTTTCGTTCATATAAAATAGCCCACTAAACTTCTTTCAATATATATGTTTTATAAATGTTTAAAATAGAGGCCCCAAAGACTTTTTAAAATTGATTTACTTATTCATGCAGCACAAAAGAAAACTGCCGATCCTAAATTTATTCTCAAAGCTTAAAAAATAGCTTTTTAAAAGCCCGTCTCCTTTTTCACAATCACAATTTCCATACCTACATAGTTGAGGGTTGTTTCAAATCAGCAATTGCAGTTTATAGTGTTTAGATGTTATATGATTGTCAGGCATAATAAGATAGACAACAAAATGGCATATATTGCACCCATAAATAATTGAGTGTTAAAAAAATAAATGTGAGTCAAGTTGAAATCAGGCTGAAAACCAAGCCCTCCTTGGTTATCACTATCAGAAATGTCATTTTCTTAGAGAGGTGGAGAAGGGAGCAAGATGCAAGAGGTTCAAAGGGTAGTCCCATTAAGTTTGCTAGCACCAGGCTGAAACAGGAGGAAACAGGTTCTTGCACCCGTGGATATAACCTGTCTAACCCTTTTAGAAATACAACAGTTACAGGGCTGGAAAAAAGCGATTTATTATCCACTGAAGGGTAGAAAGCTGAAATAGCTGTTAAATATACTTTAATAGAACTGTCAGACCTTGATGTTTTAGGTGCAACAGATTGTGCAAAACTTGGTTAATGGAAGATTTCACTGGAGACACATATGTTTGGTGAGACCAGATAGAAAACTTTTTTCATTTGGCCTAGTTAAAGGCTTTCTGCTATTCAGAAGCACTTCCTGAACAACTTTTGAGCAAGCCCTTTTCAGTAATGTTAGCCATGAAGCATGCATGCTGCCAAGTGGAATGCTTGCAGGTTGGGATGGAGCAGACACCTGAGAAATCATGTCTGGATCCAATGGAAGAGTCAGAGGAAGTCTCAATGACAACGCTAGCAGGGTTGAGAACCAATGAGGCCATGTTGGTACTAGTATGAGGCATGCATGGTCCTGCTTGGTCTTGAACAAGACTCTGGGCAGTAAGAGTATTGGAGGAAAGGCATACAGCAGGGAGTTCTTCCATGGTAGCAGGAAAGCGACCATCATGAACCCAGGCTCTGACATCCCTGGGAGCAGAACTTATGACATTTTCTGTTGGCCTTTGTTGTTAGCAAGTCACCTGGGGAGTCCCCCGCAGCTGGAAGATGGACTTGGCCATGTCAAGATGAAGTGTCCGTTAGGAAAAAAAGACCTGCACTGGTAATCAGCCAATGTATTTTGATCTCCTGGAATGTAAGCACCTTTGAGGTGAATGGCCTTGATTATGCAGAACTCCCATACAGGATAGCCCCCTGGCAGAGTTGTGAGACAGTGCTTTCCCGCTCTGTTTACATAGAATATAGTTGCTGTGTTGTTTGTTAGCATTAACAGATTTTCTCGCACAATAGGTGGCTGAACAGTTTAGGCAGACAGCATGTAGCTCCCCGGTGTTAAAATGAGTCCTCAGATTCTGTAAAGACCACAAATCTTGAGTTTTCAGGGTACCCATGTGTGCCACCCAACCTAGGGGCTTTCACAACCAACATAAGAATTGGTTGTGGGGAAACAAAGTGAATTTCTGTTCAAACTTTCTGAGAGAGAACAAAATTACCTCTGGTACATGAACCACTCTGTCTAGATAATGCTGACTGGGAGCATATACTGATGCTAGCCATCCCTGAAGGCTCCTGAGGCATAGTCTGGCATGCTGTGCTATGTAGGTACATGCTGCTATGTGCCCCAGGAGATTGAGACAAGTGTCCACTGTGGTAACAGGATGTGCTTTTAGACCAGACCCTGGAGCACTTGGAACTTTGACTGAAGCAGAAACGCCCTGGCTTTTGTAGAATCCAGGAGTGCTCTGATAAATTCTATTCTTTGCACAGGTTTCAGAATTGATTAATCCAGACTGAGTAATAACCACAGTTCATTGAAGGCGGACTGTATTAAAGTCACACTGGACAATACTTGAGACTCAGCCTGCTCTCACTAGCCAGTTGTCCAGTAAGGGAATACATGGATTCCCAAATTCGTAAGATACACAGCTACCACGGACATGTGCTTTCTGAAAATGCAAGGGGCTGCTGAAAGGCCAAACAGAAGTACTGTGAATTAAGAGTAAGTTCCATTCACTATGAAACTGAGAAACTTCTGGTGGTCTGGGTGGATCACTATATGAAGGTAAGCATCATTAAAGCTGAGGGCAGCATATCAGTCCTCTTGTTTCTGAGAAGGAATAATGGAAACTAGGATAACCATGCAGAACTTTATCTCTTCACATATTTGTTTAAATCTTAGATCAAAAATAGCACTGAAACAGTTTTTTCCTTTCGGAATAAGAAAATAGCAGGAATAAAAACCTTTTCCCCAGAGGAACTTCCTCTATGGTCCCTGCTGAGAGGAGAGATTGGACCTCCTGAGAAACAAATTGAAGGGAATAGCCCAGATCCATCCTGCCTATGACACACTGATCTGATGTGATGTGAGTCCAAGCAGGGAGGAAGTGGGAAAAATCAGGGGTTCTCAAACTTTTCTTGCTGAGGCCTCCCTCAACATGGTATAAAAATGCCAGGGCCCGGTATGGAGGTGAGGGGGAGCATGGGGCTCCGGGCCTGGGGCGGGGGGGGGACCCTTCAGCACAGGCATAGTTTTACTTAGAATCATAGAATATCAGAGTTGGAAGGGACCTCAGGAGGTCATCTAGTCCAACCCCCTGCTCAAAGCAGGAACAATCCCCAATTAAATCATCCCAGCCAGGGATTTGTCAAGCCTGACCTTAAAAACTTCTAAGGAAGGAGATTCTACCACCTCCCTAGGTAACGCATTCTAGTTCTTCACCACCCTCCTAGTGAAAACGTTTTTCCTAATATCCAACCTAAACCTCCCCCACTGCAACTTGAGACCATTACTCCTTGTCCTGTCATCTTCTACCACTGAGAATAGTCTAGAACCATCCTCTTTGGAACCACCTCTCAGATAGTTGAAAGCAGCTATCAAATCCCCCCTCATTCTTCTCTTCTGCAGACTAAACAATCCCAGTTCCCTCAGCCTCTCCTCATAAGTCATATGTTACAGACCCCTAATCATTTTTGTTGCCCTCCGCTGGACTCTCTCCAATTTATCCACATCCTTCTTGTAGTGTGGGGCCCAAAACTGGACACAGTACTCCAGATGAGGCCTCACCAATGTCGAATAGAGGGGAACGATCACGTCCCTCGATCTGCTGCCAATGCCCCTACTTATACATCCAAAAATGCCATTGGCCTTCTTGGCAAAAAGGGCACACTGTTGACTCATATCCAGCTTCTCATCCACTGTCAGCCCTAGGTCCTTCTCTGCAGAACTGCTGCCTAGCCATTCGGTCCCTAGTCTGTAGCGGTGCATGGGATTCTTCCGTCCTAAGTGCAGGACCCTGCACTTATCCTTGTTGAACCTCATCAGATTTCTTTTGGCCCAATCCTCCAATTTGTCTAGGTCCCTCTGTATCCTATCCCTACCTGCCACCGTATCTACCACTCCTCCTAGTTTAGTATCATCCACAAATTTGCTGAGAGTGCAATCCACACCATCCTCCAGATCATTTATGAAGATATTGAACAAAACCAGCCCCAGGACCAACCCTTGGGGCACTCCACTTGATACCGGTTGCCATCTAGACATGGAGCCATTGATCACTACCCGTTGAGCCCGACAATCTAGCCAACTTTCTACCTGCTTTATAGTGCATTCATCCAGTCCATACTTCTTTAACTTGCTGACAAGTATACTGTGGGAGACCATGTCAAAAGCTTTGCTCAAGTCAAGAAACAATACATCCACTGCTTTCCCTTCATCCACAGAACCAGTAATCTCATCATAGAAGGCGATTAGATTAGTCAGGCATGACCTTCCCTTGGTGAATCCATGCTGACTGTTCCTGATCACTTTCCTCTCGTGTAAGTGCTTCAGAATTGATTCCTTGAGGACCTGCTCCATGATTTTTCCAGGGACTGAGGTGAGGCTGACTGGCCTGTAGTTCCCAGGATCCTCCTTCTTCCCTTTTTTAAAGATGGGCACTACATTAGCCTTTTTCCAGTCATCCAAGACTTCCCCTGATCGCCATGACTTTTCAAAGATAATGGCCAATGGCTCTGCAATCACAGCCGCCAACTCCTTTAGCACTCTCGGATGCAACGCATCCGGCCCCATGGACTTGTGCACGTCCAGCTTTTCTAAATAGTCCCTAACCACTTCTTTCTCTACAGTGGGCTGGTCACCTACTCCCCATGCTGTGTTGCCCAGCGCAGCAGTCTGGGAGCTGACCTTGTTCGTGAAGACAGAGGCAAAAACAGCATTGAGTATATTAGCTTTTTCCACATCCTCTGTCACTAGGTTGCCTCCCTCATTCAGTAAGGGGTCCACACTTTCCTTGGCTTTCTTCTTGTTGCCAACATACCTGAAGAAACCCTTCTGGTTACTCTTAACATCTCTTGCTAGCTGCAGCTCCAGGTGCGATTTAAGATCCGCAAGGATTTAACTGTTAAGCCAAGCTGGTCGCCTGCCATATTTACTATTCTTTCGACACATCAGGATGGTTTTTCCCTGTCATCTCAATAGGGATTCTTTGAAATACAGCCAGCTCTCCTGGACTCCTTTCCCCCTCATGTTAGTCCTCCAGGGGATCCTACCCATCAGTTCCCTGAGGGAGTCGAAGTCTGCTTTCCTGAAGTCAAGGGTCTGTATTCTGCTGCTTCCCTTTCTTCTACTTCTATTGGGAGTTAGGGGGGGCAAGGGCTGGTGGTCCTCAAGCCAGCTCCACACAGCAGGGTCCAGGGAGGGAGCTCCACCTCCACCCCTGACTCACTCAGAAGGCCACCCAGCCTGTTTGGGCTGTGGGGGGACACAACGAAAAAATATTACTCAAAAGGGGGACTCAGTTCAAAAAGTCTGAAAACGGCTTAGCGTGCAGGGAGGGGGTAGCTAGGGGCTGTGTGCTGGCAGCAGAGTAGTTCAGGGTGCAGGCAGGGTGCAGCTACTGGCTGGGTACAGTGGGGGGCAACTCCCAGTGTGGCTCCCAGCTTCAGTCCCCACTGCTCCTGGCTTGGGGGAGGTTTGCCGGCTTCAGACCCATGTCACTCCTGGTTTGCGGGGGGGGAGGGGAGCTGCCGGCTTCAGCCCTGTCCCGCTCCTGGCTTGGAGGGGGGGGGGGGGGGGCGCCGGTTTCAGCCCTGCGCTGCTCCCGGCTTCAGCACTGGGGCACAAGGAACCAGGTTTCAGCCGCGGGGCTCGTGGACCTCCAGTGGGCCGCGGTCCCCTGGTTAAGAACTGCTGGGTAGATGATTGGCAAAGATATGGGTAGGTATAGATATGCCTGCAGGAACAGCTATATTGCCCTAGAGTAGTGGTTTCCAAATTTGTTCCACCACTTGTGCAGGGAAAGCCCCTGGCGGGCCGCGCTGGTTTGTTTACCTGCTGCGTCCGCAGATTCAGCCTATCGCGGCTCCCAATAGCTGCAGTTCACTGCTCCAGGCCAATGGGAGCTGCTGAAAGCAGCGCGTGCCGAAAGACACCAGGCCAATAAGAGCTGCTGGAAGCAGAGGCCAGTGAGCAGCAAACCATGGCCACTGGAAGCCCCAATCGGCTGAACCTGCGGACACGGCAGATAAACAAACCAACCCGGCCAACCAGGAGCTTTCCCTGCACAAGCGGCGGAACAAGTTTGGGAACCACTGCCCTAGACAAAACTGTCAAAATGCATGTTTAGACTGGGGTGCTTGTTGAGGGGAACCTACTGTTGCAGAGGAGTTGCGGGAGGTGGTCACCTTCTATACTTCCTGCCCCATTTTCTCGGCAGGTCTTGGGGCAGAGGTATAAAGTTCTGATACCCATGAACCTGTAGGAGCCGGAACTGCACTACAGTGTTGCACTGGAATCTTTTAGGCTAGGCAGCCTATCTTCTGTATTTTCCAAACAGAGAGAGGGACCTTCAAAGGGCAGATATTGCATGGTCTGCTGTACTTCAGAGGGAGACCGGAAGACTGCAGCCATGAACATCTCATAAATATGGCAAACACCGTGGATCAAGCTGCTAAGTGTGCCACATCCAAGATGTCCTGGAGAACTGTCCTTGCCACCAACTTGCCCTCCTCTACCATCCGACTGAACTTCTGCCTGGAGTCCTCCAATAGCCTGTCTTTAAATTTCATGATGTTTTCCCCCAAAGTGAAGTCATAGCAACTTTGAAGAGCTTGTTGTTTGGCAATTCTAAGTTGCAGCCCTCCAGCTGAATAAAGCTTATGACCAGGTAAGTCCGGTGTCTTTGAGATTCCTTACTCTTTTGTGAAGACACTTGGGGCCACTGACTTCCCCTCTCATTAGCTACTCAAAGGAGGGTGACCATAGAAGTGTTTGAAGCCCTTAGAAGGGGCATAGTATGTCCTCTCTGACCTTTTCACTGTAGAGGGAGGAAAGAAGGGATCTGCCAGAGTATTCTGATCAGCTCCAGAATTGCTTAATTTAAAACAGGACTGCCAATCTGGAGGGCCCTGCTGAAGGTAACATGTCCGCTAGCTTGTGGAATTTCTTGCAGACATCTTCCTCCTTACTTTTTAACGCCAAGGCCATTCCTGTAAGTAGTTCTCCGTGAACCTTGTATCTGCTTGTGGCAATGAATTGCTCACCCTCCCTATAGCCTCACCTGGTGATGAGGAAGAAGATGCACTCAGATGCTGAGGAAATGAATGGTTGGTCTCTTGCAGCAGAGGAGCTGTCTGAGAAACTTCTAGCTGCTCAGTATCAGTCCTGGGTATCAGAGAATGTTGTCTGCAGTGCTGATGATCTCAGTGGAAGCCAAATCAGATGGGTGAGGGGAGGTCCCAGCAGGGGAAGGGACACTCCACGAAGTCTAAAAATGCCACTGACATAGTAGAGGTGGGGCCCATTCTTGCACAGGCCACTGGAGATGTGCCCACTGCTGGGAGGACTGTGACACACATGGATCCAAAGGCTCTAATGAAGGATATGCGTCCCACCTGGCATGGGACAAAAAAGACCCCAGCTCCAAATCTGAAGAGGACTCCAAGTCCTGCAATGACGGTGGAGCAGATTCCGTGTGGACAGGAGATAGATAAGCTGAGTCTGGGGCTGGCAGATCTGGGGATATTAACAGTGGTTTGCCCCTGGAATGAACTGGCCTCTCAGATACCAGATGCACAGAAGGCATCAGTACTGCATGGTCTTTCAGAGTTGGTGTAAGAACTGCAGTCACCGGTACTAGCTAAACACTTCCTGTACCACTTGGGACACCAGTACCAAAAGTTTGAGTAACTGTCTAGTGGCTGTGTCTGCCTCCAGTGTTGTCAGTAACAGAATGGGGTCTTCAGTTTGATGTCTTTGCATAGGAACTTAAGGGGTCAGCCTTGATGAACCTGGCAGAGGTTCTCTAGAATGCTCTGGGGAATGCTTCACGTCAAAGTCTCTCCCAGAGTCTTTGCCTCTAGATGACCTCAGTACCGACGATCTTGTTGGATGGGAAACTTAGTCTTTGGAAGATCTCTGTCTCTTCTTTTGGTACCAGAGACACAAATGAGGTGCTGAAGCCGTCTCAGGTGGCGCTCTCTGTACGAAAGATGAGGATTTGACCCAAGGTGTCTGGACACAGAGGCTTATGATCTATACTTAAACCAAAAACTCAAAAGGACAATAAGATATAGTGGATGAGTGAGTAGGGCATTTTTGTATTGCCCTATTAATGTTGTATTGCTAACATTAATCACAAATTTTAGCAAATCATTTCACTTCAGATGATGGTGTAACAGTTCTGTAACATATACAGTCTCCGCTCTTTCCCATAACTGCTATAAGTAGACAGTGATGAAGAGACTCTGAGGAGGTCATCTAGCTCATCTTCTGTAAGACTCAAAAGAACAGTTGTTTTATTCTGATGCTGGTTTGGTAACAGCAAACAGATAGCTTTGTATCATTTGCCAGATATACTGTATGTGTGGATATATATCCAACTGAAGACCTTATTTAAGTCTGATAGCTCTGTGTTTATTTCAGAGGTGCACATTCTCATGCACTATGGATGTCAGCTTTCAAACAGTTTCAGGAGGTTAGCAGCAAAAACCGGCTTCTCTTAATTGTGATTTTTCTTTGTTTTTTTTTTTTAATATAAAATAAACTTTATTAAATAAGACAATTTAATACCTTCTACAGGCATTGTGTGATAATGGACTGTAAAGTTAAGAAAATGCATTAATATTTTATAGAATTTCTAAAAAGTAACACTTAAAAATCAATCTATAATTAGTTTTTTGGGGGGAAGCCCTCTCATTAAAGGTATTAGTTATTTTACATGACTATTGACCACAGGGTTTGACCTGATAATTACTACATTATTTTAAGTTCACTTGAGTTGAAAGATAGCCAAAAGGTGGGGTAGAGCATACCCTACAATTTGAGAAAGAAGGTAGAAGTTCAATATCTTGCTCAGAATGCACTCAAGATAGACAATGTTTGTGTTCTCATTGCTAGTTAATAATCTTCCTCTATTAACATCACTGAGACAAATCTTGGGAAGCAAGTTAAAGTATCCACAATTAAATATTTAATTACTGGTATCTTCCATTGTCCCCTTATTACTTACAAGTGTTAGAACTGTACCTTAAGAATGGTTTTATATTCTCTGCATACGAGAAATTATAACAATATTTTTTTTGCTTTCTTTTGATTTTCTCCATGTCATCTTATAATTGGATCCATACGGTTAATCAAAGATTAAGTTCCTAGGAGATTTTTAAGTGCATTGCTTCAATCTCAGTCCGTAGTACTGCCAAGAGGAACTGGAAACATCACATTATCAGAAGCTGCCAATTTCTCTGTATCTTCCACCACTCGAAATCAGGACTCCTAATTGTACTCTCCAAGGGACCCAAAATATGCTCTGTGCATTACTATTGCAGTGGAGAGTACTTGCTGCACCTCAGCACCATAGTGAACAAATGCTGAGGGAAGGATAATGAATTGAGCTCTCCCTTAGCGATTCTTCAGAGCTGAGATCAAGGGAGCAGAGTTAAGGCTGTGGACTGGGCTGTGTAGGAAGTATTGCCTGAACTCTGCATTTCCTGGTTTTCCAGTATTTGTGTTTTGTTTTTCATTTTTACAGTGTGCGTAAGAAGATCTCAACTTCTCATTTTCTAGTCTGTCAAAGTTTGAGTTTTGCTTTTGGGAATTCAACTGTCCTGTTCTGAAAGGACTTGAAGAACACAGAACACTGGTGAGCTCTTTAACCCTACTTCCATGTTAACAAAGTTTTGTGTGTGTTTATAACATCTCACCAGAATACCTATTATCTGTCAGGACCATCTTTCGTGGAAGAAGATGGTCCATTCTTTAAACATAAACTTAGGGTAATTGTAACTCACACACCTCCTGGGTGTGGTGTTCTGTCCCATTTAATGAGACTGAGATCACTTAGCGAGAGATTAAGGAGACTGCTCTACAGCCTTAGCTAAGAGCCATGTGGCTTTTAGCTCATGCACTAAGCTCCAGTGGTCTCAGATTCGATCCCACCTGCCAACAACTGGGGTCTGTCAGTGTTACATAACCTTGTGTGTTCATCTGCATAGTGATGGAGAAACATGAAATCTTCAAAGCGTAGACAACTGTTTTGTTTTATGTGATTACCCGTAAAAAAAAATATATATTTAAATGCTTCAGTCATGTTATATCTTCCTGAAAATCATTATTTAACTGTCCTTTGCTTTATGAATGTTAGCTAGTCCTTAGAATGTATTAAAGTGCTTCTGTCTGGAAATTATTTTTGTTATTTGAGTCATTCCATATACACTCAGCTCCAATAGTTGAACCTATAAATCTGTTTCTTTATACTTAAAATTTTTGGTAATAAAATGTGCTTGCTTATTTACATCAGTTGTCTTATTCCAGGTGTCCAGCTTATTATTTCCTAAGTAATATTTATTTCTGTGCATCTGAAAAAATCCAGCTACATTTTCTATCATAAATAGGAACTATTATACTGTTTCAATGAGAAGTCTATCTACTAGATGCTTCTGAGAAAGGAATAAGAAACTCTGCAGTAGAAAATTATAGCATAACCTGACTGAAAGGGAAGTTAATAGTTTCCTTATATCCAGATGTATAAGGGTGAGTATCCCTTCTTTAAAAAAAAGCCTCTCTACTGTGATGCTGAATGTTCTCATAACTCATATAAATGTGTAAATCATTTCAAATTATACTTTGCTCTTGGACTCCATCATATCTTGTGGTAAAGAGTCACACTGGCTAATTGTGGACTGCATAAAATGTTCTTTTTTTTCCAGTTTAAAATATGATACCTTTCAACTTCATTGACTTTTACCTTTTTCTTGTATTAGGAGATTAAAAAAAAAAACACTTTTACCTTCTCTATGTCATTCATCATTGTGTATACAGCTATGATGTCCCCTCTTATTTATCTTCATGCTAAATTAAGCAGACACAACTCTTTTCAAACTCTCCATTCCTCTAATCATTGTCTCCTTGTGTCTCTGAGGTCCCTATACTTTTTCTGTCTCTCTTCCTCCAACTTTTCTTCCCCACCATTTTCAGGCCAAAATATCAACTGTAAGGCTACAATTCTGTCTCAGATATTTTTAGTAACAATCACAGACAGGTTGGGGACAATGAAAAAAATTTCTCAGAAGCCCGTAAGCTGTCCCTGATTTTTACTCAAAATACCCTGGCAGGAGAGGAAGGGACAAAGGGCTTGCAGCTGATCCAGCCCTGCTGCTCATGGGCGGCACATAATGGAGACTGGGGGAGGCTAAGCATACCCAAACTTCGGGCTGGCAGGATGGGGGGCAGTAGCGGATTTGGGGCCCCTGGAAAAATATCCCCACACCATGGCCAGGGGCTAGAGGACCTTTTCTGATCTCGGGGCCACAGCGGGTGAGGGGGCAAGGAGCGAATGGGCGGTGGAGCCTTGGGGGGAAGAGGAGGCATGGGGGTAGAACAGGGCAGAATGGGTGGAATGGAGATGGGGCTGAGGGTGGAACAAGAGTGGGGACGCAGAGGAAGGGGTGAAATGGGGTGGGACCATGGGTGGGGCCACGGGCAGAAGGGGGAGAATAGGGGAGGGGAGGGATTCTGGGCTCAGAGCTCCAGCCAGGGCTGAGAGCTCCACTGCAGTTCTGGATAAGGCTGAGAGCTTGATCCTGGTGTGGCTCGAGATCTCAGTTCCCCAATGTGGCTCCATCTGAGGTATCAACCCCACTACGAACCCAGCCAGGGCCATGCGGGAGAGCTAAGATCAGGAAGGAGGGGCATGGCTTCGGAGAGAAGAGGTGGGGCTCTGGCCAGAAGAGGCAGGACAGGGGGCTAACCTCCCCAAAGGGAAGCTTCACCCGCTGCCCATGCCACCGCTGCTCCTGCAGCAGCGGCTGACTGCTGCTGCTCCAGCCTCACGGGGGCTGGCCCAACTCCAGTCACTGCTCCGGCAGGCTGGGGACTGCTGCTTGAGTAAATCCCTGAGGCTGGCTGTTCCGGCAGCTGCTGCTCCAGCAGCCCCTGGGCTGACAGGTTTTTGTCTAACCCGCTCTTAAAAATCTCCAGTGACAGAGATTCCACAACCTCCCTAGGCAATTTATCCCAGTGCTTAACGTCCCTGACAGGAAGTTTTTCTTAATGTACAACCTAAAGCTCCCTTGCTCCAATTTAAGCCCATTGCTTCTTGTCCTCTCCTCAGAGATTTAAAAAACAAAACAAAACAATTTTTCTTCCTCTTCCTGGTAACAACCTTTTTTTACTTGAAAACGGTTATATCCCCTCTCAATCTTCTCTTTCCCAGACTAAACAAACTCATTTTTTTTTTCAATCAGCACGGAGTAGAGCAGAAGAATTACTTCTCGTGTCTTGCTTAAAACACTCCTTCTAATGCATACCAGAAGGATGTTTGTTTTTTGTGCAACAGTGTTACGGTGTTAAGCCATAGTTAGCTTGTCATCCACTATCATGCCCAGAACCCTTTCCGCAGTACTCCTTCTTAGGCAGTCATTTCCCATTTCCCATTTTGTATGCGGGAAACTGATTGTTCCTTCCTAAATGGAGTACTTTGCATTCATCCTTATTGAATTTCATCCTATTTTCTTCAGACCATTTCTCCAGATCATTTTGAATTTTAATCCTATCCTCCAAAGCACTCCCAACCCCTCACAGCTTGGTATCATCCACAAACTTTATAAGTGTACTCTGTATGCCATTATCTAAATCAGCTCTCCTGGACTCCTTTCCCCCTCATGTTAGTCCCCCAGGGGATCCTACCCATCAGTTCCCTGAGGGAGTCGAAGTCTGCTTTCCTGAAGTCAAGGGTCCGTATTCCGTAATTGATGAAGATATTAAACAGAACTGGACCCAAAACTAACCCCTGAGGGACCCGACTCCTTATGCCCTTCCAGCATGACTGTGAACCACTGATAACCACACTCTGGGAATGGTTTTCCAACTAGTTTTGGACCCACATTATAGTAGCTCCATGTACATTGCATTTCCCTCGTTTATGAGAAGGTCATGTAAGGCAGTATCAAAAGCTTTACTAAAGTCAAGATATACGACATCTACCACTTCCCCCGCATCCACAAGACTTGTTACCCTGTCAAAGAAAGCTGTCAGGTTTGTTTGACACTATTTGTTTTTGATAAATCCATGCTGACTGTTACTTATCTTCTAGATGTTTGCAAATTCATTGCTTAATTATTTTTCCATTATCTTTCCGGGTACAGAAGTTAAGTTGACTGGTCTGTAATTCCCCTGGTTGTCCTTATTTCTCTTTTTATAGATTGTCACTATATTTGCCCTTTTCCAGCCTTTGGAACTCTCTCCCATCTTCCATGACTTTTCAAAAATAATCGCAAATGGCTCAGATATCTCCTCAGTCAGCTCCTTGAGTATTCTAGGTTGCATTTCATCAGGCCCTGGTGACTTGAAGACATCTAATTTGTCCATGTAATTTTTAACTTTTTCTGGCCCTATTTTAGCCTCTTCTGATCCTACCTCATTTTCACTGGCATTCACTATGTTAGATGTCCAAACATCACCAACCTTGTTGGTGAAAACTGAAACGAAGTCATTAAGCACCTCTGCCACTTCCACATTTTCTGTTATTATCACCCCCTCCCGCTCCCATTGAGTAACAGGCCTACCCTTTCCTTGGTCTTGTGAAAACAGTACTCATTCATCAAAGTTGCAGCACTTTAAGGATACCTTTCTATGAAAGACCTTCTGTAAATAGTGCTAAGGACTGTTTCTATCTACAGGAAACATACAACAGAAAAATGTGAATATGACTCTACACAGAAATTCCCTTCCATCTGCTTCTGGCAAACAAACAAATCCAGTGCAAACACAGAATAGTCCGTATCTAAATCAATTACGTAATTTATTTCATGTTTTGTAAGTGCTTTATCCCCAAGTTAACAAGAAGCAGTACAGTACTATTCTCTACAGTACAGCAGCTGTGCACTAGTCTCAATATTACAAAAGCTACATATTACATTTTTATTTCTTATAAGCAGCATTTTTTGTCAAACTAGCAGCTTTGTCTGTCCACACAGCAATGTTCCCTCTAATTTTTGACAGGCTGTGTGTGCAAAAAGAAAAGGAGTACTTGTGGCACCTTAGAGAATGGTTAGTCTCTAAGGTGCCACAAGTACTCCTTTTCTTTTTGTGAATACAGACTAACACGGCTGTTACTCTGAAACCTGTGTGTGCAAAAAATTTCTTCTGTGCAAATTTGTGTTCGCTCGGTGTTTCGCTGTGTGCACGGGGTTTAGGATCTGTGTGAGAGTGCACACGCACACAGCTTAGAGGGAACAGTGCCACACAGACATCTGGAACTTTATAACTTGGATATGCAAGTTTAATTTTCAGATTCATTATGATCTTAGGGGATGGGGGGGGAACTGCTACTAAAAAGCAAAATTAATACATAGCCTGAGCTATTTCTCCTTCTTTCTTAAATTTCCTTCATTAAATTATGCTTCCAGAAAAATGGTGATGGAATGTCAACAGAAAATAAACCATGTACTATTTCATAATATGTTGTGTAAAACAGATCCCTTTTATATCTTGGAGATTTGGATACTCTGACAGCTAATATTAAAAATGATACTTGTAACAAATTAATTTTCTTCATTTCACGTTTTACTTGCCATTATATTACATTATCATATTTAATGGGAGTTTGGAACAATTTCGCACAACATTTCCTATTCTGTAAAATGCTATAAAGCATTATTGAAATCATGAATCAGGCCCCAAAAACCACGATATTGACTTTAAAATCATGAGATTTTTGAAATTATTTTACTTTATCTTTTTATTTTTATATTTAACTTTTTTTTTCTTTCAATCTTTAGGGTATACTCTAATCACGTTTTCAAGCTTTTTGCTGCCAGCATACAGGATTGATTTTTATTATCACCTATTATTATTATTAGATAAGAGTTGAAATTCTTCCATAATCACTATATATATATATATTTCCACCCATACACATCAATGAAACAAGTATGCTAAAAGATGTTAATCTTGCAAAATCCAATGTTAGTGAATGCCAGAAGTTGCCCTTTTTGTATTTATGCATTTAAAATACAGTCTTCAATTAAATCGACAGATACTGTTTTTTTCCACAGGACTTTTTCTTCATTCAGTGAAAGTGTTGACTACTTTCAGGTGCCTCACTAGAGAAATCTAGGCTCACATTTTAAAAGGTATTTAAGCACAAAGATTCAGATAGGCACCTAGCGAGATTTTCTAAAGTCGCTAGACACCTAACTCCCATTGAAATCAAAATCCCACTAGGTGTCTATGTGAAACTTTAGGTGACTAAATACCGTTAGCTATCTGGCCCCTTGAACCTGATTTTCCAGAGTACTTAGCATTTTAAGAATTGTTTAGACAATCATCTGTCAGAGATGGTCCTGGTCCTGATACTTGGTCCTGTCTCAGAGCAGGAGAATGGAGAAGATGACCTCTCCAGATTCCTTCCAGTCCTACATTTCTCTTATTTTATAATTTTAATAACACTTTGTACGTTCAGTGCATAGGTCCAACTGAATTCAGTTGCAGTTGTGTGTGCTCTTCTGCATTTCTGGCCATAGATGTCTCATGTTGGGCACCAGAAAATGAGGAATGCATAATTAGTAGCTAACTGTGATAATTTTGGTTGAAGTGTTTGGCTCGAATGGTTGAACCCAGATTCACATAGGAACTCAGTGGCAGAGGCAGAATACCATTCTTCAGAGTTTCAGAGTAACAGCCGTGTTAGTCTGTATTCGCAAAAAGAAAAGGAGGACTTGTGGCACCTTAGAGACTAACCAATTTATTAGAGCATCTTCAGAGTGGCATTCAACTTCCTTAACCATGAAGCCATCCTTTGTCTTCTGTAATCCTGAGCCTTATTCACTACAGCTTCCAAATTCTATAACAAATAAGCCAGGGGTCTTACAAACAACAGCTTCATTCACTCCTAGAGCACAGTCTGTTCTGTGCTTTGAATGACACAGAGGTTCTGTGGGGAAAATAGTGTGTAATAATGTAATTAAAGACTGTATCTTAGAGCATATACAAAAGGGATTTGAATTAAAGATATACAGACAACCCTAATTCTAGCATTTCCTAAACTTTTGAATGCTTGACTTTACAAACGATATATTTTTAAAAGAAAAATTGAATTAAAACCCCCAGAAATTCCATCATATGGAATCATACTCCACTTGGACCATCATCGAGGTTCTTACCTTTAGAACCACAGTAGAGACTTCTACCACTTGAGGTAATGAAGTAAGTGGTAGCATTAGAATGTTCTTATCCTTTTTGTGGACCTGCCACTACAGCAGGATTTGACACACACTTTGCCAGTGAAAACAACGAGGAGTCCTAGTGGTTTCATATCTCTTGCTGACAGCAGAGGAAGATAAAAATTTATGACTCCTGGGTTCAATTCCAGGATCTGGAGGGGAGTGTTTTCTAGCAATTATAGAACCTTCTGTCCCTGTATCCCCAGCTTATCTCTGCTCCTAGCCACCCATCGCAGGTCCTCCCCCCCCCCAACTTTTCTGCTCCTATCCAAAACCCACCCCACAAATCCTGCTCCCCTTCTGCTGATATCCAAATTCCATCCCCACCTCTTAACTCACCCCTCTTTGGGTGCCTATTACCCCTCTTCCCTACTGTTCTTATGCACCCCCAATAGCTCCTGTCCACTGCTGCTTACTACTATGGTTTGGCTCCTGCAACCAGCTTTCCTGGTTCCTCTCCGGTGTGGCAGCTTCTTCCTCCTCCACCCAGCTTGGGCACCAGCATTGTGAGCATTGAGAATACAGGAGAGTCAGTCTTCCTGCTCTCATTCCTGTGTCTGGTAACACAGCAGGCCTCAGCTATCAGGAAGAACAAATGTAGGGAAAATCCTGTTCATCCCCTGCATCCCTGGATTGGCACATGCTTTGTCACTCCATAGGGACAGTGCATACATGATCCTGTGATCACATAGGAGTTCTACTAGGATGAAGCATGAACTGAGCAGACAGAATACTTAGATATTTTAACTGCCAAAACTTAAGTCTTTACTAAGCATGTTTAATTTTCCCTAACTTTGTTCTTGGAAACAACTGAACTGGTTTAGATGAAACTTTCAAAAAACAACAAACACAATCACGCCTCCACTTCCCCCATCTTTGGCAGACACCTCATATGTAACATTTCGGCCTGAATCATTAAATTGTGGCAAAGCTATGAGGAACTGAAAACAGAGTCTTATAATATAAAGTGTCAGGCAGCTTTTCTACCTGCACCACATAAAATAATGTTTGATTCTGATCTCAGTTACACAGGTGTAAATGAGATTTGTAATTGAGAGAATTGTCGTAATTCTAAACAGACGTGATGTCTTAACTTAATTGTGTGTGTGTGGTGTGTATATATATCTATATAAATGCGTATGTATAGATAGAGATAGAGATATATAAAGTTTTTATAAAAGGGTTGATTTTCAGAAGGACAAATGTAAGTCAGTAATTGTTAGACATCTAACAGCTATTTGTGACTTTGAAACTCTGTCCGTGAATTGTTTATATATAAATAAATAACAAAAAGACAGCAGTTTTGGATTTGGGATAATAATGTATGTACTTCTGTTGAATTCTAGAATGAAAGAGATACAGAAAATACAAGCTTCCATGTATCGCTTTGTCAAAAACATTTGAAGATAACATAAAATTCAATGAAAATTCTGTTTTGTTTCTTTCATAAGCAACATTTGTCAGGGGTGAAACTATGTGTCAGATTCCATCTGGAGTGTATTAAATATAGTTGGGCATTATTAAAAATTATAATTAGTTTATCTAGGAACTCAGTCTCATCTTTAACTACCAGCCTTAAGTAAAAATTGAGCTGAGAAGTATTTTAGCATAAAGCCTATTTATTACTTGCTTATATTTGCCTGCAGCAGGGACATTTCTCCAGTCTTAATGATCCTCTGTATTTTAATTGGTAATAAGGGCCAAAATAATAATATTTTGTTCAAGCCCTTTTACAGAATGTGGCACAAAATACTATATCTTGCTATGATCTAGTGATGCAAATAATGTGTTGCAAATATGGTCATTATTTCAAAGAAAGGTGGTGAGTAAGTACCATAGTTACACTATGTAAAAACACAATAAAAGTGCCACATGTAGAGCTTCTAATTAAATAGGTAATTATTAAATAGGTAATAATCCAGTATTGCTGAGGAAGTTATCAATTGTTTATTGGCACATTTAATGTTTTATGATATAATAAAATAAGCAATTTATTTAAAATAAGAACAATATTTAACATGTTTATAGAGCCTTCCACTGAAAAGTGTATCAAATATAACCCTTTACAGGATAGATACAGTACGTATTCTCCCCATACTACAGGCAGTAAAAAAAAAAAACTAATACACAGAAGGGTAGGAACCTACCCAAGATCATTCAAGAGGTCAGTGTCAGAGCAAAAACTAAAAAACAAAACAAACAAACCTCCTGACTTACAGTTGTGGTCTTTAACCACTAAACCATCAGAGCTACCCTTAAGCTCTATAATTGTGTATAGGTTTGTAAGGCCCATGAGACTCAGAGTTATAAGACCTGATTTCTAGCACTGGCACAGTGATTCCCTTTGAGACCTTGGATGGTGACATGACTTGTCTATAGTGTGTGTGTGTGTGTGTGTGCGCGTGCGCACACACGTACATACATACAGAATAGGGCATATACCTGCCAGGATCCATGCCATTAATAAAACAATTGATGAAAATATAAAGTGTCTACAAGGTTATAAAAGTTAGTTTTGGTTTTTCCTTGCCTAACTCTCCCTTGTAGAGATGTCAGCCTACTATTAAATCTTCTATTTTTAGGGTGTTGTAATTCAGAAACTGCCTTCTCTGATTCACTTTGATTTTTTTTTTTGAGCTCTTCTACCTGAATCCCTATAATAATCTACCAGTGCTCCTGGTGCTTCATACTACACCATGGCACATAAGTTCCTGGAAACAACATCTATTTTGATAAAACAGCAGGTTCTGTTGATTTTCATTTTTCATCAGGTCTTAATGCAGTGTTCATGAGCATATCAAGAGTAGCGATGATTTATATTATTATGGGTATAGTGTAGGCCATGAAGAAGATAATTTAGCACTTCCAGAAAGCCTTCCACCCAAAAGTGTATTACATATAAACCTCACAAAACCTCTATGAGGTAGATATGGTGTATATATCCCCCATATTACAGAAGTGGGGGGAACAAAGAAAAAAAAAACACACCCAAAAAACAGATATATAGAAGATTAGAAATTAACCCAAGCAGTGATTAGCCATGAAGCAGCCTTTGCATGAACATATTTTAAATTGCTAGCTACTCCCATGAGTTGAAGACATTTGGATGTCAGGAGTCAAGGCTTTCAAAGATACAAATTATAGACTTAATTGAACTGAATCGGACAGTCTTTGCGCTCACATCTGATGGTGATTACATGCATTCTTCGCAGTCAGATATAAGGTTTTCCACTGTGCTGAGCACAACATACTAACTTTTAAACAACTGATATTAGCCAGGCAAAAGTTAAAATATTATGTAATGCTGAAGAAATTATTTCGTAAAGTTGACAAAAATCAATATTTATCAGCTTTCATTTTATGAATGTTTCATCTGCATCCTTTAATCATATCCTGTTCTTATCAGCCATCATCAAATGCCAAATGGCTTACTGTGTTAGACTGGATAACCTTTGCATGGATTCATAATAGAATGAGACCATGGACTTGGTTCATATCCCACACCTATTAGAGATGTTTCAAGGACATTTGAAATAAGGTTTTTAGTCAAAGGCAAGTCATATCTAATGCAGAGAACCCTTTGAGCAAAATATTAAAAAAAAACAGAAAGAAAAAAATCTATAAACCCCTGATTGCAAGGTTTAGATTACAAGGAAATAATCAGAGATCATAAAAAAATGTGATCAGATGTATTGTGTATCTGTACTGAAACAACGTTAGCTTTATGAATGCAACTTCAAATCTAAAGCTGGCAGGACTGAGGAGGCCCAATTTTTCTCTGCAGCCGAGCAAAGCTTGGGTGCAGTAAAGAATGGGTCCCTGTCAGTTCCCAATCACAGCACTCTGATTCTCCTCTGCCCAGTCCTGGTGACAACTTAAAGCTTCCATTCCTTCTGTCTTCCTCTTCTCCCCCACGCTCCAAGTAAGTAAATAAATAAATTTGCTAATTTTCTTACATAAAATTACCAAAAAGTAGAACTCCTTAGTCATCTGTTGCTAAAATAGATCATACTGCACCACAAGCAAAGTAACAGCTATAGGATAAGGCTTTAGCAGTTGGGAGGAAACCACTATGTTAGCCAAATCTGTATACTTTAACAGGTCACGGAGTTTAGGCACAACTGACCAGTATAAGGGTAAGTGCCTCCCACTAGGCTTATTATTTGGCATCATTCTGGTGGCCAGAATCTATGCAAGGATGTCAGGGTAATATGGGACCTAAGTACTATGCATTCTTGAAGGACCTTAAGGTCTTCAGACAACCTAGAAAACTAGATTTGGTTAGAATGAGCAAGGACTGACCATCACCTATCCGATGAAGTGAGCTGTAGCTCACGAAAGTTTATGCGCAAATAAATTTCTTAGTCTCTAAGGTGCCACAAGTACTCCTTTTCTTTTTGCGAATACAGACTAACATGGCTGCTACTCTGAAACCTCTATTATGACGGTGTTTTTTTTAATAAAATTGCAGCTTTTCCTCCCAAGCACAAAAGTCTCTTTATTACAAACATGCTGAGTTAACCCCCTCTGGAAATATGGAAGATTTTGAAGCTGTTACAAACCATTAACAAGAGTGTAGCAGCACTAATGACCACAATTATAGCACCATCCCTTCTACCCAAGAAAAACTTCTCTTTCTCTCTCTCTTTCTTAAACGTGAAAAAAAAAATCCCAAGTGTCATTTAAAAACAAAGAAAGGGTTTGCTTGGAAGAAACTTCTGTTTGCTCTACACTTCTCCATGTTTCCAAGCTGGAACATATTTTCCCTACAGAGTTTATTAAGGCCAGTATTCCACAGCATTAGCATCTTGATGCTCCAGAAGTGAAGACTGGTGTTTTAATACTGGGTAATCCTAAAAATCGTAGGTAGTTTCCCTAAATCCTTACGCTTCATATCCCTTCTTTCATCAGTCAGTAATCACTTTTTTTCTATTTTGAGGTCAGTTCATCATCATCATCATCATCTTCTCCTCTTCCCCTGCCCCCAGAGTTCTACTTGTTCATAACATCACACACACATAAAAAGAGACAAACACTGGTAACACATATTACTATTTAGCATATATGCATTTTGGGTGGTAATAATTTAGCATTGTTGTCCCTACAAAACACGCAAGATTCAAGTAATGTGTCAATAGGTCAAGTTCAGACTTAGTGTGAGGGGGTTGAAATTCAATGGATTCGTACCTCCTTACATCAGTTCTGAATTTAGCACAATGTCAGCAAAAAGATTCAAAATGAGACACTACAATCTAACAGCATGGGGAGCTTAGATCATGGATATTTCATTTTCCTTTATGTAATATAAACTATATTATCCACAACCTCAATTTAATAATTTAGCATTTTTGATGTAAATAATGTAATTTAATTAAAATTTAAGTAACACCAGAAGGAGAGACAGTTTTTGGGTCCAATGGCAAAGGACATGTCAAAGCTATACTGTCTTGCTTTGTGTCTGTCAATTGTTATGGAGAGTTAGCACCATATTGGTAAAATGGACCCCATATTTAAAGTCTAACCCTGCAAACACAT
This sequence comes from Lepidochelys kempii, assembly GCF_965140285.1. Lineage (NCBI taxonomy): Eukaryota > Metazoa > Chordata > Testudines > Cheloniidae > Lepidochelys > Lepidochelys kempii. The sequence goes on along the minus strand of NC_136381.1, from coordinate 29,998,993 downwards.
ATGCACATGATAGTCAACAGAGTACTGCCCATAATGTATTTTCAATTTTTTAGATTAAATTTTCCTAGAAAATTCACATGAAATATGTTAAATAATCCAATAAAATATTTTGATCATAAACAAAAAGTGTAGCAATAATGCATTAAGTATCCTAAGAACTATTATTTTAAATACTATTAAAATTAAGAGTATAAGTTGATGATCTAGTTAAGCAAAAATCATTATGTGTACATAATATTCTATTCTACCATACATTTGCCAAAGACTGATGAGATCAATAACAAATGTTTACCACCTTGCATAGTATCACTGACAATCGTCGGTAGTAATTATTTGCTGCTGTATTCATCTGGTAGCACTAAGTGAATCAGTAAAATCCCCACATCTCTAAACATTTGTCAATTGATATTATCTTTACTCTTTCATACAATACTGCTTATGGTACACTGAAGAAAAGGGTATATATCCTAAAGAGGAAAATATATAAAAAAGGTTTATTAAAATCACTATATAATAAATATATGTTTATATTCACTTGTGTGTCTCTTGCAAGTCATGAAATAACTGCAGAAAATACAGCTCTTACCATGACAGCTGGGTAGTGCTCTGTTCCACCCAGGTCTTCCATCATCTCCCATAATACAGGTAAGTGTAGAATACCCTTGAAGAACATAACCTGCATCACAGTAATATGTGACTGTTGATCCCAGTTTATAATCCATTCCAAGTCTTGTGCCATTCATTACATTTCCAGGATCAAAGCAGGACTCACGTAGTTTTGCTACAAAAAGAAAGCAAATGCAAAGGCAATTTTAAGTACATATGGAAATGTTGGATAGATTATTCCTGCGGTGCTTTTAGGTCCCCTCAGAGCTCATAGGAGCCTAAAATTTTCTTCCTTTTAAATTCCTCAATTCATCCTTCATACGTTTTGTATCTCATTGATCTTTCCATCAATTTAGGAGAACTGCACACAGTACTCTATAATGACCAAGAACTATCCCCAGAGGTAAAAAAGTAAGATGGTCCAGCCGATACTGGCAGAGCCGCTGATGGGGGGGGGGGGGGGGGAGAAGAGGGAGAGGCAAAAGGGGCAACTGCCCTGGGGCCCGGTGATTTAAAAGGGCCCCGGGCTCCTGGCCTCCACCACTGCTACCCCGGGGCTCTGGTGGCAATTTAAAGGACCGAGGGCTCCCAGGTCCTTTAAATTGCTGCTGAAGCCCTGGGTGGTGCGGGCCAGGCAGAGCTGAAGGACTGGCTGGGGGATTTTGGCTCCAGCCCCGCCCCTTGCACCAGAGGCCCTGCCCCTTCCTCCCAAGAGCCCACCCTTTCCGGGGGAGGGGGGCAGAGCCCCCCGCCCCTGCCATGCTCAGAATCCTGGCACCCTGTGTACCAGTAAGTCATTTAAGTTACTTTCACCCCTGACTACTCCCTATATGTAGAGTTCTCTCAACAGATCAACCACTCTTTTCTGTTGGTCGACTGTCAATCCTATCAGGCAGTGATGTAGTCAAGTAGGAGGCCTGAACTAAGATCTCATGCACAGTGCCCCATGGGCAATTAGGCAAACATGAGTGGTTGTTTGTTTTTAAAATTATATTGATTGAAAACTCAGAACTGAAAAATTAGTTACTAAGTACTTTATAATCAAATAAAGTGCACATAAATGATCAGCATTTCAGATTTGTTCAAAGTGAACAGCAAATTTGTATCTACAGTACCATTTTTTATTATAAAAGTTTTCCCTCTGTAAATGTATTTTTTTTTTTACTCATTGGAGGTCTCATTATATATGGACTCCTGATACTGTACTTATCAAATGTATTTCTTATTTGTAACTTCTCATTATATTCAAAACTATCTTAATACTTGCACATGGTCCTGTTGTTTCTCCCTTCTTTCTGTAATAAAAATAAACTGTCTAATGCCAAAGAGCCATCAAGAAGTTAACACACTACAAGCAAATAGTAGCTCAACATGTTTTTCCATTCCAGCAGCAATAACCCACAGGAAGAAAGTAAATGCTAAAAAGGAAATACTTGTAATTTAATTTCATTAAACAAAGAGTATATGATATCAGAAAATGACACAAGAAGCACATCATACATAGATACTTTTGTGGTTGTATGGGGGAGATTGGCTTAAGAGCATTACCATAGCTAGCTGATCAAACAGAAGACACCTCACTAGACTATGAGAACTGCATATTTCACCCTCTCATTTAATATGAGAACTAGCAAGAAGAGAGAAATAAAATACTCATATTATATATTGTTCCAGGTACATCTGCATCAGAACAGAGAAACATGGAATGTCTTTTTCATTATTTAAACTTCATATTTGTCATTAGAGTGTTATGTCCATTGACGTGGTAAATAGAGCTGTTGAAACCCCATTCTTTTTCCAAATATTTTATCAGACCTCACACACCTTATTTGCAGTGTTGATGTGTCCCATATGACTGTTAGATACAACAACAGCTGTACAGTTATATTTAAGTGTAGACATCCCCATGAAAGGAGCCTCTGAACTTAATTGGGGGTGTTCCACTCAGGAAGATCCCAGGTGCTGCAATCCAGCCTTGAAGACTACAACTCCCATGATACTTTGGGGAAGGAGACAGACTTCTCTGCCTCGGTTTCAATGGGCTCCATTTTGTGAGGACTTAGAAAGTTAAAAGTGAATAGCTGCAGAGTTGTAGGGAGTCTTGTCTGAGCTCTGTTCAAGCAGGGCACCAGCCTGCTGCGGTCGCCTATTGTGACTTGGGAGCTGAGACTGTTAATGGTCCTCTGATCAGGGTATGGAAGAGATAGCTTTGTGGAGCTTTGTCCAAGCCAGGACAAAGACTGTTGCTGGGGCAAGAACTGACTGAGTTTGGGTGAAAACAGTGTGAGTAACCACAACTCTTCTTTCGTTTATTTAGGAAAGTGCTGTCAAGGAAAAGGGGGTGATGAAAGACTAAGTGGTCTCCTTGAGGCTGTAAAGTGGTCTTGTCTAACCAGGATCCAAGATTATTGACCTCTGGTTATAACAACGCCCGTCTTCAGAGCGGTCGTGGAGCTTGGATTGATCCACATTTAGAATCACTTTGCCCTTTGTTGACTTGGCTGGATTACTTTACCGGACCAACGAAGTGCTGTGCCCAGCTTGAGCGTCTCCAAGCACGCCCACACAAGCAGTTGTCTGGAACTTTGAAGTTCAGAGGAGTGCACACTCAGAGGTGGGGTAGCTAATTCTGGCATAAAAATGTATATCGGTTAAGTTTCATTTACTACTGTAAACTGTATTTATTAATTGATTTAAGCACCCCTCTGCTGACTTGAAGGGGTTCAGACATTTTATTAATCTCAATCTGTTATATCCTGTTTTTTCTAAATTGTTAAATAAAGATTAGGGATATCAAGCGATTAAAATATTAATTGTGATTGCATGATTTAAAAAAAATCATGATTAATTGCACTGTTAAACAATAACAGAATACCATTTATTTATTTATTTTGGGTTTTTTTTACAATGAATCACAATTTAAAAGGATAATAGTGATTAATTGCAGTTTTAATCACACTGTTAAATGATAGAATACAAATGGATGTTCTGGATAAATATTTTGGATGTTTTTCTACATTTTTCAAATATATTGATTTCAGTTACAACACAGAATACAAAGTGTAGAGTGCTCACTTTATATGTGTTTTTATTACAACTATTTGCACTGTAAAAAACAAAAATAGTATTTTTCAACTCCCCCATTACAAATACTATAGTGCAATCTCTTTTTATCATGAAAGTTGAACTTACAAATGTAGAATTATGTACAAAAATAACTGCATTCAAAAACAAAACAATGTAAAACTGTAGAGCCTGTAAGTCCACTCAGGCCTATTTCTTGTTCAGCCAATCACTCAGACAAACAAGTATCTCTTGTGGGAGATAATGCTGCCGACTTCTTGTTTATAATGTCACCTGAAATTCAGAACAGACATTCGCATGGCACTGTTGTAGCCAGCGTCACAAGATATTTACGTGCCAGATGTGCTAAAGATTCATATGTCCTTTTATGCTTTAGCCACCATTCCAGAGGACATGTGTCCCTTCTGATGATGGGTTGCTCTATCCAAAGCAGTACAGACAGAGGCATGTTCATTTTCATCATTTGAGTCAGATGCCACCAGCAGATAGTTAATTTTCTTTTTTTGGTGGTTCAAGTTCTGTAGTTTCTGCACTGGAGTGTTGCTCTTTTAAGACTTCTGAAAGCATGCTCCACACCTCGTCCCTCTCAGATTTTGGAAGGCACTTCAGATTCTTAAACCTTGGGTCAAGTGCTGTATCCTTAGAAATTTCACACTGGTAACTTCTTTGCATTTTGTCAAATCTGCAGTGAAAGTGTTCTTAGAACATGTGCTGGGTCATCATTTAAGACTGTTATAGCATGAAATATATGGCAGAATGTGAGTAAAACAGAGCAAAAGACATACAATTCTCCCCCAAGGAGTTCAGTCACAAATTTAATTAACACATTTTTTTAATGAGCATCATCACAATGAATGCATGTCCTCTATAATGGTGTCCAAAGCATGAAGAGGCATACAAATGTTTAGCATATCTGGCATGTAAATACCTCGCAATGTCGGCAAGGAAAGTGCCATGTGAACGCCAGTACTTACTTTCAGGTGACACTGTAAATAAGAAGCGGGCAGCATTATCTCCCGTAAATGTAAACAAACTTGTTTGTCTTAGAGATTGGCTGAGCAAGAAGTAGGACTGAGTGGACTTGTACGCTCCGAAGTTTTAAACTGTTTTGTTTGAGTGCAGTTTTGTAACAAAAAAATATATACATTTGTAAGTTGCACTTTCATGATAGAGAGAATGCACTACAGTACTTGTACTAGGTGAATTGAAAAATACTATTTATTTTATCATTTACACAGTGCAAACATTTGTAAAAATATAAAGTGAGCACTGTACACTTCGTACTCTGTTGTAATGAAATCAATATATTTGAAAATGTAGAAAATCATCCAAAAATATTAAATAAATTTAAATTGGTATTCTATTGTTGAACAGTGCGATTAAAGCTGCAATTAATCATGATTATTTTTTTTTAATTACTCGTGTGAGATAACTGCGACTAATCGGCAGCCCAAGTAAAGATGTGTTAACCAGTACAGAGTTTATAACTGGTACTTTTGAGTTAGACCCATTGCATAGAGTAGCTCAGGTTTACTTCTGGAGGCTCCCAAGGCATGTCAGTACCAGCCCCAGCAAGGTAGATGCACCTCCAAGATTAATCTTCCTTATAAGTAAAATGACTGCAGCAGAGGGGTGGATAGAGGATTCCCACACATCCACCATCACCACTGGGATACTCAGGATCCCCTTAAAATTGACAGGCACCCTGACACACAGGTGAGTGTTGCCTGCTCCCAAGTAAACCCGGGAAGGAAAGACGGGATCACTTAAGCATAGGTAGTATGCATGCAAGCAGATTTATTTTTGGATGCTGATTCCAGTGTTTGTGGCATCATAATTCTCTCCAAAGTTATGACCTGTGATGTCTCAGAAAGTACAGTGTAACATCAGTAAATGAATGGGAGTGGAGGAGAAAACTGATTATAAAGGACAAAACGTATACAACACAAATATCTTGAAATCTGTTTCTGATGGTAAATGAATGGAGAGAAAGTACAATTTACTGACATTTCAGTAAAACATCACATCACACCACTTCAGGTTAAATTTAAGACATTGTCCCTCATTTTCAAAGGTCCACAGTTTACCTGCAGGACCGCCTCATCCTATTCATATCCTCTCTGTTACAACTAGAGAAATCATGAAGTTTCTGTGTACGAGTCAGAGCTATTGCTGAGACAGGTCCACAAATCTGGAATGCACTCCTGGTACAGAATAGGATAACCACAAAAACCTTCAAAGAAATATGCAATAAAACCATAACATAAGTCAATTTATAAAGGAAGGAAGGATGGATAGATATGGATGCCATATAACAAATTAGAGAGGAAGAGAAAATGAGGTGGAATAATCAGTCATATATAGAATGCAATATCAAAAGCTGCAGTTACAAAACACTGAAGGGAAGTGTCTGGGAGAGTAGTGATCAGTCACATTATATATCTTCAGTGAGCAGCAATTACAGTTATGCAATTTTATTTTCTCCAAAGATACAGCTAATATAGATTCCCATGCATGTTGACTAAACACTAAAGATGTTGCCATAAAAACAAAGCTAAGATGCATCTTCTTAATAAGTATATTTCAAAATAAAACCTGAAACATGCAACACCCTCATCTTACTCATAGAAATCTGAAATAGGTGTTGAACGAACATGGAAGGAAGATGTCTGTAAATCAGATTCTAACATATGACCAAGGTAGTTGTCATAAATATAAAGGGAAGGGTAACAACCTTCCTGTATACAGTACGATAAAATCCCTCCTGGCCAGAGGCACAATATATTTTTATCTGTAAAGGGTTAAGAAGCTCAGGTAACCTGGCTGGCACCTGACCAAAAGGACCAATAAGGGGACAAGATACTTTCAAATCGGGACAGGGTGTGAAGGCTTTTGTCTGTCTGTTCTCTGTGCTTGCTGGAGAGAGATCAAACAAGCAAGCAATCCAACTCCATTAGAATTAGTAAGTACTAGCAAGGAAATGTGTTAGTTTACTTTTGTTTTGGCTTGTGATTTTCTCTGTGCTGAGAGGAAGGTGTATTCCTGGTTTTCTTATTGTAACTTTAAAGTTTTTGCCCAGAGGGAAATCCTCTGTGTTTTAAATCTGATTGCCCTGTGAGATTAGCTTCCCTTCTAATTTTACAGAGGTGCTTCTTTTACCTTTTTTTCTTTCTAATAAAGTTCTGTTTTTTTAAGAGCCTGACTGATTTCTCTATTGTCCTAAGACCCAGGGGTTTGGGTCTGTGATCACTTTGTAACCAACTGGTTAGGATATTATTCTCAAGCCTCCCAAGGAAAGGGGGTGTAACAGCTTGGGAGGATATTTTGGGGGAATAGGAACTCCAAGTGGTCCTTTCCCTGATTCTGTGTTAAATCACTTGGTGGTGGCAGTGTACCCTCCAAGGGCAAAGAGTTTGGGCAAACTTGGGGAAGTTTTACCCTAAGCTGGTAAAAATAACCTTAGGGGGCTTTCATGTGGGTCCCCACATTTGTATTCTAGAGTTCAGAGTGGGGAGGGGAACCCTGACAGTAGTCAAGCACTGAATGTAGAGTAACAGGCTCTGCAAGAGCTTTCACAGAATATCAGAAACCCTTTCTACTTAAATTCATAGTATACCTTTCTGATAGTCTGTCTCTGAGCAAGTCAGACCTTGGACACAAACTCAGAGACATCAGACTTCTCAGCTTCTACACCCTCTGGAACCATGTGTTCTGTATTCTGATTCACTATCAAAACATCGTAGATGATGGGCTGACTAATAATTCCTGGTCAAATATTGAGTCCCTCCCTGATCACACAGATGGCATTAGGTCTCCATTAAGCACTGCGTGAATGGTGGGACTAAACCAAAGATAGCAATTATTAGATGTGGTGTGTTAACACTGACATGTCAGGTCTCACTGGATGCTTTGAGGCAGTTGAAATGCAGCTTGGAGACCAATGCATACATGGATGTTGCTGGTAGAGTTTCAGTGCTGAACTGAGAACCCTTTACATTGGATAGCCAAAGCAAAAGATACTTTCAAGACCTTTTAGGACATTTTGCATTCAACATATGGGAAGCAATATCAGAAGCAAGGAGAATTTTCAGGCACTTTGTTCAGCTTACTGTGACATCCATGAGCAAATGTCAAAGACAAAGCAGTCACAGTGTGCTCCACAGATCAGGATATTAGTCATGCCTCTCCCTTATGAACATACTGCAACTGTACTCTGAGCACTTCTCAAAGCCACCAGAATGCTTCTCCATTCTGAAGGAGAAAGGAGGGAATGTGGGAGAACAAAAACAAACAAACAAATATAAGAAACTGCAGGTGCAAGGGTTGTGAGGGAGAACCAAATCTCCCTGATGCCAATGGAGTCATGACACTAAAATTCCTTGTGCAGCTGGAAATGGCCCACCTTGATTATCATACACATTGTAAGGAGAGTGATCACTTTACATAAGCTATTACCAGCAGGAGAGTGGGGTGGGGGGAGAGAAAACCTTTTGTAGTGATGATCACCTATTTTTTCATGGTTTGTGTGTATAAAAACGTCTTCTGTACTTTCCACAGTATGCATCCGATGAAGTGAGCTGTAGCTCACAAAAGCTTATGCTCAAATAAATTGGTTAGTCTCTAAGGTGCCACAAGTACTCCTTTTCTTTTTGCGAATACAGACTAACATGGCTGTTACTCTGAAACTAATACATATGGCACTTACCATGGATGAAGGCCAGTTCACACGCCAAACGTGGTCACAAAGAAACTGGTACTAAAGCACTCAGGTTCTGAAGTCTTTTCTTCACTGCAGCGTTAGCTTGACTGTTGCCCCAATCCATATTCCCATCCACACACAAAAATGTCCATCATAAATAAGTATTGCTTTAAAGGCAAGATAGTTGGCCCCCTGAGGGCATGAGGGATGAAGCTCAAATGGTACTACACTTGATCTAATAATCTAGTGGAGATGCATGTACAGGCAGCAGCTCAAATTAAACGCAACTCACCAGCTGTTAATCCAATCTCTCTGTGCTGCTAATCAAATCACTCTGTGTAGTTTAAGCACTGTTTCACAGCATGGCTGCTTTCACTCAAGCTCCCTGAGCAGCTACATTTGAGTTACTTCTACTCGAGTAATTCCACTCGAGCTAGTCTAGTTTGAGTGGTGTGACTTGAGTGGAGTAATTCAAGTGAATTGTTGCAGTGAAGACAAGCCCTAATGCAGAGCTGGCCTTGATTAATAACCCCCACCCCTGAAGCCAGTGCTCTGTACTTTGAGCTATACAAGTTCCCCACCTGGCTTCACATTTGAAGCGCAAACCCAAGAGTGACAATCATAATTGCCTCTATGGAGAATGAACATTTGATTGCAATAATAATAATAATAATAATAAATAATAATGTATCAAGAGTTTATCCAACAGTTTTGTTGTTGCTCATTTAAATGTATTAATTATTTTGGCTATTTCAAGTGTGATGTGATGTTATTTTTGCTATTTTAAGTATCATGTTTCTGTTATGTTAATATGGTACTCCAAGAGTGCCTTTGTTGTACTTACTACAGAGTGACTCATGCCAAAGAGGTACCCATAAATGCCATTGATATTTGTAAGGGAAAAGGGGGGGAAAACCAAGGAAGATGAAAAAGGCATTTTGATAATTCCAGATTCTACTGTGTCTCTACCATATTTTCCGTGTTTCTTTTATGCTCCAGTAATTCATTCTTTGCCATTGGATATTCTGCTTTGGGTATTGGATGTTTATGTATAGCACTTAAGTGAATTGTAACACATCACTGAAGAATCAAGCAATGGATTGAAATGCAAGGGCTAGAAACCATTAATACAAATGAATATGAAACATTACAATAGTTCCTTTGTATTAATGTGGACATATAGAAGTGATTCTGGCACCATCACAATATGCTGAGCAGTACCTATTCCAGAGGATAATGGACATCTCACAGTGTAAGGCACTACTCTGTCTGAGGGTGTCAGAATTATGTAATGGTAATAAGAAAATAATCATAATCTTTGTTGTTGTTTTTTAATGGGGAAATAAAATCTCTTCTTGCTCATATCTCAATTTTCAAATGCTAATTTGAAATGTATTCGTAGGCAAGTGCTGTCATTTTGACCCCAACACCGGATTCAGGGGGAGTTTTCCCCATGTCAGAGGAGGGAGAAGTAGAATTAGGCCCATTGTTTCCCAAACAACCTGATGGATAAACACTACTGTTATTTAGAGTTGCAGATACAGATTTCAAATCACTTTATATAGGTGGGCAATCACTATCATTTATACAGATGGCAAATCCTGAGAAACAGACAAATAAGTATTTTCACAAGATCACACAGCAAATCAGTGGTAAAGCTAGGCACAAAACCCAGGCTTCTTGATTTCAAAATCCCATTAACTATGCAATTTTCTTCCCTGGATGCACAAGTAGAAAGAGGGGAGTGAGAAAGTCTGTACCCGTATTTTCATAATTTTACAACTCTATGATAAATTTTGTAGAAAGTATGCATTGTGAGGTATTGTTTGAAAATTCATAATCTGCTGAACATTATTGTCCTGGTGAAATATGTATGTAAAGTTATAAAATTCTACTGTATACAACATGTTCCAAAGTCAGGAGAAACAGCTTCATACCAGTTCCTCAGAGACAAAAGGCTAGCCAGCACCACAGCCATTTATCAAAATAATCTAATGGACTATCACCTGGTTAAATGGCCATTCTTTGGCAGGAAGAAGTGTGTGAAAGAAATTTATATATTGGCGATGGAACAGCTTTAAATTTTTGTGCAAACAGACTTGCTGTTGCCTGAACTCCAGCTGGAGACATTACTCAAAGAGGAGAAAGACATGTAAAAATGAGGAACAGAGGCCCCAAATCATCTCTTTCCTCCATTTCTCTTTGCCCACGACATCCAATGCCTGAAGGACAAGGAAAGGAGCATTGAACTGGGGGAAGGGTCCTGGTTGAAAGGCATCCAGCCAGTAAGTCTTCAAAAGCATTTGGCGACAGACATTTTGCTTTTAATTCACTTAGCTTGTTAAGTTGGGTATTAGTTTGTGTTTCACCTTTTATTTATTTATAACCAATTCTGACTTTTATGCCTCATTACATATAATCATTTAAAATCTATCTTTCTGCAGTTTATAAACTTGTTTTATTGTTTTATCTAAGCCAGTGTGTTTGGACTTAAGTGTTTGGGGGAACAACATTTGTGTATATAATTTGCTATTAATGAAATGATGTAATTTATATGAGCTTGTATTCTCCAGGACTGGGCAATACAAGACACACATTTCTGGTGGAAAGTCTGGCATTGGGAATTTGCTGGTGTCACTCTGCTGTAGAATTCAAGGGGGGCAATCTGGCTGGCTGAGGCACTCTGGCAGTATATCAGAGGGTAGTTTACCTGCTGAGGGCTGGGTGGGAGTGGTTGTGCTCACAGCAAAGCACTGTCAAATGCACCCCAGGCTGGAGAACTGAGGGGATGCAGCTTAAGTCTAACAGTCCAGATTGTACCGTGTGTAATGTCACAGGGAGATTGTAGCCTTCAATGGTGGTCTTTCATACTTTATTTGGGAGAAAGAACAGACCAATTAATTAGCCTTACAAAGGCCCAAGAGTTCATAAACCTTGCTTTGACTGGAAACTTAACATATATCCTTCTGTTCCTGGGCTGAGTTTTTCAATACACTTGCTATTTATTTTACCTAATTATTCTTTGATATTTTTTGATGAGACATATTGTCCTTTCAGCCATCCAAGGAAAGCTTATCCTTTTTTGGTGAAATCATAATGTGGAATCCAAGACTTCACAATCAATCCCATGATAATAACAATACAAAAAGACAATAACATTGGTAACACAAGAGTTTGACTCAATGGCAGGTCAGGCAGGGAGAGCTTGCCTCAAATATATTAATTAATTAACCTTTGGAATTCACTGCAAGTAGATATCAATGAGTCCAAGAGTTTACTGAGATTAAACATTTAGAGGTTTTGAAATTAAGACAATGGACTGGAATTCAGGACTTTCTCAATTAAATTTCCTGCTCTTCCACAGACTTTCTACATGATGCTGCTGGACGAGTCATTTAACATCTCTATGCTTCAGATCCCTATTTGTAAAACAGGATTAACAATACTTCCTTTCTCCCATCCTTTGTCTGTCTTTTCTATTTAGATTGTAAACTCTTTGAGGGGAGCACTGCATCGTTCTAAGTGTCTTTACAGTGCCTAGCGCAATGGGGCCGCAATATCACTTTTATGTAAATAAAAATATTATAGTTATTAGTTATAATGAAATTGACAATAATGCCTCAAAATTTAATCTGCATTTAACTTCTGTTTGTTTTCAAAGTCCACCTAATTTTGTGGGCCTAATTCTTTCATCAGAACAATGGACACAGCTTCCAACAGTGAGCACAAGGAATGGTAACTGCACTTGCATAGGTTTAAACTCATTGTTCTGTATCCATTGGTGAGCACAGTGTCCCTAAAGAGAACTCAAGAGACTTTTTATCTGTTAAAATCCATGTATCTCAGGAGATTTGCTTGAGGGCCTGTGCCTCTGCACTGCCTCATTGCCCCCTTCCTCTACAAGTGATTCCTTAGCGCTTCTGTATGACTCTGTCACTATTCAGTTCCCTGCTCAGGAACAAGAGAGGGTGTTCTCTGAGAGGTAAGGTGTGATGGTTTGGAGACTTGTCTACATACAACTTAAGAATTCTGTTTGATATTATAAACTATGTATAGCTTCAATCTCACTGTGGAAGTAAATCAGCTGTGGGATGGAAAAAAGAGCCCAGTCACATATCACACACATTATCTGGAAGAAGCTACAGCACAAAACAAAAATAAGTCATTAATACTTAATAACTGGGCTCTGGCAGGATATTGAGTATGCTAAGGAGGACGTTATATAGGGGGAGGATGTCTCAGTTGTTCTTTGGGACAAGGATTGGAGTAATGGAAAATCCCCAGAAGGGAACAAAGAAACCAGGCATTAGGACTGGCATTTAAAAACTCAGATGCTGAGAGAGTCAGGAGACAAAGGGTCATCCATCCTAAGAAGAAGGAAACTTTTGACTCTCAGACCAGCCAAAGTTGAAGGAAGCTGGCTGCAGGGGTCAAAGAGAAAACTCCATGTTCCATAGCTGAAGCCATGAGCTGAAGGAATGAGGTCCATGAGAGGGGACTTGGAACCCTCAAAGAACACTGACCCAAGTCCCAATGAACCCTCAAGAATGGTGAGGAAACTCAGGCAGGGAATAGCATGCAGATATTTACTTTTTTTCTGGATCTGGATCTCTTGTGCTGTCTAAAGTGTAGACTGATGGATAGAAATTCTTCTGCAAAGTTTGCACATTTACTTCAACTATCACATGGCTCTGAAGGGGTAAACAGTAAACTGGAGTACCCACAATGTTGGAGCTCTGGGAAGGGTGTGCTTAAACTACTTGAAGTTTTGAGAGGATCAGCACCAGTGTTCCCTCTAATTTTTTTATGTCCAAGTGCCACGTTCGGAATAAATGTTATGTGCACCAATGTGAAGGTGATGTGTAACACATCACCTTCACATTGGTGCACATAACATAATTCATGTGGTGGGGCTGGGGATGAGAGGTTTGGAGTGTGAGAGGGGGCTCAGGGCTGGGGCAGAGGGTTAGGGTGGGGCCAGGGATGAGGGTTTTGGGGTACAGGCTGCCCCGGGGCTGTGGTGAGGAGAGAGGACTCCCCAAGCCCTCTCTTGCCTCAGCAGCTTGGGGATGAGGGAGAGGTGCCTCTCCCCGGCTGCGGCACCTCTGGCAGGGCTGGGTTAGGTTGGGCTGAGGGGGGGGTTCCTCTCCCCCGGCTGCAGGAAGTCCGGATCAGGTCTACGGAGAGGTCCGCCTCTCCCTTCTGCGGCAGGTCCACGCTGAGGCCTGCGGGGTGGGGCACCTCCCCCCACCACAGCAGGTCTGCGCTGAGGCCTGTGGGGTGGGGCACCTCTCCCCACCACAGCAGGTCCATGCTTTGTCCAGCAAGGAGGAGCACCTCTCCCTGCCACAGCAGGTCCATGCTTTGGCTGGCAGAGAGGGGCGCCTCTCCCCACCGAGGCAGGTCCGTGCTGAGGGAGAGGAATCTCTCCTTACCGCAGCCCTGAGCCCCTGTGCGGGACTTAATAGGCAGTTGCACAGCCACGCAGCAACGCAGCTCAGAGGGAACTTAGATCTGCACTAATCTTGGGACCTGGGCAGCTGGACTGCAGGGTCCCACTTCCAAAAGTGATACCGGACAAGAGTCTTTGCCCAGGGAGTATGCTTGGAGTCCAAAGAAAAAGAGAGTGCCTGTCTATCCAGACCAAAGGGTACTAAAAATGCATGGATTTAGTGTTGGGATCCAAATACAGCAGTCTGATGAATGTCCAAGCATGGGGAGTTTGACCAGAACTTTGACATGGGGAAATTAATGAAAATTGTTGCTTTTGGATTTACCATGAATTTATTGTAGAAACTACTCCATAGCTGAGGGGAGATGATGCCCTGGCAAACAGTCCTCCAGTAGGCTGAGCCAGTCTCATGGAACCAAATCCTTGTAGAGAAGGGCTTTGACAAGGTGACACACATTTCATAGAATCATAGAAGATTAGGGTTGGAAAAGACCTCAGGAGGTCATCTAGTCCAACCCACTACTCAAAGCAGGACCAACCCCAACTAACTGGACCTGGAACAACTGGAACCCTCTCCTTTTTACACTCCAGCTATCTGAAGAAGTGGCCCAATGAGCTTAAAATACATTGGCGGTATGATTTATATCCATTGGGACTCACTGTTCTCTACTGGGTAAGTACATATTCAGGAACTTTTTACAGTGAGCATTATTCGCCTAACAAGGCAGTGACAATCCTTTGAATGCCTACGATAAATATACAAAGATCTACTTTATAGTCTATGGTGTTAAGACCAAATTCAGAGAGATCTAATATGGACCATCATGTAAAAGTCTATTTCAAGACTTCTTTGTTGTTCTTAGGTCATTGACCTAACAGATTTAACACTTTTAAAGCTTTCAGCATCTCATCAGCATTCCTTACAGGGGTCTGATGTGCTAATATGCCAGAGGTTCTTATTAGCTTTTTTTCCCCCAACATAAATGTATCACATGTATATTAGGCACTGTTAAATTAAATATTGTTACTGGAACATTGTTTTTTTACTTTGTAAACTAATGTCTTAAAATGTGGGTTAAGAATAGCATACTGAATATTTACATTTACAATGAAATCCATCTGCGGATAGATTACACCTTAAACTGTGTGTGCATATATAATCATTCCAGAATGAGAGAAATAATTTTAACAAACCAATTTTACATTCATACCTCAGATTGCACATTTTAGTGTAATTCTGTATATTCATAAGATAAAACATTTTGTATCAAATTTTGTTCATGTTTGTGATACACAGAATATAAAAACAAAAAACACACACAACCAACCAAAAAAAAAAAACCCCACACAAAAAAAACCGAACACCTGTTGCATTTACCTTTATACTCCAGATGGAAACCAGTAAAGCTAACAGATCCATCACTCCGAAAAGCCAAGTGCATGTTGTTTGAGCTGCTTTCTATCCTCTCTGGCAACTTGCTATCTTGAAAACTCCCAATTAGTGGACTATTGCTGTCTAGCCCATCGTAGATATAGAGGAAGTCATAATTTGGTTCAATACTGAAACTATAAAACATTAAAAAGAAAAGAAATGTTAGGTAGAATATGCTTTGCATGATATCCTAACTCTGATCAGCTCAACTGAGTACTTACCAACACTGTTTCTAAAAGTAGGGGCAAAAAACACTCAATAGTAATGATTTGTGAAGATGATTAATGATAAATTATTATTTTTTTAAATGTCTTTATCTTTTGTAATTATTTTCCTGCCAGTCTGGAAACCATGCAGATATCTTTCTAGATAATAATTGTTAATGTAAATATTTCTAAATTCAGAGTATCAAACTCATAGAAAAATATTACCATGAGGTATGTATGTGTGAGTGAGTGAGAGAAAGAGAAATTGCTTTTTCTTTATTTATTTTAGAGTTGTGCAAAATTCAGTGATTTTAATTTCCAGTGGACCCATCATGCTATAACCTGGGGAGGGATGTGTTAAGATACAGTATAACGTTACTTGCAGAGTGTACATGCCATCCCCTGAAACTGAACTTTCCAGCACTGTGAGTGCTTGGCCTTTTGGTGACCCTAGTCCCAGAAATCTGGGACAATACCAGGGGGTTAGTGGCAGTCTGGCTACAACCAACCTAGCTGGAATGCTCAGATACTCAACCTTCTCTTCCTCCTATTTGAGTGAGTTTTGAACATCTTTTTGTGAAGGTGGTTGGGGAAGTTCTATGGCCTGTGTTACACAGGAGGTGGGACCAGGTGATAACAATGGCTCTTCTGGCCTTGGAATCTAAGAATCTATAAAAACCAAATGACTCATTGAGACTTCTGAACATAAAGTACAGTAAAAAGCCTACCTGGACATAGTAAAAGTTCTAACTGATATCTTAAAAGTATCTATTTAATGTGCATATTTTGCTATTGAGTAATAAGTAATTGGTGAGCAATAGTTCAGATGAAAGTAAACATTAAAAAAATCACTAGGCAATAGATTTTATAATATGACTAAAAAAAATCAGGGAAAGATTTGTCTCTTATGTTTGAACAATTCCTAGTACAATGGGGCCTCAAACCCAACTGGGATCTTTGGGAATTATAATAATAATTAATAATAAACATCAACTTCAAATAAATACTTTTCCACAGAAAGTGTCTGGTTTTGCTTTATGGTTATAATACCATGCAGACAGCAACATTCTCTCTGAATTCTCTGAAACAGTAGTAAGTGCTGCATTATGATAGAGGTGTTTAACAAACCAAATTTAATATCCAGGAAAATATTACTCACATGAACCATATTTTTATGTAACAATGTGGGCTAATAAAACTGGATCCAAATACTACTTTTAATGTTTTGCTTTAATCTCATGTGCACATTTCCTATGAAAGGTGCTGAACTGACAGCCCTCTGGTCAAAAAAAAAAAGTCCTTCCTTTCAGATAGGGGAGAACCCCACAAATTAGCTTACTCTGTCTTCCCGACCTTGTCATGGAGAGAATCTCTCTGTAGGCTTGATCCTGTAAGATGCTGAGCATCCTCCACTTCCAGTTTGGTTAGTGTCAGTTAAGGACCTTCTGCATCTCACGGGCATATTCAGCACCTTGCAGGATTGAGCCCTGTGTGTGTTCAAGTCTCTGTTTATTCGGCCCTTGGTGTCTCTGCGGAGACTGCTGACAAAGGTAACAATTACTGAGAGTTTTGATGGTTACTTAATGTGCTCTAGGTATTATCAGCTCTTACCCTATCAAGATCTGAGCAGCCACCAATGGTAATGATGTAAACATGATTAAAAAAAAAATATGGCCAAATAACAGCTTACCTGATAAATGCTAGTGATATAACATAGTCGTTATTAACAGTGATACTCCAGTCACAGTCTCGACTATGCGGATAGGGATGAGGAAAGTTTGGTGAAAGAATAAAACCTGATGAGCCTGTCAAGTTTCCTCCACAGGGTGCTGTAAATGGGGAGGGAAAGAGGTAAGTACCAGCAATCTGTTTACTAACATTTGAAAGTAGAGAGTCTTCAAAGAGTTAAATGAGAAACACTGTGTATTTAATGCAAGAGTTCACAAAGGAAACTTTAATAGGAGCAAAAATTAAAGTCACATTTCTGATAAGTCAATCTTCTAATTACCACAAAGTCAAATTTGTCACTGAACTTTACATCCTTTAAGTTTGTTACCATGGCATAAACATCAGAGCTTTTCTGAACCTGCTCTAAATTTGAAGAGTATTCTGGATAATGATTTGCAAACAAGCACAATAAGCATGCCACTTCAGGATTTCTATTACCAAGTACCATCAAAGGCAGGGGGTTTTTGTTTTTGTTTTTTGGGTTTTTTTTTTTAAGCGCTGAAATAGGGTTTACCGAGGTTACAAATGCAACCACATGTATGTGAGTTTCAATCTGGTAGGGTTTATCAGCAGTCCAGTTTGATGGGACTGTGGGCTTTACAAACTACATATCATACAGTTATGCTACTAAGTGTGGCTTACAGGCATACAAAGAAAATATTAGTACATCCTACAAGCACACTCAAAGTAGAACAAAGAAAGTTCTATGTGCGCCCAACAGCATGCAGGGAAGTTTGGGTTTTATTTTTAAAGGACAATTATGTAAGTGCTGTAACCATTAAGGTAGCATTACTGACAGTTACAATAATGAGGAAGGTATGGACAAGAGGAAGCTAATTCTCAGAACACTTAAGACTTTCCCTTGACCCTCAGGCTAACTGCATCCACCAGTCCCTTCTGGATCACATACTCTGGTCTACCCTTGGAGCTGTGACCTTGTAGACTGTGACTGCACATTGGCCACAAGTTATGAAAATAATTATTTATATTTTTACTTCCCCTGTTATTATTGTGCAGATGGGAGGCAGTACTATCCTTATTCTTAGGACCCCAATCTACCAGGACCACAAGATGCTGTGAGGAAGGTGAAAAACTCACTGGACAGCTTGCTTATATTCCTTAGAGAAAAAAATCCTTCCTGACCCCAACAGGTAACACCAAGCTGGAAACACAGCTCTGACAGCCACCCCACTTACAGGGCAATATGTGGGGAGGGGGGAGGGAGCATCTCTCAGCAGCAAGAATTGTTTCTGTATATCCAGGACTGCTTAAATGCAGAGAGGATGGGGAGTTCATTGGAAGCCCCAGCCCTAGTTCCCACCCATTCACAATGTCCATGTGCATTCTGTGTGAGAAGGAAGAAAAGAAGGAGGGACCCTGGTGAAGGGGCCTCTACTCACATTCCCTAAGAGCATGGTGCAGGATTGGGGCCCTAGTGCACAGCAACTATATTGTGGTCACACCTATTCCATTCATTAAGGAATTGACTATTGTATATGGTCATGCAGTTAACTAGAAAGTTCTCATTTCTCAAGGTGATTACTTTATCTTCATCACTGCTGCTGCCTTTATTTGTTATTATTTATTATCATCATCATCATCATCATCACAGACCTTAAAAAGCAAAGTAAGCAGTAAACTCATCCTTGGGTGTTTAGATTAGGCTTCACAAATTGTGTTTGAATTTCAGTGCAGATAATCATTCACTTTACATTTTCTACAAAGCCTCTGTTATCCAGTGTATCAGCTGACTGGCAAATGGCAGATATAAAACAGATTGTGTCGGATTGCACCAGGATAGCAAACACAAACTAATTCATAGAATGAAAGTCACTTACATGAGAAATTGAACCACAAGCCAATCATGAATTCAAGTAATATAACTGTAATTGTATACTGGACAAGTGCAATCTTATAAGGGGCTGACATTTTATACTGGAATCAAAATATTATTCATTTATATATATTTTGTTTAGAAAAAAAAGGACAAGAAATAGAGAAATCTAAGAATCCATTATCAGAGGAACAATACTTGGATTTTTTTTTTAATCATATTGGTACAGTAGGTGGTAATGGATTTTTAAATCACTATTTTGTCTTAAATCAATGAGAGGCAAACAAGAATTTTCAGGGTGTCCAAACCATATAATTATTGGAATTCAGTGGTAATAGTAACTGCATGTAACAATCATTTAGCCATATGGACCAAATATATTTCAAAGTCATTAGCACAGATGTGTTTGCTTTCCTTGCCGGTGATTCTTCAGTTATTGGGATTACACTGGAAATAGTTTCTCTGAGGTTTCCAAAGGCAGGATAGTATTATGCACATACTTGAATGCCACTGGGTTGTAGGTAAAGAATTTAACAGCTTGTGGAAGTATGAATTAGTGCCGATAATAATTTAATTGACTTGCCTTTGCAATAATGTGCTTAATAGATACTGTTCTGTCTTTTCAAAATGGAGGTTTACATTGCTGTAAGTCAGAAGTTTGATTTCATTGATTTGCATGCAGTGATAATTCAGAAGTAAGAATGAAAAACAAACAAAACCCACATGATTTCTTAAGATTGCCTTTAACAGAATTCACCATAAAGCTCCATCATACTAAGCCAATAAGAATTTATGCAAACATTCTAAAATTATATGGATACATGCAATATGAAAGTTGTTCACTGTAGCTGGAGTTCAAGATGACGTCTACATTCATACTCTTGTGATATACTAATGGTCCAAATTGCACCATTCACACATCCAAGAGCGGGAATGTGAAGAAGTGAACCGAAGAAGAAATGAAGTTTACTCACCTATAACCAGACTTCTTTGAGATGACCTCTACACATTAACATTCTTGAAATTCTCTGATGGGGAAACCTGAACCATCAGCACACCCCAAGAGTGGGAATGCAAAGAGGCCAGTAAAAGAAGAAGTCTTGTTTCTCTCCATTGTAAGTTAAGACAAACCATCAGCTCTGAATCAGTGTGTGTTCTAAGCTCTATTCTTTCACTGGTGGCAGTCCCCTGGTTGCCTGGTTTGTCGTCTCAATTTACTGTAGCTTATCTGTTAGGTTCTACTTGTGGAAATTCTGCTTTAATGGCTAAACCTAAGGTGTCTGTAATTAGATTCTGCATAAATACATCCGCCTCTGGAAACGGTGTCAGGTGGAATTCCCAGAATTTAGCCATTGCCCCCGAGTCTGACCTGTACTTCATCGTGGTGGAGGGGTGTAACATCTGAAGTAGGGGATCACTCATTGGAGCTATACCATCAGCTATGAAAGCTTGTTCAAAATATCACCTTGGGCATCATGTGAGGTGGACAGGTCCAAAAAGAACCCTGAAAATGATGGCTAACACAGGCAGCAAAGATGTAGGGCAGCAGCTGCATCTACCTATTCAAGGTGAAGGAAGTCTCTGAGAAAGACTCAATGGCTCGGGTCACTTAGTGTGAAGCCAGTACCAGTAGATGAGGAAAAGGGTTGCATTACTGTGCCTCTGTCTCATTTCAGTGGGACCAGGTATTTTTTGGGACAATCATTCGCTCTTGCTTTTGACCAGGGGTCGGCAACCTTCAGCATGCGGCCCATCAGAGTAATCTGCTGGCGGCTGTGAGACATTGTTTACATTGACCGTCTGCAGGCACAGCCCCCCGCAGCTCCAAGTGGCTGCAGTTCACCATTCCCATCCAATGGGAGCTGCGGGAAGCGGTGGGAGCATGTCCCTGCGGCCTGTGTCACTTCCCACAGCTCCCATTGGATGGCAACAGTGAACTGTGGCCACTAGGAGCTGCGGGGGGAGGGGGGGGGCATGCCTGCAGATGATCAAACGTAAACAAAACATCTCGTGGCCTGCCAGTGGATTACCCTGATGGGCCGTATGACAAAGGTTGCTGACCCCTGCTTTTGACCATGAATAACTTAGCATCCAGTTAAACCCCTGCCTTACTCTCAGCAGTAGATGCCTTGCTGTTGCCGTCTTCCCTTGGTGTAAATATGATGGGCTTGTGCCGAAGCCCTCCTGGGGATGCATGCCCTCTGATGTCGGAAGGCACGACTGCAGTATACTGTGGCAATGTATCCAATTGTAACTGAGATCTCCACCAGTCCATCAAAATTGCAACCTGGAATGTTGCAACTCTTCACAGGCATGGTCATCAGGTCACTGTCTCATGTAAAATGGACCATCTTGGCATATCAATTGCAGGCCTAACTGAAGCAAGGCTGATTGGTGACAGATGTCACAAGGTGGAAGATTCTTTACTTCTGTGTTCTGGTGGCCCCAGGGGGTAGCACTAATACTGAAGGTGAGGCTAAATCCTCCTTGATAACCTGGACACCCATGTCTTCTCGGTTACTTATGACATGTCTTAAACTCCGGCATGGTTATCTTGCTATCATAGTAGTCTATGCTCTGACAGAAGAATCTGTTGATTCAGTAAAAGATCATTTCTACGATCAATTGGAATCTCCAGTACCCACAGTCCCTCCACATGATAATCTTCTGATCCTGGGTAACCTAAATGCAGTTACTGGCTCTTTACAAACTAAGTCTGAACAGGTCATTGGTCATTATGGTTCAGGTACACCCAGTGATAACTCTTGCCACTTGCTCACATTCTGTGCCTCCCAGAATCTTTCCATTCTTGGATCATGGTTAAAGCAGTGATGCATACACCAGATGTCATGGATCTCGCACGATGGTGTCACTCAAGGAGTTGCACCACATCATCACACATGACAGAGAATATCATGGTGCTGAATGTGCAGCGAACACAGACCACCACCTAGTGGTTGCCCATATTGTGTTGAAGTGCCAAAGAGCAGGTAAGCCCTCTGAAATGATAAAGAAGTTCACACACTTCACATGCCAGGTTTAGCCAACAGGATTTGTATCAATGTCAGCAATAGATTCTCAGCTCTAGCCAACCTGCCGGAAGACATGGAGGTTGCCTGGTCTCTGTTCACTTCTATCCTTCACCAATCTGCTGAGCATACGATTGGTTTTAGGTGCCCAGCATGCTAACCATGGTTATTGGAAGTGGCCTTCCAGATAATTAAATTGAAGGTCACAGCCCACCAGCATGGCAATAAGCACATTCGTAATCAGCTGAAGCGAAAATTTAAAAACCCTGGCACTCTGCGATCATGAGGAATATTATAACCAAGGGGCGGATGATGTTGAATTTGGCTTAGCCAGGGGCAACTTAAAGCCAGCATTCTGCATGATCCGCAACCCCGGCAGTGAAGAGGTAGTCGCTATGAACAGCATCCTGAATGAAAGCCAAGGCGAACCATGTAAATTTGATGATGACATCCTCTCACTCTGAGTGGAACATTATCACAGTGCCCTGAACCACCCTTCAGCTGTGGCTTGCTCAGAGCTGGATGATCTGGCAGCCACTGTGGTTCAAGACCCAGACACTTATACTAAAGCATCAAAATTGGATGAAGTGAAGCATGCCATCTCTAAACTGAAAAACGGATGTGCAACCAGCACTGATGGAATCCCCCCAGATCTGCTAAAATGTGCTATTGACCCGATAGCAGAATCACTTCTGTCCATCTTTCATCTGGTGTGAAGAACTGGAACCTTGCCAACCGCCTGGAAGGATGGTATTGTGATCTTACTTTATAAGGGCAAGGCACCGCATAGTGAATATAAGAGCTACAGGCCGATCACCTTGCTGTCTGTTCCAGGGAAGGTGTTTACGCATGTTCTGCTAGCATGATTGGAGCTGGCATGCTTGGAGCCCCTGCTACATTGGAAGTGTCTCTCCCAACAGCCAGGCTTTCTGAGGAGCAGGTCCACATTAGATGCCATTTTGGCCCTCCGCTTGTTGTTGGAGATACACCATTAGTTCAGGAAGCCCCTGCACATCACTTTCATCCATCTTAAGTCTGCATTTGGTTCAGTTGACCATGTCACTCTATGGAAGGCCTTAAATGGCATAGGTGTCCTACCACTAAGCTGGAATTGATTAGAGAGCTGCATAATGGAACCATTGGTGTCAGGCAGGCTGTGTCTTGGCCCCTGCACTCTTTTGTTGTGCAATGTAGCATTCCGTCAGGTCCATAGGCATTAAGTTTGGTGATATCTTGCTCTCAGACTTTGACTACGCTGATGACATTGTTCTTCTAGTACACACCCCCAACAGGTTTTGCGAGGCACTCCTGCAAATGGAGGAGGAGTCGGCTAAGATTGACCTTCATGTTTTGTGGTCAAAGACAAAGCTGCAAAACCTAGGACCAAGTCCACCTGCTACTCCAATCTCTTTGAGTAATGAAACTGTCAAAGTGGTCTCCATGTTTGCTATTTGGGTTCTATACTCATCAGTTCCTCCAACTCTCACACAGAGGTTCTCCATCAGATTGGCATCACAGCATCTGCCATGGGTAATTTAAAATGAATATGGAACCAGCATCATCTCAGAATGACAACCAAGTTCAGGATCTATTTGAGCTGTATCCTCCCAGTACTGTTGTAATGCTGTGAAACTTGGACACTACACCACTCAGACTGGGCAAAGCTGTAGGCTTTCCACACAAAATGCCAACGTATTCAATTGGGCATAAAGTGGAATGACTTCATCTTATGGTCACTCTGGTCTACAGGCTACTGGGCCCATTGTCCACAGATGGTGCCTTACGCTTTTTGGACATATCGTGAGAATGCCACAAGACGTTCCAGTGAACTCCATTCTCCGGGTGGCTTGTAACATCTAGGATAAAATTCCACTAACCGAAGGGTGGAGACGGCCCAGAGGCAGACCCCCCCCCATTACATGGGTTTATCAAGTCTGTTTAGATGTTGGACTCTTGTGGCTAAGCGTTGAAGAAGCAGCCGCCATTGCTGGTATATATTTTAAATCTAGGGTTTCAAACTGACATAAGTGACTCTCTGATAGCCATATACACTATTGTATTATTTTTATTTAGCTGGTCCCTTGGTTTATTAATTTCCTGTTTGTAGTCTCTTTCTCAGTCAACATTCATATCTGTTTCATTTATATTCTTTAGCAACGACTGTATCTGTTTTCGTGGGTAGGCACTCCATAGAGACAATCCTTTTCGTCTACCTCTTGCCAAGAGGACTAGCTATTTCTCAGTGTGGCAGGCTCTCCAGAGCCCAAGATAAAGACATATATACTTGGTGTAATAATCATCTTTAATCTTCAGCTTTATAAATCATCTTCTAGGTAAAATACACTGCAGGAGCAGTAATTTCCTCACCTTGCAATAGGCTCTAAAATCATTTGAAGATTTTCTCTCTTTGTTCCCCTCCTTATTCATGCAGGAAGTTAAATCTCAGGTATTTCAGAATCAAGCATCCACCTGACATGTGGAAAATGCTGCTCAGAATTATGTGACCTTTCTGTTTAGAACCATCTTTATCCCATAATTGACTTGAAAAGACACACCCTGCACCCAGAACTAAGCCATATCTACCATTTGAAGCCACATCTCAAAATTCAGTATAATATCACTCAAGCACACTGATGGAAACACTGAGCTTTGGGGTGGCTCTGGGGGATCAGATTGTTGTTTTGGTGGGTGTGCATGAAAAGTCTATGGGCATGGAGGAGGCAGTTACACCTTGTGTAAAATTAATATGGCTAATATAATGTTATGGAGGTTAATCTGTATGGAAGGAATGTGCATTTTCCCAGGACGTGTGCAATGTATATTGGAGAAGGGGTAAAAGAAATGCAAATAAAACATGGTACTTAATTAAAATCCTCTTAGGGCTCCAAAAGGGGCCACAATAGGTTGTGCTTTCTTTTTCAGATCTCTGTGTGTTTTGGAGCAGGAGATGAAAGTGGAAAGTAATGAGAACTCTAGTGGAAGTAAAATGTTTCCCTTTTAAGACAGTGTCTGAGCTGCTAACAGCTTTGGATCCAAAAGCAAGCTAATAAGCCTCTGTGTAAATTCAAATTACCTAGCTGATGGGCACAAAGGAGCTGCAAATAATGAATACATCTGGTCAGCAAACAAGCTACTAGAAGACTCAGATTATGGCCCTCCAGGAAAGGGAGGTGAAAAAAACCAAGTCAAGCCTGAAAATAAGGGGGACAGGATAACCTTAAGGGGTGGGTGTGTGGGTGGGGGAGATGGGAACAGGGAATGGGGGTGGGGAAATTGGAATCATGTTTTGCTAAAAGGGGAAATGGGAACAGGGACACAGGTGTAAGGCTCTGTGGTGTCAGAGCTGGGAAGGGGGACACTAAGGAAGGAAACTGGAATCATGCTTGCTGGAAGTTCACCCCAATAAACATCCAATTGTTTGCACCTTTGGACTTCGGGTATTGTTGCTCTCTGTTCATGCGAGAAGGACCAGGGAAGTAAGTGGGTGAAGGAATAAGCCCCCCAACACATACCACCTCCACACTGGTACAATCTAGTGCTGAATAATCTAGGATTAATGATATTTACATTCATTCACTTTTCTACAATGCCTTAATGGGAACTACTAGTAGGCTATGCCAGTAAAGCCTCAATAGCCATTGTTAATACCACTATATAGATCTGGTGGTGGAGGAAAGACGTGAACAGTGCAACTAATACCCTACCAAGTAATTCATAGCTCTGTCTAAGATGTTTTTAATGTCCACCATCTCCAAAAGGTCAGCCTAGAACCCATTAAATCTGTGTGGTAGTACCAGATGTGCTATCTCAGTGCCTTCAGGCTTTCCTTTTATTTGATTTTTTTTTTAAATGTATTACATGCTGACAAGAACAATCAAATGCAGTTTCAATAGGGGTATTTTTGTTTTTAATCTGGGATAATCATTACTGAGAGATCTTCACAAAGAACAGAGCTGTTTGAAGTTTGGCCATCCTAGAATAATTTGAACAAATTAATCAAATATTGATAAGAACATTGCAACATTTTCTTTTCTTATTAATGCCAATTCTGCTATAAAGAGCAAAACTATCTAGTTTCATGAAGATCTGATTTTTAAGATCAGTTTGGTTTTCCCTTGGTTAATTTTCTTTGTTTTAAAAATGGACTGTACAATTCCAACAGCATGAACCATTATATAATTACAACTCTAAAAAGACTGAAGATGTCACTTGCTTTTAAATACATTTAAATAAAACTAGTTAATCCTCCCTGTAAATTGTTCTCTAGGCCACAGATCACTAACATGAATAAAAATAAAAGTTGTAAAGGATCTGTTACAGGGTATTTTCATTTGGTGTTTTTTGGGTTTGTTTTTTTTTTATATTGTATTCATGATGTTATTATGATATAGGCAGGGTTTCAGCTATTGCACAATTCTGTGAGAGTTTGCAATGAAATCCACCCTTTGCACAGCCCATCCTGGAGAACTGTGCTTCCTAATCAAACCTTCCACTTAAAAAAATAATTCTAGCTTTATTTTTTGAAAATAAAGCCTTGAAAATCTGAACTACATGTAAAATTATGCAGTGCTGCCTTTTTGAATCTGCAGAAGGCCTGAAATATTTGAGAGATGATCTATGCCTCATTCATTTGAATAAGTTGTGAAGTCTGAAACCTAAAGGTGACATTTTACTTGTCAGCATTAAAAGATATTTGATAGCTCCAGAAACAGCAAATCTCTTTGTTGTCAGATGTTTGGCTGCTTGTGTTCCCTCTGTATGCTTTCCCAGCTTTGAGGAGGTAGCTGGCACAGCAGACCTTGCGTGAACCACAAGATTAGGTAAGCTAGGAAGGCACCCGGCCAGGTTTATTGTTGACAAAGCACAGGCCTAGCTCCCCGGATCGATGTCTACAGTTACACTAGCACATGTATGCCCATGACAATGGATGCAGCTCAGTGAATGGCGGGACTTTCCACCTCCCCTAAGCTGGCCAAAGACACTCCCTCTAATACTTTTGTATACACCAATACAAACAAGTTATGTTTTGCTGCTCTGACATAGTTATTTCCCCCTGACATGGGTTGTTACCGCCCCATTACCTTTTACACGTTGGTTTGATCAAAACATCTCTATCCATTATACTGTCATTCTGACCTTATCTTTAAGAGAGGTCAGCGTGTTCCTGTTATATTTTGTGAGGGCGGTGTTTTTACCATACTTGGTATCAGGGTGTTCTGGTACCATCCTTCTGGAATGTGTTTGCATAAGTGTCCTGTGCCTAACCTTTCTTAGGAATGTGTAGGTTTTTGCAATATTGGCCCTGTTCTTGCCAGGTTCTGTGAGCTTGCAAGCAGGCAGAGCCTGACTTCTGCTAACTTTGCTTCTTTGCTTTCTATCAGCAAAGCTTGACCACTACTTTAGTTCAGGCCTTAGGCCTCACACCAGGCTTCTGCTACAAGGTCTTGTCTCAGGCTCTTTCTACTATACTATTAAATGTATTTATTTCATAATCACAAACTTACTGCACTCCCCAAACCACCCCAAAAAACCCTACCTATCCTTGTCTAATGTTGTCATCCGCTATTAATACAAAAGTCTGTCACACTGAAGTACAAGACCTATTGTACTGATTGTGTTTTTCTATTTCATATTTAATAAAAATACTATTTTTTTAAAAGTCACAGTATTTCTAGTTTGTCACATCATACTGCCACAATGAAAGGAGACTCAAGGAGCTTGGCTTGTTTAGCCTAACCAAAAGAAGGCTGAGGGGAGATATGATTATCCCTCTGATATATTTAGAGAGCAAATACCAGGGAGGGAGAGGAATTATTTAAGCTCAGTACCAATGTGGACACAAGAAGAAATGGATATAAACTGGCCATCAGGAAGTTTAAACTTGAAATTAGACGAAGGTTTCTAACCATCAGAGGAGTGAAGTTTACCTGATCGCTATATTTGGGGTCGGGACGGAATTTTCCTCCAGGGCAGATTGGCAGAGGCCCTGGGGGTTTTTCGCCTTCCTCTGCAGCATGGGTCACTTGCTGGAGGATTCTCTGCACCCTGAAGTCTTTAAATCACGAGTTCAATAGCTCAGACATAGGTCAAGGGATTATTATAGGAGTGGGTGGGTGAGATTCTGTGGCCTGTGTTGTGCAGGAGGTCAGACTAGATGATCATAATGGTCTCTTCTGACCTTAAAGTCGATGAGTCTATGAAAATCCAGGAAATCTCCCATGCTATTTCAGTCCAATTTATCCAAGAATAGCACAAAGCCACAGGTAGAGCATATCTGGAAGGTAGTGTTAACTTATGATTATCTATCCATGTACTTCAATGTTCGTGTATTAAAGCTCCCATTAATTAGGGAACTTAAATCATCATGGAAAAGCAGTTGCCAAATATACACTCTGTAGTTATTATTGTTTTTGTTTGGGGGAGAAGCAAGACAAGGGAAGGAAAAGGAAACAGCATAATGCAATGCTTATTTTTGCCAATGCTTATTTTACACTAACTTCAGTAATTACATGCTCAAGACATGTTGGAATTACAGGGGCCCTCAAAACAGCAGAATTTCTAATTTTCAGATATTTAATGATTCCAAATGAGTGTGTCAAAACTTAGCTCGAGGTAATTTTCTGGTGCTGTTGATATGCAGGTCTTTCTTACTATTCTGCCACAGAGTAGAACAAGAGGATTGTCGCCAAAGGTAGTGTCATTAAACAGTCTCAATAATAGCAACATACTGTAGGAGTTTTCCGCATTAATATTAGGAGGAGAAACGGGAGAACTTTTGGGGCATAAGAAATAATTTACACCCCCCCCCAAAAAAAAAAAAAAAAGCTGGGGCATGCAAATCAAGAGTTAGCCCTGCCTCTCATTTCCCGATCAAAGTGGTCATACGTATGGCAAACTGTCAGCCCTCACTAAACAATAAATTATGATGAAGTTAAGCCTGGAAAATATTACTGCCTAAGCAGTAATGTCTGAGGATGGGCATGATGTAGCCTAAATAGTATCATTCCTATCTAGAAAGAACTACAAGGAAAGTTATAATGCAGTTCAAAGTGATTTCTAGTGCTTTTGACTAAAAAAGGAACACTAGAAACTCTTATAAAAAGTAAAGGAGTACTTGTGACACCTTAGAGAGTAACAAATTTGTTAGTCTCTAAGGAGCCACAAGAACTACTTTTCTTTTTGCGAATACAGACTAACACGGCTGCTACTCTGAAACATAGAAACTCTTATGGACACCAAGATAAGATCTGGATACCACTCCTCAGTCTTTCAGTAATAAATGCTCATAATAATGCATAGTCAACATTAAAATATTTAAAGCCTCATTTCATCCTAATATGCATAAATGGTTACTGTTATTGTGTGTCCAAATTAGGTGTTTGTGCACACACGTGTGGAAACTGCACACAGATATTAGGCAAGCGATTGCACTTACCCAGTTTAGAAAATCAGAGTATATATATTTATATCTACACCAAGAGAGGGAGAAAAAGAGAATGCATGGTGTGTGCATGGTGTGTGTAGTAGCAGTAACAGTATAAAAGGGTTTTATTAATAATATTATAATTACTACTACTGGTTTAGAATTGGCTCATTATTCATGATTTGTAAAACTATGAACACATTATGCAAGTAATATCACATAAATGCCAATAAATATCATTATACTACATCATATCACTAAACACTCTGCCTATGCCACTACAAGACATGTTTTCCAGACCTCAAAACAAATTCTGTAGCAATTTTATGAACCTCTTCCAATTTTTCAACTTTTTGAAGTGTGAATACCAGAACTGGGTACAAAAATTCTAATAACCGTCTCACTAATTTCATATACAGACATAGTATCAAATCCGTATTTGACATCCCTCTGCTTATACATCCAAGGATCACATCTCTACTCTTTTAGCTACAGTATCACACTGAGAGCTCATGGTTATCTACCATGAGCCATAAGTCCTTTTCAGTGTCAGTGCATTTCAGGATAAAATCCCCCATCATTAAAGTGTGATCTATATTCTTTGCTCCTAGAGGTAGGACTTTCTGTTTGGCTGCACTGAAGTGCATACTGTTCACATGAATACATTTTAGCAAGAGATGCAGGTTGATCTGTGTAACTGACTAGTGCTCATCATTATTTACTACTCCATCACTTTGTGTGTCTTCTCCAAATTTTAGCAGTAGTAATTTTATATTTACTTCCAGATCATTGATACGGATATTGAATAGCATTGCGCCAAGAACAGATCCCCGCAAGGCCCCACTAGAAACCCCCTGTTGGATGATGATTCTCTAGTGCAGAGTTCCCAGACTTGTTCCGCCGCTTGTGCAGGGAAAGCCCCTGGCAGGCCAGGCCAGTTTGTTTACCTGTATGTCCCTCGGCCCGCGCTGCTTCCAGCAGCTCCCATTGGACTGGAGCAGTGAACCGTGGCCACTGAGAGCTGCGACTGGCCTAACCTGCAGACGCAGCAGGTAAACAAACTGGCCTGGCCTTGCCAGGGGCTTTCCCTGCACAAGCAGCGGAACAAGTTTGGGAACCACTGCTCTAGTGTAATTACTTTTTTGCTGATATATCAATCAGTTTTTAATTCATTTAATATTGGCTACACTGATTTTGTATAGTGCTCTTAAAAAAAATCAGAATGACATCAGTGGTTGAGTGAAATGTCTTACCGAAGTATAAGCAGATCACGTCCTTAATCAAACTTCTGTTCTCATCAAGGAACAATATCAAGTTTGTTTGGCATATTTTCCATAAACCACGCTGATCAGCTTAATTGCACTGCCATCTTTTACTTCTTTACTGAGTGTGTCCCAGGTTAGTCTTTCCATGATTTTGCCCCAGATCAACATCAGGCTAACCAGCCTATAGTTACCCAGGTCATCCCATTTACCCGTTTTAAAGATTGGCACATTAGCTTTAATCTCAGTCCCCTGTAACTTCCCAACTGTTTTAAGTTTTGTTTCAAGAAAAAACTATTGGTGTCTTTGACATCTTCCCTCATGCTTCCTCTGTCACAGGCCATCTAATGGTAGATTATATGACCTGTGAAGAAGAGTATGAGAAAAGGGTGTTTGAGAGCCACCAGGCTGATAACAGGATAATTTCCCACCAGATCTTTTACAAAGTGATTTGTCAGATGCACAGTACTCCTTAGAGCTAGTTCCATAAGTTTTTGAAGGTAGACCAATAAAATATCTTTACATAAAAGCAGGGTTATAGTACTGTTTGACGAACTGCGGTTTGGTTTCACAATTAGAAAAGCATTTCCATTTTCTCTTGTTTTCTGCATACCTATACAGACTGGTGGGCTGGGCTGCCAGAAGTACCGATTTTCTACCTGAATGCAGGTTATCCTCTCATCTCCTTGCAGCTCATATCCAGGGTCACACTGAAAAATAACCGTGTCTCCAGGTTCTCTTCCATCCCCATTTCGAGTTCCGTTCATAGGAATACCAGGATCACGGCAGGCAGTGGCTACAGAGCCTAACAAGGACAAAAGAAATGTCAGCTTTTAATTCACATTAATTATACTGTATGTTTTTCATATCTGTTAAGTCGTTCTTCCAGTCCCAACAAGCTTCCATGTTCTTTGTGGTTTGGGGAAATTAACCAAAAATCAGCCAGTTAAAATGCTTCTTTGATACAATTATTCATTTTATTTGCCATTTGTTTTAATTACTGAATGTCACGTATTATATATATTTTTTCTATGTAGCATTTCAATACTGACAAAGCAGTCATATTTGCTAGCAGACTTTACAATCTGAGTTGCTAAACATAGGGACATTTTGGAGAATGAGAAAGCTGGCTCAAGAAGAGCAAGTTGCATAATTCATTTGTGTACCACTACATCTCCAGATGTTATGAATACTGTTTTTCTTAAATGTATCCATTGTTTAATATTTTGTAACAAACCTTGAAGTTACTTTTAATACACACATTATGTTAGCCACATTCTGTCCCGCTTTTGTAACTGTTGATGCACTGGCTTATTAAAAATATGAATGCACTTTACTCAGATAGAACTTGCAATCAAAGTACCAGCAAGCAGAATTGAGCTCATGTAACATGTCTAACTCACCATTTCCACCCACGATTACTCCGATTGCACGTATAATCACAGTAACTACTAGAGCAAATGTGCACATAGATTGTTTAATATCTTCCCGTAAACTTTATATATTATATACTATGGCCAAAATATTCAATTTTACATCTAAAATACATTCTGCCTACTTACATGCCACCTACAATGCATGTATATATAATAGTAATGTTCTCATATCCTGCCCTTAACAATTGAATAGCATGACTGTGCACTATTGAACAATTGCTGCATTCCATCCTAATGGTGCCTGAAGTGATTCTTACAAACAGTTTGGGACCTGGTGGGAGAACGCTGGTATTATAAAATGTAAGGTGATAGTACTGGCATATATTATTGTTTATATATTGGTTTTTTCCCATAAGTGGGTATGCACTTGCACCTTTAAGGTGAGGAAAAAAAAAGTATCTATCATCTCAAACTATAAACCTCACTTTGTGTGACCTCCAGCAACATGCTGATAAAACATGCACACATGCCCTTCCCACCCCAAGACATTTGTCACCACTGGTATCACTGACCTTTTTTAGAGGTTTCTAGAGAAAATGGATGAAGTTCCTCTCCTCTGGGATTTTTATTATTAATTATTATTATTATTTCTGATACTAATTCCTTTTTACCTCCCAACTCTAACTTTTCAACTATGGAGGAACTCTGGAGATCAAGGTAGAGACTGCCTCAGTATTGCTGAATTGTATGCACCCAATTCTCTTCCCAGCCTGTACATCCCATCACTGGATCATGACAAAAGGCTAACACAATCCCCCCTAGAGGCCCCAAAGTGGTGGTGCAGCTTCACACATCCCCAGCACAGGCCACTGTATGTCAGGCACAAGTTAACCCTAAGCCAGTTAAAGTTATTTGATAGCTCATCTTTCACCTTCAGGGAGTTAGCTGCCAACTGTCATATCTGTTATCCTTACTGTATACTGGTGTGTTTAACTTACTTTTGGCTCCTCCTTCTCGACTATGTGAATTCACACCATTGATAAAGAAATAAGAATTTGCTGGACCAGAAACTGTTTTTCTCTCTTAAATCAAAGAGTTGGACACTAAAGATGGCACCTTCTCTGCCTATAAGCAATGTGACTGCTATTGAATTTGGATTTCTGGAAAAGTCAGATCTCATATATGAACTCATATAGGAGGTTTGACTATTTGCAAAGACCTATGTAAGTTTATTGACAAACTGCACAGTTAGCTACTAATTTAGAATATACAGTTTCACATTAAACAGACAGTCTCACTTACGTTTTAAAATGTAAGAGCTTATTCTCTCACATAGATGAGGTAAGAAAAAAATCACATATCAGGTATTTAAGACTCATTGGTGTTCTTGAAAGGATAGATACATCTGATTTTCCTTTGCTTTATGGGAATAGCTAAATGAGTTCTTATGTTTGTCTAATGTGGAGAATTCTATTCCAGTGCTTTTATTTAAGAGACTTCTTAAAATATGGGGCGGGGGGGAAGGGGGAAATCTGAACCGCATCTCTATTGGTAATTTACGCACCCCTCTCATTCTATAACATGTTTCAGAGTAACAGCCATGTTAATCTGTATTTGCAAAAAGAAAAGGAGTACTTGTGGCACCTTAGAGACTAACCAATTTATTTGAGCATAAGCTTTCATGAGCTACAGCTCACTTCATCGGATGCATACTGTGGAAAGTACAGAAGACGTTTTTCTACACACAAACCATGAAAAAATGGGTGATTATCACTACAAAAGGTTTTCTCTCCCCTGACCCCACTCTCCTGCTGGTAATAGCTTATGTAAAGTGATCACTCTCCTTACAATGTGTATGATAATCAAGGTGGGCCATTACCAGCACAAATCCAGGTTTTCTCCCCCTTCCCCCCCCCAAAAAAAACACTCTCCTGTTGGTAATAGCTCTATCAAGCATTCTTATAACTACAATACCCACCTGCAGAAGTGAAGAAACAGATTGATAGAGCCAGAAGAGTTCCCAGAAGTCACTTACTACAGGACAGGCCTAACAAAGAAAATAACAGAACGCCACTAGCCGACACCTTCAGCCCCCAACTAAAACCCGTCCAACGCATTATCAAGGATTTACAACCTATCCTGAAGGATGACCCAACACTCACAAATCTTGGGAGACAGGCCAGTCCTTGCCTACAGACAGCCCCCCAACCTGAAGCAAATACTTACCAGCAACCACATACCACACAACAGAACCACTAACCCGGGAACCTATCCTTGCAACAAAGCCCATTGCCAACTGTGCCCACATATCTATTCAGGGGATATCATCACAGGGCCTAATCACAGCAGCCACACTATCAGAGGCTCGTTCACCTGCACATCTACCAATGTGATATATGCCATCATGTGCCAGCAATGCCCCTCTGCCATGTACATTGGCCAAACTGGACAGTCTCTACGTAAAAGAATAAATGGACACAAATCAGATGTCAAGAATTATAACATTCATAAACCAGCCGGAGAACACTTCAATCTCTCTGGTCACGCAATCACAGACATGAAAGTTGCGATATTACAACAGAAAAACTTCAAATCCAGACTCCAGGGAGAGACTGCTGAACTGGAATTCATTTGCAAATTGGATACAATTAACTTAGGCTTGAATAGAGACTGGGAGTGGCTAAGTCATCATGCAAGATAACCTATTTCCCCTTGTTTTTTCCTACCCCCCCCAACCCCCAGACGTTCTTGTTAAACCCTGGATTTGTGCTAGAAATGGCCCACCTTGATCATCATACACATTGTAAGGAGAGTCATCACTTTAGATAAGCTATTACCAGCAGGAGAGTGTGGTGGGGGGAGAGAAAACCTTTTGTAGTGATAATCACCCATTTTTTCATGGTTTGTGTGTATAAAAACGTCTTCTGTACTTTCCACAATATGCATCCGATGAAGTGAGCTGTAGCTCACGAAAGCTTATGCTCAAATAAATTGGTTAGTCTCTAAGGTGCCACAAGTACTCCTTTTCTTTATTCTATAACATGTTTTTAAAGCAAAATTTCAAATGAATTATTTTTCCACACCATCAAACTCTGCATTTATCCAAACTGCACACCTCTTTTACTTAAAAAAAGATGGAAAAACTTTCATGTAAGAGACACTGTAAATAAAACTGGGTCAGATCTATAGTTTCATATCCCAGTTAGAGTTCTGCTTATTTTTAAGTATTTAGAAGAGCAACCCAGAAAAAAGGAGAGGACACTGAACCGGTCTCACTTCAAGAATCAGATACAGAGTCCAAGACTGATATAAATACTTTGTAGTTTAAATTTTGAAGAAAAAATAATTTACTATACAATATTGATATAATTTACTTTTTTTTTGCATTGCTACATATGTTGGAATGCAATTTCTGTACTTTAACAAGCAAAGACTCTTTAGTCTTATGACAAGAAGAGCTGGTCCCTTTGAGTAATTTTTTATTATTATTATTATTATTTATTGTAAGCAGTCTGAAAACCTATAAATTACTAGAAGAGTTGGATAATTAAGACAGCTTGTCACACAATACTTTGGAAGTTTTATTCCCTATTTGTCAGTAATAACTTTTCAAGGATACAGCTACATAACAATAGATGGTTGATAGATTTGTGGGGAAGATGGTGTATGGGTACTGCACTGGTTTTACCTACATAGATCTGCCATGCTTCTGATGCTTTTGAGTTTCTTATTTGTATCTGTATTAAAAATATGTATTAGGTTTGGGAGATACCACCAGTTCTACCAATTTTCTCCATTTAAAAGCATAGGGAACCTCTCTCAAACCAGTGGGCTCTTTTAAGATCATACCACTGTACACAGAAACAAACTGTGAAGAGAACTGATAAGAATATTTCTATTAAAAGTAAAAAAAAAAAAAAAAAAAAAAAAAAAAAAAGAGCATGCTAATGTTTTTCCTCCCATTTTTTAGCCA
The DNA here is from genome assembly GCF_965140285.1 of Lepidochelys kempii. NCBI lineage: Eukaryota > Metazoa > Chordata > Testudines > Cheloniidae > Lepidochelys > Lepidochelys kempii. The sequence goes on along the minus strand of NC_136381.1, from coordinate 29,962,889 downwards.
ACATTATTTGGAACACTGATTTGAAAAGGTAGTCTTATATGTTGTTCTATATATGAAGTAATGTATTCTTAAAATACACTCAAATGGAATGCAATCTCTACTGGTATATACAAATCTTTTGTATTAAAACTTCCATTTGTAATCTTGTAATATGTATTATTTTTACTTCCTCCCAGATTCCATTTTCTGCTGTAAGAATAACTGAGGGTTAAAACCTAGCTAAAAGAATATATTATCTTCATGAGTTTTTCTTTCTTAATATATTGCTGTTAATTTCAAAGGATCTTGTGTTTGTTCTACCTGGTGAAATTAATAGTTCTCTTATTGCATTTCTAATACTCATAGTTTCTTTGTCTGTTGACATGTCAATACCAACTTTCATCATTCAGCTATTAAAATTCAATAAATATAATTTTCAGCATAGTAAGAGATGGTTTGTAACTAGTCATTTCTCTCATGTGTTTGCTTTGAAGGGGAAAAGGAAGTGGTCAGATTCCTAGTAAAATAAAATACCCAGGATAAGTATTCTAGAATGCAGAAACATGCTTTACATAGGGCCAGATGCAAAAAAAACCAACCCCCCCCCCCAAAAAAAACGAACAAACAAAAAAAATACCAAAAAAACCCCACAACTGACCAAAACACAGAAAACAAAACCAATCTAACACTGCTCATGCAGGAGACAGGTGTGGGCCAAAGCTCTATACTATGCATCCTTATGCAATCTATGCATCACTTGAGAATGGGGGTTATTCGGATACCACTAGTCCCACAACTTTCCCAACAGCTGCTTTGTATAACTCCTAGTCTAGTTTTCTGTGTCTGACACTTGCTCATTATTAATACGGTTTGTATTTCTTTCTGAAATGCATTTATCGTCTTTGTGAGGTGTCTTTTTATTGGATTTTTGTCTTGCTTTCTACTTCTTATTCTCTCTTTTGTCTCATTTTTATGCCTTTTTTATTTCCTTTCTTCCTTCCACCACTCTCTCGTCAACTGTCTTAAGTACCTTCTGGCTGTATCGAAGAATCCCTTTCTATTAGCTGTTCAATTCTCTCAATCATCTTTCCCTATGAAAATTTGTGGAGTAAGCACAAATTCTAGCAAAGATAAAGTCCTTTATAACCTTGCTATTACACCTGCAATGCAGTCTTGAAAGAAGTATTTCTGTGAAGTGAATGGAGCTGACTACCACAGCTTATCATAAGCTTGTTGATAGACTGTAAAGCTCCTTGTGACATGCTCAATTAAAAAGTGTGTGTAAGGTCAATCTGCATTATATTCTTATCTTGGCAGTAATTAATTTGTGGTGCAACAAAAGGACCCCTACTGATCACAGCTATTGAACTTTGTGGTGAAGTTATGAAACACACATATTGCTGCAAGCTATATTTCATATGGGAAAAGGACTCTGATCCAATGCTCAGTTTAATAGCTATCACAGATCCACACAGCTCAAGGGAAGTATTAATAGAGTGAATATTTGTGTGTTGTCAGCAGGTGTCATTGAACCTGGAACCTTTGGAGCTTAGTGCATGAGCCTCTACTGCATGAGCTAAAAGCCACATGCCCCTTAGCTAAGGCTATAGAGCAGACTCATTACTCTCTCTAAGAGGTCTTGGTGCCACTAGATGGGACAGAGCACCACACCCAGGTCGTGTGTGGGTTACATATGCATGCACGCACTGTGTGTGTGTGTGTGTGTTCACATGTGCGCAGTGTGCTCATGTGTGTGTTTGGTATTTGCATGTGTCTGCGGTGGGGATTCAGAGGGGTCGGGCAACTTTTACATCACGGTCACCCCAGCCAGGAGACACCAATGTAGATCAGGAATAACACCACTGAAGCCACTCAAGGGCATTACACCAGTTTAAATATTTAAAGAGATTGATCATTTTCAGGCCAATGACTCTAGCCCAATGGTGGACTTGTGTGAGATTTAGACCGGGGAATGAGCGATAGCCCTGCTCAATGGCAACAACCAAGGAAATCTAAGTGTTTGAGGCTAGCTAGACTGGGTTTGAACACCATACTGTCTGCTAACGTTCTATGCTCCGCTTAGAAATTAATTTAATTTAGAAGCTAGGGATTGTAGAAAACTAATAAAGGAAGCAAAGGGACACAAGAAAAAAAATCTATTACCAGAAGAATTAAGGAAAATAAGTAGGAGGTCCCCCCCCCATATATTAAAAACAAAAATAATCCTAAGAAAAGTACTGGCCCAGTTCCTAGATGGAAATGGTAGCATCTTCAATAAATAATAATATTAATAATAACAACAACAAAGCAGAAAAGGAAAAAGGGTTCAATAAATATTGCTGTTCTGAATTTGGGGAAAAAACACGATTTACTCTTCTCATAATGATGAAGATATTCTTTACATTTCAGTAGTAACTTATGAGGTTGTTAAACAGGAGCCGCTAAAGTTAGCCATTTTTAAATTAGCACATCAACAGAGAATTAACATTCAAGAGTTTTAAAGGAGCTGGCCAATTAGCTTACTAAATCATTAATGTTGATTTTAAGTAAGTCTTGTAACACTTGGGAAATACCAAGAGAGTGGAAGAAAGCTAAAAAGGGTAAATGGGATTGTCACAGATGTTGCAACTTTATGCAATATTTTTGGGAACCATATTATGTTAACTGTATGAATGAATTATTTAACACTGTGGGCCAAGGATTGTGCAACTCTATGAAAGAGTCGCCAGAGCTCCATCAAGAACTAAAACCAGCAGTGGACAACTAAGGTGAATCACATAGGTTACTTCCACAGAAATAGCAATTACTGGGGATGGTTGCATATATTGGCTCAAACTATTTTTTTCCAAAAAGCAACATACAAAGAAAGATTGCTCGATATTAAAAAAAGCTGGGTTTAAACTGACTCGGGACCTTCTCTCTGATCGAGCAAACAGACAATCCATTCCATCTGTCCAAGGGCCTCATTAAATGCAGAAGGGTTGAAAAGACATTGGCCTCCTACAGCCCCATAACAGTGATGGGTGATCTCTGGTAAGCTTTTAGCTTGAGTATAGGAACTTTCATTTTTTTTAAACCTGTTTTCTCTATAATGCTTTTATCTTTAGAATAAAGATGCTTGCTTAGAAAAAAAAGCAATCTCGTGTCCTGTAATGGCTGGCAATACACTCTTCATAGCACTCAGAGAGCAAAACATGGGAGCTAGCATTTAGCTAGACTGGCTTGTTGGAAAGATCACTATGTATGGCAGGAAGCTGTGCATCCTTAAAATCCTGGTCAGGAGGGAGAGAGGAATAGGTCTTTGCCCAAGAGAGGTGAGAGCTCGGAGCCAGAAACCTTAAGTGGGTGTCCTCAAGAGACTACGGAGGGGGGAATATAGGTGTAACTACCCTGAAACTGACAGGAATTACCGAGTTAATTATAGGCCTGGCAGTCTGACACTGGTCCCAGGCAGAAAATGGAGCAGCTGATACAGGACTCCATTAATAAAGGATCAGTGACAATCAGGGTAGGTTTATGGAAGTTAGATCCTGTCACACTAACTTAATACACATTTTTGATGAGATTACAATTTAGTTAATAGAGGTAACAGTGTTAATATAAGACTTCTGTAAGGCATTTGACTTGGTCTCACATGACATTTTGCTTAAAAAAAACCACAAGAACGATACAAAATTAACATGACAAACATTAAATTGATTAAAAATGGATTGACTGAGAGGTCTCAAAATGTATTTCTCAATGGGGAATCATCATCAAGTGAGTGTGTTTCTATTGAGATCCCTCAGGAATTGGTTCATGGCCCTATGATCTTTATTTTTTTTTAATCAATAACCTGGAAGAGACCATAAATCATCATTGATAAAGTCTGCAAGGGGCACAAAGACTGGGGAGTGTTAAATAATGAAGAGGCCAGGTCATAAATACAGAGTGATCTGGAGTGCTTGGGCACAAGTGAACACTATATGTTTTAGTAGTATGTAAATACATACATCTAGGAACAAAGAATGTAGGACATCCTTACAAGATCGGAGGGGGGAGGAGCTCTATACTGGGAACCAGTGACTCTTGGAAAATATTTGGGGGTTGTGTTGAATAATCAGCTGAACGGGAGCTCCCAGTGCAACACTGTAGCCAAAAGGGCTAATGAGATCCTTGGATACATAAACAGGGGAATCTTTAGTAGCAATAGAGAGGGTTATTCTGCCTCTGAATTTGGCACTGGTGTGACCACCTCCTGAAATACTGTGTCCAGTTCTGGTGTCCACAATACAAGAAAGATGTTGATAAACTGGAGAAGGTTCAGAGAAGAGCCACAAGAGTAATTAAAGGTTTAGAAAACATGCTTTATAGGGATAGACTCATGGAGCTCAGTCTATTTAGCTTAACAAAGAGAAGGTTAAGGGGTCACTTGATCACAGTCTGTAAGTACATGGGGAACAAATATTTCATAATGGGTTCTTCAGTCTAGCAGACAAAGGTATAACGAGATGCAAAGGTTGGAAGGTGAAGCTAGACAAATTCAGCCTGGAAATAAAGCATTAAAAGTTTAACCATGAGGATAATTAATTATTGGAACAAGTTACGAAGGGTCATGGTGGATTCTCCATTCCTGGCAATTTTAAAATCAAGATTGGATTTTATTTTTTTAATTCAAAAGAAATTATTTTGGGTAAGTTCTCTGGCCCATGTTCTAAGAACACAAGACTGGCCATATTGGGTCAGATCAATCGTCCATCTAGCTCAGTATTTGTCTTCTGACAGTGGCTGGTGCTAGATGCTTCAGAGGAGTGAATAGAACAGCACAATTTACTGAGCAATTCATCCTCTATTGTCCAGTCCCAGCTTCTAGCAGTCAGAAGTTTAGGGACACCCAGAGCATGAGGCTGCATCCCTGATCATCTTGGCTAATAGCCATTGAGGGACCTATGGTCCATGAACTTATCTAATTCTTTTTTTCCCCAGTTATACTTTTGGCCTTCACAATATCCCCTGACAACAAGTTCCACAGGCTGACTGCATTATTTGAAGTACTTCCTTATGTCTATTTTAAACCTGTTGTATACAGGAGGTCAAACCAGATAATCACAATGATCCTTTCTGGCTTTGAAATTTATGAATCTATTACTCCATGAGGCATGGTATAAAATACATTGTCATGGAGTCCTCTAATAATCATGTACTGGTGTACATTCTTGTAAATAAAGTTGATATTCTGTGTCTATGTCAATCATCTCTATCTCAGAAAGGAAATAACATCCTCAGGGGGTTCAAAGGTTCCTGACAATTCAAAAGCCATGACAATTTGTTATTTGACTGTTACTTTCAGGAGATAACAGCTCCATTTATATACAATAAAGCTATTTTTTAAACATAGCAATGTAGGTGTAATAATGTAACCACTGATAGAGTTAATTTGTAAAATGTATCAAGATTACTTGCAGTAAACAGTGATTTATAAATTGAGTTTTTTGAATGCATGGCAACTGTACTATAATTTAAAAGGCCCGATTCTCCTCTTTTATACTGGTATAAATCAGGAATAACACCACTGAATACGTGCCAAAGTGTTTTGGGTTGTTTTTCTTTGGCAGGGGAAGGGGAGCGGTTTGTGGCTTTGTTTGGTTTAACTTTATGGAATGCATTTTCAGGACACAACCCTATTGTATTCAAACTCCAAGCTTCTCAAATTCCAAGCAATCTAGAAGCCAGAGCATCTCAGACAGAAAGACATTTCCCAAACAAGTTTATTCTTAACCTGTCTAAGCCCAATGTGTATTTCCAGACCCTATGCACCTTATTTAAGTCTTTCCATAAGTCGGGGTACTGTATTTCAAACTCATATTGTCCTGAACCAAGGGCAGTTCAGACAGTTGTTTAAAAAAAATCCAGACAGTTGTTTAAAAAACTCAAGCTGCCTCAAACTTGAGCTAACCCCTTTACTTAAGTATTGACTTCAAATCTAACAATGACCATCCCAAATAAAACTTTTAGGAGCAGCTCCTCTCTGAAGAGTAACGATGCAAAATGGCCACTCTGCTGTCAGACTGCACTTGACATATCTGCTGAATTACTGATTAAAATACATTCTAACTACTTTTAACTCCTGTAGCTTCTGTTGATCCAATACAGATTTGGGAGCAGTATCAACAAAATCATGAACTTAATTCTGATTGCAATGTGTGTGTGTGTGTGATTTCTGTGTTTCCCAAGTTTTAGAGCCCATGTAATTTTTAGAACTAGCAGTTACATAAACTTCTGCTTATTGGGCTTACAAAATCCTTGACATTGTCCTGGCTCCAAGCTGAGAAATTATTATTAATTATTATTAATTATTATTATTATTAACAGTCATAGTTTGTATCTTTTAAGAAAAAAGATGGATAACAGGCATGAGGTTAATACATTATACTACATTATTTTTTATTTACAAATTTCCTATAGATGGCTTTGAACAGAATGGATTTTAAAAGCAAAAAATACAGCACAGCCCTTATCAAGTCTTCTTGGGTAATTTTCAGAGCTTTTTCTTTTCCAGTATGGCTCATAATTACATCTCTCTCTCTCTAAATACAACTATGCACTACTGAATGCTTTTTATTCCTTAACATTTGCCCACAGCTTCAAAACTGTGCTTGAAAACCAGTCCCAAATTAATGGACATATGGTTTCAGATACGAGGCTCAGCCAGGCAGATCACTTCCACTACTAGGTCTGGGAAATAGGACAGCATGGGTTGCCATACAGCAAAAAAGTGCCACCAAACAGGTTTGGAACCTATTTTATTTCAACAGAGCACTTTTTCCTTTTAGAGAAATTGGTGTCTATAATGTCTTCATTTCCACTTACACCATTTTTTCCTTCCGGTTATGATTGACCACAATATTTTCAGTCATTTTATACCAGCTCTATCCCCTCTTTGGATGTATGTAAGCCCTGTTTGCTTGGAGTGACACTCTGTCCCCCTCTAGTGGCGGCTATGCCAGCTAGAGATTGATGGACCTGCTACAGCCTTAGCTAAGAGAGGTGTGTTTCAGCTCTGGCAGTCAAGGCTTGTGCCTTTAGCTCAAGAGGTCCCAGGTTTGACACCCATTGCCCATGCCCGTGTGGGTTGGTGTTACATAGATATAGATACACACACAGAGATAAATCTGGTGGCAAATAACCAAATTCTCTGAAAGAAAAAAAAATGCTCTTAGCTCAAGAAATATTCCCTAGACATTGAGAATCATGCCCATTATCACCCAGTTACTAATCTTCCTTCTTTGGAAGAGATTATTGAGAAGGTTATAGTGAGACAATGCTAATTATACATCTGAAGCCCTCAGATTTTATTGACTCATGTCATTCTGGTTTTAGAATTGGAATGGAATGATACAGCATTGAAACTGCACTGGCCTCAGTCAATATTCTCTCTAATCTATCCTACATTTCTACCTACCGGGCTCCCATTACCTCAGATATACAGACCTTCCAAGTATTTAGCAAGATAGCTAAATATTGTGAGATAGGAAATTATTGTCCCCAACTTACTGATGGGGAACTGAAAGACACAAAGCCTGACGGTATGTCTAACTGCAATGAAACACCCACACCTGTCCCATGTCAGCTGACTCAGCCTCATGGGGCTTGGCCTATGGGGCTGTTTAATTGTGGTGTAGACATTCAGGCTCAAGCTGGAGACAGACTCTGGGACCATATGAAGGGGGGAGAGTCATAGAGCCTGGTTTCCAACCCGAGCCTGAACATCTACACTGCAATTACACAGCCCCATAGCGTGAGCTCTGCAAGACCGAGTCAGCTGACACAGGCCAGTTGTGGGTATTTAATTGCAAGGTAGACTTAGCCTGAATTACTTGCCAAAGATCAGACAGGAAGTATATGGTAGAATTAAGCCCACATGTCTTTGAGTCCCACAACAGTGTCCAGATGAGTGATGGGCAACCTGTGGCCCATGGGCTGCAAGCAGCCCCTCAAGGTAATCTGATTGTGGGCCACAAGACATTTTGCAGACATTGACCATCTGCAGGCACAGCCCCCTGCAGCTCCCAGTGGCCCTGGTTCACCGTTCCTGGCCAGTGGGAGCTTCGGGAACATGCCAGAAACCTCAACTATATTGTACATAATAGAGTATGACCAAAAATACATAAGCAGTTTGAGCCAAGGTTGATCTTTAAAATGTGAGACCCCTTTGAATTCAACTACCTATTTAAAAGATGATCAGAAGACCCTCTGCTTATTTTTAGCCCCTGGGCATGGTAATTTGACTCAGTACATAAAACTGTATATAGCACTTTTCATCTCAGATCTCAAAGCATTTTACAAAGGGGGAAATTGAGGCACAAAACAGTAAACTAATTTGCCCAAGGACAAACAGTGAGTCAGTAGCAAGGCCTGAAAAAAGAAAACTATTGTTTCCTAACTTTCTGTAGCTCTCAATCTGCTCTCCACATTTCCTCTGTATAATCTAGAGAAGACTCTATTCCTGCAGAAAGACTTAGAGCGTGCACCAAGTCAACTTCCAGCAACCTTAACTGAGAAGTTCATTAACATGCTGTGACTTTTCTGTAGCAGGCTGTTCTCATAACTGCAGCAAAATAGACTGTAGACTAATCAATATAATAAGGGAACCAAATACAAATTTACAATATGCCAAAGAAAGAAGAACTCGCATGTTAGTCAGCTGGGGAAAAAAGCTTCTTTGCAGGTGGAGGACAGAGAGCAGCATGCCCAGGCCTCATGCAGCTTTCCTCCCTAATGGGGGCTGCTCCTCAGCCAGATGATCAAGATCCCCTTTATGTACAGTAGGGGCATGCAAACAACTTATTTTCTTACCTGAATGCTACTATGGCTGGCCAGCTCCCACCACCACTTTAGATATTCAAATACTATGGTGAATGGGGTCATAAAAGTATCCCTAGACAGACCCCTGTCTCATTCAGCAACTAGAAGAGGAAGTGGCACCCAGAATAGTTTAACCCTTATATCTCTGAATCTATTTTTACTAGCTATTGCATAATCAGAAATAAAATACATGCTATAATCTAAATTTTCAAAATATTTTAGTTGCCAACATTTCAAAGCCACTGACTCATACCAATTTATTCGTATGGCAACATTTTGACTGTGCACCATTTAGATCAGATGTCAGCTTTAAATAATTTAATAAAACAGAAATGATTAACAAATGAGAAAGGATTAATAAGAAAGATACAGAGAACTCTGTTAGAAATACAGCATAAGAGTATTTTCATTCACTACAGTTCTGCATTTGGGTCAGAGAACGGATTTTTTTTTTTCACTTTCTGTTTTGTTTTGTTTTATAGAAAACTATAAGGTTCTGGGGTGATTTCCATTAGTAGGTGAAGAAAGCCCCATTGATTCATCACTTCATTATTAACAGCCAGATTTGTTATCTCAGATGTGTGGTACATGTTTCCACATAGCTTGAAAAGAAAGAATGTTAGCAGATTTATCAGGATTCAAGAAGATGTGTTTTACAAATGTGAAATTAAAATTTGGACTTTAAACATTATTTTGAGGGATAATACATTACTAATTAGAATCAAATGCTTCCCTGATTTATGATGACATTTTCATGACTAACTTAAAATTTACTCTCAGTTGTACATTTGTAAATCTAGAGTAACTCCACTAAGATCAAGAGATTTACTTGGGCTTTACAGTGGTATAAATGGGAGCAGTTTCTCCCAATGGGGTTGCATATGGTTTAAGTCAGGACAGAGTTTGTGGCTCGGGGTTCATTTTAATTAAAATTAAAATAACTACGCAAAAATTACAGGTTTCAGAGTAACAGCCGTGTGAGTCTGTATTCGCAAAAAGAAAAGGAGTACTTGTGGCACCTTAGAGACTAACCAATTTATTTGAGCATTAGCTTTCGTGAGCTACAGCTCACTTCATCGGATGCATACCGTGGAAACTGCAGCAGACATTATATACACACAGAGATCATGAAACAATACCTCCTCCCACCCCACTGTCCTGCTGGTAATAGCTTATCTAAAGTGATCATCAAGTTGGGCCATTTCCAGCACAAATCCAGGTTCTCTCACCCTCCACCCCCCCCCCCACACACACAAACTCACTCTCCTCTGGTAATAGCCCATCCAAAGTGACAACTCTCTTCAGAGTGAGTTTGTGTGTGGGGGGGTGGAGGGTGAGAAAACCTGGATTTGTGCTGGAAATGTCCCAACTTGATGATCACTTTAGATAAGCTATTACCAGCAGGACAGTGGGGTGGGAGGAGGTATTGTTTCATGATCTCTGTGTGTATATAATGTCTGCTGCAGTTTCCACGGTATGCATCCGATGAAGTGAGCTGTAGCTCACGAAAGCTCATGCTCAAATAAATTGGTTAGTCTAAGGTGCCACAAGTACTCCTTTTCTTTTTACGCAAAAATTGACAGCTTCTGCAGAGAAGAGCAAGGAAACCATTTTATTCTTCTGTCAATTGTTAATTGTTCTCAGATAGGAATACTATAGCCTAAAGTACCTTTGGCTACAAGGCACCAACAGGGTGTTTTATGTGTAAACATTAATTCACAATATCTACCTGTACAGAGAAAACACATCCCATATACTACTAATTTAAGAGTGAGAAAGAGATAACAATTACTGCTGCTACTAGTACCAATCACTAACCTGTGACAGGAATTGAAAGCTTTTCATGGGCACCAGTGTAACTAGCTGTAGCCTTAGAAATTATTGCTAGCTTGAAAGAGAGAGATGGGCAGCGAGTGATGGAAGAAATAAATCCACAGAACAGCTTCATATGTTTAAGTCTTTCAATGGTCCTGGAGCTCTTAACAAAACAAAAAACATAGTCCTAAAACTCAGGAGTCTGTACATTAATGAATATTTCTGACAGGAAATTTCTCTCAAGTCTCTGAAAGCTGCACATCAAATTATTAATTAAATTAAATTGCCTAATTAAATTAATGGCCTAATTTAAAGCCTATTGAAATCATCAGATCAGGCCCTGGAAAAATAAAGGTGAGAAAAATTGTCTCTTACAGCATAAAGAACAGGAAAAAAGTCTTATTGTTTCTGTTTAAGAGGGGTAAAAGAGTAACTATATATTAAGGAGTGACACCTGTACCAACAACGCTGTAAAATGTAAACAAAACAATCCAGTCGTACAGAAAAAAGCTGAATCTCAGAAATCCATTCTGAAATCCACTGAAGATTAAGGACAGCAGCACTAGAAGTCTCGGCCATTGGAGAAATACAGCACAAAATTGCACAAGTTTCATCTCAGGAAACCTTCCCAAATGGAACTGTGTGGGAAAAGGGGGTTGTCCAAGCAAAGCGGAGAAGCAGAAAATCTGGGAGACAGATGCGGTCATAAATCAGTGACCAGACAGGGATACAGTGCTAAGCCTGGGAATCTATTAAAGGTTGTCTACTATTTACAACATCGTTTGAAAACCATGTATTGGTAGGAGATTACAATAGCTTATATTTTAGCTCTTCAATATCTCTCTTAAGAGTCAGATATGGGTTGTAATAAAATATATTTAAGATATTTTCATATAGGAATACAATATGTATTTTAACTTGTTTTTTATTGCCGGTGTTAAAATACAACTCGTATTGTCAGGTATGGCAAGGTACCTTCTTGGTCTCATCATCCTCTGCTGTTTTTTATTTTTTTTTTTTTGCCTTGGTGAGACAGGCTTGGGGTAAAACAGTCCCTCTTGGCTGCATGGGGTAGTCCATCCTTCTCTCAGCCAGTGTTTTGGGCCTGTTTTTCTCCTTTATGGGAGGGAATGCAGCCTCCCCTCCTGGAGAAGCTTGCTCCCTTACTGCTACTGCCAACTTGAGTCCTTCCCTCTCCGCTCCTCCTCTTCTCCCAACAGGGGAGGGTTTAAAAAGGTCTCAGGGAGCTCTTAGTTGGAATCAGCTGATCCTAATTGACCTCAGGTAACCCCTTCTCAGCTGAACCTGATTGTCCTGTAATCACCCCTCCTCAGTTGATAGGGAGGAGGGTCTTTTAACCTTCTGGACTGTTTTCTACCCCTCCCCCTTGCAGCTGTTTGTCCTGAGTTTATCACACAGGTTAACAATTACATGGATATGGGTACAATGTCTTGTTTCAATATATTTTAAACATTAATTATAAAGAACTCAAACAATATTACACAAACAGAAAAGTACAACATAGTAACTGTGCCATTTTAGACTCACAATCAGCTGAAGTTAGTCGATTCATCTTTAGTTGTTTGGTTATTTAGTTTGGGTATTTGAGGTCTGGGGAGGAGAGGGGAAAGGAATATCTTTATACCACAATTAACTGCTATCACATTAATCATAATTAGAGTGTCTAATCCAAAGACCACTGAAGTCTATAGAAAGACTCTAGTAAAATTTAGTGGGCTTTGAATCAAGCCGCCAGCCCAGTAATGAAACAATATATTATAGACAGATTTAAATTATGTTCTGGAAGTCAGGAAAGCAAACTTTTTTAAAAGAAATCTTAGAAAGGCCATCTTCCAACTCCTTGAATGATGCCTTCACTTTGAAAACCATATCTCTCTCTACCATAAATTACTTTTTAGTTGCAATGAAGGCAATGTAAACTGAAGAAAAGCTTTTTGATTAATTTTAATTCATCTGTCTGGACCTGGATTATATAGTGCATGTCTGAGTCAAAACAGATATTTGTTCCTTTCTCTTTTTATTTCATTTGTTTGCAGGGCCCGATTTGTGCTTCATGCAGACTCTTATGGCCTGAAGGGAGTATTCCTGATATTTATTTGGGATATTCAAGATCAGAATGAGTTCCAGAGTAACCTGTCTCAGCCAGATGACAAGGAAAATGTGATATGGACAATCCCTTCATGTTTGTGTGCTACATTTGGATACATCATTGTAAAACCATTCTCAGTAAATAGTGTCATCCTCAGATTCATGGCTTGGGACCTTTGGCATCAGGTTTTTAATTACATCATGGATTCTGACCCTCTGTCTTAGATAGGATGTCCCAAAATCCTAATGTTGCAGTAGCACTGTTTACTTTTCAAACACTCTCATTTTCCTGAAGTGCCTGCACGCACAGAGTTTTCAGTCCATGCTGCTTTTCTTACACTTTTTTTCCACTCTTTGTTATTTACGTTTCAGTGGACACTCCTTGCAGTTTCATCCCCTCAGTTTTATTTCACTTGGTCTCAAAGGAGTCCATGGAAATTTTAAAGTTATTTAGTTTAAAATGAAGAGATTCCAGAAGTTCTGTTACTGAAAGTGCCCATAAGGTGTTAGAAAATGAAGAGGTCACTCTGGGCCTAAAGCAGGATGCCATACCTACAACTTGCACTCCCCAGGTATGAGGTGCAAAGTCTTGTGCACATAAGGCATTGGAAAATTCAGAGGCCAACCTAGGCTTAAAAGAAGACTTCAGACCCATGGCAAAGTCATGTCTATCACCCTTAAAATTAAGACATTTAGGCATTTTTGTTCTTTGACTACATTAGACTTGTAAAATGTGAAGAGATTGTGAGTTTCAAAGGCTCAAACTCATTTTGCCCCCTCTAGTTCAGGAGTCCAGATACTGACTGGAAAAAAAGATGATTTAATAAGGATACCAATGTCAACCTGAGAAGCAATTTAGCACTGCGGGGATGTGGTTGCTTAACTGTATATCATACATGAAGCAGTAACACAGAACACTCTCTAAAGGAACATGTAGAACAAAAACCCCACTCCAAAATTTTGTTGAAAATGTGCCTGGAATCTAGAAATCAGGACAGTAGGCATTTATCATTCTCAAGCTTCCTCACAGGAAATGCTACTATGCCAGCACATCTCATCTCCCTTGTCTTCTTTTCCACCCCCACAGCAATTGCCTCTGGTCTGGCCTGTGCTTCTATTGTCCTCAGACACCATGGCAAATGGAACAATACAAAAACAGGATGACCTCCCATTCTTTCCCCCTTCCCAGCAATGCAACATAATACTAACCTAGAACTGCTACAGTAACGGTGATTGCGTGTAAATGTCTGCGGCATGCTTTAGAAGTATTCTACAAAATAATTAATGGTTGTATTTTTGTTAATTACTTAAGGTAAAATATATGTGTGTGTGTGTGTTAGAGTCATCATTTGAATGTCATGATATGGTCTTTTAGGATAACTTTACCAATATTAAATTTATCCTTGATTTGAATTGGAATAGACAGAACAGTAACTGATACAGTATTTGCCCAGACCCCTGCAGTGACAACTGAATATGTCAAAGCCACATTTACTTGGGTTTTATGAGAGTAATTAAAATTATTTGTAGGAGAATTATTTGTGGAAACTTAAGAGATATTATATAAAATAAACAGAATGGGAACAGAGGAAGTAAAGTTTTCTCTAAGAAAAGGAAAGAAAATGCATATCTGAGTAAATCTTTCAGTCTTCAAGAGTCTTGAAATCTCTGTTCACACTTTCCTTAGATATTTTTTATTAGTTTGAGGTTAAATAAGCATAACAAAGCATGCATATTATGTTTGATGCTTTCTGCAGTACATCCATCTGCTTGAAACAAGGCATGTCTAGCCTCAAACTACGAAAAGTAGATACAAGTTACTGAGTCAGGATTTCCGGTCTTACAGTAATGACAGTCTGGACTTGATTTATCTTATTATAAAAATAGCCTGGCCCTCAAAAGATTAAACTCACAGAGACCTAGATGTTTTTCCCATTAAAGACAAAGGTAAAATCCTCAGTTTTCAAGCACAATGGGACACAGAGAGGGTACCAGTTACAGACTCTTGGTCTGATCCAGCTCCCACTGAAGACAATGGACCATTTACACACATTACACCCAAACAAATAACCTATATTAAAAGTGCACTGTTACGATTGCGAAGTCAAGTACCCAAAAGTTAGAAAATGCCAGAATTAAGGTAGCCTGTGCAAATTTATCCTGGCCTCCTTGTGCATATGCATTATGATTCAGTCTTTAATTACATCATCATCATGCTCTTTTTTTCCTCACATACCCATGCGTCTTTCAGTGAACAGACTGAATGGTGCTCATTTAATGAGCAGCTATTCAATATTTTGTTTTCTCCTTATTGTTCAAAGCGTGGCCCCAAGCTTTCTTTACTGCAGGCTCTTCAAACTCTGCACTGAAGATAGAACTATTAATTTTGTCATGGGCTTTTCTATGGCACTCATCAATACACTACTCAAATGCTTCACAGACATTAATTAATTTAGCTTCTTCAAAATGTGAAGTTAGGGGTGGTATTATTCCCATTTCACAGATGGGCAGATGAGACACAGAGAGATTAAGTTCAAAAGCACCCATTACTTTTGGAGCTGACTCTGAGACACTTAGAATTGTATTGCTTCAGAGTACTTAGCACTATATAGCACTTTATATATGCAAGCTCAGCTCCCATTGACTTCAGCTGCAGATGTGCATGCTCATCAATTCTGCAAATCAAGCCCAGGGTTTCAAGCTGAGCACCCAGAAAATAAGGAACATGCAATCAATGACCACCTCCAAAAATCTGGTTTAAGTGACTGTTTTAGCATCACACAGAAATTCTGTGATAGAGACAGAGATAGAATCCAGTTCTCCAGGGCAGCATTCAACTCCCTAACCATGAGGACCTTTCTTCTCTTCCTGAAATCACCTGCTTCATTTACTACACATCTTCCACTTTCTACAACAAATGAGATAGGGGTCCTACAGACAACAGGCTCCTACATTACATAATCTTCATTCATCCCCCAAAATGGGTTTATCATGTGAAGTGAATAAGGTAAGGATCCCATGGGAGAAAAAGATTATGTGATTGCGTAATTAAAGACAAATGTAATGTTTATGTAGAAAGGGGCTGAATTAAGGTTTCTCACAGTCTGCCATCCTCAATCCCTTCCCTTGTTCTCTACCCTGCCCAGTCAGTCCCAATTCTCCACCCCCATGCCAGCTCCATGTCAAATCTATCTCTCCTCCCTCTCACCCCTGCTCCCTCCACTAGTGCCTAGACTCAGTCTCCCCTGGCCCCAGCCCCTCATCTGATTTTAGTGCCCCCCAGACAACTGGGTCCTAGTCCCCCAATGCCAATTCCTTCACTGGATTCCCCCAGCCCCAGTCCCCTTGACTAACCAGTCCTTGTCTGCACTCCACCTCCCTCACTACTCCCAGACTTCCCCCTCAAATCCTAGTCCCAGGTTTTTTTCCCTCCAGTCCATCTCACCAGATTCTTTGTCCTAATCTATTCCTTTTCCCCTGCCCCGGTCCAGCTTTTGGCCTCTCTGCACTGGACTCAGCTTGCTTCCTCCTCCATACTATCTGGGTGCCAGTAGGAAGCCATTGAGAACACTGGAGAGACAGACTCCCTGCTTTCAGTTCTAGTGCCCAGCCCCACCATGGCCTAGAGGAACTTGGAGCAGCCATTGCAGGAAAAGTTTGGCTTCATCCAGCCCTTGGCTGGAGTATGCTCATGTGCTTTGTAGGAATGGCACATGCACAGTCTAGTCAGTGCTAGTAGCTGTTAGAGATTTGAGCATGCACATAAGCTTTCGTGAGCTACAGCGCACTTCATCGGATGAATCGCATGCATCCGATGAAGTGAGCTGTAGCTCACGAAACCTTATGCTCAGATAAATTGGTTAGTCTCTAAGGTGCCACAAGTACTCCTTTTCTTTTAGCAAATACAGACTAACACGGCTGCTACTCTGAAACCTGAGCGTGCACAGTGAGCACAGAAACTTGGAGGACTTTAGCTGCTAATATCTAAGAAGTCTCTATTGAACTTTTCAAAGGCTTATAAGTTGGATAAATTTCTGTGGATTTTCACAAGGATAGAAAAAGCCATATTCCTGACACAAGGGCAACTCCCTGCCAAATTTCAAGTCCCTACTCCAAAGCTTGGGAACACCAGAACATAGCAAAGAAAAATCTGAAGATTTTATTTTTAACATGGACAAAATACTTTATTTTCCCCTATGCTAGTTCTTGGAAATAGCTGAACAGTTTTCACTGAGATAGATAGATAGATAGATGATACAAAATTCAGCCTAATGCAGACACTTCCATGTAAAATTTCAGCCAAAACTGTTCAAGTTTGGCAAAATTATAAACAACTAAAAACAAGGTATTATAGTGGGAAGTGTGAGATAACCTTAATATCAGATGGTGCTACCAGCTCTGCATATAGTATAGTAGATAAAAGAATAATTATTGTTTAATTTCTCTGTATACTATATGTATAATGCAGTATACCTCTTTCTCTCCTTTACTTTGAAGACCATTGTGGCATTACACCCTTTTTATTAACTATTTTCTAAATCTCTCTGTTCATATCTATTGCACAATCTATAAATGGAATCAAATTCTATTGTAGTTCAGTGTAGGCTACAATTTTGCTCTGGCTATCTCATCAGTTGCAGCCATTGGAGTCATTGAGTTATGCACATGCAGTTCATTGACCAACCTCTTTTACAGCTACATCACAGAATACAGAGCTGTACACAACTGACAGTGAAAGTGTGAGCATCCTGTTCTAATAATAAACATTTAATTTAACTAAAAAATACTCAGTATCATGTGAATAATTAAACATACAATTTACATTGCCACTGATTAAAATGACTAGCCAGCTAAAATATGTTAATAATCCTATTGGATACTCAAAATCTGCATTTCAAGAAATAGCAAAAGTAGAGTAAAAGCTCGTATTTTTTGTTTGTTAATTATACCCTAAGAGAAACTATGCTGTCATCATCTGTTTTATTCAAGAAGCATTAGACAATCAAAGAAAGTACATTAGAACCTGAAATTATCTCCCTTTCTCACTCACTCTTTTTTATTTATTTTAACTAAAAGCAGGAATTTAATCTTCATTTTGAATTGAGAATACCGAGTATCTACCCCAATTGTACAATATATAGTCTGAGAAAAAACACTGGATTTTCTCAAAATTTGCAATTCGTTGATGAGTCTGTGAATTAAAATTAATTAAAGTTGGACAATTTAAGGAATATATGATGTAAGCCTCACCTATTTTTGGTGTCCTTATCACTAAGAGGATTGTGTGCAGAGAGGAACAGCGGTATGCAAGAGCCTTGGGCTGGAGGAGAAGTTGAGTGTTGAAGTCATAATATTTCATGGACGCCTCACAGCACTAAGAGCCTCAGCATTTATGGTGGGAGTGCAGAGAAGTGAATCTCTGTTCATATGAACTCCTCTAATTCATCAGTGTGAAGCTCCACTCTGATAGAGTATCTGACAGAGTCAGAGGGGAGATCCTTTCTGCAATACTTTGCCGCTACCTGTCTCCCAGCTCAAGCACATTTATCCCACCTCACTCCACACACAGGCCCAATTCCCCCATTCTCTGTGCTCAGCCTCATGCTCCCTCTCTCTTTAGCCATATGCTCCTCCACTGACTAGCTAAATGACCAAGCACACCATTCTCCCCCCCCATGCTCCTGCACAACATATTACCCCAAACACCAACTAAGAAAGTGTGATTAAGGATTGAGAAGGAAGGCTGCCTATGGGTGTGTATGGGAGCGTGGTGGAGCAGGGCTGTGTGAGTTAAACAGTGGAGGCAATATGTTGTGGGCTGTGGGAGAACCAGGTTCATTTGTGTGGGGGAGAAGGATAATCAGGACATTGTGTGGGGAGCCACATGGCTGTAAAAAGAGCATGAGACTGAGCAGTGACAGGAACTTCCCACCACAGAAGCCTCTTCCACCCAACCTCTGTCAGTCACACACATCATATTCACCTCGCCCACCAGCTACTCAGCTACTACAAGATATTAGTGTGTATGTACATGCACATACATATCGATGAATATTCTTACAACAAAGTGAGTGGGATTATTATCCAATATACAGAGCCTAAGTTAAGCATAGTTAAGGAGTGCCAACGCTGCTGAAGCAAATGATACTACTGGATCCAGTCCTCCAATAATTATCAGACTTAGTATTCTTAGACTTTCTTTGAAGTCTGGTAGTTTTGTCTTAGTAAGTAGATCAGGTCTCATAACTAATAGTTTGTCACAGTAAAGATTTGGAAAACAATTGCTTGGAAAAATTAGGAAAAAACCCAAACCAAAGTTACATTATTTCTTTGGTTTAACCATCAAAAAAAGTAGTAACATTGGAGTAACAGTTTAAAACCACAATCACATTGCCTGATTGTTAAACCCAGTAGATGAAGCGGTGCAAGAAGGCAAGCAGGAGAGAAACATTGCTCTTTCTTCAGCACCTCAGCCAATCCAAAGGCAGCAGGATCGCTGCACAGATCTTTCTGAAAGCAGTTATGCTAGCTCCCGTTCCTTCTTCCATGGATCAGAGAAGGGTGGAATCACCTCCACCTCCTCTGTTGCAAGCCACTGGCCCTAATTATGAGCATTCTTGCTGTCTCTCAGCTACCTTTGAACCCATGTCAACATAGCAAAAGTCATGGATTTTTTTAAACCATGGAAACAACACTTTCTGTCAAAAACATGACAAAAATACAGCTTTATAATACTTACTACAAACTGGGGGCTTATTCTACTTCTATTGAAGCCGATGGAAATTATGTCATTGACTTCAATGAGAGGAAGAACATGACCACAATTGACTCAAGGAGCACTATATAAGTTTCTATTTTAAAAATATTAACTTACTTGAAAACTGGATGGCAAACCCAGATTTGCTGATATAAAAGTCTGTGTCAAATTGGATAGTCACTATGTTCAGTGTGCTGTGAATGCCTTCTGGAATAAGAGATCCACTAATTTCCTTGAGTAGCATCTCATTTTCTGGTGGCCCATCCCAAACTCGTAGTATATCATGTGATGCTTCGGTATCAAAAGCAAGAAACTGGAGGCTGTAAAGCACCATGATATTTCTGTCAGTTCTGTTATTTTTTTCAGAAACATCTCTAATTATAGAATTAAAATCAATATAGCAAATAAATCTGATTTTACACAAATATTTCTCCATATTACTTTTGATACTATGAACCATAAAAGTAAAGATGTGAACATACATTAAACCTACAAAGTATTTTGATAACGGTTTGAATTTTTCTTTGTATCTAATTATATTTGAGTTTACTTATAATACAATATGAGTCGGGCTATTCAAATACAGGTTGAACCTCTCTAGTCCAGCACCCTCGGGAACTGACCAGTGCTGAACCAGAGAATTTGCCGAACCACGGGAGGTCAATATTGTAGAGAGCAGGTCTCTTTTTATTTTTATCTCGCCGAGGTGAATAAACGGAACAACACTTGCAATGCTGCCTAGCCAAGGCTTACCGTCTCTCTTCGTAACAAAGTGTTAGTGTTGTTACACAATTTTACTGTTTTGGCACAAGGAAATAAGTATATAAAACGTAAAAAAAAATAAAATGAAATCATGACAGACCAAAGAGTGCCTGACTAGAGTGTTTCAACCTGTAATCCAAATGAGATGTTTTGGTTTTTTTTAAAGGACATTTCAGGTATTCTTTTCTTAGTCATGTTAAAATAACATCATGCTATATATGTCAAAATCTGATCAACATAAATTAAAATGTACCCATATAATTCTTTGGGAAATACATATGTTGTTTCAGTCAAGCATCTAATGATAATCTGTGATCAGATGCTTGATTTAAAATTAATTACTGAGCTGCCACCTTCTGCTTTCGATGCTTTTCTTTTTTCACTTTGTCTTATTCTGGCTGTGTCCAATGGCTTTAGAGCCATATACTCTGTGTATATCCGTGAGGATACATGTGTTTGTGTGTTTTAACAGCTGCTGGTTCTAAAACTAATCATACTATTTTAACTGATTAAATAATTTTACTACCTAACCCTACAAACCCTCATTCACAAGAGTAATGACACTCAGATTTGAGATGGGCTTAAACCAAAATAATGGATCAGACTTTTGTTAGACATATAGACGTGGATCCACATTTTGGGGAGTGAATCGTTCTCTATCTCAAACATAAGCCCATATTTGCTTCAATTACAGTACCTGACAATATTTCCTGGATCTACTTCAATCATCCACATACAACGCAGATTATTGTCATAGGGAAAAGGATAGCCAGGAGATAAGATTCTTCCTGATGATTCTCCTTTAAAACGGCCTCCACATTCAGCTAATGAAAATACAATTAGAATTACATATCATTTTTATTACATTAAACATGATTCTCCAAAACTATGTTTATATATTGCTGACCATAAGCATGTTAGGATTCAACACACTTTATAAAATTATAACACAAGACAGAAGGGGGACTTCAGATGCTTTGGAAAGATAAGGTACTGGTTATACTTACTCACATGTTTATGTATTTTGCTATAATTCCTATGCATTTCTGATAATTCTGAAGGCAATACAGTCATTATGGAATATACTATGCCATTTATTTTTAGTAAGAAAAACTCCCCAATGAAAACAATGCAGAACTTAGCTTAACAACTGAAAGCATGACAGAGCCAAAAAGCACTAGGAGTAAAATAAATAACAGACATGTAAGAAACAAAGAAAATGCAAAGTAAGAGAGGCAGAAAGAAACTAAATAAAACCAGAATATGCAGAGAGAAATTAAATGTTTGGCCTTGAAAAGCAAAGTTGTAAAACTTTTTACCAAAGATGTATAATCATAGCAAAGCTACATTATTTCTTAAAGGATAACAGACGGTAAGTTACTCCCTGTTAGTTGACCTCAGCCAATCATTAATCAAACCTGAATAATTCATAATCCTTCGAGCCCACTTCTGAGAAAACCTAATTTTTACAAAGACCCCTCAGGCCTTTTAAATCTCCTTATTTTGCTTTCCTTCCTTTTAAATCACTCTAATGCTTTCTCTCTTGGCCGCACCAATGCCAAAATAATGCTTTGATTAGATCTCTTGGTGTAGTTAAAATGCAGTTCAATTTTGATTTAACATCACCTAAAATATTTAGTTGGGAGATTTATTACCTTATGATCTATGAGCTCTGTAACAAAATTTAATTGAAACAGCACTTTAGATTGATTTCCTGACATAGTAGAAGCAAATTTTCAGAGACAGGTAGTCCCTTCAAGCTTCTCATATATTTTTAGGTATTTTCCCAACCTGATAACCTCTACAAGGTCTTTTGAAAAATATTCCTTTGTGACTGTTCAAGTCAAAGAATGGGATTGATTGTTACTCTCACTGTAGACTGGGGGAATGAAATGAGTGCACTGTGAGAATAATATTATTTGTTGGCAGAAGAAAATTATATATATATATATATATATATATGTATAAAAAATATGAGAAATTTTGTTCCAGATTTGAGGATAAAGACAATGGAATGATTTTCCTCCCCACACCATAAGGAATAGAGTCTAACATAAGCTGTTCCTGGCAGCGGCAAACATATTTGGTTCATTTCTGGTTATTTGGGCTACATGAAATTGGTAAAAATACTTCCATACATTTTCCAACATTTTGTTTGCATTAATGTCATGAAGACTTTTTTGTTTTGCATTGAAATGTGAACATTCAAATTATTAATCTGATTCTGACTATAATGTCAATTTAAAAAAGCTGCTGACTATCTTTCAGACTTTTTACTATGATACTTTTAATTAATTATTATTAATTATTATTATTAGAGTTCTAAATTTCAAAACCTGACTTAATATTTATTAGAGATGAGCCATGGTCTCAAACTTCAAGTCAGTATCAAGACTTACTCTAAATTCAAGAATGTTTGGATTCCGGGGTTTGATATGGCATATTATCAAGAAAAAGCAGGGCACAGCCACAAAGTCCTGATTCAGAGCTCAACTAACTCACACTTCGAAGGTGACTGGATCTGTTGTTTTGATTCAGGCCTATCTCTACTTTAGAACATGTTCACTTCATCATTAGTGTTGGACACAACTGAACACAATACTCTTAGTGATCTTCCTTTTCTATGTAGTTTAGCTGCTATATTGCTTGGCTGGGTTTCATCATCTTTTTAAACCAATTTCTTCAATTTGTACTATTATTAAGACATCATTAAGCTCTGAGAGTACACTTGACAACATACAAAGCCCAGGAGACATGGAGCTATTTGGAAGACATAGGATATATAATGTATTATTTAGAGGTATTCTATGGATCTACATTTTGGTCTTTATTTTATTTAACATGAATAAACAAACTACACTGAGGAATGTGGAATCAAATAGCATCATCTTATAGTTGCTGTCAACATCTACTTTTCTTTTCCTCTTCTTACACCTTGTCTATATACAAATCTCACACTGGTTTCACTAACGTTATTTTAAGAATCTATTTAGCCAAACCAGAACAAACTCCAGTATGGACACACTTAATTCGATTTATAACTGGCTTATAGCAATTTAACAAACTCTTGTGTGGATACACTTAATTTGGTTTACAACTGAATTATATCTTCAAAAATAAACTGAATTGTGGATCATCACAGAGGACAAAAGACTTTGTTGATTGCTCTCTCCCACCCCATGAAGACAAGATATGAAAGTGAATTCCTCCCATTAGATGAGCTGACAGCTCAGAGAATGGGGGAAGGAATAAAGATCCCTAACAAGGAGAAACTGCATCTCTATACTGCTGGACTCTTGAGGGCAAGGTGTTATAGGCATACACAAGAGATCCCCAGTGGTTAGCCTGGGTTAGCTGTAAGGGATATATCCACCTTGCTTATTATAGAAGCTTCTATTACCTTTTGAAACTTAAGACTAACTTATTTATGCGTGTATGTTTACCAGTTTTAATCCTGTAAATAACTCTGAATATTGTTGCAATTTTTGGTGTAAGGGACCATCTATCAAAAAGGCTACCTTGATTAGGTGACAAGAGAGATCGGAGTACTGAAGCGGACTCTCTGTGACTCCATGGGTTGGCTGTTATAAGTGCCTGAGGAGTTTACACATTTTGTAAATGGCAGGTGAAACCTGGGTATAATTTAGGGTTTATACCCTGCTTCTTAACAATCTGCCCTGAGGTTCATATTCACTCTCTTGAGACATCTTGGCAGCCTATATGACTCCGAGTTGGTAGAACTGCTGGCCCAGGAAGGATTTCTTATCCAACATAATCACTAGTTCTAAGGACCAACAAAATTTTGGGATATTGTTTGTTATGTTGACTAATTATTAATTTGAAATATATGTTTAATTCATTTTAATAGTATGCTTATCCTTGGCTAGACAGGATCTTGGAATGAATGACTGTGCAGAGGCATAAGGCAGAATAAGACCCCTATGAGGTTTTCACAGAAATTAAGTCTAAGCATAATGGGGCATGTGCAAACGTTTTGCCTGTTACCCCCCCACACACACACACACAACCCCCTCTTGAAAGAATGAGGGCAAACAGAAACATAGATAGACCACTTGTCTTCCATTCAGCCAATGACAAATTATTATCCCTTCCTTTCTCTCCCCGATTCCCAAATAAGGAATAGTGCCTCTTCTTCCCTGTGCTATTTGTGAGGCAACACACTATGTGTCACCCTTTACACAGGGCTGGTAGCAAAACCACATTCTAACCCCCCTCCTCTTGTTGTGTACTACAGTATTCCTAATATTTGACATTTGCACTCTATTATGTAAAAATATTTATATGTGAAAAGTGCTTTGTAACTAAGCATATTAATAGAATATACTGACTGGTTTTACAAATAGTTCAGTAAGTCAAGACTGTAGATACCTTTTCTAACTTATCTTTAAGTGATAAAAACTACAAGGAACTCATTTCACTACAATTTCCATTATGCATTCCTGTATTAATATTTACTTTCCTGATTGTCTAGCTACATCTTTCAGATGCCAAGAAGTGATATATTTAGCAGGTTGGGACAGGTTTGCCAGATCACACACATACAAAATTAACAAGCTTCTAGAAAGCATAAGGATCTCTCTCTCTCTCTCTCTCTCTTTTTTTTAAACACAGTAGAGTTTTCATTAAAGTTAAAAAGAGGCTACTACCAATACACGATGGCAGAGGATAGTCCCATGCCCTTCTTTCCCCTGTCATACACTTTAGAAGGCTACTTCCATGGAGTGTGTAACCTGGATTGCATCCATAAATGATAGTACTGCCAGCAAAATGGCCTTGGTCATTGATCTTGTATCCAAATTGTGGCACACCAGGATCTTCACAGTGTGAAAGCTCAAAACCTGTAATGAGAGTAAAGAGTGGAGTAACAGAATTAAAACGATAACACACATTTGTGAAATTAAACACTTTTTGTCTTCCAGTCTGAACACAGCATATTTTTATTTTTCATTCAGCAACACACTTAAGGTGTTGTTGGTTTTTTTTTGTTTTTTTTTTAAATGGGACTAAGGTTGATTTTCAAAGGGGAGCCTAGGAAAATACTGTGATTCTCTGAGAGACCAATCCAGAATTCCTCATTCAGATATTGAGTAAAGTTTTCTGGACTGGGCCTCTGTGTGTGTGTGTGTGTGTTTTAAAGAACAGAATTTTTTACCAATCACTCAGTGATGACTTCAGGTAAAATTTTTAAAAAGCACCAAAGTGATTTAGGTGCTTAAGTCCCACTTTCAAATGATACTAGGGCACATAGGAGCCTCAGATTATGTTTACACTGCAATCTGTAGGTCTGGCTGTAGCATACATAGACTACTTAGATCAAAGCTATTTTAAGTAACAATAGCAGGAATAGCATCCCCGATACTATCACGACAAACCTGGTGGCTGAACTATGTGACTTTGTTCTCACCCACAACTATTTCATAATTGGGGACACTTTATACCTTCAAGTCAGCGGGACTGCTATGGGTACCCGCATGGCCCCACAGTATGCCAACATTTTTATGGCTGACTTAGAACAACGCTTCATCAGCTCTCGTCCCCTTATGCCTCTACTCTACTTGCGCTACATTGGTGACATCCTCATCATCTGGACCTATGGGAAGGAGGCCCTTGAGGAATTCCACCATGATTTCAACAATTTCCATCCCACCTTCAACCTGGACCAGTCTGGACCACTCCACACAAGAGGTCCACTTCCTAGACACTACAGTGCTAATAAGTCATGGTCAGATAAACACCACCCTATACCGGAACCCTACTGACCACTATACTTACCTACATGCCTCCAGCTTTCATCCAGACCACATCACACAATCCATTGTCTACAGCCAAGCTTAAGATAAAACTGCATTTGCTCCAATCCCTCAGACAGAAACAAACACCTACATGATTTCTATTAAGCGTTCTTAAGACTACAATACTCACCTGATGAAGTGAAGAAAGAGATTGACAGAGCCAGAAGGGTACCCAGAAGTCATCTACTACAAGACAGGCTCAACAAAGAAAGTAATAGAACACTACTAGCCACCACTTACAGCCCCCAACTAAAACCTCTCCAGCGCATCATCAAGGATCTACAACCTATCCTGAAGGACGGCCCATCACTCTCACAGACCTTGGGAGACAGGCCCTCCTTGCTTACAGACAGCCCCCCAACCTGAAACAAATACTCACCAGCAACTACACATCACACAACAAAAACACCAATCCAGGAATCAAACCCTGCAACAAACCCCGGTGCCAACTCTGTCCAAGTATCCATTCCAGGGACACCATCATAGGACCTAACCACATGAGCCACACCATCAGGGGCTCGTTCACTTGCACATCTACCAATATGATATATGCCATCATGTGCTAGTAATGCCCCTCTGCCATGTACATTGGCCAAACCGGACAGTCTCTACGCAAAAGAATAAATGGACACAAATCTGACGTCAGGAATTATAACCTTCAAAAACCAGTAGGAGAACATTTCAATCTCCCTGGTCACTCAATAACAGACCTAGAAGTAGCAATTCTTCAGCAACAAAATCTTCAAAAATAGACTCCAACGTGAAACTGCAGAACAGGAATTAATTTGCAAACTGGCCACCATCAAATTAGGCATGAATACAGACTCGGAGTGGTTGAGTCATTACAAAACCTTATTCCCCCCATATTAATTTCCCCCTACTGTTACTCACATTCTTGTCAACTGTTTGAAATGGGCCACTCTCATTACCACTTCAAAAGTGTTTTTTCTCCCTTGGTATCCTACTGTTAATTGAACTGTCTTGTTAGACTGACCTCCCACTTGGTAAGGTAACTCCCATCTTTTCACGTGCTATGTATTTATACCTGCTACTGTATTTTCCACTCCATGCATCTGATGAAGTGGGTTCTCGCCCACGAAAGCTTATGCCCAAAAAAATTTGTTAGTCTCTAAAGTGCCACAAGGACTCCTCGTTATAATAGCAGTGAAGTCATGGCAGCACAGGCAGCTACAAGTTGACTGTGTACCCAGGATCCTTGGTGGGCAAGGCTAGGCTTTGCAGCTGCATCCTTGCTGCTATTATTACTGGAGCTAGCTTTGATCTTTAACATGTGCTGCAATCATACCTCCAGCCCGACAGCAGTGTAAACATACGCTAAGTCTAACTGGAAGTCTTTCGACTTGTCTATACCAACAATTAGATCATGGCAAGCCAGGGTGTAAATGTGGACCCTGCTACCATGCACTAAAAGTTCTGTAGTTTGCTTTAACCTACCCCACTTTGAAACAAGAGTAGATTAAAACATGCTGTAGTGGTCTATTAGTGAGTGGCAGTAGGGTCCACATGGACACGAAAGCTACTGCATGGTAGATTTACATCCCAGCTTCACTTGAATTAAGTGTTCGTGTAAACAAGTCCTCAATTAATGACATTAAACAGGCTTTAAATTCTTCATGCCATTTGATTTTCCTTAAGAAAGGATTATAAACTTTCCTATGTTTAAGGCATAGCCTTCAAAAACTGCATGTTTTTAGTGAATGTGCTGTTCATCTCTTCCTACTGCAGCTGCTATGCCTATGGGTCAGCTAGCCAGTGAAATACAAAACCTTTTGATTATTCTTAAATTGAACTTGAATTTATGTAAAAAAACCAAAAACAACAACAAAACTGAAGGCTCTATATATTTGGCTTGCAATTGCTTGTACCCAAGTGTAATGCACATATATGTGGTAAATTAAATTACAATAAACTGTAGCACTATTAGTGAAGAAAAAAGTGCATGGACAATAGTCTGAATTGAAAAGCAGAGTATATTGAGTTTAATTTGCTGAAATTATCAATATTCTGAAAAAGTCAGAGTTTTCCTTGTCTTTTTTTTTTTTATGATGTATTTCAGCTCACAATCCTTTCAGCTGAGAACCATGAAAACTTTTTTTAGTGCTGAGTAATTACATGGCTTGCAATGGCCATATGTATTATAAATACCATCTACTTCTTAACACACAACTCTAAAATTAATTGTCCAGTTATCATGATGACACTTTGAGTAGTCTGACAACGAATTTTAGGAGCTCATTAGCATGGTTGTTTGTTGTTGTTTTCTTTTCAAGCTTTGAATTAAAACCCTCTCCTTTACCAAAGCCACATTGTTTGAATATAAACAAGCACTTTCATAATAGTTAAAGGCATAAGTGTTTCCATTCTAATCCTGCTTTTAGTAGCTCATGACTCTCAGAACTGGGGGATTGAAAGGTACAGGCTGATCTCAGCCTGAAGATCGATTGTTTGGGAAAGTTTGCTCCAAAACAATTCTGTTACTTTTGAGAATAAGGGGAGTAGGATAGTGAGATTTTTAAAGAAACAAAACAAAAAAAAACCCAACAACAAAAACACTTGTCTATTACAAATTACCGGCAGGGTGTAGAAAATTGAAATATGGCCAAAAAAAACCTCTTGTTTAGAAGAAGTTCATGTGAGTGTTCCAGTGAAAAGTGCTTTTGATTTGAACAAGTTAGGAGCATCTGGGAATCTCATTCTATTGGAATACAAGCAAATTTTAATAACAGCACTTAGCTCATAATGTACATAGGTAATAAGGGCATATGGTGCATGTGACCCGGACATTCCTACAT
Organism: Lepidochelys kempii; assembly: GCF_965140285.1. Classification (NCBI taxonomy): domain Eukaryota; kingdom Metazoa; phylum Chordata; order Testudines; family Cheloniidae; genus Lepidochelys; species Lepidochelys kempii. The sequence goes on along the minus strand of NC_136381.1, from coordinate 29,933,997 downwards.
ATGGCTGAAGAGGAAGCAAAGAAAAGGTTCTTCACTTCCACCATTGCATCCTCAGTCTCACATTGTGGAACTGTGCTGAGTGGTTGACAATTTGCTCAACATTCACACTATCCACACAGTTACTGAGCTATGTTTTATTAATTGTGAAAAATTTTCATTTACTTTACAACAAAACTATTCAGATTTGGACTGAGCTATCTATTGACATGGAAACAGAAACATATCTTGGTAGGTTAAATGATGTGTCTTCGCTACTTGAGTTTCAGCCAGAATGTCACTGAAAATACGGAGACAGGGACCTTCATGCCATAACTTGTGAGTTGGATCATTGTTCTGCCTGAATGCTGAAGGCCAGGAGGGAAGTACTGAGTCCCACTGTTGGCGAAGATTTTAACTTGTTACCCTGTGGGTCTGGGGAATAGGCATGTGAGGTCCACGTTTAAGAATCTAACTCTTGATGTTGGCAATGTAGCTAACTATTTACTTGTGTCCCATCACCCATTTTCAGGGAAAGTCTCTGAGAAGACTGTGATTAGAACTGGTGGATAATGAATATTTTGGTTCACTGGCAGTTCTGAAAAAAAAAAATAAAAAAATAAAAAATTAAACGGTTTTGCTGTGGATCAAATCAAAAACAAATTTTCAACTAATCAAAAAGTCAAAAAACATTCTTCAGGCATTTTCACAAAAGCAAAGGAGGACTAGATTAATAAATTATTGGGGGGAGGGAGGAGGATGACCACCTCTCTTTTAAGTTTTAGTCCAATGGTTAGGGTACATGCTTGGAATGTGGGAGATCAAGCTTGAATTCCTCTCTTTGGCTGATGAGGAAATAGAACTTGAATTTAGGTATCCCACATTACAGGAAAGTGTTCTAGCCCCTCAGGTAAATTTTTCTCAATCTCGCCTGTTAAAACTGTTTCATTTTCTATAAATAATAAAATAATCCTTGGAGCAGGAACCTGAAGTAGGGTCTGTCACATTGTAAATGAGTATCCTAATCCATCAGGATCTGAAGTCATTCTCACTCTCTTTCCCTGGCCCAATGATTATTCATTATCATTCATAATGGCAATTCATAGCCATTTATGTTATGGTTTGTTTATTTATTTTCAGGGGACTGTGCCCCAAGGAAAATTAGCAAATCAAAACCAACATAATTTGTTTATGCCACAAACTCTGTAAAATATGTTTTAGTTTCACTATGGAAATTCCAGAAAGTCAATTACATGTATAACAATATTGAAATTCCATACCTGATCAGACCAATTGGTTGTCTAATCCATCATCCTGTCTCTGAAAGTGACTGGCACAAAATGTTTCAAGGGCACTGCTCCTTCCCTCATCAACAGACAATTATACAATAACTTATCCATGGGGATGTTTTCTGGTAATTCTAGGTAGTTAGTGATTGGTTAAGTTCTGCAGCTTTCATTAGGTTTTTGTATTTATTTTAAGACTAGCTACTATAATTTCAGATTTTTTTATTCATGTAAATATTTAATCCTTCTCTGAATCCTATTAAGCTCTTTACCTCTAATATCTTGTGACAGTGAGTTGCACTTTATAATTTCCAGACTAGAATATTTATTAAAAGCAGCAATCCAAACCAAGAAATCACTGGTTTAATGGAAAAGAAACAACACAAGATTGGCCTCAGTTTAGGAAAGTGCCTCTGTTCATGAAGAGTGGATAAGAACATACTTAAATTCCACTGAAATCAATGGATTTGAGTGTATATTTAAAATTATGCAGGTGCTTAAGTGTTTTCCTGAAGTGAAGCCATTATGAGCAGCAGAGAATAATCCACTTTTCTTGACCCTTTCAGTCAGCAAGTAAACTTAAGATAGTCCTCTGGCAAAAGAAGGCAATTCAGCCATCAACTACAAATAACAAAAATAATAAATCCTCTGAGTAATACAGAAGTTAGACTTCCAATATAATAAATGTTTGATTTGGACAGAAAGTTGAAAATGGATTATTTTGAGAGAGTGGTGAATTGGTGGCAATATTCTACCAGTTTTTATCATCATTAGAATTTCTGAGTAGGAACAATGACTATTTCAAGCCATGAACAACATAAATCCATTATTCTATGTTTCTACATACTTACTGGTGTAAACAAGCTGAAAACCTTCATCGGTTCCCTGCGTATCTGAGTTAAATTCCAACCACAGATGATTTGAGGTACTACTTAGTGTCAGTCCTCTCAATGAGGCTCCAGTAAATGCACCCAGCAGGTGAGCTGTGTTGTCTTTTCCATCATATATCTGTAAAACAAATGGGACTTGTACAATTTTAAAAAATCGTATTTCAGTTACAACATAATTTCACACATATCTATTAAGTGGAAGGATGCTTATTGTAGCAGGATCTATTGTAAGTCAATTTAGAGAGCTCTTTATGCATATACTGTTTGTTTTTCCTGAATTATATGATATAAGTGTGGTGATTTTTCAAATGCACAATTTAAAATATGTCAGTTCCTTTTTGCATGACAATTGAAGTGGAAAGGGTTGCCATTTCAGCTAAATGTTTATAAACATCTGTGTTTACTTTGCCATTCCCAATATTATAACGTTTGCCACAACATATCAAGGAATACTTATTTTGTGTATGCACTTCTGCCTCAGTCCTGGAAGTGGTGTAATGTAAAAATGTAATGTCTCCCCAGCCTTGAATGTTAAACAAACTTCTGCAAAATATTACTAAGTAAAGAAAGGTACATGTATATCAATAAAATAAAAGGAATGAGAATAAAACAAACAGAATAACTGCCTCTTTAAGATGGAAGGACAATGTAATTTATATGTAAATTGGAAATCAACATTTGTATTTATTTTTCTTCAAGAGCTGCTTTTCCCCTATTTAACAATGGACATTGCTATACAAAAAAATAAATAAAATCCCAAACATTTCAAATAATCTATTCTAATAACATTTAGCAGATGTCATTGCAAGTTCTGTTCTTTTTAAACATTAGAGGTTGTTACATTCCATTCACACGTGAGAAAGTTAAACTGTAATTTGATTAACTATAGTTGCTATACTTAACACTTAAAATCTTTGACAAATAAGTTTTAATAATGATTACATTTGTACATGACTAAATTCTGACCTTTGTCTTATTCCTGATTTCCTGCACAGTGAAACTCAAAACTTTGCCTGTCAAATAAATAGACAGTCATTTTCAATGCTAAATAAAGTCTATTTTTATCAATGTAAAATTTATTTCATGTTTGCATTTGTAAATATGAATGAATAGCAAAACCAACCCAAACCAAAAACACCATTCTCACTCAGTGTATTAAAAGGGATTTTAAAATGTGAAACAGAACTATTATTAGCTCCTTTTTACATCTGTGTGGAGGATTTACATACATAATTCCCATTTAGCATTAGTCAGAGACTTTTGCAAAAGCCTCTAGTAAAAATGGAATCTGTCTTTCCGATGATCGTCTGAGTGAATGAGGTTTCAGAATGAGATTACAGAATAATACCAGTGTCTTGGCCAACATTCCTTGTCTCAGTCAAAACAAAGAAACAACAACAAAACAAACAAACTCACAGACTTTAATGCTAATGGCTCTGTGTGAATTACTGTACAACTATACTATATCCGTTACACAGCCTCTGAACTTCTAGTAGCTAATTCACTGTTTTATCTAGCATTTTGGAATATTCTAAAAGTATTAAAGGCATTCTATAAAAAAAGAGTCTTCTATTTAGGTGAAGCCATGTATGTGACGGATGAACTAATACAATGGAACGTGTTTGATTTAAGTGTTGGGGGAATTTACGTGAATGTTCATAATATTGGGGCTTTAGTACAAATAGCAACTCAGTTTCCCAAGTCCACCAAGATTTGTTCCTGTAGAACTTCAAAATTCCACTAGAATGGAGCTTAAGAAAAAGTTGTTATTGTGGAGTGTCAACCAGTGCAACGCACAGGGCCATTAAAAAAACCCTATGGTTAACTAGAAGTTTCTGTTAATTGTAAATAAATGCTGCACTGCATGTTAGAAGACTATTTAGGAAAACAATCTCTTGGAGATACTATTCTGTTATTAAATACTAATTACTTGCATCAGTAATTTCAGATCTCTGGAGATCTCCGGAGATCAGATGTCAAAACACTCTTTTTGAAATACAGTAAGTGTAGGTGAGACTATTTGTGCCAAAGTACTTGATGCACCATTTTGTAACAACATTACAAAATTAGGTTCATATATAGCTCCTTATGGAGATGTTACTTCCTTCAAAGGCCTTCTAGAAAATGGCTACAATATATTGAGATTGCAAGACAGCTAACTACCAGATATCCAACTTTATAATTGTCGATACGTTTTCTGTATACACTGCATATGTTTCTCCCGATGAAGCTTCTGTTCTATCTAAATAATATTTCCAGCAGTGCAGTATTTATATTCAAGAGCCAAAAAACAAGAACTCCAGGTATGACACTCTCTATTCTAAATTCCTCAAATGGCTCATCATCCACTATCATCTCATATTTAATCTTACTATGACCCACCTTCACAGCTCTGCATAACTCTGCCTCTCCCTGCCTATCATACCTTGTTTAATTGTTCATTGCCCTGGCCACACTCTCCACTCAGCAGCATTCCCAGCCTTTGCCACCAGTGTATCAGCTTATTGTGGGATCACTTTCATGACCTCTTCCACATGCCTGTCATAGTATAACCTGTGACAGGGTCAGGCCAGATGGCTACAGGAGAGTTATATTAGCCCCAGGTTAAGTAGGTCCCTTTCCCCAGGGAAGGTAACAAGGAAGGTTCCAAAACAATCAGGAACTTTCTGGAAACAATTAAGGCAGACAGGCTGATTAGAAAGCCTGCAGCCAAACAAGAAGCTGCTAGAATCAATTAAGGCAGGCTAATCAGGGCACCTGGGTTTAAAAAGGAGCTCACTTTAGTTTGTGGTGCATGCGAGGAGCTGGGAGTAAGAGGCGCAAGAAGATGGGAGTGAGAGGATATGCTGCTGGAAGACTGAGAAGTACAAGAATTATCAGACATCAGGAGGAAGGTCCTGTGGTGAGAATAAAGAAGGTGTTTGGAGGAGGCCCTGGGGAAGTAGCCCAGGGAGTTGTAGCTGTCACACAGCTGTTACAGGAGCCACTGTAGACAGCTGCAATCCACAGGGCCCTGGGCTGGAACGTGGAGTAGAGGACGGGGCCGGGTTCCCCCCATCCCTCCATCCTCCCAACTCCCTACTTGATACTGGAGGAGTTGAACTGGACTGTGGGTTCCACCAGAGGGGAAAGTCTCTGGCCTGTTCCCCGATCCACTAGGTGGATCAGCAGAGACTGCAGGGATTGTTCTTCTTCCTTTCCCCATGCTGGCCAGTGATGAGGCTAACTGAGTGAACGGCAGATTGGAGCCACAAAAGTGGCCAAACTGAGGGCTGCCGTGAACCTCTGAGGCGAGAAAATCCGCCAGTAAGCGCAGGACCCACCAAGGCAGAGAAGGAACTTTGTCACAAACCTCACTGTGCTCATCTGAAAAGCCTTTAACCCATCCACAATTATGTCTTTCTTAAAGATCCACTTCATAAAGTTGAAAAGATCACTGTTAGATGTTCTCTTTCCAAATTCCTCTATTTGTCTGTCTGTCCTTAGGTTGTGAATTTTTCAGAGCACAGACTGGTCCTTTTGCATCACATAGTAAGCCATAAACAAACAAACAGCAGTGCACCATTCTCAGTTTCACATCTGGCATTATGTCTGACGGGCAACAATGGGCCACAAAATAGATTACAATTTCTAGCTGTCACACCTTATGGAACCTGGAGAAGCTGTGCTTGCTAGTACACAGCAAATATAATAATGTGTAATCTGGTACATGGACAAACAGTTCTTTCATCTTTGTTAATTTAAACTAACAACATACAGAAAAAGACTTGGAAAAAAATCAAACAAACAAAAAACAAAAGAGGTTCAAAAGAACACTGTGTTATGATTCCAAGCTGTACTGTATGTAATCAACATTGTCCATTTATGCTCTATAAAATAAAGATTTTTTTTCACATTGGGCATGAAATAATATTATCTACTTTTCAAAGGGAAAGGCAATAAGTAAAGAAATTGTGTAGAAGACATCTGACCAGTATAAAAAGATGGGGGAGAGGGAAGAGCTTTCTTCAACAAAAAGGTGTTGAAGAAAGTCTCACAGACACACACACACACAAAATAAAATCCTAAAATTCCTGTATTAGACATGACAAGGAGAACTACCAACAAAGAAGTAATCTCTTAATATTAGAATCTAAGTTTAAGAAGAACTAGGATTATTTGATAGTTGAAAATAGCAAATAAAATGGCGACATAATTCAAATACTGACATTGATTACATATAATGAAAACATACCTTTGGCCTTGAGTACAAAGGGCTTATAATATACTGCATAAATAGCAAAGATGGTAAATTATTTACATAGAGTACACAGTAAAAGAACAAAGAGTTGGATATATTGAACAACAAATAAATTATGTACAAATAGTTTTAGCTATTAATGCGTTATGGAAAGCTTTGCTGAAACTACAATTCCCCAATTAATCTCTCTCTGTTCCAATACAAAAACAGTAAATAAACACTAGATTATAGATTGTAAGTTTTTCAGGGCAGGAGCCATCTCTTTTTATATGTTTTCACAGTCTCTAGCAGTTAATAAGCATGTTCCTCAATTATAATAATTAATAATAATCAGTTACCATCCTCATCCAAATATATAGAAAATCAAGTCTCTGATTATTAGTATGCCAGCCATAGTCAAAGAGGTTTGAATTATTACATGAGAATTTGCTCTTGAATAGAGCTCCATGGATTCTGCAAAAAGTACTGATAAAGATTCATTTGAATAAAATCCAGAAAATTTCTGTGATGGCATTCACAACCCCTTTTATCCATGTCATGTGAATAATATTTTGTCTATCATCCCATCCCCCAGAACATCTCAGAAAGTGAAAATCTTGCAAATATTTCATCCAAAGATGTTAGTGTGAAAGTTCTCACTATCACATTAAAAACTCTGCTTGTCCTCCTCATTCAATGAACAGAAACAATATTGTGTGACTTAGCTGACCAGCCACTAATGAAGAATAAATACCCAAAGATGTACTCTGTGTTTGGTAGAGCAACTGACCTATAGGCCAAAATATGCTTGCATTAAGTGTTCAAACATTTTCAAATGATGAACCCACAAAGCAGACAAGCTGTTCACATTGAAGACATGATGGTGATTTTGAAGGAGAGGGAAGAATGTGTCTGGTGATAAAACTGTCTTGCTGAACCTCCTGGGATATCACTAATCTGTTGTGCGGCAACACAGGAGCCCAGATAAAGTGCTGGCTACAGTGAGAGATGAGGACCTCAACAACACACTACTGGCAGAGAATAAGCACTCAGGGACACTGCCTAAGACCTATACTGCATTACAAAATGTAAAATTTCTGAGTGGGAGGGAAAGTCATCTCCCAGGGAAAAGATGCTTTGCCAAAGGCTCTCTCACAGAGAACAGAAGCAGCAGCAGCTGTGTGTGTGTGTGTGTGTGTGTGTGGCTTGTACCTACCGAATCTTGGAATCAACTTAGTTCATGGGTCCTGCAGCAATCTGGGAAGAGCCAGGGTGCAAAATTACCCTGGCCACACCCTTCCTGTGTCAATACATGCCATTCCTGTTCGTGCCAACCCTGAGATGACCCCAATTTGTCCCCTGACATGGGGGATTCTATCCGGGGAGTTTACATTCAGCTCTGCACATGCCTGAAGGTCTTGCTGTGCCAGGAATATTCCATGCAGGCATAGGCACAAACTAAAAAAATTGTGGGTTCTTTGCATCCCCCAGCAGCCAGATCCCTCACCCCCAGCACCTCTCGTTGGTGGCTCTGATGATCTGCTCTTCCCGCTCCCTCCCCGTGCCTCTCGCCCTCTGTGATCAGCTGTTCCACGGCATGCAGGAGGCACTGGGGGCGGGGAAGGGGAAGAGTGAGGACGGGGCATGCTCGGGGGAGGGGGCAGAACTGGGCGGGAAGATGAGGGGTGGAGTGGGAGTGGGAAGAGGCAGGGTGCGTGCTTGGGAGAAGGGTGGAGTGAGGGCGGGGCATGGGGCTGAGCAGGGATTGAGCACCGCTGGGGAAAGGAAAAGCCGGTGCTTGTGAATGCAGGGGCCTCAGATGTCCTTGGTGGCCACTTTGGACAGAGTAAATATAAAGAAATAAAGAAATTACAATGTGTTAAGAAACACTGAGCCTTAGAATAAAAACATCATTGTTTCTAGACTCTCAGAAACTATGGTGATGAGGGGCATAGAGGTACGTAGACAGATGGATAATACACATGGTAAGCAATAAACAATTCTCAGGGTAAAAATTTTAGATTCAAATAAAAATAAAACTAATGATTATTAACTGAATAGGGTAGCACTAAAGTATATGCAGTAAAGACAGAGTGGATGCCTAGCTTAACTTTATTTACAAGTCCTTGAAAATTGAATTGAGATTAGTAATCAGGCTAGGCCAGAAGCACAGCAGCAGAATAAATGACTTTTGAAATGGAATTGAAAGCAGACCTGAAATGAAGAAAACCATTCTAGGAGAATTAGTGGTTCCCTATACAGCCATTTAAATCACATCGGACTTAAAGATAAAACAACTTGTATTTGATGGCCCTTCCTCTGATCCTGCCAAGCTACTTAAAATTGATATATCTTAAAGATCCTGGCTTTATTTTATTTTTAAACATTTAAAAAAATCTGTGCTTAGTTAAATATATGCTGAAGACACAGTAGTTTTTCAAAGATAAATCTGGAAAAAAATATTGGAGTAACTTTTTAGTGTTCAACCCTAGTGAAATGCATGATGGATTCAGGGTGTACAGTATAACCAAAGCATAATTTTGTTGATAAGTAAGTATGTGACATGTGTGACCAATAACTAACATAAAGGTTATTAATAAATTACAAAGATTGGTCCCAGTAGTTTCCCAAAATCTCCCACAAGTCCATTTCATGAGATAAATATTCTATGCTTTTAATTTTTCCCCAGAAAATATACTGTGTTGCAAATTTAATCAGTCTTCTTACTATATTAACCCTTTCCCACTGCTTAGTTTGACAGCTGAGCTCTCTCCAAAGCTGACACTAATGGGAAAATCACTGCCTAGGAAGGAGTACTGCAGAAAAGGGTCTGGTGGTTATAGTGGATCACAAAGTAAATATGAATCAATATTGTAATGCCGTTGCAAAAAAACCCAACAACCCCAAACCAAACAAACAACCCTCCACCCACCCAGCCCCCAACATAATTTTGAGATGTATTAGCAGGAATGTTTTAAGAAAGACATGAGAAGTAGTTCTCCTACTCTACTTAGAACTGGTAAAGCCTTAACTGGAGTACTGTGTCCAGACCACACTTTAGGAAAGATGTAGACAACTTGGAGAAAATACAAAGGAGAACAACATATATGATTAAAGATCTAGAAAACATGACCTGCAAGGAAAGGTTTAAAAAATGACTTTGTTTAGTCTGGAGAAGAGAAGCCTGAGGGGGGAGATGAGAAGAGTCTTCAAATACATAAAAGTTTGTCATAAAGAGGAGTGTGATAAATTGTTTTTCTTATCCACTGAGGGCAGGACAAGAAGCAATGGGGTTACATTGCAAAAAAGGGAGATTTAGGTTAGACAATAGGAAAAAATTCCTAACTGTCAGAATAGTTTGGCATTGGGGTAAACTGACCAGACAGGTTGTGGAATATCCATCCATGGAGGTTTTTAAGAACAGGTTAGACAAAAACCTGTAAGGGATGGTCTAGATAACACTTAATCCTGCCTCAGTGCAGGAGACTGAACTAAGTGACCTACTGAGGTTCCTTCCAGTCCTACATTTCTACAATTTCTATGATTCTATAAATCTGCTTTATGGATCTTTAGCAGGTTTGTTGTAAAATAACCTTACTCTATGCCATGTCTACGATGGAAAATAATTTCAAGGTTTGCTGAATTTCCTGGAATTCTCTGTCTGATTCACTGTATAAAAGAGCAGAGGGGAAATGGCCCATGGGGCACTGGAGGAGAAATGAGGAAAATATCATGCATTTAAATATAAAACAAAAACCACAACAAAACAACTTTTCCTCAGGCTGAGAGAATTGAATATCAATCTAATGTACATTTCAACTGAGAACACTGGGGAATCCCCTAGTCTAATACACTGGCATATAAACCCAAATTCAATGTGTTTGTATCACTTTCCTTTTCAGTCTTTTCTCCTTTCTTATATTTTATCCAGGTTACATGACCTAATAGAATTACATCCCTGGACGGATAAGAAGAAAAGAGTATTAGTCATTCACTCGGTTACTACCACAGGCCCAGTGATCATTTTCCACATATTTATCTTGCAAAGAGAATGGCAACAGCCTAATATCAGTTCCCTCATGAGATCTGTACCAGAAATCGTGACTAAGGGTGAAACTCTGGCTGCGCTAAACTCAATGGGAGTTTTGCCAATGACATCAGGGGAACCAGTATTTCACCCAGAGTCCAATGCTGAAGTTAACAGGGGTACTCATGAGTTAGGGTTGTCAAGATCGGCCCACTAGTTTGGTTTTAATATAGAAATGACCCTTTTCTTGATACCCCAATGTCCAAATAAGAATTTGTGCAGGCTATGCACTAAATGCATAGCAGGGACAAGGGTTCTGAAAACATGATTTGGCCTCAAAATGATATATTTCCCGTTACATCCTTCAAATTCAAGGAGATGACTCTTGATTTGCTATTGTGAATTATCCATGTGGCATCTCACTGAAGACAAGGGTCTACCTGTGTGAATCATTTTGAAAGATTGATCTTCTTAATAGCACCCATATGTCTTACACAAATGTAAATAAAATTGTGTAAATGGTTCCCCTATCAAAATGAATTAAATATTGGGAAAAGGGTTTTTTTTTTTAAATATATATTATGTTTTACGGATTTTTTAAATTACATAAATACTGTATGGAAAATATACTATTTTCATTGATAGATGGACCCAAATTCCACTTATTGAATGTCACTGACCCACATGATGCTTCTGAGTGCTAGCATTTATATTTGGATACCAGATTAAATTGGCTATTCATTCCAGGAGGCTCAATTATTAACAGTTCTTAGAGCTACAAATTAATATAATTTAAGTTGTTATTTGATTTCAGTTCTGAAGATTTTACCAAAGGAAGATTTTTTTTTAAATAAGTGTGCCCTCTTTTAACCAGCCTACTTTTGGGAATTTGCCATCCCAAACAGAGATGACATATAGATATGGAGATCTACACTCTTCAAAAGAGGCAGAACAACACAATATTGACAGCTAAAACTGAAGCTAGCGTTGCCTTGTCAAACATATAATTTATTCTGTACATCAAACAGAGATGTGCATTTGAGGACAGAATAAGGCTCATATGTGTTTTTGTGCATGTACTAGCTCTTCCCCACCAAAATATATAATCTGCTTCTATGTTTTAGTGGTCACGGTACACAAATGAATTATGACCTTGGGGGTAGAAAATTCCTTAGAAACCAAAATTTGGATTTCCATGCAAATGTTCCTTGTTTAGAGAGAGAGAGAGAGAGAGTGCTCTAAAAACTTATTCACAGGGCACATTAACATCTTAGGTCTTGTCTACACTATGAAGTTAAGTCAACATAAGGCAGCTTACGTCGACCAAATTATGGAGGTGTACACACTACAATGCTCCTCCCACCACTGTAACTCACCTCCTATGCAGACCTAATAAAACCACCTTGACAACAGGCACAGAGCTTAGGGGAACACAGTTAGAAAGACACAGTATCAGTGGAGACACTGTGTTGCTTGCATTAACCTAAGTGGCCTCCAGAAGGTGTCCCAGAATGCCCACCATTACCACTCTACTCACCATTTTGAACTCTGCTGCTCTGCAGCCAGGTATATAAGTATTCACCCCTCCCCTTTTGAAGTCCCAGGAAGTTTTGAAATTGCTCTTCCTGTTTGCTCGGTATGAAGAGTTAACATAGCAGACCATGCCATCTCGACACAGAAAACACTCTTCTGCTTGGAGTACACCAGTGGTGGTGGATCTCCTGGGTCTGTGGTAAGAGGAGGCTGTGCAGTCACAGCTCCACTCCAGATGCAAGAACTTTGATATGCATGGCCAGATCGCTTGGCGGAGAAGGGCTATGACAGGGATATGCAGCAGTGCCATATAAAAATTAAGGAGATGAGGTGGGCATACCAGAAGGCAAGGGAAGCAAATAGTCACTCTTGTGCAGAGCTGCAGACATGCTGCTTCTACAAGGAGCTCCATCCTCAGCAGCAACCCCACCTCCACCGCTAAGAGCCCGTAGATACTTCGGGGGGCTGGAGTTACCAGCTACCGGAGTGAACTCCGAGGACAATATATTGAATGAAAGAGTGGAGGTGGAGGAGAATGGGGGACATGTTACAGGGAGATCTGGTAGCATGGGCAAGTAAGGATATCTTTTTGACTCCAGAACAGTCTAGTGTCCCCCAGCAGTGTAGCTGTGCTGAGTCTGATGCAGGGGAGGGAACCTCTGGTAAGTACTCAGTTTGCTTCAATACTGCAGGGACACACACTACTTTTTTTCATCAGGCTAGAAGAGGTACTGAAATAACCTATACAAGTACATTTGCTATCTGCTTTCTCATTCCTCTGTACAACTAGGCAGCGGGAGCCTCTGGAAAAGTTTGTTTATGCACACCTGGATGTCCCGTGAATCCTTCATAGAGATCTCTAGGAAACTTTTCTTTCTGCAGTCCTCTGCCAAAGGTTTCTCATTAGGGATGCCTTGTTTCTTCCCCACGGTAGGACATTGCCATGCCACTTCACAATTACTTCAGCAGCACCATTGCAGCAAACAGGCTAGCAGTATATGGACCCAATGCAGCCACACACATGCAGGAGGTGCTCCCTTGCAGCCTTGGTTACCCTCAGGAGTGAGATATCAGCTACAATCACCGCCACCTGTGGCAAACGGCGCCAATATTCATGACAATAGACCTAGGTGCTTGTTCTGATAACCATGTGCACAACACCCCCATTTGTCCCAACTCACCCCTCTCCTGCAGGCTGTACTCACCATGGCTGGGGCTGCCACCATGCTGAATGACTCCTAAGGGAAAGTGAGAAAGTTGTGCTTGTAACTTGTTTGGATCAAGGGGTATAAGTACAGTGACAATAAGACCTCTGTCCACTGTTTCTTTACCAGTACAGATGTGGCCTTGAGGGTCCCCTCACGCACACTGGCAGAGCGGCTTGGGGAAATAAAGAGAAGAAAGAAGAGGGCTAAGGCAGACATGTTCCTGGAGGTGCTGCAATCCTTTGATGCTTCAGATTGTAAGCAGAGAGGCAATCAATGAGAAAATGTGGAGGGATACTGTGGAAAGAAAACAGGTCCAGGAAGAGATGATAATGCTGCTCAGGGAGCAAACAAATACGCTGTGCTCTCTGACTGAACTTCAGGCTGAATACATCTGTGCTCGCCTCTCCCTGCAGAATTGCATCCCAGGACCTCCCTACATTCCCCCCACACATTCCATTTATCTTCCATTGCCACAATAGTACCCCAGGCACGCCACTCCACAGGATATCATGCACAATGACAGCTTAACATATAGCCAGCTGTGAGATCCTGGTTGGCCTACGTGCCTGTGAATTCACTGTCCCTTCCCCTTTAAAGATATTTTTTTTCCTGTGTGTAAGAAGTTTACCTCAAAATGACATAGGTATGTTTGCATGGGTGTAGAATAAAAATCAACTTATGGAAAGTGAATGAACCTTTATTATTCTCCAACACATGGTGACTGCTGCTAACATTCAGAGACAGTAGCAACAGGTGCATTTGCATTGTTATAATAGTACACACACAGCAATTATAACAATGTTCATACCACAGTGCAAAAAAATAATGCCAGGCTCAATACATTACAGCAATACACATTACTGTCGTTCATTGTTAAAATGCTCCTTCAAAGCCTCCATGATCCACATATCTCTCCATTTAGCCTCTCCGATATTCCTGGTATCTGGCTGCTCAAAGTCAGCAGACAGCTGTTCAACTTCCATGTGCCACCCATGGGGAAACTTCTCCTTTATCAGAAGGGTAGCCGTGTCAGTCTGGATCTGTAAAAACGGCAAAGAGTCCTGTGGCACCTTATAGACTAACAGATGTATTGGAGCATAAGCTTTCGTGGGTGAATACCCACTTCGTCAGATGTATTCACCCATGAAAGCTTATGCTCTAATACGTCTGTTAGTCTATAAGGTGCCACAGGACTGTTTGCCACTTTCTCCTCCTTTGCTACACAGATATTATGAAGTGCACAGCAGACTGCTATGACTATGGGGATATTGCCCTCACTGAGATCTAACCTGAGGAGACAGCACCAGTGACCCTTTAAGCGACCAAAGGCTCAAGAGTCATTCCATACCTGCTGAGCCTGTTGCTTAAGTGCTCCTTGCTGCTGTTAAGCTGGCCAGTGTATGGCTTCATGGACCATGGTGCAAGGGGTAGGATGGATCTCCCAGGATCACTATTGGCATTTCCACATCCCCACTTGTAATCCTCTGGTCTGTAAAGAAGAGTCCCTGCTTGCAGCTTTCTGTACAGGCTTGTATTCCTAAACATGCATGTGTCATGCACCTTCCCTGACCAGCCTGTGATGATATCAGTGAAACAATCTCAGTGATCCACCAGCACTTACAATGTCATAGAAAAGTAGCCCTTTCTGTTGATGTACTCCATCTCAATGTGGTCTAGGGCACACAATAGGGATATGTGTGCCATCTATTGCCTCATCACAGTTAGGAAATCCCATCGCTATTTCAAGCACATTACCCGCAGTCACAGTCCTTCACAGCAGGAGGCAATTAACAATCATGCACACTTGCATCACAGCAACCCCATGTGGATTTCTGACTCCAGACTGATTCAGAAATGATCAGTAGTAGTCTGGCATTGCCAGCTTCCACACAGCAATCGCCACTCACTTCTCTGCCATGAGGGCAGCTCTCATTTTGGTGTCCTTGTGCCTCAGAGTAGGGGCAGAGTAGGCTCCGTACACAGTACCAGGAAGGGGCTTTGCGCATTCAAAAGTTCTGCAGCCACTGTTCATCATCCCATACCTGCATAACAATGTGATCCCACCACTCAGTGCTTATTTCTCATGGCCAGAACTGACGGTCCACAACATGCAGCTGCTCCATGAACACCAAAAACAATCTTGAATTGTGTCTTTCCATGGCACACAACAAGGCAGACACCAAAGCATCATCATCAGACATGCAGCTCAGAAAATGCTGCAGGATCAGGTGAGTTGTATTCATAATGCTCAGAACAATACTGGAGAGCAGTCCAGGATTCATGCTTTCTGATGGAGATGACAAACGCACAGGTTACAGGGGCTGTTGAAAAGTGGTGAGAAATGTACTAGGAAGCCCATGGAATGATGGGTTGGTGAAAACTGCATTATGGGATGCTGCAACTGCCCCCATTAGTCATTGCACATCCTTCCCAAAACACTCTGCAGCGGATGATGGTGATTTGCACATTGGGATAACTACCCATGATGCACTGCTCACTGTGTCAGTGCAAGAGCTGCTACTGTGGATGCGCTACACCAACACAAGGAGTGTAGTGTGGACATGCAACAGTGGTTTAATTATAGCGGTAGCTGTACGTCAACCTAACTTAAGTTGACTTAACTTTGCATTGTAGACATGGCCTTAGAGCTGGATCCTGAACAGTGTGAATGAGTGCCAAGTAAAAGTGATGAGTAGGGGAGGGAGTTCAGGGGAATTTGATCACGGATAGCTGTTCAACTCAGACACCAACCTCTCTCCCCCCACCCCCACCAACTTCAAGAGTGAGACCTCTTTAGGATAATAAGAATCATGTTTACAGCCATGTTTTCTCAGACATTACAGTCTCCACAAGACATGCCTCCTTTATACTCTGCACATTTGCAAGTAAAGAACAGACAAACTGGAGTAGTTAACTTGCCACTCAATGCATAAGTCTACACCTATTGCTTAAACTCATTCATGCCCATGCCCTTTGCTGATCCTGGAGCACACCACACTTGCACAGTCCTGATGTGATAGAAATGTTCAAAACTGTGAAGCAGCAGTGTTACACTCAGGGTCATAAGTTGTTAACCTATTGACTCAGTCTTCATTCAGTTGTTCCTCCAAATTTTCACATTGTGGACCACTTCTTCTACCAGAGATACTTTCATAGACATATCCCCTCCCAATCACTCAATACCACATGCTCCCTGCAACATCTGCAGTCACTGGACACACTCAAAAATTGACAATATTAAGACAACAAGCTCATATATGCACTGGGCTCACTCATTTTGTACCTAAACTACTAATTACCTTTTGCAGGGTCTGCAGCCCCCTGTAGGTCTGATCTCTTCAGGTCACTCTGAGGTTTGTTTTCACTAGAGCTGGTCAGAAAAAAACTCAGATGGAACCATTTGCTATCAGAAAATGCAGCTGTCAAAATCAAAACACTATGCAAGTGTGCTGAATTCACTAAAATTTTGTTTCAGAGGAAAAAAGGTGGATTTTATTTTTTGCAAACTCAAAATACTCCATGAAACAGAATATGCGATCTTTTGCACTTGCTGCACCTTGCACTTTCAGTTTTAGTTCCATCTGTGAATCTGCTTTCAGTTGAAATTATACATGACAAAGAACCATTGTCCTAGTTAATTACAGGGGCCTGGTTATGTTGAATGTTACATTATTAATTATTAACTTTTTATTTGTATTGAAATAAACTAAAAATGAAAAGCCCTTGTTTCAGAACAGAACTTTTAATATAATTACACGTTTTTCAAATTACAGGAGCAAAGGCAACTATGTTCAGCTTATCAATACTTTCCTGTTGAAATGTGAATGCATTACTTAATGCCATAAAGCCTACTGAGTTTAAAAGGAAAGGAGTAAGGGGAAACTGTATGAGTCATAACTTGGTAACTGAATGTGTCTGTTTTTCTGTGTCTTCCACCCCAATAGTTTACTCTCACATTTAGAATTCTGCAATCACTATGGTGCACAAATTCAGTCCTCACTGCAGTTCTAAAGAAGGGAACATCTGTTTGATAGTCACTTGTCAAGGTTCCTCCCCCACTCTGAACTTTAGGGTACAGATGTGGGGACCTGCATGAAAAACCTCCTAAGCTTATCTTTACCAGCTTAGGTCAAAACTTCCCCAAGGTACAAAATATTACACCTGTCGTCCTTGGATTGGCCACTACCACCACCAAACTAATACTGGTTACTGGGGAAGAGCTGTTTGGACGCGTCCTTCCCCCCAAAATACTTCCCAAAACCTTGCACCCCACTTCCTGGACAAGGTTTGGTAAAAAGCCTCACCAATTTGCCTAGGTGACTACAGACCCAGACCCTTGGATCTTAAGAACAATGAACAATCCTCCCAACACTTGCACCCACCTTTTCCTGGGAAATGTTGGATAAAAAGCCCCACCAATTTGCATAGGTGACCACAGACCCAAACCCTTGGATCTGAGAACAATGAAAAAGCATTCAGTTTTCTTACAAGAAGACTTTTAATAAAAATAGAAGTAAATAGAAAGAAAGAAATCCCCCTGTAAAATCAGGATGGTAGATATCTTACAGGGTAATTAGATTCAAAAACATAGAGAACCCCTCTAGGCAAAACATTAAGTTACAAAAAAGATACACAGACCGAAATAGTTATTCTATTCAGCACAATTCTTTTCTCAGCCATTTAAAGAAATCATAATCTAACACATACCTAGCTAGATTACTTACTAAAAGTTCGAAGACTCCATTCCTAGTCTATCCCCGGCAGAAACCCAGCATATAGACAGACACACAGACCCTTTGTTTCTCTCCCTCCTCCCAGCTTTTGAAAGTATCTTGTCTCCTCATTGGTCATTTTGGTCAGGTGCCAGCGAGGTTACCTTTAGCTTCTTAACCCTTTACAGGTGAGAGGAGCTTTCCCCTGGCCAGGAGGGATTTCAAAGGGGTTTACCCTTCCCTTTATATTTATGACATCACTAAAGACTGATATTAAACTGAATGGCATACAGTAACTATGGACATCTACTCTCATCCATATGCCACCATGGAACTTCCTTTAGCATTAAATCAAGACAGCACCAATAACAGAATATACTTGTATGAATCAATGCTGAGGAAGTTATGTATTTATTACATTTCTAACAAAAAAACCCACACAATACCATTAGTCAGAACTGCTATATCAAACATAGCAAAGAGAGAGAAAATTACATACTAAAAGAAACAAATGGAAAGCAAGCTATATGTTCTGAAATCCACACTCTGCACCCTGATTAGACCAATTCAGAAACAATAGGTGTCAGCTCCTCCCTTCTCAACCTGGCATCAGAAGTAGTAATGATTTATTAGTGTCAAACAGACTGTTCCTTTACACTGTGGTGTCTCTGCTCCAGTTTTTTCTCTGCTTCACAGGAAAGGGTTTCAACACTGGGTGTTCTTGCTCGGATTTATTTTTCTTTGCAGCTTGAAAACTCTGAAAAACTAAAACTAAATGCCTGGAACACAGGCTTCCCTTTCAACCTACTCTTGTAGGGTTGTTTTGAACTAGTTGTATCAAAGCAGCCTCTAATCCTAAGAAGGACACAGCCAAGTGCTTGGATTCATCAAGGGCCTCCTTATCTGGTCATGAAAAAATCAGCCTGGCATGCTAGACTGATTTCCAAGGCTGAAAAACAGACTGAACACATTTGTCACTTCAGAAAGCACTCAGAATCAGGAATAGGGATCACAGACCCCAGAAGGAAAGAGACAGAAGTTGAGGAGAGATTACAATTCCTAAAGACTGTTTCTTAGGGCTTGTCTACACTAGGAAATTAACCAGAACAGCTATTAAAAATAGCTATTATGGAATAACTCCCAATGTGGCCAATTTTAAAGTGCTACTGCACTTTAAATTCATACCCTACCTTAATCCAAAATAACTTTTAAATGTAGAAAAGCCACTACTTAGACGCTGCCACCATTTTCCTTTTCCACTGAGGACAATGGAAGTCCAATCTACAATGAATTCTGGTGGTCACTTTAAAGTTGGCTGTTTTTGGAACTCAGCTTATCTACACTTGAATTTTATTTCAGATTTAAGTATGGTGTGAATTTAAAAGGCAATAGCTATTTTGAAATAAGAGTGTCCACAATTATTCTGGTTAATTTTCCCATTTACACAAGCCTTCGGATTCAGCTGTGCTCATTCTCTATATCAGTAGTCATAGTAGGGTTTTTGTTTTTAACTTTGACACAAAAGCAGCCACAGAAGACACATTAGAGCAATGGACGAGTGGGAAAAGCATTACCATACTATTTTACCCACTATTTATTATTAATATAGCCAACTCATTGACTTTACTTGTGGTTCTCTACAAAAAATTTTCAAGAGATGAAATAACTGAACTCAGCCAAATTTATTAACTAAAGACAAAACAGTACAATACAAAAAACAATTCTTATCTCAAAGCGTGTTCACTTTCATCTGAAGATGTGCTTCAAAGACACACCCCTAAATCCACTGATGTTTATATCAAGTTTGTTTACAAGTTAAAAACACTTATTTTGTCACCTAAAATCCAACCCACTAACTTCTCAACTTGTTTTTCTGTTCTTTTCCTTATCTCTGTTTGAATACCACATTCCAAACCAGCTGGACATAGAGGTACATCCCAACCTCTGATAGAACACACCATTCATGTATCTTGACTTTGATAGGCTTCCTGTTTTCTAATGTCAAAATTGATTTCAGCTTGAAAAGTGTTGTGGGATGCTTGACATGGGTGAACAGAATTGTAGGAAGAGCATAATATATTCACTTAACATAACTGCCCAACACACACACACAGAGGATATTATATTAATACCATTCACATAATATCTATTAATGTAGCGTGTACTATGCCTAACATATATGTATTGGCTAATATCACTCAATCCAGTCTTACTGTAGAGGATGGCAATATCTCCTTATTTGTGGTGTCACTGAGACCAGAACTGAAGAGAGCAGCAAAACATTTAAGGAAGAAGACAAAGTAAATATTGATGAATTCCCTATGTTCCAAGTTTCTCATACCAGTTAATGTGGCTAAAAGTGTGAACTTCCTGAAAAATTATTCATTTAGAGAAACATTTTCTAAGGTATCTCTCTTCCAGGGAATCCACTGATATGACAGACAGATTTCTCCCCAACCCCCCACCAACCCCCCCAAAAAGCTGTTTAACTGTTCAATGTGGGTGAGGTAATATATCTTTTATAGGACTATTTTCTGTTGGTGAAGGAGATAAGTATTCCAGTTTACACAGATCTCTTCTTCAGGTTTAGGAAAGGTTGTCAGAGGGTCAGGGCTAAATACCAGTTGGAACAGATTGTTTAGTATAAGCAGGTAACATACTGTAAGAGACCATTAAAGTTGAAGTGGCCAGTTAACACCTCTGTAGTCAGAGTCTATTCGCTCATTTTAACACAACACAGAGCTCTCCTGGAGTGAACTGTAATGTTACAAGAATCTAACTCACAACAGAGAAGTACTTCCCATTATCTTCAGGCTTGTCTACACATACCGTGCTGTATCATGTGCTACTGTGGTGCTTAGTGAAGATGCTACCTATGCTGACAGAAGAGCTTCTCCCATTAGCGTAGGCACTCCCAACTCCCTCAGTGAGGGTTCAGGTCTGCATAACTACGTCACTCGGGGATGTGGATTTTCCACACCCCTGAGCAACATAGTTATACTGACATAAGTCTGTAGTGGAGACCAAGCCTACAAAAAATCTTACCTTGTTGTGTCCTAGTCACAAGGACTCTCGAAGAAATCGCACAAGACTTAACACCTGGCACAGGAATTGTTTGGGGATAGCCAGTAATAGCCACTCTCTAGTGTAAACTATTTATTATCAGCTCTTTTTGCACTCAGTATTCTGATCTACAGGCAGCAGTCAAAGAGGCTCTCTCAACACCCTCAGAAGACAACTTGAGAACACAGCTTTTTGAAATATTCTCTTCACTAACACAAAGGTGTTTTTTTGTGTTTGTTTTTACAGCAAGATAAATAAGGCACTATAATTATCTCTCTGTAAAATCCTAAATGGATTTAAAAAACCTTTGTAGTAGTCAACATCAGCACTATACCCCCTCTCTCTTGTTGACCTCACTAACTTAATTGCTAAATAAAACTACAGTACCTTGGGTCCATATTTTTTTAGGTTTTTTTACAGTGGGATAGCTAATACACATTAGTTATCCTTTGATTAAAAACACACACTCTTTTTTGTTAGTGAAGGCATCAGAGAGCCTTCTTCACAAATGTCAGAAAGGATACAGCCTAGAATTAGATTATTTTAGTTGCTTTGAACTGTCTACCATGTATGGCACATGTTGGCTTTTTCTTAATGCTAACCACTATGCTTGCGATGCACATCCAATTCTGGTCTGTCAAGTCACTATCTCCACACCTAAATCCACCCACAAAACTCAATACTTACATAAGGCTCACAGGAAGCAATTCACAGGAATTGGTCAGAGGAAACCAAACCAAACCAAACCAAAGCTTTAATCTGAACCATTAAGGTTCCCTCATGTCTTAGAAGATTAATGATCTTGGTGTTGTAACTCATGCTACTCCTTACCCCAATCCATGCATATTGTTGGTCTTCTCACTCATCGTTTCCAGTTAAATCCTTGGAAGTTAATCAGAGTTTTGCTACTGACTTTCAGCAAGTCATGGACTCTGCCCTTCATGTCTTCAGTTAAACTGTATAAACTTTGGGACTGGGACTATTTCTTTAATTTATTTAATTTAAAAAATATTACTCCTGAATGAATACATCCACATGGATGTTAAATGTCCTCTAATTTATGTGCATTAACTTCACACCTTTAGTTGATTTGTGTTAATTTTCATGAGTATCCTCATGCTGACAGATCTTCAGGTGCTTTTGAAAATCCCACCAATTATGTGACATTGTTGTAAGAAAGCAATAATGAAGTCAAATAAATAATATAAACTGAGTTCATCTAATGTAAAAAAAACCCTATTGATGATGGATTTTCAAGCTCCTGGTGAAGTAACAGAATTGCTATAGTAAGAGACCCAAATGTTCATATAAGAGGAAGTATGCATGTATGAACCATCAAATTCTTGGTTTGATTAGTCAATTTTGAGATGACAAGGTTGTCCTTTTTTGGACATAGCTTTTCCAGGAATCACTTGGTAATTTGTTTATGTATGACAATGACTTATGCTTAAGACTCCACCTTCAACAAAGTTGAACCAGACTGAAAGTATGTAAAATCAATAAGGTTTTGAAAGGATTATTTAATGAGCCGGGGAAAACCTGACAGGCATCATGGAACACCTGTGCATTTTTATCACAGTTCAATCATTTTATTCCTAAAATCCTTCAGACCTCTTGGATGTATATTACCTGGGTGTGGTCAGTCATTGCTTTTTAAATGTATCAGTTTGCTCCAGAACCTCTTCTTATGAAACCTTAAGCTCTAAGAACACCTTATCTTTTTTCTAGAAAATAGTAGGTAAGTATTTTCTTTTAGGAAATAAGAGAACTCTACTTTAACAAGAGAAACCTAGAATTAACAGCTACTGCCTAACATCAGATTGCTTCTTCCCCCACATCATCTCAGAGATTTGAAATGCAGTCCTTTGGTGGACTTGGGGATTTGGGGAGAAATTATAATTCCACTCCGAGTCCCCACCCTCCAATCCATCCCTTCCCCCAAGGCCCCACCCTTGCCCAACCTCCACCCCCGCCCCTCCCCCAAGCATGCCTTGCCCTTGCTCTGCCTCTTCTCACCCCCGTTCCACCCCCTCCCTGCACCTCCCATCCACCCCAAACAGCTGATCGACAGGGCCCACCGAGTACTTAATTGGAGGGGCCCACCAAACAGCTGATTAGTGGGTGGCTGGTGGGTGCTGAGCACCCACTAGTTTTTGTACGTGGCTGTTCCAGCCCTGGAACACCCACAGAGTTGGTGCCTACGCCACTGGGTATCATCCTTCCTCAAGATCCCTCTGTTATGTTGTAACTCTGCCCTGCCCCCAATTCAGGTAAGCACCTAAACTTTTATCATAATTGATGATGGTGCTGTGGCTGTCTGTCAAATAGTTTAGGAGGAATTATAGCTTATTACTGTAATTCAAAGGTGGTGACTTGATATGCAAGAATCCATTTACCAGCTGACACTTTTATTTATTTATTATTCATCCCCATTTAAGTCAGAGAAAAATTATGTGAGTGATACTTATAGCTATTCTTCAGTGCTTTTCTCCTTCCTTTGCACTACCCTTGAAAATGAGGATACAAGCATATTCATTAAATGTAAAAATAATTAAATAAGTAAAAACATTCCAAGTTAATATTTTCTAAAGGAACGTAAAAGGAAAGCTGGTGAACATTGAAATCTGTGTTTTTGTCATAGCAACTCAATCATAAATCTTCTCTGAACTGCCTGTGCGCAGATGAAAATGGCATGGCTAAAGCAGGGAGAAGAGTTGCATTGCTTCCTAGTTAAATGTCAAAGTAATTCAATACAGTAGAACTTCAGAGTTACAAACACCAGAGTTCTGAATTGACCAGTCAACCACACACCTCAGTTGGAACTGGAAGTGCACAATCAGGCAACAGCAGAAGGAAAAAAAAAACAAATATAGTACAATGTGTTAAATGTAAACTACTAAAAAATTAAAGGGAAAGTACCATTTTTCTTCCACATACACCTCTACCCCGATATAATGCGGTCCGATATAACGTGAATTCGGATATAATGCGGTAAAGCACTGCTCCGGGGAGCAGGGCTGCTTTACCTTGCTATATCCGAATTCGTGTTACCACAAGCGGTTCCGCTGCACCCCGCCCCTTACTTGCTGCAGCCACCCCCACCCCAGCTCACCTCCGCTCCACCTCCTCCCCTGAGCGCGCCATTGCCACTCCGCTTCTCCCCCACCCACTCCCTTCCAGGCTTCCTGCACCAAACAGCTGATTGGCATGGCAAGCCTGGAAGGGAGGGAGGGAGGGGGCAGAAGTGGAGCGGCAGCGGCACGCTCAGGGGAGGAAACGGAGGTGAGCTGCGGCGGGGAGCGATTCCTCTCCCTACCCCAATATAATGTGGTCTCACCTATAAGACGGTAAGATTTTTTGGACTGCATTATATTGGGGTAGAAGTGTAGTAAAGTTTCAAAGCTGTATTAAGGTAATGTTCAGTTGTAAACTTCTGAAAGAACAACCATAACATTTTGTTCAGAGTTACAAACATTTCAGAGTTACGAACAACCTCCATTCCCGAGCTTCTACTATAGAATGTTTTCATTTTTACTTATAGATAACAGATTTGGATAGTTCAATTTTATTTATGGTCATGAGGTATTCCATCCATAATTTTCTATATAAAAAAACTACAAAGAAAAACCGGTATATTTACTTCTATCAGTGGTGTAGGGATAGTGATCTATATGTAGGCCAGAACCTCTAAATGTAGGCCCAAATCTCATCTCTAACGAATCATTCTTTTCTCTAACTCAATTCACCACTTGTAAAATACCATAATTGGTAAAACTGACTACTTACATACCTCACATGGATGTTGCAAGGATTAGTTTTATTTAATGTTTTTTTTTTAAATTGAAGATAA
The DNA here is from genome assembly GCF_965140285.1 of Lepidochelys kempii. Taxonomy (NCBI): domain Eukaryota; kingdom Metazoa; phylum Chordata; order Testudines; family Cheloniidae; genus Lepidochelys; species Lepidochelys kempii. The sequence continues at coordinate 29,909,233 of NC_136381.1, read as the reverse complement.
ATGGTTAGCATTAACTCTCTTATCAATTAGTAAAGTAACAGGATAATTAAAGGAAACAGTCAATTACTATGTAAACAGCAAAGCAAAAAATAGGGAATGTAATTTCTGCATTTTTGGGTAGTCCTTTGAAGTAGTTCATTTCTGTTAATTTGATGGAGTTAACGTTTGTTTTTTAGTTTTGTTTTTCGTTTTGCTTTTCCATAAAGCCTGGGACTATTTGTTGTTTTGTTTGTTTCTGCCTATTTGCCTATTAGAAATGGTTTAACAGTGTTTAACCTGGAATGTAAATCTCTAAGCAATGTATTCAGGTAGAAATGTAAATATTTTGTTAGTCTATTCATAAAAAAACACCTAACAAACATTTTAAAAAAACTGTAATTGTTAGGGTGATAGCTCTACATCAAATTAATAATGTTAGTATTTGAGATCAATTTTTAAAAGTGCTGGGAGCCCAACTGGAACTGATGGTGCTCAACATTTTGTAGAAGGTGCTTCATACCATGCAATTCCAGACCCCTCATAAGTGCATTCCTTGTGTGCCAGTCAAGAACCATATAAAATTAAGCCTCTCAATCTAATTGGACAGAGGAAAAAATATTACTTCCTAGACAAGAACAAAACTTTTGAAAATTTTGATGCAAAAACATGAGTCATAGGAGACATGCAACCCTGTTAAAAGATTAGTATGTAACATACATAGTAAACTTATATACAAATATAAGACTGCAGAGTATGCTTGGTCTTAAAATGTTTTTATGGCTATAAAAACATGGATATATGGTTAGAGAATGGACATGTAAAGGAATGGGAGACTGTAAACAAGATAAAAGGTTGCCTTGTTCTTGACTTATTAGATGTGGAATTGTTTTAGATGGAAGATATTTTACTATAATGGCAATTATTAATATAAACTCACATAAAATTATAATACTACAAACAGATGAACAGCACAATGGCATGAAAGCATGATGTGTTTAGAAATAACATAGACACATTACAAAAGTGACAACCTACCTTAAGAACATCTCCTTGTGCTAAGTGAAATGTTCTGGCTGAAATATTGATTCCCTTCCCTGCTTGTACCTGAATGCTATAAATGCATTCATGGTTGTTTCCATAGTTGAGTGGGTAATTGGGGGACAGCAAAATTCCTTCATTATTTGTTGCAGAGGCTCCACATTCAGCTGCAGGTAAAACAGAATGTTGAGGTATAGCTTAATAGAGGACATAAATATTTCAAATAATGGTATGGGAATGTTAATGCAATCTAACAAAACATTAACATTTGGTGTTATTTAGAGTCTGGTTATAAAATAAATTAATGACAGTGAATTATTAGAATTTCTTCACCTGAAGATTCCACAAATATTCATAAATGTATAAAATACTTTAATAAACTGTTCTAAATAATATACAATAATTTTGAAATATGATAATAATTATAAAGATAATAATGGAAAATATTTGAACAAGCCTCTATTTTTGTTTGGGTTTTTTTAGTTCCATCTTTGTTATTTTTTTCAAAAATTATTGAAGACAAAAATTAAATGAAAATAATGATACTTTGGAAGTCACATGGAAGATCTGCATACAGAAACATACCAAAATATCTCTAATATTAATTTAATAAAAATAACCACAGTAGGTGGATGGTATAAATTATGGAGTAAAATAAAAAGTTATAAGTTCAAAATTTACCAACCTAATAAAATAGGAGTAATCTAAATAATAAAAGAGTAAAAAGAAAATTCCCAGACAAGACCTCCATTAAGAGGGATTAAAGCTGAAAATACATAATAGTAATTTAGGAAAAAATACATTACAATTATGATGTACTTATTCCAAAACCAAACATTATTAAACCAGACAATTAACAGTGAAGGTTAAAAACAAAATAGATCAAAATATCCAAAAATCAAATTTGTGGAAATCTGTACTTAAGGCACCAAATAACCTTAACTCTGACTTGTAGTGATATCATCTAGTAGTCATATGATTATGATTAAGACATTTTAGAATTTGTGGTCCCAGAACAGATTTAAATGATAGCAAAAGGACATTAGATTCCCCCTTGCCCCTCACTTCACCTTGCGTCACTTTAGGAGAAAGTTAAGGTTATTTGGGTGTCCTAACTGTGCAATTCCATATCTTAAGTTTGGATTTATTTTAAATTTAACCTGAACTTTGAATTTCCTTTGAATTATAGGTTTATAATGCTTGTTTCTGGGATAGTTACATCCTCCATGTAATGTATTTGACCCTAAACCATTGGTATGCACGCTAAGCTTTAACTCCATTTTACCATAGTTTTCCTTTGGTTTTAATGTTCGGAAATTTTCTTAGTTCGTTGTTTTACATACCAAACAAGAAACCCAAAATAATTATACCATGCTATACTGTTAACAATTTTAATACAATATGCTATCAACCTTAAAAGTTTTTTTCATTATTTTTAACTTTTAAAGTCAGATGTGCACTTTGCCTGGAGCAGCAGAAAGTAGCAAGTGCATAGTGGCCAGATAAGCTGTGTGAAAATCATTCGAGCAGCCAAAGCACCCAGAGAGCATGACCTGACTTCCTCCTCTCTTCTGTCCTCCAAATTCCCCTCCACTAACTCCCTTTTCCCCAATTCATCCTCCTTGCTGCACCCTACATTCCCTGTGGGTGTGCACACAAACACACCAGTTCCTCCCACATTCCCCTCTATAGACATATGCATATACATTAGTGAAATCTCTAGTGTCCCCCTCCCTCCTGACCTTATTGTTGAGTACAGCTGGTGTAATGGGTAGTTTTGAAAAGAAAATTACGGATTAGTGGTCATCTTTGCAATTATTTTTCACAACTGAAAATACTCCTTCAGTAGATGCTGATGCAGAAAGTTGTCTTCTTCTGAATTACTCATGAAGAGCTGCCCTCTTTCAAAATGGCTACCATTTCCCATTGTTCTCAATGGGACTGAGGCTGGCTAAGATGCCCCCTTTCAAAATGACCACTGCCTCCCATTTTTCCCTTATGGAAGCTAATAGACCCTGTGTTTCCAGAAGATGGAGAGGAGCAGGTGAATGTAGACTATGGCCATTTTGCTTATTGAGAACAATAGGAGATAAGTGTCATTTTGAAAGGAGTCAATTCTTCATTCAGTTTTCTCTAGAACAGTATTCTTCAACCTCTATTGAAGAAGAAACTTTCATTTATGATGAATAACAACAAAAAAGCTATCATTAATCTTTTTTTTTAAAATGCCTTCAAAGTAGATTAAGATGAGGTTTCAGTGAGTTTAAACCATAAGAGTAGTTTGAAGAGTCTACTTTTCTGTTATTAAGATCATTAGGGACAAAACAAAGTCTAACATGTGGTGCTAAATATCTTTCAGGAGCTTCATTTTTACTTATTTTAACTAATTAACAGTTTAACCTGTAAATTCTCAGAAAAATGCATTAATTAACCAGAGTAACTGTAATTTTGAAGAGATGCTGTATTTTTCATACATAACATGGAACTATGAGCCACAATTTAACTGCAAAATTTATTACAATGATTATCCTGCCACTTTAAGATGTGGGAGGGAGTGTTTGGATTGCTGGCGGAGTGAAGGGAACAGCACTTTATGGTTGTGGGGTGGGGAGATGAACACTGCTGCAAAAAGGGGCAGCGTGGTCGCTGACTTATCTCCTGGGAATGCAGGCTTTAAAAGGGGCAGCTCAGGGCCTAAAGCCTTCCTTTTGGGCTCTGTTAATGCATGGCATTATGGGTGGTAGGTGCCTTACACCCTGAGCCCTCGAAAGGAAAAGGGTGGGGGTGCCTAAACTGATTGGGTCACGCCTTGAGCTCTCAGTAGGTTATAGGCAGGGTGCCCTAGATTTTTGCAGGTAACAGGGTCTCTGGCCTTCAGCCCCATGAGTTTGGGGCTGCCAGGACTCAGGGCTTTCTAAAAAATACATTTATTTTAATATAAAAGCACTACAGAGAAAACATACTAAAAACAATAAAAGCCCTACACATATCCTAATAGCTTACCAGGGATAACCTTTCACAGATTCAACAGGGGATCTGGCCAATGTCAGTTCTTCCAAACCTTACCTAAGTATTACTTCCCCCCCAGCGGCTGCCCTATAGAAGGTTCTGTCCACTGCTGGTTTTAAAAAAGCAACAACAACAACAACAAAAATGCTCGATCTAAGTCAGTTTAAACTCAGACTATGTATCCAAAAGTCCTTTCTTTGTTTCTTGTGCTCTGGAGAATCCAGTACGAACAAGTATATGGCAAGCCTCTCAAGGTGGTAGTACCTCTTTGAAGATGTTACAGCCTTAGTGAATTTACCTAGTCACCCATCACTATTCTCAGTTCCTGGAAGGCTGTGGTACCCCATAAAATCCATGGCCCACAGGGATACCTAAACTTAATATGGTAAGATCTCCCAGAGATATTGCAAGAAATTGACGTATCTGTCACAAGATTATTATAGGTTGTGCAGATAAGATTTGAAGACCAGCATATGAAAATTGCCTTGGCCAGGTGAGGATTATCATTATTTTGCCTACTTATATTAATGGAATTGGAGAAACACGTAGAAAAGACGCAAGAACCCTGGAATCAAGAATGCATCTGAAATGGACCCTGAGTCTGACCCCTTCTGGAACAGAAGTGATGGCACTTCCCATTCTTCCTGGTGGCAAGACCTCACTTGCTGAATATCAATCAAATTATGTAATCTGTTATGGACCACCCATCGTTATCAACAAACTTTCCATAGAAGCAATCTGGTAGAACATTTTGAATTCCTGGAAGATGAATCACCTTCAGGGTGACTATGTGTCATATGCAAAAGTTCTGGAGATGTGCTACTTCCTGACACTAGGGAGTGGATCTTGCTTTGCTCTGCTTGTTCAAGTAAAATACAGTGGTAGTTTTGTCCATCATGACCTGTATGGTAAGCCCCTTTGTGACTAGTAGAAAGACTGTGAAAGCATTGTAAATGGCTCAGCTCCAGGATGTTTATGTGAAGGGTTGATTCTTGTGGGGTCCACAAGTCTTGCTATAGGAAGTTGTCCAAAAGTGTTCCCTAGCCAAGCATAGATGGATTCATCACCAGAGCTTTCATTGGCAGAGAGAGGAAGAATGGAAACCTTTGCAGGTTTTTGTTGGGTCCATCCACCACTTTAATGTCAACAGAACTCGAGGTGGAGCATGAACCAACAGGTCCAGATGGTGATTGCTTGATGGATGTAGACTTCAACAACTCTTGCATACAGTGAAGGTAAAGTCTGGCATGCTGAGCCAGGATGCCATATGTCCCAGTAGTCTGAGACATGTTCTCACAGTTGTTCTTGGCTAAGCCAGAAGATTGGTGCACAGGACAAGCACAGCATGATTTTTTTGGGGGGAGGAGGCTGGGAGAGAGAGGAGGGAAGACACATCATTGCTATCATGGAGTCCAGAATGACCCTAATGAACTCCATTTTGGGTGTGTGTGTGTGCTGGGATCAGTACTGACATGTCTTTTCTAATTTTCAGAGCTAGTTAGGAAAATAGCATCTGGATATGGCGGATGAAGTCTGTTACTTGTTGGTGAGCTTCTCCCCAAATCAGCCAGTTGTCTAGCATGCGAACACTTGGAGTCCCATTTTCCTCAGGTAAAACGCCACTACCAGAAGTCACTTCATGATCTCTGGGAGGTATCACCAGGCCAAATGGTAGTACTATGTGCAAGCAATGACAACCACCCACTAGGAACATTAGATACCTTCTATGGGCTGTGTAGATCACAGCATGGAAATAGGCATCCTGGAGACTGAGAACAGTGTACCAATCATTCAGGTCTATGGATAGGATAGTAGAAGCAAGTGACACCATCCCAAACTTGGGATATCTAATGAAGGTGTTTAGTAGTCTTGGGTCAAGACTATCCTCCTCTGCTTTTTGGGAATGAGGAAGTAAAGGGAATAAGCCCCTTGATGAGATTTCTTCTACTGCTCTAAAAAATGAAGAGATTGAATCACAAGATGTCGGACACTCTCATGAGATGGGTCCCTGGATAGGAAGGGAGAAGGTGGTTGAGAATGGGAAAGAGACTGGAACTGGATGCTATATCCCACCTCTTCAATTTCCAGAACCTGCTGATTTGTGATGATGTTGTTTCAGAACCACAGAAATGCTATAAATTGGTGGTGGGCAACCTGCGGCGTGCAGGCCACACACAGCTCATTAGTGTAATCCGCTGGTGGGCTGCCAGACAGTTTGTTAACATTTGCACGGCCGCCCACAGCTCCCAGTGGCTGCAATTCACCATTCCTGGCCAGTGGGAGCTGTGGGAAGCAGTGGGAAGCACATCCCTGCAGCCCGCGCTGCTTCCCACAGCTCCCATTGGCCGGGAATGGCGAACCGCGGCCACTGGGAGCTGCGGGTGGCCGTGCAAATGTAAACAAACTTTCTCACAGCCCACAATTAGATTACCTTGATGGGCCATGTGTGGCCCGTGGGCCGCAAGTTGCCCACCACTGGTATTAATGGTTCCAAAAAGGAGGGTATGGGAACATCTGAAGCTCTCAAGTGAGCAGTCAAATCCACTGCCTAGCACCTGAAGGAGGCAAGTGAATTGACACACTAGTGAAAATACAAGACTTTCTCCTGGGAAATTGATGTTGCTTCCTTTGTAGATCCATCTCATTGTTTTTGTTTAACTGATTTTCATAAAGAAACCATTAAAAGTACAAAAATTCAAGTGACTTACACCTTGTATATGTTTCCAAATACCTCATGCCTCACAGGACCACCAACAGAATTACATAATCACACAATTTTACAACTTGTCAAAGCTGTAAGACAGACAATACATAACCAAACAATACTATATAGACATAATATGTTAGGGAAGAGGTAACGGTAATAAAATTAACTACATACATGAATAGGGAGAGGAGGGAAGAAGAGGACGGGGAGGGAAAATGAAGTGACATCAGGAGTAATGAAGGTTTGCCATTCTTTGGACCATCTCATCATTTTTTTTATCCAAATGTATCTAGAAATAGGGTCCAACTTTCTTCAAATTCACATAATTGCTCTCTATAGTGATCAGCTATTATTTCTTTGGCTACTAACTCAGACAGGTCCAAATGTCACTGTTCTATCCTGAACATAAGCCTGCTTTTCCATTTTAGTAAAATCGTGTGCTTGGTAATCATCTGAGTCATTAAGAACCAAAGATTTTGTGGTGGTTTTAAACACAATTTAGCAGGTAAATAATCTATGACATAATTTTCATCTGAGATTTGACTGCTGAAGCTGAGCACCATGTCGTGTCCAGTTTTCTTCTACAGCTGCTAGACTGTTGGTCAGTCCCATGGCATATGCATGTAGGTTCCTCTTTCTTTGTTATAGCACCAACAAATAGAGAATAAGACCTTTCTCTTGAGCAACCTCTGTGGTGTCCAATGCATTTTGAATAAAATATTTTGTTGTATGATGCATAGCCTGAGATCCACAGAAGATTTTTTAACATTACATAATATGTTCCGCTATAGTGATTCTTTTAAGGGCTATGATAGGTCCTCTACCATCCTTTCACAAAGACCTCCAGATTAATGGAGATCCTCTTCATTAACAATGTGTACAAAGAGGACATTGGCCTGGGCAGTTTATGAAGCATTTCTAAGGTCCCCAGTAATCCCTGACCCATCTAGGTAGGAACTATGCTGAAATGACTCAGTCTTTCCAAGTACCAGTATATGAAACAAATTAACACAGGAGATGGCCTGAAGACCTTAGTTCTACTTAGATAATACAAGAGCACTCTTTGTGTATTTAAATAATGTAAGCTAGAATCCGCTTTACTTGTATGAGGTTTAGGAAAAAACACAGGCAAATGTATACTCTGATTAACATGGAAATCTGAAACTACCTTCAGAAGAAACTGAGAATGTGGTCTAAGAACTACTTTGTCTTTATAGAAAGTAGTGGTGGGGAGTGTTTGCCATCAGTGTATGCAACTCACTAATTTTTCTAGTGGAAGTTATTGTTATTATAAATGCTGTTTTTATAGAAAGATGAAAGAGGGAACAATTCCATAATGGCTCAAATGGAGATTCATGTCTTGAGTTCATACCAAATTCAAATTCCATGCAGCGACTGGGTCACGAATAATGCCCTATGAGCATGCTTGGCCACGTTTTGCCCCTTCTTAATAAGGGATAATGTTAATTTCCTCTGATCTTCTGGTAATTTTTTAGTAAAGATAGACATCTTCTCCCATAATTGAAACTGATATCTAGTCATAACTGCTTGGTAGCTAGCTCTGTGAATGTTTCAGGATGCAGACAAAGCCAATTTTCTGCCTAAGGAATCTATTTTTCTCTCCATATCCGTGGGGGTGGAAGGTTGAAAACCTGATCTAGACTTTTGCAGTGTTGCTGCTATAACCAAAGTGTTTGGCTGAGAGTGTACATAAAAACAAGAAAATCCCTCCTGTGGGATTTGATATAATTTGTTCATCTTTTTAGAGATTGATTGACACAAAGATGGTTTCGACCAAAGGGATTTTGCCAGTTGCCACAACCCTTCTAATATAAGCAAGGAGACTTTAGCCTTGGCAGTAGATGCCACAATATCAAAAACTGGATGTGAAGGCTCCTACAAAGCTACAGAGCTACTGATGATAATTTTAAAGTTGATGCCATCCTGTCAACCAATTCATGAAATTGAATTGCATCCTCAGCAGAAGATGATGCTGTCACTATTCTGATGTTGTCATCAAGACATGAGTCACTCTGTGTCTCTGTGACATCATGTTGGAAGTTATCCTATGCATTGTTTCCTCTAAGCTGTGGCATGTGCTTGTGTGCACAGATCTTAAACCCCGCGCACATGGCAAAATATCGTGCGCATTCCAGCTTCGGCTTTTTTTTTTTTTTGCTTTGGCAGCGGCACAGAAGACATTTTTTGTGCACACAGCCTGTTAAAAATTAGAGGGAACATTGATACTGTGGAGGTCCCTCCTGGTAATCCTCTTCTGAGAATGCCCCTGTTTGAAAGGGTGGGGGAGGTGGAATTCTTGTAACTCTCGGATCTGTATCCCTTGGGTCCATACCTCTCAGATCCATAGATTGGGTAGGATGTTGCTCCAGCATTAGACATTTCAACCTTCTAGTCTGGCAAGAGTAGACAGAAGGAGTAAGGAGGCACTGTCCAGGCCCACCAAATTCCCCAATTTGGTATCTGCATAATCACAGGATCCAGTTCAACCTCCAATTGTAAATTCAATCCTGGATCTGATATAGAAGCCATTGGTGAGATTTACAATGTAGGGACCCCAAACCCAAAAGGGGTCCCAAAACTGAAGGACAAGTCTTTCCTGCTGACACTATAGGGGTCTGAGGTGGTGGTGGTAACAACTATGGAGACCTCTCTCTCTCTCTCTGCACTTCTCACTTTGATCTTTTGTCCAGCAAGAAATATGATCTGATCAGATCTGAAGAAGGGGAAGGATCCAGATGAATTTGAGCTGTAACCTCTGTTACATGTAGCTGGCTTTGCCCAAATGGATCCGAAGGTCTCACCATTGAATCCATACTCTAGGATCCATCTTGAGATCCTGAGTATTTAAATTTTGGATCCATGATTTGTAAGTGATCTGAGGAGCCACTGGATATATGCTTTTGTTTGTCCTTTCTTTTCCTCAGCATTGAGGTAGATGCTCCCAACATATTTTGCATATCCTGAGGATGCTTGTCCGGATACAGGACTGATTAGGAATGTACTGTGGCTAAAGTCAGACCCTGGGATCTGGGCATGGGGATGAAAGTCGATTTGTAACTAGAGCCTGGCACTGGAGCTGAAGCTCTTGTCTCAGATCTAAAAGGCTTTTTGGATCTGGACATAGTCAGAGGCTATTCTGGTCTCCTATTCTTACTATCAGATTCCTTAGAGCTACCAGATCCCGAAGGTTTGTTGATAAATAACTGAGGGCTCTGCAGTATATTTTGTCTCTCCTTCTCGGTACAAGGAGTGAAGGCAGAGCTTATCTGACGGTGTGCTGGTGAATGATTTTCACCCAAGCATTGTAGGTGCTGGCTGTGCGTATGAGAAGATCAGAAGCCTGCTGGACAGGACACACACTGTTTGAAGCTGTGCTTCTTCACAGTGGCTCCTGCCATGGCAGTAAGAAATTCTTAACTAAAAAAAAACCTGCTATACTATTTACATTAACTAATGTAACCTAACTGCTAACTATGATTACCTTTAAAAAAAAAATACAAAGGCACGTAGCTAGTACAATGCTAATGGATTGAAGGAGGCTCGCACCTTCTAATGCTGCAGCAGTTGGAAGGAACTGAGAGGGCACGGGAACTAGCACTCTTCCTATTGCCACACCCCCTGAGTGTGCTTGAGAGCTGTGTATGAGAGGGGCAAGGTGCTCCCAATGGGCGCTGCTGCTACAAAATTCCACCAGGCTGTTGCACCCAGTCAGTGCATTGCAAAAGCGGGACTATGCAGAGGACAATCAAAAAAGAATCTGTCTTAGATCTTGAGCTATTCCATCAAAGGGCCTTGGAAGTTGAAAGCTTGGAGCAGATTTCTGTCTCTTCTTCCTGTGAGTCTGATGCAGTTTTTCCTTCCCTCACTCAAGGCTTTCCGACAGGTAGATGATTGGTCTTTTATACAAGGGGTTTCAGACCCTATTAGTAGTAGTAGTTGGAGCAATCTTTGGAGAAGAGTAATCAGATAAGTCTGCCCACGCAAGCCAGGATCAGAAGCGGGGCACATAGCCCTCTCTGTGAAGAACATTATCAGATGAAACTCTCTCTCTGCTCTTTTTGAGAATGATCTGTACATAGCCATTGCTCAATGACCTTACTACCTCACAAGACAGGCAGTTCTTGAAATCTGCGGATTTATGTTCTGTCATGACAACCAAAATGGTACCAACAGTACCTCCGAGGTAAACAAATGTATGTTGGTTTCAATATGTCGTACAGGGGTGTGGACCCTGAACCACACAGATATACTGACTGAACTCCCAGTATAGACAGTGGTATATTGATAGGAGGCATTCTCCCATTGACAGAGCTACTGTCTCTAGGGGAGGTGGAGTACCTACACCGATGGGAGAAGCTCTCTCATCGGCATAGGTAGTGGCTTCACTAAGCGCTACAGTGACATGGCTGGCTGTATTTTAAAGAAGCCTTATTGAGGGCGCAGGAACAAAGCATCCTGAAGTGCAGAAAGAATAGCAAATATGGCAGGCAACCAGCTTGGCTTAACAGTGAAATCTTCAGTGAGTTTAAACTCAAAAAGGAAGCTTACAAAAGTGGAAATTTGGACAGATGATGAGAAAGGAATATAAAAATATTACTAGAGCATGCAGGGGTATAATCAGGAAGACCAAGGCACAACTGGAGTTGCAGCTAGCAAAGGATGTGAAGAGGAACAAGGATTTCTACAGGTATGTTAGCAACAAGAAGAAGGCCAGGGAAAGTGTGGGACCCTTACTGAATGAGGAAGGCAACATAGTGACAGATCATGTGAAAAAAAATGCTTTTTTCGCCTTGGTCTTCGCAGACAAGGTCAGCTCCCAGACTGTTGCACTGGGCAACACAGTACGGGGAGGAGGTGAGCAGCCCTCAGTGGTGAAAGAACAGGTTAAGGACTATTTAGAAAAGCTGGACGTGCACAAGTCCATGGGTCCAGATCTAATGCATCTAAGGGTGCTGAGGGAGTTGGCTGATGTGATTGCAGAGCCATTGGCCATTAACTTTCAAAATTTGTGGTGATCTAGGGAGGTCCCAGACGACTGGAAAAAGGCAAATATAGTGCCCATATTTTAAAAAAGGGACGAAAGAGAACCCAGGGAATTACAGACCAGTCAGCCTCATTTCAGCGCCAAGCAAAATCATGGAGCAGGTCCTCAAGGAATCCATTTTGAAGCGCTTGAAGGAGAGAAAGGTGATCAAGAACAGTAAACATGGATTCACCAAGGGCAAGTCTTCCCTGACCAACCTGATTGCCTTCTATGATGAGATAATTGGCTCTGTGGATATGAGGAAAGTGGTGATGTGATATATCTTGACTTTAGCAAAGCTTCTGATACTATCTCCCACAGTATTCTTGCCAGCAAGTTAAAAAAGTATGGATTGGATGAATAGACTATAAGGTTGATAGAAAGCTGGCTAGATTGTCAGGCTCAACAGGGAGTGTTCAACGGCTCGATATCTAGTTGGCAGCCGGTATCAAATGGAGTGCCCCAGGGGTCAGTCCTGGGGCCAGTTTTGTTCAACATCTTTATCAGTGAACTGGATGATGGGATTGATTGCACCCTCAGCAAGTTTGCAGAGGACACTAAGATGGGGAGAGAGATAGATACGCTGGAGGGTAGGGATAGGGTACAGAGTGACCTAGACAAATTGGAGGATTGGACAAAAAGAAATCTGATGAGGTTCAACAAGGACAAGTGCAGAGTCCTGCCCTTAGGAAGGAAGAATCCCATGGACTGCTACAGGCTGGGGACCGACTGGCGAAGCAGCAGTTCTGCAGAAAAGGACCTGGGGATTACAGTGGATGAGAAACTAGATATGAGTCAGCAGTGTGCCCTCGTTGCCAAGAAAGCCAACGGCATATTGGGTTGTATTAGTAGGAGCATTGCCAGCAAATCGAGGGAAGTGATTATTCCCCTCTATTTGGCACTGGTGAGACCACACCTAGAGTATTGCATTCAGTTTTGCTCCCCCCACTACAGAAGGGATCTGGACAAATTGTAGAGAGTCCAGCGGAGGGCAACTAAAATGATTAGAGGGCTGGGGCACATGACTTATGAGGAGAGGCTGAGGGAACTGGGGTTATTTAGTGTGCAGAAGAGAAGAGTGAGGGGGGATTTGATAGTAGCCTTCAACTACCTGAAGGGGTGTTCCAAAGATGATGGAGCTAGGCTGTTCTCTGTGGTAGCAGATAACAGAACAAGGAGCAATGGTCTCAAGTTGCAGTGGGGGAGGTCTAGGTTGGATATTAGGAAAAACTATTTCACTAGGAGGGTGGTGAAGCACTGGAATGGGTTGCCTAAGGAGGTGGTGGAATCTCCATCCTTAGAAGTTTTTAAGTCCCAGCTTGACAAAGCCCTGGCTGGGATGATTTATTTGGGGTTGGTCCTGCTTTGAGCAGGGGATTGGACTCAATGACCTCCTGAGGTCTCTTCCAACCCTAATGTTCTATGATTCTATGACAGAGCTGCACCACTGAAGCCCTGTAAGTATAGACAAGCCCTAATGTAACTAAGTACCTAACTATTCATTTATAGAATTTGCATATAAAAGAAGGGCACACAGTGTACAAAGAAGCAGTCACTGCAAATCCCAACTCACAGCCACAGCTGGCAAGAAAGAACTCAGTCATGGTTGGGGATGGCCCTGCTGGTGCCTTTTTATGCCCTGGATTGGAGGCATGAGGACACTCAATGTGTGGGCACTATCTCTATGGACACTGTTGGCCACAAGAAAGTTATTCTTCACTCTGACTCCGAAACACTGTGGAGGGATTCTGGTTAAAATGCATCTCTGAAATAGTTTCAGCTTAAAATACACTAAAAGACTCCTGATACCATTAGCATACAATCATGCAGATATGAACACAACAAATCAATAACCTATTAAACCATAAAACTAAACTGGGATGGATTTCCATTGTGACAGGGTCAGGCCAGATGGCTACAGGAGAGTGATAGAAGGTAGATACATTAGCCCTAGATTAAGCAGGTCCCTTTTCCCTGAGCAAGATAATGGGCTGTTCCAGGACAATCAGGAAGTTGCTGGAACCAATTATGGCAGGCAGGCTAATTAGGACACCTGGAACCAATTTAGTTACTAGAATCAATTAGGACAGGCAGGCTAATCAGGGCACCTGGTTTAAAAAGAACCTCACTTCAGTTAGTGAGGTGCATGCGAGTAGCTGGGAGCAAGAGACGCACAAAGAGCTGAGAGTGAGCAGGCATACTGCTGGAGGACTGAGGAATACAAGAGTTATCAGGCATCAGGAGGAAGGTCCTGTGGTGAGGATAAAGAAGGTGCAGGGAGGAGGCCCTGGGGAAGTAGTCCAGGGAGTTGTAGCTGTCACACACTCTTACAGGAAACACTGTAGACAGCTGCAATCCACAAGGCCCCGGGCTGGAACCCAGAGTAGAGCGCAGGCCCGGGTTCCCCCAATCCGCCCAACTCCGTATTTTGATACAAGAGGAGTTGACCTGGACTGTAGGTCCCACCAGAGGGGACGATCCCTGGCCTATCCCCTGACCCACTAGGTGGGTCTGCAGAGACTGCGGGGATTGTTCTCCTCCTTTTACCCATGCTGGCCAGTGATGAGGTTAGCTGAGTGAACAGCAGGTTTGAGCCACTGGCAAAAGTGGCCAAACTGAGGGCTTCCGTGAACCTCTGAGGTGAGCAAATCCACCAAGTGCAGGACCCACCAAGGCAGAGGAGGAACTTTGTCACAACGTGTACACAGATGCTGAGAGAATAATTATATTATGACACTGAGTGAAATAGAATTCACAAGCTTGAAACCAGTATAGATGTAAATTAAGAATTTGGGAAAGGGACTGGAAGGAGATAGGGACACAAAGAGAGGGCTAAGAATGGAAGGGAAAAAAAGAGGGAGACAGAAACTGAAGGGGAAATAGATAAAGAGAGGAAGAAAAATAAAGACAAATAGAAGGGGGAGAAAATAAAATGGTCAATGTAGGGATAAATGAGGAGCAACAGAGGGACAGTGAGGGGAGACTATGTTAGAAAGAAGAGTCAAGATTTAAAAATGTGCCCAAGCATTTTTGGATGGCTTTGATGTCTCATTCTATCAAGTTACCTTGCTTAGATTTTATATTCTATGGGCAAAATTCTGGCTCCACTACAGTCAATGGCAAACATTCCTTTAACATATAGTGGCCAGGAATTCACCGTATTTTATTATTACTCTAGAAACGACAGCTTGAAGAAACATAAGTTCATAAGTGAGAAAGTGACAAATGAGATTAATAGTAAGAAACATCTTGCGATCCTTACTCCAAATCCTGGTTCTATATATAATGGGGAGATATGGGTAAGCAAAATAAATTGTTCTTCAGGACTCTGCCAAAAATTAAAAGGTCAGCTAAAGATTTGTTTTTAATTCCCAGAAAGAAATATTGAAAGGGAAATATTGGTTTCATTGGCTACTTGATCTTGTAACAAATAACAGTTAGGTTTCTTTGGTCATATATATATTCAAAATTTTATGTAGCTCTTCATAGAAAAGATGAGTTTAAACAATAGTCTGTTTTTTATTTGAATGTTGTAATCCCCATAAACACCACTGTCACTGCAACTGAGAAATGTAATACATTTTGTTTGGGTTACTCAATCATTTGCAAACAAATCTGAAATAAATAGGATTTTGTCACATTAAGAATATTAAAAGGACTGTGTGTGATTTCTCATTATTCAGATGACAAAAAGCTTACAAGAGATAATTATGGAATGGGAAAGTATGCTGCTCAATTATGAACTGAAATTTGACCCTCTTTTTTCTTCAAAGAGGATCCCCCACGGTCTGAGTCATGGAGAAGATAAGATCTGTAAATGGCAATTTCATATTCTGTGATGATGATCATATCCCCTGCTCAGAAAAGGAAACCGTACAGCAAAAGCTTGATTGGAAAACAAATGATGTATTCCTAAAAAGATTTTGTCTTTGGGCAACAGAGGTAATAGACTTCAAGTCAACAGCTACCTGAATAAGAGAATCTAAATTTAGTGGACAGCAAATTGATTCCCCAAAGCTTTTAATCTTATTCTCCTCCCTCTCACCCCCCTCATTCACATGAACTTATGAGAGAGACAGAAAAATAAGACAACAAATACTGAAGGGACTGAATTATGACTGAAGTATATTTCAGTAGGTATAATCTGAATTATGAGCCCAGCAGCAATTCTCCAGTTGTTTTAGAGCTCTTTGCAGAATGAATTTAAGCTGCAGCTTTACAGGAGGGTCCTATTCTGTTGAAGAAATTTAAGCAGAAGCGTTGCTCCATTTGTTGCAGATCTATATTTGATGTTGGACGCTCACCTTACCCTAACAAGGAAGATAACCAAGATGACATTTCCTGCTTTTATTTTGTGCTGATCAAAATGATTGGATTTCCTTTTATAAGGAGGAGAAAATAAATCACCCTATTGAATCAACTCTGATAATTTCTTGGATCTCAGATGACAAAAATGGAAAAGACAAAACAAATGGAATCTGACTAACATATTAAAAGCACACTGCACTTGGTCATAATCATTGCTGTATCTAATAATTATGGCACTATGATTTCTGTAAGAGCTCAGCCACTCTGTCTGTGAGAACATCATATCCTTTGATAAGTTTTGTTGTAAGAGAAAGGATTTGCACTAGCATCACTGTATTAAATTTCGCTTTCCATAAGTTTTGAACAAAAGTTGCAGGGCAGCAGTGCTACAGTACCATTCATATACTTTGTGAAGTGCTTTTGGATGAAAGGCATCAGAGTCAGATGGGGGTGGTATTGTGCTTAAAATCAGCAAGGTAATCCCACAGCAGTCAAATGTTTTAAAACGTTTTAAATGTTTAAAACGATCAGCAAGAAAATAGATAGCAATCTTAATTTAAAGTATTATTATACTTGAGAACTAATAACCCCTAGCTCACATAAATAGGCTGGGGCCCACACAAGTACAAACAAAATACTAACCTGCAGATGCTCATTCCAAAGCTGAAAGTACATCTACATGGAACACTCCTCTCGGTGGCATTTAGAATGCATACACTACATGCCCCCCACCATGGGTATAAATAGCAATGTAGATGGTAAGGCACTGCTTAGGCAGTAAAGAAACCACTGAACTTCTGAAAAGCACCAGCAGCTCCCTGCTGTAGGAGTCTTTCTCTGCAGCAAGGAAAGGCTCTTGTAGCTCTCTAAAGTAGAGAAAAGCTCCAGCAATGGGGAGACAGCAGGGAAAGGCTCCAGCAGACAGGAGCTGCTGATCCTTTGCTTGCTGGCTCCCCCTTAGCATAGCCTTTCACTGACACATGTTGCTACACACTTCAGAGTAGACTCAGTCTGCTGTTCACTGTGCCACATAGTTAAACATACCCGGCATGCTGCTGCAAGAGGTATGCTAAGCAGATGTAGCCTGAGTGAGAGGGAAGCATTATGAAAAATAAAATTCAGTGTTGAGAAATGCAAGGTAATGTGCATTGTAAGGAATAATATTAAGGAATCACAATACACATAGATTGGTTTTAAATTAACTGTATTTACCCAAGAAAAGACCCTAGATATCAATTTGGGGAGCTCTCTATGCTAAATGCAGAGCAGTGGTCTAAAAAAGTGCACAAAATATTAAGATGAATAAGAAATGGGATGGAAGATAATGCTGATTATGTTTTAACACCGCTATGTAAGCTGATGGGATGCCCTCACCTGCAAAACTATATTCAGTTCTGGTCTCCCTGTCTCATAACAGAAATAGTGTACAAAGAAGGGATTCAGAGATGGCAACAGAAATATTCAGAGGTATAGAAAAACTTCCAGATAAGAAGATATTCATATCAGGAGTATTTAGTTCAAAGAGGAATAGTAGAGGCATACACAAATGAATAGTAAAGAGAAGTTAAATTGATAATTCCTATCTCCCATTTCTCATAATTCAAGAACAAGGGGATATTCACTAATTTAAAACACATTTAAAACTAACAAAAGGAACCATATTCAGACATGACACACATCCAGCCACCAATGCCCCCACACGCTGAGTCCTGCATACAAATGGGAAAGTAGTGACACTCCTTTTGGAAAAAAAACGAGGAGTACTTGTGGCACCTTAGAGACTAACACATTTATTTGGGCATAAGCTTTCGTGAGCTACAGCTCACTTCATCAAACCTGATGCCCAAATAAATGTGTTAGTCTCTAAGGTGCCACAAGTCCTCCTTGGTTTTTTTGCTGATACAGACTAATATGGCTGCCACTCTGAAACCTGACTCCATTTGGAGGTGTTTGCTGGTGCGCTGGAGGCAGTACAGGATCTCCAACAACCCAGTAGATATACAGCAGACCGAGCTGTTACTAAAGCTCCCATAAGCTGTAGTAACTTAACTGTGATGGTTATACAGCTGCACTTAACCACCGATTTAAAGGCAGAAGTTTTTTTCCCTCAACACCTCACAACCCCTTCCAATCCTTTGTGCAAAGCCCATTCACTTGAGCTTTGCACAGAGTTTACATAGGAGGATAGGAAATGAGTTGATATACTGGACCAGGGTCCATCTAGGACATTAGCCTCTGTCCAGCAGCTGCCAATACCAGATGTATTTAAGGAAGTTGCACCCGTTACAGACTCTGACCTTTAAAAGCTGGGAACTCTGGGAGATATTGTCCTGAGGGATGAATGTAAGCTATAGTCCTGGGACACGACTGGGACAAAGCATGTGACTAACAGGATATAGGAAATAAGTCTTCCTGACTCTCTGGGAGGGACTAACAGATCAGGAGAGAATCGCAAGGAACAGGAGGTGCTGGGGAAAGCTCTCCACGCTGGTCTGCAAGAGCTGATGGTCAAGCATGAAGCCAAAGATGGGGAGACTCAACAAGAAAAGCCGTTGGAGAAGTACAACGATGACTGAAGACTGAGAACCCAGTACAAGAGCCAAAAGGACTTGGGACACAAAAGTGAAGGAAATCCTTGGAGGGAACCGTGTATGTGGATGTTGAATATTAACATTGTGGTCAGTCATTTATTAAGTCAGTGATTGAAAAAGGGAAATTGAGGCATTGCAGCATACGCAGACAGGGAGAGTATGTGACCCTGATACACCAACATCTACTCATCACTGATTAGCTTACTCCCTGATCCTGAGGGCCTAACTTTCCATTGTTGTTATTAGTAGAAGCAGCAGCAAGTAGTATTAGCACTGTCTAGTGTAATTGTAGATAACCTCATTATCCATTTACACGTCTAACCCTTTAAGTCCACACTTTTACCACACATTCAAGAAAAGGAAATGTTTATGGTGCTGGAGTACATGCGTAAAGCATGTTACACGTTCATTAGAGATTACAGTGCAATCATTTAGCCACAGGCACACAGGGACACTGATACTCCGGGATTACATTGCAACAGGATTCTTAAACTCCTGTCTAAGACATCAAAATTGCTTATGACTAATTTAACAAATATTCACATTTCCATTAGCTAATTTATATTGGAAATCATTTACACAAATTGAGAAAGGAATTGTACCCAGTATCATTCAGAAGATTCAGAGGAAAACAAAATATTTGGATAAATGCTCTCTGGTATATACTAATGGCATAGTTTAAACACTCACTTAACCCGCCAAAGAAATAAGTACATGTTTACAGCTGGAATTTATGTATAATTATTTAGGACCATATTTTGTCATTCTTTCTCATGCTAAATAGTGACTTACTTTGTGAGCAGACCCATTCATATTGATGTTACCACTCAAAAAGTTTTAATCTGAAGAAATGTTGAAGAAATCTGACCCTTAACAAATTAATGGTGGGCATGTTCTAGGATGGTTAGATAGGGCTTACATCATGACACTGATTAAAGTGCCATCTTCTACCACTTCATTCCTTTTCATGACTTCTCTCACTCATTTCCTCTTTCCCTGAAAGTAAATGTTTTAAATGGGTGCAAGAGGAGGGGCAGGTTAAGGCATTAAACTAAAGGAAAACACTTGTTTTACAAAGCCTTGTTTACAATGAAAAGGGATTATTCTATTTCCAAGTAAGAGTGGCAACCCATATAAATTAGTCACAAACAGAAGTGCCTAAAAGGAGGTTTCAGAGGGAGTTCGGAAAGGGAATGTGAGAGGCTTTCCTTCCAGGTTCACCTCTACTTGCAATTCCACCATGACCATGATGAAATGGCTGTGCCATGTTTTCTTTTTTGCCTGAAGTCAGACGGGATTTCCTGTGTGTGAAGGGGAAGTTGGTGATTGTGCTGGAGGAAAAGATTTTTGAATTGGAACAACAAATAGCGATGCTACTGATAATCAGAGAAGCTGAAAAGTTACTAGACTGCCAGTTGGGGGAAATATCAGTACCCCAGATTAAAAGAAGAAAGCAGCTAGCCACCAATGAGTCAGAAGGAGGAAGTTTCCCAGTTAGCTAGCCACCAATGAGTCAGAAGGAGAGGCCTTCTGATTCATACTGAATAAGTAGCACAACTAGCTAGTTATCTTAGGTGCCTGTACACGAATGCAAGAAGCCTGGGAAACAAGCAGGAAGAATTGGAAGTCCTTGCACAATCAAGGAACTATGATGTGATTGGAATAACAGAGACATGGTGGGGTAATTCACATGACTGGAACACTATAATGGATGGGTATAAACTGTTCAGGAAGGACAGGCGGGGGAGAAAAGGTGGAGGATTTGCGCTGTGTGTAAGAGATTGCTCAGAGCTCCAGTATGAAACTGGAGAAAAGTGTTGTCAAGGTTCCTTCCCCACTCTGAACTATAGGGTACAGATGTGGGGACCTGCATGAAAAACCCCCTCAGCTTACTTTTACCAGCTTAGGTTAAAACTTCCCCAAGGTACAAACTGTTTTACCTTTTGCCCTTGGACTTTATTGCTGCCACCACCAAGCGTCTAACAAATATATAACAGGGAAAGAGCCCACTTGGAAATGTCTTTCCCCCCAAAATCCTCCCAAACCTACACCCCCTTTCCTGGGGAAGGCTTGATAAAAATCCTCACCAATTTGCCTAGGTGAACACAGACCCAAGCCCTTGGATCTTAAGAACAATGAAAAAGCAATCAGGTTCTTAAAAGAAGAATTTTAATTGAAGAAAAAGTAAAAGAATCACCTCTGTAAAATCAGGATGGTAAATACTTTACAGGGTAATCAGATTCAAAACATAGAGAATCCCTCTAGGCAAAACCTTACGTTACAAAAAGACACAAAGACAGGAATATACATTCCATTCAGCACAGTTTATTTTATCAGCCATTTAAACAAAACAGAATCTAATGCATATCTAGCTAGATTACTTACTAAGTTCTAAGACAGGTTTCAGAGTAACAGCCGTGTTAGTCTGTATTCGCAAAAAGAAAAGGAGTACTTGTGGCACCTTAGAGACTAACCAATTTATTTGAGCATGAGCTTTCGTGAGCTACAGCTCACTTCATCGCATGCATACCGTGGAAACTTCTTTTTAAGTTCTAAGACTCCATTCGTTTTCTGTTCCTGGCAAAAAACAACACACAGACTGAGAGAACCTTTGTTTCTCCCCCCCTCCAGCTTTGAAAGTATCTTGTCTCCTCATTGGTCATTTTGGTCAGGTACCAGCGAGGTTATCCTAGCTTTTTAACCCTTTACAGGTGAAAGGGTTTTTCCTCTGGCCAGGAGGGATTGTAAAGGTGTTTACCCTTCCCTTTATATTTATGACAAGCGTGCTGAGAGTGTTTGGGTTAAGTTTAGAGGCGAGAGCGGCAATGTTGTGGTGGGTGTCTGCTATAGACCACCAGACCAAGAGGATGAGGTAGATGAGGCTTTTTTTCTGGAAACTTCTGTAAGTTGTCCGATCACAGTCCCTGGTTCTCATGGGGGACTTCAATCACCCTGACATGTGCTAGCAGAGCAATACAGTAGTGCACAGACAATCCAAGAAGTTTTTGGAGAGTGTTGGGGACAAGTTCCTGGTGAAAGTGCTGGAGGAACCAGCTAGGGGGCCATGCTCCTCTTGACCCACTGTTAACAAACAGGGAAGTATTGGTAGGGGAAGTAAAAGTGGGTGGCAACCTGGCCAGCAGCGACCATGAGACGGTCAAGTTCAGGATCCTGACAAAAGTAAGAAAGGAGAGCAGCATAATATGGACCCTGGACTTCAGAAAAGCAGACTTTGACTCACTCAGGGAACTGATGGGCAGGATCCTCTGGGAGGCTAAAATGAGGGGGAAAGGAGAGCTGGCTGTATTTTAAAGAAGACTTATTGCGGGTGCGGGAACAAACTATCTAGATGTGCCGAAAGAACAGCAAATATAGTAGGTGACCAGCTTGGCTTAACAGAGAAAGCTTTGGTGAGCTTAAACACAAAAAGGAAGCTCACAAGAAGTGGAAACTTGGACAGATGACTAGGGAGGAGTATAAAAATATTGCTCAAACATGCAGGGGTGTAATCAGAAAGACCGAAGCACAACTGGAGTTGCAGCTAGCAAGGGATGTGAAGGGTAAGAAGAAGGGTTTCTCCAGGTATATTAGTAACAAGAAGAAGGTCAGGGAAAGTGTGGGAACCTTACTGAATGGGGAAGGCAACATAGTGACAGATGATGTGGAAAAAGCTAAAGTACTCAATGCTTTTTTCGCCTTGGTCTTCACAGACAAGGTCAGTTCCCCGACTGCTGCACTGGGCAGCACAGTATGAGGAGGTGAGCAGACCTAAGTGGTGAAAGAACAAGTTAAGGACTATTTAGAAAAGCTGGACATGCACAAGTTCATGGGTCTGGATCTAATGCATCTGAGGGTGCCGGGGGAATTGGCTGATGTGATTGCAGAGCCATTGGCCATTATCCTTGAAAACTCGTGTTGATTGGGGGAGGTCCCAGATGATTGGAAAAAGGCAAATGTAGTGCCCATCTTTAAAATCCGGGGAACTACAGACCAGTCAGTCTCACCTCTGTCCCTGGAAAAATCATGGAGCAGGTCCTCAAGGAATCCATTTTGAAGCACTTGGAGGAGAGGAAGGTGATCAGGAACAGTCAACATGGATTCACCAAAGGCAAGTCATGCCTGACCAACCTGATTGGCCTCTATGATGAGATAACTGGCTCTGTGGATATGAGGAAAGTGGTGGATGTGATATATCTTGACTTTAGCAAAGCTTTTGATACCGTCTCCCACAGTATTCTTGCCAGCAAGTTAAAAAAGCATGGATTGGATGAATGAACTATAAGGCGGATAGAAAGATGGCTAGATCGCCGGGCTCAATGGATAATTGAGCTTTATGTCTAGTTGGCAGCTGGTATCAAGTGGAGTGCCCCAGGTGTCGGTCCTGGGGCTGGTTTTGTTCAACATCTTCATTAATGATCTGGATGATGGGATGGAGTGCACGTTAGTGGAAGACACTAAGCTGGAGGGAGAGATAGATACACTGTAACGTAGAGATAGGGTCCAGAGTGACCTAGACAAATTGGAGGATTGGACCAAAAGAAATCTAATCAGGTTCAACAAGGACAAGTGCAGAGTCCTGCACTTAGGAAGGAAGAATCCCATGGACTGCTACAGGCTGGGGACCGACTGGCTAAGCAGCAGTTCTGCAGAAAAGGACCTGGGGATTACAGTGGATGAGAAACTAGATATGAGTCAGCAGTGTGCCCTCGTTGCCAAGAAAGCCAACGGCATATTGGGTTGTATTAGTAGGAGCATTGCCAGCAGATTGAGGGAATTGATTCTTCCCCTCTATTCTGCACTGGTGAGGCCACATCTGGAGTATTGTGTCCCGCACTACAGAAAGCATGTGGACAAATTGGAGAGAGTCCAGCAGAGGGCAACAGAAATGATTAGGATGCTGGGGCACATGCCTTATGAGTAGAGGCTGAGGGAATTGGGCTCATTTAGTCTGGAGAAGAGAAGACTGTGGAGAGCGGGGGTTGATAGCAGCCTTCAAAAACCTGAAGGGGGGCTTCCAGAGAGGATGGAGCTAGGCTGTTCTCAGTGGTGGCAGATTATAGAACAAGGAGCAGTGGTCTCAAGTTGTAGTGGGGGAGGTCTAGGTTGGATATTAGGAAAATCTATTTCACTAGGAGGGTGGTGAAGCACTGGAATGGGTTGTGGAATCTCCATCCTTAGAGGTTTTAAAGTCCCAGCTTGACAAAGCCCTTGCTGGGATGATTTAGTTGGGGTTGGTCCTGCTTTGAGCAGGGGATTGGACTCGATGACCTCCTGAGGTCTCTTCCAACCCTAATATTCTATGATTCTCGTCACCCTTCTCTGAACTCCTTCTGGTTCAGCAGTCTCCATTTGGAGATGGAGTGAGCAGTACTTCATATTTTATTCTAGATGAGTGCACACATAATGACTACTTATCTTCTGTAGTAGCCTCTTGTGATGGACCTTATCAGAGAGTTTTTGGAAGTCTAAATAAAAACATCACTGATTCTCCTTTATCCACTACTTTACTGACACATTCAAGTAACTCTAAGATGTGATTTTCCATTGCAAAGTCTGGAACAGTGGGGAATTTCCCCTAGCCATGTAAAGCTGGTAGACCAGCACTATACCACCAGGCTGAACTTCTTTGGCTGAGCTGCTTAAGAGGGTGTAGCTTGGTGGCAGAGCCATTGTTTATCTCAGAGAATTATATAAATATGTAAGTCCCATTGCTGAGTACTGCCTATTCGCACTTCTGTTATAGTATTTCTTCAGTTTACTTACTTACCTGTCAACAACAGAATGGATCCCTTCATTGACCAGATGTTAAAAATTAGGGAACTTTTAAAGTATGCATTCTGCATACAGTAGGCTGCAGTTTTACAGATATTAATTGCCCATTAAATCATTGCAAGTGCTCAAAGGAAGAAGATAGAGAATATGTAAAATAATACAAACAAAACAGATTAGACCAGGGTTATTTATCTATCTCGGCTGCAGTTTCCAAAAACCTTAAATTATATGCCCAAATCCTACTGAATTTCAGTTGGACTTCTTCGAAAATGCAAATCCCTAGATTTTGAAGAATTGCACCTTGAAAAGCTGGGCAGGATTTGCTCTTTAGCAATCATGTGCTTAAAATTAGTTTTTTTGTTAAACAGACACACTCATATTAAAGGAAACTAACTCTTATCTGTCTAAATAATTAAACTTTAGTTTATTGATAAAAAAGTTATAATGTAATTTGCCAAATTTTGCATATTTGCTTTTTATATTTCTAACTGCTTGAACACCGAAACCAGATTGTTTTCCTATTTGTTTATAGGCAAGAAGAGGTAGAGGGAAGGCATATACTCACCATTGATTTTATGTTCCCTTCACCCCCAGCCTTGCTCTGTTTGCACAGTTTATACTGTTGCACTTTCAGCTTTTTTTCCCTGTTGCTTTAATTAAAGGTTTGCTTATAGTTGGTTATTGTAGATTGTTTAGTTAAATTTATTTTAATTATTTTTCCCCACTCGTTCAATTAAATTTTGTTGTTTTTGTTATTTCATAATCAAACCCATTTACAATCCATCTGTTATGAGTCATTATTGCATTTAACTCAGAAAATAATTTAAACAACACTGAGATATTATATAGGGTTTCACAAAAAATACGTAAGGAATATTTCATTTCCACCATCCATACACAATATACCAGTGCTCAAAAATGTATCTATCCCAATACCCCTCTCCACCAACTAATAGCTGCATATGTTCAGACATGAGACTTCAAATATGAACAATACGCATCCCTAACAATATTTCCTAATTTTTCTATGGGACAGCTTGCCGGCTGCTCAAACTGCCAAGCATGTCTCTGAACATCAGCCTTCCACCTATTGTTAAGACTTTCTCTCTTGCTCTCAAGTACTGTTCAGAACACAATATGCAGTTATAATGGTGGGAACATTGTTGTTTTTCTCCTGCTGCTTCCAGCCTATTTCATAAACAGCACCATCTACCTTTCAAAGGGATCAGAGGCAGGCCCACAACAGAATAAAGAAACTAACTTTCAGAAGTACTGAAGATCCCACTCTTTCTCCACTAATCTAAACAGAATTGAATTATGAAAGATTCTGATACAGAGGTCAACCAGTCCTTGGAGCACCATGGAGAAATACCCCTTCCTGTTTATAAAATTTGGTGCTCTGGTGTGTGTGTTGCAGGGGCGGGGGGAGAGGAGGGTGGAGGAGGAGGGGAGGGAAGGTGGGAACAGAGGTAATGATAGGCATATGGTTTCCATCAATTTCCCAGTATAGTTTGGGAATCCTATGTGTGCAAAGCCATCAATAATTGCCTGAGCAGTACCTAGTTTTCTGACCCAGTGGGACAGCACCTTACCAATATCAGGGCAGGGACACAGGCAGCTGGGACTAATGGTAAGCAACCTAATTCCGGAGGACTGTGTTCAGGTTACCTGCAATCAGGCAGAAGCCAAATGAATTAGTCTGGACAGGGGTTCAGACTCTAGTCAGGTGACCAGGAATCAGGCTGGTTAGAGTCTGAAATGTTGGGTGAGGTGTCCAAGCAGCAGCCATGCAGAGGCAAGTTGTGAGGACAACTTCCTGTGCCTTTCTTTGGGTTTAATAGGAAGCCCTGAACAACCAGAGGTCACAGTGTTCCTCCAGCCATGGCCAGGGGAAGTTTCCATGAAGTTGCTTCAGATGTCATGGTCTCTCTATTTGATGGGTGAGTACTGAGCAGTTCGATGTGAGCAGAGAGGTGTCAGTTGACTAGGAACCTTGCAGACCCAGGTTTGAGACTCATGGGATCATGAGAATCTGTGTCATAGCAGACCTGCATAAGAATGACCCCACAAATTGCTCTCCCCAGGCCAATTGGTTGGCCAAAGACTGGATGTGTTCTGGGGTGGTCAGATGGCAGTAGTGACCTGCTTTTCAACAGGTATGGGGGACAACATATTGATATACTGTTACTGCAGCTCCAAGGTCAGTTCTACACAGAGATCAAAAAGAGTAGCCTCTCCCCACCCTGAAGTTTTCTTGCCATTGTTGGTCATCCCAGGTTTGCAGAATCATCTTCTCCCAGCAATCCATGCTTGTTTCTCAGCCCATAAACGATGCTGTTTGCTGCATCACTCATCCAGGAACCAGACCTCTAGCTCCAACAGCTGGGTGTTGTCCATTTCCTCATCCTGCTGTCAACACTTCAGAGTGCTCTCCTGATGCTGGAGGAGCTGCAGCTACTGCCATAGAACACTGTTTTGCTCCCACATAACCTGCTCAGTGGTGCAACTAACAAGTTCAATTTTGAAAGGGTCTAGCTTTTACTGTTATAATACAGCCCAAACAACCACTACAATATTCACACCTGTCACCACAGCATTGTGAAACATTGTTGGATCCATGCTGGAATACAGCAATTCAAAAATGGCGGAACCCTGCCCACAAAGGAAATATGGGGCAGAGATAGCAGATTCATGGTATTTTTTAAAAAATATTGAACTCATCTGGCTTCTCACAATTCCCAGAATACATGCTGTTCAGCAGCGAAGCAAAGGACCACTGGATACATCCTGAGAACACTTTGCCCTTAGTTCACAGAAAACTACTGTTGTGTGTTCACACAGTAAATTTAAAATAGAACAGGCATTCCATGCACATGGAATTGGTGTGACTTGCATTCTGCGAGTTACCTGATGTGCATCAAAAGCTTCAGATTAACCCCTCCTACCACCAATTCCCATGTAGACACACCCTAAATCTCATACATCTTGCTGCCGTTTGGTGTCAGGACAGGAAATTTAAATTATATGTAAATATTTGTGTCAACAAAGTGGGAGACTTGTATAGTTTTTTGTCCACATTAGAACCAATTATACAGATAGATAATATAATTAATGATACTAAGGCAAATATTCCAGTCCTTACTTCCCAGGTGTAATTTTTAGCCTTTCCCCCCTTTCACTGGATAACTTATATTTTACAATATAGCACAAGTTCAGTAGATCTCTCTCTCACACACACACGCATCTCTCAAGCATTGATATGAATTTCCATTTCTCTCACAAAACAATAAAATATTATTTCCAATAAGCTAGGTTTGAGGAACTAGAAGTTACAGAACAGGTGCAAATTCTAAACCCAAATATTGGGCAAGAAAAAGAAGAATGAAGCACATGGGGGAAAAAAATGGGTTTTAAATTTCTTATTGAACTAGGGACATCATCTTGATAAAATGTGTCAGACACCAATTTTTAGAGTAGCAGCCGTGTTAGTCTGTATTCGCAAAAAGAAAAGGAGTACTTGTGGCACCTTAGAGACTAACAAATTTATTTGAGAATAAGCTTATAGCTCACGAAAGCTTATGCTCAAATAAATTTGTTAGTCTCTAAGGTGCCACAAGTACTCCTTTTCTTTCAGATACCAATGTGTCAGGAAGGTGGGTAGACAGGGAAGTTCAGAAGTACATCATTATGGCAAAACTAATTAAATGTCATTTAAAAAAAAACAAATATCCTTTATGTGTTACTAATTATCAGAACTGACTGAATCACTTACAGGGAATAATCTATTTGATACATTTAGTGTCTTCTGCTTGAGGAATGCCCATGAGATATTATATATATATATATCATAGAATCATAGAATCATAGAATATCAGGGTTGGAAGGGACCCCAGAAGGTCATCTAGTCCAACCCCCTGCTCGAAGCAGGACCAATTCCCAGTTAAATCATCCCAGCCAGGGCTTTGTCAAGTCTGACCTTAAAAACCTCTAAGGAAGGAGATTCTACCACCTCCCTAGGTAACGCATTCCAGTGTTTCACCACCCTCTTAGTGAAAAAGTTTTTCCTAATATCCAATCTAAACCTCTCCCACTGCAACTTGAGACCATTACTCCTCGTTCTGTCATCTGCTACCATTGAGAACAGTCTAGAGCCATCCTCTTTGGAACCCCCTTTCAGGTAGTTGAAAGCAGCTATCAAATCCCCCCTCATTCTTCTCTTCTGCAGGCTAAACAATCCCAGCTCCCTCAGCCTCTCCTCATAAGTCATGTGTTCTAGACCCCTAATCATTTTTGTTGCCCTTCGCTGGACTCTCTCCAAATTATCCACATCCTTCTTGTAGCGTGGGGCCCAAAACTGGACACAGTACTCCAGATGAGGCCTCACCAATGTCGAATAGAGGGGAACGATCACGTCCCTCGATCTGCTCGCTATGCCCCTACTTATACATCCCAAAATGCCATTGGCCTTCTTGGCAACAACGGCACACTGCTGACTCATATCCAGCTTCTCGTCCACTGTCACCCCTAGGTCCTTTTCCGCAGAACTGCTGCCTAGCCATTCGGTCCCTAGTCTGTAGCTGTGCAGCATGGGGCAGGTACAAATATATATATATTTGTAACTGATACAAAACCGAGGGTGTAACTGAGGGTGGCTAAGGCACATAAGATAATGAGAGTCATTCTGTGGAGGCTGTGAAACATCTCAACAGCAATAACCATAACCTAGGTTTCTAATTAGAATGAATGTGGTAAACAATGGGGAAAACCAAAAGATTTACTTTTCAGAAAATCTTTTTTTAATTTATTTTCAATACAACAAAGGTAAACAATTTAAACACAATGTCATCCATGGGAGGAGCAATCTGTGGGAGGAAATATTCATTAAAATAGACCCATATTGTGTGGGAGGACTATTCCTTCACAAACACACAAAACACAAAAAGAAAAGGAGTACTTGTGGCACCTTAGAGACTAACCAATTTATTTGAGCATAAGCTTTCGTGAGCTACAGCTCACTTCATTGGATGCAGCTCACGAAAGCTTATGCTCAAATAAATTGGTTAGTCTCTAAGGTGCCCCAAGTACTCCTTTTCTTTTTGCGAATACAGACTAACACAGCTGTTACTCTGAAACCACACAAAACACAAAGGTTTATTCAAAGATAATTCACAGCTAATTTGTAGTGCTCTCTCTCTCACTCTCACTCACACTTTTCTCCACCTCAGGAAATTTAAATTTCAGGGGTTTTTTTCTGATCTATCTTTAAGCAATAGCTACTAATTTATTCTGCCTTTAAAGGTCTGTCAAGGTAGGTCTGGGGTAGTCTTAGGCCTTGTGTAACACGACAAAGTTTTGTCAGCAAAAGCTGCCTTTTGCCAACAAAACAGGGGAGGCGTACACACTACAAAGCTACGTTTGGCGGCAAAACTCTGTTTTTTGCCAACAAAATTAAACCACCTCAGGAGGGCATAAAGCTTTTTGTGGCAAAGCACACAGTGACGCTTTGCAGCTTTAAGACACCACTGTTTGTTTTGTCAGGATAACTGGCTTCCATCAGTAGCAGCTCTGCTCACTATTTTGATCTCTGTTGCCCTGCAGGCATGCGCCCCTCCACTTTCAGAGCTCTGGGAACTATCTGACAGCTGAGCATTCTGCTCCATTTGAGGAACAAAGAGCAAATCATCAGCCTGGAATTCTCCTGTTCTGCCCTGCATTAGGAACACAGCAGCAGGCAGACTGCTGCTGCAGGGAGTGGGAGGAGGGGAGAATGGACTGCTGTGCTGCTTTGACATCCCTCAGCACAGAGAGCTCACAGAGCTGATCAGTTTGCCACTCCGGGCAGCTGAGGAGGCTGTGGGAGAACCATAGGCAGGCAGGCAGAGTGGGCTGCTTCAGGAGAGACTGCGGTGCCCAGCAGAGCCGGGCGCTGACATGTGGGCTCCCCTTGCCTCAGGATAGGTCGGTCAGCCTGCTGTCTCTCCCTCCCTAGACACACCACTCTCCTCTCTCTTCTCCCCGTCCCCGCCACTTCAGTTGAAAAAAGCAACTGAAAATATACTAGGATGTCCCTGGAATGATGGGATTGAGAAACCTGCCCCATGTGACGCTGTACCTGCCCCATGAGGCACTGCCAACCCTTCCCAAAGCACACTGTGGCCAGTTGCACAGTGGGATAGCAGAGTGCACTCTCCGTGTGGCTGCAAGAGCCGTTGGCGTGGATGAGCTCTGCTGACATACGGAGCTAGTGTGGACATGCAACAGTGGTTTTAATTAAAGCATTTTAATTAAAGCGTCATAACTTTTGCCAACAAAACTTTGTAGTGTAGACAAGGCCTTAAATTCCACCTGAGAAACAAGGTGGGTGAGGAAATATATTTTATTGGGCCAACTTCTGTTGGTGAGAGAAACAAGCTTTAGGCCTTACACAGAGCTCTTCTGCAAGCTTGAAAGCTTGTGTCTCTCAGCAATAGAAGCTGATCAAATAAAAGATATTACCACTCCCACCTTGTCTCTTTAATACCCTGGGACTGACATGACTACAAAAAACCTTAAATTCCACCTGTCATACAAGAAGGATCTTTCCTTCCCATTCCCCCACACACATACTCAATGCTATTCACCCCACAGGGAAGGAATGAGCTAGAGGGAAAGAGAAATGTGAAGTGCCTGTGGCGGCATTAAATCAATTACTAAACTAATTCATTTCTTTAGTCCCCTATCGAGCAAACATTTATATATGTGCTTAACTTTATGCACATGGGTAGTCTGGGACAATGTACCTATGTGAAGTTAAGTATCAGTATATTTGTGGAATAAGGGCTTTGATTCACCAAATATTAATACTGGAATAATTCAAAATTTAGTCAATTAATATTCTTTATGCCAACAACAAATTTAGGGGGAAAAAATCTACTTTCATCTTTATGTACCAATCATATTATAAAAATCCCTCAACAGAGATGCTTTCCCACACAACCCTCTTCAAACAATAAAGTTACTCATTTATTTCCTACAAGATTATAAAAATAAGGATGAAATCCTGTATCCAAAAATCAATGGGAGTTTTGCGATTGACTTCGGTGGGGCCAGGATTTCACCTTAATTGCTGAGGCCAACATCTTCCTACCTGGATGCTTAAAATTAGGCACTTAAATGCATGTCTTTATTGTTAGAGATAATACAGATGCAACTTCACTGGGATTGAGAATCCCCAGTAAAACTAAAAATCAGGATGTTCATTCATTTATTTATATTAATATAGCATGTTTAAAATGTTGATACATGAGCTCTA
The DNA here is from genome assembly GCF_965140285.1 of Lepidochelys kempii. Lineage (NCBI taxonomy): Eukaryota > Metazoa > Chordata > Testudines > Cheloniidae > Lepidochelys > Lepidochelys kempii. The sequence goes on along the minus strand of NC_136381.1, from coordinate 29,877,494 downwards.
GATACCCTAACAACAATTAACTCTACATCCCCCATACGGATGTCACCTAGAAGCTTAAATATTAATTTAAGTGCCTATTGTCTGGCATCCAACTTGGAAAATGTTGGCCTAAATTTATATTCCTGTTTCTGCACCTAATAACCACTACGGAAAAAAGAACCATTATCTTCTAAACGTGGAAGTGCCTAGAAAGTGTCTCCAAGAATTGTCTGTGAAGTTGGTATGCCAGTTCAACTACAGAATTTTTAAAAAAGGAAATAAAATGAAAAAAACATGGAAAACGTAAAAAGTACTGTGAAAATTAAGAGGTGTGTTACCATGCTTATCCATACTATATATCTGCAACTCCATGGACAATGACTACACGTACAAGCAAATGAAAGCAGCTGACCACGTACCCACACACCTTGGCAGAGGTGCACTCCATACACGTCGGCCACCACCAAGACAGATAATCTCCAAAGTTCCTTCTAGACGGTATCCAGATGAACAAGAGAATGTCAGAGTATCACCGACTCCAAAATTAAATCCTATTCTGTTACCAAATTGTGGAATCCCAGGATCCTCACAAGGTTCAAGATTATATTCTGGAAATAAACAAGCAAACAAAAAATCAGCTTCTATGTGGCAAGAACTTCAATTGTTTACTCTCTATCCACCTTATTATTGTCATACACACTATTATTTTGCGCACATTTCCACGTGACCCTCAATTTAGCCTTTAGAACCAAACACAAAATGAATGCACATATAGTAAATAGGTGATTCAGCTGAGGTTTGAAAATTAGACCAATACATGCTCATAGCATTTGTAAGATGTCTAACACAACATGCATTACCATTCTTATAAGAGCCATAAATGTCTCAGACACATAAAACAAACTGTACATCACAAGCAGTTTCCTAAAGGGCTCATCTGGAATATCACTACTTGAAATTAGGTTTGCTCCATTTTTTTCCCACCCTCAGTAACATACTTTACAGTTTACTGCCTTTTTTACTTCTTAAAATGTGTACTAAAAATGCTTCAACAGAGATATAAGGATTTAATTTCTTAAGGTACAAAGGAAGCAATTGTGTTATTTTACAAAACACTATTCATTCAAATCAGTTTTGGACCTCTCTCTTTTCACAAAATGTTGAATTTTCTTCACTTTATACAAATAGCTCATTTCAGCCCCTTACCAGAGAAAGTAATGTTAAATCCTTCATATGATATTGAAAAATCTGAAATAAAGCGCAACTGAGCCCTGAAATTTCCATAGAGACCGGCGTTGATTGCCGAAGGAAGATCTGATCCAGTCAGGCGTGCTAGTGGCTGAGTGAAACTGCCATTCTCTGTAATTAGTAAGTAGTCATGATGGTCTTCCAAATGAAAGGTATGAAAGGTGAACTGCACTCCTGTTAGAAACAAATATCTATTTACATATCACAGCGTTAACATGAATGCAATTATATCACTGCTTAAATCTGTGCATTTCATTGCAAATGTTGATTCAGAAAATTAAAGTAATCCAATATTCTAATATATATGTTCAACCTACTTAAAATGTATAACCAATAGATCTGCTAGGTTTTTTATTTTTATTTATTTAATTTATTTAGTTAGTTAGTTATTCCTTCCTTCCTTCCTTCCTGTTGGTTAGGGTGGTTTTTTTTTTTTGTTTGTTTTGTTTGTTTGTTTTTTAAACTTCTATTTTATAGCTACCAGATTTGGATATTTGCTTTTGATAATTAACTGAATCACACATTTCCTTCTATTTAAAATCAAGTAATGTTTTGTTGTGAGACACCATATTTTGCTACATTTCAAAGTAAGTGGCCCCTAGGTACACAGGCTGGTATAATGGACTGGCAGGCCTGGCTGTGAAGGAAAGGATCACTTACAATAGATGGCTAGCACTAGAAATATTTGAGTTCTGTTTGGGACAGTTTCTGAGACCTGGTTGGCTAAATGTTCCAGCAGGAGATTTGGATGAAAGACAGGAGATAAATGCATCCACTCCATCCCAATCTGCTCTCCTCTTTGTCTCTCCTTCAGCTCTTTTCCCTCTTGGCTTTGATTTCCTTTCATTTGTTTGTTTTGTTTTAACATGAGCCATAAAAATCCATTAACTGGAAATATGGAGGTTAATACCAGAATCCAAGCATTGTGTAAATATCTTGATCTATTCTTGTTTCTGCTGGATGGTATTTTTGTATTTGTTCTATACATTGGATTTGTTCTAACTAGAATTTGTTTGTTATAAGAATAGAGATTGTACATGTTTAATAAATAACAACTATAACATGTATAAATATAAAACCAAGCAATGTGTCATACATGTTTGAATTTTGATGAAAAAATCCAAAATCTTTAAGTAGAATGCAACAGTTGGATTTCATTTTCTCACCAATTCTATAATAGCACAAAATACATTGGTTGAGATCCTGTGCTGGGAGTGGGAGCGGGAGTCGGTTGATGGCAGTAGGAACCTAGGTTATACTCAGCCTGCTCTATGGTAGTGGAGGTTCTTCTTCACTAAGGTGATCACCATTGTCAGCTACACCAACTTTAAGACTGCTTTGCACCAGCAATACAACTATTGCAAGCAATGTGTAACACATGATGAATAGCATTAATTGTCATCAGAGGGGTAGAAAACTTGGCTCTTGCAGAAACATGGAGGACTGTCTCAAAGGGAAAAAAAAAATCCAAACCTATAGATCTTTAGCTAATAATGGCAAAAATCACCACTAATGGTGCAGTTGTTCTTTTACTTCTTTAATGTACTATCGTCTTGTTGGATGGAGTAGGGACATTTCTGTTTTCTGTCCATTTGGGGATTTTTGGAAAGAAGGGGGATTGTGGAAAAGAAAGAAAGAAAGAAAGAAAGAAAGAAAGAAAGAAAGAAAGAAAGAAAGAAAGAAAGAAAGAAAGAAAGAAAGAAAGAAAGAAAGAAAGAATACAAGCCCCAAATAAGTAGGTTTCCAAATAGTTTCTTTTAAATTTGAATGAGACGGATTAGATTAAAATCAAGGAAAGAAGGTGTAATAGCTACAGTCTTGGAGAAAAGGAAAATGCAGCAAGCATTACAGCAGTAATGAAAGCAGAGTCAGAGGCAACTAATGACATGTAGCTGGTGGCAAGGGAAGATGCTAACATCTCATTTTCCATTGTCAAAGAGCCACAGGCAATATTCCTTATACTTTCATAGGCAACATTACAACAGCCCTCCGGTACTTACTCTGTCTCTTTCTCCTAAGCATATATGAAGATCACTTTATTACAAACATTTCTTTACAGCTGGAGTGCGCAGTAGCATCTTATTAAGATCTGCGTGTTGCTCTGTTAACATCTCTCCCTGAACTGGACTAAATTTTTCAAGATGAGGGCTGTTCAGATAGTGCTGCTCAACTTGTTGCTGCAGGAGGCACCTTAGATCATGAGTGCCTGACCAATGATAATGTGATGTTTAATGTTCCTGACTCTGGTGCTACATGGTGATGAGTTTGAGCTGCTTTATCCTTGCTGAAAGCTGCATGGTGATTAACCATAATCATGCCTGGATCACATCACAGGATCCCCCTCTTTCTGTTTAACAATAAACCACCATTTATTTCTCCCCTCTCTCAACAAGTTGAATGGTAAATAATAATAGGAATGGGTCAGTATACAGAACAATCTGCATCACTTGGTAAGGTAGGCTTATTTTAATAATATGTCTTTCAATACAGTCATGTGCAAAGTCACACATTGAGGATGAGGGACTATCATGCAATGCAGTGGCACTAAAAAGATCTTTTGGCTGAAGCTGGACAAATTCAGACTAGAAATGAGATGCAAATTTTTAAACAGTAAGGGTAATTAATCATTGGAACAATTGATCTACAGATGTAGTGCATTCTCTATTACATACAGTCTCTAAATCAAGAGTGGATGTCTTTTTAAGATGTCTTACATCTCAAACAAAAGTCACAGGCTTGATGCAGAAATTACTGGGTGGGGTTTCCTAACTGCGTTATGCATAAAGTAAGACTAAATTATCTTAATGGACTTTTCTGGCTTTAAAATCTATGAATCTATGAACAAAACAATAGATCCATTCTGGATACATTACTTATTCTCTCTCCTCTTAACTCACACCATGAAAGACCCCTGGCCTTTTTGTGCACAAACTCTGTCTCTACTTTGCCATAGATTCCAGGGAGAGATTTATGACAATATCTCAAAACCATGGGATACTCATCAGTTTCAGCTAAGTTTCACTTTTAGTTCTTTTCAAACCCAGAACTCAAAGTCTAAATCAAGGGGATGTTTGCATCACTTTCCCAGTTTGTGATGACGTTTCTAAGCAACAAAGTATATCTCAATTGTTGTTGCACAACTCAGTTCTTAGCAGAAAAATGGTCTATTCATTTTAATGTACACTGTGTGACAGATTATGATGTCTCAGGAGAAAAAGTTTAAAAGAGATTTTTGGGCAGGGATTTGTTTTGTTTTCAGAAATGTGAGTGAACACTTTAAAATAAATAAGATAGGAAGATATATGATACTCAAGCTTTCTCTCTCAGTGTTATGAACCTGGTTGTCTGATGAAAAATCTTCCATTAGTTCATAAGTTTAATTATAAATTTGATATTCCATAGACAGTATCATTTCACAGAGAACAGAATATGAATAATATTGTTATTGTAATAAAGTAAAATAAAATACAAATGATGACATGCTTTGTTTTCATTTTCAGATCCCTCCCCTTATCACATAACAGCTGTTTGAACAGATAAAATAATTATCTGAAGAAGCATTTTGCATGTTTCTATGAAAGGAAATTATGTACTTGTTTTTTCAGTTACTTCTAGAAGTTTTACTATTTAATATTGCTAGGGTTTTTTTTTTAAGATACATATGGATCTTAATAGTGGTCCATGAGAAATATATTTAAGGTATATTTAAGACTACCTATAGTCTGGGGCATAGATGAGAAGTGGAGTTAAAATACATTTCTTTATATTGAAGGTCACACTTAATGTTTTATTAATGTAATTTTTGCGTGCTTGCAGGCTCAGTGTTAATTTTCGTAGTGTAATTGTACTTTGTGTTGGTTAGGCTGAACCCGAGCTGCATAATTTGCATATCCATATCCAGGAAGCGATGGACCTATTGGAAGGAAGGCTTAGCCCTGACATGGAATGTTATTGCCCTTGCTTTTCTGACTGGGAGGTCCTTTAAGATCATTCAGTCACCCATTTGATGACATTCCTTGTGCTTTCACACATAATAGGGGAGATCACCCACATGAAGGTTGTCATCTCATTCACCAAGATCTGAATTCACTGCCACTCTCCAGACCCATATCCAGGAAACCTTTCTGGATCCATATGTTAATGCTACATGCCAATGGAAAGGACACCAGCCCTCACTGGCTTGAATTGTGGACCACTTGTGATTCTCCAAACAAAGACCTGATTGAAGATCCAACAAAACAAGTCCCAGGATTCTGCCTTCCCCACAGGGAGTGGACTTCACTCATCTGCATACAGACAATGTATTTAAGGTATGTATATTTCCTCCACAAATGGAAAATCAAATAATCACCAAATTGTGACTGTGGTGAGGTACAAGCCATATGACACATCATGGACAACTGCCCCATTAACGCTTACAGTGGTGGTACAAGAGGGATCCACCTAGCTACTCCAGAAATATTAGAATGGCTAAAACAGAGCTTTTAATCTTCCCCCAAGCCCCCACCACCGCTTCCATTTTTTATCACTGTGGGTATCACCACCATCCTCCCTGTCACTCAGACCATAACATTTCTGACAACCATTCAGAATGCTACAAAGATAATTTTCCTAGCCCATCGCTGTGGCCATGTCACCGCTCTTTTTGCCTTCCTCCATTGGCTCCATTTTCTCTTATCATATCAAACATAAGCTACTTGACTTCACTTTCCAGGCCCTTCACCATGTATCCCCCACCCTATCTGTCAACTCTTATATGCTATTCAGACACCAGTTGTCATCACCAACTGGCCAACAATGCCAGCCTTCATCACCCACTTGTTAAATTTTCAAACAAGTACCTTTATGCTTTTCCCTATGCTGCCTGTCCTGTTGGAAGTAGCTCCCCATGAACATCTGCTAAGCCATCTCATTGTCCTCCTTCAAAGCCCTCCTTAAACTTTCCTTTACTGTAATGCCTAATAAAACTTGACAATGGTTAAATGGATGGTGTGCTGTTGCCACTACCTATTATGCTGAAAATATTGTCCCATTGTTTCCTTGTGTTACCTTGACTATCTGTCTATATCCACCTATTGTCTCTTGTCTTAGATTGTAAGGTCCTTGGTGCAGGAACCATCTTTTTGTCCCGTGTTTGTATAATGACTTGCACAATGGGGTCTTTCGTCCATGACTGGGACATATAAGTGCTACCACAGTATAAATCTTCAATCATCATAATTAATAATGTTTATAGCAAATCTCCCAGCTCATCAGTGCTAACCTGGTTTTGCATATGGGGCATGAAATAGCAAACTAAAATAAACAAGACTGAAACAAAAATACAATTAAATCTCTTACCTTTTCCATGGGTGACATCCACAGTCCATGTACAATTCAGTGAATTTGGGTACAATTCAGGATAACCAGGGGATAAAATTGTTCCACTAGGTCCTCTAACATCTCCTCCACATAAGGCTAAGAATAATAAAGGGACATATTAATACAATAGACATGTAAAACCTAGACATGTAAAAGAGCAAAGAAATGTATAATATCTTTTTAAACAATGATCTATATGAGTGATTCTACAATTTCCTCTGCAGCAAATCTCTAATTTTAGCTAAAATTTACACAAAGTGCTCAGAAATTAAATATGATTAATTATTTGCTAAGGTGATTTTATAAATATCAAAATGAATTGCTAATTACACCAATTGTTTTCTGATAATTCCTTATGAAAAATGTATTCTCCTTATAAATAAATAGTTTACATTTTCAGAATCATAGTGAGCAGTGACACACATTATTGTAAATCTTAAGGAGAGAAATGACAGCCCAAAGCGAACAAAAGGGTGAACATCTCACAATTCCTTATCCTGAAGTTTCTATCTGATGGTGGTGGGAACTACAGGCCAGTCAGCCTCACTTCAGTCCCTGGAAAAATCATGGAGCAGGTCCTCAAAGAATCAATCCTGAAGCACTTGCATGAGAGGAAAGTGATCAGGAACAGCCAGCATGGATTCACCAAGGGAAGGTCATGCCTGACTAATCTAATCGCCTTTTATGATGAGATTACTGGTTCTGTGGATGAAGGGAAAGCAGTGGATGTATTGTTTCTTGACTTTAGCAAAGCTTTTGACACGGTCTCCCACAGTATTCTTGTCAGCAAGTTAAGGAAGTATGGGCTGGATGAATGCACTATAAGGTGGGTAGAAAGCTGGCTAGCTTGTTGGGCTCCACGGGTAGTGATCAATGGCTCCATATCTAGTTGGCAGCCGGTATCAAGTGGAGTACCCCAAGGGTCGGTCCTGGGGCCGGTTTTGTTCAATATCTTCATAAATGATCTGGAGGATGGTGTGGATTGCACTCTCAGCAAATTTGCGGATGATACTAAACTGGGAGGAGTGGTAGATACGCTGGAGGGGAGGGATAGGATACAGAAAGACCTAGACAAATTGGAGGTTTGGGCCAAAAGAAATCTGATGAGGTTCAATAAGGATAAGTGCAGGGTCCTGCACTTAGGACGGAAGAACCCAATGCACAGCTACAGACTAGGGACCGAATGGCTAGGCAGCAGTTCTGCGGAAAAGGACCTAGGGGTGACAGTGGACGAGAAGCTGGATATGAGTCAGCAGTGTGCCGTTGTTGCCAAGAAGGCCAATGGCATTTTGGGATGTATAAGTAGGGGCATAGCGAGCAGATCGAGGGACGTGATCGTTCCCCTCTATTCGACATTGGTGAGGCCTCATCTGGAGTACTGTGTCCAGTTTTGGGCCCCACACTTCAAGAAGAATGTGGATAAATTGGAGAGAGTCCAGCGAAGGGCAACAAAAATGATTAGGGGACTGGAACACATGAGTTATGAGGAGAGGCTGAGGGAGCTGGGATTGTTTAGCCTGCAGAAGAGAAGAATGAGGGGGATTTGATAGCTGCTTTCAACTACCTGAAAGGGGGTTCCAAAGAGGATGGCTCTAGACTGTTCTCAATGGTAGCAGATGACAGAACGAGGAGTAATGGTCTCAAGTTGCAGTGGGAGAGGTTTAGATTGGATATTAGGAAAAACTTTTTCACTAAGAGGGTGGTGAAACACTGGAATGCGTTACCTAGGGAGGTGGTAGAATCTCCTTCCTTAGAGGTTTTTAAGGTCAGGCTTGACAAAGCCCTGGCTGGGATGATTTAACTGGGAATTGGTCCTGCTTTGAGCAGGGGGTTGGACTAGATGACCTTCTGGGGTCCCTTCCAACCCTGATATTCTATGATTCTATGACTGTGAGCACATACTCTGGTCAAGGTCAGGTGAGATGAAGGAATGCACATATTCCTATTCCTATAGCTCCTGCCAGCCAATTTCCCCCCCTTCTTTTTGCCTCTACAAGAGCTGAATTTAACTTATACAGACTTTAATATAAATCTTTCCTTAGATTTCAACAAAAGCTGGATGAGGCCCACTCGGGGACAAATGCACCAGATTTTATGGAAGTCACAAACTTACATCAAGTTAAGGGCAGACCTCTAGATAAAGAGGTCACCAAACGGTCTAGTGGCCCATTCATAATGACCATCAAAGCCTAGTATCATAGAACCATAAGGTTAGAAGGGACCGTTAGTGTCATCTAGTCTAACCTCCTGCGAAGATGCAAGATTCGTTGTGGCTAAACCATCCAAGACAAATGGTGATCCAGACACCTTTTTGAAAACCTACAGTAAAGGAGATTCCATGAGTTCCCTAGGCATTTTGTTCCATTGCCCTACTGTTCTTACAGTTAGGAATTTTTTTTCTGAGATTTAATCTAAATCTGCTAAACTATAGTTTGAACCTTGGGAAGGTACAAATAAATGTGCAGCGCCACTCGCTATTGAAGGATCAGTGGCAGATAATACATAAGCATTTGTGAATCTCTTTCTTTCTTTCCTTTGAATACAAAATGTGTGTCTATTACTATAGACGTTAATGGTGGTTGCCAATATCAGAATAGGTAATTTTATAGGATAGTTACCAACTTTATCAAGATTACAGTGACTAGTAACCAGATTTTTTGAAGTTTGTATTTTCACTGGTCACCTGACTAGGACAGCTAAACTGCAATTTCTTCTCTCTCCCCTACACCCACATTTGTTATTCAGAGCTGCAGATTACCCTCACATTAAGGTTTAGAATGAGTCTAGAAAGGAACCCATTGCACACATTTTAATGGGGATGAGGCATTATAGATTTTAGAAAATAATATATTTTTTCCTCAAGAATATTGCTCTGTACAGTGCTTGTTACGATGAACAGTTATTTCTCATTATTGGCGTGTACAAGATTCTCTAAAAAACACTGCAATTTTTTAAAAGCCATTTACATGGGCTATTTTAGTTTGAAAATTAAAAGTAATTACCCTTTCATTGTTCTCAGCTTTATTATATTTGATATCCAAAGTGTTTTCTTTTTTCCTTTGCTAGTCCCAGGACCTTTAAAAACAGCCAACTGATTCCTTGTCACTAGGTTTCATTAACTAACATAGCTTCATAGCTTCAACATAACTTCAGAAAAGTTTATTACAATTATTAATTAACATTAGTCGCTTTTCCAAATTAATTAACACAAAACTCCCTTATCAGCCTCAAATAATCAAACTCTCAGTAAGTGTCCTTTCAGAATAAGCAGCGCTGGCTTCAACAGTGGTTTCTGTTAGATGGAATAGTAAAACAGTATTCAACACCACATTTCTGTGTATTTCTGTTGCAAATTCTGGGCTTTAATATGGTAAGAAAAATGGCATAGGAGTGATGATATGCCAAATCCATGGGTTTTGTGCTGATGTTGCAATGAGAAGCATTGAGGTCCAGATTGTTTTAGGTAGACTGGGAGGAGCTGTATTGGTTGTCTATAGAAGCAATAGAATTTGGGGGACTGGAGCCAAAATTTGCCTGAACTCAGCAGTATTCAGGTGTCAGATTTAGGTTCACGCACTGAGATGTTTCAAAGTTCAGGTGTTTTGTTGATGTGCTTTTGTTTTGTTGCTGCTGCTGCTACACTTAGATCAGCTAGACTCATTCTCTATTTTGGTGATGCAATTTGGGTGCTTGGCTCAAAAAATCAGCAAAGGCCAGTAGGCTACAGCTAGGCTCAGCTTTTATCATTTTTCATACTTCCACAAACTCCTGACCAGTCACTTCTAATTATGTACCCATCAACTTGTAGCACACTCATAATGGAATTCCACCTCCGATACATTTTACATCACAGTGGAACAATCCACAAAGGCAAGCATTGGGCTCATTCACAGCTCTTGTAGTTAAAATACAGTTTTCATAAATAGTCTGGGAATAACTTGGAATGATTTCTTGAAAAACTTAGTTGGTCTGACTGCTCTAGTTTTCCCCTCTTTTTTTCCCAAAGTACCTTCACAAAAGGGTTCCACTCCTCTCCCCACTTCTTACAGAGTTTCCCGCCTCTGAACCTCAACCATGCTTTAAAGCTGCATGTTGCACTTCTGAGGGCATTCTGCACCAAAAAAAAATTAAAATTCTGCGCACAATATTTTAAAAATCTGCAAATTTTATTTGTCAAATAAAAGTGGAGGCTCCAGCATGGCATTGGGAGCACAGGTCACTGGTTGCACAAAGGTGGAAGATCACGGTGGTCTATTTTTAAACCCTACAAAAATGATTACAAACATCAGCTTGCCTCTGTACCCACAGGTTATAGTGTCTATATAGATTCAGGACTTGGCTTCGGCAATTGCTTTATTAATGTATTCGGTGAACTATAACAGGGACTTTTTTATTGTACATGACAGTACCACAGAAAATAATGTAAAATTTCTAACGCCTTCCAAAATTACTAACAGCAGTGACTGGTGATACTAAAGCAGCTGAGAGACAAAGCTGAGTTCCCCTGAACAGAAAGGTAGGGAGGTACAAGTTATTTTGTTTGCTTGCTTGTTTGTTTGTTTTCTCCTTAACTTATAGATACTCTAAGAACCCACAATAGGAGACACATGGCACATTAACACCACCACTACTAGCTCTCCTCTGATTGCACTTGTGGGACCCTGGCCAAACAGGCATCGCACGGGCTTCTTGGCTTGTTGGGAATCTGGCTTGCATGTCCCTGCCAAAGAAAGGTCAGCAGGGCGAAGAGGTTGATGTGAGAAGTCTTTGTTGGTGGACTCCCTCAGGAAGCAGGTAAGAGAGCTGCAAGAAGAGGTGGCTCATCTACATAATATTCCGGAGCACCGGGACTTCATTGACAGGATGCACATGGAGACATCCAGGATGGTGCTAATTGACTACAGAAACACCACAGGGGAAGGAGAACCACAACTCTGCAAGGAACAGACTGGCTGCTGGCCATCTCAGGCTGTACACAGTGCTCCACCCTGCACCCAGGTCCCCCATCCATTGGGGCCAAGATTCAGTATGCTCTCCTGGAAACAGCAGAAGAGGACCCTAATGGATGGGGAGGAGGAGATACCTGCCCCTGAGGCAGGGAGAGTCATGAACAGGAGATATTGCGTGGTGGTTGTCAGGGAGTCTCTTCTGAGGGTGAAAGAGGCATCCATCTTCTGACCTGACATGATGTCCAGGGAGGTATGATGACTGCTTGGAGCCCGCATCTGAGACATTACAGAAAGATTGCAAAGGCTCATGTATCCCTCTGTCTACTACTCAATGCTAATCATCCTTGTGGGCATTCATGATACTGCCAGGTATGGCTCTCAGCAGATCAGCAGTGACTAGAGGGCTCTAGGACTGAGGGTGAAGGAGTCCGGGGTGCAGGTTATATTCTCATCCATCCCCCTTGTTGAGCATAAGGTTCAGGGCTAGGGCATGTGCATCCTGAAAATGAATGCATGGCTGTGCTGATAGTATCAACAGGGATACCAACCATGTTCAGGAAAGGAGGATTGTTGCCAAGAGATGGCATCCACCTGACCAAGAAGGGGAGATGACTCTGCATACTGACTTGCCAACCTATTGAGCAGAGCTTTAAACTAGGTTAAAAGGGGGCAGATGACAAAAGCTCACAAGTGGATGTACAAAGAGGTGACCTAGACAGTGGACTAGAAGTGGACGGGGGTGGGGAGAGGAGAAATGGTAAATTACAATAGGGTCATAGGAGCACCAAGCTGGAATACAGTGAGGGAACCTGCTCAACTTCTAAGGTGTCTATACAAAAACACAAAGCAAATGGAAATAAACAGGAAGAACTGAACATCACAGTACACAAGTTGAATTATGACTTAATTAGCATCACAGACACTTGGTGGGATAAATCTCATGATTCAAATACTGGTATAGAGGGCTACAGCTAATTCAGGAAGGACAGGCAGGAAAAAAGGGAGGAGGTGTTGCATTATACATGAAGAACATATAGATTTGAGTTTCGGAAAGGTGTGAGAAGCAAACCAGTTGAAAGTCTCTGGGTGAAAATAAAATGCAGGGGTAGGGTGAGAGAAACAGGAGCAAAGCCATGGCAGCAATCTACTATAGAACACCAAATCTGGAAGAGAAGGTGGATAAGGTACTTCTAGAACAAACAGAAATATCCAAAACTCAAGATCTGGTAGTAATGGGGGACATTAACTACCCAGACATCTGCTGGAAAAGTAACATAGCAAAATACAAAATTTCCAGTAAGTTCTTGGAATGTATTAGAGACAACTTCTTGTTTCAGAGGGCAGAAGAAGTAATCAGGGGGACAATGATTTCAGATTCGAGTCCAACTAACAAGAAGGAATTGGTTGTGAATCTGAAGGTAAATGGCTATTTGAGTGAAAGTGATCATGAAACGCTAGATTTTGTGATTCAAAGGAAAAAAATAAAAACAGCAGAATAAGCCAAAACATACCCCAGACTTGAACAAAGTTGGAGAACTGTTAGGTAAGGTCACATGGAAAGAAAATCTAAAGAAAAAAGGAGTTCAGGAGATCCTACAGTTTCTCAAAGAGACAATATTAAAGGCACAACAGCAAACTACTTCAATAAGGAGGAAAGATGGAAAGAACAGTAAGAGGCCAATATGGCTCCATCAAGAGCTATTTAATGGCCTGATAAATCAAAGAGGAATCCTTCAAAAAAATGGAAACATGAACCAATTGCTAAGGAGGAGTACAAAAGAATAGCACAAGCATGAAGGGATAAATCAGAAAGGTTAAGGAACAAAGTGAGCTATAGCTAGCATGGAACATAAAAGGTAAACAGAATCATAGAAATGTATGTTTGGCAGGGACCTTAACAGGCAGCACCAAGTATGCCCAAACCATCTCTCACAGGTGTTTGTCTAACCTGTTCTTAAAAACATCCAATGATGGAGATTCCACATCATCTTGGAAGCCCATTCCAGAGCTTAACTATCCTTATAGTTAGACAGTGTTTCCTAATATCTAACCTAAATCTCTCTTGCTGCAGATTAAGCCCATTATTTTTGTCCTAACTTCAGTGGACATGGAGCACAATTAATCACTGAACTCTTTATAGCATCAACCAACATATTTGAAGACTTATCAGGTCCCCCTAACTTTTCTTGTTTCACAACTAAATATCCCACTTTAAAAAAAACAAATAGAAAACACCTTTCCTCATGGGAGGAAACCTTTTATCATTTTTGAGGCTATCCTCCAGACTCTCTCCAATTTGTACATATCTTTCTTAAAGTGTAGCACACAGACCTGGGAAAAACACTTCAGCTGAGATCTCACCAGCGCTGAATAGAGTGGGACAATTATCTCCCATATCTTACCTACAACACTCTTGTTAATACACCCCAGAATGATATTTGCCTTTTTCACAACTGCATCACATTGTTGGTTCATATTCAATTTGTGACACTGCTGACAAGGATCTAAGGTTTATAGTGTATGACTGCTCAGCCAATTATTCCCCATTTTATAGTTGTACATTTGATTTTTCATTCTTAAGTACTTTGCACTTTATCAAATTTCATCTTGTTGAATTCATACTAATTCTTCAATTGTCAAGGTAATTTTAAATTCTAATCCCATCCTCACACATTACAAGTAACCCTTCTCCGCTTGGCATCATCCACACTTTTTATGATCATACTCTCTACTCCATTATCCAAATCATTAATGAAAATATTGAATAGTACTAGAACCAGACCAGGCCCCTCTGGGACCCCACTATATACACCCTCCCAGTTCAACAGCAAACCATTGATAACTGATCTTTTAGTGTGGTCTTTCGAGCAGTTATGTACCCACTTAACAATAATGTCATCTGGGCCATATTTCTCTAGTTTGCTCACACAAATATGACATCAGACTGTGTAAAAGTCCTTACTAAAATCAAGACAGATCATATCTACATCTTTCTTCCTATCCAGTAGGCCAGTAATCCCATCATAGAAGGAAATTAAGTTGGTTTGGCATGGTTTGTTCTTGAAAAATCCATATTTGCTATTACTTACTACCATATTATCCTCTAGGACAAATTGATTGTTTAAACAATTTTATTAAGGGTTCCCTGTCAAACTTGGATCCTATCTATGGGATCCTATAGGGATCTGTCCTGGGTCTGGTAATATTCAATATTTTCATTAATGACTTAGATAATGGAGTAGAGAGTATACTTATAAAATCTGTGATTGGCATCAAGTTTGGAGGGGCTGCTAGCACTTTGGAGGATAGGACAAGAATTCAAAAGAAGCTTGACACAGGTTTAGAATATTTCACAGCCATGCAGTACTTATAAATAAAAGTTTTATTAAATTTCAGGATAAGTACCCTGTAAAATTTCAGGATAAGTACCCTGTAAAACCTCAAGTGGCAGTGAAAGAAACCACAGCTATGGTGTCTTTTGCACATATATCCCAGCAGCAGTATTTATATTCAATCCCACCCTGTATATCATTTGAAAGGTCTTCTGAGTCCTTTTGTAATACCTCCACTGCTCTGAATAGTGTCACATGCTACAGTAGGCAAGCAAAGGAGCAACAGAGACAAAGAGCAGTGATACTGCTGTGGAAACAGAATGTCATGAGGTCTTGTGCCGTCCTCCATCCGTTCAGATAGTCTGGGTAAGCATCCAAACTCTGAACCTCTTTATATACCCTGCTATCATTAGATTTGTTTGTAATAATTAGGCTATGGTAATGTTCATTTATTGTGTGCTCTCATATGTGGTTTGGCTAAGTTAAAGCTGAGATTTATTTATTTTTGTAAATATTGTACTGGCATTCCACAAGCATTAAGAATCAGTAATGTTACTGACTGACCAAACTTCTGTTTAAACTAGCACTCAGGCCTCTCTGGCAGATGACACTGGATTCAGTACAGATTCTAATGCCACTTTTGAAGATGGAACCAGAGTGAAAATTTCCCTGACCACTCCCATCCCTATATAACCGAGAGTGAATCTGTGCATTTCTATGTAATGCCCAGAAGTCAGGCAAGTCAAGAGCAGTCTAGATCTGTGGTCAGATTTCACACAAGAGGTCCAAAGCCAGAAAAGCCAATCCAAGGGAAAGATGCAGCCAGGCAGCTGGCAGGGACAGATGGAAAGACAGAAATAAGCAGGGTCCGCACAGCAACTTATAGGCAATGGCTTGTTGCTCAGATAAGACCAGAAAGGAAGCAGGAAGTTTATATATGGGCACCAGCCAATCAAAGTCAAGACCCCCAAGTAGAGTGTAAGAACCTTTTGTTTGTTCTTGGTACATCAAAATGGGATTGTACTCAGAGTAACCCAGCCAAAGGGCTGAGTGTTGTGAATTTCTGGGAGAGACAGAAAACCTGGACGAGGGAAAACTAAGGCAGGGAGCACCTGAACCACCACAATTAGCCAGCACATGATGTTAGAGGGCAGATATGCCCTATGACAGTACACAACCATTCTGACCTCCCTGGCTATTTTACAGCATTTTAGGATTCTGACATTATTCCAGTGACATACATACTTAATCTTATATGCAAGTACTAGCGACAAGGAATGGAATTTAGCACAATGGCCAAGAAATGTATCCTATATTCTCAGAATAACAAGAACACATAATCAAATAGCTGACAAGATCCATATCCATGTGTTCAAATGGCGTTTCACACATTTACAAGATAGAATGCCAGCTCACTAAGGCACAGGTATCAAAAGGGATTTTTTGGACATTCTGTATTATACAGCAATTGCCATTGTTTATGCGGGAAATCACCCTTCTCTTACAGCACTGATAATTGGTGCCACGCATCTTTACACTTGTAGATATTTGTGCACTAAAAATGAATACCAAAACGCTAGGAAGTGTGCAGAGTCTGTATACACAGCAAGCTGCCTAACAAACAAGGTATATTACAGTGGGTGTATAAAAAAACGTTTTGAGAACACAGGTGACAACAAAACATATGTGACATGCCAGCAGACACTCTGTGTGACTATATGAAGGCTAACAGATGGCTTACAAAAGCATCAAGGGATAAATCTCTAGCACAATAAAGTCAAATTGACAGATCCCAAAACATAAGATGTGCACTAGTCCTAATAACAGGGAAAACAGCCAAAGGCCCATAAACATGACTGATCTCATTCTTTTTTCAGAGAACAGAGATTAAAATAATAAATAAATAAATAAATGGTGTATTTGCACATTCTTCAAAGAATCTTTTGTTCCGATTACCAAATATGCTAGATAAGCCAGGCTGAGAGAGAGAGGAAGAGGGGGATTGAGAGAGAGAGAGATCACAGAAAGTACTCCCAGTAATTGATTCTATCTGTCCTTATTTCAAAAAGGAATAATGGTGCTCTCTCTGTAATTATGCTATTTATTGTGTGTGTACAAATAATGCACTAATAAAATGTGGCTATTCTTTTCATATGTGTGATACAAACATCTGAATCAGAGCATATGGCTTAGGTAGGTATAATGTTTTGTTCAAAATGAACACCCACAAACAAACAAACAAACAAACAAACAAACAAAAGGAATAAAGGGAAAGCAGAAGTCACTGGATGAAATTAACATTTTTTCTCAGTATAGCTGCAGAAAAATAAATCACCTATGAAGTAAAATGTCAGACTTGTATTAATTCTGTTACAACAAAATAAATTACTTTTTTAGGATGTTGTCCCCTGTGGAGATTTGGATTTTTTGTTTTGTTTTTGCCATTCGTAAGCGTTTTATTCAAAAAAAATTGCTGTTTCTAAGTGACAAAGATTCTTGTTGCTTCACTTCTTGTGTTTTGGATAATTCATATACTCGTCTTGTTTATTATGCATATAATAAACATTGCTGTCATGAGGAAGGGTGGGGCCAATCACCTCTGGGCTGGAAACTGTTCCTCACAAGTTTGCCATGCTTCTATGTACCATCAGGCAGATCTGAAACCCTTCACTCTGGGTTTCACTTCAACTTTGCAACAGGTGTGTCAAGGTTCCTTCCCCACTCTGAACTCTAGGGTCCAATTGTGGGGACCTGCATGAAAGACCCCCCTAAGCTTATTTCTACCAGCTTAGGTTACAGCTTCCCCAAGGCACAAAGTTTTTGCCCTTAGATTAGGTAAAACGCTGCCACCACCAAGTGTTTTAGACAAAGAACAGGGAAAGGACCACTTGGAGTCCTATCCCCCAAAATATCCCCCCAAGCCCTACACCCCCTTTCCTGGGAAAGGCTTGATAATAATATCCTCACCAATTGGTACAGGTGAACACAGACCCAAACCCCTGGATCTTAAGAACCATGAAAAATCAATCAGGTTCTTAAAAGAAACAGAACTTTATTAGAAAGAAAAAAGGTAAAAGAATCACCTCTGTAAAATCAGGATGGTAAATACTTTAAAGGGTAATCAGATTCAAAACATAGAGCATCCCTCTAGGCAAAACCTTAAGTTACAAAAAGATACAAAAACAAGAATATACATTCCCTCCAGCACAGCGAATTTCACAAGCCAAAACACAAAGAAAACCTAACACATTTTCTAGCTAGATTACTTACTAACTTTACAGGAGTTGGAGAACTTGCATCCTTAATCTGTTCCCGGCAAAGGCATCACACAGACAGAGAAAACCATTTGTCTCACCCCACCCCCCTCCAGATTTGAAAGTATCTTGTCCCCTCATTGGTCATTTTGGGTCAGGTGCCAGCGAGGTTACCTTAGCTTCTTAACCCTTTACAGGTGAAAGGGTTTTGCCTCTGGCCAGGAGGGATTTTATAGCACTGTACACAGAAAGGTGGTTACCTTCCCTTTATATTTATGACAAGGTGCTAGGTGGTTAATACTTTACCCCTGAAAGGTAAAGGGAGATGGACTGCAAATCTTTTCCTTTCTACCCACCTTTAGGCTGGGACACTGGGCCTTATTGCATCTGGTTATAGGACCAGTTAAAGAGAGAGAAATCTGGTAGCACTGTTCTTTAGATGCTCTCGCTTCTCTTTTTTCTGCATTTTTTAATTTAGGTCTGACTGAGGGGTCAGGCTTTCAAAACTGGTTTAACATCCCTCTAAGGACAAAATCCCCATGTCTGAAATTTTGCTTGTTATAGTCTCAAACTACCACTGAGAATTTACAAACTATGGTCTCTGTGTGTGAGTTGTTGGAACCAGATTCTCCACTCTGTTACACTAGTTCTACTCTGATGTAATTCAAGTCCACTCCCAGATTGTGGAGAGAGTAGACAGAGATCAAAGATATCAAAGATGTCACCTTTGCCATCATGTACCCAGTAAAGAAGAGACAAAGGTGAAGAGTGGGCCTTTATGTGAGGAGAAGCAGGTAATTTTGCCTCTCTGTGGAGGTAAAAATAACAGAAAGAACAGCAATTTTTAGTAGAGAGAATGAACAAATATGTATTTTAATACAGAATGTTCACAAACAATGCAGAATAGAAGAGGTAAGCAAGAACAACAGCCCTTCATACTGAGTGAATGTCATAGTATTAGGGAGAATAAACCTGGTGTCTACCTTTTAACTTATAGCACTCAGCATTTCCACAAACAGAAGTAAATTAATAAAAGATTCTGTAAGTGGCAGGTGGTAGCAAAAAAGAAATAATTTATCGAGCTACAATTTATAGTGCAGCAGGAAAGAGAAGTAAATAAGGAAAAAATAGAGGTAAGCACCAGTGTTCTACAAAAGAAAAAAACACCTTTGTTAGTAGGGTCAACTTATGACAAAGAAGATGAATAAATATGCATAGCTTGCCTAAAATGAGATGTAAGAGAAGGAAAAAACTATCTACAAATGAATATTAATGGTTGCAAGGAACATTGAGAAAGAAGTTCCAGAGACATAAGGAAGAGTTATAGGATGAAAATAAGAAAATGGAAATGCATTTAGGCCCCAATCCAGCAAAACATTTAATCATATGCTTAACTTTAACCTAACAACCTATTTATAAAGGGACTTTCACACACTGTGAAAGAAAGGGAAATATATTTTAAAAAGCCAATTATTAAACATCAGCTAGATCAAATAGCCAAATAAATCCAGTGCCACACAAGTCAAACCACTTCAACACCAAATGTCCTCCACTCTCAGAAGATACAAATGTGATAGGAAATGGGAGAAAAAAGTAGAATGTCTGAGGGGGTAAGGCAATGGAGTGGACCTCAAATGATTACGGACATATCAGCCAGAAAAGACTGGCCTTGCAGCATACTGTGAAGCAGGGGTTCTCAACCTTTTTCTTTCTGTGTCCCCCCAACATGCTATAAAAACTCCACAGCCCAGCTGTGCCACAATAACTGTTTTTATGCATATAAAATTTTATGCTGGCTAACCTAGTGAGGAGGGCTTTAAACTAGGTTCACCAGGGGAAGGAGACCAAAGCCCTGAGGTAAGTGGGAAAGTGGGATACCGGGAGGAAGCACAGGCAGGAATGTCTGTGAGGGGAGGGCTCCTGCCTCATACTGAGAATGAGGGGCGATCAACAGGTTATCTCAAGTGCTTATATACGAATGCACAAAGCCTTGGAAACAAGCAGGGAGAACTGGAGGTCCTGGTGATGCCAAGGAATTATGACGTGATTGGAATAACAGAGACTTGGTGGGATAACTCACATGACTGAAGTACTGTCATGGATGGTTATAAACTGTTCAGGAAGGACAGGCAGGGCAGAAAAGGTGGGGGAGTAGCACTGTATGTAAGGGAGCAGTATGACTGCTCAGAGCTCCGGTATGAAACTGCAGAAAAACCTGAGCGTCTCTGGATTAAGTTTAGAAGTGTGAGCAACAAGAGTGATGTAGTGGTGGGAGTCTGCTATAGACCACCGGACCAGGGGGATGAGGTGGATGAGGCTTTCTTGGTAGAATCTCCTTCCTTAGAGGTTTTTAAGGTCAGGCTTGACAAAGTCCTGGCTGGGATGATTTAACTGGGAATTGGTCCTGCTTTGATCAGGGGGTTGGACTAGATGACCTTCTGGGGTCCCTTCCAACCCTGATATTCTATGATTCTATGATTCTTCCGGCAGCTCGCAGAAGCTACTAGATCGCACGCCCTGGTTCTCATGGGTGACTTTAATGTTCCTGATATCTACTGGGAGAGCAATACAGTGGTGCATAGACAATCCAGGAAGTTTTTGGAAAGTGTAGGGGACAATTTCCTGGTGCAAGTGCTAGAGGAGCCAACTAGGGGGAGAGCTTTTCTTGACCTGCTGCTCACAAACAGGGAAGAATTAGTGGGGGAAGCAAAAGTGGACGGGAATCTGGGAGGCAGTGACCATGAGTTGGTTGTGTTCAGGATCCTGACAAAGGGAAGAAAGGTAAGCAGCAGGATACGGACCCTGGACTTCAGGAAAGCAGACTTCGACTTCCTCAGGGAATGGATGGGTAGGATCCCCTGGGGGACTAACATGAAGGGGAAAGGAGTCCAGGAGAGCTGGCTGTATTTCAAGGAATCCCTGTTGAGGTTACAGGGACAAACCATCCCGATGAGTCGAAAGAATAGTAAATATGGCAGGCGACCAGCTTGGCTTAACGGTGAAATTCTAGTGGATCTTAAACATAAAAAAGAAGCTTACAAGAAGTGGAAGGTTGGACATATGACCAGGGAAGAGTATAAAAATATTGCTCGGGCATGTAGGAATGAAATCAGGAGGGCCAAATCATACCTGGAGCTGCAGCTAGCAAGAGATGTCAAAAGTAACATGAATGAGGGAGGCAACCTAGTGATGGAGGATGTGGAAAAAGCTAATGTACTCAATGCTTTTTTTGCCTCTGTCTTCACTAACAAGGTCAGCTCCCAGACTGCTGCGCTGGGCATCACAACATGGGGAATAGATGGCCAGCCCTCTGTGGAGAAAGAGGTGGTTAGGGACTATTTAGAAAAGCTGGACGTGCACAAGTCCATGGGGCCGGACGAGTTGCATCCGAGAGTGCTAAAGGAATTGGCGGCTGTGATTGCAGAGCCATTGGCCATTATCTTTGAAAACTCGTGGTGAACGGGGGAAGTCCCGGATGACTGGAAAAAGGCTAATGTAGTGCCAATCTTTAAAAAAGGGAAGAAGGAGGATCCTGGGAACTACAGGCCAGTCAGCCTCACCTCAGTCCCCGGAAAAATCATGGAGCAGGTCCTCAAAGAATCAATCCTGAAGCACTTACATGAGAGGAAAGTGATCAAGAACAGTCAGCATGGATTCACCAAGGGAAGGTCATGCCTGACTAATCTAATCGCCTTCTATGATGAGATTACTGGTTCTGTGGATGAAGAGAAAGCAGTGTATGTACTGTTTCTTGACTTTAGCAAAGCTTTTGACACGGTCTCCCTCAGTATTCTTGTCAGCAAGTTAAAGAAGTATGGGCTGGATGAATGCACTATAAGGTGGATAGAAAGTTGGCTAGATTGTCGGGCTCAACGGGTAGTGATCAATGGCTCCATGTCTAGCTGGCAGCCGATGTCAAGTGGAGTGCCCCAGGGGTCGGTCCTGGGGCCGGTTTTGTTCAATATCTTCATAAATGATCTGGAGGATGGTGTGGATTGCACTCTCAGCAAATTTGCGGATGATACTAAACTGGGAGGAGTGGTAGATACACTGGAGGGCAGGGATAGGATACAGAGGGACCTAGACAAATTGGAGGATTGGGCCAAAAGAAATTTGATGAGGTTCAATAAGGATAAGTGCAGGGTCCTGCACTTAGGACGGAAGAACCCAATGCACAGCTACAGACTAGGGACCAAATGGCTAGGCAGCAGTTCTGCGGAAAAGGACCTAGGGGTGACAGTGGACGAGAAGCTGGATATGAGTCAGCAGTGTGCCGTTGTTGCCAAGAAGGCCAATGGCATTTTGGGATGTATAAGTAGGGGCATAGCAAGCAGATCGAGGGACGTGATCGTCCCCCTCTAGTCGACATTGGTGAGGCCTCATCTGGAGTACTGTGTCCAGTTTTGGGCCCCACACTACAAGAAGGATGTGGATAAATTGGAAAGAGTCCAGCGAAGGGCAACAAAAATGATTAGGGGTCTGGAACACATGACTTATGAGGAGAGGCTGAGGCAACTGGGATTGTTTAGTCTGCAGAAGAGAAGAATGAGGGGGGATTTGATAGCTGCTCTCAACTACCTGAGAGGTGGTTCCAGAGAGGATGGTTCTAGACTATTCTCAGTGGTAGAAGAGGACAGGACAAGGAGTAATGGTCTCAAGTTGCAGTGCGGGAGGTTTAGGTTGGATATTAGGAAAAACTTTTTCACTAGGAGGGTGGTGAAACACTGGAATGTGTTACCTAGGGAGGTGGTAGAATCTCCTTCCTTAGAAGTTTTTAAGGTCAGGCTTGACAAAGTCCTGGCTTTGATGATTTAATTGGGGATTGGTCCTGCTTTGAGCAGGGGGTTGGACTAGATGACCTCCTGAGGTCCCTTCCAACCCTGATATTCTATGATTCTATGATTCTATGAAAAGCCAGAGCCGGTGTTAATGGGTAGTAAGCAGGGCAACTGCCTGGGGTCCCATACCACTGGAGCCCCCGTGAAGTCACATTGCTCAGGCTTAGGCTTCAGCTCCAGGTGGCGGGGTCAGGGCCCTAGGCTTCAGCCCCATGCAGTGAGGCTTCGACTTTCTGCAAAGGGCCCCAGAGAGTCTAATGCTGGCTCTACTTGGTGGACCCCTTAAACCTGCTCATGGACCCCCTGGGGGGTCCCAGACTCCTAGTGGAGAACTACTGCTCTAAAGGCAGCCAGTGAGGTACTCAGGAAGATATACTTCAGGAGGGAGTTTCCAACAAACTCCTTCAGAAATGGAGGAGTACCCATGACTTAAGAGCTCTGTTACTGGACTGCTCCTGCATAAACCGAGGATAGGTCAGGGAACCTGTCAACCACCACAGCTAGGGCAGGTGCCATAGGTACATACTATCAGCAATATACTTTCTAGCGTATGTAATTTTATTTTAGCAATCCATCAACAAAAACAGGATAATCTCTTTTCCACCTTCCTCTGATGTGTTACCCACTATACTGCAAAATCATGTTTGTTAATTAATTTGGGCCATCTGTGTGTTTTCAATATAAACATTAAATGCACTCGCTCTAGCTGCAACAATATTTCTTGCTGATGTTCTCTATTTTTTTAAAGTAAATGAAGATCAAATGGAGCAACATTTATTCTTAATTGTAACGTTGAATTAAAGTTAACATTTATTAGCATTTTTTTGTTATGATGAAACAGGAGAATACATTGCTATATTTTAAGCATCACTAGGGGCCAAATCTGGTGTTTAGTACCAAATAACTCTATTTATTACTACAGTCCTTACAGGTGATAAGTAAAGCTGTGAACAGTTTACCAAAAAAATCTACATTTTCTCCAATTTCCATTATAGTTCATCTATCCTAGAGCTTCAGTGTTATTTAAAATAAATAAATAACTTAAATAATTAAAATCAATTCCTTGAAGTTCCAGAGTCAACAAATATTTTAGAGGTAAATTTAAATTTTATTGTCCTCAAGATGACACAAAAGTATATTTAAAATAACTAGGGCTTTAAAAAATATATTAACACTAATATTCCTTAGTTTGCTTCCAACTGCGCTTCCCGCAGCTCCCATTGGCCGGGAATGGTGAACCGCAGTCACTGGGAGCTGCGGGCGGCCGTGCCTGCAGACAGTCAATGTAAACAAACTGTCTCACAGCCCGCCAGCGGATTAGCCTGACAGGCCGCAGGTAGCCCACCACTCGACTAGAGTGTCTACATTGTTTTGTTTGTTTTAGTATATTATACTGTTAAAGCTTAAGGCTAAATTCTGTTAGAATAGCTACACAGGAAAACACTTGAGAACATAGGCGCCAACTTCTCATGGTGCCGGTGGGTGCTCATGCCCCCCGCTGCCCCCCAGCACCCCCTCGACTCCACCCCGGCCCCGCCCCCATTCCAACCCCTTCCCCAAATTCCCTGCCCCAACTCCGCCTCCTCTCTGCTCCTGTTGGACCCCTCCCCAAATCCTCTCCCTTCCTCCTCCCCTGAGTGCAGTGCATTCCACCTCCTCCCCCCTCCCTCCCAGCACTTGCCGCGCGAAACAACTGTTTCGTGGCGGCAACCGCTGGGAGCTACGGGGGAAAGCAGGCATGCGGCGTGCTCAGGGGAGGAGGCGGAGGCAGAGTGGAGGCGAGCTGGGGCGGGGTGGGGGGACGGGGAGCTGCCGGTGGGTACGGAGCACCCACCAATTTTTCCCCAGGGGTGATCCAGCCCCGGAGCACCCACGGAGTTGGTGCCTACACTTGAGAACCTCTGTCAGAAGAAAAAGATGCTTCCTAATGGCTAGTCATTGTGACGGGATTATGGACAGAAAATTCAGGTGAGTACATTCACCTCCATAGGTAAGTGTGTGGATTAGGTAAAAATGGGAATGGTCTAAGTGTGATCAGTGTAAAACTAGAGAAAGGAGATACTGGATAATCTAACTCTTCCTCTGAGACATAACAACCTTTTTGAATGGCTGTTCTTTATCTATCTATCTATGGCATTGTTTCCAGTTTTTGTCTAATTGTGTGAAAGATTGAATTGCATCCCCCATACTATATTTTGAGATGTGTGCTTCACACATTACTAAATACCCATAGTAGAACAAATAAAAATAATGTGTAGGATTTTCTGGCTGTATTGATATAGAAGAGATACATCCACTAACTAACAAAAAGGGATATTTGACACGATGGAAGCCAGAATCCGGGCATAATTTGGTGTCAACTTCTTCATTTTATATTTTTCTGTATGCGTGTATTTTCACAATGGCCATCTAGAATATGATACCACATAGTGCTGGAGTCCACAAATTACTGGGTTGCCAATGATGAGGATTGATAATTATGGCCTGTTAAAGACTGTGGGTTTAATACTGCACTCTTTGACAAGAGTTTTATGGTGGCGTGACTCATCTAATTCAGTGGAGTTGCACCAGCATACAACTGTTGCAGCACACTAGAGAATCAGGTCCTGTGTATGGGAGATATGAAAATACTCTCCTCAGAATAAATTGCTGTCTTGATGAAAAATGTATGGAAATATATGCTATTAGGTACAAGATGATGCAATCAAAGTAAAAAAATATGCTCTTCAGAAGTATCTTTATATGCCGTTGTGTGTGTGTGTTACATATATAATATTACCCACATACAAACCCTTATGTTACAGGAATATTATTAAGGTAGCAAAGTTAGGAAATGCCAGAATTAAGGTTGTCCATGCAAACTTAACTCCTCCCTTGTGGATATGCACTATGATGTGGCTTGTGAGATGAAGGCAGTTCGGAGACTTAGGAAGTTAGTCAGCTAAGTTCACCAGCAGAGGAAGCCAGGGAAGTAGGTATTTTTCTTCAATTTACAGGTCCTCTACAAGGAAGAACTCACAATGTGAGGAAAACAGTGAGTCACCAACACCACTGCCAGCAATTCCTCTGTCTGTATCTGTGGGGGGCCTGGTTAGACAGGTATCCTGATCCTGGAGGCTTTAACACAGACTTTGGTCTTGATTTGTTGGGAATGTGGCCTGCATGTCCCTGCCAAAGAAAGCTCAGCAGGAGGAACCACCTGGTGTGAGAGTTATCTGTTGATGGACTACCACATGAAATAGGTAAGAGAACTCATCTGCATAACATCCAGGAACACAAGGACTTCACTGACAGGATACACACTGAGACATCCAGGATGCTAGTCAACTAGAGACTATTAAGCCATAAGAATGGGAAGGAGAACCAGCTGCTCTGCGTTGAAGAGACTGGCTGCTGGCCACCTTGGGCAGTAGACAGTGTTCCACCCCACACCCATGTCTCCCAGTACATGATATGATGTACTGGCAACAGGAGGAGAGGAGCAGAGCCAGTGGCTAAGGAGAAGGATCCATTTGCTCACAAAGCTGAGAGGTTCGAGGTCACCACACCCAGGAGAAGGAGAAGTAGGTTGGCGGTGGTTAGGGACTCCCTTCTGAAGAGGACAAAGCAACCTAACCTAACATCCCAGGAGGTGTGCTGCCTAACTGGAGGCTGCATCCAAGATGTTACAGAAAGACTGTCAAGGCTCATCTGTCCCTCTGACCAGGAGTGCCAAAACCTCGGTAGAAGTAGGGGGGCACAAAGCCCCACCCCCTCTGTGGCCCCACCCCCTGCTTCTCCTCTTCCCCTGAAGCCCCACCCCTATGGCCCCACCTCCTGGCCAGGCCAGAAGCCGAAGCTAGGCTGTGGTAAGAGCTGCCCAGGGAGCCCGGGTTGCTGAGGGGAACCTCAGACCCTCCACCTAGCCTGGGTGACATGCCCTGGGGCAGAAACACAAGCCCGGGTCTGCTCTGGGGCACCCGGTCCTCTGCGCAGGGCAGGTGGAGGGTCTAGGGCTCCCCACAGTGGCCCGGGCTCCTTGGGAGGCTCTTATCACAATCCAGCTCTGGCTTCCAGCCTGGTCAGGAGGCAGGGCCTTGGGGGAAAGAGGAGGAACAGGAACGGGGACACTTACAGGGGCTGAGCCTTATGGCAATGGGAGGGAGTCTAAGACCCACCTCAGCAACCCCACTGGCAAAAAGATGGTGCCATGGGCCTGGGCTGTGCTTCATGGCAGGGGAGCTGATCATTAGCTCCACCATCACAAAGTGCAGCCCCTGCCTGAGCCACTCCATGCCTACTCAAGGCTTGCAGTTTGGGAGACAATGCAACCTCTGTCCCCCAAACTACACCCATGTTAAAAAGTGGGTGAGCATAGCCTGCAAACTTTTAGAAGTGGGGGGTGGGCATGGCTCCCCTGGCCTCTCCCCCAGTTCTGGCACCTCTGCCTCAGACCACCACTCCATGCTATTCATTTATATGGACACTAATGCTACCAACAGATATGAATCTCAGTAGATCAGCAGTGACAACAGGGTTCTGCAAAACAGGGTAAAGGGGTTGGGGGCACAGGTGGTATTTTCAGATAGGGAGAGGCACATCCTAGAGAGAAGTGCATGGCTGTGCAAATGGTGTCAACAGGAGGACTCTGGATTCCTCAACTATGGGTTGCTGTTCCAGGAGGGAGGATTTCTGGGAAGAGATGGGGTCTACCTGACCAAGAAGGGGAAGAGCCTTTTTGACACCAACTTTTAAATCTAGTGAGGAGGTGTTTAACCGAAGTTCAGAGGATTTATGTCTCAAAAGGCAAAAAGTAGGTATAAAAAAAAGTAACACTGACATAGGACTTCTAGCTGGGGAGAGGAAAACATAAATTACACAATAGGGTCAAAGGAGAATAAAGAGGGAATACACTGGGGGAAATCTGCTGAACATCTACACACCAATACAAGGCAAATGGGGAATAAACAGGAAGAACTGAAAGTTGTAATATCCAAGCTAAATATTAATAGATTTCAAAGCCTAATGGGACCATTGTGATCCTCTATTCTGACCTCCTGTATAACAGACAGAGAACTTCCACAAAATAATTCCTAGAGTATATCTTTTAGAAAAAAAACATTCCATTTTGATTAATAAATGGTCAGTGATTACAACTCTACTATGATCCTTTGCAAATTGTTCCAATGGGTCTTGCTGTTAAAAATTTATGGCTTATTTCCAGTCTGAATTTGAATTTGTCTACATTGAACTTCCAGTATTATACCTTTCTCCGCTAGATTGAAGAGCCCTTTACTAAATATTTGTTCCTCATGTTGTAATCAAGTGTCCCCTTAACCTTTTCTTTGTTAAACTAAACAGATTGAGCTCTTTGAATTTATCGCTGTAAAGCATGTTTTCGAATCCTTTAATCATTCTCATGGCTCTTCTCTGAACCCTCTCCAATTTATCAACATCCTTCTTGAATTCTG
Organism: Lepidochelys kempii; assembly: GCF_965140285.1. Lineage (NCBI taxonomy): Eukaryota > Metazoa > Chordata > Testudines > Cheloniidae > Lepidochelys > Lepidochelys kempii. The sequence continues at coordinate 29,849,083 of NC_136381.1, read as the reverse complement.
GGCATTAGAACAAGACACAGTATTACAGCAGTGATTGCACCAGTGCCAAATATAAATGTAAAATAACCACTCTACTCCTACTCAAGATTCCCCAATTTATGCATCCCAGGACTGCACTAGCTTTTTTGGCCACAGTGTCACACACAGTGTCACGCTGATTATCCACCATGATCACCAAATCTTTTTTCAGAATCACTGCTTCCCAGGATAGAGTACCTCATCTTATAAGTGAGGCCTATGTTCTTTTTTTACAAGATATATACATTTACATTTAGCTGTATTAAAAACACACATATTGTTTGTTTGCACTCAGTTTACCAAGCGATCCAGGTCGCTCTGACTCAGTGAGCTGACCTCTTCATTATCTCTCTCCCAATTTTTGTCTCATCTGCAAACTTTGTCAGTGATTTTTTTTTCGTTTCGGCATCATTAACAGAAATGTTAAATAACGTACGGCCAAGAACCAATCTTTGCGGAAACCCCACTGGAAACTCTTGATAACCATTCCCAATTTATAATTACATTTTGAGATGTATCATTTAGCCAATTTTAATCCATTTAATGTGTGCCAATATTATTTTTTATATTATTCTAGTTTTTTAATCAAAAAGTCAGGCTGTACCAAGTCAACACCTTAGAGAAGTCTAAATATATTATGTCAACAGTGTTACCTTCATCAGCCAAACTTGTAATCTTTATAATTTATTCTCTTCCAGCGAACAGGAAGGGCACCACCCAACAGATTTCTTCTACTTCGAAGAGGAGCCAATGCAGAGATATTTTGCTACCGACTCCTCTCCTCACCCTGAATATTTACACACACTCAATGGGAAGAGTTGCTACAGGAGTTTCTCTCCCCAGAAAGGTATGGTTTAAATCAAAGCATTGTTGATGCAAGCCCACAGGGCAAATGTTCACTTCCCTAAGGTCCAGTCTAGACCTGGTCCTATTTATAAATCACTCCAAAGTTAAAGATTCAGCAATTAAATTTGAATTAATGTAACCATGAATTGATTAAATTTACTAGAATAAATACACTCAATACTGCAATGTGCTCTAGAGAAAAAAAATCTCATTTACTTGATGAATTGCATGCTAGTTCAGCATCTTGAAGAAGAAATGTATCACAATGTGTAAGGTTATTGCACAGCAGAGTATATTACTCACAGAGAGCATGTTAACATTGTTTGTTTTAGATGGTTAGCATCTAGTACCTAGCCGCTTAAGGAAACATTACCCCTGTATATAGGGGCTAGTCAGCATAAATTAGTTTTTCTGGTTTTGTGAACAAAGGGAGATCAACAGCTCTTCACTCAAAGAGTGCAACTGTGATTCAGAGACCCTATTATGAAGTGTATCCCACAACTACAGAATGCCAGATTCAGAGAGGAGGCTTGTCACCCACCCTTTCATCAATGCAAATCCTTAAGATCAACATTTCATGGCACCTCCAAATGAATCTCAGCTTCAAATCTGAGTTGTTTGCTGAATTAAAAAAGTGAGGTGCCAACCTGATATATACCAAAACCTGCAATAGGGAAGATCATGAATAATGCAATAACTTTCTTCATAATAAACCAGGCATTAATGAGTCAATTAGCTTCTTTATTATTTTAATTAACCCTTAATCTTCAGTTTTCTACTTCCTATCCAATATCAGCAGATATTAACTGTATGGGCAATTTTGTATAATAAGAGTAGTGACTTCTGCTCTATATATGTGACGTAACAGTAAGCAACAGAACTTCTGCTGAACAGACCCTAATGCTAACCTAGCAGATTTCTTCTAATAATGCTTACTGTTATACAAGATGTTCTACACTCATAAAAATATTTTTTACTAATGGGGTAAAGAAAGGAAACTAATGCTGAAAAATACCTCAAATGTAGTCAAGAAAGAGGGGATAAGAACTATGTCAGGCCTTCCCAATGCAATAACCAGGCTGAGGCAATAGTTAATTGCTGAAAAACACACACAGTGAAAATGTCATGTGAACACCATCTTCTCATCTGACAGGGAGCTCATTGCAGCTCTTGTTTCAAAAGATCTTTTATACAAAATGTCAGATGTAGTACTGGGCATCAGTCTGAATTTGCCATTCAAACATGTTGTTTTTGTCTGACTTCACATCCATATACACAATCATCAACTCTGAGGTGGTATGGATGGATGCTCAGGCTGCCAGAATGGGAAATAAGGTGTCAGGGTTCCCTCCCCACGCTGAACTCTAAGGTACAGACGTAAGGACCTGCATGCAAGACCCCCTAAGCTTATTTCTACCAGCTTAGGTTAAAAACTCCCCAAGGCACAAATTCTCTCTTGTACCTTGCATTAGGTAACACTGCCACTACCAAGTGATTTAGACAAACTCAGGGAAAGGACCACTTGGAGTTCCTACTCCCCACTAATATTCCCCCAAGCCCCTGCACCACCTTTCCTGGGGAGGCTTGAGAATAAAGAAGATGAGCACAGACCAACCTTGGGTTTTTTTAGGACACACACAAAAAAACCCCAATCAGATTCTAAAAGAAACAGAACTTTATGAGAAAGAAAAAAGGTAAAAGAAGCACCTCTGTAAAATTAGAATGGAAGATAATCTTACAGGTCAATCAGTCTCAAAAACATGGAGGATTTCCCTCTGGACCAAACTTTAAAGTTACAAAAAGAAAAACCAGGAATACACCTTCCTCTCAGCACAGAGAAAATCACAAGCCAAAACAAAATTAAGCTAACACATTCCCTTGCTACTACTTACTAATTCTAATGGAGTTGGATTGCTTGTTTCCTTGATCTGTGTCCGGCAAGCACACAGAACAGACAAACAAACTTCCCCACTCACCTCTCCAGCTTTGAAAGTATCTTGTCCCATTATTGGTCCTTTTGGTCAGGTGCCAGCCAGGTTACCTGAGCTTCTTAACCCTTTACAGGTAAAAGGATTTTGTGCCTCTGGCCAGGAGGGATTTTATAGTACTGTATACAGGAAGGTTGTTACCCTTCCCTTTATATTTATGACACAGGGTTTAGTGATAGTCCAAGTACACAGCAATAAAGAATTCAATATGTTGAGATTTGGGAAAATGCAGTCTTGTGGAAATCATACACAAACAAAGTGACTCTAGATCTCAGCTATCTCTGAAGTTGTATCTTCACCTGAATTTTTACCTGGAGTTAAGTGATTACCCATTAAATGGATACCCAACCACATTTGTACCCTATAAGGTGGATAGAAAGCTGGCTAGATCTTCGGGCTTAATGGGTAGTGATCAACAGCTTGATGTCTAGTTGGCAGCCGGTATCAAGCAGAGTGCCCTGGGGCTGGTTTTGTTCAACATGTTCATTAATGATCTGGATAATGGGGTGGATTGCACCCTCAGCAAGTTCAGAGATGATACTAAGCTGGGGGGAGAGGTAGATACGCTGAAGGGTAAGGATAGGGTCCAGAGTGACCTAGACAAATTGGAGGATTGGGCCAAAAGAAATTTGATGAGTGCAAGGACAAGTGCGGAGTCCTTCACTTAGGATGGAAGAATCCCATGCACTGCTACAGGCTGGGGACCGACTGGCTTAGTGGCAGTTCCGCAGAAAAGGACCCGGGGATTACAATGGATGAGAAGCTGGATATGAGTCAGCAATGTGCCCTTGTTGCCAAGAAGGCTAACGGCATATTGGGCTGCATTAGTAGGAGCATTGCCAGCAGATCGAGGGAAGTAATTATCCCCTTCTATTTGGCACTGGTGAGGCCACATCTGGAGTATTGGGTCCAATTTTGGGGCCCCCACTACAGAAAGGATGTGGACAAATTGGAGAGAGTCCAGCGGAGGACAACAAAAATGATTAGGGCTCTGGGACACATGACTTATGAGAAGAGGCTGAGGGAACTGGGCTTATTTAGTCTGCAGAAGAGAAGAGTGAGGGGGGATTTAATAGCAGCCTTCAACTACCTGAAGGGGGGATCAAAGAGGATGGAGCTAGGCTGTTCTCAGTAGTGGCAGATGACAGAACAAGGAGAAATGCTCTCAAGTTGCAGTGAGGGAGGTCTAGGTTGCATATTAGGAGAAACTGTTTCACTAGGAGGTGGTGGGTTGTCTAGGGAAGTGGTGGAATCTCCATCCTGAGAGGTTTTTAAGGCCTGGCTTGACAAAGCCCTCGCCGGGATGATTTAGTTTTGGTTGGTCCTGCTTTGGGCAGGGGGTTGGACTAGATGACCTCCTGAGGTTTCTTCCAAACCTAATCTTCTATGATTCAATCCTGGAGCAAATGGGAGTTTGGGGGTTGGGGGTGGGGAGGCAGACTAGAGCTGGCTGAAATATTTGGATGAGTAATTTATTCATTGAAAAGTGCAGTTTTTGTCAATCTGAAACTAATTGTGAATTTGACAGAAATTGACCAAATAGTTTCAGCTGATGTTTTTTTTTTCTTACACAGGAGGAGTAAGTGCTCACTGAGGATGTGGGAGAGCCAGGTTCAGTTCCCCCTCTCTACCTGATGTGGAACAGGGACTTATACATGAGTCTCCCACCTCCCGAGAGTGTATGGGGTACTCTGGAGCAAGTCTATCTCAATCTCTCCTGGTGAAGCTTGTTAAGGAAAAGTTAGTATATGTGACTCCAATCTGGTTAGGGGTCCACCATTGTCTAAAAGCAAGCACATCATGCATCAGGAGGAGTGTTCCTTAGATACTGCATTCCTGTGAAAACCCTCCCCCTTGTTTCCAGCCTGTCTCGATTCCCGGTTTCTGTTCTTTGTCTGTTCCTAACTCCCTGCCTCCTGGCCTTGTGATGTGGGCCTCCCATCCTGATAAGAACGGTTACTGATGCATTGCTTTAGGACCATGTTGTGTAGTTGAAGTAATAGTTTAGCACAGGGAATGTACCTAGCAGGGATAGGTGGTAGATAAGGAAAGGGTTTGTCTATTGGCTAAGGTTTCCGATGCATGAGGGCAACATGCTTTGCTAAAAGGTATATAATCTTTGTATAACCTGCATTTGGGGTCCCCTTCTTACTAGCAGGGGGGCACCACGCTCGAGCATAATAAACTTAATATCTTTGGGAACTCTGCAGTTGTGGACTTTGTTCGTGTGCCTCAGCCTAGACTCGAACTGCGCGTGACCTATCAGGTATAATTTGCAACAAGCTGTTCCACTTTGTATCCACTGTTATATGGGGGACACCAGCACTGTCCCCTCCCCACAGTTCCTGTCTTGTGAGTGTAGTCCTTTAAAAATTCCCAAGAATAAAATATTTCATGTCAAATGAAATATTTCAAAGTGGACTTTTTTGATTTGCCAGAAATTTGGATTCTGTTGAACACAAACTGATTTTTTTCAGTTCATTCACAGTTCTGATTTAAAAAGCAAACACACACACACACACACACAAAACAGCTATTCACCCAGCTCTAGTCCAGACAAGCTTTTACTAACATGTTAAATACCTTAAGTTAATTGGCAAATCAATTAATGAGGGAAAATACACTCTAATGTAGATATACCCTCTATTATCTACTGGTTCAATGAGCTGTATGTTGTGCTCTGCTTCTACAATTAAATATTTCTGTACAAAGGGGTATATTATTTCAAAATAAACAGTCTTAAACATCAGAGTTCCTCATGTCTCAGAAAAACCTGTACATGTCATAGATACACTTTTATACCTAGTTAATTCATTCTTACCATCACAAGTTGGAAGCGGGTGACTCCACCAATGGTTTTTTTCACATAGCAGAGGCTCTTCATGGCTTAGCCTATACCCTGGATCACAACTGAATGATACAGTGGAACCAATAGAGAAGTCATGACCGTAACGACGTCCATGAACTGGTATGCCAGGATCCAAACAAGAATATGTATTAACTGTTACACCTGGAATGCAAAGGAAACATGACAAAAACCTAAGTAATGTTTTTTAAAATGCATTCAACTGTGCTGGAAAAAAAATAGCAAATCACTATTGTAGCACAGATTTCGCTAAGTTATCTTGGCCTACATTTGTGTGTGTAACTGAATAGCCTAACTTGTTACATGAGCTATGAGCTCCTGCAGAAACAGAGAAGAGGAGAAAGGGAGCCGAAGAGGAAAGAAACAAGCGGCAGCTTAATTTTAGATGTGTCACAAAATTCAAATCTTTAAAGTTAGTTTCTCAGCAAAAAAGTCATATTGTGCATAATTCCAGTGGGAAAAAACAGGGAGGGAAAAACCCAAAAGGAAAAAACAAATCTCAATATTTCAGTTAAGAAAACAAAACAGAAAGTTCATTAATAGACTGTATAAGAATGGGAATGACATTTCAGAGAAATATAGCTACAAACAGAAAGAAATCTGTTGCAGAAAGCAAACAACAATTTCAGATTTTATTTCCTATTCAGAATCTTATTTGGTTGGTTGATTGGCTGGTTGATTTGGTATTTTGTTTTAATCCAAAGAATATATTTTACTGCCAAATGTGTTATAACTGAAATAAAACAATCCAAAAACCTTCACAACTGAATCTAGGAAACTCCTCCGAGATCTTTGAAGGAAAAACATGACAGATGGTTTGTTTTGCTTCTGAAATCAGTACCAGTAATGGAATAAGTATACTTAGAAGCAAAAAGTTAAAGCACCAGAAAATGGAAGTGTGTAATCCAAGACAAAGAGAATGGTTGGGCAAGACCTTTCTACTCTATCCAAGCAAAGTAGAAGAAAAATAATTTCAACAGTACAGAAAAAACAAAGGCAGAGAAAGTCATCAGGTACCAACAGGATGGTGGAAAAGTTGGGTACTGTAAAGGAGCCATTGCTAATTAATATTACCCATAAGGAAAAGTCAGTTAGAAGCTGGCTGCTCTGAAGAATATAAGGTGAACCAGGAAGAATCAGATGAGAAGGAAAAAAAGCACTGTATGAGTATGGTACAGCTACTACCCAGGCAGATACCCTTAGTGGATGGTCAACAGAACAGAACAGTTACTACTGCAGCTCATTTCTTCTTTATAAAATATAGTGTTAAGATGTACATTCTGAATGTGTCAAGTTATAGCTTGAATACATATTTTATTACCAATAAAATTATCTTAGAAAATAAAAAAATCTTATTAAAAAAGCACAGATTTGGTTCATTTCTAATAGAATAGACAAACTACTTTGGCAGTATAGTATATTTAATGGACTTACTTTGTCTTCTGACTTTTTTCTGTTGTGGCAAGTGTTGACTTTTGCCCCTCAAAATATATGTATATGAAATTGATGGAGCTTTTTAATATTCTGCACCCAGGACAAAAGAAATAGGAGAATGTGTGCTGAAATGGTAGGAGCCTTGGAAGAATTTGAACGGGTGCATACACAATTCTGAATTTTAGCTGTGATTAGGTGAGACACCATTTATTTGCGTGCATAGGGGAACAGAAAAAGTATCAGAAAGCTACTGTGCATATTCAATTTATATGATTCAGCCCCTGATTCATGACAAAACTTAAACAAATGCTTGAACTTAAGCATGTGTTTAAGGTCTATTAAAGTTTTGGGCTTAAGTGCTGCCCTAACCAGGGATGGGCTTAAGTACATATGTAACTGCTTTCCTCAATCAAGGCCTCGGTATTTTGGTTATTGGGAATGGTGGGGAGAGAAGGGTTATGCCATTGCCCTGTCTGAGGCTCATCAGGTTCCTATCTACTCTATGATAAAACCTATATCAAGAGAAAAAATCATGACCATGAAACTGGCAGATAATTCCTCTCTTCCCTCCCCAAAGTACAATATTGCTTTGAGGGAATACCTGCAGTACTGTGCCCCTTATCTAGCTATGATTGAGTTATGTATCAAGATTTTATATAGTTATGTAACACTATACAGGTCTCAACTATTACTCAACCTTACACTGTAGATGTAATTGAATGTCAAGTGAGCAATAACTTTCTTCCAAGAGAAATTATTCAGGTCATTAATGGAAAAATATTCCTTAAATGGTAATAATCTGGTGAAAAAAATGTATACATTTTGACAGTAGTTCTGCGTGTAATTTCTTATTATACCATTCTTATTTTTTTAAACAAATAATTCATGATACTGTAAAATATCATGATGTAGACATACAGAAAACAAAAAGTACTGCACAATAGGGTAAACACGTGTTTAGTGATAAGGTCATCTAAGTTACTTACCAATAATTTAACTTCTCTAATGGTATTATCTTCACAGATTCTCACTCTTGGATTTATATGACAAAGAGTGTGACTGCAAGAGTGAAGATCTGTGAAGGCAATTCTCAAAGGAGAAGAAGTGCTTTATAAAGGAAAATTAAAGGAGGGACTCCTGAGACTCTAGCAGAGATGAACCTTTGTGAAGGTAGTTAAATTGACCGATCAACATAAGAATGCCCATACTGGGTCAGCCAAAGGTCCATCCAGACCAGTATCCTGTCTACTGACAGTGACCAATGTCAGGTACCCCAGAGGGAGTGAACCTAACAGGTAATGATCAAGTGATCTCTCTCCTGCCTTCCATCTCCACCCTCTGACAAACAGAGGCTAGGGACACCATTCCTTACCCATCCTAGCTAATAGCCATTAATGGACTTAACCTCCATGAATTTATCTAGTTCTCTTTTAAACCCTATTATAATCCTAGCCTTCACAACCTCCTCAGGCAAGGAGTTCCACAGGTTGACTGTGCGCTGAATGAAGAAGAACTTCCTTTTATTTCTTTTAAACCTGCTGCCCATTAATTTCATTTGGTGGCCCCAAGTTCTTATACTATGGGAACAAGTAAATAACTTTTCCTTATTCACTTTCTCCACACCACTCATGATTTTATATACCTCTATCATATCTCCCCTTAGTTTCCTTTTTTCCAAGCTAAAAAGTCCTAGCCTCTTTAATCTCTCCTCACAGGGGACCCGTTCCAAACCCCTAATCATTTTCGTTGCCCATCTCTGAACCTTTTCCAATGCCAGTATATCTTTTTTGAGATGAGGAGACCACATCTGTACGCACTATTCAAGATGTGAGCATACCATGGATTTATATAAGTGCAATAAGATATTCTCTGTCTTATTCCCTATCCCAATTTCCTTTAACCACTTCCAATTTGTTCCATATGTTTCCAGACAAGAACTAATATTTATCTGCACTGTGGGGCAGAGATTCACAATTTACTTCCCAGCAAGCGGAAGCAGGGTACAGGGGAGATACGGTGTGCTCAAATGTTGAGCAGAGGCAGTGACTTGTGTCACTCAACAGTTATTCCTCCAGATGAATAAGGAAAGGCACTGATGGATTTTGATAAAGTACCATCCAGTCTTTCTGGATGAAAGGACATTGTCCTTTAAAAGACATCAAAGTGGGTTAAAGCTGTAAAAAATGGGGGAGATCCTCAATTATCCATCAGATACAAGAAAAACTCCAGGGAGGGGAAACACAAAACATTTTATAACTGCTAGCAGATTTTCTTAGATCAACTGCAGACAATGTGAAAGCAGTCTTCACATAGTGTCTACAGGAACTTGCAGCACCCTGATCTTTGTGCAATAGAAGTTAGTACTTACATATTGTAGCTTAAAGTCAGTGTTCTTACTTTTCTGGGATAATGTAAAAGGGTCACAAACAATCTTAAACAATAAAATCATGTGGGAATAATTTTCTTGTAGCCGTTCCAATAACCATTAGTGTGGAAGAAAAAAAGTTGGAAGCAGAAGACCTACATGCCTGATATTAAATAGAAGCTGAGTACCTTGAAGAAGTCATTCAAGAACAGCTTATTCATGTGAAAATGTCACCTATGTAATGCTGCCAAGGTCAGGGAGATATGCACTAGTCTGCTATATAAAGTGCTGTTCACACAAAATAACAAAGTTGATGGCAAAACCATTTTTGCCAAGTGATTTAAAAAAGATTATATGAATGTCATCCTTCCTACCACCTTGGAACATATCCCATCACCTTCCTTGTGTACCTGGCGAGTTTCCCTAGACAGGTACAAACCACTGTTTCCAAAAGAGAACACCGCAGCTGAGTAATTTAAATGAGAAAGTTTTACTATAGCATTTTTTATTTCAATTACAGTACACTACAATCTGAAATATGTAGGTCATGCTGAAAGTAACATCAGACTATGACACAATGCCTAAGAAGAACTTAATTTACCATTAAGATTCACCATAGAGTTGCATTATGTAGAAAGTAAAGGACAAGATCAAATATTAATATTTATGAATTCACTTTGTATGTACATTTTCAGTTTGAAAGAAGTTTTCTATCGTATGATAATCATTAGAGCTGTATAGAGAAAAATAATGATTATTAATGTATTTGAAGAGAACTCTAACTACATATTTGTGGGTCTAAAGTTAGACATCTATATTTAAGCACTAAATAAATAAATGGCCTAATTTTCAGAGGGTCTGAGCAACCCAAACTCCCATTAGCTTTAGTGAGGGTGAAGGTACTCAGCCCCTCTGAAAATCAAGCCACTAATTCAGGTGCCAAAGGATAGGTATCAGTGCCCAACCAAGTTTGAACATTGTGACGTATACTTCCATAATGTTATCATAGTTACTGATTTTATATAGTTTTGCACACACAAAAATGCATTGTACTAGCTGTAAAAAAGAAAAGAATAACAAGGCATAAAATTATCATCCATTGACTTCAATCTCAGTCTTCTAAAGTAGTAAGTGGTGGGAGTATAAAAGCAGCAGCAGCAGACCCTAAGGTAATATCTTGCATATTGCTCAGCAGTTAAACTGTTTTGACTGATAAAGGAAAGCTTTATCCCACCAAATTGTCTTCAGCTGAATGGATGCTAGCGATGGTTCAGGGTAGTACCGACAGGGACAAATATTTGTCTGTGTACGCAGTTACATCTGTGTTTAAACGGGTGGCGGGGGGATTAAAGCAAACAGTTCAACATTACTTACTTTCATAGTGAATCTTGAATCCATTATTAGAACGACTGTTGTCTGTTGTAAAGAGAAGGTAAATGAAATTGCTGCTACTGAACAGAAACTGTGGGACCTGTGTACCATTGTAAGAACCCAGAAGTGGAGACAGGAGATTTGGTCCATCGTGAACTTCCAAAACATCGTAATTGAGTTCAGTCTGAAATCTAGAGTTGAGAAAACATACACACACACACACACATATATATATATATATATATACACACATACAGACATATACATAAAATAGTTGTATTAGAATTACATTGATGTAAACATAATATTTCAGATTTTAAATCTTATTCAAATTAAATGTAACATGTATGTAAATGATGCATACATCAAATTAAATGTAACATGTATGTAAATGATGACCTAATGCAAATTATTAGTATTATTTGAACAGTAGTATTCAAGGTGCCAGGAATATACTTTACAGAGGATTCATGCCTCTCAGGGAGGATGTGATGGGCTAAAATTGTGCCATCAATTCCAGCTAGTCAAAAATCTCTCTGAAATAGTCTGTGCCTCATTTTTGTTGCCATTAAAAGGTGAAAATTCAAACAAAATTATATGATATGTACAAGAGATTCTTTTTATGAGTGAAGCAGGAAGAACTGATTCATATAAGGTATCTCTATGGATTTATCTCTATGGATTTAAAATCCTGAACATTATCCAAACAGATCATTTGAATCACTTCTCAACATAACATCCAATGTACAATACTATTAACAATACAACTCGGGTGTGTTTTCTAATAAGGAAAGAGCTTACACACAATTTAAGTGTCTTCAAAATATTGTGCAGAAAGGCCTAAATTTTCAAACCTGGGTGCCTAAAATTGGAGTCCTACAATGAGTAGATGCCTAAATAAACATATCTGCTTTGAAGAGGTGTTGAGTCACTGCAGAACCCCTTGACTTTCATGGGACTAGTGGGTGCCCTGCACTTCTGAAACAAAGCCACATTTATTTAGGTGCCTTAAATATGGAATTAGGAACCCAATTTAAGCCATCCTTGTCTATACATTTTGGTCTAATTAACATCACAGGGGAAAAAATCATTGCTATGGGTTTGTTGGAAAATATTATTTTATAATATTTACAACATTAATGGCCAACGTCATTAGAACAATTTGTATTCAATTTACTGAGCAAAGCAACACAAGAGATATGGCAATGCTTTCTTCTGTTGTGTAATGTCTTATTCTATAAGGCACAAACAACATGGAAGTGCTTTTTACTTTAACAGAATCCTAATCCGAATGTTTATTGTTATAGCCTGTAAGTAACGTCTAGAGAGCTAGATGACAGTGCATCAATTAAGGCTTAATTGAGAAGTGATGGTATATAAGGGAACGTGTATATATCATTGCAAGAGGTGGTTTCTACTCCTGTTCTTGAGGGATATATGTTAACATTTGTCAAGGAAGAGCAGTGCAGCTGCGTACCACATTACTCTTGAAGTCTCAGATGCCATCAGTGGCCCAAAGCATCTTTTTACATCTGCATTTGACTGGTTGATTGAGACCTGTCTCTCCAATGTGAATCTTGCAATTTACAGACTCTCAAGTGTATTGCAATGCACTTTACATTGATTGACATTAAAAGGTTAGCAGCCATCAAAAATTACTACACCGCTGTATGTGAGATTCCAGTTATTCTCTAAGCATGGAGAAATACCTGCCCAACCAGTTGTAATGGTAACTGTTAATAATTGTTGTGCTTTTTAATACACTACAACATGTACAGATGCCAAAGTCCAAGGAGCCAGGGAGATGATTCAATGAAACAGGCTACACTCCCTACCATCTTCCCCGGCATACAATGGGAGAAGGAGGTTCTATGATGGGCTGCTTGGAAAACATAATCACAGTAAAAGATGAAGGAATGGAGCTGAGCTGCCTGGAGAACTTAGCAGGGGTTAAAAATCACTGTTGAAAATAATTATTGAGGAGTTTTACAGCAAGGAATATTTTCAACTAAGAATCGTTCCTGTGTACGTTTGTGTGGCAGTGGAGAGTGGGAATGAACAATATTTCATGGAAACAGAATACATGAACATTGCCACAGAATTTAGAGGGTAGTGCTGAAGAATTTAGGAGTCACTGGCATGGCACTTGGTCCCATTGTGTCGTGGAGTACCCGGGGTCCCATGCATAGGTCTGCCTTAAAGGGCTAGTGCAGATATGGTACCTTCTCTCTAGAGTCCACACTAGCTTCTTGCTTTTGGGTATTGATTCTGATCTGTAAAGCCCTAATACCAGAAATCACAGATCATGCAGGCATCTCCAGTTCCCTTCTCCCTAGCCACACATACAGCAAGGCACAGGAAAAAAAATCTCTGTAGAGCCCCTTGCCTGCCTGGGTTTCTTTTCTTCTGCAGAGAGCAACTACTAGGCAAGCATGAGAACAAAGTTGAACCTCCAGAACAAGGAAGAATGTAACTAAAATAAGAGGGTGATTGCCACTATAGGAAACCTTAAAACAGGTGTATCCGGTGAAGGTGAATGTGTGAAAAGGAAGGAAAAGATCGGGTGAGGAGAAATAAGCATTCACTAGACAAAAGAGGGAGGGATGCCTGGGTGACAAGGATGGGGAATATGTGAAGGAGGGAATGTCTAGGGGGTTTTTGTTTTGAAAGTTTCAGGCAGGTGAAGGGATTACTTTGCATTTGCACTTGGAAGGCACAGTCACATATTGTAACACTGCTGGTAATTTTTCTTCTCCACTCACATCCTGACTTCTTGGTACATCCCCATTTTCCCTCGCTGGTTGCCTTCCTATCTTAGAGAGAGTTTGGGAACGGACAGGAAAGTCAGCCAAGCCAGCCAAAAGCCCCTTTGTCCTCCTGGTAGAGTCCTCTCCAATGGCTCCTTCCTAATCCTTCAGAAATGACATTTCCCAAAACATTAAACCTCCCAGAAATTAAGCAGTGTCCTAACAGTTAATCTGAAAACCCTGTGTTGCTACTGGACCTAGTTTTATTGAAGACTCCTGACATCCCATAAGACGTTCCGTGGGAGTCTAACACTTTTAAACAAAGAAAACAAACCCCACTTCTAATCTCATTTTTCCAGAGGTAGCAAGCATTTCAGCTACCCAAACAAAACAAATCAAATCAAATCAATCAAACATTAAACTATATGTCCGTTCACAACATGTGGCCTTATTTTTAAGAAACAGCCTATCAAATCAATGCAATGTCAGGACTTGAGCAGTATGTCCAGGCACACACTGAGTAATTTCATTAGCCAAATGTGTTTGGTATGCTAATCAGCAGTGAGATGATTAGCAGCACTGGCATTTAAATTGTCATAATTAGGCTTCAAGATTAATGCCACAAGATGAAGAGTGGCAATTCACATTTCTCACTGCTATTCTTTCAAGTCACTCTGTCTAGGTGCAGACTCAAAAATACCCAACATATCTCATTGTCACAGCGATCACTGTCACCAGAAGGAGTAGAAACTTCAGAGACCAGAAATTCATAAGAACACAACAAAATATGAAATAAATCTACCGGGAGACCTAAAACCAGAAAATTAATGGATTTTCTATGTCTGCAAATGTCTCTATTCTAGTTGTTATCCAGATATTTATGCCATGATGTTTGGAGACAGAAGCATATTGGGTACAGCTACAAGGCTATCAGACTTGCTGAGTCCTATATAGATCTTCAAAGTCACAGGGGAAGGAGAAACCATAGGAAGAGGAATGAATTCAGAATGGCATGGAGTGAGAATGGAAACCACTGTGCAAGTGACAAGTTGAAAAGCTGTTAAGGTGGCTTATTTGTGCAGGAAATATGTGTTGCCAAGCAGCGCCCTCCCATGTAGAAGATGCAAACTAGAGGGATCTAAAGATTTTAGACCTGTAAAATAAATAAAACCATATATATTTTGCCCCTCTCATAAAGCCATAAGAACCCATACCTAATATCTTTAAATATTACACTGATGAATGTTTAGAGCAACACGTGTCTCTTTCTGAACACAGAGCTGAAATGCAAAGATTTGCATAAAATAAATAAAGTTGTAGAAAAGGTTGTAAAATGGGGAAAAGTAACATGGCTATATATTTAACAAAATTAGGATCTGAAGAAACTAAGCTGCAGACTTCTTGGTTTCCTCACTGAAGGGAGTGATACAACCAATACTGTGTTCTAAACCAGAGTGTATTGGAGGTGAAGGGAATTAAAATAGGAGGTCAGATTGGGATAGGACATTTTTTTCCCAAATCCCAAAAACTCTCTCAAGGTGGGAAAACCATCTCCTGCCCAGTTCTAATGAGTAGTTCCTTAGTGACACAAATGATCCCATTGTTTTATTTTAAATAAACACGACCTTGGTGGATTATTTACATGAACAAGGAATAATCACATGAGTAAAAATATAAAATTGGACCTACATTAAAAAAGCTGGAAAGGGGAAGTGCATTGCAATGTGCTTTTCACCAGCATAAATAAAAAATGCCTGTTATATTTTTTCTCCTAAAACCAACTTCTGAACCAAGCCCAAACCTGGGAAATTTCAGCGAGATATATTTGTTGTTTTAAAAAAAAGAATAAGTAAGTAACCTTATCTATGGCATCACAATGGCAAATCAATCATGACAGATGACCCTAAAAAGGTCTTCTCACTTAAATGAAATAAAATCAGCAGAGCAGAATAGATAGAGTTTACTGTATTTGGTAAGTAATTGAATTCTAACTTTATTTACCTGTATTTCGATTAGTATTAGATTAGTATGATTACTAAAGCTCCAGTATTTCAAACACTTACGCATGTTCTTGACTTAAGCATGTGTGCAGTCTCAGTGAAGTTAGAGGACTGCTCACTTGTTTAAATCAAGGAAGAGTAAGTTTTTGCAGTATCTACGGACACTTGCACTCAATTTTTTTCTTCTTCAAGTGACGTCTCCAATACACTCTGGTTTAGAACACTACAAATAATGTTAGATTTTAAGGTTTTACGCAGATTTTTCCATTGACTGCAATGGGAAGTTATACCCAAAACAAAACAAAAAAAGAGCGGTTCAGTATGGCCCCATACATAAAGTATTCTTATGTACATTACTCAGATTAAACAAATCCCTTGCCATTATATGATACTAAGCATGGGCTTGATTCACAAAGAAAGTAAGGCAAGCTCAGAGTCACAAGACCTAATTGTGAGACTTACAAAATTTAAGTCTGGCACCTAGGCACCCTATACGCTGAATGGGGAGAGATAGGCACCTTAGACTGGGATTCACAAAAGCCAGCATGCTAGGGAGCTCCTTACCTAAAGTAGTCTATAGAAAATGCCAAGCTGACAGTCATGTGCTAAGCCTCACACCTCTCTCAGAGATAGGAAGATCCCTACACTTGGGATTCTCAACTGCAAATGGTGTTAGACACCTACTTTTAGTCCAGTGGTTAGTGTACCTGGGATGTGTGAGGCCGCCACTTCAAATCAATCTTACATTTTAAGAAGGGATTTAAACTAGCATCTGCCACCCCTCAGAGGAGGTCCCTAGCCACTGGGCTATAGGATATTCTGATGGAGGGGTGGCTCCCTCAGTCTCTGCTGATGAAGCTGTTCCTCTGTGGATAAATATATTTTTTTAAAAATGGATCAGGAACCCTCACTCCTAGGTATCCCCCTACAGTGCTCTAAACACCAGGCTACAGTGTCATTCTCCTGCTTGCTCTCTCTCAGGTCTAGTGTTGAAGCTCTTCCACTATGGCTAAATTAATGAAATTATCATTGGGAAGAAGAGAGAGTCAGAGAGAATGTGAATATGCATATATGATATCTTTGTAGCCTGAGACCAGTCACCTGGGAGGTGGAAAACTCAAGATCCAAACCCAGTGCTCTGTTGTTGCTTTTTAAAATTAATTATCCACAGTGGAACAGCTTGAAATCACTTGAGAGGTTTGAGTTCAAATGCTTTCTCCTCTCTGGTGGAGGGAGGACTGGAACTGGGGGTCTCCCAAATCCCAGGTGAGTACCATAACCACCACTAGCCTAAAAGTTAGGAAGATGTCATCCTTCCCTTTCCACAGCACCTGCCATTTTATGTAAGCTCATCTATAGGGGCCTGATCCAATAGGCAAGCACTGAACACACTTACTGGATCAGGCCCCACAAGCAAGTTAGGCAGAGGAATACCTGTCTTCTTCAGTTCCTCATGTCTCTAGGGCTTAGGCATCCAAATATCTGCCATGTGGCTGCAGTGCATATGCTCAAGAGGCAGGAACATAGGCACCTAGGGAATTTTTACTGCAAAAATTTAGGGGCACTGCAATTCTAGGTGCCATTTAAGGTTTGGAAACAGCTAAGCAGGGGTCTTGAGAGTCCCAGTCTTATTTTGTCTTATTTTGGGATTAGGTGGCTAAAGTGGCAGTTAGGGGCCTAAATCCTTTTGTGACTCCAACCCCAAGTATTTTAATTGGATAGCCAAGATGCATCATGTAAATCATCATAAAACTATTTACAGGATATGTGAGCCTTATAAATTCAAACGTTCCCACAAATCCTTCTTTATTATCAGCTTACCAGTTAGCTTATTTAAGATCAATATTTACAGAAAGAGTCTAGCACCCACTTTTGGAGTCCACACCAATTTGACAAAATGTAGTAGAGATAATGCTATTTTTTGTGAATTAAAGCTTATTTTTGCTTTATTTTAATGCAATTTTTTAAAAAGGCATCAACAATTTTCCAGCAGCTTCTTTTTCTCTTGTGGGGAAAGGGTGGAAGCAATGGATGCAAAGTACTAGCTCTGCTTTGCCCACCTGTCAGCATGTGGATTTCCATGTTCCTCAGAAGTCTATATCTCTGAGATCTGGGAGAACCAGTAATGCAGAAAGAGCTGACCTTTGCACCTCTGTGTGGGAGCATGGGAATCCACTGACAGAGGTATCTTCTGTACGTAGATACATGATTATCTGACCTAGTAGTTTTATTTATGATTATCACAGTGGGGGAAATCCTGGCCCCACTGAGTTCAGAGGAATCAGGATTTCACCCTGCATGTTGATTGGAAAGTTTAGAAACTGAAAACCTAAAGGTTAGGCTCATATTCAGAAATGCAATAGGTTCTTTGGTTTGAAAAGTGTTGTATTTCAACATGATATTCTTCTTACGAAGGAAGTAATTATGTAAAATTTTAAATAATTTTGCTGATAAATAATTTATAAGTTCTACACTCAGGCTTCCTTAAGGTTTTCCTTGTTAAACAGACCTTTGGTATGGCAGAGTTCAACTTCTTCATATCAATACTGTCAAACAAAAACAATACCATTTTAGATCCAATTTAACAGGACCCATGAAGGCAGACTTTGTTTGACATGTATCCCATTACAGGATCAGTATTTAAGAAACAATTAAACCATAACTGGAGACATTTTACTATATACATAAAACAGAATTAATAAAACCATTCCTATAAAAGAAAAGGTCCTGCATGCATTGCTCAACATGTTATCAGCAAAAAAATTAAAATTTTTAGATACATGAAAAGTTTAAATTGGGGCAGACAGGCTAAAATTAGCAACAAAAAGAGGGATTTTCAAAAGGCATGCAGTGACTGAGGAGCACAGTTCCCATTAGAAGCCAACAGAATTTATGCTCTAAAGGCACTTTGTTGCTTTTGAAAATCCCACCCAATAAGGCAAAATCCCCAAGTATTCCAATCAAACTGTAAATGAACTTTATGACACCGAAAATAACTCCTGGTTATGGGTAAAATTGGAAAAAAATATATCAAATAAGAAAAACATTTGTCAAGACCTTTCAAATGTAATTTTGATAGAGTGTCCTGGTTCAGCTTCAATCACCCACTCACAATTCAAGGAGTCTTTATAGTACCCAGGCCAGCCTGGAGAAAGGATTACTCCACTGGGAGATGAAAAATGTCCACCACATGGAGCTAAAAACAAAATGATAGAAAGAATATAATAATGGAGATTTACAGGTTGTAGATTAACATTATCACCATTATTAAACAGAATGCACACTGGTTTCTAAATGTATTATTACAGCAAGATGTTTAAGGTTCCCTCCTCCCCAATATCTTAGGCCCCAAGCCTACAGTGAACTTTGTAAGGCACATGGGGCCACCCACACAAAGCTCAATACAGGATCAAAGCCTAAAAAAGCAAAGTCATATATGGGCTGTAAACATTGACAATGATTATTACATTTCAGTATAATAAATACAATCTATCATCCTATAGACCAGAATAGAAAATTAGAAAGCACTACTTTTAAATATATCTTATTAGCTAGACCTTATGAATATAACTATAGATTTTGAAAAGGATATAGAGAAGCTTGGATTGAGTCTTTAAAATATCTGATCTGGACATGGTAGAACCTTCTGAATATCAATTCCAGCTGACACTGACCTGCTGTGTAACTTGGGCAAGTCGCTGGATTTTTCTGTGGAACAAATTTCCCATGTGTAAAAGGGGGATACTTACCAACCTCATATGGATGTTATGAAGAGTAGCTAAGGATTTGTAAAGCATTTTGTAGATGTAAATATTATTATTCTCAGATACAACTGAATGCATGTAGTTTAAGAAAAGCTACATTAGAATCAACTGAGAGTTTATAATTAAGGCTTTACAGTGGCTTGATGATATTTCAACCATGGTAATAATCTAACTATTAATTATAAAGTTTAAATGATAATTCACTGTAGTTACCAAATGTCCAAGAGTAGCACATATAAAAACAGTAATATTAATTAACAATCGGGGTCAATCCAGCAAAAAGGAACCTCCAAGGCTGACAGAACATTGAATTATTTCATCATATTTGATTCTACAGATGTGAAAGCTACTTCCTACCCCCATTTTAAGTCTATGAAATGTTACAGCAGTGGCAATCACAGCGCTAATTCTGTTAGGCATGTTATAGCTGCTCTCTTCCTATGCCAGGAGCTAGGTACCTCCAACATCTTAGCACAGCAATGAGCTTTATTAGCTAGTCAGAGAAAAAAATATGAAGAGGCTATGCTCAAAATCTCCAGTGCTTTTCTGGCCCAGAGTTCCATTCTGGCAATCAACCAGAGAAAAGAAGGAGAAGAAAAGAAGATGTGCAACTATGAATGGCCAATGCTCCTTGGAAAAATAAACATTACCCAGAATGTTCATTTTCTTCTCATAGTGAAGTCTTATGGTTCTGAAATGATTGTTATTGTGGTGTTTACCCATAACTAGATCAGGAAGAAACAAACTATCATACAAAAAAGGCAGCTTTTAAGATTTTTTTCCCCCACTAACACCGGAAGCAGATGTGCCAGAAATATCCCTATAACAGTGGTCCCCAAACTGTGGGGCACACCTCCCTAGGGGGCACAGAGGAAGGTTTGGGGGGCCATGTGGTGGGGCCTGGGCCAGCCCCCATGGGAGCTGGGATGGAGCGCTATCCAGCCCCACTCTGGCCCCAGCCCAACTACAGCCCCAGCCGCAGCTCCACTTTGCCCCCTGCTCGGGCCCAAGCCACAGCTTTAATCTGCTCCCTGATCTACCCCTAGCCCAGTTCTACCCTCATTCCCTCTCTGCCCCCAGGCCAGCTCTGCCTCTAGTCCCAGCTCCTCCCCCATCCCTAGTTCATCCCCCAGCTGTGCCTTCAGCCCAACCTCCTCTGTTGAGCCAACTGTGCAGTAACAGAGGGGAGTCATGAACAGATTCCATTACTGGTAAGCGTGGTCGTGACAGGAGAAGTTTGGGCACCACTATCCTAGAAAGTCTGCTCAGTTTCAGTGCATTCAAAGAGTCATCTAGTTTATGCATCTGATACAAATCCAAAACTTTTGGTTACTTATTTGTTCAACCCTTATCTGTATACCTTCTGAGAGGCACTCATCACTACATGTGCTGCAAAAATCAAGTTTATTCCCTGACACCAAAATTAAAAAACAATGACGTAAGAAATCTGTGGGAGAAAAAAGCCCCCAGAGCAAGAAACCAATGTAGGAAGATCTCTCCACATCACCAGCCCACTAGAATCGTAAAGGCCTTAAATGAAATCATCTTCCCCTATATACCTCTGGGGAAAAAATTACTGCAGCAGAGCTGCTTTATTTGTTTTGTGGGAGGTTAACATTCTCTCTATATAGAAATTAATTCAGTGAAATTTCTAAAATCCTAGACATGTAGTAATTCTATTATTAGTGATATTAACATTTTAGAAATAGAAACAAATAATTATGTCATCCCAGCACTTCAGAATGGGTACTGTAATGCTAGGACAGTTTATGAATTATGTGCATATACAATGTGGTGAACCAAGCATGTATTATGCACCTGTTTTACCCTTTTTGAAAAAAATGTTAGTGAAGCAAAAAATGCCTTGCTCTGCAGAAAACATGGTCAAAGAAGCAACTGAGCTCTAGTTATTTCTCTCCTTAAAGTAACAGGCTGAGATTTTTATTTTTCTTAATTATAATGCTGCATTTTCACGGAAGTTATTTTAGTTCCTTACTCCAGGGATGAAATTTCTCTTACAGTGTTTGACTGAAAAGCTTGGTAGCCTTGAGTGAACCCAGCCACTGATTAGCTAGCACTTGTTGCAGGGTTGGGCCATTTTTTTTTCATTATTTTAAATTAAAATGGATTAACCAGAGGCCAAAGTACTGTACAAGTGGCTGGGACCACGAGAGTCGAGGCAGATGTACCCACTTCTTTGTTGTGTGTTGTATTGCTGAGCAGTGATTTTATGACCTTTGAAGGGAGTTAAATCTAAGCCCTCCTTGCTCAGAACATGAGACTTTGAAAGGTAAAGGCCTACTGCAGAGAAAATGGGGGTGAGGTGGGGAATAATAATGTAGGAGCAGATTGTCACTGGCTGCACAGATATGTAAGGCCACCCAGTCCAAGTGCAGCCACATTAGAGCAACTTGGATTGCAGTTGTGGGTCCCCTTTGGAGTGTATCCTTTGGGCTACTGTTGTTCCCCCACCCCATGTGATGCCCACCATACCATGGATTGGCAATATGAGGATTAGATTCACAAGAGGAATTATGTGTTGCAGCACCTAATTTTTAGGCACCCTAATGCCTAGTGGAATTCATAATCCTGAGTTAGATGTCCAATCTCCCTATACAATGTATTGGATGAATTAGGTATTGAAAAAAAAAAAAAAAGATTCACAGGAGCCAGAACATTAAGCAGAGAGCCACGTAAACTACTTGCAGTAGTTGATCATGGGTAGTGATCAATGGCTCCATGTCTAGTTGGCAGCTGGTATCAAGTGGAGTGCCCCAAGGGTTGGTCCTTGGGCCGGTTTTGTTCAATATCTTCATTAATGATCTGGAGGATGGTGTGGATTGCACTCTCAGCAAGTTTGCAGATGACACTAAACTGGGAGGAGAGGTAGATATGCTGGAGGGTAGGGATAGGATACAGAGGGCCCTAGACAAATTAAAGGGTTGGGCCAAAAGAAATCTGATGAGGTTCAACAAGGACAAGTGCAGAGTCCTGCACTTAGGAAGGAAGAATCCCATGCACTGCTACGGACTAGGGACTGAGTGGCTAGGTAGCAGTTCTGCAGAAAAGGACCTAGGGGTTACAGTGGACGAGAAGCTGGATATGAGTCAACAGTGTGCCGTTGTAGCCAAGAAGGCCAATGGCATTTTGGGATGTAAAAGTAGGGGCACTGCCAGCAGATCGAGAGACATGATCGTTCCCCCTCTATTCGACATTGGTGAGGCCTCATTTGGAGTACTGTGTCCAGTTTTGGGCCCCACACTAAAAGAAGGATGTGGAAAAATTGGAAAACGTCCAGCGGAGGGCAACAAAAATGATTAGGGGACTGGAACACATGACTTATGAGGAGAGGCTGAGGGAACTGGGATTGTTTAGTCTGCGGAAGAGAAGAATGAGGGGGGATTTGATAGCTGCTTTCAATTACCTGAAAGGGGGTTCCAAAGAGGATGGATCTAGACTATTCTCAGTGGTAGAAGATGACAGGACAAGGAGTAATGGTCTCAAGTTGCAGTGGGGGAGGTTTAGGTTGGATATTAGGAAAAACTTTTTCACTAGGAGGGTGGTGAAACACTGGAATGCGTTACCTAGGGAGGAGGTGGAATCTCCTTCCTTAGAAGTTTTTAAGGTCAGGCTTGACAAAGCCCTGGCTGGGATGATTTAGTTGGGGATTGGTCCTGCTTTGAGCAGGGGGTTGGACTAGATGACCTCCTGAGGTCCCTTCCAACCCTGATATTCTATGATTCTATGAATATCAAGGAGAGACATGTAGTTTAAGCCGCACTCCTCAAGGGAAGTTTGGTACCTAACTCCAGGTTAATGGTAGATGCCTTTCTCTGCTCAGGATTAGCAGCCATGAGCCCATTCCTGGAGTTAGATGACTAAGCCAGGCCAGCCCTTTCTCACAAAACAAGACAGAAGAAGAGGTAACAATGATGGAACCACCCTTGTATCCAGCCTCTCAGTGAGTAGAGCACTCACCGAGAACATTGGAGATCTTGATTCAAATTCCTCCTCCGCCTGATTCAGAGCAGGGACTTGAACCTGGGTTGCCAACATCCCAGCTAAGGGTTCTAAACATCAGCCTAATTAGGTATAAGGGAGGCACAACCAGTACCACCTTACCTTCATGTGTGTTTTGTGAGGGGCTCAGTTCGGTAGGTGTGCTATCAGGGGACCTCTAAGCACACATATTGGGGCAGGCCTTGCAGGCAAACAGCTGAGGGAAATCCCCCCACCAGCATCAACAGGTGGGGAACCTGATGTGGCTGGCAGTGAAAGGGAGACAGTCCTGTAGCAAGGGAGGGAGACACTAGCCAAGGAACAATAGGTAGCTCATCCCCCTGGGAGTCTCTGGCATCCATTGGCCAGCAAGGGGACAGGTATGCGACTGGCCAGCATTCCCCAGCACCCAGGAGTTACACCAGCACAGGGACCATATGCAGCCTCTTTCCTGTCTGTTCCAGCAGACAAAGGGTTACTCACCAGCTTCCAGCAGCTGCAACAATAATCTTCAAGATGCAGAAGGAGGCTAGTAAGGATTATGGTGCCTCTCTCCCCAGGGACAGAGGGTCTGCACTGGTGTGTGTGGGGTGTCTGCACCATTGCAGGAGTTGTACCTCTTTGCTCCACCACATGCAGGCTCTGC
This sequence comes from Lepidochelys kempii, assembly GCF_965140285.1. NCBI lineage: Eukaryota > Metazoa > Chordata > Testudines > Cheloniidae > Lepidochelys > Lepidochelys kempii. The sequence goes on along the minus strand of NC_136381.1, from coordinate 29,825,039 downwards.
CTGCTATTTGAGAAGGAGTCCCCATAGGAACCAATTCCGTGCTTGAAGGGGAGGGGGTAGCCCTGGTCAAAGCTGGAACCATGGCCTCCTCTCCCTCATCCCTGAACTTGTTGGCAGGGGGAAGCCTAGAGGCCACAGGATGACCCTCCTGGAGCTGGGTTTGTTGTCATGCCCCCCTCCACTCTCCCTGCTATGGCTACTGGGGACGGTCCTGGCTCTGCGTTCCTGGGTTGCTCTGCCCTGCCAGAACCAGCTCGAAGGAAACTGCTCTCACGCATCCTTTGTCCCACAAACTCTTGAACTGGTTGGCAGCTTTTTGCATTTATGCAAGTATGTTGTGTATGAGAAGCCCTGAGAGGTATATTTCCTTCCTCAACTATGAGGATTTCATAGTGAGGCCTTATGCTACATATGGTGGGGTAACACGATTAAGGTATGACAGAGAATTTAGATAGAGGGTGGCAGAGGAGCCTGGAATAAAAATAACCAGGAACTTTGGCTGGAGGTCTGATTCCTTATCATGCTGCCCAGCTGGCATTCACAGACAGTGGGCTGTGAGTTACAAAACCTCATTTTCAAAATATGCATATGAAAGTCAGTGTGTACTTTGAACTGATGATAGGAAAGGTTTTTTTGTACCAAAAGGTACAAGTACTGCTGTAGGATGTGTGGGGAGTCAGCATAATACACTCTCCTGTTATGGGGGTGAAGGGCAGTTCCACCAGGGCTGGAGGAAAGAGAATCTGCAAGGTCCCAGTGCTTCAAAGGATGCTACATGGGGAGGCAGTAACCACAGAAAAGGCTCGTTCTCCAATTAAGATACAGGGTTATGGAATTTGTTAATGGACTACTCCATAGGGGAAAAAAGCCATAGTTTATTTATGGAATAGATTTTTGGCCTCTTTTCAAATCCCATATGAGGGTGTGAGGTTCGGCTCTTGGGCTGAGAACTTGAAGTCCTCTAAAGGCTACAAGCATAGAAAAAGGGCAAATGGGAAATGGCAGCAGAGAAAGTAGCAAGTCCCTTCCCATACATTCCAATGCCAGAATTGTACATGACCCCTGGGTGTGGTACCAAAGAAGGTAAAGGGGGAATATAAGCTTATCCATCACCTGTCCGACCCCCATGCTCATCGGTAAAATGATTATATTGACCCCAGCTGTGTTCGGTAAGATACTCATCATTTGATGCTTCAGTAGTCATGGATAGGGCGTATGGCCCTGGGGCAATGTTGGCAAAATGTGACATCAATTGTATTCCACTTGCTTCCAGTGCATCCCAGGGACTTTAACTTGCTTGGATTTCAGTTTAAAGACCGCTACCATTTTGATAAGCCCATGCCATGGGGTACTCAGTGTCATGTACCACTTTGGAAAGATGCATCTCCATGTTGGACTGCGCGATGGAGCATTGTGTGATGTAAGTCAGTCTCATGACAATCTTGATGTCTTCTCATGTGCAGGAAGATTAGGAACAAGCAACGGTGAATACATGCTTCAGGAATTTCAGAACCTAGCCAAGTGCCTTAGGCTCCTCTTCACCATAGAAAAAACAGAAGGCCCCACCTAAAGTTTAACACACCTGGACATCGAACTGGACATAAATTCAGGGTTTCTAGGTTGCCTACAGAGAAGATGGAATTGGCCAGGCCACTGACAGGAGATCTCAAAATGGCAAAGAAAATTACTCTGAGGGAACTACAGGTGGTGATGGAGCATCTAAATTTGGCATGCTGGGTGGTGGCTCCTGTTCAGGCATTTTGTGCTCATCTGGCATCTGCCCCCTCTAGAATGAACCCCACACTATTTTAGCAGAATGACAAGGAAAATGTAGGAAGTCTTTGAAGTGTGGGAAAGATTCCCAGAAGGGTTAAAGGGTCTCAATATGTGTTCAGGCTATTTTCTCAAGATTGAGTTGCAGGTACAATCCAATGCCTCAGAAGGTATAGGTTTGGGGATTTACTTTCAAGGTGAGTGGTGTGCACAGAAGTAGCCAGAAGCTGGGTGGCTCACGGTATTACAGGGGACATCACCTTCCTCTAGGTTTTTTTCCCCTATACAGGTGGCAGTCACTAGTTGGGGAGAAAACATTCAATACAAGTAAGGCTGTTTCGGGTGTTACAACCCAATCTGTTGTCCATATTGTAAACAGACAGTCGGCTAAGACTGCTCAAGTAACGAGGCCGGTCAGGGCCTTCATTGAAAGCTGCCTGTGGTTTAACATCCTTGTTCATGAAGTGAATGTCCAGGGAGTAGATAGTCATGTTGCCGATGCTTTCTCAATTTCAAGGTGGCAGATTCTGGGAACTCATCCTGCTGGCCAGCAGAGATCCATGGGCAATGCCCCAACAACTCTGGGATCTTAGCTCATGACAGCTATGGGACTAGTCAAGGACTCAGTTCCCCTGCAGACTAAATTCCTACAAGGCCAGCCAGTCAGAGTTTGTAGAATTTAGGGCACAGGCTGGACTTCATTGTGGGTGACCAATATATACACACCAGGTGGTGCAATATGTGGTGCCTCTGACTCTCTGTGGGTGGGCCCATTTTTAGCCAACTAGTGGGCCAGTCCTCCTGGAGTAAGTTAGGCGTATCCCAGACCTGTGCAGGCATTTCACAGTACAGAAACTTTTAAAAGGGTGGTCCAGGAGGAGTGTGTGTCAGTGGGATCGCAGGTTACCCATAACACTGGAAGCCCTGATAGTGCTGTCAAAGGCTCGGCTGAGGCTGTAGCTATGGGAGGGGGGCCAAGTTATTTAAGGCGGCATTTGTTGTTGCCTTCTTTAGTGCTTTGAGAGTGACTGAACTGGTGCCTATGGCAGCTGTGGACAGGTCCCAGCATGCCTTAAACCTAAGAGATGTGCAACTATCTACAGGAGTGGTGTCTCTGCACTTAAGGTACTCAAAGAAACCAGAAGTGAAGAGGGGCTTATGAGGCAGTGAAACAATGTGCAGACAAGTACTTGTACCCTTTAGAGGCAATAAGAGCCTCACTAAAATTCCAGAGCCTGCAGCCAGGCCTGCTGCTCACACACGGTGATGGTAGCTTCCTGTCAAGGTACCAATTCAGCATGGTACTGAGAAAACCTTGACTCATATAAATTTGGTACTCATTCCTTCAGTATCAGCACAGCGATGTCAGTGGCTGCAGAGGGGTTTTTGCCTGCAGCAGGTGAACACTATATGGCCCTGAAAATCAAGGTATTATAGGATTTGCATCTGTACCAATGAAAAGATATCAGGGAATGGCAAAATGTAACTAACCCAATGTGCTTGTTTGTTTCGGAAGCTACCCAGGGCATATGCAATGTTTGGATTTGTGGGCACTGTATAGTGCATTGAGCCCACAAGAGAGCAGCCAGAATGGCAGCCATATCTCAGCTGAGCTTTGAGCTGAAGCTGTTTGCATCCAGGAGAGGCATGGAGTGGGATCAGCTCATGCCACTTCTGCACTCACTGACAGGCAAGGACTTGGAGCAGACCCAGGCTATATGGACAAGGCTAGAAAGAAAGTAAATAAGGACGTCACCAAGATATTCCTGGATAAGGGTTCAGTGACAATGCATAGGGACATCCGTTACAATCGGCTGGAGGTTGTCAGGGATGATGGCGTACACCTGTCAGATGGATGTGCCTGACATACGGCTACAGCATGTGCAGGCCTGGATTGGGCGGGTGTTCTGATACCAGGTGGCGTGTTTTGGGTGGGAAGCAACCATATAAGTTGCTGGTGCCCCCTGTCGCCAGTTTCCTGTGAGGGTAAGAGACTGAACGTGAACGGTTCCCAAACGTAACAGACCCTGGATTTTGGTGTTGGGCCTTGGGGTCATGTGATAGGATGAGACCTTGTGGCCCTTGCGGGCCAAGGTCCCCACCCTATTGCACCCTCTCTTTGCCCCTTGTGGGGGGTGGTGGGGAGGGGAGGGACAGTGCTACAACTCAGAGCTGAATCCTGGGGAGAGCCTATTTTGTGTTATAAATTATATGGTAAGGAGCCCTGTAACCCTGACACTAGATTTGAGTTATATAGTAAGGAGCCCTGTAACTCCTGCACTGGAACCAAGTAAGTGCTTATTATAGGAATGTATGAGTGATGGGCAGGTAGCACCCCTCCCCTGTGTTAAAGTGTAATAAAGGTTGCAGAATGCCACTTAATTCCATGCATATCTGTTCTCACTTTGCCACTGGGTCCAAGTCAATGCCTAATTTGTGAATCCCACCGGGGTTCAGCTGAGTTAGATGCTGAGCTGCTCAACACTGTTAGGTGGCTGTGTGCACACCCATCAGCAAAAATTGAGGCGCCTAGAGATTTTGCCAGTGGAAACTTATGTGCTTAGAGATTTTAGTTACCTACAGGAGTAGGTGGCCGCTGAGGGGTGGTTTTGTGAATGCCAGTGGTGCCTAAATGCTGCACTGTAGGCACTTGATGTGGCAGTTAGATGCCTAAGTTCTCTTTGTGTCTCTACAGCATGAATTAAAGAGCCAAACTCTGAAGCTGGTGGCTGCCCCAGACTCACATTTAGAGCTGGTCAAGATATATTTTTGTTTGTTTACAGAAAATGTCAATGTGTGGTTGGAAAAAAAATAAAACCGATTTTTTTCCCTAACAAAAAGTTAAATGTTTTGATGAAAAACTTCACAAAAACCCAATCTTCTGTTGTAAAACAGCTTTGATGGAACATTTTCTACCAATCGTATTCACATCTTCTGTAGGTGAGGCACAGAGGGGCACACAACACCTGCTGACCAGTGGCTTGCACAAGCAAGTAGACAAGCTTACACAAGCTTCCAGAACACATCATCCAGAAGAACTCACCGAGTGCCAGGGGGGAAGAAAGCTGTACCTTTTTTCCAGAACTACGGTAAATTATTTCATCCCAGAGTGAACGACCTGTAACTCTCTGGATCAGAATCCCTTTCCTGTGCATCCCCTTTTGCGTAGTATACCTGTATTGCAGTGCAAACTCAGGGCTGAGGACAAATGCTCAGTATAGCTCTTAGGAAGCTCTTCAGTAATAAAACCCAAATTTATATTATTTAATAAAAAATGTCAAAATAAACCTGTCCTAGTCCTTCTAGCTGTATTGCATAAATGAAAGCTGAACTAATTATGTAAGGGGGTTTTTGCCAGAAGAGCTGTGGAGGTGATCAAGCAACAATTAACCTCACACTTATATGTCAATACCCTGGGGAAATCTGTGTATAATCCTGGATAGTTTGATTGCTAAGGGTTGGAATCTTGCACTTTTACTAAAGTTAAAATACAGCATAAACAGCCAGACTCGGGGGGAGGGGGAAATTTACAAAGTCCTTAGGTAAATACAATTTGTTTAAGTAAACATTTAGTTAACTGAATTTTTTGTTTGTTCCAGTGAACATGTTCACATTATTCTTGGGGCCAACAGAACTATAAACAAGTGATAGATTTACTGTTATTTAGCAAACTTCTTGATAAGTTGCTAATTAAGGGTTTGATCTAGCCAAAATTTGCTTCCATGAGCTTCAAAAGCTTCCTAAGATCTGCATCCTCAGGGGCTAATCATATTTTCTGAAGGAGAATCCCTTTACTTAAACCTTATACCTCATTACTTACCCTCTGTAGGCCACTTTCCTAAACTGATTCTTCAAATGACCTTGTGAGATTTCACCATGCACGTTCAGGCAATGTGGAGTGGGTTCCTACCGAGCTATTGTCAACACAGAACAAATATCATCTGCTCTGGCTTGACTGGCCTTTTCTTGAGGTCTACAATGGCCATATATTATGCTATCCACTATCCGTTATGCCCCAGTAGGGAGTTTAAATGGAGAGAAGAATAATCCAACACTGAAATGTGAACTTTGTAAAATGAAGGGTGAGCTTTCCACCACCAAAATCAGTATTCACAACTTTTCTTGTTTGACCCAGAACACGTGTATAAATAAATGTCCTTCTGGGCCAATCATATATACACACATGTTTGATCTCTTATTTAGTTTTTTTTTGCTGAATAAAGTTTTCAGTGAGCAAAATGTAGCAAAAAATATTGTTGAATGCTCTATAGCAGGGGTCTCCAACCTACGGCCTGGGGATCGGACCGGCCCGGGGCTTCCATTTGTCCGGCCCTCCAACCAATAGGGGAGAAGCGAACAGCGGAGTAGGCATGCCGAGCAGGCAGGGGGAGGGGCCGCTGGCAGCAGCTCACGTGGGGTGGCAGCACAGCTGAGCTGTGCAGAGGGGTGAGTGCCTCTGGGAGCCAGTGTCCCCCCAAAAGGGGAGCCAACTTATGGAGGAGTCATTGCTGCAGCCGAGCAGGTAGAGGGAGAAGCAAACAGGCAGGCTGCAGCTGAGTAGGCATGCCGAGCAGGCAGGGGGAGGGGCTGCCAGCAGCAGCTCGCGCGGGTGCTGGGGGGAGTAGTTTAGCTGAGCTGTGCGGAGGGGTGAGTGCCCCCGGGAGCCAGTGTCCCCCCAAAAGGGGAGCCAACTTAGGGGAGAGTTGCTGCTGCAGCCGAGCAGGCACGGACCCCTGCCTTAAAGTAAAAATACAAGCCAGATGCTTAATTACATCTCCAATAAATGGAGTAAAGAAGATGGAAATTAACAATTTCATAATGGTTAAATTTTAACTACAGCACTAACAGAACCAAACAGTCCCGACCAACAATGGGAACCTGGAGCTACAAAAGTACCAAAGTACAGCCAAACTTTCAATCCTTTGTCATTTTCTTCAGCAGAGTGGGCACGCCTAGCAGGCACAGGGAGAAGGGAGCAGGCACGGGGCAGAGCAGACCCAAAAAGGGGAGCCAACCTACAGCCCCTGCATCGACTAACTTTTATACCTGATTTAGAATTTAATGCAACACTGACACAGTAGAATAGTGGTTTTTTTTTAACAATTTTGCATATATTTTGGATATATTTAATTTATTTCACAGTCGCTTCGGCCGGTAAAGCTCCTTCAAAAATCTAATATGGTCCTCCTCTCATAAAGTTTGGAGACCCCTGCTGTACAGCTTGCATGATCTGCTGAAAAATGCAGCAACTAAACCTGCCTCTTATTTTTCTACTCATAAGCTAAAACTTATGACTTGTTAGTAGGATGTTTCCGTAGGCACTTCCAAAACAAAAGACAGGAAGTGGTTTGAGGTAACTTGGGAGGAATATGGACATAGCTAAAATGATACAGTATTTATGCTAGATTTTAATTAAGGGTTCGATTTAATTTGTACTGAAGTCAATGGAAAGACATTCACTGATTACATTGTGAGTTGGCTGCGACCCTAAGCTACTAAGGAAAACTTATAGTAAATTAATGCTGCAGTGAGCAATAATTAGTTACACCATATACACCAAGAAAACAAATGACCTATGAACTAATTAAGCTGTTTCACCTACAGTCTGGAAAAGAAATACATAGATTATTACTCTTATTCTTATTTTTAATTACCGGAAAGCTCTCATATAATATGGTGATTGAGGTCATATTAGTACCTAATTAGATAAGACAGACAGAAGTAAACTCATTAGCAGAAAACAAGCTGCACCATACTGTGCCAAAATATTACTGTTTCAGTGAATATTTATGCAGGCAGCGCCATCCACAAAAGTGGAGAATGCGGCATTTCGTTTTATACTGCCAAGAGATTGGAAAGTCTTGTTGCACATTTTTATAGGTCTTGGCTGTCTACTAAGATTCTGCCACATGTGTAGCAATGCAGTGTTTTCCTTCTTCCCTCATCCGTGCCCATAGTTTTTGATATCTGTGCAGTGATTATTTCTAGTCATGCTCCTTATAAGTTACATATTTTTCATGATTAGATGACATGATACATATTAACTTACACAGCTCTGTTTTGTAAAAGTTTTTCAAAGATTCTAGCACTTTCTTGATCTCTTCACCATAAAGGAGGTATATTGTTCTTTATAACTCAAGAATTGGAGGCCATAAAGCATGATGCTTATGTTTATATTCTAATGTTCCTAAAGAAATTGGAAAGTTCCCATGCTAAAATTATGAACTACAGTCAAAAAGACATTTTATGTTTTGAAGAACATAGGACCCTATCTTTTTTGTATGTCAATGACAAAGGTTCTAGCTGCAGCAGGATACAAACCCTAAACACTATAATGTAATTAAATGAGTCTAACAAAGGTAAAATAGTTTCTTGATGAGCAAAAGCATTTTGTAAATTCTGTACTAAGTTCAAAATTACACAGTTTTGAGACCTGTTCCTAAATAATTTTTAGTCTTTAATTTTCAATTATTTTATTACTGCATTGCAGTTTTACTCCTAGTGATAAAGAGTTGACTCCTTATGTTTAGACCCTAAACCTTATGCTGCCTTCCTCTTTCTACTTTCTCAGCCAAAACAGTGTGTCATTTAAATGCCTAAGGACATCAACAACCAAAGGGTTAACACTATCTTGAATTTTTACTGCATGTTAGTGCATATTACCATGCATGCATATTCATAACACATATGGAGCCTATAAACTGAAAAATAAATCAACAAAAATAGGAACACCAGATGGTATTATCTTGAGTCAGTGTATTGCCACAGTAAGAATTCAACTTTGTCACACTTGTGCAAATCAGCATTTTCTCATTTAACAAAAAAAAAAAAAGTTTCTTGTAAATTTTAACTTCAATCTAAGGATTAGCTCTAAACCACACAGGGAATACCTATTGTTATCCATTGTATTTTTAGTACAATATGGTATAGTGTTGTATAGTTTTTAGTATAGTATTAGTATAGTATCTAGTTCCATACATTCAAAGTACTTTATTTTCATGTTTGGAAGCTGAGAATAATAAAGGCATTTAAAAAATGTTATTCTCTCTCTCTCTCTCTCTCTCTCCCCTCCCCCCCCCCACCCCCTTGCATATGGCTCTTTCTCATGCCTGCAGTGCAAGATTCCATTTTTTTTTAATTTAAAATCGACCACTGTGTTCTGAACTCCAAGACCCAGGAGTCCTTCATAGTCACATCTACAGAGAGGTACTAGGATTATCATCAAATGCCTAACTTTTAAAAATAAAATATTCTAGTAAACTCGCCAATGGGGTCATTTCTCCATCCTCCTTTATACTAGGTTTTAGGGCTTGTTGCTTCTTTAAACCCCCTTTTGTGGCTGACTGACATCTATTCCTGTCATCAGCCAGGTAAAATTAAAATATTGGAAATATATTATAACTAGAAGCAGCCATCAGCCAAACATCTCTTAGTCATAGGAGAGCCCACATGAAATATCAAACAGGAGTCTCTGAACATGCTCTGAGTTCCCACAATGTCATTCCAAGTTATTTCCATATATGGAAATTGTGGTGTATTGAAAACTGTGTTAAAACTGTAAGCTGTCACTTTAAATTTCAGGTTTTGTTTTTTGTCCTGCTGCTGCTTGCAGCCTACGGGAAAGTATGTATTCTGAGTCAAGAAGCAGACAGTCTGCAGAGAGACAGCCTAGAGTAAAGTGAGTTGATCTGTCCCACCATTTTAGGGAACAGCCTGTTTTGTCTCTCTCTTTTGGGGTTCCTCTCTGTTATTGTTCGGAATATAAAGTAGTATTATGCTGCAATCTTTCAGCAAGAGAAATTTATGTTTTTTATCTAACTTCTCTATATGTGTGTGCCATGAATGTAACAGTACTCAAGAAACCGTAAGCCAGGAACTCTATATATGGGCACGAGGAAAGCCTAATGCTCACAGATGCTCACAATTGGTACTTATTTGGGGACCAGATCTGACTGCTGATTCTTTGCAGACTCCATAGTTCATAACATCAGATTCTTTTTCAAGATACTATTTCTCTTTGGTATGGAGAAGCAGGGAACCCTTCCTGTACCACTTAAGTCCTGCATCTGGGCTATACAGGAGGATCATAAATGGAGCTGCCACCCAGGTGTGCCAGCACACCATCCAAAACATAGAAAGGGTCTCCACATGAGCTCCATGCAGACTGGCTGAAGGGGCTGTGATGCAGCATGGGGTATATGTTTACACATATCTAGTGGTCCCAACCCTCTTCACAATGGGCATGGCTGAGCTGTAGTTGTGATTCTAGATCGGAGTCTCAAACATGTGGCCCGCAGGGTTATTTTCTGTGGCCCACCAGCCCCCCGTGGCACCTCCGCACCCCCCAGCATTTACCTACAGCAGCTCTGGCCCTGCGCGCACCTGGGGCAGGGCAGGGCAGGTTCCCTTCCTGCCTGCCTGCCCTGCCCCCGCACCACTCCGGGAAGTGGCAGGGACCTGGGAGGAGGGGGGAGGCACAGGGGTCTGTGGGTTGCCCTGGACGCTCCTCCAGGTACCTCCTCCGAAGCTCCCATTGGCCGGAAACGGGGAAGCGCAGCCAATGGGAGCTTCGGGGGAGGTACCTGGAGGAGTGTTCACAGCAACACACAGACCCCTGTGCCCCCCCTCCCGCAGGTCCCATCCGCTTCCCGGAGCCTGCCCTGCCCCCGGTGCACACCGGTCCGGACCCACCCCCACTCCTGCAGCCGAACCCCCTGCCCTGAGTCCCCTGTTGCACCCCACACCCCTCCTGCACCCCGACCCCCCTGCCTTAAGCCCCCTGCTGCACCCTTCCTGCACCCCAACTCCCTGCCCTGAGCCCCCTGCCACACCCCACACCCCTCCTGCACCCCGACCCCCTGCCCTGAGCCCCCTTCGCACCCCATACACCTCCTGCACCCCAACCCCTTGCCCTGAGCCGCCTGCTGCACCCTGACCCCCTGCCCCACCGTGCACCCCAACCCCCTGCCCTGAGCCCCCTGCCGCACCCTGCAGCCCTCCTGCACCCCCTGGGGGCAGGGAGGAGGTGGAATTGGGGTGGGGATTTCAGGGAAGGGGTTGGAATGGGGGCAGGGAAGGGGTGGGAAGAGGCAGGGCAGGGGCGTGGCCTCACGGAAGGGGTGGAGTGGGGGCAGGGCCGGGGCAGCGGTGAGGTGGTGGTCAGTGGTGCGGCCGTTGGGCCAATGTACTAGTCTTCATGTGGCCCTTGTGGTCATTTGAGTTTGAGACCCCTGTTCTAGATTATACAGATTGAAATAGCAGACAGGTAGCTAAAGGGAAAGGGAGCCTGAAAGCAGCCCAATTCCCTGGATCTGATTTAGAAGTGGAATTGACTTCCTAGCTATGCTACCCTTCACCTGGATAGAGTGTGACTTATTTGGGATTTAGGCAAGTGGAGTGGATTTCATCCTGTATGAAATAAAGATATTCATTTGGAGAGTTAATTGCGCAGAACTGATTAATAATGAACACTGATTTAAAAAAAAAACAAAAAACCTCTGGACAATTATATACCACCAGACCAGCAGGACTACTGGGTACAAAATTCTGCTTTATAAAGGTCCTCTTTTTGTATTTTTTTTAAATCTATATCTTCACTTTTTAAAAATATGTCTAATTCTGCAACTAGTGAATAAATCCTAATCCTACCATTCAGAATGCAACTATATGTTCCAATTAGTGGCTAAGATTATCCTTTCATCAGTCTTCCTTGTGCATGGTTGGACATTTTGAGGTGTTCCCAGATTAATTTAGCTTCTCAATATGACTGTGAATATTCAACTTTTAATTTTCATTAGCAATTTCATCCAGCTCCATGAACTACAAAGTACATTAGTGTGGCATTATTGCTTTGTGTGTGATTAACATAATCCAAGAATTACAATGGTTCCTGACAATGTTAAAGTTAATAAACTTTTCAAGGTTAGTTGGTATTACAAAAAGTTATACAGTATGTAAAACCGACTGGACAGATTCATAGAAATAAAGAAAAAAGTACATTATGCACATATTGTTTTCCATCAGCTTTGGTAGCCTTCTTTACCATTGCTGCTGAGAAGACCACTTTATACAGACTATATGGTATTCTGCATTCAAGCATATTCTTCAGAAACAAAGATATCAGTGTTTGGGGGGGGGAAGAGAGAAATGGAGAAGACAGAGAAGAGAGAAACAGAAGGAAAAGGAAGAAGCAGGGAGGGCAAGCGAATAAAAACCCAAGAAGACACGGGGAAGGAGAGAAGAGAAATTATCTGTATGTTGAAAAGAAAGAGGATATAAAAGTAGAATAGAGCCTTAGGTTTGTTAATGTCTTCCATTTACTACTGCCTGCTCTCTTGTTGTTTATACTGCTAAACTGACTATTCAGTGCCCCAGGAAGTGCTCTCAGGTCCTGATTGAGTAATTCATTCCTAGACAGCAAAGCCCTAAACATATGCTTAACTTTAACTAATACAACTAATCCATTTGTATAGAGGTGATATTCCTGACTATTTTGTCATGGAAAGTGTAAACTGAATGCAAAATGATAGCAAAACAAATCAATTTAAGGCACTGGAAAAACAGTTCTCCCCCACACAAAATCAGATTGCTAGTCTTATTTAGACTGCACCTCTTGAAACAATAAAGCTATAAAACAAGGGAAAATTGTTTGAAAGTGTATAGACAACACTTACAACACTTACAATGTAGGGTCTCACATTAGTGTATGTAATCCCATTAAAATTTGTTAGAAGGCTTTCTATATAATGAAGATATAGGTTAAGATTTTTAAAAATAAGTGCCTAAAGATAACATCCCAAGTCAAAGTTTAGACACCTAAATAAACGCCCTAATTTTCAAATTACTGAGAACCGGAGTCAGTGAAACACATTAAGTCATTTCCTGAATCAGATATGTTTTTTTCAACAAGACTGTAGTTCAACCTGTGAAAGGTAGCTAGGCCACTATGCTATTTCTGTGGTTACTGTTAGCAGAGACAGACTGGTACAAGGAAATATGTATAGCATGGTATTGTAAAGATGACAAAACTTGGGTTCATCATCTTCATCAGGAGGGAATTCTGTTGCTGAGGCTAACATTCTGGAATAGAGATATTGCTGTGAGTAGCAGTTTATAACTTGCTTTAAATATCAAAAACCCTACCTCAAGGCAGATCTCGAATCTGATAGGGAGTAAGCATACAGCACACAAAGCACTGAATGACATGAACTTGTTGGTTTAGCTGATCTAGGCAGTAGACGGCTGCATGTTGAAGCAGCCTTGAAACCCAAGAAAAGTACCTGGACAACTACTGCCTGTTGTTAAGTCCACCTCCAAAAGAAAAGACACAATTTTAGGCCCAAATGAAGATAGCAAGGGAAGTCTGAATAGTGTTGCTGTTTGGTTGCCCAAGAACAGTGACAAAACCATTTGGACCCAGATACTGCAACACCTAGAATGTTGGAGAGCGGAAACCTTCATCAAAGGGTGAAGTCACATCCTCTGCTGGTTGATCTTGAGCCAGCTGTTTTTCCATCTAGCCATTTATTTCTCCTAGACATTGGCTAACTTGGTAATGACACTGTCTGTGCTAGGTTTCAGAGATGCGGAACAGGAATTTGTCAGGGTATTCTTAGCATCAAAGCTCAGAACTTCTCACAGTTTCCCACACCAGACAAATATATTATTTAAATTAAAAAAGGGACAGGACAGAGTCCTGCATAGAGAAAAGAACTTTGGGGAAACTGAGCAATACCTCTGAGATCTGTCTGAGAGAAATGAACAAAATACCCTGAAGGTCACTCCATCCACCCTGGCAAGGTTGATAGTTGAGTCAGTTGATAGTTGTATAAATGACCATCAATAGATCCAACATTATTTTCATGACTTCTATTTATGTCCATTTGCTCTGCTCATCTAAAGGGAAACTGTCTACCTACACATTCTCTGGACTGTATCTAGTCTGAAGTCTGACTGTGAAAGCTCAAAGATGCAGGAGACAGTTCTTGAAATTTCTTCAACTACTCCTCAGGGCATGTACTGTGTGATAATTGGCAAGAAACTTTGTTCTGCCTTCCTCAGAATCTTGTTATAGGAGCATAGGAAGAAGAGAAGCTCAGCGATGACTCCTACAATTGTTACCTCTCTGCCTTTCAACCACCGTCAAGACCTTCTGCCTCTGGAGCTTTATATATTGATTTTTTCAGGTAGGGGTTGTTGTAGAATGAGTTTCAGGATAATCAACTTCTATATTTTATTGCTTCTTTACTATACATATTTCAACATCAAATGAACAAGGTACCACATGTAATAATAATTTATATTTCTGTAGTGTTGTTGTTTTTTAATCTGGGCATCTCAAATCACTTTACAAACATTTTCTAATTAAGTGCCAATAATCCTGTGAGACAGGTAAGGGATTTAAGTCATTTTACCCATATATGAAATGCAGATCTCTCTGAAGTGGAATCTAGCAGATATTTAATAGCTCACAACAAGATTCTTCACAAGTTTAGGACAGAAAGTAAAGAAGTACAGTATCCAACTGAAATGTTAAGGCAAATGGAAGTAGGCATAATGTAGAGATCTGACTAAAAATGTAGTGACCCATGCATGTTATTAAAATTTCTATCAATTCAAAATAATAAGAGTGCAAATTCTCCACAGGTGTAAACGCGTGCAGCTCCATTGACCTCAGTGGAATTCTAAGCATTTACACTAACAAAGAATTTACTAAAATATAAATGGTTTCAAGTAGTCAGAACCTTGGTTTGATGTCTTTTCCCCAAAAAGAAACAATTATCACATTTCAATCATTTCCGGAACCTCTTTTAAAGGGAAATTAAGGATCTACATAAACATCCTAACTCAAAGTCAAAATATCAAACAAATTAAATGTTACCAACAAATACCTATTATCACTATCAAAGACTGCTTTCAGCAAGTTTTGTTTTTGTTTTTACCAATAGTATTAAGAATAACTAACTCATTCTTTAAAGAAAATTAAATAACTGTATTTCAAAAATAAGAAACTTGTCAGGTGGAAAAAAATTAAAGACAATTTGCATAAGCTATTATCAACCATATTTGCAATTTAATAGCATATTTGTTCTGCCTTTTTTTTTTAACAAGAAAATTTAAGGCATTCTCTCAGGAATTCTTCAAATACATTTTAGAGAAAATTGACTTAGAGAAACTAATTGTAATTATTTTTGCACTAATTAGAAAATATTCAGAATGAATGAAATTCACTCCTTTGCAGAGATTCAGTGAGACTTAAGTGATGCATAGTCTTTGTGCTGGTCTTTGGAAGTGTGAATTTCACCCTATGACAACTGTAAAGAAATAACGATAAATTAACCTAAATAGAAAAGCAATAGCATAAAAATTCACGTACCTCCACACCTAGGGATAGGTCCACTCCACATTACTTTCCCATCCATTAGTATACAACTAATTGTTTCAGTTCCTTGTGTTTTAATAAATCCCTCTTCACAAATGACTGAGATTGAACTCCCTAATTGAAAGTTGTCACCAAAACGCCGTGCATTGATTGGAACTCCAGGATCAGGACACTCATTATGTCCAAATGCTTTAAAACAGAAGCAAAAGAGGAAGGGGAAAAAAAGAATGTGATAAAGCCTTACAAATACGTTGACATTTTTAGGGCTCTATAGAAAGGAAAAAAAATTACAGACTAATTGTGCAGTTTCCAGCTGAAATGACAGCAGCTTTTTTAGAAAAATTGGGACAGTACTTTCTATGCATCCAACTTAGGCTTGGTTACTAGGAAAGTAACACTGGTATAACTCTGCTGGTTAGCGGTATGACTTTTTACAATAGCTACACCAGTACAAGACCTAGCCCTGGTCTACACTACAAGTTTAGGTCAAATTTAGTAGCGTTAGGTCAATTTAACCCTGCACCCATCACACAACCAAGCCTCTTTGTCGATTTAAAGGGCTCTTAAAATTGATTTCTGTACTCCTCCCCGGTGAGGGGTTTAGCGCTGGGTCGAATTTGGGGTAGTGTGGATGCAATTCGACGGTATTGACCTCCGGCAGCTATCCCAGAGTGCTCCATTGTGATTGCTCTGGACAGCACTATCAACTCAGATGCACTGGTGTCACGGTTCCTTCCCCACTCTGAACTCTGCGGTACAGATGTGGGGATCCGCATGAAAGGCCCCCTAAGCCTATTTGTACCAGCTTAGGTTAAAACTTCCCCAAGGCACAAATCTCTATTTGTTCTTGGGCTGAGGTATGCTGCCATCACCAAGCAATTTAACAAAGAATCAGGGAAAGGACCACTTGGAGTTCCTATCCACCCCAAATATTCCCCCAAGCATTACACCCCATTTCCTGGGAGGTTTGAGAATAATATCCTAACCAACTGGTTACAAAGTGATCACAGATCCAAACCCCTGGATCTTAGGACAATAGAGAAATCAGTCAGGCTCTTAAAAGAAATAGTACTTTGTTAGAAAGAAAAAAGGTAAAAGAAGCACCTTGGTGAAATTACAATGGAGGATAATCTCACAGGCAGTCAGATTCAAAACATAGAGAATCCCTCTAGGCAAAACCTTAAGTTACAAAAAGACACAAAAACAGGAATACACATTCCCTCCAGCACAGTGAAATTCACAAGCCAAAACAAAAGAAAATCTAACACATTTTCTAGCTAGATTACTTACTAAGTCTACAGGAGTTGAATTGCTTGCTTCCTTGATCTGTCCCCGGCAGAGGTATCACACAGACAGACAGACAAAGCCTTCCCCCATTCCCCCCAGATTTGAACGTATCTTGTCCCCTTATTGGTCAGGTGCCAGCTAGGTTACTTGAGCTTCTTAACCCTTTACAGGTAAGAGGATTTTGCCTCTGGCCAGGGGGGATTTTATAGCACTGTACACAGAAAGGTGGTTACCCTTTCCTTTATATTTATGACAACTGGCCAGGTAGACAGGAAAAGCCCCAGGAACTTTTGAATTTCATTTTCTGTTTGGCCAGCGTGGTGAGCTGATCAGCACAGGTGACCATGAAGTCCCAGAATTGCAAAACAGCTCCATCATGGACTGAACGGGAGGTACTGGATCTGATTGCTGTATGGGGAGAAGAATCTGTGCAGGCAGAACTCCATTCCAAAAGATGAAATGCCAATATTTTTGCCAAAATCGCCAAGGGCATGATGGACAGAGGCTACAACAGGGACACACAGCAGTGCCACGTGAAAATTAAAGTGCTCAGGTAAGCCTATCAAAAAACAAAGGAGCCAAATGGTCACTCCGGTCAGAGCCCCATACACGCTGCTTCTATGATGAGCTGCATGCAATTCTAGGGGGGGGGCCCTATCACTACCCCACCACTGTCCGTGGACACCTGAAAGTAGGGAATCTCATGAAACAGGGATGAGGATTTTGTGGATGAGGAAGATGAGGAGGAGGAGGAGGTTGAGGATAGCGCACAGCAGGCAAGCGGAGAATCCCTTCTCCCCGGCAGCCAGGAACTGTTCATCACCCTGGAGCCAATACCCTTCCAACCCTCCCAAGGCGGGCTCTCGGACCATGACGCCGGAGAAGGCACCTCTGGTGAGTGTACCTTTGTAAATATAATACATGGTTTAAAAGCAAGTGTGTTTAATGAGTAATTTGCCCTAAAGACTTGGGATGCATTCACGGCCAGTATAGCTACTGGAAATGTCTATAACGTGACTGGGGATAGAGCAGAAATCTTCCAGGGACATCTCCATGAAGCTCTCCTGGAGGTACTCTAAAAGCCTTTGCAGAAGGTTTCTGGGGAGGACAGCCTTATTCTGTCCTCCATGGTAGGACACTTGGTTTGTTTGAACAGCTGCAGGAAGGAACTTACTTCCCAGACCAGAAAAAAGTTCCTTCCTGCAGCTGTTCAAACAGACCAGAGTTCCTGAAGATGCGAGCGTCATGCACCTTTCCCGACCATCCCACATTGATGTCCGTTAAACGTCCCTTGTGATTCACCAGTGTTTGCAGCACCATTGAAAAGTACCCCTTGTGGTTTACGTTCTGGCTGCCAAGGTGGTCAAGTCCCAAGATAGGGATATGCATTCCGCCCCACCACAGTTAGGGAACCCCATTGCAGCAAAGCCATCCACTATGACCTGCACATTTCCCAGAGTCAATACCTTTGATATCAGCAGATCTTTGATTGCGTGGGCTACTTGCATCACAGCAGCCCCCACAGTAGATTTACCCACTTCAAATTGATTCCCGACTGACCGGTAGCTGTCTGGCGTTGCAAGCTTCCACAGGGCTATTGCCACTCGTTTGTGAACTGTGAGGGCTACTCTCATCTTGGTATTCTTGCGCTTCAGGACAGGGGAAAGCAAGTCACAAAGTTCCATGAAAGTGCCCTTACGCATGCAAAAGTTTTGCAGCCACTGGGAATCATCCCAGACCTGCAACACTATGTGGTCCAACCAATCTGTGCTTGTTTCCCGGGCCCAGAATCGGCATTCCATGGCAGGAACCTGCCCCATTACCATTACCATAATGCCCAAATTGCCAGGTCCCCTGCTTTGAGAGAAGTCTGTGTCCATGTCCTCATCACTATCGTGATCGCGCTGTCGTCGCCTCGTTGCCTGCTTTTGCAGGTTCTGCACATACTGCAAGATAATGCGTGAGGTGTTCACAATGCTCACAACAGCAGCGGTGAGCTGAGCGGGCTCCATGCTTGCTGTGGTATGGCGTCTGCAGGAGAGCAGATTTGCAGCGGTAGCACTGGATGATGGACGCCACGAGAATAGATATTTATACAGAACGACAAGAGGACCTGCAAGGTGGATTCATGGCACCAGGAGAGGAGAGTTGCAGCGGAAGCGGTGAATGACGACAACATGGAGAAATTTGCTACTGAGACTGAGCTCATTTACAAGAGCCGGAGAGCAGAGTTGCAGCGGATGATGACGGTTAGCAGTCCTACTGTACCATCTGCTGATAGCAGCCCCCAGGACACACCAGCAGCGGTGACAGTAAGCTGATCTGTGCTGGCTCCATGCTTGCTGTGGTATGGCATAGGCATGGAAAAAAGGCTCAAAATGATTGTCTGCCTTTGCTTTCACGGAGGGAGGGGCGACTGACGACATGTACCCAAAACCACCCACGACAATGTTTTTGCCCCATCAGGCATTGGGAGCTTAACCCAGAATTCCAATGGGTGGCAGAGACTGCGGGAATTGTGGAATAGCTACCCAGAGTGCACAGCTCCGTAAGTCGATGCTAGCCACGGTAGTGAGGACGCACTCTGTCGACTTAATGCATTTAGTGGGGACATATGCAACCAACTGTGTAAAATCGATTTCTAAAAATCGACTTCTATAAAATTGATCTAATTTTGTAGTGTAGACATACCCCTAGAGTGGAAGCAGAAATACTGGTATAAATGTGTCTTATTTCTGGTATAGCTGCTTTTACTTCAGGAACTGGAATAACTTATACTGGGATAAGGACTTTTATACTGGTATAGCTGTAACCACACTGTGATGGAGTTTGCCATCTTAATTATATTTGTATAATTAAAGCAGCAAAATTTTCTAGTTTAGATAAGCCCTCAGATTAAAAGGTTAAGCAGTACCTACAAGGCAAATGCAGAAAGGAGAGTTATTTTTCTATACATGTCCATATGAGATAGTAAGGATGGCTCATTGTTATTGTTACTGAATAAACTGTATGTTGAAAGTACAAAAACAAACACTCATTCACACACACATCAGAGGAGGGCATAACTATCCTTAGACCCATACCCTTAGAAGAAAACATACAGAGTTGTTATTCATGGCTTATTTTGATTTTCTCTTTATATGGAAGAGCATTCCATACAACTTTTAGCATCAATTTCTTGTGGAAAATTTACATCACTGGACATACTGTCTGTCAGCTTGAATAACATTAACTGTAAATTATTATTTTGTGTATTTTGATGTACTTGAAGGAGGATGAGATTTTGGGGAGGTGCAAGATAGGATAATTTGCTGAAGAGAAGGTACTTGTAGTGTTAAGCAGTCTGACACTATAAGATCTAACAACACTTCTCATTTAGACAAGTTAGTTAAATTGGCCTGAACGAACAATTGGTGAGTGGGCACAAAACTAGGAAAATACATGGGCATGACTTCAGATTAGATCTGAGAGAATAATATGCAACAAATAATTCATCCAAATTAATTTCACCATATTTTTCCTGCTAAAAAATACCAGTAAGTAGATCTCAATTTCACTGAATTTATTTTGTACTAAAACAGATTTTTTGGGTGATTTTTTTTACATTGCATGGATTTTTCATGGACAGTTCTCTGACAGTATTCACTATGCAAGCTGTGTTGTTTAATTGTGATTGGCCAAAATAAATAATTGTTTTGCTCTCTTCCATGATTACATAAATGTTCAAGAACTTCCCGCACAGATATACACACAAGCAATTTTGAAATCTACTTTCCACAATCCTCCTTGCAAAATGTTCTCCACAGAAAACAAACCCAAAAGGAAGCAAACTAAATTCATTTAAAAAGTTCAGTGAATATTTATTTTAAAAAGTTTTGAACTTAATTAGTGCTCTCATACTATATCTATCATCATATTTCCTAAGATCCTTTGGGTATAGAAATATTCCATCTATATGGCATAAGTATCTTTCAACTGAAGATATTTTTGAATAGCAAACAGCCTTCTAGTTAAACCCCTTTAACCAGATCATATGCAAGGGTAAACTATGTTTTATATTTCTTGCTAAATAGAACTGTAGTAATGTTATATGTTCTAAGGAAACAAAAAAAAGTGCAGCTATTGTGGCAGAAGTTAATTAGACCTATCTATGTCATTTTCCCATTCATTAAAGATATACTGGTACAAAGTAGAATGTTTTGATGTACATGATTTACCATTTAGCAGCAAGATTTCTTAGATGTTGTTTACAAAAATAGTAGGAACCATAATAATCAGGCAACACAAAATGCCATAAAAATGTTCAATTTTTGACTTGGGAAATATCGTAAATCCTGGGGATGAAAATATGGATATATTGTATGGCTTCATGTCATTCAAATAAGCAGGAATTGCTGGGATTGCAAATAGATCTTTTTTCACCCACAACAAACTATGTACAGTCAGTACTTTTAGTGAAGAGGTTGACTGCTACCTTTTTTCACTTACTATAACATTAATATAACCCCAGTATTATATACTATAACAAAGGACAGACACAGATGCATATCCTTAAATCAGCATTTGATAGTGAGAAATATATTCTCAAGAAGGTTTCAGAGTAGCAGCCATGATAGTCTGTATCCGTAAAAATAAAAGGAGTACTTGTGGCACCTTAGAGACTAACCAATTTATTTGAGCATAAGCTTTCGTAAGCCACCCTAACCCTAACCCTAACCTTCTCAAGAAGGCTCAGGCATATCAATAGTATACAGAGTAGATCTGGTTTTCATGACATTTATGCTCACCAGCATGCCAACATACAGCATAACACCAATTACATTTTGCTATTTCAGGGATTTATCCTTCTGTCCAGGACAGTACTCTGACATCTGAATATGGGGTATTATGCAAGAAAGTAAAAGAGGATTCCACATTTGTTAGTATTACAGATATGGATCCATTCTCCACTGTAGAGATGTTACACAAAAGAAGTCAGTCATGCTTGAACCAGAAGCAAAGTGAACTTTGAGAGTTAAGTAGCAGATGGTATTACTACTCGCACAGGTGTGAGATCTGCAGACCAGAACCCCATCCCCATCTGGAGAGTTATCCACTTTTAAATACAAGGGAGGGTTTTACCAGGACAGTGATCAACCATTAATTTTCACTTCATAAAAAATTCACATGCACTTTTCCATTTTTTAAAGCGAACATATAAAATTAACTATATTTCTCTGTCGCTCCATTAACTCACAGAGAATGCACACACAGAGAATGAAACAAAGCATAGCCTTGTAAACATGGGACCATCAAAACTAATAGGGGGGAAATTAAAGGTCTTTGTTTTCCCTGGAATTCTGTTTATCTGGCCCAAGGGTCCTGTTTGAGGTTGAGCAGTTTGATGCTTAGTGGATCCCACTTTATTCCTTTAGCCAATCACTTGTATCTACCAGTCTCTATGGGCCTGATTCAAAGTCCACTGAAGTCATTGGGAGTCTGTTCACTGACTTCAATAGACTCGGTATCAGATTCCAAATGCATTAGATGACATACAGACTACTCCTAATAGCATTCTGTGCCAAAAAATTAAAAATTCTGTGCACAATATTTTAAAATTCTGCAAAATGCTGCAAGTTTTAAATGTCAATAAATAAATGCAGAGGCTCTAGCATGGAAGTGGGGAACACAGGCCACTGGCTGCATGAAGGTGGGAGATCATCCTGCAGCCTGCCACACCTGGGACACAGACTCAGCAGTAAGGCTGCACCCCACCCCGACACAGCACAGGGCTTGGACCTGCCACAGAAAAAACCTTGGGGCCCTACCCCTCTGTGCCAGGTGTGGGGCAGGCAGGCTGAATCAGGCAGGATCCAAGTGTGAAGAGGATCAGTGTGCGGGGGATCCAGGTGTGGGGTGAGAAGATTCTGTGTGGGACAATCTGGGTGCAGGAAACTCTGTAGGGGTCTAGGTGTAGGGGATCTCGGTGCACAGAGGCTCGTTTAAGGGGTTCCAGGTGCAGGGGCAATGGGACTCTGTAGGGGCTTCAAGGTGAAGGTATTTGGGGCTCAGAGGAGGGGTCTGGGTGTGGGGGGCTCAGTGCGGGAGTCTGGGTGCCATGGGAGTGGGGTTTTGTGGGGTGGGGGTCTGGGTGCAGCTAGTTGGGGGTCAGTAACATGGGTGTCTGGATGTGGGGGCTCAGGGTAGTGTGGAGGAGTGGGGGGTTGAGTGCAGGGAGCTCAGTGGAAGGTGGTCTGGGGTGCAGGGGTGGGGGTCTGGAGGCAGGGAGTCTGGGTGTAGGGGGACTACAGATGCAGGGCTTGAGGTTCAGTGGGTTGGGCTTTGGCTATGGAGGGCTAGGGGGCTTCTGGGTGTACGGGGGGAGGTATGAAGGTCCAGATGTATGGGGCTTGGGAGGATGAGGGAGCAGCTCCTCAAACAGCAACCCCTCTTCCCTGCAGCTGAGGAGTCATGGGGGCAGGAATCAGGGGAGGATGCTGAGCTTCCTGCAGCTGGGGGAGGTTTCTTGGAGTAGGTCTGATACAGCCCCAGCTACTTCTTGCTGGGGAGAAGGAAGTCCCTTCCTCTCCTGCCTCCAGTCCAGCAGGACTAGTAGCTGATCCCAGCTCAGGGCAGGAGCCACTGCCTGGGGTGTCCCTGCCCTGCAGTGATTTACCTCTCTGCCGGCTGCTCCGGGTGCCTGAAATGATGTACCTGCATAGCTAGGGCATGGTGTGTGGCTGCTCTTGCAGCTTCCCTTTGCTTCTGTGTCAGAAAGTCATTTTTCTGTGGGGAAGCAAAGAAATCTGTGGGGGACGTGAATTCTGCACACATGCAGTGGCGCAGAATTCCCCCAGGAGTAACAGACATATGCTAGAATGGGCATAAATTGTTGTTTGTTTATTATAATGGGGGCTGTAAAAATTCTATAGGCCAAAAGGATGTGACACAACAAAGTTTCTTTTCAGTGAAGCAATAAAAATACTCTGGACCAGAGCTATTGCAGAAAAAAAAATCAGTATATAGAGATCTCACATTTACAGAATTCAAAATATGGCACAGAAGATAGAGACAGTTAGAAATATTACTTAGAAATCAGTTTTGAGTACTTATCTTGCAGGTCCCTTTAACTCCCCCCAAATGTGGATAAGGAACCGCCTTTCTTTCTTCAAGTAACACATAAATGAAATCCTCCTTTGAGTGTGGTATTAGTTTAGCCTACAAGGAATGAACACTTTGTACTTTTTTCTGCAAAATAAAATATGATATTGAAAGGAAGAGGGAACAAACAGTGGCTTTGAAAATGATTAGGCTTATATACAGCATAAGTGTTAGGGGAAAATGGAACACTACAAATGAAATAATACACTCAAACTAACAGGAATTTTCTTCATACCACTATGATGGGCCTTCAGAGCAACCTTTTATGCTCACACTTTGTAGAAAGGATGTCTCAGTAAGTTATCAGACTGCAACACGAGCTACTACTGGAGAAAAGATTGACATGGTATGTGGGGCTGCTCTCACTTCTTTCTTTTGCAAGCATAATGTTAACTGAAGAGCCGCCCTTCTGCTCTCCCTCGCCCTCCCCCACCCCCCACAAATTCTACTTTAAACATAATCATAAAGAAGAATTTTGAAATATAGACATTTAAAATCTATTTCAAAATGGAGAAAAGCTTAAGTTAAGTTTTAATATATATAAAAGGTTTAAAATATTATTTTAAACAATATTATTGTAAAGTATATACCAATAGATGCATTTAGTAGAGGTTACTAAGGTAATGTTCTCATTGTTTTCACATCTATGAGCAAATGTTCAGATATTATCACACATACTTTAAATGATTGCTATGTCCTGAGGCACATCATAATCAAAGCACTCTCTTTTCCCACCATTTTTCCCCTTTTTTCTTTTCATAGATTCCAATTCTGTTTTGTTTGGTTTTCTTTCTTTCTTCTTCTTTTTCAACAGAGCCATCTAAATTTTTGAGATAGAGACTTGTCTCAAGTGCATGAAATATCTACAGGCCTGAAAATAGGGTCCCTGATTCTGTACTCTCATCAGGCTCAATTCCATTTAAATCACTGAAGTATGTCCAGGGTACAAGAGGTGTAAAAGTGAGAGGAGAACCAGGCCCATGGCCTAGCAATTAAAAATAGGTTTAATCACTTGGAAAAACAAAAACAAACACATAATGGAAAAATCCTCTATAAATTAAAGGTTCCTATTACAATTCAGATTGGACTTTTTCTAGCTCTTGGCAGAGAGCAAATCTTTTCTCCATCCCCCACCATTATACTTACAGTAAATTCAGGAGAGCCCATGTGCATTTGCACATAATCTGCTACCTAAAAAAAAAAACCCTACTTGGGAATGATATGATAGTTTGCATATTAATATACAATAGCATGGACTTTTCTCAGGATGTCTTTTCCTCTTTTAAGGATTCATCACTTTAATATAAAAAATTGTTGGGGAATGAAAGTTGGCATGCTTGACTCCCAGGAAAGTTGCTGTTTTTTATTTGTTTATTTGTTTTTAAGGCTGGTTATAAGTTCTACAAGTGTAAAAACATACAAAAATCTTCCACTGTTGGCTTGCAATTCTTTCAGATACTTCAAATGTACTTTTAAAGAAAATATATAGATATATGAACAAACTAGAAAATGTAACTTAATTTATTAATCTCCTTTATATAAATCCCTAGGAATAGAATAATCTCATATAAATTTAGTTTTAATAAGATGTGTAATAGACACTTCAGTCAAAGAAAGACACAGTCTGAAATAGAGATAGAGAAACAAAGGCAGCAGTTTTATATAGCAAGTTGCTATGACATATGTCACAGCTAATTTAACTTTAATTACACTTTGACAACTTATTAGTGACAGTATTCGCCACCAGTGTCACTTCGGAAAGGCAATAAACACATTGTTATTAATTGCTTAGGCTCAGTGTTGAAAAAAACCAGCACTCTTTCAGCAAGGCTGTCATAAATATAAAGGGAAGGGTAAGAACCTTCCTGTATACAGCACTATAAAATCCCTCCTGGCCAGAGGTACAATATCCTTTTATCTGTAAAGGGTTAAGAAGCTCAGGTAACCTGGCTGGCACATGACCAAAGGGACCAATAAGAGGACAAGATACTTTCAAATCTAGAGGGGGGAGAAGGCTTTTGTCTGTCTGTTCTGTGTGCTTGCCGGAGAGAGATCAAGCAAGCAAGCAATCCAACTCCATTAGAATTAGTAAGTACTATCAAGGAAATACGTTAGTTTACTTTTGTTTTGGCTTGTGATTTTCTCTGTGCTGAGAGGAAGGTGTATTCCTGGTTTTCTTTTTGTAACTTTAAAGTTTTTGCCCAGAGGGAAATCCTCTGTGTTTTAAATCTGATTGCCCTGTGAGATTAGCTTCCCTTCTAATTTTACAGAGGTGCTTCTTTTACCTTTTTTCTTTCTAATAAAGTTCTGTTTCTTTTAAGAGTCTGACTGATTTCTCTATTGTCCTAAAACCCAGGGGTCTGGGTCTGTGATCACTTTGTAACCCATTGGTTAGGATGCTATTCTCAAGCCTCCCCAGGAAAGGGGGTGTAAGGGCTTGGGGGGATATTTTGGGGGAATAGGAACTCCAAGTGGTCCTTTCCCTGATTCTTTGTTAAATCACTCGGTGGTGGCAGCGTACCCTCCAAGGGCAAAGAGTTTGTGCCTTGGGGAAGTTTTACCCTAAGCTGGTAAAAATAAGCTTAGGGGGTCTTTCATGCAGGTCCCCACATCTGTACCCTTGAGTTCAGAGTGGGGAGGGAACCCTGACAGTAGTCAAGCAGTGAATACACAGTAACAGGATGTGCAAGAGCTTTCACAGAATATCAGAAACCCTTTCTACTTCAATTTGTAGTATACCTTTCTGATAGTCTGTTTCTGAGCAGGTCAGACCCTAGAGTTCAGAGTCGGGAGGGAACCCTTGCAAAGGTCAGTATGAATAGACATCTTTTCTAACAGCTATACTTATAAGACCTTGAAATATTAAACCATCAGCTTTTTTCAATGTTTAATGAAGTGCTGTTGTTCCTGAGAAAAATATAATTAACAAGACGTTGTAATGTGCTAATCGCTCTGCATCTCCCTTTTCGGCTGTAATCCTAGTACAGAGAAGTAGTTGTAAACAAGCAAATTAAATCCTTCAGAAAAATATTAATAGTTATGACTGTGGTTATACCCCAATCTTAGACACCGATCCTGCAAAAGATCCAGGACAACTTGCAGTGCATAAAGTTAAGAAAATTCATACGTCTTTGCAGGATGAAAGTCTTAGGAAACCATCCTGTGAACATTTGCTCACATGGGGTAGCTTTAGGCTTTACTTAAGTGACAACAACTCAGATGTGAGAACTCAACCTTTACTCACGGTAGTAAAACAGTAGCCTCAATACTATGTGATTGCAGGATCGGGCCCTTAAGCAATAGAAGAAATACATCGTAGTGAAGGAGCCCAAAATACAACAAAGGATAAGAAATACAGACTATGCTAACACATTATTTGTATCCGCGTAGCAGGTGGGAACTCCTCAAGGATCAGGGCCCCATTGTAATAGGAGCTGTACAAATGGGTAATAAGAAGACAGTGTTGTCACGACAGAGCTCACATTCTACATTTATGGTAAGACATGATATGGATGAAACAGATAAACAGGGAGGGATGGAAGTGAAGGATAATAGTATAAAAAGCATGTTTTGCACAGTAGGCTGCAGTCTCAGCTTGTCCCCTGCCTGGTATTACCACCTGGCTGACAGACTGACAGTGTAAGGGTATGTCTAGACTATAGTCACAGGCCGTGACTGCAGATTGATCAGATTTATCCGACTTAGTTTTATTCTAGCTAGCTTGAGTACTGGAGCTGGGAAAATGCAGCTGTGTGAGTTTGAGCAGTGCCAGGCTGTACAAGCCCACTCATAACCCTAGCTGATTACTTTCAGGGCTAGCCTATGCTGAAGCATGAGCTGACCAGTTTCACTAGTCCAGGACTGAAGCTAACTATATTACAGCTAGCACAAGAATGTTTACTCAAGTTGCAATCACAGTGATTGAAGTCTAGAAATACCCTAAGACAAAACACAAAGAGAGGGGAAGCAGGATTCAAGCAAAGTACTCAGGGAGAAGACAAACCACACAATTGGTTTTATGTACTTGAAAAGTCCACATTTAAAGACTACTCACTGTTATAAGTGATGTTAAAGCCACGTCCTGACATTGAATGGTCAGCTTGAAATTCCAGACGCAAGATATGACTATTGCTGGTAAGATGCGAAGGAACCTCAGCACCAGTGAAAGTACCAAGTATTGGAGAATCTGGAGAGTCACCATCTTTAACTGCAAGGAAGTCAAATTGAGATTCCAAGTCAAAGTCATTAAAAGAGAGATGAATTCGGCTCCCTGGGTCTGAGATTATTGTCCAGATGCAGTTTAAATTATTTCCATATCCCTCTGGGTAATCAGGTGAAAGAACTGTTCCCATCGGTGCAGTGAAATTAGAAAGGCAAGGAACTATCAAAAGAGAGAGAAGGAAATTAGAGAACAGAATAGAACCTATTTTCAAGAGAATTGTCTCATATTATCATCTCTTTCTAAAATGTCTTTAAGATGTGCTTATTATCTCAACTGAAAAAGCCAATGTCTCTGGGACCAGCTAAGAAGCCAAAGGAGAACTTATCAATTTGGTTTTCTTTTTTAGGTAACTTCGCACTCCCTTTGTCTCTACAGACTTCCTGCTCAAAGCAACACCCCAGGCAACATAGAACAGTAACGGATTCTGGAAATCACAGCAGTCCTCATGATTTATCCATGTTCAACAGTTGTTATCATGTTGTTGTTATCATATGCATCTCTATGATCATATAAGTTCTTATCATATGCATCTCTATGATCATATAAGTTCTAAAATATATTCATGCATAATGCATGGAATTCATTATGCATGAATATATTTTAGAACTTATATGATCATAGAGATGCATATGATAAGAACTTATATGATCATAGAGATGCATATGATATGATCATATGATCATATGATCATAGAGATGCATATGATGATTCATGCATAATGCATGGAAAACTTCTGTAAATAATTTAAATGCCTTTGACTGCAATTCAGCAACTACTAACTTAAATTTATTTCATCAACTTATAATAGTTACTATAAAAATATCTTACACATAAAATATACAGCCTCCTAGAAAATACAGTATGTTAACAATAACATTTTATATGTAGGCACATAATAATACTTCCTTTTAATAACTGCTAGAGGAAAGAAGAGAAAAAATATTTTAAGTGGTCACAGAATGTATATTTGGCATAAGTATATTATGAAGCTCTCGTTAAACAAAAGTAAATTCTCCATGCCAGAAAAAAAATATTACATTGCACTAACTTTGCAATTAATCACACAAGTAATTAATTACTCAAGGGCCGTGTAACATATGTTGCATTAAAAAAAAGCATTTGGTACTTACAAATACAAATTGGTATGTTTGCAGACCACTGGTTGTTCTCCTGACACACAATGGATTTCTCTCCAATTAGTTCAAATCCAAACTGACACTCAAACCTTAAAATGTCCCGGTTGGAAAATCCATCCCCTTCTCTGATGCCATACAATGGTGTTCCAGGATCCCCACAGCTTTCCTTTTCAATTTCTGTTGAAACGGCAAATAAATATCAATTTTATTCCTAGAGTTATCAAACATTTTCTCCATAACCATGCACTCACATCTGGAACAAAATTACATATTTTGAGCAAATGACTATCACAGTACATTGCTTATTATTAATAACAATTAATAATATACAGGGCATGAATCTGAGTTGCTTTCTGTACACAAAACTCCTAATCACATTATGAATGTTAAGTATGAATCTTGGCAGGATCAGATAGATCTTCAAGTATCATTTCATGAAACTGTACAAAAATAAAGAGGGGGACAAAGTGCTCTCTACTTACCTCCTCACAATTGTTTGTAATAATATGTTTTAATCATTATGGACCCAATCCTGCAAAACTCTGTTCACATGAGAAATATTATTTGTTTTACAATAATGCCTACAATTCCTAACAGAGATCAGGGCTCTACTGTGCTAGGCATTGTACAAACTCAGGCACCATCTGTGCCCAAACACAGTTTAAATAGACCAGATAGGCATAGTGTGAAAGAAAGTGAATACTGTTATCCCGTTTTACACATGGGGAGCCAAGCCACTTACATTAAGTGAACTGCCCAAGGTCACACAGCAAACATACAGCACAGGCAGGAAGCATACCCAGATCTCCTGAGTCCCAGGCTAGTGCCTTAACCAAAAGACCATTTCTCCTCCCTATGTACAACTAGTTCACTGAAGTCACTGAACCTATTCAGGTTAGTAAGGACTAATAGCATAATTAAAGAATTTGCAAGATTGGGCTCTACTGTAGTTCTAGATATAATATTTCAGGATATTGTATGTATGGGCCTTGATCTTTTTTTCCCCAAAGTTATCAGCATGGAAGAGATCCTCTAAATTGATCTCCCCCATGCATATGGCGTAAATGTTCACCCACTTCTGTGACATTGCCATCTCCAGCACCCAACCAAGATCCCATGGGGAGCTCAGTACAGAGTAAGGAGATTATCTAAGGCTAAGGAGTGCTTGGGGTATGCACAGTGGAAATGCATTAGTTCTCCATCAAGCCCTGCAAGGAATAGACTATAAAGTTAATGCAGGATGAGTTTTTATTAATTTTTTCACGACTCCACTCCCCACCCACCCACCCACTCACTACACACACACACACATATAGGCAGGACACCCCAATACTTTTTGCACATGCACAGGCCATCCATGCACAAACCCTGGCCTCTTGAAACAAATCAGAAAAATCAGTAAGACTAGGGACAAAATCACTGCCTACTCTACAAGGGAGAGTGTGGGAGGTTGAAAACCTCCTGACAGAACAATCACAGGAAATCTCTGCAAGGAGATTCTTGTGGAGTTTCTCTCCACCAAACCCATCTCCCCCATTCCCTTTCCAATGGGTATTCTCACAGGATTGTTAACTTGGATCATGGTTATTTTGTATTGTTCTAATATTCATATTCCCAAATTATTATACTGTGCAAATCTTGGCAATATTACATCTATATGAACTTAGAGCAACCACCATTATTTGTATTAAATGATTGTTCTTTAACTGTAGTAAGCAATGTGATGTTAAAAATTTGATTATTCTAAATATTAGAACTGTTTTTTAGATGATGTTGGCTATTTAATATTACATGCTATACTTGAATATCAATGCCTACTCTGACATTTTTAAGAAACTAGCTAGCTGATTATACCAAGTTTAGGGAAAATTTGGAGGAAAAGTCTAGATATGTTTTATTTAAAATAATATTTCTTTTGTAATATAAGGATACTGCCAACATCACCTGGCCATTTTTGCCCTGCCAACGTGCCTGAATCTAACATTTCACATGAGTACTCCCATTGAGCTGAGTGGAATTACTGGCATATGTATCTTTGCAGGGTTTTGTGTGTCTATGCATGAGGGAGGGTTATATTGTAGACTTTCCCCTGTGCTCTGACTCTGCCTTCTTAGAACATAAATACTACAGGATAGGAACCCTTTTTTGGTTTTGTACAGAGCCTAGTGAATTGTGGGTGCTGCCAGAAACAAATAAGTAATACATTTCCCTAAGAGTTGGGTGTAGAAATTCCCAAATTTAAAGATCTTCATAGCTTTTCCCTGCCTCTTAAGTTGGGCACCTCTATAATGAGCATAAACCACAATCAATGTTGTCTTTGTATTATAACGCAACGTATTTCCTAAATAGATGCTCTATTTATCTTGTTCTATTTGATTAAGGGGAAGGGGAAATGAAATAAATTAAACACCTTATAATTTGGTTACCTGCTTTCCATATATTTTTATATAAAAATGGGGTGTTTCAAAATTGATTCAAAATTCAAAGAATCAGCAATAAATGGTGTAGGTTCACCTTCATACATAAAACTCCTATAAATGTTAAGACTCAGTCATATGAAAATATACAAGCTCAGGCACAAATTCTATTCACCCTCCTTACCACAGCAATGATGATAATGGGGAAATAAAATTATTATACACAAAAAACAAACAAACAAATAGATTTCTTACTTGCCCATAAGCCTTACAATTTTGCAAGTTGTGTTGACAGGCATTACTTGAGTTTATCAAAGAGGAATATAACCCCAAGTGTTTACATCACTACAAGGTTTATGTGTGAAAAATGTTCTTTTTCCATCTGACAAATTTCACATTGTTCCCATGACGTTTTCCTTTGGCTACTTTCCCCAAATCCACAGAAATCTCACACTGTACAGTAATTAGTGGTGTTTTCATATAACTTCAACTATAGTTTAAATATGTCTTCTCTTTGTTTGACTTTTGAGATGGTATTTTGGTCCATCTGGACAAAGTTTTCTTTCACCTAAATAACAAAAGTTTTCACAGGTTCTGCAATATCTAACATCTGAGTCTGAACTCTCGATCAGGGTTGTTGCTGTGAGCTGGTCCACCTTGATTTTCCTCTGCTTTTTCTTGAATATCACTATCACTATCTGAAAGGATTAGAAATCCTGCCTGGTCAATTCTGAGAGCTCCTAGAAGATGTCATTGGCATAACATAAAAACATGCTATTTTTTTCAGTGCCACATGGCGGTTCCAGTTGATTTTTAGTATTTATATCTCTAAATTTGTATTTTATTTTATTGTGAGAACTGGGATTAAGTTAAGCAAAGTGTTACGTGTACTAATGATTTAAAATTAAACAAAACCAAACCAGCACAAAGCATACCCCCACCCATTTATATCTCTAAAGGGGCATTACCATAGGTATTTCTTCTCTCTCTCTCAGCCCTGGTCTACACTAGGAGTTTAGGTCGAATTTAGCAGCGTTAAATTGATGTAAACCTGCACCCGTCCACACGATGAAGCCCTTTTTTTCGAAGTAAAGGACTCTTAAAATGGATTTCCTTACTCCACACAAGTGGATTAGCGCTTAAATCGGCCTTGCCGGGTCAAATTTGGGGTACTGTGGACACAATTAGACAGTATTGGCCTCCGGGAGCTATTCCAGAGTGCTCTACTGTGACCGCTCTGGACAGCACTCTCAACTCAGATGCACTGGCCAGGTAGACAAGAAAAGGCCCACAAACTTTTGAATTTCAATTTCCTGTTTGCATGGTCACCTGCAGCTTGCCACGCTGGCCCGAGCTCATCAGCAGAGGTGACCATGATGGAGTCCCAGAATCACAAAAGAGCTCCAGCATGGACCGAACGGGAGGTACGGGATCTGATCGCTGTATGGGGAGAGGAATCCGTGCTATCCGAACTCTGTGAGGTGTGAGGTCTTTTTTAGGAGTGGTGGGTGAAGTTCTGTGGCCTGCATTGTGCAGGAGGTCAGACTAGATGATCATAATGGTCCCTTCTGACCTAAATATCTATGAATCTATGAATCTATGAATCTGTTCCAGTTTTTGAAATGCCAAAACATTTGTCAAAATCTCCCAGGGCATGAAGGACAGAGGCCATAACAGGGACCCGAAGCAATGCCGCATGAAACTTAAGGAGCTGAGGCAAGCCTACCAGAAAACCAGAGAGGCAAACGGCCGCTCCGGGTCAGAGCCCCAAACATGCCGCTTCTATGATGAGCTGCATGCCATTTTAGGGGGTTCAGCCACCACTACCCCAGCTGTGTTGTTTGTCTCCTTCAATGGAGGTGGAGGCAACACAGAAGCAGGTTTGGGGGTTGAGGAAGATGATGATGATGAAGTTGTAGATAGTTCACAGCAAGCAAGCAGAGAAACCGCTTTTCCCAACAGCCAGGAACTGTTTCTCACCCTGGACCTGGAGCCAGTACCCCCCGAACCCAACCAAGTCTGCCTCCCGGACCCGCCAGGCGGAGAGGGACCTCTGGTGAGTGTACCTTTTAAAATGCTATACATGGTTTAAAAGCAAGCATGTTTAGTGTTTAATTTTCCCTGGCATTTGCGGCTCTCCTGGATGTACTCCCAAAGCCTTTGCAAAAGGTTTCTGGGGAGGGCAGCCTTATTCCATCCACCATGGTAGGACACTTTACCACACCAGGCCAGTAGCACGTACTCGAGAATCATTGTAGAACAAAGCATTGCAGTGTATGTTTGCTGGCATTCAAACAACATCCGTTCTTTATCTCTCTGTGTTATCCTCAGGAGAGTGATATAATTCATGGTCACCTTGTTGAAAGAGGGTGCTTCTCTTCAGGGGACACTCAGAGGTGCCCGTTCCTGCTGAGCTGTTTGCCTGTGGCTGAACAGAAATGTTCCCCGCTGTTAACCACAGGGAGGAGTGAGGGGTGAGGGGCTAGCCACATGGTGGGGGGAAGCAAAATGCGACCTTGAAACGAAAGCACATGTGCTGTGTATGTAATGTTAACAGCAAGGTTTACCCTGAAAGAGTGGAGCCATTTTTCTAGAAAATGTGTCTTTTTAAATACCGCTGTCCCTTTTTTTTTTCTCCACCAGCTGCATGTGTTTCAAGGATCACAGGATCTTCTCCTTTCCAGAGGCTAGTGAAGATTAGAAGGCGAAAAAAACGCACTCATGATGAAATGTTCTCTGAGCTCATGCTGTCCTCCCACACTGACAGAGCACAGACGAATGCGTGGAGGCAGACAACATCAGAGTGCTGGAAAGCACAAAATGACCGGGAGAAGAGGTGATGGGCTGAAGCTGAAAGGTGACGGCAGCGTGATGAGAGGAGGCAGGATTCAATGATGAGGCTGCTGGAGGATCAAACCAATATGCTCCAGCGTATGGTTGAGCTGAAGGAAAGGCAGCAGGAGCACAGACTGCTGCTACAGCCCCTATGTAACCAACCACCCTCCTCCCCAAGTTCCGTAGCCTCCTGACCCAGACACCCAAGAACGCGGTGGGGGGCCCTCTGGCCACCCGTCCACTCCACCCCAGAGGATTGCCCAAGCAAGAGAAGGCTGGCATTCAATAAGTTTTAAAGTTTTAAACTTTTAAAGTGCTGTGTGGCCTTGTCCTTCCCTCCTCCACCACCCCTCCTGGAGCTTCTCTCCTCCACCACCCCTCCAGGGCTATCTTGGTAGTTATCCCCCTATTTGTGTGATGAATGAATAAAGAATGCATGAATGTGAAGCAACAATGACTTTATTGCCTCTGCAAGCGGTGATCGAAGGGAGGAGGTGAGGGTGGTTAGCTTACAGGGAAGCAGAATGAACCAAGGGGCAGGGTGTTTCATCAAGGAGAAACAAACAGAACTTTCACACCATAGCCTGTCCAGTCATGAAACTGGTTTTCAAAGCTTCTCTGATGTGCACTGCACCCTCCTGTGCTCTTCTAACCGCCCTGGTGTCTGGCTGTGCGAAACCAGCATCCAGGAGATTTGCCTCAACCTCCCACCCCGCCATAAATCTCTCCCCCTTACTCTCACAGATATTGTGGAGCGCACAGCAAGCAGTAATAACAGTGGGAATATTGGTTTCGCTGAGGTCTAACCAAGTAAGTAAACTGCACCAGCGCGCTTTTAAATGCCCAAATGTACATTCTACCACCATTCTGCACTTGCTCAGCCTGTAGTTGAACAGCTCCTGCCTACTGTCCAGGGTGCCTGTGTATGGCTTCATGACCCATGGCATAAAGGGGTAGGCTGGGTCCCCAAGGATAACTGTAGGCATTTCAACATCCCCAATGGTTATTTTCTGGTCTGGGAATAAAGTCCCTCTTGCAGCTTTTGAAACAGACCAGAGTTCCTGAAGATGCGAGCATCATGTACCTTTCCCGGCCATCCCACGTTGATGTTGGTGAAACGTCCCTTGTGATCCACCAGTGCTTGCAGCACTATTGAAAAGTAAACCCCTTGCGGTTTATGTACTCGGCGGCTTGGTGCTCCGGTGCCAAGATAGGGATATGGGTTCTGTCTATGGCCCCACCACAGTTAGGGAATCCCATTGCAGCAAAGCCATCCACTATGACCTGCACATTTCCCAGGGTCACTACCCTTGATATTGGCAGATCTTTGATTGCGTTGGCTACTTGCATCACAGCAGCCCCCACAGCAGATTTGCCCACTCCAAATTGATTCCCGACTGACCGGTAGCTGTCTGGCATTGCAAGCTTCCACAGGGCTATTGCCACTTGCTTCTCAACTGTGAGGGCTGCTCTCATCTTGGTATTCTTGCACCTCAGGGCAGGGGAAAGCAAGTCACAAAGTTCCATGAAAGTTCAGCAAATTTGCGGATGATACTAAACTGGGAGGAGTGGTAGATACGCTGGAGGGGAGGGATAGGATACAGAAGGACCTAGACAAATTGGAGGATTGGGCCAAAAGAAATCTGATGAGGTTCAATAAGGATAAGTGCAGGGTCCTGCACTTAGGACGGAAGAACCCAATGCACAGCTACAGACTAGGGACCGAATGGCTAGGCAGCAGTTCTGCAGAAAAGGACCTAGGGGTGACTGTGGACGAGAAGCTGGATATGAGTCAGCAGTGTGCCCTTGTTGCCAAGAAGGCCAATGGCATTTTGGGATGTATAAGTAGGGGCATAGCGAGCAGATCGAGGGACGTGATCGTTCCCCTCTATTCGACATTGGTGAGGCCTCATCTGGAGTACTGTGTCCAGTTTTGGGCCCCACACTTCAAGAAGGATGTGGATAAATTGGAGAGAGTCCAGCGAAGGGCAACAAAAATGATTAGGGGACTGGAACACATGAGTTATGAGGAGAGGCTGAGGGAGCTGGGATTGTTTAGCCTGCAGAAGAGAAGAATGAGGGGGGATTTGATAGCTGCTTTCAACTACCTGAAAGGGGGTTCCAAAGAGGATGGCTCTAGACTGTTCTCAATGGTAGCAGATGACAGAACGAGGAGTAATGGTCTCAAGTTGCAGTGGGGGAGGTTTAGATTGGATATTAGGAAAAACTTTTTCACTAAGAGGGTGGTGAAACACTGGAATGCGTTACCTAGGGAGGTGGTAGAATCTCCTTCCTTAGAGGTTTTTAAGGTCAGGCTTGACAAAGCCCTGGCTGGGATGATTTAACTGGGAATTGGTCCTGCTTCGAGCAGGGGGTTGGACTAGATGACCTTCTGGGGTCCCTTCTAACCCTGATATTCTATGATATTCTATGATTCCCTTATGCATGCGAAAGTTTTGCAACTACTGGGAATCATCCCAGACCTGCAACACTGTGCAGTCCCACCAGTCTGTGCTTGTTTCCCAAGCCCAGAATTGGCATTCCACCGCATGAACCTGCCCCATTAGCACCATGATGCCCACATTGCCAGGGCCCGTGCTTTGAGAGAAGTCTGTGTCCATGTCCTCATCACGTCGCCTACTTGCCCGGTATCGCTTTGCCGGGTTCTGGTGCTGCATATACTGCTGGATAATGCGCGTGGTGTTTAATGTGTTCCTAATTGCCAAAGTGATCTGAGCGGGCTTCATCCTTGCCATGGTATGGCGTCTGCACAGAAAAAAGGCGCGGAACAATTGTCTGCCGTTGCCCTGATGGAGGGAGGGCGACTGACGACATGGTTTACAGGGTTGGCTTACAGGGAATTAAAATCAACAAAGGGGGTGGCTTTGCGAGAAACTGAGTGGCCCCCTCAAGGATAGAACTGAAAACCTCAAGGATAGAACTCAAAACTGGGTTTAGCAGGCCGTTGATTTCACAGAGGGAGGGAGGGAGGAGAAAATGAATACAAAACAAATCTGGTCTATTTCTTGTTTTGAGCCACTTCTTCTATCTTTATACATCTTGCTGGAAGCAGACTGTGCAGTATGACCGCTAGCCATCATCATCTCCTGGGTGCTCGGCAGAAGACGGTGCTGTATGACGACTAGCCATCATCTTCTGCTAGCTGGAGGTTAAAAGACAGTGCACTGCCCATAGGACTCAATCGCCATGAGACGAAACAAGGGAAATTACCTGGCTGAGTCACTCCCATGTTTGCCCAGGCGCCCAGTTAAAAGAGCACCCAGGACTATGTCGATGCCGGCTACCAGTCATACTGCACTGCCTGCTGCCAAAAGGCAATAAACTGCTGCTGTGTAGCAATGCAGTACCACATCTGCCAGCACCCAGGAAACATCTGGTGACGGTTAGCTGAGCGGGCTCCATGCTTGCCGTGGTATGGCGTCTGCATAGGTAACTCAAAAAAAAAGCACAAAACGATTGTCTGCCCTTGCTTTCATGGAGGGAGGGAGGGAACGGGGGCTTGACGATATGTACCCAGAACCACCCGCGACAATGTTTTAGTCCCATCAGGCACTGGGATTTCTACCCAGAATTCAAATGGGCGGCGGAGACTGTGGGAACCGTGGGATAGCCACCCACAGTGCAATGCTCCGGAAGTCGATGGTTGCCTTGGTACTGTGGACACACTCCGCCGACTACATGCACTTAGAGCATTTGTGTGGGGACACACACAATCAACTGTATAAAAACGCTTTCCACAAAACCGACTTCTATAAATTCGACCTAATTTCATAGTGTATACATACCCTCCCTCACTCACTCTCTCTCTCACACACACACACACTCTGTTGTGTGTAGTTTCCTGATAGTATTGGTTGATTTAGGAATCTGAAACGGGATGTAATTGTGTGGTCTTGTTTAGCACTAGCAGGAATTGAAGACAGATGATTATTCTTTGTTAGTTTTAAAACTTTATTAGTAGTATCCGATTTTATTTTGGGATTGGCAATAAACAAACTCCAAGAAAAACCTCTATACCTGCTGAGCTCCTTTCAGATGCTCATAGTGTGAACAATGGGGAATCAGTTAATCATACTTATTTAGCTTTAGCTGAAGTCATTGAAGGGACAAATAATGAAATTTATGTTTCTTGTACTGTTAGATCTACCATGCTATCTTTTGGTACAGCTTTCCTAGGATCCTTATCTATTTCATTGTCTTGTATAGAGCAGAAGTTAGGTGTCTGTGGGTAATCTAAGGGTAGAATTTCAGACTTACAGAAAAGTACTGTCCCATTAAAAGAGAGAATGACAAAGACTCACAGCTTTCCAAATCATATTAATGCCTGTATTGCAGATAATAAATATATAATTATAATAGAAGATGGAAAATCAGTTCTAATATATAATTCTTTGTTTTATTAAGGTCCCTAGTAAAATTTTATAAACTAGCAATAACTTAATACTTCTATCTACTTCAAATAGACATGTCAGAGGTTAAAGAAGAATGACCACACTGCAGCTTAAGTGGCGGGGGGGGATGTTGTCTGGGCTTCTGGGGGAAGGGTAGCAGTGCTTTATAGCTGTGAGGAGGAAGGTGGTCACAAGCTGCTGCAAAAAGAGTGGTGGGGGTCAGCATGGCAAAGCAGACATCCCCTGGGAACAAAGTGTGAAAGGCTTGAAAAGGGGCAAGCCTGGGTGTGAGAAGCCCTTAGGTGGCCAAATTCCTGGAGCCCTTAGGAGGGTGGGTAATTTTGCACCCTGTCATAGCATATGGGGCACCAGAGTTATTTTGGGAGGATGGGGTTCATCTTGGGTGTGGACAAGTTTTGGCTGCTATAAAAGAGGAGCATTTGGAGATGTCTGGGAACCCAACTGTGTTTGAGGGGGAGGCAGCCAAGCTAATTGCTGGGGCCTCCTTGTGGTGGATGTCCATTGCAGGTACTCCATAGGGAAGGCATTCAGTGACCAGATAAATAGCCTGGTTAAAGGAATGGAATGGGCGGGGAATGTTGGGGCTCCTATGATTAGTATAGCTGGGAGCCAACCCGCCTTTCTTATACCCAACCTTAACCCTCCTACAAGGGGGAGGAAGGAATGGTAAGGTCCCAGCAATGGATTGGCTGGGGGGCCTGGATGGACAATGATGTGGGGGAGGGTCTGTGGAAGCCTCCACGTAGTTATTGAATGAACATGGAGTTGCCTGCACTGTACACTTTTATCTGCCCAGGAGTCCCAGACATCTAATAATAAAGTTGTGGCCTGATTAAATCCATATCCAGTGTCTCCTCTTCTTCTTTTGGTATAGCTGGACAAAGACTCCATGCCTCCCATCTTAAGTATTTTAAAAAATTCTATCACTCTGTGATACCAGGACCAGTAATCTACTAATTCCCATTTACAGGGGGAAGCTGGTGATCCAACTTCTCTTTCAAATACTGTTGTTGAAGATCAAAAGAATAATTCAGTCACTATGAGTACTTTAATCATTAATTTTATATTTAATCATTAAAAAACTCAGATATGGAGCCTCACTCAGCAAAGCTATTCTTTCTTCCACTGACATATTATAGTATTTCAGATGTTACTCAAGATACTATTTAAGAAAGGGAAAAAAGTTATTCTGTATTAATCAAATAATATTGATTGATCTAGAATTAAAACATATTCTACACATGCTATGTCAGTTGTGGTGCCTAAAGGTTCTGGTTTTGAATCATGAATATGCAATTGTTATATTCTCTTTTATATAGAAGTTATAAGATAATGATACAATGAAGTAACTCACACTTGAAGCATGTATTCAAACCTAACAAAGGCCTGATTTTAGGCCAAGTTACCTACAACTGAATCTGAGATGCTTTAAATAGTATTATCCTTTTTTCTTTCCTTTCTTTTTTTTTTTTTGCATCCTGAGTTAACAGACCTTTCTAACTATATGTTATCTTATGTCCTTCAAGAGGAGCATTGGTTGTAGGCTAAGAAATAAACAATGTCTCTCAATGTCTCCTCACATTCAGACCCTAAAGAGTGATCTGTCCTTCTTCCAACCCCTTTTGTCTAGATTTATATTTAACACTTCGAATTAGTGTCTGTTAAACTAAAACACTAATAAAGTCAGAAATAAGATGTAATACATCAAAAGGTCACAAAATATACTTAGTATCTGAACAGATGTTTCAGTTCATCTCCTAATAAGTGACACAGAAGCATACACAAAGGATGTGACAATTCATTTTCTCTGTGTCCTCTCAGGCAATAATTCCTTGCTAAAAGAGTGAAGGTCCCATCAAAGTGAAACCATAAACCTGTACATCTCTAAAACATGTCCAAAATTGTTTTGGAAAGGAATTGTTTATTTCATATCTTTGAGCAAACTAGATGTTTTCATCACTACCATTAATGCACCTCTTAGCGATGTGCAAACGAATAAATTAATTTAATAATTAGTCTCATAATATTCCCTAATTCATAAAATAAAAATATAGTAAACAATGTTTTAGCCATTTGGGGAACAATACAAATCTAAGTCCAAATCACATTTTATGACATTTCTGTTAAGGCTTAAAGTGTTCAAACAAAGGCTTTTGTAATAAAACAAGGATTTGTATAGTTGAATAAGTTCATATACATAAGGTAAGAAACTTTTACTAAGAAAACAGTGTATGCTAATATATTAGTATATCTAGAAATGTTGTATAATGACTAAGTGTAGCATCTGTGAAGTTATACTAGAAGACAATATTACTAAGAATTAGCACTTGTTCTGCTAATGTTTTGAAGTATCTAGGACAATGCTTAAAATAAACTAGAATATTCAACCATTTGGAATTAACATATATGGGATTTTATAACAACTTGAAAATTGTCTTCAAATTAGAATCAAAATGGGGATGATTTATTCCAGCTTTTGGAAGTGGAATGGAATAACACCCTTTCTACTGTTAAGGGAAAGATGAGATAACCATAAGAAAGGAAAATAAAGCTTCCAGAATCATATTACATCAGGGTTGGAAGGGACCTCAGGAGGTCATCTAGTCCAATCCCCTGATCAGAGCAGGACCAATCCCCAATTAAATCATCACAGCCAGGACTTTGTCAAGCCTGACCTTAAAAACTTCTAAGGAAGGAGATTCCACCACCTCCCTAGGTAACACATTCCAGTGCTTCACCACCCTCCTAGTGAAAAGGTTTTCATAATATCCAACCTAAATCTCCCCCACTGCAACTTGAGACCATTACTCCTTGCTCTGTCATCTGGTACCACTGAGAACAGTCTAGATCAATCCTCTTTGGAACCCCCTTTCAGGTAGTTGAAAGCAGCTATCAAATCCCCCCTCTTTCTTCTCTTCCATAGACTAAATAATCCCAGTCCCCTCAGCCTCTCCTCATAAGTCATGTGTTCCAGTCCTCTAAATCATTTTGTTGCCCTCTGCTAGACTTTTTATAATTTTTCCACATCCTTCTTGTAGCGTGGGGCCCAAAACTGGACACAGTACTCCAGATGAGGCCTCACCAATGCTGAATAGAGGGGAACGACCATGTCCCTCGATCTGCTGGCAATGCTCCTACTTATTCAGCCCAAAATGCCATTAGCCTTCTTGGCAACAAGGGCACACTGTTTACTCATATCCAGCTTCTCGTCCACTGTAACCCCTAGGTCCTTTTCTGCAGAACTGCTGCCTAGCTACTCGGTTCCTAGTCTGTAGCAGTGCATGGGATTCTTCCGTTACGATGATTAAAAAATTACAGTAAATATCAAGAAAACTTTATCCTGTTGTTAAATGGTTCAAGAAGAATTAGTAACCAAAAATTGAGCCAAAAGACTTGTAAACAATTCTGTTAAGTGTATGTTTTAATTAACTATGTAAAAGATTAAATTAAGGAATTTCCAGGTAGGCAGGAAACCTTGGGAAATCTTCTGAAAATTTTCTGAATCTCAAATGCTACAACACTGCACCCCTACTAGATGAGTAAGAAATGCACAATGAGACTTTGACTTGTCCAGTTAATGAATGACCACCTGTAATAAAAGGAAATAGTTCCCCAAAATGTAAAAGGGCAATGGAAAATTGCCAAATGTGTAGTCTCATGGTAGGCCAAACCCCAGAGTGCAACCAAATGGGGAGATAATACATAAAAAAAGACTTTCCAGCAAAACATATGCCTGGCAGATCATGTTCAGCGTGGGGAGTATATGGGGGGTGGGGGGGCAGTTGGCTGGCTGGCTGAGTGAAGAGAACAGTGCTTTATGTTTGGTGCGGCGGAAGGAAGATGAAAACTACTGCAAAATGGCACAGCATGTTTGCTGACTCATCCCCTGGGAATGCAGCATTTAAAAGGGGCAGCTTGGTGCCTAAAGCCTTCCTTTTTACATGGACCAAGACTGAAGCAGGACACACCCTTCCTCCCTTTTAGGAGATAAAATACCTCAGTGGTTTGAGCATTGGCATGCTAAACCCAGGGTTGTGAGTTTAATCCTTGCGGAGGCCATTTAGGGATCTGGGGCAGAAATTGGGGATTGGTCCCCTGCTTTGAGCAGAGGGTTGGACTAGATGACCTCCTGAGGTCCCTTCCAACCCTGATATTCTACAACTAGCTGCCCCTTTTTTAGGGGGACTGGGAAGGAATTTTTCCCTAACCACCATATTGGCTTGGGTGCAGTTGGGGATTTTTTTGACTTCTCCACAGCGGGTGTCAGGAAGGACTCTGTTCATGTATGGCATGATGGGCGATAGGCCATACATCACAACTCATTATTTAAGTGTAGGGCGGATGTCCAGTGCAGGTACTCCATAGGAAAGGTACACAGTTACTGGATAAATGGCTTGGAAAAGGACTTAAAAAGAGGTGTTCATTAAAGTGACGAACAGGGGTGGTTGGGGACTTCTGTGATTGGTACGGCAGGGACCCAACCCCCCATTCTTATAGCCCACCTTAACCCTCCTACGAGGGGGCGGGCAGGTGTGGATAGTAAGATCACAGCAATGGATTTGCTGGAGGGACCTGAATGGAAAAAGAGGGGGAGCTGGTAAAAGTCCCCCTCCCAGGTAATTACAGAATTAACAGGGGGCTACCTGCGTTGTATACTGTTATCTGCCAGGTAGTCCCAGACATCTAATAATAAAGTTGCAGCCTGATTAAACCCATGTCAAATGTCTCCTGTCCTTCTTTCGGCATAGCCCAACAATGTTTTGTTGTCTTGTTTAACTCAATATGTAACTTTAAGGGCTACTGAGAACTAGCAACTTTGTTAAACCACTGTTCTTCTCTATCCTACATTTCATAATTTCAAGCCCCGCAGTCCTGCTGCCTTTGCATGTGTGAACAACAATTACCTGCTGTGAGAGAAGCATCCTTAGGTCTTTCTCCTTATAGCATTACATTGCGTGTGAGTGATAAAAGCTATCTTCTAACCTCAAAACTTCACCTCAATCTTCACTTGTGTGTATTATAAACTTTAAAATACTTTGACACTGACTAGAGTTATCTACTGTGTTAACATTTTATACTCCAAAATAACCTCATTTCCATTTTTGTGTGTGGTAACTTAAATTGTTACAGGTTTCCCTTTGTTTATTCCAGTTACTAAGAGCATTATGCTCTCTCATTATTTTCTACATATTGATCTTGCTGTTTATATAATTTATAGGTTTGTGTACTTTGTCTGTGATCATTTGTATCCAAAAAGTCCACTTCTTATGCAAATTAACTGAAACACAAAAGTACCTCCCTCATATCTAACTTAACTTTTCTAAGTTTTTCACCCTGCCTAGAATTCAGACTGCAACTGTATACAATACTTGCTTAAACTGCATTACTATCTTTCATCATTTCCCTGAGTACATGAAAATATACATGGAATTACCTGCACTGTACTCCCAGATATTTAAGAATAAAGTTCTGGCCTGATTAAAACCATACAAGTGCCTGCTGTCCTTCCAGCATAGCTGGACAACAATCCAATGAACTATTAGATTGGTTGAGACTACCTCATTGCCTATACTGATATGAAAAAATCTTTAACATTTCTTAAAACTTTTTCTATTATGAAGATTAGAATTCCTAATAGGATGTAGCCTTTGCTTCTTTTCAATGAGTTCTATATGGAACTTCTCCTTCACTTTCATGTTGGATTAATAACATAAGCAATTATTATTCTTAATGTTCTTAATGAGCATCTAACTTATCA
Source organism: Lepidochelys kempii (assembly GCF_965140285.1). Classification (NCBI taxonomy): domain Eukaryota; kingdom Metazoa; phylum Chordata; order Testudines; family Cheloniidae; genus Lepidochelys; species Lepidochelys kempii. The sequence goes on along the minus strand of NC_136381.1, from coordinate 29,780,657 downwards.
TTTTTTTAGGTTTTAATATTGTTTTGTAAAGTAATTTTCTCCTTGTGTCTTGACATATTTACTAGTAAATGCCTCTATAAGCTCAGTTTTTTTTATCCAACTAGTGTAATTTTCATGAGGCAAAATAGTCTAGTGCTTGGAACAATAGAATGGGAATCAGAGAAATGAGTTTTAATCATGACCCATCACTCACTCAGCATGTGACCTTGAGCAAATCATTACCTAATTGCCCAGATGTAAAATGGAATAGTAATTTAAAGCCACCTTTGTAAAATACTGAGGTCCTCAAATGTAAACGGCTCTAACAAATGTAAAGGGATATTACTTTTATTATTATTGTTATTATCATTTATTATTATTATTAGCAACAACTGAAGACAATCATAATGTGTCAGTCAGAAGGAGGATAAATTCAATGCCCTGGTTCTGTAATAGACAAACATGCGAGCAGACAAATTGCAAATTGAAGTGTGAATAAATAGTTGAAGAATAACAGGTGTGTCCTCTGAAGATGTGGAAGATAAAAACATAAAAAGGTTTACGTAAGCCACTGACATAAGGCATAAGACTGTACATTATATTTGTAGCAGCCTTTTTTCTTTTCTTCTTTTTCCCTGTAAGTTCTTTTCACTAAATAAGATATTGACAAGTGCTCTAAGTGCCATTTTGCTAGAAGAATATGGAATGAAAATAGGCAGAGTACTGTTTCTCATTAGATCCTGGAGCGATGACACTGTGGTATAGTCCCCACAAATACACTGGAGCATATTTGACCACAGAATAGAAAACACCTTTCTTTTGAAAGTACTATACTCACATTGTTATGAATAAACATCAAAAACAATTTTACAAATTCAAAATAAAGCTGATGAAATAATTTCTATTATATTTTTTCTAGAAAATACAAGAACACAGTTTTGTAAAAAAATCTTGCAAATAACGTTCTCATTTGTAATATCCTGAACTACTAGGCTGCTCTCAGGCTTTGAGGCAACCCATCAAATAAGCAAAGACAACATAATAAAAAAATACACTGGGTTACAATCCTGGGTGCACAACTTCCCTAAAAGAAGAACCTGCCCTGAGAATGCTATGATTTGAGAATGAGTCATCTGCCCTGACTTATTGACCTGAGGGCCCCATCTCCAAGGTAAAATGTCAAAGTAATTTATATTTTTTATTTTGCTTGATTTTATTAAATATATTATTAATACTTCAATTATTTATTATAAATATGTGCATTGCGCACATGTAAACCATATGTAATTTATCCTGGGTCTGTTCATAGATTTGTATATTTTAACATATGAACCCTAGATCTGCAGTGTATTACATACAGGTTAAATCATATGAAAGAGGTGGATTTTATAGTATATAGCACTGTTTAAAAGTTGAATAAATAATACTTCATATAGCATAAAGATATTAATTAATGAGGTAGGTTTCTTCCATACGGGTTTACATGTCAGTTTTCATCATGGCTGTTTCTTGAAATCTGAGATTATTATTTTCCATTTTGGAGAATAGTGTATGGCCACAATATTGCTAAAATGGCAGATGGGTCAGTTACTTCATAGGCCCTATTGGGCATAGTAGGGATGGTAAGGGAGAAGGAATGCTAAATAACCAGAGAGGTCCAACTGACCTACTTACATTTACTTTAGCAAAAGAGGATCATATGAACCTCCCATTTTATAACCAGAAAGGGTCAGTGTGTCCACCTGACAGGATAGAAATGTGTTCTAATATTATTCCTATTATCGAGAATAAACAGTGCACATTTCCTCAGAACAGGACACTAAAATGTCAAGGAAAAAGAAGCACCTCTAAGCATAAAGAAACCAATAAATATAACTGAAACCTAAGGCTTCTGGATTGAAAAAACAACAGTTTTTGATTTTAAAAATTCTTTCACAACCCAGAGGACCCATGAAAATCAAATGGAATAAGCTGTTGGAAATCCTGTTGACATTATATCACAGAGAGATATGCCAACACTTTCAGATTAAGCACTTTTTTTTCCTCTTCTTCCAAAGGGCAGCATCTTGCCCTAGGTATGGTGGAAATTCATCAGTGGTCAAAATATTATGTGACAATCATTAACACTCTCCTTCAAATTCTTCTGTATCATGGGAGCATCCATGTGTGGATGAAGGACACTTACACAGAAAAGAAGCAAGAGACCTACAGAGTGTTCCTGAAGTCGCTTGAAACACCCACTAGCTTGGAGATGGGTTTGTATAAAACTGAGAAATATGTGGTCCCATCGCACTGGACCAAATGTACAACTGCTAACGTTTTGTAACAAGAGAAATCTGGAAGCCAGCAATCAAGTCATGCCTGGTTTATTAGAGCTTCAAGAGAATTGAAAGAGTTCATCCAAGAATATTCAAGAATATATAAGAACAGGTAAGACATTATGCTTTAAAGGCTTCATCTTCTTCATAAGACTTCACCTAAGTTACTGAGCAGTAACTTGTGTAAGATATCTTTACAATTCAGTAGTCCTCAGAATGCTGCTCAATTCAGTTTTGTCTAATGTTTGTTTTTTGATTCAAGTACCTAAAATCTGTAAACAGTGAGATGTCAATTTGAGTTTTAAATAATCATACTAGTTTAAAGAAAAATGTGCTGACTACGACCATGATTTAACATTTTATTGTAATGTAACAAATATCAAAGTAAATGTGTATTCGCAGTATATTTTCCAAAATAAATCATAAATGCATCTATGCTACCTGACCATTGGTGATCTGATCTATACTTATTTGTAGCTGTAACTTTCCATGCACTACAAAGGGAGCAATATGTGATTAATCTCATTTTTTTCCTTAATAAAACAGAGAAACAGATAAAAAATGGGAAAATAGTGGACTTTTAATATTTTCAGAACTATCCTTTTATTATATATTTCCTATCTGAAGCATTCTGTAGATCTCAAAATCTATCAGTGATACACCTAAGGGCAAGTCCAAAGCCACAATAGCTGTACTGGGCAGGAGTCAAATCAGTTCATGAATGTTCTTGGTTCTCTTATTCCCTATCCTGGTGGAGGTCTGGCATATTGTGGAGGTGACACACTTAGGCCTTAGGGAGAGGAGATGGTCACTTGCTACACAAATGCCTCTTGACAGAGTGGGACTGGATTCAGCCCCTAAAGAGGCAACTTGTCTGTCCTATTCTTTCTGCGGAAGGAAAATAGAAGAGATAGTGATTCTCATAAGAGAAAACATGTTTGGAAGACAAAATGGTTGCTGCAGAATAGAAAGGCATAAAGCTCTTACTGCAGACATACATGACCTGAATTTAGCACAGATGCAGGGAAGCTGTGGTGTTTCAGAGAAATAATATCCAAATACAGATATAAAAATTCAGAAAGGTTTAGTGTCAATTCATTTTGTTTCACTGGCTAAAATGAATGGAAATATGGAAGATAACCCAAAGACATTTTGCCATTAGTAAAACTGAAGACAGAACAAATTAAATATCATACATGTTATTTCTTGATACCAAACAGATTGTGTTTACTGATTGGTAATAGGTAAGGAGGAAAAAAAAAATCATGTGTAGTTCAGTAACCTGTCCTTTCCGGAACCTAAAAAAAAGTATGAAGTGGCCTATTCAGTATTTCAGTTTTTTATACCTAATATTGCACCACATATTCTCTTATTGACTTTCAGAAAAACTTGCATATCCTAGAGTGAAAAGGGCACTATGGGTTTAATTTCCAAAATTAGACACATATAATTACAAACAAAAAACTGAGAGCACAAATGCATACTTAATTTGCACATGCAATTAACATGGCTGCACACCCATTTCTGTAATTGCCTATGCAAATAGCCAGTAAGATTTGTAATTACTTGTTTGTACAATCATTTGCTCACTTTCCACATGTAACTTCACGAACAACATGGACAAATTATGTATACAGTATATGCCTAATCTTGAAAATCAGGCCCAAAATCTTAGAGAGAAAAACAAAACAAAGCAAAAAAAAAAAGAAAAAGAAAGAAAGCGGTGATCAGGAAAATAAAAGTTTTGAATTCTGAATCATGAATATATGTGCTTCTTGGATCATCCTTCTAACCTACTATAACACAAGTAACAGGTATGTAACATATCTTGACAATATGTCCCAGCAATACTGTAGTAGACAAACAGTTACACAATTATTTCAGCAAGATCTCAAACCGGATTTGCTATGTCTCTGACATATACACAGTAAAGTTTAGATTTTTAAAGACAGGTGACCATAATTGCAAACATATATTTGTGTGCACCTAATTTTGAAATCTGGTCCCAAATATTCCAGTGTAGACACCCTATTTCAGGAAAGGAAGGAAAAGGTTTCATCTGTCTAGTGTCAGTGCTGAAGCATAAAATTTTTTGCAAAGGGGTGCAAGGCGTGTTTCAGAAGAAACAGCAGCACACTGATAGTTTTTGGTTTTTGTTGTTTTATTTGTTTGTTTTTTTTGTTTTTTACAGATGCTCAAATAGCGTATCTTCAAACATAAAACTACTGCTGTAATTTAGCCTCTCTTGTGACCACAATGTAACTTGTTCACAGATACAGGAAAAGAAGATTTTCTCTAACATTGTTCAAAGGTATGACTATATTTCTCAAGTAAGCAGCTAGCAATTTTATTATGATGTAATGAATCTTCCATTGATGGATAGTACCTACAGACACTGCTCAAAGCAATAAAATGCAACAGCAGAAGTGATAGCATAAGTCCATCCTGCCTGTTGTGTTACTAGGGAAGGGACCCTCCTGAACAGCTGCTGTTATGTGGGAGTAGGTTGGGCCAGGTCTGTTTCTAATCTGTTTCCACGTAGGGTAGACTGATAGGCAGGAGCTTGGTCATTTCACACAGGGATGAACATGTTCAATTGAATAAGGGCAATATGCCACGGTCATTTAGAGAAAATCAGATGAACTTCCATTGAGCATACTAAGAGGGACAAAATCCACACCTTGCATTCATATTATTTACTGCCACTGCCCAGTGTGCCTGCAGGAGCTTGTAAGCAACATCCCATATAAATACAAATGGAAACAGACACAGAGAGAGAGGGCACCAAACTAACTAGTAGAAGGATAACAGCTAACACCAGACACCATGATGGAAGACACACCAATGTATTTGGAACAGCAGTTATATCTGGGTGAGTTTTCTTGCTATGCACATCAAGAAACCCATGAACATTGTATTCTATTTATAAGTTATATATATACATATATATTATGTATATCACATTTCTTTCTTTTCTATTATTCAATGCCATGTTCTGTCTTTGAGTTAATTTACTTGTCAATTTGCTCCAAAACAGAGGGCAATAAACTAGTCCCACGGGGATGTACATACTAACCTATACCTCCACTACAACAAGATATTCTTCTAATTCAGATTTGGACAATGAACTGCAATCTATATAAACGTGACAGTAACCCCAGAATAAATTTAAGGGGAAGAAGATTTAATCTAAAGAAATGTTAAATAATAAAAATGTGTAAAACAATTGTGACATAAAAGGTAAATATATGGGAGACCATAGGTCAAAGAACAACAACAGAGAGAAGAATCTGGGGTAATGGAGGATAAATTGGGTGTGAACTCAGATGATGCAGGTACAAAAAAAGGCAATTTTAATTCAGGAAAAAGACAAGTTAGGCGATAATACTTTGCTATAGCTCAGCTGGAAGGAGTAAAAATTTGGGGCACATTATAAAAACATCAATAAAGTAGGGGGGCAACACACAAAGGGTGACAAAATGACTACTAGACGATATGAATTATGAGGAAATATTGGAGGAACTTAGTCCAAAGTCCTGGAAACACTTATGCACATGAGGCACTCTGTGCATATGAGTAGTTACATAGAACTCAGTGGTACTTCTTATGTACGTGTTTGCAGGACTTTGGGCTAAGTTCCTCCAATATTTCCTCATAATTCATATTTTGGAGAAAAAGTAGAATAAAACTGTCCACAAATATTTGAGAGATAATAGTATAAAGGAGACAAGGGATTGTTTACAGTGGTTGAGAAAAACATCAACAACGAACAATGGTCTGAAACTACAAAGAAAATTTAGCGTAGACATTACTTAAACATTCTTAACGGTAATGCATATATTTTCTCCCTTTACAAAGCAATGTTAAAGACCTTAATATAGAATTATATCCTGATATCCTTTCTATAACATTTTTAAAAACATAGAATTCTATGGAGAAGGACTTTCTTAGTATGATTTAAAAATTCGACTGTGAGGACATTATTCCCTATTATATTCTATAAATTCTGAGGGCAGTATCTTTGGAACCCTAGCAAATTTATACAAACCACTATTGGTGTCATTTCTACTGGGGGAAGATCTTCAGCTGCTTTGAACTATCATAGCTCCACTGATTTAAAAAGAGCTATGACAATTTACACTATCTGCAGATCTACCCCCATAAGGATAATTCCAGCCAAGACACTAAACAGAAGTGCTAACATTCCATGAGAAAGCTGGAAGCAGGATATTATTATTTTCTAAACACTGTCAGTGTGCTGTTCAAAACATACAGAAAGATAAAGTTTCTCCCAACTTAAATTAAAAATGTTGGTCCCTATTCAGAAAAACCACTTTATGTTTAACTTCAAGCTTGCGCTTTGGGATTTAAGCACATGCTTAAGTGCTTTCCTGAAAAGGGATACTTTTCTGAATCAGGGCATAAACTAGCCAGACAATACAGTACAGTACAGTATAATACTGGGTGACCAGAGGGTAAAAATAAAAATATACACATTTAATAAATACATGTATAATTAATTTGTGGCTTCCACTATCTTGCACAACATGGAAAGTTAATAAAAATTGGTTAATCAAAGTTTAAGTGAAAGAATCAGGCAATTTGTATTTAGATATGATCACCAGTTCTTCATTCAATAAATATAACAAAATATATATTAAAAAATTGTTTCTCCATTGCTTGAAAATATTTAGCTTGTAGGGCACTTGGCTACATTTGAATAACTCATCTCAGTGCTAACTATAACTATGGTGTGTAATTTCGTATTCTTACCATTGATTAAACACACCATTTAAACATGTTATTTACACTAATTGCACTTTCTTATCAGGACATTTTTCTGCATCATAATTATGGATGATATAGTTTAATCTACATTTAATATGTTTCGTTTGGAATGCAGAAACATATATTAAATACAACAGATGGGCAATATTTCAGCAGACTATTCTATTTACTACAAAAGGACAGAACAATTTTAAAAAGCAAATATTTAAGTATTTTTTTTTATTTCAACACTTAGACTTATATTTTCTATGCTGTAAACCCCTTTGATGTGTTAGTGTCAATTTCAGGTGACTTCCTCTAGTAGTAAGATAGTCTACTGACAAATATATTTCTTACTTTTACTTGTTAATCAGAGTATAATAAAATCCAGGGCCACCCAAAAACTTCATGGTTGTCACTATGTTGAATACTGTGGTCACTGGAACTTCGCAGACACAACTCACATCTCCTGATCCCAAAGCACAGACTGCTGTCAGTTTAAGTATAAAGAGACTCCACAGAAACAGTAGAGCTGGATGATTGAGTTGCAGTAAACAGTTTATTTGCAGAATTTTGACTTTATTTCAAATTGTCAGCAGATCACAATTTCTACTGAATTGTTTGTTCAAAAGGTTTGATTAAAAATTTTAGGTGTATGATTTCAGCCTACGGATTGTTCAAAAATATTTTTGTATTCATTATTTCAAATATGAACTGTATTAATTTGGTACATATGTCATATGGTATGTTTTTTTTTATTTCTGACTCAATTAGTCAGAATATTAAATGTAGATTAATCTATATCATCCATAATTATGATGCAGAAAAATGTCCTGATAAGAAAGTGCAATTAGTGTAAATAACATGTTTAAATGGTGTGTTTAATCAATGGTAAGAATACGAAATTACACACCATAGTTATAGTTAGCACTGAGATGAGTTATTCAAATGTAGCCAAGTGCCCTACAAGCTAAATATTTTCAAGCAATGGAGAAACAATTTTTTAATATATATTTTGTTATATTTATTGAATTTATAATCTGGTTTCTGGTGGAGGGACACGGGGAACCACCCCTCCATCACTCACCAGCAGCGCGGCTGGGGCCAGGTTGCTGCACTTCCTGCCGCCGGTGGGTGAGTGCAGGCCCGGCCCTGCTGCAGAGCTCAGAGGAGTGGGGGCAGGGATGGGGCGGAGCAGGGGCTGGAAGAGGCGGAGCTAAGTTGGGGAAGGAATGGGGCAGGATGCCCTACGCAGCTGCGTACTTTGCGTAGGGGTAAGGATGGCCCTGGGATCAACTGAAAAGTATAGGAAGAGAATTGGGAGAAAAAACGATAGGAAGTAATGGATCTCTACCAAGACGCTCCAGATCAACCAGAAACAGCACCACAGCCCTCCCTGACATGGAGACAAGCAAAAGCTTTTTACAACCATATTACAAGAGGAGGGTGCTAAAAAAACAAGTACTTCAGGGAATCCAAAATAGAGACACAAGTGCTGAAGCAATTACAAGGAAGTCAACTGCTGTCAAAGCAGGCATCACTATTTTTCAAAAAGTTTAACAGAGTCTGAAATCCGATTAACTAAAAACTGAGACCCACAACTGCCTTAAAAATGAGTAAAAAAATGAAGTAGCTGGAGCAAAACCTCAGATGTTTCAAAAAATCACTGTACAGTAGAAAGAAGGAAAAGTAAGAAACTTAAGTTGAAAGCCTGACTCCACTGAAGTAAATGACAAAACTCCCATTGATTAAAATGGGGCCAGGTTTTCACCCATAGGTTTTCTGTAACATGAAGTAATTGCAATGGTGAACACTACACCATACTGCAAAGTAGAGAGAATAAAAAGAAGTTTGCATCCTAAGCCAAAAACAAGAAAGAGATATCATATAGCTATTGTAAAATTTGTGAAGTTTAAATATAGAGAGAAATTATTAAAACTGGCACTCAAATATATGGCATACAAAATAAATGGTCTTAGAGTCCTTCCTCATGTGAGGAAAGGGATAAGAAAGATTGTATGTCTGTGCATTTCCACTCCTTAACATATCTATATTTCTTTAAAGTTTATCCTTAACTTTGAATTTCCTTGTTTTATAATTCTTTGTTTTGAGATACTTGCTACAAATCTGTGACATATTTAACCCTAAATTATTGATTTGTACCCTCCACCTTAACTCAATTTAAACAGATTTTTAAAATCTGATTTATGTTTAAAAAATAATGTCACACGTGTACATACAACAGAAACCCAAAGACAATGTTATTATGTGATAATTTTAAGATATGAAGTATCAAGCTTAAATCTCTTTTTAATTTCAATGTTTATGCTTACATGTGCCAGTACTTTGTCTGTTTTATGTCTCTCTTCTAAATTCCTCCTTTTATACTTTCCTACATTTTCCGCAGAAATCCTCCCTGTGACAAGAGTCCCAGGGGAGCCAACTGAGGTCACTCAATTAGGGTGAACTGCAAAGAATGGGGCAAGCAATCCCCAAAGATGGTGGATATTCCAATACTGAGATTTACCAAGCCAGCACAAAACAGCTTCTATAATACTTCTCTGGTTACCCGGAAACCAACAACACTGTTCCCTTGAAGTAACCCAGCCTTAAATCTCCACCCAGACACCTAAACAAATATGATGAGGATTAGTGACAATCTTATTCATCATGTAAAAAGGTTCTATCAATCCCGAAGGATCAGAAACAGACCTCCCAGGTTAATGAATATTCCAGACCTTACCCAAATACACGCTTACAGCCCATTCTTATTAACTAAACTAAAATTTATTAAAAAAGAAAAAAGAGAGAGCACTGGATAAAAGATCAGTATACATACAGCTATGAGTACAATCTTGAGATTCAAATTCATAGAAGAGATTGTGAGCTTTGTAGATGCAAATAGTTCTTTCAGAAATAGTTCATAGATTATAGTTCAATATTTATATTCAGGGCAGTCCAGTCAGGACTGGGATCTCAGTCCTTTTGGGAATTCCTGATAAAGTCTCCCCTGCATGAAGTCTCAAGCAGATCTGAGCTAAAAAAGGATTGGGACTCAAAGATCTTTTATACAGTTTTAGGCCCTCTTATGACAGCTCAAGTCCCTCAGCGAACAATGGGCAATCACAGAGACTTTGAAGTGGACCCATTTCCTAAGCATCACCAGTAATTATCTCCACAGATTAACATAAGGCAATTGCCTGTTTTCCCACCATTCACAGATGATTTCCTATGCATTTTAAAGAGAGATGAATACAGTGATATCCCATGTTTACAGTTAATTTAAATGTTAAACTGTCCTTTTGATCTCTGAATTAACAGAATACAGCATAGACAGGGACTGTTTGATTACATTGTTGACCTTGACCAGTATATTTGTAAAAACACAAAAACACAAACATTATTTACACATATGTCTTTAAGGGTTGAATTTGAGTCATTCATGCTTCAGGATGCTTTCTGGTTATGCATCACACCCCCATTTCCTCCTCCCTTCTTAATCCCACATTTCCCTGCTGTACCACTCTCAGTATTGATATCCTCAAGCATTCAAAAATCATGGGTCAGCCACCAAAAATCATGAGATTGACTTAAACATCTTGAAGACTTTCAGTTTTAAATAACCGTTGTATGTTTGTTTTGTGGAAGGGGAAGAGGTAGGATTTTAATTGCCTTCTGGCTTTGATCCTTTAAGATTCATGTTTTAACTTTTCTCCACAGACATAAGAACTAGGAACAGCTTTGTTTAAATCAGAGCTGACAGTCTCATTTGATGAACTGATGCCAGCAGTTAGAGCTTTGAGAAAAACCCCAAATACAGTTATCACAAGACTTGGAATAAAGTTGTGAGAAAAGAGTTGGCAGTGGGAACACGGCATCACTTTCATTGTGATTCGTATCTTGGGGAGGAATAGCGGCATCTGTACTGCTGCTGTCCTTTGGGAATTCCACCAAAGGACAGTAGCTTTAATTTGCTCCACACAAGTTCACCAGTGAAGGATGCCTAGGAATGCACTGACTCAGCATATCCCCAGGCTGCCCTCAACACACCCTCCCTCCTATCCCAGTGCCACATGCTTTGGGGACAGGACTGTTAGGCTGGCCCCTGGAAAAGAAGGTGCTTCAGCACCTAACTTACACCAACAAATGCAGCATAACGAGTTAAAATGGTTATACATATAAAAGTAGGGAAGAAAGTAGTACAGAACAAATGTAGGGCTTGTCTACAACTGGAATTATTCCAGAATATCTTAATGTGTGAACCCTCTTATTCTGAAATAAGAATGTCCACACATGGAGTTATTCAGGTTTAGCTAAAAGAAAAGGAGTAGTTGTGGCACCTTAGAGACTAACCAATTTATTTGAGCATAAGCTTTCGTGAGCTACAGCTCACTTCATCGGATGCATGCTGTGGAAACGGCAGAAGACATTATATACACAGAGACCATGAAACAATACCTCCTCCCACCCCACTCTCCTGCTGGTAATAGCTTATCTGAAGTGATCACTCTCCTTACAATGTGTATGATAATCAAGTTGGGCCATTTCCAGCACAAATCCAGGTTTTCTCACCCTCCTCCCCCCCACACACAAACTCACTCTCCTGCTGGTAACAGCCCATCCAAAGCAACCACTCTCCCCACAATGTGCACGATAATCAAGGTGGGCCATTTCCAGCACAAATCCAGGTTTTCTCACACACACCCCAAACACACACACACACAAACTCACTCTCCTGCTGGTAATAGCTCATCCAAACTGACCACTCTCCTTACAATGTGTATGATAATCAAGGTGGGCCATTTCCAGCATAAATCCAAGTTTAACCAGAACGTCTGGGGGGGGGGGGTAGGAAAAAAACAAGGGGAAATAGGCTACCTTGCATAATGACTTAGCCACTCCCAGTCTCTATTTAAGCCTAAATTAATAGTATCCAATTTGCAAATGAATTCCAATTCAGCAGTTTCTCACTGGAGTCTGGATTTGAAGTTTTTTTGTTGTAAGATAGCGACCTTCAAGTCTGTAATTGCGTGACCAGAGAGATTGAAGTGTTCTCTGACTGGTTTATGAATGTTATAGTTCTTGACATCTAATTTATGTCTATTTATTCTTTTACATAGAGACTGTCCAGTTTGACCAATGTACATGGCAGAGGGGCATTGCTGGCACATGATGGCATATATCACATTGGTGGATGTGCAGGTGAACGAGCCTCTGATACTGTGGCTGATGTTATTAGGCCCTGTGATGGTGTCCCCTGAATAGATATGTGGGCACAGTTGGCAACAGGCTTTGTTGCAAGGATACGTTCCTGGGTTAGTGGTTCTGTTGTGTGGTATGTGGTTGCTGGTGAGTATTTGCTTCAGGTTGGGGGGCTGTCTGTAGGCAAGGACTGGCCTGTCTCCCAAGATTTGAGAGTGTGTTGGGTCATCCTTCAGGATAGGTTGTAGATCCTTAAAAACGCATTGGAGGGGTTTTAGTTGGGGGCTGAAGGTGTAATCAAGGTGGGCCATTTCCAGCACAAATCCAGGTTCTCACCCCCCCCCCCCCAAAAAAAAAAAAACAACACACACAAACTCACTCTCCTGCTGGTAATAGCTTATCCAAAGTGACCACTCTCCTTACAATGTGTATGATAATCAAGGTGGGCCATTTCCAGCACAAATCCAAGTTTAACCAGAACGTCTCGGGGGGGGGGGGGGGGAGGAAAAAACAAGGGGAAATAGGCTACCTTGCAGGTTTAGCTAGTACATTAACACCTTCCCTTAATCTGACTCAATTCTCAAATATAGAAAAGCCATTAGAGGACAAATCAAAGAGTATTATTCTGTGTTTCACAGGATTATCATGTGGCAAATTAAATATCATAGCAACAAACCAAGACAAATAATTGTTTACATGTATATGATACAATTCTAAAACAACCAAACTTAACAAGACATCTGCATATAGAGCTATGAACACATGAAAACCCAATATTTGTAGTGCCAAATACTTTCTTGTGTAACAATTACCAGGTATAGAGACAATACAAAGTCTTGTTCTTAAAAAAAGCTAAACCATTTTGGCTGAAATTTAAATACATTTAAATGCATATTTTATATATATCATCCTGAGGCAGATACCTGACACTGAACATTTCAGCCAAAATGGTCAAAGTTTGGCAAAATCATATGCAACTGAAAACAGGGTCTTCTAATGGGAAGTGTCAGGTAACCTTAATAATAGGCAATGCTACCAGTCGCACCTAAATGTGTTTTTCTTTACACTGTTGTTGTATGGAATAAACACACAAAAAACAGGGAAAACACTATGAAAGTGATTCTTCACTAAGTGGAAGTATAAAGAGGGGAACATTAAGGAAAAGTAGGGAGGTTATATTCCCTCTGTATATGGCACTTCCAAAACCACTACTCAGAGAGGTGTGTCCAGGTCTGGTGTCCACAGTTCTAAAAGGATGTTGAAAAACTGGTGAGATTTCAGAGAAGTCAAAATTATGATTTGAAGACTGGCAAACATGTCTTACAGTGAGAGACTTAAGAAGGTTGATTTTTTTAACTAACTGAAAAGGAAGTTAAATGTTTAGTTGATCACTGTCTATAAAAAACCATATGGGATGAAGATATCTGAAAGTATTGGGCTCTTTAATGTAGCAAAGACCTAACAAGACCCAGTGGCTGGAAGATGAAGCTATACAAATTCAAACAGGAAATGAGATGCAATTTTTAAACAGAAAGATTAATGAGCCATTGGAACCAACCCAAGTGAGGTAGAAGATTCTCCATCACTTGACATCTTTAATTTAGGATTCGATGCTTGTCTAAAAGGTAAACTATAAGTAATTGGACCTGTATGTGCGCACACTCATGTTTTTAGTATTTGGTCTTCTAATTTCCAAATTCTTAATGCTGGGAAAGAAAGAAAGAAAGAAAGAAAGAAAGAAAGAAAGAAAGAAAGAAAGAAAGAAAGAAAGAAAGAAAGAAAGAAAGAAAGAAAGAAAGAAAGAACAAATGCCAGCACTAATACAGGGAAAAAATAATTCTTTTAACTTGTGGAACACCTTCTGCTGACCGAGGGTACTAATGCTAATACACACACCTAAATATTATATTTAAAATTAGCCTTATCTAGCCAAGTACTGCACAAAATGCTGAAACCAGTGTTTAGGTCTGCAGGAAACTAAATGTCAGTTAATTGCCTGTCAGACCTGACTGCCAATTTTGAACAAAATTTCACACAGGACCAGGATCCTTTTATCTTCAATCTTTTAGTTAGGGTAATAAATCTGGGACATTGGGATAGGACATTGGATAGGTAAAAGCCGTCTGAGAAGTAATGCTGACAGTAGCATCTGGATCAACTACATCTTGGACACTTCTGGGGTGAGAATCACAACATCAGTGACACAAAACCAGCAACGAAATAAAAGAATACAGAAAAAAAAAGTTGGAAAGATCCACATTGAGATGGACATATGTTAAAAAACACATAAACAACATGCATTATAACAAAGCAAAATTAAAAAAACATATGGACCCCCCAATCCATTTCCATGGAGCTCCAATGACTCCAGTGAAGCTTCTTTGACAGCAGGGATTTAACCAGGTAGAGCAACTTACAGGGTTGGGGTCTTAGTAGTCATGTACAGTTACCATCTCCAATTTTTATAAGACAATTACAAATATAAAACTGTTTCTGTTCAGAATATTTCCATGAGGAATTAGTGAAGCTGTAGTGTGTTCTCGAAGGAGAAGGGACATCATGCTAATCACTGGATTTATTTGAAAAATAAACATAAAATTTGCCCTACCAGATGTGACCATGGGTACACTAAGTCTGTTATTCTAATGCTTCAGAAAAAGGTGAATCCCTCTTCCCTTCACTGGCCCGCCTCCACACCTGTCAATGCACTTTGCCAACTGTGCAATACCATGCATGGGGGAGAATTTCTATCCTGAGTCCTCACCCCTGTAGGTGAACAGCTTACATTATGGCACATGGGATTTGATTACTCTTAATTTAGCTCAGCAAGCTCTGTGGAAGGCACCATCTGCTTATGATATAAAACCTTTCATTCATAACTCTCCATCTCTATATCTACAGCATAGGAGAAATTCCAGAAAAAGGAAATGCATAAGTTTAGTTTTAGTGGCGTCCTAAACAAACCAGGGATTTATTTACAGTTCTGCCTTACCCTCCATATCTAGTTGAATCAGAAACATTTTCTGCCATTTCCAATAGAAAAGTTCCTTGACAGTTTATGTATCTAGTTTGAGACTGAAAACTCATTTTTTTTGTGGTTTAATGTTTACCCACTTGGCAGGTCTGATTCTGGTTTAGGTGTTTGAATATTCTGGATCCATAGACTTAATTTTTATTGCCTCTCACAAAGATTGTTTCTGTTTTGCTTTCAAGAAACGGCTGTCACAGACTAAAAAAAGAAGAAACTGGTTGTCACCTATGCATGATCCTTCATGTGTACAACTGCAAAAGAAACAAAGAGTAATTATTAAAGGAATGATGTCAGATTGGAGGGAGATCTCAAGTGGGGTTCAACAGGGACCTGTTGTGGGTTTAGAGAGCATAATGATGTAGTTTGCAGGTGACAGAAAGCTGGGGGGGAATACTTTGGAATTTAGAGCTAAAATTCAAAGGGATCTTGATAAATTGGAGAACTGGGCTATCGACAACAAAATGAAATTTAACAAAGACAAATGAAAGGTGCTGCACTTAGGAAAGAAAAACCAAATGAACAAATACAGAATGAGGGAAATCTGGCTTGGCAACAGCACTGCTGAGAAGAATTTGGGAGTTGTGGTGGATCACAGCCTCAACATGAGTCAGCAATGTGATGCTATTACAAACAAAAGAAAATGCAATTTTAGGTTGCATTAACAGAGATAGAGCATGCAAGCCACAGGAGCTGATCATACTACTCTACTCAGCACTGGTTTGGCCTCAGCTGGAGTACTGTGTCCAATTGTGGTCACCAATGTATAGAAATTTAAAAGAATCCAGAGACAAGCAACAAAGGTGATCAAAGGGATGGAATGCGAGCCATATGGGCAAAGACTGAAAGAACTGGGTATGTTTAGTTTGGAAAAGAGGAGATTAAGGGCGGGATGTGATAGTGGTCTTCAGATACTTTAAAGGCTGCCATTAAAAAGATGGAGAAAAGCTATGCTTTTCATAGGTGCTGGAACTAGGGCTACTGGGGGTGCAGGAGCACCCCCTGGTTTGAAGAGGTTTCCATTATATACAGAGTTTACAGTTTTGTTCACTGGCTCTCAGCACCCCACTATACAAATTATTTCAGAACAGATATTTCTCTTTTGCCACAGAGGGCAGGACAAGAGGTAATGGGTTCAAACTATAGTATAGCAGATTTAGATTTAGAAAAACTTCCTAATGGTAAGAATAGTAAGACAATAGAACAGACAGCCTTGGGAGATTGTGGAAGTTTCTTCACTGGAGGTTTGCAAAAGGAGGCTGTATAGCCATCTGTCTTGGATGGTGTAGACACAAGAAATCCTGCATCTTGGCAGGGGTTTAAGACTAAATGATCCTTGCAGTCCCTTCTAACCTTATGATTCCATATTACTGTCTGATAATCTGACATCCATCCTTTTTATTAATTAATTTATTAGTAATCAAAGATTACTGAAATGGTGTATACCACTTAGCTCTGGGTCCACTACAAAATGTGGGTTATGCACAGTTTAGTCACATATGATTCAGAGCACGTATGCAAGCCTCGGACTCAATGTGTTTACAGTGGCCATACAGCTTAAACTCTCAGGAGCAATAGTGTTGGGTGAACTTTAAAAAACTTCAGACATTTTCTGAACTTCTTGTGTCTCCAAAATGGGATGGAAATCTCACAAGAACAAGATTTCCAATAGGTCTACTTTCTGATCAAGCCAGAAATACCATGCTTATTACATTATATTTCTGCTCTTCCACATCTAGCTGAAACCAGAAACTAAAGCAGCAATCCTTCATGAACAGCATAAATAATTAAAAGGTTAACTAAGCTTCCAATCCCAAAAGATAGGCATGATAAATTTAGGCTGCCTATAGTATTCCGTTCAGCATGGTATACTAAAGAGTGGTAACAGTGAGCGAAGGTTAAAAAAGAGTTAATCTCAGGAGGCTATATGAAGCATAGTTTAAAAAAAAAAAAAAAAAAAAAAAAAAGAACAGTCAAATAGTTCCCTAAAGCAGCATTAAGGCTTGCTGGTTTTAAGAAGGGATCAATTCTGTGGGATGTAGTCAGGGCCTCAGGAGACTGTCAAGGCCATTTTTAAAGTTTATGTCTTTCCTAAACCTAGTAAGTGCTAGAGGACTTGCCTATATGAAATTGCTAACTAGCAGAAAATCAGGCAGGCAGCAGCATGTTTACTTTCTCCCTTTCTTTAGGATAACTATCAGAAAGAGATACATTTCCCACGTGAGTTTGTACTCTGCACAGTGATGGTACTGCTGCCAAAGCAGTTCTCTACATGGGAAGGTCTTAAATCCTCTCAGCTGTCATTTTGATGGTGACTCCGTGACTAAGCAGTACTGTTTAAGAGAATAACATGGATACAGCTATTATGTTCAAGTGCAGCAGCATAAACCACTCCCTGATTAGACAGAGAGATGCTGACTTCCTCAAAAGGACAGCGAGATGGAGAGAGAACACAAGAACATACATTCTTTAGAGAAACATAGAAAGCAATGGGGCCAAAGAAAAGGAACCTAGCTGGCAGAGTAAACAAGGACATCACAAAAACCTTGAATGAATGACATGACAGCTGCTCAGACAGTTAATAGACAATTTCAGCTATGTATGCTCTTTTTGAATTACAGGCCTGTTTGCATTGTTCCAGTGGCAAGGGAAAGAAATCTCACCTTGACAAGTATTAAAGAAAAAGGAAAGGGACAGGGAAGGGAAAGGCAGACTGTTTATCCGGATTCGTTACCCAAGACCAAAAAACAAGGTTTTGTAAACATCAGAATCTAAAGTGTAGATTCCAGAGGCATAGAGGAAGCTACAGTGATACAGACAGTAAAATTATATGGTATTTAGGATTTAGTTCAGTGAAACAGGAGATTAGCAGACTATGCTCAGTATAAATGTTGTGCTGCCTTATATCTAACCATATGCATTTTTGAACAAAATTATTTAAAATAGAACTACATTCCAACAACCTCCAACAAAATTATTTGAAATAGTCTCTGAGAGTGAGAGAAAAGCTTGTGTAAAGTCATGTTATTTTATCTGTCTTCAATGAAAGAGCATACTATTTTTTAATAACACTAAAAAATGTTTGCCATTAGTATGGTTGTTGTGTTGACAGTGTGTTGCATTTACATTGTACAGTAATAAACATTTAAAAATTGTTATTCTAAAATACCTGTCCCAATATCTTGCCATATTATTTGCCATAATTACCATTAACTACCTGCCAGCAAAGCATTATTGTGCTCCACAGCATATCTTGTAGCACTTTGTCCAGGTTAGATTTAAGAATGTATTGTTCACCACTTTCCTGGGAAGACTTTGCCAGACTAACAGAACACACAACTGGGACATATTTCCTAATATTTACCCTTCAGCGTCCAAAAAAAAGCAGAAATATAATTTTGCAAAATTTTGTCTACTGCACGAAAAAATTTAGATGTTCACTTAAAATTTTCCGTTAACAAATTATTAAAAACAAAATAAAAACTATCAGCTAACATAACTTCACAATTTGATTTTTAAATGTTTTATAAAAAGTAAATTTAGGTGAATTTAGTTCTCATTGAAGGTTCTATTTACAGGCCTGGAGACTGTTATTTATCCACAGACAACATTCAGATGATTAGCTTATTGATAAACAGTATAAACTAGCTGATGATGTCCCAAACTGTCCGCTGTTTTATGAAGCTATGCATCAGTCCCTACATAGAACTACACATCCAAAGGGAACAAGCCAAGAAAAGTAGGTTAATCCAATAGAAACAATTAAAACATTAACATGTCTCTAGTAATTACACCTGAGTGCAGAAAGAAACATCTTTCCTTCTCCCCTTTATCCAGCCCTGGAAACAGCAACTTTATAAAAGGGAGTTAACCATTTTATATTCCTATACAACATTTGATTTTATTAAAAGATGTTCAGAAAGGAAGCCAATATTTTCCAGGTTAAAAAAATATATTTTAAAAAAGAATCTGATTTCACTTCAAAATGGACAATATTAATCAAACTGAATTCACAGCTTTTGGACAGTGGATCACAAGGTACCACTAACACACCTACTTGACATAGCAGGAGTACATAGCCCAGCGCTATAGTGGCTCCAATTGTTCTTTTCTAGCAGAACTCAGAATGGTAACAGGTAACCACTCCTCCTCCCCAAAGGTCCTCACCTGTGAGGTCCCGCAGGGATCCATGCTATTCTATCTTCTTTTCAATATCCACCATGGGAGAGAGAGTTTGATGCCATAGGCTTAGCTGCCAACAGCATGCCGATGACACTCAACTATAGATCTCATTCTCAGCTGCTGCCACTGCTAAAAAGTCTGAGTACCTCCAGAAAATTACCTCCTGGGTAAAGAATAGCTGGATCAAACTGAACCCTGGTAATGTTTACATGATACTGGTCAGAAAGGGGAAACAGTTCAAACAGCTGGTCAAGACATTGCCCCACCCTCCATCGAATGCATACATTTCCTATTTGTCAAAATGTCTCATCACTAAGCTCAGAGGACCAGGTAGCATCCGTTTCACAAAATCCTTCTTTCAGTTTGTCACAACCTTGGGTTTCCTACGGACCAGTCTGGAATATCACGTCTGCCACCACCGAGATTCTCACTTGGAAATTTTACCTCGGGCACCCCCCCACAAAGTCTGTGCAGGCTGAGTCCCTTGCCCAATCTGTCCCTCACACCAGTAAATTCAGCAACCCAAACTTTCCTACCTTTTTTTTTCTTTTTTTTTTTACAACCTGGGGGGAAAGAAGCACTTCAGACAGTCTTCCTTCTGCCAGTTTGGTTTCTGGAGCAATTTCCGTAGTTGGCCCAGTAACAGTCAATTGCCTCCCTCAGCTTTCCAGAGGGTATTGCTGTCTCTCCCCTCCATTTCCTGCTCCCCTCTTTTATGAGCCAATTAAGTTCTAACTCTTTTTCCAGGTGCAGTAGGCAGGGCTAATCAGCCAGCCAGACAGCTGCAGACCTGTGACTCCAGATGAATAGCATCCCTTATGCCTTCACAGATAAATATAGTGCATGTAAAATATCAATTAAAACATAATAAATAATTCTCTTCTTTGGCACTATGCTAAAAACACAAAAATTGTCACTGATTTAATTACTACAAAAGATTGAGGGAATACTCAAAATATTATCTTTTGGGATGATAACGCTTCTTTTATATACAAAAGCGGTAAAATCCAGTGTGCTCTTACAAGAAGGAAAATTCTACAATCCAGAAGATAATGAAGAAGATCTTTCAATGTTCCAGATTTATGTGGGCAAAAACAAAGCTGTGACGGGTCTTTTTCCAGATCCACCTTTGAGGACAGCGGTTTCCATAGTTTGGAATCTTACCCAAGTGTCAAGGTGCCTCCCCCACTCTGAACTCGAGGGTACAGATGTGGGGACCTGCATGAAAACCTCCTAAGCTTACTTTCACCAGCTTAGGTTAAAACTTCCCCAAGGTACAAATTAATTTTATCCTTTGACCCTGGATTTCCACTGCCACCACCAAACTTTAACTGGGTTTACTGGGAAACGTAGCTTGGACACGTCTTTCCCCCCAAAATCCTCCCAACCCTTGCACCCCACTTCCTGGGGAAGGTTTGGTAAAAATCCTCACCAATTTGCATAGGTGACCACAGACCCAAACCCTTCGATCTGAGAACAATGAAAAAGCATTCAGTTTTCTTACAAGAAGACTTTTAATAGAAGTAAAGGAATCACCTCTGTAAAATCAGGATGGTAGATACCTTACAGGGTAATTAGATTCAAAACACAGAGAATCCCTCTAGGCAAAACCTTAAGTTACAAAAAAGGAACACAGACAGGAATAGTCATTCTATTCAGCACAGTTCTTTTCTCAGCCATTTAAAGAAATCATAATCTAACACATACCTAGCTAGATTACTTACTAAAAGCTCTAAGACTCCATTACTGTTCTATCCCCGGCAAAAGCAGCATACAGACAGATACAGACCCTTTGTTTCTCTCCCTCCTCCCAGCTTTTGAAAGTATCTTGTCTCCTCATTGGTCATTTTGGTCAGGTGCCAGCGAGGTTACCTTTAGCTTCTTAACCCTTTACAGGTGAGAGGATTTTTCCTCTGGCCAGGAGGGATTTTAAAGGGGCTTACCCTTCCCTTTATATTTATGACACCAAGTATATGCCTTATATTCAAAACCAAGAGCTGTCTTCAAAGTGAAAAACCACAAGGCAAAGTTAGAATCATGAGTCATAGCCAGATCTTGTTGGGCAATATCTGTCACTCCCTGTCTGAGCAGCTGATTATGTTGATTAAAATACATCAACACTAGGTGAGTAATAGAAGAAAACCACATAGCTATTATAAACTAGAAGGACTTATAACATGAAAATAGTGAATACATGTGTTGTTCCTCCATATCCTGAAGGCCAAGAAGGGACAATCTATAATCTGGAAGCATGCAGATCTTAGATCAAATTTTGAGAAAAACAGTAAAAGCTATACTACTTATAGAAACAAAACATCTTACAGAATTTGGGAGAATTAAATAAAAAAATAAAAAATAAAATAAAATAAATAAATTACTTTAAAGAGTTTAATGTGGGATGAAATGAACACTACCAGATTTACATTTTATAGAAACCCTCTACTCTATACACTCACCATACCAGATTCAAAACTCTTACTGAAGTTTTATGCCAGTATAACTGCTAAAATCACTGGCATAAAACTAAAATAGTCCTGTAGTGAACCAGTATGCACGCTACATAACTGTGTACATTTGCTATGCAACTCTCTGAATTTATTCAAGCTTTGAACAAACAATTTTATTTATGACAGGTATGTTTTAATATCCGTTCCTGCCAAACATACAGTTTAAATACATATCACACTCATAATATTGTGCCCCATTAGTTCTCTTAGCAGTCTCTCCAGTGGAGTACTAGTGCTGTGGATGGATCCCTTTCATCCTCCTACTCTATTTGATGGCTCTGGATGATCCAGTTGATCTAAGCCCTTTGGCCCCTTTATCCTCCATCCCCTGTATAGATTTTTTTTGAAAGAACAGAGGTATGGTAGATGAACCCCATATCAGTCCCTATTAAGTCTTTTATTGGGATAGAGGGACTCTGGGTGACATCGCATTGGATCTCAATTCAGCTGTATTGAGGAGACCTCTAGATCTGGCACTTTTTTAGGCCTTGCATCAATAAACTTTCACCCTATCTCCTTTTCATCTTCTTTAGTGGGATTCAGGTGGTCATTGCTGAAGAAGTGAATCTGCTCTTATGCACTGTGAAGGTCTGGTCTGACAACTCTAGTTCCACATCCTCATGTCCTTTCTCTCTTGGGTGCCACTACCCTGATCTCTTTGGCAAAACAGCAGCCTTTACAATGCTGCCATAATGAGAGGGAGCTTGCATTTACAACATTTTCAAATTCAAATGAGCATGCTGTGTGTTTAGTTTCTTCAGCAGGATTTCTTCAGCAGACTTTTTAGCAGCTGAAAAGTGGGAGTAGTACCTAGGGTTGCCAACCCTCCAGGATTGTCCTGGAGTCTCCAAGAACTAAAGATTAATCTTTAATTAAAGATAATGTCATGTGATGAAACCTCCAGGAATTCATCCAACCAAAGTGGGCCACCCTAGTACCACCTGGAAAAGGGAAGTTGCCAGGTAGTCCTCTGATTCCAGACCTCTCACCAGAGGTGACTACTTATGGCTCTTCAGGAGCTATAGTTATTTCCACCAGCTGAAAACTTCTGCTCCACAAAATTGACTCTCCTCAGGGCACCAATGCACCCCAAGGCCACAGAGAATTTGTACCTCTTTATGCCAACTGCATTGAATTTGTCCCATTGCACAAAACATATCTTGCTACCCTTATGATTTTTGTTCATGTACTGGCAGTGGCAGTATCTCTGGGCCAAATTCAGAGGTGAGACTAGAGGTACTGATACTGATTTTCTCCTAAAAAGAAAAGGAGGACTTGTGGCACCTTAGAGACTAACAAATTTATTTGAGCATAAGCTTTCATGAGCTACAATTCACTTCATCTGACGCATCCAGACTGTAGTTCAGGTAAATGGCTGAGACTTTAAAAAATTACCTCAGCATAATGAAATTATAAACTTTATTTGGTTGAACAAACTAATCAAAAGACAAATGTGAAGCACAATACTAATTTCAACACACTAAGTAATCTGTTTACTAAACCAGGTTTCTAATGACAGCCATGGATTATGGACCTGGTATAGGTTTCATTTATAAAAGACCACTATGCTGAAAGCAGTAAAAGTATGTTGTAAATTTGGAAATCTTAATTTTGCTTGAAATATTCCAGAAAAATAAATTAAAACAAAACCATCAATGATATCCTTATTTAGCAAAAAAAATCAATTTTCAGTAAATGACACTTCCCAGAGATATCGTGATTAAGAAAAAATTGGGTATCATAAGTAATAAAGCTATGGGGAAAAGAACAATTTCTTGTAAATAGATGGGCCTGATTGGACCATAAATTATAATATGTGAATAGCTAAGTGCAGAGGTAGCAGATCCCAACAGTTTTACCTTGGTTGAAGCAAAGACTGAAAAGAAGAAACATCTATACTGGGTTTATTGGGTCAGATCTTCAGTGGAGGTAAATTTGAATAGCACAGCATTTATTTACACTAATTGAAAGCTATAGCCCATTATTTCTACAGATTTCTCCTACAGGTTGCAGACAATGCAATCTGTAACCAAACTTTAAATGGTAAAACAATACCTCTTATTACAACAGAACAAACAATCTAATAGTTGCATCATCTTGCTAGAATGAAAAGTTTACAAGTGTAATTTAACATGCATCTCTAGAAATACTGACTTTCAATAGCCCCAACATTTACCTATTTAAAACACTCTCCAACACACATCCAGGTGGAGGCATTGCATAGGCTTTTGAGAACCAATGAATAAAATGAAAACACAGGAGCACAGATGAAACTGTGAGATTCCCCACCCAATGTTCCTATTTAATTTTCTCCCCAGGACGGAAGGATTGGTGAATGAGGAGGTGGGAAGGATACTGTAATTACTCTATGTCCTTTGAGAATTCACTGGAAATGGAAGCTGCAATCCTGTGGTTATTGATGCACCTGTGTAGAGGGCTGATCCCTCTGTTCTGCTGCTCTGGCTTCCTTGCCCCAAATAGCAGAGCTGCTGTAGGAAACATGCTCCTATTGACCACCCATGCTCCAGCTGTGCTAAACCCTACATTCAGTAGATTGTAGGCTTAGCACTTAAATTACTTCTGCTTCCACAAACAGTAAAATGCAGATATGCAGCATCACTGTTGAGAAACATGCTCTAGAATCCAGTCCTCCTCCTGCCCCCATGCACACACAAACACTTTTTCAGCCTCAGCACTGTACTCATTTGCATGCAGAGTGCTATCCTGTCAGATCTATCTAGTGAGGTGTTTCAAAGAACTGCTCTGCGTATGGAAGCAGAGAGAACAATCAAACTCTTAGTCATTTTTAGATGAACAAAATTAAGATGTTTTTATTTTTTTAATGTAGAGTTCACATGCCCAGCGGAAATGTCCCAGATATAACTGTTGGTAGGTTCCTGTAATGTGTACTCGCAGGAACTATATAACCTATGGAAACTAGGAAAAAGTCCAGGAAATAGTGAGAGCAATAAGGCCACATGAAAACCAATTACGACTGTGTTCCTTGATAACTTGTTGAAGACCTATCAACATTGGCAAAGTTCCAATCTCTTACACTTTTTTTATAGAATTATGTCCATCCACTATAGCTTTTCAAGATGTTATATTGCCAAAATTCAGCTTTAGCATCATCAAAAGTGACTGAGGGGAAATGTGAAAGGAAGTACTGTGTGAAAAGTACACTGATAACCCTTCTTGAACTCCCCATTGGGCAATCTGAGTATTTCACGCATAGGTGCAAAGCCTAAGAAAGTTCCCAATGAATACAATTTGAACCACCATCTGTCTTTCTTGAAAACAGTCAATTAGTGATTTAATTGACTTGGCACCCAGTACAGTGCTGTACATATGCTACATTAGATCAAGCGATTCAGCTTGTACAAAGTTGTGGAAAAGGTGCCTTGCAGCTTTTTGATTCCTCTTATTTGTTGGTGTTTTCATTTTAGAAACATTTTGTACTTTGACAAAACTATGCCCAGGGGTTGAAGTCTTCCATGTGCAGCTTTCAGTATTTTCAGCACATTGCTTGAATAGACAACAATGCACCATACTGGTATACCAAATGTTATTTATTATATATTACATTGTTTCCATGAAGCCTGGGGGAGGACTCTTAGATTTCCAGTGTCCTTTAGGAGGATGTTAAGAGATTGCTACAGAGATGGAAATGTTATCGTACATTGTAACTATCTACTGCCCCACATTATCTTTATTTCCTGTTTATGAGCAATTATGTTAATATAAGTTTCAGGACTTGCCTTCATTTCATTCCTCCATTTCTTCCAACATCCTTCAAGACATAGGCTTGGTTACTCAAAAAGGAACCTGGAAGCTTCTTTGTGTACAACCGCTGAGCAGGAGGGAATGGACGTGAAGGATTTAAGAAGAACTGGGGGAACTAGGTCTGTGTGCCCCTCACAGTTCAGTAAAGATGGTGTCTTTATAATGGCCCCTATTCCTACTTTAAATGTGTGTTCTATCCAGTTTCTCCCTGTTTTAAACATTTTTAGGCAAAGCATATATCACACTGAGATAAAGAATGGAATAGCATATGCAATCACAAACATTAAGCACCAAATACATAGGTCAAATGTATAATCAGTTAGCTAATATAGGATTCTTACCCCCAAAATGTGACATATATTTAAACAGCAGCAGCAGCAAAATGGATCAAAAGATTCAACAACATTAAATGAATCCTTAAGATATGTCTTAAGGCCCAAGAAAATTCTCCTGAATTGTTAGCACTGTGTGTACTGCCATCATAATAACACTGAATAATTATAATAGAAGAATGAAAAGAAGCCAATGCAGGACAGTCAGTAGGCCTAATATTCCACTCATTAACACTAGTTTTTATACCAGTGTAACTCCACTGATTTCAATCAAGTTACTCATGACTGACATTGCTGGGTCCTGATGAGTCTATCTGCAGTTCAATAATGATATGTAGCCTGGGAAACAGAGGAATTAGTATCCAAAGTATGTATTGAATAAGGCAATAATTGTAAAATATCAATCCTGATTCTCATGGTAATTCTAGGGAGCAGGATTGGTTGGTTTGAAGGGTGATTCAAGCAGATTTTTTTCACAGATAAGCTAGACTTTTGCCAGGCATAATATAGTTGTTTTCATTTCTTGTCATAACAGTAGCACTAAAAGATGTCTCTGTTGTCCTCTTGTTTTTGTGACGACTCTTGTGAACTTAACACAATCAAGCTTAAAACAATTAAAGTATTAATTTGAAGTGACTTTATAAACAGCATGTCTTAAAATCAGAAGAAGCATTATATAACAGTCTATGCAGTATAAAGCAGAAAATAAAATAGCTGTCGCAAACACACTATTGATTATCTTAACTAGGCTTCCAAATCTAAGGGTCAAATCCTGCAATTTAAATTAGTTAAAACTCCAATTGATTGTAATGGCACTTTTGTCTCTGTAAGAAAAAAATTGAATTAAAGATAATAGATGAACAAACTAAATTGAAGCAAAAGCAGTACCTTTATATTACCACAGCCACCCACTCAAAGACTTGTTGCCCTCATATTTGGACACGGATTTTAATGAAAGATAGGGCATACATTTAATTTGCAAAAATGTTGCAGGATTCAACTTTAGTTCATAAACTGCACTCTATGTCATACTTTAGTAGTTGAAAAATAAATATCTTTAAAATATGTTTACACTAAATTTCTATCATTCCTCTTGGTGTTGTATGGCCCGAATGAGTATGAACTGCTTTGCAAAATTATTATGATTCTGTGTGTGACCCTAAACAAATTATTTTAACATAGATTTAAGTCACAGAGAGATACATTATTGGGAATCATTTGCTATGTTCCATTATGTAATATAATGGTTACAAAGTTTCTCACATGTTGAAAAATTACCAGTTTAAAAGAGATTCTCTATACTTACAATGCAAAATACTCCTGGAATTTGTACTTTCTCGCAAAATAGTATAAACATCTAAAGTGTGTGTGTGTGTGTCATAAATATAAAGGGAAGGGTAAACACCTTTGAAATCCTTCCTGGCCAGGGGAAAGCTCCTCTCCCCTGTAAAGGGTTAAGAAGCTAAAGGTAACCTCGCTGGCACCTGACCAAAATGACCAATGAGGAGACAAGATACTTTCAAAAGCTAGGAGGAGGGAGAGAAACAAAGGGTCTGTGTGTCTGTCTATATGCTGGTCTTTACCGGGGATAGACCAGGAATGGAGACTTAGAACTTTTAGTAAGTAATCTAGCTAGGTATGTGTTAGATTATGATTTCTTTAAATGGCTGAGAAAAGAATTGTGCTGAATAGAATAACTATTTCTGTCTGTGTATCTTTTTTGTAACTTAAGGTTTTGCCTAGAGGGGTTCTCTATGTTTTTGAAGCTAATTACCCTGTAAGATATCTACCATCTTGAATTTACAGGAGGGATTTCTTCATTTCTATTTACTTCTATTTTTATTAAAAGTCTTCTTGTAAGAAACTGAATGCTTTTTCATTGTTCTCAGATCCAAGGGTTTGGGTCTGTGGTCACCTATGCAAATTGGTGAGGCTTTTTATCCAACATTTCCCAGGAAAGGAGGGGTGCAAGTGTTGGGAGGATTGTTCATTGTTCTTAAGATCCAAGGGTCTGGGTCTGTAGGCACCTAGGCAAATTGGTGAGGCTTTTTACCAAACCTTGTCCAGGAAGTGGGGTGCAAGGTTTTGGGAAGTATTTTGGGGGGAAGGACGCGTCCAAACAGCTCTTCCCCAGTAACCAGTATTAGTTTGGTGGTGGTAGCGGCCAGTCCAAGGACAACGGGTGGAATATTTTGTACCTTGGGGAAGTTTTGACCTAAGCTGGTAAAGATAAGCTTAGGAGGTTTTTCATGCAGGTCCCCACATCTGTACCCTAGAGTTCAGAGTGGGGGAGGAACCTTGACAGTGTGTGTGAGAGAGACAGAGACAGACTCACTCACTCTCTGAAAAAAAATGTCCTTACAAAAGTCTGACTTGTGAAACGTATACTTTATTAGATTTATAACTTTTGTTTATAACTTTGTGATTTATTTTCCATCTAGTATTGTGGAATGTGCTATTTCATCAATCTGTTAATGATTTCCCTACTACTCGTTGCAATTTTCTTCATCAGTCTATCATACTGACTGAAAGGAACACTTTCTCTCCTTCTGCTCCCAAAACAGCATTAAGCTGTTATAATAGCTCATAAGATACTGTCTCAAGCACAGTCACCAGAAATTCACATCACCTATTTTTCTCAACAGATGGCAGCAGTTCATAATCCAAAATAAAATGCAAAAAGTAGGACTGACATTTTCAGCATAGCATCTGAACATCCTTCTAATAACTGAGAATCTCTGTAAAGCTATCAATGCTATTAAATGAAACAAAGCAGCTAAAAAACATAAAGCCTTTAAAATGTTTATATATGACCTTAATTTCCATGTTAAAAGAAGGCAGATTTTATTTAAAATTATTTAAAATTGATAATTTCGTAAATATTATGTATTTCATCTTCTATCAATTTGAAGGTATAGATATAAATTTTAAGGCAGCCTCTAAATTTCAGGAGTAAATTGGATATTTGAACACCCAATAAACCAATTTGTGTGTATAAACACCTGATTTGAACATGCAAAATTTAATACATTTTTTTAAATATTCACTCATGTTTTCTCCCTATTTGATTACTTGTTTATGATTATTCAGCCATAGTTTAGGGGGGAAACTGAAAAGTTTGAATTTGAAGCATTGATTGTGTTGTTTAGCAACTGAACACTTGTATTTAACAATGCCATCAATGGGAGAATAGCATTCATCACCCAGAAATTCAGGATTGAGAAGATCCTTTCTCTTCTACAACTGCTTGATATTACTATGACTATATTTGCTTAGAGATGGGAGAGGTAATATCTTTTAGTGGACCAACTTCTGCTGGTGAGAGAAAAAAGCTTTCAACCCAAGCAGAGCTCCCAGCATCACATTAAAATGGAAGGTGAAACAGATTGTTCAGCAGAAGTAGCTAGCACATATTGCAAGGGACCATTCAAGACAAAGTGGCCCATTCACACCTCTGCAGGCACAGGACAAAACAAACTGGTTAGTGGGAATTAAATTGTTGTAATAGGTCATAAATCCAGTGTCTCTGTTCAGTCCATGATTTTTAGTGTCTACCAGAGTAATGAATTTAAGCTCCCAGAAACATCTTTTGAAAGTACTGTGCAATTTTTATTTGAGAATGAGGACCAATACGTCAGATACAGAGTGATCACTTTGTGAAAAGTGTCCAGTCACCGGTGATATGGTGCTTTGAGTCTTTTATCATTTTCCTGTGTGAGTTCATTCAAGAGTATAGTGATTGTCCAGTTTCACCCAAATAATCATTATTGGGGCATTTAGTGCACAATATAATGTATACCACATGTTGAGATATGCATGTATAGGATCCATGGATTTTGAAAAGTGTGTTGTGGGCAGGAACGTCCTTAGGATTTATGGGGCCCTACATGGTATTATTAAACTGGTGCCCCTATGCCCGATGGCAGCCCAAGCTCGCAGCCCGGCGGGGGGAAGGACGAGGCAGCAAAGGATAATGAGATACCCAAATCGGCTCACGGTGGAGCAGAGACCCTGTACCCTCTCCCTCACGCAGAATGGACATGAAGAAGGTACCCAATTAAAAGCACTAAATTTGGGAATAAAAAAAAATGTCAGTCACAGATTTTCTGATATGCCCTGAAGTTTCTCAGACATTTATTTGCAAAAACTTTGTAGTAAGGGTGAGTCAGCTGTCTTGATGAATATAACCTTAAATATTATGGAATACATGATGCAGCTATTCTCTGTTTTACATTTTCTTAATCAGTATTTCTAAGCTGATTTTATATGTTAAATGTACTCTTAGCCTTCATAAAGTCATCATTCCAGATTACTACATATTTAACTCACTGAAACAAAGACATTATTTTAAATTAATCAGTCACAGAAGTTTAGTGTGTTCATAACAATGTTCATTGCTTTTAGAAAAAGGGAACACTAATTTACTTTGCGAGATCTCCATAACAATAAACATGTTTATGAAATTTCACCAACTTTAAAAAATATGTTTCCAAACATTTTAGGAATAACAAAGGATTTTATATCTTACTAAGGTACTGATTTTGCTGGAGGGTACTCTTAAAACTAGTTCATCAGATAGTTAGAAGTAAAGAAAGGAAAACTCTTTTTCCAGCTATCTGGAAGGAAAGGGATGTTGTCCCTTTAAGATTTCAGAGTAGTTGCCACTTTTCCTCAGCCCTTCCTGCTAACTGCTGGAAATGGCCCACCTTCATTATCACTACAAAAGGTCGTCCCGTGCCCCCCCACCCCCGCTCCTGCTGGTAATAGCTCATCTTAAGTGATCACTCTCCTTACAGTGTGTATGATAACACCCATTTTTTCATGTTCTGTGTGTATATAGACAGGTTTCAGAGTAACAGCCTGTCAAGGTTCCTCCCCCACTCTGAACTCTAGGGTACAGATGTGGGGACCTGCATGAAAAACCTCCTAAGCTTATCTTTACCAGCTTAGGTCAAAACTTCCCCAAGGTACAAAATATTCCACCCGTTGTCCTTGGACTGGCCACTACCACCACCAAACTAATACTGGTTACTGGGGAAGAGCTGTTTGGACGCGTCCTTCCCCCCAAAATACTTCCCAAAACCTTGCACCCCACTTCCTGGACAAGGTTTGGTAAAAAGCCTCACCAATTTGCCTAGGTGCCTACAGACCCAGACCCTTGGATCTTAAGAACAATGAACAATCCTCCCAACACTTGCACCCCCCCTTTCCTGGGAAATGTTGGATAAAAAGCCTCACCAATTTGCATAGGTGACCACAGACCCAAACCCTTGGATCTGAGAACAATGAAAAAGCATTCAGTTTCTTACAAGAAGACTTTTAATAAAAATAGAAGTAAATAGAAATGAAGAAATCCCCCCTGTAAAATCAGGATGGTAGATATCTTACAGGGTAATTAGCTTCAAAAACATAGAGAAACCCTCTAGGCAAAACCTTAAGTTACAAAAAAGATACACAGACAGAAATAGTTATTCTATTCAGCACAATTCTTTTCTCAGCCATTTAAAGAAATCATAATCTAACACATGCCTAGCTAGATTACTTACTAAAAGTTCTAAGACTCCATTCCTGGTCTATCCCCAGCAGAAAACAGCACATAGACAGACTATAGACAGACACACAGACCCTTTGTTTCTCTCCCTCCTCCCAGCTTTTGAAAGTATCTTGTCTCCTCATTGGTCATTTTGGTCAGGTGCCAGCGAGGTTACCTTTAGCTTCTTAACCCTTTACAGGTGAGAGGAGCTTTCCCCTGGCCAGGAGGGATTTCAAAGGGGTTTACCCTTCCCTTTATATTTATGACACAGCCATGTTAGTCTGTATTCGCAAAAAGAAAAGGAGTACTTGTGGCACCTTAGAGACTAACCAATTTATTTGAGCATGAGCTTTCGTGAGCTACAGCTCAATTCATCGATGAAGTGAGCTGTAGCTCACGAAAGCTCATGCTCAAATAAATTGGTTAGTCTCTAAGGTGCCACAAGTACTCCTTTTCTTTTTGTGTGTATAGAGATCTCCTCACTGTATTTTCCACTGAATGCATCCGATGAAGTGAGCTGTGGCTCACAAAAGCTTATGCTCAAATAAATTGGTTAATCTCTAAGGTGCCACTAGTACTCCTTTTCTTTTTGTCTCTTTAAGGACTCTCTTCAATGGGGGGGGGGGGGGGAGGTGAAGGGAGAAAGGGATGGACAGGAAGGCTTTGGAAGCAAGTTGTTTTTTATTATAGTAATTAAAATGTGTATTTTAGATAAGGGTGGTCTTTTCAAGGATTTATTTAAAAAAAGTATATGTCTGAAGATCCAAGCATTTAAGGCTAAAGATGATTGTGTATCTAAAAATCTATACAAAGATTTTTCAGAGATGTGATTTTTATAATCTTCATCAACTCACTAATGAAATATTTTTAAAGCAAATTTTAAACTAAGGTCCTGTAGTTCTGAGTAAATATTACAGTAATGCACAACTGTTTTTGTCACTAAATTCAGAAACTGACAGTATATATATGAGAAAAGGAGTACTTGTGGCACCTTAGAGACTAACCAATTTATTTGAGCATGAGCTTTCGTGAGCTACAGCTCACTTCATCGGATGCATACCGTGGAAACTGCAGCAGACTTTATATATACACAGAGAATATGAAACAATATCTCCTCCCACCCCACTGTCCTGCTGGTAATAGCTTATCTAAAGTGATCATCAGGTGGGCCATTTCCAGCACAAATCCAGGTTTTCTCACCCTCCACCCCCCCCCACAAATTCACTCTCCTGCTGGTGATAGCCCATCCAAAGTGACAACTCTTTACACAATGTGCATGATAATCAAGGTGGGCCATTTCCAGCACAAATCCAGGTTTTCTCACATCCCCCCCACCCCCATACACACACAAACTCACTCTCCTGCTGGTAATAGCTCATCCAAACTGACCACTCTCCAAGTTTAAATCCAAGTTAAACCAGAACATCTGGGGGTGAGGGGGTAGGAAAAAACAAGAGGAAACAGGCTATTACCAGCAGGACAGTGGGGTGGGAGGAGGTATTGTTTCATATTCTCTGTGTATATATAAAGTCTGCTGCAGTTTCCACGGTATGCATCCGATGAAGTGAGCTGTAGCTCACGAAAGCTCATGCTCAAATAAATTGGTTAGTCTCTAAGGTGCCACAAGTACTCCTTTTCTTTTTGCGAATACAGACTAACACGGCTGTTACTCTGAAACCTCTCTATATACATGAGGTTTGGCAACTGCCTGTTAAATGGCTTCACTACCCCTTGAATGGCTCTTTAACAGTTTCAATGTTGTGCTAATAGGACTGTCAGGCTGGAGGCTTTTTCAATTTAAAATACTAGATCCCCTCCTGAGGAAAACTCACCAGGATACAGCAGCCAGCTGTGGGAGCCTGCAGGAAGGGTCAAAACAGGGATAGAAAAAACAGGTGGGTGGACACTAAGACCCAGTGGTGCCCCAAATTTTCAGGTGCCCTACGCAACTGCATATGTTGCGTATGCCTAAGGATGGCCCTGGTTGTGTGAAGTTTTGATTATTGCAGCAGTACAGATATGTCTGCACGTTTTGCATCTGTTCTGGTAGGGTCTGGTGCCACTTTGAGTTGGTTTGTCCTGGTCTTTGGGGAGCTCACTTTGCTTTGCTTCTTTATATGAGCTTGGAGAAGTATGGGGGCTGTTTGAAGACAAAAGTGGGGATTCAGGAAAGATTCCTTTCAGGAGGCAGTCCTAATTGAATATTGGTTGTAGTTGTCTAATGATACTCCAGTTGGTTCCAGTGTGGGGTGGTACTGAAGCAGGTTCTCTTGGGGTATTTGAGTGGCCTGTTCCATGATGTGATCTACTTTTCTGGTGCAGTGTCCTTGTTTGGTGAAGGCAGTTTTAAATGTGTTAAGGTGTGTATCCTGGACTTTCTCCTTGGAGCATATTCTGTGGTATCTGAGTGCCTGGCTGTAGATAACAAATTTCTTGGTATGTTTAGAGTGTTTATTGGATCTATGATGGTAGGTGTGGTGATCAATGGGTTTCTTGTATATGGTTGTCTGTAGGTTTCAATTGCTGAAGTAAATCATGGTGTCCAAGAAGTTGATGCTGGTGTGAGAGTGTTTCAGAGAGAGTTTAATGGAAGGGTGGTGGTTGTTGAAGTTGCGGTGGGAAATCCAAGAGGGAATTTAAGCCATCTATCCAGAGGATGAAAATATCATTGATGTGTCCCAGGTATATCATTGGTTTTGTGGTGCATTTGTCCAGCAATTCTTCCTCAAGGTGGTCCAGAGGTTGGCGTATTGGGGAGCCATTTTAGTACCCATGGCTGTTCCCATGGTTTGAACAAAGTGTTTGTTGTTGAATGTAAAATTTTTGTGGGTAAGGAAAACAATGGATTTGTTTGGTGGTGTGTCGGGGTGGATATCTGAGATTTGTCCATTGTCCTACAAATATTTGAGGCAGGCAGATATGCTGTCATTGTGAGCGGGTGAAAATGACATCCATGGTGGTGAGGATGGTGTTCTGAGGGAAGTTGTTAATACTAGGGAGTTTGTGGAGGAAGTCAGCTGTGTCCTGGAGAAAGCTGGCCCTTTGTGTGGTGCGTGGTTTGAGGATGGTTTCTATGAGTCCCAATATCAGTAAGAGTGCCATGGCCAGATATGATGTGTCTTGCTGGGTTCCATTCTTTGTGTATCTTGGAAAGCATATAGAAGGTCCCTGGGGTGGGTTCGTGGTGGGGTGAGTTTGTAGAGCATCTCTTGGGGAAGGATTTGGGGAAGGATTTGACGATAACCTTAAATTCTTGGAGAAATTATGGTGTTGGGTCCTTTTTGATTTTTTTTATGGTAAGTGTTGTCAGACAGTTGTTGGTTGGCCTTCTTAATATAGTTAACATAGTTGGTCCAGTAAAAGATATTACCTCACCCACCTTGTCTCTCCAATATCTTGGGACTGACATGGCTACATCTACACTGCATATACCTTGCTTATGTTCTTAGGATATACCAAGGCCACATACAGATAGTCATCCCTGAGTAATGAAGACAGGTTCTTCAGCACCAAAGTAGGAGGGTTTTATACTCACTGGGGACAGGCCAATACAGGAGGCCAGGCAATTTGCACTGTTAGTGGATTAGAGAATGCTATTCCCTTTGGAACATCTCACTAAACAACACTTTCTTAAATAAAATCAGATATGGCAATAGTTGCAGTGTAAGAGCCTGCACAGAACTGAATTTATCTAATTTATCTCCTGCTGGAGTGAATTTGTGGGGGTGGGGGTGGAGAGTGAGAAAACCAGGATTTGTGCTGGAAATGGCCCAACTTGATGATCACTTTAGATAAGCTATTACCAGCAGGACAGTGGGGTGGGAGGAGGTATTGTTTCATATTCTCTGTGTGTATATAAAGTCTGCTGCAGTTTCCACGGTATGCATCCGATGAAGTGGATGACTGGAAAAAGGCTAATGTAGTGCCAATCTTTAAAAAAGGGAAGAAGGAGGATCCTGGGAACTACAGGCCATTCAGCCTCACCTCAGTC
Organism: Lepidochelys kempii; assembly: GCF_965140285.1. NCBI lineage: Eukaryota > Metazoa > Chordata > Testudines > Cheloniidae > Lepidochelys > Lepidochelys kempii. The sequence continues at coordinate 29,745,035 of NC_136381.1, read as the reverse complement.
CCTGGAAAAATCATAGAGCAGGTCCTCAAAGAATCAATCCTGAAGCACTTGCATGAGAGGAAAGTGATCAGGAACAGCCAGCATGGATTCACCAAGGGAAGGTCATGCCTGACTAATCTAATCACCTTTTATGATGAGATTACTGGTTCTGTGGATGAAGGGAAAGCAGTGGATGTATTATGTCTTGACTTTAGCAAAGCTTTTGACACGGTCTCCCACAGTATTCTTGTCAGCAAGTTAAGGAAGTATGGGCTGGATGAATGCACTATAAGGTGGGTAGAAAGCTGGCTAGATTGTCGGGCTCAACGGGTAGTGATCAATGGCTCCATGTCTAGTTGGCAGCCGGTATCAAGTGGAGTGCCCCAAGGGTCGGTCCTGGGGCCGGTTTTGTTCAATATCTTCATAAATGATCTGGAGGATGGTGTGGATTGCACTCTCAGCAAATTTGCGGATGATACTAAACTGGGAGGAGTGGTAGATACGCTGGAGGGGAGGGATAGGATACAGAAGGACCTAGACAAATTGGAGGATTGGGCCAAAAGAAATCTGATGAGGTTCAATAAGGATAAGTGCAGGGTCCTGCACTTAGGACGGAAGAACCCAATGCACAGCTACAGACTAGGGACCGAATGGCTAGGCAGCAGTTCTGCAGAAAAGGACCTAGTGGTGACAGTGGATGAGAAGCTGGATATGAGTCAGCAGTGTGCCCTTGTTGCCAAGAAGGCCAATGGCATTTTGGGATGTATAAGTAGGGGCATAGCGAGCAGATCGAGGGATGTGATCGTTCCCCTCTATTCGACATTGGTGAGGCCTCATCTGGAGTACTGTGTCCAGTTTTGGGCCCCACATTTCAAGAAGGATGTGGATAAATTGGAGAGAGCCCAGCGAAGGGCAACAAAAATGATTAGGGGACTGGAACACATGAGTTATGAGGAGAGGCTGAGGGAGCTGGGATTGTTTAGCCTGCAGAAGAGAAGAATGAGGGGGGATTTGATAGCTGCTTTCAACTACCTGAAAGGGGGTTCCAAAGAGGATGGCTCTAGACTGTTCTCAATGGTAGCAGATGACAGAACGAGGAGTAATGGTCTCAAGTTGCAGTGGGGGAGGTTTAGATTGGATATTAGGAAAAACTTTTTCACTAAGAGGGTGGTGAAACACTGGAATGCGTTACCTAGGGAGGTGGTAGAATCTCCTTCCTTAGAGGTTTTTAAGGTCAGGCTTGACAAAACACTGGCTGGGATGATTTAACTGGGAATTGGTCCTGCTTCGAGCAGGGGGTTGGACTAGATGACCTTCTGGGATCCCTTCCAACCGTGATATTCTATGATTCTAAGTGAGCTGTAGCTCACGAAAGCTCATGCTCAAATAAATTGGTTAGTCTCTAAGGTGCCACAAGTACTCCTTTTCTTTCTGGTCAGGAATGTGCCTGATTACTGTGCCACACTGGAGTTCGGAACCTAATGAGCTAATTGATCCATTAACAGGCAAATGCTTTCAAAGGAGCAAAGGAAGGAAGTGCTTGAGGAAGAAGGGGGAAGAGTGAGAGAAGGTGAGGGAGAGAAGGTTAGAGCCTGACAAGGGGAGTTCTCTAAGTAGAGACACCTGGAGACAGGGCCAGAATGCTGGAAAACAGTGCAAATGTGTGGATGCACTGATACGTATTGATGGCGGGGATTGAGACACTGTAAATAAAGTATATGCCGGTGTTTACAAGCACAAAGGCCTCAAAGCAGTCTGCGTTCGTGGAAGAGGTGGGATGTGGCATGCTACACCATTGTACACCCCCATCTCAAACTACATACAGTGGAATCACAAATTGCATTATATCTCAGGTTCCTAGTGTGAGTAAAAATAGCAGTGAAGACACAGCAGCACAGACTCCAGTGCAGTCTAGCAATGTGAATATATACCCAAGGTTCTAGGTGGACTTGTAGAGCCTGTGCCGGAGTCTGTGATGCTACAGGCTCACTGCTATTTTTAGTCACATTAGCTAAATTAAAGCTAGCACTGGTATGCCTACACAAGTTGCAATCAGACGGCTGACTGCAGTGTAGACTTATCCTTATACCAGGCTCCAGGGCCTACTCCTTTATCAACAATACTGCTCATACAATCCGTCTCCTGAAATCTTTTTCTGTGTTTGTCCGGTCTTATTTAGACTGTAGCTCATTTGGAGTAGGGGTTGTATCTTAACCATGTTTGCATCATGTACATTTAGGATAATATGAAAAATGTATGCATAAATAAACTAATAAGTAACAATGCAAGAGCACCGTATATTATTTATAGGACACCACAGTGAATTTGTCATTTTCCCAGTTAAGGATTTGCTGAATTTAAAGAATCTCCTAAATATGAGAAGAGAGCATTTAAAATCATTGGGAGTGGGTGGCGGAGAGGTTTTTTTCGGGGGAAACAAAAATAAAAACCCAAAACTTAAAATGAAATAAAATATTGTATATTTTACTATTGTTTTAATCAATACACTCATTACTTTCTTCCCTTCTTATTTTAATTTTTGGGAACTAATGTATCAGAAGAGTGGATCTTATAATTCCATATCTATTAAGACTAGTTACAATTTAACATTTTGGAGACATCCTTTATAAGCACAGTTTTGCTAAATCGGTTCCCTTTCTGACATTCCACTTAAATCTATTTCTGATTTAAATGGTGTAAAGTATACTACAATAACAAAAATCCCTCCAGAATATTTGTGAATAGCAAAGGTGTTTCTTATCCATGGTTTGTATGGACCAAAAATTATGTTATGAAGGTAATGGGAGCTGCCTCTCATATTTAACTATCATTATTTGTTGTGTTTGTCTGACTGTGATTGTATAGCTTTCCATATGATAACAAGGCATTAATTATAGCAGAAGATAACACAATACCTAGGAAAGCAAACAATAGCTTAAGATAGCTCAGTTTAACATTACCTAAAATGCATAATGCAGGTGTCAATCACTTTGAACTTTTTACCTCCAACCATGCTGTGTATAACGATCTGGAAGAGGGGACTGAACCAAGTCAAACTTGCTGAGCAATCACAGCTGCTACACGGGGTACTGTAGCCTTGTGCCCAGGCTGTAATAACTGCAGGGTTCAACCCAAGGTACAACCCAACTGCAGGGTTCAACCCAACTGTCACCAGAAAGGGTGCACTAAGTGAGACTATAGAGGAATCAAAGTCCATAGATTCATAGAATATCAGGGTCAGAAGGGACCTCAGGAGGTCATCTAGTCCAATCCCCTGCTCGAAGCAGGGCCAATCCCCAATTTTTGCTCCAGATCCCTAAATGGCCCCCTCAAGGATTGAATTTACAACCCTGGGTTTAGCAGGCCAATGCTCAAACCACTGAGCTATCCCTCCCCACAAGTTGCAGCTAGCTCTCAACCATAACATACATAATAACAGAGGGATAGCTCAACTATTAGGGCATTTAGGCCAGTCTCCTTGTATGTTTGTTTCTGTTTGTTTGTTTTTAAAGATCATTCTAATTTGATTCACCACATGCAAGATGTGTATTGCAACAACTTACCCCAGAGGCTTTTTACTGGGAAATGGTTTGTATATGGGTAACATGGTGTTTTTTGGGTTTTTTTTTTGTTTGTTTGTTTGTTTTTTGAAGAATCAAGAAAAGGGATATTGTTGGTAGGAATTTGCAAGTCAGTTACTGGAGATAATCAAGATAATAGCACCTATTAGTGGGCAGGTCATCTAGTATATACCCCTGTCTCTACCCTACAATACATTTTCTAGAACTTTGTGCAATTCAGCTTTAAATGCCTCAACCAATAGGACTTCTACCACTTCCAGGGTGTGTGTGTGTGGGGGGGGGGGGAAGGCGGGGATGGACTAGATGACCTCTCAAGGTCCCTTACAGTCGTATTTTCTATGATTATTCCACAGGCTACTAAGATTTCAACTTTATGGACTTTATGCCCTAGAAAGCTGGCTAAATTGTCGGGCTCAACGGGTAGTGATCAATGGCTCCATGTCTAGTTGGCAGCCGGTATCAAGTGGAGTGCCCCAAGGGTCGGTCCTGGGGCCGGTTTTATTCAATATCTTCATAAATGATCTGGAGGATGGTGTGGATTGCACTCTCAGCAAATTTGCGGATGATACTAAACTGGGAGGAGTGGTAGATACGCTGGAGGGGAGGGATAGGATACAGAAGGACCTAGACCAATTGGAAGATTGGGCCAAAAGGAATCTGATGAGGTTCAATAAGGATAAGTGCAGGGTCCTGCACTTAGGACGGAAGAACCCAATGCACAGCTACAGACTAGGGACCGAATGGCTAGGCAGCAGTTCTGCAGAAAAGGACCTAGGGGTGACAGTGGACGAGAAGCTGGATATGAGTCAGCAGTGTGCCCTTGTTGCCAAGAAGGCCAATGGCATTTTGGGATGTATAAGTAGGGGCATAGCGAGCAGATCGAGGGACGTGATCGTTCCCCTCTATTCGACATTGGTGAGGCCTCATCTGGAGTACTGTGTCCAGTTTTGGGCCCCACACTTCAAGAAGGATGTGGATAAATTGGAGAGAGTCCAGCGAAGGGCAACAAAAATGATTAGGGGACTGGAACACATGAGTTATGAGGAGAGGCTGAGGGAGCTGGGATTGTTTAGCCTGCAGAAGAGAAGAATGAGGGGGGATTTGATAGCTGCTTTCAACTACCTGAAAGGGGGTTCCAAAGAGGATGGCTCTAGACTGTTCTCAATGGTAGCAGATGACAGAACGAGGAGTAATGGTCTCAAGTTGCAGTGGGGGAGGTTTAAATTGGATATTAGGAAAAACTTTTTCACTAAGAGGGTGGTGAAACACTGGAATGCGTTACCTAGGGAGGTGGTAGAATCTCCTTCCTTAGAGGTTTTTAAGGTCAGGCTTGACAAAGCCCTGGCTGGGATGATTTAACTGGGAATTGGTCCTGCTTTGAGTAGGGGGTTGGACTAGATGACCTTCTGGGGTCCCTTCCAACCCTGATATTCTATGATTCTATGATTCTATGAATGTTAAAGGCCCTCTTTCCTATAAGCTGAGAAGGGGTTACCTCAGGTTAATTGAAGACATCTGATTCCTGTTAAGGGCAGCCTGAGACCTTTTAAAACCCCTCCCCTAGTGAGAGAGAGAAAGAGAGAAAGAAGAAAAAAAAAACAAAAAAAAAACCTGCTGCTACCAGGCTAGTAGCAGCAGGGAAGTAGCTTCTCCAGGAGGAGAGGCTATGTTACTTCCCAAAGGGGAAGCAGACAAGTCCAAGTGCCAGCTAGGGAAATGACGGACACCCCAGGATAAATAACAGGATGAAATCCCATCCCAGCGAGGAGGCAGGGAAAGGTATCACCCATTGTTTGGGTCTATTTCCTTTTTTTGAGTGGGGAAGGAGCACCCCTTAGGCTTTCTCTCAGGCCTACCCTGAAGACACAACCAAGGGAGCACCGAAGGGAGATGGCAAACCCTGCCTGAGTGGGACCAATTACCCCAGGCCCACTATTGCCAGAGGGGAGAAAGGCTAAAGCTGGTGAGGGAAAAGAGGTGCCTTGCCACTATATATATATATATATATAGTGTGTGTGTGTGTGTATATACACATACATACACACACACACAAAATTAACCCAACATGTTCCATTGTTTAATATCATCTCTAACTTTCTACAGGTCTTAATATAAACACCAAGTAAACATACCCCCTCTTTCATTATGATTCAATAAAGTAACAGTATATTGTGCATATTTAGTTTAATTTCTTCCTATAAACTAATCTCTCTAGCCACTTAAAGAGTTCAAAAAATAAGTGAAAATTCTCAGGTGATTAACCACAGCAGTAACTGAAATTAGATAGTTTCATTTAACCACATTTTCTAAGAGTCAAGTTTTCAAATAGTTTGTCTTCTGGACTAACGTGACACCAAATTAATGCTATTCCTTGTAATTTATTTATTTGTTTTCTAGCTGTAAACATTCTATCTGCTACATTACTTTGCAACTAGATGACAACAGGTGCAACTTGTAGAAATGAATGAGCTGCTATTTACTCACCTTTTGAGAACATTAAAAAATAAAATGTGAATCATTAAACTTGAACAGAGCAGTTTAAAATTGCACAACATTCACTTATCCAAAATACTATTATCCTAAATCTTCAGCTTCTCCAGATGTACTTCAATTATTAAGGCGTTCCACAGACTCCATTCATTAACTGTCTGCAGAACTTGTCAATCAGCATTTATATAATGTTTTCCATAATAGTATCTACATTATAAGTGAACATCACATATTAAAGGACAGAGTTTCAAGATGTGTCTCTTAGTCTCAGAAATGTGCAGACTTCTAGGGCTTGTCTATATGGCTCTGCAATTTGGATTGCAGGGGTGTGAATTGCAGCAAACACTAAAGTACTGTGTTGTAACGGCTCCATGTGGACTCTGCTGGTGCAAACTGAAAGGTACCTAAATTAATGTTAACATAATCCTCTTCAAACAGGACTTAGTTGCTTCTAACTAAAATAATTATGCAACTTCTGTAACCTATTACTGAGAGAGAAAGACAATTAAAGAAACAAAAAGTAAAATCACTACTGTTTGTTCTCCCACTCCCTAATGGTGGGCAGAATAATCTACAATTGGTCTCTGTGATTTTAGGAAGTGCAATACTAAATATGAAAATAATTTTCACATTAGTAATTTTGACAGAAAATGTCAGACTTGCAATATGAATACACCCTTGTCTTGATATATTAGCATCACACACTAAGCACAGCCTAGACCTGGGATCTCAAACTCAAATCACCACAAGGGCCACTGGAGGACTTGTACATTGGCCTGAAAGCCACATCACTGACACCTTTTCATATAAAGATTCAAAAGCCCACACCTCTTCCCCTGCCCCACCCCCATTCCAGCCCCTTCCCCAAAACCTTACCCTGCCTCTTCTCCACCTCCTCCCCTGAGCGTGTGTCTCTCCACTCCTCCCCCCTCCCTCCTGGAAAGCACTAAGGACTGCCAAACAGCTGTTTGGTGGCAGGAAGCATCCGGAGGTAGGCAGAGGAGTGGGGACGCAGCATGCTTGGGGGAGGAGGGGTGAGGGAGCTTGGGGCCACAGGAAATAACTCTGGTGGGGCAGGGCGCTTGGTGGGCTACAGGCAATAACTCCGTGGGCTGTGTGTTTGAGACCCCTGTCCTAGACCTAGCACTTGAGCATTACAGACTTAAGAAAACAGTTTCCATTTTGAATATTCAATTCTTCTTGTTACTGGAAAAAATGAGATATACCCAGGCCTACGTATGCTCCACTTTATAATGGGAACAAATTCTGTATCAGTAACTCCTAAATTCCATATCAATATGAAATGATACTGTCACCATAAAAAACACCTACGTTCCCCTTCATCCTCAGAAGCCCGCACAAACACATACAACTTTAAATAATTGTTTAAAACAGTCACTGATGTAAAATGTCTCTAATTTTGATAGTGAACAAACTCTAGTTTGTTTTTGTGTTCCTACACTCTCCAGGCAGCCCAGCTTCACTCACTGGGACATGACTCCTGGTTTATTGTTCAGGTATTCCAGTTCAGAACCTCCTCCCCATTCATATGTCCCAAAGGAAGGGAGAGCAGTTTCAGTCATTCACCTCCTTCATTTCCCAGGCCTCAACTGCTGTGCTGTTCCCTGGGTATCTCAGCACAGCAACATGCACTCTGGCTCCCACCACTCCTATTGTTTCAGACTCACTGCAGCCTTAGGGAGTTATCAGTGTACTGGATTACACTTAGTTCATATTTTCAACATGATCACTGCAACCATAAGGACTTGAAGCATTGAGGGTTTTGCTACAAGATGTAGATTCCAAGCCTAATTTCCTTGGCCATGAAATTGCAGGATATATGCGGTCTTGATTTATATTAAAACTGAATTTGCTGGAAATCACACCATTTTTTCCTTCTCCCACCTTGTCTCTCTAAATTTCTTCACAAAGTGAGACAAGTACAAATTGATCACAACCACTCCGAAGAGTTTGTTCATAAAAAGTAATGAACAAATGCCTAAAAAAGAAAAACACTCCTCTGATTTACTTATGGAAGCCAGATACCAGCGACATCAGAGCCACTATTTTTGGTTTCCTCAGTGCAAACAAAATATTTCAAAAGATTTTGTGAAGGCAAAACAAATCTTTGTAAGATATCAAAACTGCCACAATAAACTCATCATGTGAATGAGATAATATGTGGATGAGATAATATCTTTCACTAGCCAACTTCAGTTGGTGAGAGAGACAAGCTTTCGAGCTTACACAGAGCTCTTCTTCAGGTCTGGGAAATATACTCAGTGTCACAGCTAAATGCAAGGTGAAGCAGATTGTTTAGCATAAGTAATCAACATAAATTTCCAGTGACCATTCAAGGTGAAATGGCCAGTTTATCCCTCTAGTCACTCGTGGGAAATGAAGAAAGGGGATGAAAAAAAAGAGGGAAAGGTTGTTAGTGGATTAAAGGTTGTTGTAATAAACAACCAGTATCCAGTATCTCCAATTCAGTCCATAATTTTTAGTTTCTAGCAAAGTTATGAATTTAAGGTCCGAGGTTCATCTTTTGATGGCGCTGTGCAGATTTCCTTTGAGAATAAGGACTGAAAGGTCAGATACAGAACGATTGTTTAGCTGTGACACTCTGAGTACGTTTCCCAGACCTGAAGAATCTCAAAAGCCTTTCTCTCTCACCAACAGAAGCTGGTCCAATAAAAGACATTATCTCATCCACTTTGTGTCTTTAATATCCTGGGACCAACATATCTACAACAACACTGCATACAACTATAGACTCAGTCATCTGAGAGGAGAGAATCCAACAGCAGTACAAAAGCTTTAAAAGAATGTCATTTTTTCTTTTAAATTTGGTGTAACAACAACAACAATAATTGACTATGACCTTCCACTCCACTATCCATTTGTCTCAGTGGTAAATGTCTCTGCTTCACCTCAACACTTATCAGTCAGTGACCTTTACTGAAGAACAGACTCACATTCCATTGACACTACTTTGCAATAAAATCATGATGAAAATAGATTTACTACATCTTACTTAACAACCACAGTCACAAAGTACTCCACTTTCCAGCCAGGTTGTACGCCTCTGTAGCAGGCTCAGAAATGTCAAATCTATAAAACAACAGAGTCTTTGAAGTCGAGTCCTCTGCTGGGGCAATTCAGAGTCATAGAGCCCCAACAGAAACTCAAGGTACCATTATGGTTGCCCTGAAGCTCCCAGATAGGGTTGCCAACTTTCTAATAGCACAAAACCAAACACCCTAGCCCCGCCCCTTCCCCAAGGCCCTGAGCAACGTTCACTACATTCCCCATCCCTTGGTGGCTCGCTCTCCCCCACTCTCACTTACTTTCATTGGGCTGGGGTATGGGAGGGGGTAAGGGCTCTAACTGGTGGTGCGGGCTCCGGGGTGGGGCCAGAAATGAAGGGTTCAGGGTGTGGGAGGGTACTCCAGGCTGGGGTAGGGGATTGGGGTGGGGCTGGGGGTGCAGGAGGGGGGTCCAGGTTGGGGGCTGAGACAGAGGGGTTCAGGGTGTGGGAGGGGGCTTTGGGCTGAGGGTTAGGGTGCAGGAGGAGGTGAGGGCTTCATCTGGGGGTGCGGGCTCTGGGGTGGGGCTGGTGATGACAGGTTTAGGATGCAGGAAGTGGCTGAAGGTTGAGGCAGGGGGTTGGGATGCAGGGGGATGAGGGCTCCACCTGGGGGTGCAGGCTCTGGGGTGGGGCCATGGATGAGAGATTTGGGGTGCAAGCGGGGGCTGTGGGTTGAGGTGGAGGATTGGTGTGTGGGAGGGGGTACAGCTCTTGACTGCAGGTGCGGGCTCTGCTGTAGGGCAGGGAATGAGGGGCTTCGGTTGCAGGAGGGCGCTCCAGGCTGAGGGGTGGGCCAAGGGATTTGGAATGTGGGAGGGGGCTGTGGGTTGAGGTGGGGATTGGAGTACAAGGGGGGGTGAGGGCTCAGGCTGGGGGTGCAGACTATGGGGTGAGGCTGGGAAGGAGGGGTTTTGGGTGCAGGAGGGGACTCCGGGTTTGAGGGGGGTGGGATCAGGGCTGGGACAGGGGATTGGGGCACGGGCTTTTCTCGGGCGGCTCCTGGTCAGCGGTGGAGCAGGGGGCTAAGGCAGGCAGCTAGCAGGTCCAGCTCCTCCTAGGTGCAAGCACAGCAGGAGGCTCTGTGTGCTACTCTTGCCTGCAGGCACCTCCCCCGGAGCTCCCATTGGCCGCGGTTCCTGGCTCTGGGGAGCTCTGTGTCCCCTGCCTAGGAGCCAGACCAGCTGGCTGCTTCTGGGGCACAGTGCGGAGCCAGGACAGGTCGGGACTAGCCTGCCTTAGCTCCGCAGCACCACCAACCGGACTTTTAAAGGCCAGGATCCCTATTCGACCGGGTTTTTTGATATGTAACCCTTCTGCCCGTCAGAGTTGGCAGCAACAAGGGCCGGGTTCAATATCTAGGGGTTCCATTCCAATAACACAATGCAAACCGGCTCGAGCCCCCACCCAGTGACCTGGGACCAATATATACCACCCCCGCTGGGCACCTCCAAGAGGCGATACTTCCCCTCTCGCAAGCACATAGTCTGAGTGTAGCAAAAGTCTTTTAATAACAGAGAGAAACAATGTGGCATTATGTTGGGGAAACACCACCAACAGGATTCATAACACAACCCATGAGCAAAAACAACCCCACCCCAGGCAAATTGGGGCATGCCCTTTCCCTTTGGTTCTTGAGTCCAGCAACCCCAAATCACCCAAAGTCCCAAAAGTCCAATGCCCCAAAAGTCTCTGTCCCTGGTCAGGGCAGCCCCAGAGTTCGAAAGTTTATCGGCGGAGCTTTACCTCCCAACCTGGGTGGAAATGGGACGGGGGTAAGAGGCACCTTACGTGATCTGAAGCTGACCGCCCCATAGCTCCATAGCGGCGCTCCGCCAGCCGCCCCACGAACTCCTTCGCTCAGCTGCGCTCCGCTCCGCCAGCCGCCCCACAAACTCCTTCGCTCAGCTGCGCTCCGCTCCGCCAGCCGCCCCACGAACTCCTTCGCTCAGCTGCCCCACGAACTCAGCTCCACGGCCCACAAGCAGCTCCTGCCATCCACACACTGCTCCGCGTCGAACTGCTTCACCAGCCGTCCCGCAAACTGCTCCACAATATATCTTCAGGCTCCCCCACTACTTAACACAACACTCAGTGATTTCAGCTCTTAGGTGAATTCAGCTTATAGTAGGGGAGCCCCAGTGCTGGTGCACTGTCAGCCCAAAGTGAGCTCAGCAGCCTATAACTAGACTTCTAATGAAATCAAAATTAGCTCTGATATTCCACAGTGGAGAGAGGGGGAAGTGCAATCAGCATGTAAGGCCCTCACCACGGGGCCCATGCCACCAAGTACTACTACTTGTCCCCAGCCTCTCTCCATTCACACAGTTTTGGAACCCATGACCCTTGCCTAGCGAGTGCTACTTAGTTGATGGTGAATCCCTCCATCATAACAAAAGGCCACGTACAGTTCCAAGCACAGTTCCCATAATCAGGGTAATAACAATTTATTCTTCCTGCCCCAATAACAGAGACACTGGGGATCCCACAGCAGCCAAAGTGACCATTTGGGCAGCTATGGTCTCATTCTAGGCGTGGTGGGTGTGCCTATGCAAATGAGATCGGCCCCTGAAGTTCTTTTCCACAACTTGCCACACCTCACCACCAGATGTCAGGGTGGAGCTCATCCTGACACTGCTTACATCCTCCCCCCAGCCGAGACTTTGTCGTCCCGACAAATCACACTCCCTTTATACCAACTCATTGGTTTCCTCCAAAGGGCCTCAGGAAGCCCACTTTAGCTTCCACAAGCCTGTGTGCTAAATGTATTGGCTCCTCACTAGTCACCCCAGGTGCATCATAAGTTAACCGTTTCACTGGTCTTATCACCCTGTCTCGTCTATTGAGAATCTCTGTTGCCGAGGTAGGGGGAACATCCTCTTGAGTGACGGATGGAGAGGCTTCCCTGGAGGGTCCCTCGGCTACTGGCGTAGGCCCCTGCACTCCTAGTTCTAACGCTGGAGGGTCCAAGGTGCCCAGGACATCCTCTACCTGTCTGTCCCCATTGTCCAATAACCTGTGTGTGTCATCACAGGGGGGTCTCATCAGCAGCACCGGGGTATCAGAAATGGGCCTAAATAGTTCCGCCATTGGGTTTAGGGCGGAAGAGGGAAAACTCTCGTTTGGTTCAGCTGATCGAGACTGAAATCTTGTCTCCATCCCAGGATACACCAGGGTTGTGTCTTCCTCCTCAGACTCACTCTCAGATGTGCAGAATAGGGGTAAGTTAGCTGCAGGGGGCCCACTGTCTGTGTTGGATGGCGGCTTTGGTCTAGCACCTCTGTTCTGCCCGGCGGCCCTGCCGTGGCCCATCTCACAAGGGGTGCTTACCAATTCCCCCACAGGGAGCAAAAGGTTTCTATGCACCGTCTTTATTTGCCCTGGACCGTCTTCAGGTTTGATCTTGTAGACTGGCAGATCTCCCAGCTTTTCCATCACCAGGTAAGGTATTGCCTTCCATCTGTCAGCTATCTTGTGTTTGCCAGCAATACCCAAATTTCGCAGCAGGACTCTGTCCCCCGGCTGGAGCTCCTGCGAACGCACTCTAGCATCATATCGATGTTTGTTGCGGTCTGCGTTCTTCCGAGCCGCAGCGGTAGCTAAGCGATAAGCATCCCGCAGCTTTTCTCTTAGTCGGGATACATACTGCTGATGAGTTTCATAGCTATCTCCATCCTCTGATACACCAAAGCACAAGTCTATGGGTAATCTTGGTTCTCGCCCAAACATCAAGAGATATGGGGTGACTCCCGTAGCATCGTTCTTTGTGGCATTGTAAGCATGCACCAGAAATGCGACATGCTGGCTCCAGGTTGCCTTCTGCTCTGGTCGCAAAGTTCCCAACATATCTAATAGGGTTCGATTGAACCTCTCAGGCTGAGGATCACCTTGGGGGTGATAAGGCGTTGTCCTAGACTTTTTAATTCCTGCTATCTTCAGCACCTCCTTCAGAAGGTGACTCTCAAAATCCCGCCCCTGATCAGAGTGTATCCGAGCCGGGAATCCATAGACTGAGAAATATTTGTCCCACAATACTCGAGCAATGGTGGTGGCCCTCTGATCACGTGTGGGATATGCTTGTGCATACCGTGTAAAATGGTCAGTCACTACTAGAATGTTTCCAACATTCCTCTTGTCTACCTCCACAGACAAGAAATCAATGCATACCAACTCCAAAGGTTTGTTGCTGGTGATGTTCTTGAGATATGCAGCCCTCGTGGGCAGAGTTTTCCTTTGAACACATCGAGCGCAAGTCTCACATTTCCTGCGAACATCTTCAGCCATTCGGGGCCAATAGAACCTACTACGAATAAGTTCCAGGGTCCTCTCCATCCCTAAATGCCCAAAGTCATCATGCAGGGCCCTCATGGCCAGGGCTCTGTACTTTTTTGGCAGTACTAGTTGTGCTCGTTGTTTTTGTAAAGGGTCAGTGGTCATTCGGTGTAGCACTCCCTGAATCAGTTTTAGTTTGGTCCATTCTCTCAATAGTAGTTTACCCTCCGGGTTAGGTGGGACAACCGCAGCTGGGCTTCGCCCCTCCCTTTTGGCAAGTAGTGTATCACGAATGTCAATATCTTGCCGCTGGGCTTCTTGCCAGTCAGCCGCATTGAGCATGGGCAAAGGAGATTGGTCTAATGCAATATAGTTCACCGAAGCAGAAGGCATGCATTCAGGGGGCAGGCCCAAAGCTTCTGCAACACATCCCTGAAAGTCTTCACGGGCCTCTGGCTCTCGGCGACTCACACTGCAAATAGCTCTCACTCCATCTGTGGGTATCACAGCAACTTCTGGAGCCTGCGGACGCCTGGACAATGCATCTGCATCTACATTGCTTCTCCCTGATCGGTACTGAATGCTGAACTCATAGCTAGCCAAGGCGGCCACCCATCTCTGCCCTGTAGCATCCAGCTTAGCACTTGTTAACACATAAGTCAGTGGATTGTTGTCTGTCCACACCTGGAACTGAGCACCATACAAGTAGTCTCGAAATTTCTCAGTGATGGCCCATTTCAAGGCCAAAAACTCCAGCTTGTGGGTGGGATAGCGAGTTTCACTATCAGACAATCCTCGGCTGGCAAAGGCTACCGGTTTACATTTGCCTTCCACTTCCTGGTACAGGACTGCTCCCAGACCCTCCAAACTGGCATCAGTATGCAGGATAAATGGTTTGCTTGGGTCAGCAAAAACTAGGACTGGAGCATGAGTTAGGCAAGTAATGATTTCTCGAAAAGCCCTTTCACATCTCTCATCCCACCGTGGCCCAAATGGTGCAAAGGGGCCATTGTGTCTCTGCACAGGAGGCTTTGGGGACCTCCCCTTATTCTTGGACTTAGATTTGTTCTTGCTGGACTGATGTCCCCTGGTAAGATCATTCAGAGGCTTTACAATCGTAGCATAGTTTTTCACAAATCTGCGGTAGTAGCCACTAAATCCAAGGAAGGTCTTGAGTTCTCTGTAGTTACTTGGACGTGGCCATGTAGTGAGTGCTTCTATTTTATCAGGATCGGTACTCACACCTTCTTGGGACACAATGTGACCCACATACTTCACTGAGGTTCTGCAGAACTGGCATTTGTCAATTGAAAGCTTCAGACCATAATCCTCCAACCTATCAAGCACTTTAAGAAGTCTTTCTTCATGCTCCTCTAAGGTTCTTCCAAACACAATCAGGTCATCCAAATAAACTAACACTTGCAGTAAATTCATGTCTCCCACAACTTTCTCCATGAGACGTTGAAAGGTGGCAGGTGCTCCAGAAATCCCTTGGGGCATGCGTTCGAACTGATAAAACCCTAATGGGCAGATGAAGGCTGTCTTCTCCTTATCTTCTTCTCCCAGAGGGATCTGGTAGTATCCACTTCGAAGATCCAACACAGAGAACCACTGGCTTCCCAGCAAACAGTCTAAGGCGTCTTGCACTCGAGGCATAGTGTACTGGTCGACCACAGTACGGCTGTTTAGGGTGCGGTAGTCAATACACATCCGGATTTTCCCATTCTTTTTGCGGACTACCACAATGGGTGAGGCGTATGGGCTGCGGGACTCTGTAATGATGCCATTCGCAGCCAGCTCCTGAAGATGATGTCGCACATCTTCCATCTCAGAGAGAGCAATCTTCCTAGATCTCTCCCTGAAAGGTCGAGAGTCATGTAGTCTGATATTGTGCTCTACTCCTTTTGCACATCCCACATCCCACTCATGCAGTGAGAACACCTTGGATCTTTCACAAAGTTTCTTCCTCAGGCGATCTTTCCAGTCCTCGGACACTGGTGAATCTCCAAAGTCAAACTTTGCTGGGTCTATTGCCGAAACTGGAGTTTCATACTGGGGTTTTACAATCAACTCAGGCTCAAAGAGGTCTGCTATCTTTTGTCCTTGCTTCACAAAAATATCACGACTCGTTTCATTAGCAATCAGTATAGTCACCCTTTCCTGGGCTTCAGCAGGTAGGGTTATGACTCCACTGGGGACCAGCACTCCTTCAGGGAGCTCTCCTCCCATCGGCTGCTCTATCATTGCTAACGTCCCTTTACTGCCTTTCAGACAGGTACTCATGACAAGCACTTCTTGCTCCGTCCTTGCAGGCACTACTAAGGGGGTTGTGCCCGCGTACTTCAGTGCCCCAAGCGGTAGCTCAGATGTGTCCCTTTTAGCGCTCTCAATTTTCCTATAGGCTTCAGCACAAAGCGTATGGATCATCAGGGTATTCAGGTACTGGTCCCCAGCCCGCCTTCTGCAGTAATCCGCGAGTACCTTGAAGAGACTGGAGTTGGTCCCTATCAGCACAGACACATCGGAAGTCCCTTTAGGGTCAGGGCATATTAAGGCAGCTGTGTCTACCTCTTCTCTTACCCCAGCAACCTCCTCTGGGAATTCCAGGTGCACTATGACATACCCTTGATAGGGGTATTCATCCATGCTGAGGCCACATAGGCCAAGGCCAGTCAGTGGCTGTATAGGCAGGTGCCTAAGCATCTGTTGGTAGAATGACTGAAATATAATAGTCACTTGAGATCCAGTGTCAAGCACTGCTTTACACTCCACCCCTTCGATCCTCACCATGACCTCTGCTCGAGGCCCTATCAGTCCTGCAGGGATCCCAGCTGGACAGTCTTTTCTGGGGGAATCTTCAAATCCTGCAGACCTGGGGGGTCCCCGTCCCCAGACCCTCTGGCAGCTACCGGATCTCTCCCAACTGATCCTCAGCTTTCCATACACTAAGGAGGGGTTTTCTTCATTACGGCACTTGGCAGCACTGTGTCCATCCTGACCACATCGGTAGCAGAAGAATTGACCTTTCCCCCTTCGCCTGGGGGGGATGGTGGCTCTAAGTGCGGGCTTCTCAATCGCCACAGTTTGAGGCTTCTTATTCCTAGAAGTCTTAACTCGGTCAACGGTACTTTGCAGCTCAGCTATCCGTTCCGTCAGGACCTGCATTTGTTGGGCAAGTTCCTCTCTGGTGCTCACCATCAGTACACTGGCCATTTGCAGTGGTGTTGTGCTGGCTGGCTCCGATGTTTGGGCTTCCCAAAACTCACTGGCAGCCTGCCTTTCTTCCTCCTCTCTGACCTCTTTTATCAGCTGGGAGTAACTTGGGGGATGTTCCCGTCGTTCTCTTAGCCGGAGATGAAGTAGAATCGGGTTCTGATACTGAGTTCCTCTTACAATTTGAGCCAGTCTGGTCTGATCCATCTGCTCAGCAGTCACTGCTCCCCTCATGACAGCTCTCTGAAGCAGTCTCTCCAGTCTCTGTATGCAGGCTGAAGCCTTCTCGCCCTTTTGTTGTCGGGAATTAAGGAACTTACAGTAGCTGTCTTCAGGGCCCTCTACGCTCCCAAAGTTGTGTTCAAGGGCCTCTAGGCAGTCCTTCACACCGACCCCAGGGTCAATGAGCTTCAGGGTGCGAATCACATCTAATGCTGGGCCGCCAAGGCTCTCTATAAGGCATCTTCGCTTTTCTGCATCTGGTACGGCCCACTCTTGCAGCATTTCAGTGGTATGCTCTAACCAGGGTTCAAACTCCTCCTCCCCAGCAAATAATCTTAACTTACGACAAGAGTCTGACTCAGCATGGGGCAGCGCAACCTTTTCCAATATTTGCCCCAGAGCTTTTGTCCAATCATCAGCCGAGGCTGCAGCCTCCGAGCTAGAAGCTGCTGAGCCAGGGCCCAACAAACCTGACATATTAGCCATTATACAAACAGTAATTTCCTCAAAATATCAGCACAAACAAAAAAAAATATAAATTGTTTCCCAATGTAGTGGATCACTCAACAGGTGCTTGCGAGGGGTACTGACCCAGGCGATCCCGGACGAGCCCCCAAAAATGTAACCCTTCTGCCCGTCAGAGTTGGCAGCAACAAGGGCCGGGTTCAATATCTAGGGGTTCCATTCCAATAACACAATGCAAACCGGCTCGAGCCCCCACCCAGTGACCTGGGACCAATATATACCACCCCCGCTGGGCACCTCCAAGAGGCGATACTTCCCCTCTCGCAAGCACATAGTCTGAGTGTAGCAAAAGTCTTTTAATAACAGAGAGAAACAATGTGGCATTATGTTGGGGAAACACCACCAACAGGATTCATAACACAACCCATGAGCAAAAACAACCCCACCCCAGGCAAATTGGGGCATGCCCTTTCCCTTTGGTTCTTGAGTCCAGCAACCCCAAATCACCCAAAGTCCCAAAAGTCCAATGCCCCAAAAGTCTCTGTCCCTGGTCAGGGCAGCCCCAGAGTTCGAAAGTTTATCGGCGGAGCTTTACCTCCCAACCTGGGTGGAAATGGGACGGGGGTAAGAGGCACCTTACGTGATCTGAAGCTGACCGCCCCATAGCTCCATAGCGGCGCTCCGCCAGCCGCCCCACGAACTCCTTCGCTCAGCTGCGCTCCGCTCCGCCAGCCGCCCCACAAACTCCTTCGCTCAGCTGCGCTCCGCTCCGCCAGCCGCCCCACGAACTCCTTCGCTCAGCTGCCCCACGAACTCAGCTCCACGGCCCACAAGCAGCTCCTGCCATCCACACACTGCTCCGCGTCGAACTGCTTCACCAGCCGTCCCGCAAACTGCTCCACAATATATCTTCAGGCTCCCCCACTACTTAACACAACACTCAGTGATTTCAGCTCTTAGGTGAATTCAGCTTATAGTAGGGGAGCCCCAGTGCTGGTGCACTGTCAGCCCAAAGTGAGCTCAGCAGCCTATAACTAGACTTCTAATGAAATCAAAATTAGCTCTGATATTCCACAGTGGAGAGAGGGGGAAGTGCAATCAGCATGTAAGGCCCTCACCACGGGGCCCATGCCACCAAGTACTACTACTTGTCCCCAGCCTCTCTCCATTCACACAGTTTTGGAACCCATGACCCTTGCCTAGCGAGTGCTACTTAGTTGATGGTGAATCCCTCCATCATAACAAAAGGCCACGTACAGTTCCAAGCACAGTTCCCATAATCAGGGTAATAACAATTTATTCTTCCTGCCCCAATAACAGAGACACTGGGGATCCCACAGCAGCCAAAGTGACCATTTGGGCAGCTATGGTCTCATTCTAGGCGTGGTGGGTGTGCCTATGCAAATGAGATCGGCCCCTGAAGTTCTTTTCCACAACTTGCCACACCTCACCACCAGATGTCAGGGTGGAGCTCATCCTGACACTGCTTACAGATAAAAAATTGGACACCTGGTCACCCTACTCCCAGGTTGTGCAGCTACCAACCCACCCTTTTAGAGAAACCAACCATGTGCCCTTCCCATACCTTCCCTGCCTTGTTTAGGCTGGCTAGTGCGATTTTGGGCAATTGCTTCATACAGTCTTTATTCTCAGGAGCGTGGGAAGACTGTAGATTTGAGCCCACTTGATCAGGGATAAGAGGTGGAAGATATGACACTGCATTGCTTTCAGAAGCCATCCCATAATGCCCCACATTGACAGAGTACAATTGGTACAAGTGCTCCTGTATATCAGCAATGTAATTACTGCCGACGTAAGTTAGGCCAACTTAATTTTGTAGTGTAGACATGCACTCAGAGACAGAAGACAGGGTCTGACATCAGAAGAAACCTAGGGAGAGGTTTTTGGGTCAGAGTGCAGGCTGAAAAAAGTGATCTCAGTGCTGTGAGCAAAAGAAGCAGATTTCAGCTATTTTCTTCCTTGACACAGAATTTTATACATTCTTTGTCTCAAGTTGCAGTGGGGGAGGTTTAGGTTGGATATTAGGAAAAACTTTTTCACTAGGAGGGTGGTGAAACACTGGAATGCGTTACCTAGGGAGGTGGTGGAATCTCCTTCCTTAGATATTTTTAAGGTCAGGCTTGACAAAGCCCTGGCTGGGATGATTTAGTCGGGGATTGGTCCTGCTTTGAGCAGGGGGTTGGACTAGATGACCTCCTGAGGTCCCTTCCAACCCTGATATTCTATGATTTACCTGTATTCAGTTTCTTAATGTGTTAGGCTTAGACTTGTGTATTTTGTTTTATTTTGCTTGGTAACTTACTTTGTTCTGTTTATTACTTGAAACCACTTAAATCCTACTTTTTATATTTAATAAAATCACTTTTGTTTATTAATTAACCCAGAGTAAGTGATTAATACCAGAGGGAGAAAACAGCTGTGCATATCTCTCTATCAGTTATATAGAGCAGTGGTTCTCAAAGCCAGTCCGCCGCTTGTTCAGGGAAAGCCCCTGGCGCACCGGACCGGTTTGTTTACCTGCCGCATCCACAGATTTGGCCGAATGCAGGTCCCACTGGCTATGGTTTGCTGCTCCAGGCCAATGGGGGCTGGGGGAAGGGCGGCCAGCACATCCCATGGCCCGCACCGCTTCCCACAGCCCCCATTGGCCTGGAGCAGTGAACCGCGGCCAGTGGGAGCCGCGATCAACTGAACCTGCAGACACAGCAGGTAAACAAACTGGTCTGGCCCACCAGGGGCTTTCCCTGAACAAGCGGAGGACTGGCTTTGAGAACCACTGATATATAGGGTGGACAATTCATGAGTTTACCCAGTATAAGCTTTATACAGAGTAAAATGGATTTATTTGGGGTTTGGATCCCATTGGGGACTGGGTGCTGGAGATAGGTAACCTACTGAGTGATTATCAGTTAAAGCCTGCAGCTTTGGGGGTGTGGTTCAGACCTGAGTCTGTGTTGCAGCAGGCGAGCATGTCTGGCTCAACAAGGCAGGGTTCTGGAGTTCCAAGCCATCAGGGAAAATGGGCTCAGAGGTAATTTCAGCACATCAGGTGATAGTCCCAAGGGGGTCTCTTTGACTGAACCTGTCACATGAGGACCTTCCAATGTTTTGGAAATTACCAGAAAGACTTTACAAGCCAGCGGTTTATCTCATCACTGCTACAAACCTAATATAAGAAATTTGCAATCATTTGTATGTACGATCTATAAACAATTCACAGCTCTCTTCCTTTATTATTAAATCTTTAGTTAGTTTACTAAGGACTGGCTGGCAGCATGATATTTTGGGACAGGTCAGAGATTCATACTGACATGGGGATAAGTGTCTGATCCTCTGGGATTAGAAAGAACATCACATATGGTGAAATGGGTTTTCAATAACCTCTCACTAAATTAGACCTGTTTGTCTGGATGGGAGCCAAGGGCTGGAGTGCCTAAAGGGGATTGTGTTTGGCTTCTGGTTAACCAGTGTGGTACTGCAGAGGCTATTTTGTTACTGGATTGGTGAATGGTAGAATAAACCACCAGTTTGGGGGACTGTCTGCCCTATTTCTTGCACTCTGCCCTGAGTGTGGCATTCTCAGTGTGGTCTATCCTGCGCACTTGGTCACAAAAATGTCATCTTTGCTTAGCTTTAGATGTTATTACACTTATTCCTGTAATGCTTTCAGTAAAAAAGAGTTTATTTTAAAGTAAATGAGCAAATACACTTTATTCCCCTGTGACGGGTCCGGCACTGCAGCGCTCCTTTGTGGCAGGGGTGGATGGGGTGTCGGGGCCTCGCCACTCTTACTTTCCCACACCCATCCTGTAAGGGCATTCCAATGTGGCCCAATGGCCGGTTTCCCTGTGCTCGCTTAGTCGGGGTAGCGGGACCTAACAACTTGAGTCCATGTGTTGCCATGAGTATCAGGCAGTGTGGCCTGACAGCCAGGATCCACATAAATCGCTCCCCACATTGGAGCAGTGCGGCCTAGCGGCCAGAGTCTATACAATCCCCCTCGCAAGCGGGGTGGTGCGGCCTTGCGGCCGGAGTCTAGATAACTCGCCCCTCACGTAGGGGCAGTGTGGCCCAATGGCCAGAATCCATATAACTCCCTCTCAGGCGGGGAAGTATATCCTGATGAAGTGGGGAGGGTGTAGGGGGACCCGGGCCCGCCCTCTCCACCGGGTCCTGACCCAGAGCTCTCCTATTGGTGGGGTTTCCCCCAACAACACGCTGAGCACGAGTGCAGCTTTAACGCTGCCCATCTCTAAAATGCCCCGGGTTACTTCCTACCCTCAATGTCGTTTTCTCCACTCCGGGGGTGGGGGTGGTCCTCCAGTCCATCCCCTCTTGCTGAGACCTCCGTCTGGGATGTTGGGTGCATCCTTGCTTGGTTGGCCCCTGGATTCGGGAGCTTTGGCTGTCCCTTCTCAGGAGCTGGCAATGTGCCTCCTCTTCCTCCGGTGGTCAGCTCAGACTGAGCACCTTTGCAGGCTTCTATACCTATTCTCCAGTTGGAGCATGCCCAGCAGGACTTCCAGGGTGGGGCTTTCTCTGCCAGGAAGGAAGCGTTAACCCCTGCAATACCAGTGCATGGCCACTCTGCCCCGTCACACATCCCCCCCTTAAAACCGTGGCTGGGGCCGGCGGTTTCTGGGACTTTTCTTCCCCTTCCCCTTCCCCGACATAGGAAAAGAAATCTGCGCTCCCATGAGCCTTCCCTGGCCGGTGTGACATGTGGAAGGAACAGGGTTGGAGAGACAGATACCACTGCATGATCTGCGTATTCGCTTCCTTCATGCTGTTAATCCATCTAAGGGGTGTGTGATCCGTCACCAAGGAGGTGTTCCCTAACAGGTAGTAGTACCTCAGTGCCTCAACTGCCCATTTGACTGCAAGGGCCTCCTGCTCTATGGTGAAATACCGGGTTTCTCGGGGAAACAGCTTATGGCTTAGATACAAGATGGGGTGCTCCTCTCCCCCCTCCTCCTTGGACAACACCATTGACATCTACAGGTTATAAAAGGGGAGGGATAGCTCAGTGGTTTGAGCATTGGCTTGCTAAACCCAGGGTTGTGAGTTCAATCCTTGAGGGGGCCATTTAGGGATCTGGGGCAAAAATTGGGGATTGGTCCTGCTTTGAGCAGGGGGTTGGACTAGATGACCTCCTGAGGTCCCTTCCAAACCTGATATTCTATGATTCTAACATGGCTCTCAGCCCTACCTCAGAGGCGTCGGTCTGAAGAACAAAGGGCTTGAGAAGTCGGGCTGTCTCAGTATAGGCTCCCAGGTCAGCCGTTCTTGTAGGGCATCGAAGGCCTCCTCACAGGCTTTCGACCACTGGACCTTCTTCGGCTGGGAGCGTCTCATCAGGTCTGTGAGGGGGGCTGCGAGCGTGGCAAAGTTAGGGAGAAACCAGCCCTAAGAACTGCCAAACTTGGGGTTTTTTTGTCGTGGGCTTGGGGTAGCTTTTCAAGGCCTCTACCTTATCTATCAAAGGGCGGATTCTCCCCCGGCCCACCAAAGAGCTTAGGTAGGTCACTTCTCGTTGGCCCAAGTGGCATTTGGCTGGGTTTGCAGTGAGATCCGCCTTGCCCAGGGTGCGCAGCACGTCCGCGAGGTTCTGGAGATGTTCCTCCCAGCTGGAACTGTAAATGATGATGTCATCGATATATGGTGTGGTGTACGAACTGTGGGGGCTCAGCACTTGATTCATGAGCCGCTGGAAGGTGGCCGCAGCCCCATGTAACCCAAAAGGCATCACTGTAAATTGGAAGAGGCCGAATGGTGTGGGAAAAGCTGTCTTTTCTCTGGAGGTGGGTGTCAGCGGGATCTGACAGTATCCCTTGGTCAGGTCTAGGGTGGAGATGAATTCTGCCTTACCCAATCGTTCCAGCTGCTCTTCCACTCGGGGCATGGGATAGGCATCAAAACGGGAGATCGCGTTCACCTTATGAAAGTCAATGCAGAACCTGACTGTCCCATCCAGCTTGGGGACTAGTATTATTGGACTCCGCCATTCGCTTCTTGACTCTTCGACCACTCCTCGGGCCAACATCATCTCGAGCTCTTTCCGCATGGTCTCCCACATCTTCTTGGGGAGGGGGCAGTGACTCTCCCTCACTTTGTGGCTGGGAATGGTGGCGATATGGTGGCTAGTCAACCTAGTCTTCCCTGGCTGGGTTGATAGGACTGTGGGGAAGGCTGATACCAATTGTCGTACCTGCTCCTGCTGTACAGGGTAGAGTTCTGGGCCTATGGCTGCCACCCCTGGTTCCACGGTCTCCCCGGTCAATGGCCCCAGTTCAGGTTCTGGAGGGTACGGGGCAATCATCAGGCCTTCGCGGTCTCTCCAGACCTTGAGGAGGTTCACATGGTAGACCTGCGTATCCCTCCTTCGTCCCGACAGCCGAACTTCGTAGTCGACAGGCCCTATTCATTGGGTCATCTCGAAAGGGCCTTGCCACTTTGCCAACAGCATGGATTCTGAGCAAGGTAGCAACAAGAGGATGCAGTCCCCAGGCTCAAAACTTCTCATCTTGGCTTCTTTATTATAATGAGCCTCCTGGTTATGTTGGGCTTTCACCAGGTTCTCTCGTGCCAAGGCTCCCAACGTGTGTAGCCGTTCCTGAAATTGGAGGATATATTGAACGGATCCTCTGACCCGGGTCTCCTGCTCTTCCCATGTTTCTTTCATGAGATCTAGAATTCCCCAGGGTCTCCTTCCATAGAGGAGTTTGAAAGGGGAGAACCCTGTGGCATCTGTGGTACCTCTCTCACGGCAAAGAGGAGCACTGGGAGTAGCTTATCCCAGTGCCGGGGATCGTCATGGCTTTCTGAGTGCCATTAAATCTCTCTACCAACCCATCTGTCTGAGGGTGGTGGACGGAGGTCGTCAGTGCATGGATATTCAGCAGATGGCATAATTCCACCATCAATCTAGAGGTCACATTAATCCCTTGGTCTGTCAGTATCTCCCGCAGCAGGCTGACCCGAGCGAAGATCTGTAGGAGCTCATTGGTAATGATTGGGGCCATGGTGAACCGTAATGGTACCGCCTCTGGGTACCAGGTTGCATAGTCAACCACGACCAGGATGTACTTGTGGTCTGAGCTGCTCTTTTCCAAGAGTCCCACCAAGTCCAGGCCAATCCACTTGAAAGACGTTCCCATCACTGGCATGGGCACAAGAGGCACAGTACTCCCGCACTTCCTGCTGAATGCCTGGCTAGAAGAAACTCTGGGCCACACGTTGTAGTGTCTTCTCCCTCCCCAGATGCCCAGCCCAAGGTACTGAGTAAGCCAAGTGGAGCAAGTTCCACCGGAACCACCTTGGGATCAACAATTGGCACAGTTCTTCCTTCATCTGGGGTTCCTGGACCCGACAGAGTAGGTCGTTATGGATCTCAAGGTGGGGGCCTTGCTGCTGGCGTCCGGGTGGGTCTTCCTCCGCCGGGGCCCCCGTCGCTTGCTCCCAGGCTCAGCTGAAGGTGGTGTGCCCCCTTTGGGCTTCTAGGAAATCAGCATTGATATCCAGCCATCCCTGGCTCTCCCTCACCCGGCTCTCAGCCAGGGCCCAGCCTCCTTTATCTAGCTTGGGATCCTCCTAGGGCCCCTCTAGGGGGGCGTCTGATGTGTCTTGGCCAAGTAACCCTGGCCTTTTGTCCTGCCCCCCCTTTGGCTGCACTGGTCAGTTACCCCATTCTTTCAGGAGTTCAGCAAAGCCCGGCCAGTCGCAGCCCAGAATCACAGGGTAAGCTAGCTTTGGAGCCACCCCAAACAGGCACCACCCTCCCTGCTGCAATGTCTCAAGCTGCACTCAGACAGTGGGATAGGGCTTCACATCCCCATGCATACACTGCAGGCATATGGGGGCCCCTGTGGGGCTAGTGGGCTCTACCAGCCTCACCCGGATGACTGATTGGCTACATCCAGCGTCTACCAAGGCCACAGTCTGCAACCCATCCACTCTCACTGGTACAAGGATCTTACCCGGTTCCCACCTCCAAGCTGATTGATGGGAGGCCCAAACCTGTCCATAATTACAATCCATGTACGTTCATTCCCTCCAGAAATGCCCCATCTGTCCGCACTCATAACACTGCTCCTGTTTTCCTTCTCCAGGTGGGGTGTCCTAGGGGTACCCTGTCTTCTCAGGGAGTTGTCTTGGCTCCACCTGGGGTTTGCCCCCAGGGGACCCTTGCAGAGCAGGTTGGTGGGGTCCCTGAGGGTTGGGCATATGAATGGGGGCTCCCCTCCCGCCTGGCGGGCCCCCCTTCCCAGGGCTGGGTTCAGTTCGCCTGAGATCCCCCCTTTCGATCCAGCCTTCTGCTCTCCCTCCACGGCCAGGTAGTCCTCCATTAGCGAGATTGCCTCAACGAGGGTCTTTGGGCGGTGCTGCTGCACCCACTCCTTCCCCCCGGTAGGGAGGGTCTGCAGGAACTGCTCCAGAGCCACCATCTCAGCAACCTGAAGACTTGTCCAGCATTCTGGCTCGAGCCACGTCCAGCAGAGGTCATGGATCCGTTGGGCCATGACTCGTGGTCTAGCCCCCGGCATGTATCGTTCTCGTTGGAGTCGCTGGTGGTAGGTCTCAGGGCTGATGCTGGTCTGGTCTAAGATGGCTGCCTTGACTTTGGAATAGTCCAGCACCTCCTGCGGGTCTGAAGGTTACGATAAGCGGTCTGCGTGGGGCCCATCAGGTAGGGGGCTAGTATAGTGGCCCAATGTGTGTGGGGCCATTGGACGGCGGGGGCAACCCTCTCAAATGTCACGAGAAAGGCCTTGGGGTCATCTCTGGGCCCCATCTTGGTCAAGTGCAACGGTAGCCCTCCAAGGCCCTCCCCGGCCCCACCCCCGGCCGTGCCAGAGAAAGGACTTGGTGCGTGTCCTAACAGCGTGGTCATCTGTTGGAATAATTGCTCCTGGCTGGCTTGTTGTTGGGCGGTCAGCTCCCTGATCAGCTGCTGCTGTTGCTCCTGCTGCCGCGCCGCCTGCAGTTGCTGTTGGGCTGCTAGTTGTTGGAGCAACTGTGTTTGTTGCTGCTGCTGCTGTGCAGCCTGTTGCTGCTGGTTGTCCAGCAGCCACTTCAGTAGCTTTTCTGGTTCCATCTTGAGCATCTGGGTCCTTACGGCAGGCCCTGATCACTGCCCGCATTCTCCACCAGTTGTGATGGGTCCAGCACCGCAGCGCCCCTTTGTGGCAGGGATGGATGGGGTGTTGTGGCCTCACCACTCTTACTTTTCCACGCCCGTCCTGTAAGGGCATTCCAATGTGGCCCAATGGCCGGTTTCCCTGTGCTCGACCCTTAGTCGGGGTAACAGGACCTAACGACTTGAGTCCACATGTCGCCCTGAGTATTGGGCTGTGTGGCCCAATGGTCAGGGTCCACATAAATCGCTCCCCACCTTGGAGCAGTGCAGCCTAGCGATCGGAGTCTACACAATCCCCCTGCAAGTGGGGTGGTGTGGCCTAGCGACCGGAGTCTGGATAACTCACTCCACACATTGGGGCAGAGTGGACCAATGGCCAGAGTCTATATAGCTCCCTCTCAGGTGGGGAAGTGTATCCCGATGGTGGGGGAGGGAGACCTGGGCCCGCCCTCTCCACTGGGTCCCAACCCAGGGCTCTCCTATTGGCAGGGTTTCCCCTCGTGCTTAGCTCGGCTTTAGTGCTGCCCCTGCACTCATGGCATGCAAGGATTGAGTGTGGTCAAGCAATGACTATAGCAGTAGGCTACCCAAATGGCCAAGGAGGGTGAAGGCCAGGGCTGATGCAGCAGGAAATTTACCTATAACCTAGTGTAATAAATATAAAGGGAAGGGTAAACCCCTTTAAAATCCCTCCTGGCCAGAGGAAAAATCCTCTCACCTGTAAAGGGTTAAGAAGCTAAAGGTAACCTCGCTGGCACCTGACCAAAATGACCAATGAGGAGACAAGATACTTTCAAAAGCTGGGAGGAGGGAGAAAAACAAAGGGTCTGTGTCTGTCTGTATGCTGCTTTGGCCAGGGACAGAGTCTTAGAACTTAGTAAGTAATCTAGCTAGGTATGTGTTAGATTATGATTTCTTTAAATGGCTGAGAAAATACCTGTGCTGAATAGAATGTATATTCCTGTCTGTGTGTCTTTTTTGTAACTTAAGGTTTTGCCTAGAGGGGTTCTCTATGTTTTGAATCTAATTACCCTGTAAGGTATCTACCATCCTGATTTTACAGAGATGATTCCTTTACTTCTATTAAAAGTCTTCTTGTAAGAAAACTCAATGCTTTTTCATTGTTCTCAGATCGAAGGGTTTGGGTCTGTGGTCACCTATGCAAATTGGTGAGGATTTTTACCAAACCTTCCCCAGGAAGTGGGGTGCAAGGGTTGGGAGGATTTTGGGGGGAAAGATGTATCCAAACGACATTTTCCCAGTAAACCCAGATAAAGTTTGGTGGTGGCAGTGGAAATCCGAGAGTAAAATAATTTTGTACCTTGGGGAAGTTTTAATCTAAGCTGGTAAAAGTAAGCTTAGGAGGTTTTCATGCAGGTCCCCACATCTGTACTCTAGAGTTCAGAGTGGGGAAGGAACCTTGACACCTATAAAGGGGGATAGCACTGCAGGCTGACATGTATGGTTCCCCACTATCCTGAGATATTGTGCCTACCTCAGAGCACTGTGTCTGACTGTAGCCCTGAGTGTGACCTCTGCAAGACCAATCTAAAGAAAATGGGGTAGCACAGGTGTAAATGAAGGCCTGATCAGGCCTACAGAATCTCTTCTATTGGTGATATGAGAAACTGAAAGACTATGTCTGAAAAGTCAGAGCTCAGGATAAATTTGTAGAGATGACAGAAAAATATTTTTTTATTGAAAATCGTGAACAATTTATATGAAGATCAGTGAGACACAGAAAATATGAAATCACACAATGCTATTGTGATGGGGTGTTCCACCTTCAGGGTTGTTGTGGGCACACAGATATGGCCAATTAACCTTATAGGCTGCATGCAGTGGAGAGTTTGGCTTGACTGAAAATGACTAACGGCTGATAAAGCCCAGGTTGGGGAGAAGGTGGCTAAGGTATAAAGCCAGGAAGTTTGCAGCAGAAAGGGGCTGCAGTATGGAAGGCAGCAATCACCTTTTGGGCTTAGAGAAGGAAAAGAAGGAAACCCAGGGAGATGAAGAAGCCCTCGGATCCTGGCCGTAAGGGAAGGGGTTTACCCAGAAGGGTGGAGAAGAGAACCTGTGGGAGGTGGAGTAGGAAGCATCCTAGGGAAGAAGAAACAAGGCTAAAAGATAGAGATTGTGCAGACTTTTACCCAAAGTAACAGGTGAGGCCGGGTTCCCCTACCAGCCATGGGGAAATGGCACAAGAGTGTGGGAAACACCAACTGGACCTTTGGTCTAGAGAGACTTTGATACTTCAGAAGGGGGAACTATACAGTGACCTAGACAGAAGGCTGAATCACGAAGAGAAAGACCAACCCATGTAGAAAGACAGAGAAGGGCCATGGGGTGAGCTAACGACAGAAGGAAGCACCAAACTCAGTGAGAGCTGATTCTCTAGACAAAGCCACGAGAAGGTACCCCAGTGGTGAGTTAACCCCATTACAGACGTATTTAATTCATGTTTTGGACTAGACCTGCTCTTTAACTAATTAAAAGAACCATTCTAACATTACTTGGATTGTATAAATGCTGCCCCTATTCAATCTTTCCAGAAGCATGAGTTTAGCTACATTCCATCCATAGATGTTTGTGGGAAGCTATAAGTAAAAGGCACAAAGGAGTTAAAAGGCAAGGCTTCCACTTCATTCTCACAAAGTAAACATATATTCATGTATATTTTCCAATAAGGAATAGAGCATTTTTGCTCCCAGATTAAATGATCATTCTTATTTTCCACATAGGTGAATACATCTTGAAATACTGAGTATATATAGGAATTACAAAGTGGGATCAGAGTCCCACTAATGAGCTATCTTGTATCCCTGCCTCTAGCAATGCCAAATGCTTAAGGATAAAGCAGAAAATGACCTTTCCTCCTTGATACATGGGGTCAGCTGACCAGTGCTATGTCATGGGAAAAGTCCTCCTCAGTACCATGAATGATCAGTCTATGACATGGTAAATAGTTTTTAATGAAGTCTTATTGAACAGAAAGTATCACATATAGTCTCCTGTTGAACAAAATTGAAAAGTAGAGGGATACGCCCGCAAAACAAACCGTAAATATTACAAATTACTCTGACCAGCTCTCCACTGAAGTGAGGAATAAGAGACCATAAATATTACTTCAAGAAAATAATTAGCATGCAGTCAAACACAGCCATTAATGAAAGAATATGAATATTTAATCAAGAATTACCCAAAATAAATATTTTGAATCCCATTAAACATGAACTCTGAGAATATAATCTCAAGGGAGATTTAACACAGAGTTAAATCAATATTAAATCTCAATAAGCAATGGCGGGGGGGGGGGAGGGGGAGGTCAATTCCAGTAAAAATTCTTGAGGAAATAAAAGAATGAAATAGGGCCATCTTCTTTCCTAGCCAATGTCATTTTAGACCACGAGACTGTTTCCACTCTTATGCTTTATATATAATAAGGCTAAGAATTATGTGACTGACAGACCAACACTATTATACAAAATTTAGTAAGGTAAAATACTGCTGTCTGAGCTCCAATTGGCAATTTCTATTTTAAAAACATTATTTTTCTATGATGCATTGGCATAGACTTAGCAAAAGTCTAGGAAAATGAGAAATTGGTTAGTCTCTAAGGTGCCACAAGTACTCCTTTTCTTTTTGAAGATGAGAACGTTTCTCCACATAAAATCACACACTTCTTAATTCTCATTCATTTTAACATGAACTTTATCCCATACTCTAGGGGTAAAGAAACAAATCAACAATAGTTCTCCTAGGAACATGATTTCCTGACAGTGTTGGGAGCTTCCCCTAGCTATTAGCTCTTGCATAGTCTGAATACTCAGCCAAAACAGAAATTGACTTCAACTGGAATTAGGGATGCTCCCCTCCTCTAAAAATCAAGGCCTTCACTTTTAAGTTGATTTTACATAGTCTCAATTTTTCAGCAGCATTTTTTTCCAAATTTCAGGTCAAATTTGGTCCCAGTTTAGACTGTTTAAAAATTAACTTTTTAAAAGTGTCACATTCTTGGCCAGGAAAGGAAAAGCCGGTAATTAGGACTACATTGATCATTTTACCCAACCTCAAATAAAGAAAAGGGCATCTGATGATATATAATACTGTTTCAATTTTTCCATTTAACTTGTTCACTCCTAGCAAAATCAAATGTAGATTATTTTTTTGCTCAGCTCATC
This sequence comes from Lepidochelys kempii, assembly GCF_965140285.1. Classification (NCBI taxonomy): domain Eukaryota; kingdom Metazoa; phylum Chordata; order Testudines; family Cheloniidae; genus Lepidochelys; species Lepidochelys kempii. Next base: position 29,714,390 of record NC_136381.1, on the reverse strand, counting down.
CACATACTTTCAAAGATGAAAGGTTTTTAAAGGAGTTAACAGACATTTTGTATGGTGGTTTTGAACTTTTCTAGATTGATCCTGTTGGGGACAGTTAGTTTGCATGTCAGTAAAGCCTCAGCTGCAGAAACCCCCAAAGTAATTTCCTCTCTTCTTAGGATTTAAAGTCTGTTTCCAGTTCAGCCCACATTGCGGTCTATTCCTTAGGCACGATCTTTGGGCTAGATGTTGATATATAGGATATTACAATCCTGCCACTGTTTTGGACAGACTATCATTTTATTCAGGCAGTGGCTAAAGCATTCCCTGTCTCCAGGCACTATGAGGGACATATGATCTTTTCTGGTAATAAAGATGAGGTACTATAAGAGATTCAGGTGTCAGAAGAGGTGTTGGAACAAATTGATGGTTTAATTTAAAAAGCAGTAAGTCACCACAGCCAATGGTACACATCCAGGAGTTCTGAAGAAGCTGAGCTTCTAAGCTATATCGATATCATTAAAAGCAGGGGATTGGAGAGTTGCATATGTTTCTCCTATGATTCTATGGATGATCAGAGAATGAGAAATATCAAGCCTTATATTTGTATTGGTTTAGAAGATAACTGAAAAACAGAATAATAAAGCATTTGGAAGACCATGATATTATAAAGTCTAAATCTAGTTTCTGCGAAGAAAAATCATGTCTCACGAACTTATTATAATTATTTAAATATGTCAATAGAGTAGTGGGTAAAAGGAGTGCAGTTGACAGTATTTAGACTTTTAAACGATCTTTGGGACAGATATTTAAAGGTGTTTAGGCACCTAACTCCCACTGAAATTAGCAGAAATCAATGAAATCTGGAAAGGGGGCGAGATGCGGTTTGAGCCATGTGAGCAAGATTTGCAAAGAACACAAGTTTATTTAGCTTCATCAAGTCCAGAGAACTTCAGTGGGAACTAACCAAGCTAGATGACTGGGCAACATGATGGCAAAAGTTCAGTGTTGATAAATATAAAGTAATGTACATTGCTGGTGGAAAAAATCATTTAAATTAGAAACTTACAGGGCTCTAAATTAACTGCATCAGCTCAGGAAAGGGACTTGGGCATCACTGTGAGCAACTCAGGGAAGATTTCTGCCCAATTGCTTGTTGCAGTCAAGAAAGAAAGCAAGATATTGGGATGCTTAAGGAATGGGATAGAGAAGAGTATGGAAAATATTATAATGCCTTAAGATAAATCAATGGCATTGCTTCATCTGAAATACTGAGTGAAGTGCTATTCATCCCATCTCAGAAAATACTGCAGAATTAGTGGGATCTCAGAGAGGCAATAAGAAAGATTATGGACATGGAAAAACTTGCATATTAAGAGAGATTGAAAAGATTGGGATTGGTTATTTTAGAAATGAGACTGATAAGAGGGAACATGATCAAATACTGATATCAAATAATGCATGAAACAGAGAAAGCAGATCAGAAGCTTCTGTTCCTCTTGCCTTATAACCCAAGGTTATGATTAAAATTAAAGTAGAAAATTAAAAAATTGATAAGGAATCATCTTTTTTGCAAAAATATTATTAAACTGTGGAACTCACTGCCAAATGATCTAATTGAGTCTAATAGTTTAACAAGATTCAAAAAGAGATTGGACATGTATATAGATAACAAGATTATCCAGAGTTGTAGTGCTTAACCTTTTTAAAAAAGTTGAAATAAATGAAAAGAATATAAAACCTTATGCTTTAAGGTTTAAACCAATCTCTTACGATCCATTGTCTACAGCCAAGCTCTACGATACAACCGCATTTGCTCCAACCCCTCAGACAGAGACAAACACCTACAAGATCTCTATCAAGCATTCTTACAACTACAATACCCACCTACTGAAGTGAAGAAACAGATTGACAGAGCCAGAAGAGTAACCAGAAGTCACCAACTACAGGACAGGCGCAACAAAGAAAATTACAGAACGCCACTAGCCATCACCTTCAGCCCCCAACTAAAACCTCTCCAATGCATCATCAAGGATCTTCAACCTATCCTGAATGATGACCCATCACTCTCACAGATCTTGGGAGACAGGCCAGTCTTTGCTTACAGACAGTCCCCCAACCTGAAGCAAATACTCACCAGCAACCACATACCACACAACAGAACCACTAACCCAGGAACCTATCCTTGCAACAAAGCCCGTTGCCAACTGTGTCCACATATCTATTCAGGGGACATCATCACAGGGCCTAATCACAGCAGCCACACTATCAGAGGCTCGTTCACCTGCACATCTACCAATGTGATATATGCCATCATGTGCCAGCAATGCCCCTCTGCCATGTACATTGGCCAAACTGGACAGTCTCTACGTAAAAGAATAAATGCACACAAATCAGACCTCAAGAATTATAACACTTCAATCTCTTTGGTCACTCGATTACAAACCTAAAAGTTGCAATTCTTCAACAAAAAAACTTCAAAAACAGACTCCAAGAAGAGACTGCTGAATTGGAATTAATTTGCAAACTGGATACAATTAACTTAGGCTTGAATGGAGACTGGGAGTGGATGGGTCATTACACAAAGTAAAACTATTTCCCCATGTTTATTCCCCCTCTCCCCCCCCCACTGTTCCTCAGACGTTCTTGTCAACTGCTAGAAATGGCCCACCTTGATTATCGCTACAAAAGGTTTTCTTACCCCCGCCCCCTCGCTCTCCTGCTGGTATTAGCTTATCTTAAGTGATCACTCTCCTTACAGAGTGTATGATAACACCCATTGTTTCATGTTCTCTGTGTATATAAATCTCCCCACTGTATTTTCCACTGAGTGCATCCAATGAAGTGAGCTGTAGCTCACGAAAGCTTACGCTCAAATAAATTTGTTCATCTCTAAGGTGACACAAGTACTCCTTTTCTTTTTGTGGATACACACTAACATGGCTGCTACTCTGAAACTTAACTACTAGAGATCAGCATGAGACTTTCATGGAGGACAAATTATCCCACATCTGCCTACTGAGGATTATCTTGCACCTTCTTCTGAAGTATCTGTTGCTGGACATTCAGAGAGAGGATACTGGATTATCTGACGACTCGTCTGATCTAATATGGAAATTCTTATCTTACTATACCAGGTTCCATAGAAATCATAAAATCCCTAAAATGGTTTAAAGCCACAGAACATAGTAATGGAAATTTGCATCCCTGCCACCTTTGCCACAAGGCACAAATATTTCCCCAATCCTATCCAGTATCTACTGTTAGGAGAAATAGACTGAAAGGTCAACACTATATTGATGACACACAATTCCATCAGTCCTTCCCAGCATTTAATTTCACCACAAATCCTCATGCATACAGTATCTGTACAAGAACACACCTTGAATAAAAAAGAGCTGGTTAAAGGTAAACCCCAGCAAGATAGATGTTATGCTTTAGGCGGAGAAAAATCTTTTAAAGAGCTTCCTACCACAGCACAGTCCCCAGTGACAAAGAACGTATACCCACAAATTGTCAGGACAGTCTGCAGGTTAGGATTTCTCTGGGCTCCTTGCTGTATCTCTTCTTTGTTGATCACCCCTCCACAACAATGCCTGTATTTGTTACTACCTGTTTTGGACTATGCCAATCCAATTTACTTGGGATAGAAAGTATCAGACTTGAGAAAGTTTCAGTTAGCACAGAGTGCAGTAGTATGTCTCCTCAACAATATGGGTTCACTCATTTGACTTGCAATGAAATATTAAGTGTAAAATCTCAGTCCTTTATTTAAAAGGAAAGAATAGCCTAGGGTGAAGACACCTAAAAGAGAATCCTCTGAGATTTGACTACATTCACCAGGTCTGTTCTGCAGGAACAATGTAACTGTCTATTATGGTTGAATGTGCAGGAGACAAGAATTTTTTGGGGACTGGTCCTACAGTATGGAACTCACTTCTGCGAGAACTAAGAACTAACACAAACCTCATCACATTCCAGTTCAAGTATAAAGAGCCCTTCAACCGTCTCTTGGCAAGTAACAGTAGAGAGAAGACTTATTTTTCTATCTGAATAAAAAGCACATTTTTTTCTTCCTGTTAAGGGACAGAAAAAAGAGGAAACACCATTTAATCCATTTAATAAACTTTAGTCTGGTGGTGGTGGTGTGTATGTGTGTGGGGGTAGGTTTGTTTTAAAACTCTGGATGGAGCTAAAGATGTCATGGTGATAAGTATGGCCAAAGGACGTGAATAAAAAAGGCTGACCTCAGGGCTGACTCACTATTAGCTTCTTTCAACTGTGACAAAAAGGAATTTATTAATTTATTTGTCGCCCCCCCCCCCCCCGACCAGAAATCAAATTAGAACCAAAGACAGACCTATGAAGTCATCTATTCCATCCCTTACAAATGCAGGATTGTTCCACAGTGTATATATTATGCATGTGCCTTGTTTCTTATCACTTAATCAGCTTTTATTCCACAAGAGGAAAAAGGGAACTAACCCTGTGGTTATTTTTCTACTTCAGTAGTCTCATGTGATGGAACTTGTCAGAAGACTGAAAAAAAAATCTTGATAAATGATGTGGACTCATGTATCTCATATGCTATTCTGTTAACTCTTTCAAATAATTCTGTTTACAAGGAAATTCTCCTTTTTGGAAGGTAAATTAGTTTGACCCTCTCAATTTATATTTATGCAGTTGTTGTAATACCATGCCCTTAATTACAGTCTCAATCACTTTCCCTGTTATTGAGGTGAAGTTCATTGGTCTATAATTCTTCAACTCATTGTCGGGTTCTGTTTTGAGATGGGCAACAAATTAGCTACTTTCTAATCTTTTTTGGAGAAGTTACTGTTTTTAAGAATATATTATATATCTTTGTCAGTTTTTCTGTTTTGCTTTTTAGGTCTTTTCACACCCCCAGATGAATATTATCCTGGTCCAGTGATTTACTGCACGTACGTATCTCAAGTTAATACATTATTCTTTCCTTCGTGATGTCTCGGTTTATGCCCCATCATGATCTCCTGAATAAAAGTGGCCTTGGAACAGGATTTTTCTCATCATTTTCATCCATGATGAATGACACACAGAATTAATTTAACAACTCAAAACTTGCAATGTGAGAAATCTCTTTTAGTGTACAGAATTTCCTTTTATTGTTCTGGTCTAATAGTCTGTAGCATATGCTTACTATATTTGTATTATCTGGGATTTGTATACATAAGGTATAGTCACATGAAATAATCTATGGACTCTTTTATGTAGCATGTCACTCCCTCCACTGGGCTAATACCTGTATTTTCTTTTCAGCTTTTAGCCAGGAACAAGCAGCAATCACTGATTTTTATTTTTAATAGTTACACTTCCACCCTATCATGACATCTGTTATATCAAAGGTTTCTAGGATTTTTATGAAAACATCTACACATTATGTCCTGATGTTTCCTTCTCTTAGCACATGATGCTCCTCACCATATGGATAACTCTCAAAGAGATAGGGATCTCACTGAAATCATACACAGATTTTCCTCACAATTCTTCCATGAGCAGATCCTGAGATGTTGACTGCAGGCAACAGACACCTCAAAACATGTCCCTTTCCACTGCCCTGCCACCTGGCTTCCTCATCACTGTGTAGCCTTTGACAGCCAAAGACCCTCCCAACTATTGCTGCCCTCACAGAGTGCACTTTTACATGTTCCATAGTACGGGCACTGCCTGTACTAACTTGTACGGTTTGCCTTACAGGTTTAGAAAGGGAGAATTTAGAGGAGTGAGACTGGTCAACTCCCCAACTCTATTCAAAAAGCTGAAATACTGGAAGGGCTTACTAGATCAGGTGATTTTCATTCTCCCTACGTTGGTGGAAGTGGAGGGAAGAATAAGTTCTTGGGGTGACAAAGAGACTATACGGATTCAAAACCACTTACATGTGCATGCTTCTTGGGGGTAGCAATAATAGCTTAACACAATCATAATCACTAGGTGCAATTCCTTTATTAGCTAAGACTGATAATATCACCTACTGAAAATAAATTAAAATTTAATATCATGTAATCAAGAGAAAAATATAACATTTTTATATTTGTTTATTTTCATGGAAATTTCCTTCCTTAAAATATGTTCAGTATAGCTTATTTTCAGCATTGCTCATCTTTTATTTTACAGTTCTTTATTACAATTTTTTTCTCTTCAATGTTTAGCACTTATTGCATGAATTTAAAGTTAAAAATATAGGCAGTGAAGGAGGAGTGAAATGCTTATGAAAACTGCAGTGAGCCTACAAGAATGAATAGGGGTATAAGCGGGGACAGTTTTAAAACTAGAACTACTGGAATATCTGTGCCTCTTAGTAATACTACAGTAACATGCTGCAATGCTATTTACATTTGTTATTTATTTAGTAAATAAGCTAACAATGCCTGTCTTTCCTCGATATATGTGGATAACTCTTATCAACATTAATTGATGTATGAATCATGCACACATTTGGTTTCCATGCCCATGTAAAAGACAAAAACAAAATTGAAAGCTAGTTTTTTTGTTTTAATTAATAATGCTTAAATTGGGTGTGGTGAAGTCATAGGCAAATAAAGCATGGAGTAGGAAGTTTAAAAAAGTTATTGCTAACGTAATAAAATACCCTGGAGATCTGATGCTGCAAAACTCAGTCATGTCTTATTTCTCCATTTAATGATAATAAACACATTTATAATTGGTTTTATAAAAGCATTCAATCAAATTAATAAAGATACATTAAATTGAAACAGCATTATTATACAACAATAGAAGTATACTGTAAGATGCTACAGGTGTATCTCCTGTGTTAGTGAAAAGTATGATAAGTGGTGTTATCTGATTAGTTAAATAAGTAGAGTACAGACTTAAGATTGTATTGTATAGTATATGCAAGGGCTAGAGATCAAGTTGCATTTGTTACTTTAACTTTTGCATTTCTTGACTTCTGAGTGCTTAATATTACCTTTGTGTACTTTTTTACTGTTTGTTACTTAGATTATTTTATTGGCTTTTGTTTCTTTTTTTTTTAAAAAGGGGAGAAAAAGTAGCAGGGGTGATATGGCTCAGACATCAATCTCTATGGTCTTGCAAAAGAAAAATTCATAATGAGAACGTACAATTCCATAATCTTTAACTATTTACTGTGGCAAGGCACCCTTTCTTAGCGCTACCTCCTCTGACACGGACAGAGCCTGGGGTAAATCAGCCCCCCACTATAGAGCGTGTCTGTCAAGGTTCCTTCCCCACTTCTGAACTCTAGGGTACAGATGTGGGGACCTGCATGAAAACCTCCTAAGCTTACTTTTACCAGCTTAGGTTAAAACTTCCCCAAGGTATAAATTAATTTTACCCTTTGCCCCTGGATCGACTGCCACCACCAAACTTTATCTGGGTTCCTGAAAAAATGGAGTTTGGACACGTCTTTCCCCCGAAAATCCTCCCAACCCTTGCATCCCACTTCCTGGGGAAGGTTTGGTAAAAATCCTCAATTTGCATAGGTGACCACAGACCCAAACCCTTGGATCTTAGAACAATGAAAAAGCATTGAGTTTTCGTACAAGAAGACTCTTTATAGAAGTAAAGGAATCACCTCTGTAAAATCAGGATGGTAGATACCTTACAGGGTAATTAGATTCAAAACATAGAGAATCCCTCTAGGCAAAACCTTAAGTTACAAAGAAGACACACAGACAGGAATATTCATTCCATTCACCACAGCTATCTTCTCAGCCATTTAAAGAAATCATAATCTAACACATACCTACCTAGCTAGATTACTTACTAAATTCTAAGACTCCATTCCTGTTCTGTCTCCGGCAAAAGCATCACACAGACAGACACAGATCCTTTGTTTTTCTCCCTCCTCCCAGCTTTTGAAAGTATCTTGTCTCCTCATTGGTCATTTTGGTCAGGTGCCAGCGAGGTTACCTTTAGCTTCTTAACCCTTTACAGGTGAGAGGATTTTTCCTCTGGCCAGGAGGGATTTTAAAGGGGTTTTACCCTTCCCTTTATTTTTATGACAATGTCTGTCTTCCCTCTTTGGGTTTTGTTTCTCAGAGCCTTCCCAGTAGGCCTCAGGACAGGCCTGAGGAGTGTTCCTCTGCCAAACAAAGGGAAACAAGTCTATAACGCACCAAAAACAAAAGGGAATACCTTTCCCTGTCCCCCCTCACTGGGGCAGGTGTTGTCCTATCGCTGGCCCTGGAGTGTCAGTACTTCCCCTAAACAAGCACTGGGTTTTGGGTGTCTTCCCTATGGGGAGGAGCGCAGTCTCTCACACTGTAGAAGCCTATCTCCCTGCTACATCCAGCATTGCAGCAGTTTGTCTCACTTCCAGGAGAAAGATTTTAACAAGTTTCAGGCAGCGCTTAATTGGACTCAGGTGTCCCTAATTGACCTGAAGTAACCCCTTCCCAGCTTCTAGGGAAAAGGGCCTTTACCATTCTGGGGCAAACATATCTGTTTTCTCAGACCCTCATGCAGCCGTCTGGCCTGACTTTGTCACAATACCTTGATACACTTAAACACTGCCATGTGTGCCATTTAGAAATCAGTGCAAGGAATCACTATTAAACTACCTTGCCCCAGCTAGTATTTTCCCTGTTTAGAATAACATTGCCCCAATTAAGAAGTAATTACTACCATTCAATACTCATACTCTCAAAAGATGCCTTTAATTTTGGGTCTCTCATTTTCCTTGTCCAACTTTAGGAATTGTGCCGGATTTTCAGGTGTGCTAACTGCTAAGAAATGAAAGTGAAGTCAGTAGGAGGGGAGCTGAGTCCTCATAATCAGACCATAGGTGAAGTTGAATTCCTCAAATTAGAAACCACTTTTGAAAAAAAACAGCCCCACAGAAATACAGCAGGCTTTGGGAAAGAGCAAATGCAGCCAACTGATATTCAGGACACTGCTCAATATCAGGAGGGGAAATGTCATACAGTGACATGTGATTGGAAAACTGAGGGCTTAGGTGTGCGCTTCAGCCTTCCACAAAAAATAAAAATAAAAATAAAACCAGGATTGTATTAATAATGAAAGAAAACGTTGAGTTTGGAACAAATTTGTTTATCTCACTTTATTAAAAATGGACGAATGTAGTCATGCCACAAAACTACTCATAAATGTGATATGCAGCAGCTATTATTTTCTTTCTTTCTTTCTTTCTTTTTAACTCTAGACCCCCAATTCAAGACAGTTGTCTACATCCATGAATGATGCTGCAGCCACCCACTACAATATTTGCCATAGACTCTATACCCAGAAAAAACAGCTTTGCTTTTTAGGGTCTGGTCTGAGAATTCTAAATAGCAAAGTTCTTGGAACTGCAGGTACCAAGCCTGCCCTAATTTAAAGCAATGACAATAGGGAAAGTAAATATTGCAAGCCCTGTCCTTTCTATTAGAGCCTGAAAGTTCCATTACTAATGAGTTTTCCTCGCTCTTGTTCTTTTTAAATTCATTTTTCTCTTCAAAAAAAAAGGTTTGTGCCATACATTCTACAATCCAATACATTTCCTTCTTATACATCTTGAGGATCTGCTACCATTTCTGGCCTTGGATTCATTTGGAAACAGACTACAATAGACTACTTAGAAAGCTAAAAGTGCTTTCCAAAAGGATTTTTTTTTTCCATGTGCATTGATGAAATAATGTGTTTTGTTCACGGAAGAAAATCATCTAACATCTGCAGTTAATAAGGTACTGGTCTCAGCATTTTTTAGCTTTTTTGTAGTGAACCTTGGAATATATAGATTTAACCAATTTAAATTTTCTTGAACAAAATGTTCTTCTTGATATCTTACCTGGCAAAGAAAAATACATTCTGCTTTCACATTTTTTCATAAAGTCTACAAAAATATATACTCTCTGTCTCACATAAAATGTATGTTCAACCTGCTTTTGCCTGTAATGGAATACTTTGGAAGTTGTTATACTGTGTAAAATGTTGAGATTTTTGATGAGTACAAGCTTCTTTGGTTTTTTAAGAAATCAGAAATCATAAGACAATATTAGTCAAAAAATGCCCCAGACATCATATTTTTCATTCTCTTATAACTTAGATTCCTACACAAGTCAATAAATCCATACTATTCCTAGGAATATATGTTTGAAATTTTAAAAAATAGCATAATGGAAAACAAATCAGTAATGGTTTAGTGGCATTATTTTATGCTCAGTGTAGGAGATTCTAGTTTGAGAACATCACCAATTTCCTAATGCTGTTACTGCTTGAGAGAGACTGTGAAAGATGCTTTCTACACATGTTCCCAAAGAAACCCATTTAAGAATATTTGGTCCAGTCCAGTGTACAAAGGTGCAGCCATGGTGTACAGGAGCCATTTACATTTTGTGGGATAAAAATTAATTTACAGACCTGTCACAATAAAGCTAAGGTCTAGGGTTGCCAATTTTGGTTGGACGTATTCCTCGAGGTTTCATCACATGACATAATCTTTAATTAAAGATTAATCTTTAAATCCTGGAGACTCCAGAATAATTCTGGAGGATTGGCAACCCCACTAAGGCCAACTTTTTAGCATTCTGAGGTCATTTGCTTGTTCTGACAGAAGAGGAGGGGCAACATGATCACAGTCATCAGGTTAAAGAATGGTTTCCCAGAAAAATGGAATATGGATTACGCTTTGGGACATAGATTATCTGTTACTATGTGTTTGTATAACACTTAGCACAGTTGGGCCCTTGATCTCTTTTGGGGATTTTGGGCACTGCTACAAAACAAGTAAATAATAGCAGCAATATGACGAACAATAATGGATTTTCCTAACTGGGGAAATATGTAATGCAAATGTTATAGCTGAAAAATGTACCACAACATACTTCTTAAGTGTAGGAAACAATAAAGGATTCCTTGGTGTGAGTAGGCCACAGACCTTATTCCAAATGTGCTTCACAAACAAACCACACTATGAAAAACACAAACTTGTCCCTTCCTGGAGTTTGACTTTATTAGTTAAAAAAATAAAATATTACATAAAAATCATCTCAAACCTTCTCTTCAGGTTTGTCTGCTACTCTAGTTCTTTCCTCAAGACCCAGAAAGGTCGTCCCCTAGATCCTCTCTCCTCAGAGAACCAATCCCACCATACTTATATGCAGGTATCATAATAAATCACCAGACTTACTGAATCAACAGAACCTACTTAACCCTTTCCCAATAGGCTCAACAGAGGAGATGGGCTGACTCAGTCAAAAACTACCATGCTGTTGATTATTGCTGAGTTTCACATATTTCCTTTTGTCTATGCTGGAAGAAATTTAATTCTTCCAATACATGGAGAGAGTATGAAAAAGGCCAAGGTTTAAAGTTTACTAGCTGTGTTTCAGTGTTGCAAATTATATCATATTTCAGATGCACTTTCTAAATTATATATGCACAGTTGAAAAAGCATAATTTCAGTATTTCAGGTTCCTGTATCCCAGAAGTAAGAATAAAATAACAAACTAACTTTTCTTGAAGGGTATGTACATAAATATATTGCAAAAACAAGAACTTATTTAAAATCCTGTGACAGCTTTCCTACAAATAACTGCCAGGCAGAAGCTCCTCAATCTTTTTCATCTAGATTATGATTTTTTTTTTGGTGCTCAAGTTGATATTTAATAATATTAACCTGAAGCTGTCTATACCTGATCCAGTCAATCTCTAAATACATAAAGAACTGCTGTTTGATGGGAAGAAATGTCAGCCACATTGTTAAACAGGCCCCTAAAGCAAGGCTGATTTAGAAACAGATTATGAAAAAGGCTAATGTAGTACCCACCTTTAAAAAAGGGAAGGAGGAGGATCTGGGGAACCTCAGTCCCTGGAAAAATCATGGAGCAGGTCCTCAAGGAATCAATTCTGAAGCACTTAGAGGAGAGGAAAGTGATCAGGAACAGTCAGCATGGATCCACCAAAGGCAAGTCATGCCTGACTAATCTAATTGCCTTCTATGATGAGGTAACTGACTCTGTGGATGAGGGGAAAGCAGTGGACGTGTTGTTCCTTGACTTTAGCAAAGCTTTTGACACGGTCTCCCACAGTATATTGCCAGCAAGTTAAAGAAGTATGGGCTAGAAGAATGGACTATAAGGTGGATAGAAAGCTGGCTAGATCGTCAGGCTCAACAGGTAGTGATCAATGCCTCCATGTCTAGTTGGCAGCCGGTATCAAGTGGAGTGCCCCAAGAGTCGGTCCTGGGGCCGGTTTTGTTCAATATCTTCATAAATGATCTGGAGGATGGTGTGGATTGCACCCTCATCAAGTTTTCAGATGACACTAAACTGGGAGGAGAGGTAGATGTGCTGGAGGGTAGGGAGAGGATACAGAGGGCCCTAGACAAATTAGAGGATTGGTCCAAAAGAAATCTGATGAGGTTCAACAAGGACAAGTGCAGAGTCCTGCACTTAAGACAGAAGAATCCCATGCACTGCTACAGACTAGGGACCGAATGGCTCGGCAGCAGTTCTGCAGAAAAGGACCTAGGGGGTTACAGTGGACGAGAAGCTGGATATAAGTCAACAGTGTGCCCTTGTTGCCAAGAAAGCCAATGGCATTTTGGGATGTATAAGTAGGCGCATTGCCAGCAGATCGAGGGACGTGATCGTTCCCCTCTATTTGACATTGGTGAGGCCTCATCTGGAGTACTGTGTTCAGTTTTGGGTCCCACACTAAAAGAAGGATGTGAAAAAATTGGAAAGCATCCAGCGGAGGGCAACAAAAGTGATTAGGGGACTGGAACACATGACTTATGAGGAGAGGCTGAGGGAACTGGGATTGTTTAGTCTGCGGAAGAGAAGAATGAGGGGGGATTTGATAGCTTTCAAATACCTAAAAGGCAGTTCCAAAGAGGATGGATCTAGACTGTTCTCAGTGGTACCAGATGACAGAAGGAATAATGGTCTCAAGTTGCAGTGGGGGAGGTTTAGTTTGGGTATTAGGAGGATATTAGTGGATAAAATATCCACTAGGAGTGTGGTGAAGCACTGGAATGCGTTACCTAGGGAGGTGGTGGAATCTCCTTCCTCAGAAGTTTTTTAAGGTCAGGCTTGACAAAGCCCTGGCTGGGATGATTTAGTTGGGGATTGGTCCTACTTTGTGCAGGGGGTTGGACAAGAGGTCCCTTCCGACCCTGATATTCTATGATTCTATGATCTAAGAAGATTGTCCTTAAAGTTGAACAGAAAGCTTTAGTGAAAGGAAGTAACAGACCATGTTTTGAACATCAAGAATCTATGTTTTTGTAGACTGGAAAACTTAAAATATATTTTCATTGTAAAACAAATTATTTAGGGGGGAAAAAAGCTTTCCCTCAATTTATCTGCCAAGACCTGAAATCAAGGCTTTCCTGAAGTGGTATGAATCTGTTTAACCTCTTTGTGCCTCAGTTCCTCAACGATAAAATGAGAGTTCTGATATTTCCTTTCATCACAGTGGTGCTGGGTGGATATATTAATTCATCTTAATGAGGGGCTTAGTTATGGTTGCTATACAAGAACTTAGATAAGTAGCACTGAGAGTTGTTACTTTAAAGTTATTTATTATTTTTAATGAAGCAGCACCCACATTGTGCTAAGCACTGTATATAGCTGAAAGAAGAGACAGTCCCTGTCCAATAAGTTTACAGTCTAAAAATGTGGCAATACAACAAGCCCTATGAGATCTTGCCTCTTCAGGCTGTTAGGAAAGTGTTTTAGGAAATGTGGCTTTACCCTTATAAAAGAAAAAGTGGTAGTTCCATATCAGTATGAGGCACAGTTTAAAAATAAAAAGGTTAGAAAAGAAAATGTAGACAGAGCATGGGGGCAGGCAGAGGAAACAGAGGCAAAAGAAGACCAACAAAAATAGTTATCAGGTAATGAACGGGGATAAGCAAAGGCAAAATGGATGAGAGAAATATACAAGATGAGAGAGTAAAATGCAAGAGGGTGAGAAAATAGGAAAGGGAGTTTGCATTTCTTCCCCCAGCCACATCATTGTAAACAATGGAGAAAAATCCCTCCAAGCATGACTAAGGGCATGTCTACCTACACAGTGGTGAAGACGCTCTATGCCAATAAGTGAGAGCTCTCCCATTGGCACGAAAAAAACAATTCCGCACACTGACATAGCTGTAGATATCAGCCCTTATGTTGGTGTAACTTTTGTCACTCAGGGAGGTATGACATAAGCTGTTGTGTAGACATAGCCTAAGCAAAGGCTGTTTTTGTGCCCAGATTTCCAGTATTCCTCCCTATCAATGCAGTAAGAGAGAGTGCTTATGTTTATCGCACAATCCTCAGCACTACTCCCTAGATCTATAGGACAAGATTTTAAAACATTTAATGTTTCTAGATAAAATATAAAGACTTACACTTTTGGAATTTGAACAGAGAACATACTGGAGGTGAAGGCATACATAACATACATAGTCTACTATTGTTAGTATTTCATTCTTAGGTTTGGGTTTTTTTTTGCATATCATTGTTGCTCTAGTTACCTAATTAATCTTTTAGACAGGCATTTTATCCAAAACAGAAGAATGGGTCATATGTGTTTTGCAAGCTAATAAAACATTTGTTTTAAAAAGAGGTTTTAAAATTTATGTATTTATTACAACATATTTAAATAATTTTCATAAAACAAAGTGAGTAGGAACATAAAATAATACTATATGTAGTACTACTTAATCTTAAAAGGCAAATGACATTTTCAGTACATCACATGTCCATATCAGAGATTCTCTCAACTGAAATATACAGAAAAAGAGAACTTACATTCTGGAATAGGTTTCAGATAATGGTCCATTCTAAAACCTACTAAATTATCGAGTATTAAAATATTCATGAAATCACTTTCAGGTGGAATTGCTGAACCCTCAAACTTAGCTTATTTATCCAAAACAAAAGAAAATTAAATTAAAAAAAAAGAAACAATCTAAATTTGGCTTCCTGATGTTGGTTAAAATGTGTAGTAGCCCCATTAATAAAATAGTTTTTTGTACAGCCAAGTCTCTGCTCCTGGAAGTCCCTGACGATGTATTTGACAAAAACAGCTGGGTCTTTACAGAATCAGTGTCAGGAGGATACTGAATGGTTACTAATAGAAATATTATTGGAGTTACTCTGCATTCACACTGGAGTGACTAAGAGCAAAATTTGGCTAGGTATACTGAAAAGTTCCTTATTGTAGCAATTTGGAATCTTCCTGACACCGATTCCATAAAGAACCAATTGTCTCTATCATACGGCTATTGAAGAACTTCCACGCACAGAGACTTCACCTTCCATGGCTGCCGTAGAGGAACATCAAAATATCTCAGCATATAAAAATGGCAAATTATCCAAATATGGTACAGACCACAATTATTAAAATATAGTCCCCAAAAGAGTTTCTGGGTCAGGAATTAATCCACATATAAGCCTATTTCAGAGTAGCAGCCATGTTAGTCTGTATCCACAAAAAGAAAAGGAATACTTGTGGCACCTTATAGACTAACAAATTTATTTGAGCATAAGCTTTCGTGAGCTTACAGCTCACTTCATCGGATGCATGCAGTAGAAAATACCTTCTGCATGCATCCAGTGAAGTGAGCTGTAGCTCACAAAAGCTTATGCTCGAATACATTTGTTAGTCTCTAAGGTGCCACAAGTACTCCTTTCCTTTTTGCGTATAAGCCTGTGTGTTAAATCACAGTACTCATCCCAGCTGATCTCAATAAGTGTTTGAAAAGAAAAATGTGCTGGAAAGTTAAATGACCGCCCCCACACATTATTGGTAAGAGTTGTCATCTAGCTTGTAGGAAAAAGTGCATGGCCCCTTTAAGGGCCTGGTAGCTAGAGAATGACTTGCTGCACAAGTTTCAGACCAGGTCAGCATGGGGAGGCTGACCCATCCCCTCCCCCAAGTGACCAGAAGAGAGGGGAGAGTATGTAGGTCTATGCCAGGGCAGGAAATACCCTCTTCAACCTGGACCAGGTGGATCAGCACTTACCATCCCACCCATGGAAGTAATGAAATACGAGGTTTTGTCATGATTTGCTATGAGCATTATGCTAATCATGCCTTTCTCAGGGGGTTGGGAAGAATTTTTTCCCCTCACCACCAAATTTACCAAGGAAAGGTAAAGGTTTTTTTCACCTTCCCCACAGTGGGTTGGGGGCTTAGTTGGGAAGGACATGAAACAGGGGTCAGGCTATGATTATGTAACTCACTATGTAAGTATGGGGCAGATGTCCAATGCAGGTTACCCCATAGGGAAGCGATATGATGATCAGATCAAATGGATTGGTAAAGGATTTAAAGGAGATATTCTTTAAAGGAGTGGGAAAAGGGGGAGAGGGATTGTGGCTCCCATGACTTTTTTTATTTATTTATTTTTTTGGTGTGAATATATTCATTCTGTTATTAGGGACTTGTTCTTAAATCAAGAAGTCAAAAATGTGCCATGACCTTAATGCAGTGTTTTCTAATTCAGCTACCCAAATTTCCACTCCCTACATCTGTGCAGATATGGCTTCCACTTTTATTCTCTACTCCATTCAGATAATTCTGTATGTCATCCAGTTGATTGCACCAGTTCCAAACCTTTACTGATAGCATCCTTTAACTCTGCAAAGCCAATTTCCATCCAAAATCTCTTCCAACTGGTTCTCTGTGTTGTGGATCTACCAACTTTACACAAAAGGCCTTGGCATGAAAATGTTTTATCTAGGGCCTATTGGCTGTTGGGATATATATGTCATCTACAATGAATAAACAAACACTCTCAAGGACCACAACAAAAAGAATTGCCTTGAAAATGAAGGTTACTTACTTGTAACTGAGGCTTTTTGAGATTGGCTTTGCACATTCCCACTCTCGGGATACATGCTAATCAATGCCATTGAAAAGTTCAGCCTTCTGTTAGCAGCTCCCCTTAGAGGGCTCCGGTTCCCCTTCCCTACTTCTCCTCTCAGCGTTCGGGCACATTCTGAGGGAGAAGATATAAAAGGGGCAAGGCAGATTGCTAATGCAGAATCATGGTTAGCTGGGATTCTGCAGAAGAGGGGAAGGTGGGTGGGAAGTATGAAGAACCCTTGTGAAAAAGTAAACAACCATAATTGAGAGAGAGAAAGAAAGAGAGTAGGTAAGGGCTGCAGAACTGATCTACCAAATTGGGATCTGATCTAGCTGCTATATTTAAGACATGATTCTTAATAAATGTATGTGTTAAACTTAATACCACCATTTAATAAATTTCAATTAGTGGGACATGCCTTAAATATGCTATAAAAGCAGCCATTGAACTAGTGGAGTGTGGAACATGGGGGAGACCATGAGGCATTGTTATAACTTTCTTCTATACACAGCCAACACATCAAGATAATGTTTTGGTGGAAATGGTATTTCCCTTACGGTTACTCACATATGAAACTGTTTTTGAAATTCTAAAATCTTTGGTCCTATCTAAATTGCAAGTTAGCACATTTTTATTATCCAAACAATTTAATTTGTACTCTGTCTTATGTAAATATGGTCTGGGACACCCGGAGAGTAATGGATCGATTGATATGGAAATCGGAATCAACTTTAGATATAAATTTTGGGTGAGGACAAAGAACTACTTTATCTTTATGAAAACTCGTAAATGAAAGGCCAGCCACTATGGCATGAAGTTCACGGACCCTCCTGGCTGAAGTTATTGCATAAATGTGGTTTTAATTGAAACATGAAATAGAGAAGAAGAAGAAGAAAAACTTTGAAGGATGGAAACAAAGCTTTGTTAGCACAAAGTTTAAATTCCATGAGGGAATTGGCTCTCTCACAGGGAGATAAAGATTTAGCAAACCTTTCAGATATCTCTTGGCAATTCTGTGAGAGAATAAAGATTTACCATCTATTGGCATATGAAAAGCTACTGTTGTACTAGATGTACCTGGGGTGATGCAGTAGACAAACCCTTATTCTTAGGAACAGCAAATACTCTCATATGGATTGAATAAGAACTGACTCAGGACATTACTATGTACCCATAATGAAAATCTTTTCCATTTTAAATAACTTTTTCATGTTTATTGTCTTCTAGCTTTACCTAAAGCACATTGTACTTCTGCATCTTATTGCCCACATTGTCATATGCAACTAAAGTGGATCTGGAAAGTACACCTTCCGTTGCTGCTGTCACAGGCAGTCCGGTGATACTGGTAAGCATTTGTAATTTCCTTTAGAAAGAAGAAGTAAGTCTGTTTTCTAAGACTTTCTGTCGTGGCTAAGTTGGGATGATAAGGATCACCCCAGTTTGGCTGAATCTTGTCTGAACTTCACAACCTTCAACATTAGAGGGAATGGTAGGAAAGCATAAATCAGCTCTATATCCCAGCTGAGGAGGAATGTACCTGTAGGAAGTGAGCATATGCTCATTATCTTGAACAATAATGACAGCACTTGACATTGAACCTTGTGGCAAATAGGTCTATATTTGGCATAGTCCAGAAAGGAAAAAATGTCCTGGACTAGAGTCTCCTTTAAGGACCATTTGTGCATCTGGAAAGAGTCTCTGCTTAGTTGCTCTGCTAACTCTTTGAAAGATCCTCCACATGCAGAACTACTGTATAAATCTTGTGCATTATATACCAATCCCAATGATTTATTGCCTCTTTGCAAAGCTGTAATGACTGAGCACCTTCCTGTTTGTTTACATAGTATATTATCCGATTGCCTGTGGCCATTTTAACCAAGGTCCTTACACCTGAAGAAGGAATGATCTGAGTGCCAAACAAATTGCTATTAGCTCCAGAACACTGATATTAAGGTGACACTCTTGCTGATTCCACAGGTTTTTTGTTAACAAATTGTTGAAGTGTGCCCACCAGCCTGTTTTGAGGTGTCTTTTATATTTATCATGGAAGCAGACAGAGGGTTGATACATGTTCCTGGTCCCTCCACCATAACAGTTTTCTGGATTTTCTTTGGAATGGTAACAATTAGCTTCATTTTGTCTACTGAAGGTCTGAAGCTTCTTATCAAACAGTGTGGAAGGGGTCGCATTCTTAGCCTTGCATAAGGAGTGACATAAGTATTTGATATCATAAGACCCAGTAGGGAGAGGGAGAAACTTACTCTCCGAGATGGACTTTAAAGCAGAGACTGAATGATAAATTTCAGTTTCAGAAATTTCTTCTCCAGGAGATAAGTCCTCATCATGCTGGAGTTTAGAAGTGATTCCATGAAAAAAAATATTTTGTGATGGGGTCAAAAGTTATTTCTGTTTATCAAAAAGACCAACTTTCAGAATAGAGAGCCTGTGAATTGAGTGATTTCTTTCAGTTCATCTTCAGAAGATACTTTTTAGGAATCAATTATCTAAATAATGAAAAACAAAAATCTCTTGTCTTCTTAGAAAAGCTGCTACTACAGACTGACATTTTGCAAATACTTGAGGTGCAGTAGAAAGGCTAATGGGGAGAATCCTGTACTGGAAATGGTCCTGTCCTGTGGCAAAAAGAAAGATACTTCCTGTGTGATGGTCTTATCAAAGTAAGCATCTTTGGTTTTCTACTCTCAATCTCAATCTAGATGGGAGAAGGAAGGAGGGGATAATGGATCCTAGTGTTATCATTTTGAAGCAAAACTTTCAGATGTATCTGTTCAGTTCCTCAGATCCAGGATTGGACAAAGATGCCAACTTCCTTTGGAAGTAGGAAATATCAGGACTAGAAACCTTGATATCTGAGATCTACAAGAACCTCCTCTATTGCTCCCTCTCTTAGTAGAGAATAGATTTCAATTCTTAACACAGACTCATGAGAAGGGTCCCTGGATACGGAGGGAGAGGGAGGGTTTTGAATTGAATGGTATAACTATCTTTTATAGTGTCCAAAACTGTATGTCCATAGTGATTTTTGCCACTCATTGTAAGAACGGCATAAACCGACTCCAATGTTAGGGAAACAGAATTCAAAGTTGAAACGTTTTTTTCAAACTTCATAGAATCATAGAAGTGCAGGACTTGAAAGGACCTCAATAGGTCATCTAGTCCAGTCCCCTGCACTTAAGGACTATGTATGTAATAACTAGACCATTCCTGACAGGTGTTTGTCTAACTCAGGGGTGGACAACCTGAGCCTGAGAAGGAGCCAGAATTTACCAATGTACATTGCTAAAGAGCCACTGTAATATGTCAGCAGCCCCCCATCAGCTCCCCACCCCCCACACACTCCCAGCGCCTCCCGCCCACCGGCAGCCCTGCCGATCAGCGCCTCCCCCTCTCTCCCGGCACCTCCTGATCAGCTGTTTTGTCGAGTGCAGGAGGCTCTGGGTAGGAGAGGGAGGAGCGAGGGCATGGCAGGCTCAAGGGAGGGGGTGGGAAGCGGTGGAGTGGGGGCAGGGCCTGTCGCAGAGCCAGGGGTTGAGCAGTGAGCACCCCCCCAGAACATTGGAAAGTTGGTGCCTGTATCTCCAGCCTTGGAGTCGATGCCTATACAAGGAGCCACATATTAACTTCTGAAGAGCGGCATGTGGCTTCAGAGCCACAGGTTGGCCACCCCTGGTCTAACCTGTTCTTAAAAACTTCCAATGACAGATATTTCACAATTTCCCTAGGCAATTTGTTCCACTGCTTAACCCTGACAGTTAGGATTTTTTTTCCTAATTTTCAACCTAAACCTCCTTTGCTGCAATTTAAGCCCATAGCTTCTTGTCCTTTCCTCAGAGGTTAAGGAGAACAATTTTTCACCCTACTCCTTGTAACAACCTTTTATGTACTTGAAAACTTTTATCATACCCTCACCCTCAGTCTTCTCTTTTCCTGACTAAACAAACCATTTTTTTTCAATCTTTCATGTGAGACAGTTTCACAGGGATCAGCAACTTTTGGCACGCAACCCGCCAGGGTAAGCCCACTGGTGGGCTGGACCAGTTTGTTTACCTGCTGCGTCCACAGGTTCAGCTGATCTCACCTCCCACTGGCTGCGGTTCGCTGCTCCAGGCCAATGGGGGCTGCAGGAACTGGCAGTCAGCACATCCCTTGGCCAGTACCACTTCCCACAGCCCCCATTGGCCTCAGAAGTTGAGGGAGCTGAGGCTACTCCTACATTTTCATCTGGAGAGGAGCTGCATATGAGTTCATGGTGTTGATGTAAAATTTTGATTTGTGGAGGTGCAACACATTTCTCTTCCTCATCATATAAGATGTCTTGGATAACCATAAGGGGGCTTAGTATGGGATTCATTAGCATGGGATCTGAGTGTCCCAGATCCGAGTGTCTTAGACTGAGTGTCCTGGATCTGCAAAAATATTCCTGCCTCGGTGCAGATGCAAGGTGGTAGCTCTTGAAACAGGTTGAGATAGAAACTCTGGATTTGGGCAGAATGGCCAAAGCATCCAGAGATACAATTCCCAGTCCTGCCAGCTTGTCCAGTTCAGTACAATATAACAGTTAGGAGAATGTATGCGTTTACAAGAGTCCATCTCAAAAGCATGCCCCTTAGAAACTTAAGGATCTGGATAAATGGTTGGATCCAACTCTTCCTGTGAATGAAGGTCCAAGCCCAGATCTAACAAGTAATTGGGGATACCACTGAGGTAGGAATTTGCAATAGTGTCAGAGATGACAGGGGTCTTGGGATTTGGAGGTAACATGACCAAGGACTCACATGGAATCTGAAGAAGGCTCACAATCATCCATGATCAGCAGCTGGAAGAAACTGATGCAACAACCATGGCTGGGCCTCTTGTAGAGCCCTTCCTTCAGGTTGTGCTCAAACATTGAGGCGGGGAGGGAAAGGAGGCGTGTGAGCACTCTAACAGGCACTGCTAACAGAAGTCTACACAATTCAATGGCATCAGTTGGAACATATCTCAGAAGTGGGAATTTGCAGAGGACACTTGAAAAAGAAAAGAATTTACCTCCAACTTCCAGCTGAACAGAACTACCTTTCAGACACATAGGCACTCAAATACCACGGAGGTATTCAAATATCATGGTGATGAGACAGTATAAAGTATACCATTTAGGGAAAAAATATAAGTTTAGGTAGATTATTTAAATAAGTATGCAAATACACACACACAAGAACAAAATGGAGATGAGAATGTAAATGGTCACCTTTGTGCTCTCCTTTCTACATACACACATAGCATTAGTTTAGTTATTGAAGAACTACTATTTCTGTGAAAGAATAAATGTACAACAGGAACAAAATGGCCTGTGTATAATAAGACACTGTCCACAAATGACCTGCCCTCTAAAAGTGAATCATGTAAAGAATGAAAGCAGGTATTTAAACTGTGCAAAATATCTAAATCAAACCTCAAATTCTCTTTCAAATGTACCTACTGTTCAAGGTTTCCTGTATTCACAAACTGCACCCTCTGCCTCTGAAATATGGTGAACATGATCTTGGGTTTTGGTGTATGTTTGTCTGTTCTGCATGCTTCATAAACCTGTCCATCTTCTCCTCTCAGCAGCTGCTTGCTTCTAATGTAAATAAGACTGGACTTCCTTCTTACATTAGCTGTCTTAAGGGGGACCCTGTACTTGGAGAGTCAGTATGGTCCTTTATGAGTTAAAATTATGCTAGTCTTGGTTTTGAGTATGGCCCCTAAATATCATGGTGATGAGTTTATTAGAAGCGTTATACATCAATATCCTCATGCAGCTCATTCCTCCTAGGGTACGGGCTGTTCCCTTATCTTAAGAGTGCTTTGTATGGACAGAGGACATGATGCCTCCTCAGATCCACCCCACTCCTTGCTCACCCTTCCAAAAAAAACTGTCAAGAAGGAACAGGGAACAATCTTCTGTTCTTCCTGTTTAGCCACTGCACTGAGCTCACAAAGACAGTCAGAACTCTTAGCTGGTAAGCTCTAGAAGATTTGCCAAGGTTCCCTAGAATGTGGCAGCCTTGGGTTTCCCTAACTACCATGCTAAAGATTGAAGGACTTCTCTCAGCCCTAGCTCAGTAGAGCTAGATAGCAAGGATGTGTGGATTTTCTACCACTTGTGCTGAATTGTTTAACTTACCCAGAATATTCTTTAGGATGGAAGGAAGTAGCAATCCATACTGAGTGGACTTCAGAAGACCCCATTAGTAGACCAGCCACCCAGCAACATAAAGGACCAGAGGGATGCACTGGAGAAGTCACATAGGCCCAGGAGAAACAAGCATATGTGTACAGAGGGTAGAGTGTGCGGCAGCTCATGTTTCCTCCAGCCGACAGTAAGGTAAAATGAGGGACCAGGGTTGTTAGGGAAAACAGAGCACCAGATGAGTAGTCCTTGTGATGGGGAGAAGGAGGAATGATTCAAGGGTAGAATAGTGGGTACCATCTGTATTTGGTTCCCCATGGAGGCTTAATCCTCCAAACAAGCCTTCGGGTATTGGCTCACTTTCAACTCTTGAAGTAAAATGCATGTTCATATTGTTCTAGTATAATTAATGAATACACTACAACTAGATAGTAGCATAATCTTATCTTTAGTCAGATGACCTTTGAATCTGCTCCTCCATGTCTGACCTACCTACACATGCCCAGGCCCAAATTTCTTCTTATCACATTGATACCTCCTTGTATATGTTCTATAGATACCTTAAATTTAAATGGCAAAAAATGAACTTCTAATCTTTTCTCCTAAACCTTTCATCTCCTCAGTTGCTCCATCATTGCTGACTTTACCTCTACTCCTTCTCCCCAGCCCAACCAATCAAGCTTGTAGTATTGGAGTTTTATTTTACTTATTTTACTTCCTCCTCAAATCCAGGTTCTCTCCAAATCTGCTTACTTTTTGTGCATACTTCTTAAATATTTCCTCAAATATATCCCCCTTGGCAAAACTCCTGTTACTATCGTTTTCTTTCACCCAAAGTATGGTAACCTCCACATTTCTAGCATTTGTGACTCTCACAGCAACTCTTTTCAATATACGCAACATTCTGCAACTAAATAACCTTCTCCCACCACTCTGACCCTCTCCTCAAATCTCCTTTCTTGGACCCAGTGTTCTCCTGCATTAAGTTAATACCTGCTCTTATTTGTAAGGCTTGCCATACCTCTGACCCTGGCTATATCTCATCTCCTGTCCCTCCCCACTTTGCTCTCTGGGATCTGTTCACTCTTTTGATCTAGTTATTCTCTATTGCTTCTCCTCACAATCTCACTGTCACACTGTCCCCACACCTGCTTCTTACACCTGAGATGACATCATTCTTCCTGAACACCAAAGCATACTCACCTCCTCCTTCAAATCCCTGTTCAACACCTATTTATTTTCAGATTGCTACCCAGCACTGACAAACTCCTTTGTGCTCACTTTTCCATCCTTCTCCCTGACCGAGATCTTTATTTTAAAATATCAATGTGAAAAAGATATGACTCACATGATTATTTGCTTTGACCCTTGCCCTTTTTTTCCACCTTTCTTTGTTGGCTCTCACCACATTTTCTGTTGCTCTAATTTAGCTACTAGGCTCTGCAGGGCAGGGACCATGTCATTTTAAAATCTGTGTCAGGCACCATCTGGGGCTATGGTGATATATCATTATACCATTACCTCTGTCAGAAAATAAAACAATTTTTTTCTCTTTACTATTAAACTTTTGGGTGAAACAGATGTTTATGCCACATAGATAACCTAGGGTGAACAAGAGGATCCCATATGTTGTTGTGGCCAAAGACAGACAAAGTCACACATCACTGAGAACTGCCCTCTGACCAGACTTGATGGTTGTCTGAGGGATTCACACTTTGCTGCCATAAATTGGCTTGGCAAGCTCTGCATCCAATAAAAAGACAACCACATAGATACTGATACTCCCAAAAGCTCACAAAAGCAACAGCAGTTTCATCTTATATACTACATATCCTTCTCATGCCAAACCTGCTCAAGAACTTTGTTAGTCAAGTTTATTTATACAACTGACTGATATACCTCAGTCTCAACCCACATATTATTCCAGACTTGGGCATCTGTTCAGATTGTTGTGATAAGCATGGGGGTTTAGGCACAGAAACTCATCTTTACATTTATTTACTATAAATCAAATCACATCTGTGTGCTTACACCTACACATATCACACAAATTATGGAATAGGTTAATTTCTGAAGTGAAAATATATTTGCTTGTATCAAGTGCCTGGATTTAAATAATCACAGAAGTATTTTATTTTCACTTTTCTACAACATACAACAAATAATAACAAACCTACTTTTCAGTTGTATTCTGAGGAATTAATCCTTCTAAGGACACAATCAGACATGTACAGAGCTGCTACACAGAGCTCCATGCACAGTCAGGGCCGAAGACATTTGGATGCTTTCAGTATTACTGAATAGGGAATGGAGAGCATTTCCTAGCATGCAAAATAAACCTTATATAATTATTTGCTTAGATTTATGTACAGCTAAGCATGTCCACAGTAGCTTACTGTTACCTTTGTAGTTAACTTTGAAGCCAATTGATCCCACACTTTCATCCGTTTGAAGGTGTAACCACATCTGACTGTTCATGCTCACAATTAAATCTGGTACAAAACTTCCCGTTAGTCTAGAAGAAAAACAAACAACAACACTATTTAATGAGAAAATCATCTGGATTTAAATATGAGTTTGTCACAGATACAAAATCCAGGTAAGGAAGCCTTGATTACAGCCTTCTGAGAACCAAAATATTCAGGTACAGAAAAATGAGTATGAGAAAATTAATAGTTCTTAACTGTTTGTGGTTTGCAACAGTAAATAATAAAATCAGATTAATTTTGTTTCACCTGTGCTATTGACACTTAGACTTGAGAGAGGAAAAAGATAGAATCTATTAATTTTTTAAAGAAAGATTTTTTTTTAATCACAGAATTTTACTGCTTTGTAATTATAGAATCATAAAACTGGAAGGGACCTCGAGACGTCATCTAGTCTAATCCCCCGTACTCATGGTAGGATTAAGTATTATCTAGATCATTCCTGACATCTGTTTGTCTAAACTCCTCTTAAAAATCTCCACTGCTAGAGATTCCACAACCTCCCGCCCTCCCATCAATTTATTCCACTGCTTAATCACCCTGACAGTGAGGAAGTTTTTTTCCTAATGTGCAACCTAAACCTTTCTTGTTGCAATTTAAGCCCATTGCTTAAATTTTTAATCCCAATTTTCTTCACAATTTTTCTTCCTCCTCCTTGTAACAACCTTTTACATACCTGAAAATTCTTATCATGTCCCCTCTTAGTCTTCTCTTTTCCAAATTAAACAAACCTAATATTTTCAATCTTCCCTCATAGGTCATGTTTTCTAGACCTTTAATCATTTTTTAATCACTATTCTCTGGACGTTCTCCAATTTGTTCACATCCTTCCTGAAATGTGGTGCCCAGAACTGGACACAATACTCCAACTGAGGCCTAATCAGTGCAGAGTAGAGCAGAAGAATTACTTCTCATGTCTTGCTTACAACACTTCTGCTAATACATCCCAGAAGGATGTTTGCTTTTTTTGCAACAGCGTTACACTGTTGATTTATATTTAGCTTGTAGTCCACTATGACCCTCAGATCCCTTTCCATAGTACTCCTTCCTAGGCAGTCATTTCCCATTTTGTATGTGTACAACTGATTGTTCCTTCCTAAATGGAGTACTTTGCATTTCTCCTTATTGAATTTCATCCTATTTACTTCAGACCATTTCTCCAGTTTGTTCAGATCATTTTGAATTTTAACCTATCCTCCAAACCACTTGCAACCCCTCCCAGTTTGGTATCATCCACAAACTTTATAAGTGTACTCTGTATGGCATTATCTAAATCATTGATGAAGCTATTGAACAGAACCAGACCCAGAATTGATCCCTGCGAGACCCAAGCTGCCTTCCACTTTCAAAATCTCAACCAGTTCTTCCCTATTTGTCAAAATCAAATCTAGAACAGCCTCCCCCCTAGTAGTTTTCTCCACCTTCTGAACTAAAAAAAAAAAAAAATGTCTCCAATACATTCCAAAAACTTATGGGATAATCTGTGCCCTGCTGTGTTATTTTCCCAACAGATGTCTTGGTGGTTAAAGTCCCCCATCACCATCCAGTCCTGTGCTTTGGATGATTTTGTTAGTTGTTTAAAAAAAGCCTCATCCACCTCTTCTTCCCAGTTATGTTGTCTGTAGTAGACCCTACCATGACATTCCCCTTGTTTTTTACCCCTTTTTTCCTTACCCAGAGACTTTCAACAAGTCTGTCTCTGATTTCCATCTCAATCTCAGTCCAAGTGTATACACTTTTACTACCATCCACCACCCAACTACAAACCACCCTGCAGAAATGTAAATGTCACAGCAAGAAAAGCTCTGGAAGGGTAAGGGTCCCTTCAGAAAATTGTCCTCAAGTCATTCATTTTTCTGGACATTCCATTCTACTGTTCCCTCCTATAGTCATAGTGATCAGTGTTTCCATCAACAGGGGAGATTCACAAGACATGGTCAACCCTGCAGCAACTCTGCCTCTACCCTTGTTCTCTGTCCACTCCCTCTACCAGTCCCTTTGGTCTCCCTAGGATTGCCCCTACCATTACTCCCTCTGGGTCTTCTTTCTGTGGAGCATCTCATGAAGTAAAGTCTATCATTACAGGTTTTTATCTCTGTAATTTTGATGTATTTATTAAGTGTTAATTAATGCACTATGGAAGTCCCACTTCAGCCCTCTGTATAAATTGATCCCCTTCTTTTCATATGGTTTGCCCATAGGATTTTCTGCAATCCTAGGGCAGTCAGCAGTAACCCCTGTGCCTTTGCAATGGGGTGAGGGAAGGAGACCATGGGTTCCCCATTTATGTGATTTGCAAGAAGTGTTAACATTACTCAGGGTACCAAATGTGTTTAAATGATATAAGTGCCTTGAAAAATCCCAAAGCAAGCTCAATTTAATTTCTCATGTAATAATCTCATATACAGTATACACACATTTTTCATAAAGTATATGAGTTTAATGTATTGTTATTATTGTTATTATTATTATTAGCTAGGTTACTGGTTTTTTTCAGTGTGGAAAATTCTGTGATATTTTACAGGTCGAATGACTGAATGACATAATACCCCCCATCCAACATCTGTCACTAAGTCTGGTAATTTTGTCAAGTGGTCGTCGTACGACATGGTGTCCCTCTGAAGCATGGGGCCCCTCAAAGCACAGGGCCTGGGGCAATTGTCCCAGTCCATCCCACGGACGGGACGGCTCTGCTTGGGCACCACCAAAAATTATAGAAACCTGGTGCCCCTTTCAACCACTAGAACATAAATCTCTCCAGAGTAGGAACAAAACCTGAAGTAACTATCTCTTTTAAAAAGGGAAACCATTTATTTAGCTCATTTTAAGTTAAACTGTTTCATATCATTCTCAGTAAGAGACAATAAGAAAAAATAATCAATTTATGTTTGAACTCACGAGAGTATATGTTTCAGAAAAAAAAAATCAATATTGATTTAAAAATTGCCAGTGGTAGAGAATCAATCACAACCATTATTAATTTGTTCCAATGGTTAACTAGTCATTGGGCGAAAGAAAAAGAAAAAAGAGTGATTCCATATCTCAACAGTTAGGGTACTCACCTGGGAGTGGGAAGATTTTTGTTCAAATCCCTACTCCAAAGCAGGCAGAGTGGGGATTTGCACCCTGGTCTCCCACATCCTGGGTGAGAACTCTAACCACTGAGCTAAAAGTTGTAAGGGCAGCAGCAGAGTTTTGTGCAGGGCCTGATCTTTTATGCAACCTCTGAGGCTGCCAACCAGATTGGGCCCCACAGGCAAGACTGGTGTGGGAGAATGCCTCATTTGATGATCTTGCATGGACTTAGATGTGAGCTAGGCACCCAGGCATTAGGACAGGGAGCTGTGCAGTGTCAGAATTTTAGGTGTATTGGGGACTTTAGTGGCAGAAACTTGGATGCCTAGGGACTTTAGGTGCTACAGGATTAGGAAGCAGCTAAGATCTACAATCTTTTGAATATCTACATTTTGGACTTAGGCACCTAAAGTGGCACTTAGGTGCCTAAATCCCTTTGTGGATATAGCCCAAATGAAAACTGTATTTGGCAGAATAGTAGACACCACTTCATTTTATAATATGTCTTTTTTCTTTTCTTTTCTTTTCTTCTTTTTCTAAACAGAATGTTTACTGAACAACTCTTTTTTTCCAAGTTGGCAGGAGTCTGTCTATGAGAACAGATGGGTTGCAACTAACTTAGCTCAATTTCCTTTCTCGAAAATGAAGACAGGACCATTAGAAAGAGATCAGGCAATGTGTCATAAATATAAAGGGAAGGGTAAACCCCTTTGAAATCCCTCCTGGCCAGGGGAAAGCTCCTCTCACCTGTAAACGGTTAAGAAGCTAAAGGTAACCTCGCTGGCACCTGACCAAAATGACCAATGAGGAGACAAGATACTTTCAAAAGCTGGGAGGAGGGAGAGAAACAAAGGGTCTGTGTCTGTCTGTATGCTGCTCTTGCCAGGGACAGAACAGGAATGGAGTCTTAGAACTTTTAGTAAGTAATCTAGCTAGGTATGTGTTAGATTATGATTTCTTTAAATGGCTGAGAAAAGAATTGTGCTGAATAGAATAACTATTTCTGTCTGTGTATCTTTTGTGTAACTTAAGGTTTTGCCTAGAAGGGTTCTCTATGATTTTGAATCTAATTACCCTGTAAGATATCTACCATCCTGATTTTACAGGGGGGATTTCTTTATTTCTATTTACTTCTATTTTTATTAAAAGTCTTCTTGTAAGAAAACTGAATGCCTTTTCATTGTTCTCAGATCCAAGGGTTTGGGTCTGTGGTCACCTATGCAAATTGGTGAGGCTTTTTATCCAACATTTCCCAGGAAAGGAGGGGTGC
This sequence comes from Lepidochelys kempii, assembly GCF_965140285.1. NCBI lineage: Eukaryota > Metazoa > Chordata > Testudines > Cheloniidae > Lepidochelys > Lepidochelys kempii. Next base: position 29,684,580 of record NC_136381.1, on the reverse strand, counting down.
AAGTGTTGGGAGGATTGTTCATTGTTCTTAAGATCCAAGGGTCTGGGTCTGTAATCACCTAGGCAAATTGGTGAGGCTTTTTACCAAACCTTGTCCAGGAAGTGGGGTGCAAGGTTTTGGGAAGTATTTTGGGGGGAAGGACGCGTCCAAACAGCTCTTCCCCAATAACCAGTATTAGTTTGGTGGTGGTAGCGGCCAGTCCAAGGACAACGGGGGTAATATTTTGTACCTTGGGGAAGTTTTGACCTAAGCTGGTAAAGATAAGCTTAGGAGGTTTTTTCATGCAGGTCCCCACATCTGTACCCTAGAGTTCAGAGTGGGGGAGGAACCTTGACACAATGTCTAGAAATTGTTTATCTCCTAAAAAGGGCATACAAAAATTATTTTCAAATTCAAGTCAATCATTGAAGCTGTGCTGGAGCTTCAAAATGGATTTAAAATACATACTGTAGCTAGTTTTAGAACTCTTCCCTGATCATCTTAGCCTGCTTCTGTTTAAATACTCTTTTTCTGTGAGAAATTCACCTCAGTTTCCCACATCTGTGTTCACAGATGGAGCTACTATAAAGACTATTGCCAGCACTGAACAAATAACTGCATGGCAGAAATTAAATAATTAATGTATTAAATGCTTATTCCTGCTACAAAAAGAATATATCTTGCCATGACTGGCAATTTCATAAACTACCAAATTAATAACAGGATGTATCTCCACTAGAACAAGCATTGGTGGACTGGCCACCTCTAGATTTTGTCTCTGGTAGATGGCTGATTGTAGATTTTGGCAACAGCCATTGATAATTTCCAGACCTACATTTCATTTTGGTCTCAATGGAAAATATTTGTATAATATAGAACCATGGAAATTAGTACAAGTTCTGTTTAATCAATTCATTTTTTCCACATTGTTGGAAATCACCATTGTGCCCAAAATACCCAAACACTTTCATGGGGGAAAATGGCCCTAAACTTTCACAAGGTTTACCCCACTTCCATAAAATTAAAACATTGACAATTCATTTTTTTCACCTCTAGCACTTTCCTGAATGGCACTTTGCAAATTAGGAGCTAGATCCTCACCTGGTGTAATTATAGGCCCCATTGACTTCAATTAAACTACAAGAATTTACTCAAGTTGATGATCTGGACCCCAAGTGCTTTGGGTAATAAGTGTCTAGCGGTGCCTGGTATAATTAGTGGGTTCAGACACTGATAATCTTCCTAATTAGCCTTGGTAAAGTGGCAGGTAAACACGTCTAACAAGGATTTGATGGCAACGTTCGCGGGTAGGACCATGCATTCTCACCGTATTATATAAAAATCTGCAGGAAGAAAAACAATTAAATTGTGTGTGTGTGTGTGTGTGTGTGAGAGAGAGAGAGAGAGAATGACCCAGGGTCCAGTCCCCCTGCTCCAATCACTCTTATTATTTATCTTCAGCGGAAAAAGCTTCAACAGGAGAGACTGAAGGAGCCCCACATTGGAATAACTCCACATTGGAATAACGCCACATCTGGAATAACCCTAGCTCTGTCATTACTCTCCTGCGAGGTGGAGACACCTGTTCAATTTTTTTTTCTTACACTCTAGCAGAGATGGGGAAATTAAACCTGGGTCACTCCCGATCCAAGTGGGTGTGGTTAAAAATTACAAGGTGGGTACCACCACCTTCTCATCTTGGATTTTAAATGAGCCTCTAAGCATACCTGTGGGATGGAGCCCTGCACATGACTTAGGTGGCCAAATGCTTGTTTTTCCCTGTTTCATGAATCACTTTGAGGCTTAGGTAGGAGATGTGTGTCCAGATGCCTAAAGGGAGACAGCAGTGCACGTGCCCAGAGGCAGAAACTTAGATGCCTAGGGAATTTTTACCCTGAAAAACAGGTGTTGAGTTTAGATGCCTACACGGTTCAGCAAGAGTTCAGCAAGGATCACAGTGGAGCCAAAACAGGGACACAGCCGCCTAAGTACTTTTGTGGATTCCACCCCAGGCTCTAAGTGGCCCAGACAGGAAAAGATTTACAATGTTCTAACATTCCCTAATTATCTACTGCCTTGACTTACATTGTTAATTCTTCCTGAGAGATTTTATACCTAGTGACTGCCACAAACCTTATTACAAAACAATTGATACTCAGACACTTGGGGAACAGAAACAATATCTATTTGTCAGATGTGACCAGTCATAACAAACCAACACATCTCAAAATTCAAGTATGATTTTAAAAAAAAATAACCCATAGAACCTGCAAAATAATTTGAGGAAATCATGTTCTGGTCATCAAACTGAATCCTCTGATTCTGAAAATATTCATTGCAATTTATTTGCTCAGCTCTCTTTTCACCACAACTTCCCTGTTATACTTTATGTTCATCCTTACTTAATAGAATATCATGACAATTTGAGTAATGCATTGATAAGAGAAAATGATACAGAGTTCATTCATATTCTTGACAGTTTCAATACTGTAATTTCATCATTCTTCAAAATATGCCTCACCATCAAATACTTTCTTGTAAAATATTAACACCTTTAATGAAACCAAACCAGTGCAGAATGGTTCACTACATTTGTCAAAATGTAAAAAATTGCTGCACTGTATCTAAATGTGTTACTGTAATTTAAGTGCCAAAGATGATAATACCAACACTTCATTTAAATGGTAATAGAACTTTAATAAATGCTGTCTCCTCATATGAGGCAATGTGGTCCAGGTCAGTAGAAGCATGTGAGTTCTAATTCTGTCTCTTCCTGTGACTGCTGTGTGCTCTTGGGAATGTCATTAACATCTGTGTCTCACTTTCCCTGTAGATAAAATGTGGATAATAATCTTACTTTCTAACTTTTCAAGATAATGTGAAATTGATGTACATACAGTCCTTTTAAGATATATATCACTATACAAATGTGATTTCATCGGAAATATTGAGGGCTTATCTACATGTAATGCTGACAGACCCCGGTCGTTGGTGGGTAGGATTGAACCTGCGACCTCTGGAGCTTACTGCATGAGCCTCTACTGCATGAGCTAAAAGCCAGCTGCCTATAGAGTAGTCTCTCTCTCACCATACCCAGAAGGTGTGGGAGTTACATACTTCCCCTAGCTGAGGAAGCACATCCCGAGCTTCAGAGACCTCCCAGTTGAAATCCCGGATGAACCCCCACTTTTAACGCCAACAAGACCTCGGTCATCAGTGGGGAGGATCAAACCAGGGACTGCTGGAACTTAGTGCATGAGCCTCTACAGCATGAGCTAAAAGCCAACTGGCTGTTAGCTAAGGCTGTAGAGCAGACTCATTTTATATCTCTAAGTCAGGGGTCTCAAACACGCGGACCGTGGGGTTATTTCCTGCGGCCCGCCAAGCTCCCCGTGCCCCCCCACTCCTCCATAGTTATTTCTTGCAGGCCGTGTACCCGCTCCTCTGCCTACCTCCAGGTGCTTCCTGCCACCAAACAGCTGTTTAGTGCTTTCCAGGAGGGAGGGGGTAGGAGCAGGGAGCCACGTGCTCAGGGGAGGAGGCAGAGAAGAGGCAGGGAAGGGGCGGGGTCTCATGGAAGGAGTGGAGTGGGGGCGGGGCGGGGATGTCAGTGATGCAGCCCTCGGGCCAATGTACTAGTCCTCATGTGGCCCTCTTGGTGATTTGAGTTTGAGATTCCCTGCTCTAAGTGGCCTCAGTGCCACTAGATGCCACTCAGTGCCACTATTCAGAGACCACCACACCCAGGAGGTGTGTGTGTTACATACACACAGCTTTTGTGCTGATTTAAGTCTACAGGGTGAGTTACTATGCATCAAGCCAGTGAATCTACAGTGCACCATCTTGTCACACAGTAATATCCCAGATAGTGACATAAAGGAAGGAGTACAGAAAAGGGCCACAAAGAATAGTTAGGGTTTACCTTATGATGAAAAGGGTAATATTGCTAAGGGAGAGTCATGATGAAAGTCTATAGATACTTGAAGTGTTTAAATGCAAAGGAGATAGAGTAAGATTCAAGGCTGTAATAATTAGGAGTAATTAGGTGAGCTTAAGAAAGGGAAAAATAAGGTGAATATAAAAAAATACCCTTCTGACATTGTGCACTATGATCTAGCAAGCTTTGCTATAGACTCCTAAGGGATGTGATAGAAGCCTTATTTCTCAGGACATTTAAAAACACTTTAAAACAAATGACTAGAAAATGTACTGTAAGGAGTAAACTTGCATTGACTTGGAGTGGACTAGATGTTCTAGAAGGTCTTTTCCGTTTCTAACTGATTATTTATTTTGTTTGAACAATTATGTTTATTTTTCTCCAGGATCGAACTTTTATGTTTGATTCATTTTATACAGATACATCATACCCACTTGAGAAGCTACCATTTTGTTTTCCCAACACTTTCATTATATGAACTCCTACATTCAGAGTTTAAAACTCAGTTTTGAAAAATAATCAGAATGAAAGTTGGCACGTAAGGCCTCTGTTGAGAAGTGATTATTAAAAAGATATTTGTTTAAAAAAATATTAACCCTTCTCCCCATTTGAACATTATTTATGCAGCTATTTGCAAAAGACCAATCTCATAAATTGAGTTGGGCAAATAACGGATTTTTTGGTTCATCTTTAATTTGGAAAATACCAGTAATTTTTAAAAAAATGTGCAGGTCAAATGAAATATTTTATCTCAAAATCAAAACATTTTCAATTTTGACCATTTTCAAATGTTTCTGAATTTATAAAATAAATTAAAGGGAAATTTTGAACTAAAAAGTAGTTTCAAAGTGAAAAATCTAAAAGGTTTGGTTTTGAAAATATCAAAATGAAATGTTTTGATTTTTCACAATGGTTTTTCCACAACAATTTTGTGAAATGTTTCAATGTTGTGCATTTGTATTATTCACAGAAAAAAAAGAACTGGCCAAAAAGTTTCACTTATGATCTACTCATATGATCTTCTCTAAGCAACAAAATATTATCTTTATTTATTTTTAAAGAAAAATTAAATACTAAATTAAATGCATACCAGGGGCCTCATGAAAACAAATCACACACAATTTTTACCTCCTTTGGTCCAGATTATTACAATTGAAAAAACAAACAAAAACAAACAAACAAAGCAACACAAAGTAACAAAAGACAATTAATGCCTAGTTACACTGTTCTGCCCTTTTAAAAATATATGGAAATTAAGGTTAGAATAATTGTTGTACATTTGATGTCTTTTTAAACATTATTAATTAAATATAATTTTATGAACTTGGCTTCTTGGGACTGATCATCGCAAGAGAGCCAAACACCATCAGCAGGTTAAGTAAATGAAAATCTGAGTCCAGGACCGAACAAACTGATTATTATAAAATAGATTTAGGTGTATAGATACTGTGATGATGGGTGGCAGACTAAAACCCAAAGATAGACACTCACTAAATTGCCTGCAGTAGGTACCCAGGACTGCTGAAATCATAATATTAGATGGTTTAGGTAACAGTAATGTTTAACAGGATCAGGAATTACAGAGATAATGTAGCCTGTGTTCAGGGCTTACCTGTCATAGTCAGTGAGCTATAAAGGTTCCTATGGTTCATTTGCTGTCAAGATGGGCTTTTCAAGGGATATTATTGTAAAAGACAGTTACTTAAGCAGTACATTTTTCTGTCCATTCCCTTTCCTCTATATCACATTCACAATCTGACCACCCAGCCCTTGCAGAGGAACATAGTAACCCTGGGAAAACTGCAATGATAGGCTTATTTTTTGCAAAACAGAATGAGTCTGCCTGAAGAACTGGGGCTACATTACTCTGTTTTAGCTCTCATGCCCATCTTCTTTCAAAACTAGGGTGGTAAATATGAACTAAAATACCTTATCCTATATGTCAGTCTTGAATAATTTGATGAGCTCCATACGATTATTTTTCTGTTGGCATTATTCATCTCTCAGGTTACACGAGAATAGAATTTTGTCCAATCTATGCATCATTCAATAGCACCAGAAAATCCTATATTAAAGTAATTCTGCAAAGCATAGCAAATCAACCGAGACTTACACTTGCAGCACAGTTTTAGGATCACCAACTTCCCCTCCATCACCAATTGTCAGTGTGTCGTAGCCAATCTCCAGATCAAATTCTTCAAAATTTATCTGAATAACCTAGTAGAAAAAAATATGCTCTTAAAAAGTAAGAAATTTCATTATGAGATGAGTGAATACAGATACCTTTCAAACAGCAAAAATAAAACAAAACCCCAGATAAGTAATAGCTACACATATTAGTGACATTTTATTTGATACTACCCTGTTGTTATTAACCTGCAAAATTGGTTAATGCAATATTCCATGAAAATAAAATTCTTTTTTTATGTGGCACCAGTTTGCTGGCATGCTAGAAGTACCTATTATGTGGTTATTGTACTTTTTATATAGTACTGTAAAATTGTATTATATTTCCAATGTGGTACCTTCACAGGGCAACATAATTACTTACTGAGGGTGAAATTCACTCCTGCCCATATTAAATTTAATAATTTTGCTTTGTCCAGGAAATTCTGAAGAGATGAGGACATCATTTACACACCCCATGCCTACAACCAAGTTTTGGTGGTACAAAGAAGCCTTTGAAGACATTATTCCAGCCTATAGGTTAAACCTGTTACATATTTTTATGAACTTGTAAAAAACATGACTTCCAAAGGTGAACATTTTGTTATGCCTGTGTCAAGGTTCCTTCCCCACGCTGAACTCTAGGGTACAGATGTGGGGACCTGCATGAAAACCTCCTAAGCATACTTTTACCAGCTTAGGTTAAAACTTCCCCAAGGTACAAACTATTTTACCCTTTGCCCTTGGACTTCCACTGCCACCACCAAACGTTTATCTGGGTTTATTGGGAAAACGTTGTTTGGAAATGTCTTCCCCCCCCCCCGAAATCCTCCCAACCCTTGCACCCCACTTCCTGGGGAAGGTTTGGTAAAAATCCTCACCAATTTGCATAGGTGACCACAGACCCAAACCCTTGGATCTTAGAACAATGAAAAAAGCATTCAGTTCTTGAAAAGAAACATTTTAATAGAAGAAACAGTAAAAAGAATCACCTCTGTAAAATCAGGACGGTAAATACCTTACAGGGTAATTAGATTCAAAACACAGAGAATCCCTCTAGGCAAAACCTTAAGTTACAAAAAAGACACAGAGACAGGAATATTCATTCTATTCAGCACAGCTTATTTTCTCAGCCATTTAAAGAAATCATAATCTAACACATATCTAGCTAGATTACTTACCAAGTTCTAAGACTCCATTCCTGTTCTGTCCCCGGCAAAAGCATCACACAGACAGAGCCAGATTCCTTGTTTTTCTCCCTCCTCCCAGCTTTTGAAAGTATCTTGTCTCCTCATTGGTCATTTTAGTCAGGTGCCAGCGAGGTTATCCTAGCTTCTTAACCCTTTACAGGTGAAAGGCTTTTTCGTCTGGCCAGGAGGGATTTTAAAGGTATTTACCCTTCCCTTTATATTTATGACAGCCTGTGTATTCTAAACTCCAGTATGACAGATAGTTAACTATGTGCAGCATGCATGTTATATATTATGGAGAACAACTGTCAGCTCCATATTGAGTGATGAGGTGAGTTTTGAACTTAAAGCAGTAATTCAACCACTTTGTTACATAAAAATGCAGCATACCTTCTCCATCAATTGCTTAAGCTACATTTAAAAAAAAAAAGGAAATAACACAGGTACCTCAAACTTCCTATATAATTAAAAATAATTGAACTCTTGTGCAAAGGTTACATTTTAAGGTGTGTGGGTGGTTTTTTTGGGGGGGAGGGGACTGGTTTTGTATATATGGAGAAAGAGAACTGATAATTTCTCCTTCAGCAGCAGCTGTCAGATAATGTTCTGCTCCAAATGATTCCACAAGAAAAATGCCATCTTTCAAAATGGCTGTCATCTTCCCATTGTTCTCAACAAAACTGAAGCCAGAGCTGCCCTTAGTTAGATGACTATTATGAAAAGGGCATATTTTTACCGTTGCTCTGAATGTGATTGAGTGTCCTCTCCTAAAATGATAGAGGCCACCAGCACTCCGAGACAGCTTGACTTCGTGCCTTTTAAGAGCATTTGGAGGTGGTGACCATTTTCAATAGGACTCCATGTGTTTTCTGAAGGAGATAATTTCATGCACCAAACCCCGCTGAGAGTAACTTGAAATGAAAAACAATGGGAAAAAATTACCTTTGACCCTAATTATTTTGTTTCAGAAGGTACCAAATCTATTCCAGAGAGAGGGCTGTAGGGAACAGAAAACAGGGGCATGTGTGTGCACATGCATCCATGGATTAATGTAGTAGCAGAAGAGGAAACTGATGTGTGGGGGGGGGAAGTGTAGTTGGTAATGGAGGGAGGAGGAAAACTGGTATGTGTTTCAGGGAAATATAAAGGACAATAAGAACATAGGATTTCTGAGGGAATGCAGGGGACTATAGGACGATGCAAGAGGCAGGGGAAATTTGCAGGACAAGAGCTTTACACTACTCTGCCAAGCAAAGCAGCTTTAAACTCAGCTTCAGTGGCCAATATACTCTGTCTCATTTGGCTTTTCTAGAGTGGAGTAAAACAGCCAAAAGAAAAGACAGTGAATCTGACCATAAAAGCTGAAAAATTAATAAACAGATTTGAAGTTGATACTTCATATCTTCAAATCATTAGAGATATCACTTGTTAACATTTTCATTGAGTTCCTCATTTATGGCTCATATATGCAATTTGTAAGTTAAAAAACCTTGGAAATTCCCAGACAAAAATATGTTAAGATTGAATTAAGATCAAGAATTCATATCAGCAATCTGGGCTAAAATACCTTATACAGCTATTGTAATTATCCAAAACCCAAGCATTATAAACTCAGGAAATAAACGGTTACCTATATGCACTGTAATTCTTCTTTGAGATGAAAAGGGGAGGGAGAATTGCTCATGGAATATAACAACAAGAACAACATTTTTCATTCTTCAAGTGGTTGCAAGCATTTATTTCACTCAGGTGACTCACACCCAGTACTGACAGGAGGAGGGGCTCAGAGTCTATTTAAACAATGACTTCAGTACTGCTTTACCAAAGTCTGCATCTGACCTAAATGCAGTGGTAACTACATAGCACTTGGTAAAAATATGTACTGAAGACCAGGTAGCAGACCTGCAAATGTCCAATATTGAAACATCACTGAGGAGAACTATCCACATTGTTTGGGCCCTAGTCAAATGAGCCCATAATCTTTATGGAGGTATGGTCTGAGCTACTTCAGATGCTGTCATAATGCAGGAAGTTATTCACCTGAAAATCATCTTTGCAGACATAGCCTGACCCTTCATTTGATCCACATAGTAGACAAAAAGACCAGGTGATGCCTGAAAAGGCTTAGTTCTCTCTTGGTAAAATGCTAAGCACCATCTCATAAGCAATGTGTGAAGTCACTGTTCATCTGTATTTGAGTTCAGTTTAGGAAAGAACACCAGTAAGTAAATAATTTGATTAAGGTGAAACCACTTTCAACAAAAAATTTAGATATGACTGAAGGGCCACCTTATCATTGAAAGATTGCATATACAGGGATTCTGTGGTTAAGCCCTGCAGCTCACTTACTCTCCTTGCTGATGTTACAGCACAAGGAAGACTGTCTTCTGGCACAGGAGGGACAAAAGAGCAAGTTCCAAGGGCTCAAATGGAGGCCTCATATAAAGGCAGCTAAAGAGTGTTACGGTCCCACAAGGAAACGGATGACTCTTCTTAGAAATCTCATTACCATGGAGTTCAAGAAAATTGACTTGCCTTGGATGGACGGAGGAAACACCGAGTTGGCTGCTAAAGTGAACCCTTAACAAAATGAGTGAAAGACCAGAAGACTGAAGGCACAACAGGTACCCCGAAATGTCCCGAATTCAGGCTAGCATTAGCTGAATTTCCCAGGCTAGTGACCAAACTGAAAATTGCATCTACTAGGTCTACTTATTTGGCCAAATGGAAGGTTTCCTTCTATTAAGTAACACTTGTTGAATTGCTTCCAAACATCATTCCTCCTCTTCACCTATCCATGTAGCATCCATGCAGTGAGGTGCTGCTTGCCCTGACCATGGTTCTGGAACACTAAGTTGGGATAAAGAGGAATAGATATTGGTGGTCAAACTGATAAACTGAAGAGATTGGAGAGCCAACAGTCTCAGCCAACCTGGTACAATGAGAATCAGCCTGGCATGATCCAGGTTCAGTTTGAAAATGGCAAGTGGATGATTTGGATTGGAGGGAAGGAATATAGAAGTTCTGATCCCCAAATCAGGTGGAAGACATACCTCAAGGAGCCAGGACCGAGGCCTGCTCAGGAGCAAAACCGATGACACTTCTTGTTTTTTTGTTGCAAACAGACTGATAGCCAGAATGCGCCATTCTCCTAAAATGGACCTCAACATTCTGTTCTCCACAGACCATTCTCAATCTCAATCCATAGGAAGTCTTGACAATCTATGAGAATGGTGTCTCAAAGCCCAGGGAGATTGAGAGGATGCCCCCGAGCTTAATCCTGACAACCCCTCCCCAAGTCATCCAAAGACAAACAGGGAGTCATCCCAGGTGGAGTGAGTAAACATCCAGCCTCATCTGAAGCTGAAAATGTCATTTGCATTGATGCCAAGGTTGATAAAGAAGTCAACATTTGAGGACTGGCAGGGGCATCACACTCCCACTCAATACCAAAACAGAAGATGGCACCAAACCCAGGATCAGGACCAATCCTGTAGATGTGGACTGTACCACAATCATCTCAGTACTGAAGACAGTGACTGTGCCAACAGACCCTTCAGTACAGATAAGGAGGCAAACCTCAGATGCCCACTCTGAGGTGGTGCCGAAGATGATGCAGACAATTGAGACAAGTCTACAACTAATCCAGGCAGTGCTGAGGCTCACACAGGAGCAGCTCAATTTTCCTGAATAACTGGGGAGTCAGGAACAGAGAGGTCTGACGCTGCTTGGTACACCAGTAGCACGGAAACTGATGGTGCTGATGTCATCAGTACTGGATTCAACAGCTGTCCCAAGGATGGTATCAGAGTCAAATGGTGCAGCATCTAATTGATATCACCTTAGTACCAGAGAGCAGGCAGATGGCTCAGCTCCATCCTGCATACCGGAAGAATCAGAGTATCAGTCTGCACTCATCCTGGAAGAGGAGGATGAATCTCTCCGATCTCTGGAGAAGCTACGGTCCCTTTTGTGAGAACTTTTTCTCTGGTTCTAAACTTGTCTGAGGGGCCAGACGATATGCAGAGGTACTGGGTGCCGAAGAGGGCCTCATGGCCTGCTCATAAGTTACTGCTGAGAAGCAAGTCCCTAGCCACCTGCATACTTTCCTTTCCTGAACGATTTGCATACGGATCATCTTTAAAAAATCAGTTAAATCCAACTTGCGACCACAAATATCAAAATGTCATAATCATATAGTTCTTGCCAGGTGCAGCTACAGGATAGATTTTGTCTGATTGTAATATTGGCTAAGGGATTCTCCATTAAAAAGAACCCAGGTAAATTGGCATCTTAGTTATTTTACATTGCCAGACTGGTGCAAAGCTGGACCCCAGTTCCAACTCCATCTGGCTCATAACAGCTAGGGCACCTGGCTTTTACAGGCAGGGATGGGGTAGAAGGAAGTATTTTTTTCCCTTCACAATGTTTCCAAAATAGTTTTTTATTATATATGTGGCATATAAATTAAAAACCCACCAATGAACCCCCTGGGCAGACATCATCTTCGCATCAAGGGATAATCGCATAAGGAAGAATAGATAACTCATACATGATCATGTGTGTGCACAATGTGGCATTATAATTCAAATATTAGGCTACTAGCCTAGGATTTGAGAGACCCAGGTTCTATTCTCTGCTCCACTCCAGACTTCCTGTGTAACCCAGAACTAGTCAATTAGCCTCTTTGTGTGTCAGTTTCCCATCTGTATAATGGGATAACAGCATTTCCCTCTCTCACAGGAATGTTGTGAGGATCAATACAAAAAAAAATTGTTAAGTGCTTTGAGAGCTATGATGAAAAACGCTCTATAAGAGCTAGGTATTAAGATTTTATTCACAATTGTTTTGGAAGGTCTGGACAACTCGCCTGGGACTTTGCCACTGGGTAATAGAGCCATTCCAAATGTGTGTTAATAAAACCAATATACTACATAAATATTTACACACACACAAATATATATTACTATATATACTCACCCATATATGTACATAAATCTACATCTGTTGTGTACTAGGTGCTTAAATAGTCAATCATTGAAGATAATTGGTGTCAAGTACTGCATTGTTGTCAAACTAAGAGCGCATTAAAAAGGATAACCATATATATTATTTTAATTGGCTGAAAAATTTGGGGAACATTAGCATTTAATAGGCAGTCTTAATCACTGCAATTCCTACTACCATAATTTCCTCTCTCTCAAAAATACAGGATGAAGTGAATATTAGAAAAATGCTGTTAATATCTCCACAACGGCCAGTAGCCAAACAAAAATGCAGCAGTGATTTCTAGATTACATTTTATTTTATGAATGGAAAACTATAAAGACAGTTCTTAGAGTCAGCAAGCACTACCCAATACTGCCCTTGCCCCTAGAGGAAAAAAAAGTGCTACCATCAGCTGTTTCAACTATATTACAGTGAAAATGAAAGATAGTCTTTTATATCTCCAAAATCCAGTTTATCAAAATGTGCTCGCAGGGAACCAACTAACCATCTAATGAATTATCCATGTCAATTTGGATTTAATGTAGAGCACCTGAGTAGATTTACAGCATCTAAGGAATGTGCTTTTTCTTTACTGACTAAACCTGGAGGTGTTTTAACTTTAGTGAAGTTGCACGCATGGGTCAAGGGTAACATATGGCCATAGTATTGTTCAAATAACTGATGGAACTGTAAATTTCAGAGAGAGTGGAAGTCAAGTGGCATTAACTGACTAAAGTCATTAAGACCATACAATCTGAGGTTAGTTCAGGCGTTTGGCTGAATAGTATCTTTTGCAAGATTTCTGAGAACAAATGTCAAAACCAAACTCCACCCCCCAACCCCCCAAAAAAAGGCTCAGTGGAAGCTGTGCTAGTCTTCTATATTTTATCCATTGGATAGTCAGATCAGCTGTCAGCCTGAGACCTGATCAACCCCCAATCCCATATGTGTGGGTAACACAGCATGCATAGATCAAGTTGTGGAAGAGGAAACCAAGTAAACGTTGGTCAAATATGGGGGTCTGATTCTCATTTACACTCAGCGTAAGTTATAATTAACCCAATTTAGCTCCCCTTTCCACTGGCAGAGCAGAACAAAGTGCCAGCAGTGTAAATGAGACCTGCCCCATAGTTCTGATCAACCAACACTTAGATTCATATTTAAATGTGTATTTGTAATCCAAAGTGCTGGCTGCTGAGAGAGATGCAATGGTGCACCTTTTGCCCTATACCTAAAAACAACGTGCTTGAATTTCAGCATGAGTAGAATAATTGACATCAGTGGAACTACTCACATGTTTAAAACAAAGCATGTGCATAAGTATTTGCAGGATTGGGTCCTTAGTATAGTCCCAAACCTGTATCTACCCAGAAGATCACTCCAAATGGGACTAACATTTCAATTATATCACTCATGTTTATGCAGAAAAATCAGGGTCACAACTATTATTTTAAATCATTTTATATATAATGCCTGTAACAAAGTAGCTTGTAATATTCAGTGAATATTAAAAAAAAGAGCTCCAAGCTTATTCATAGAGAATCCTGCCCTTTGTTAGGAGTGTTAGTGACAATGTAGGATTCAGGTCTGTATTTTTGCATGAGATAGAATTTTAGGTCTTGTTTGCCCGTTCGATTCTTGATACACTAATATTCTTAACTAATACGCGTGAACAAAAGGATCCTTACTAATATGTTGTCAAGGTTCTTCCCCACTCTGAACTCTAGGGTACAGATGTGGGGACCTGCATGAAAGACCCCCTAACCTTATTCTTACCAGCTTAGGTTAAAACTTCCCCAAGGCACAGATTTCTTTCTTGCCTTGGGAACCAGCTTAGGTTAAAGGCTTGGTAGCTGTACTCTGATTCCTGCTACCTACTGCTGGTTCTAGATCTTATTCCTGTCTGTCATGGATTTGCAAGTGAGACTAAATCAGAAAATACTGACCAACAAAGCAGGGGATGAATCAGTCTAAATACACAAGTAGCAGCAAGAAGAAAAGGAGTACTTGTGGCACCTTAGAGACTGACAAATTTATCTGAGCATAAGCTTTCATGAGTTATAGCTCACTTCATCGGATGCATTCAGTGGAAAATACTCAACTTCAAAGGAACAAGGTGGCTTGTGTCACAAGTTTTAGCTGTTAAACTTTAGAAACAGGATCAACTAGAGCAGTGGCCCTGTATCCCTTTCAAGAGTCTGATTTTTATATTGTGTACCCCAAATTTCACTTCACTTAAAAACTACTTGCTTACAAAATCAGACATAAAAATACAAAAGTGTTGAGGCATACTATTACTGAGACATAGGTTACTGTCTCATTTTTTACCATATAATTACAAAATAAACTATTGGAATATAAATATCGTACTTACATTTCAGTGTATAGTGTATAGAGCAGTATAAAAAAGTCATTGTCTGTATGACATTTTAGTTTGTACTGACTTTGCTAGTGCTTTTTATGTAGTCCGTTGTAAAACTGGACAAATATCTAGATTAACTGATGTACCCCCTGGAAGACCTCTGCGTGCCCCAGGGGTGTGCACAGCCCTGGCTGAGAACCACTGATCTAAAAAAACCTGGCTGAAGTCTGAAACCCACCCTCCTGTTGTCAATCAAGTGGAAATTTCTGGTTGTCTGGTTCACTGGGGAAAGAGAGGCAAGATAAGAAAAGGAAAATGTGTCCTGCTTATATTTATATTCCTCATATCTTCTCAGAATGGCTAATTGCTTTTTGCTGAGGATGACTGACTATTTCCCAGTCAAGATATGACGAATATTTATGTCAGATTATGAAGCCTAATGAAGTCCTGTAGTTTGATTGATAGGCTTTACCTCAGCAGTAATTTTCCAGAGAAACACGGCTCCCACTATCAAAATAACTGTGTTAATAATATATTTGATTACTATAAAACTAGTAGTTTCAGTGAAAGATATATTGATACCATCATTCATTAGAAAACCAGTCGGTGGTTTTGCATAATCTTGTTCATCAGAATGTTTTGTCACTGTTGCAAAAACCTGGAATGGTTTGGATCAGGCTCTCATTTTATCTAAACCCCAACGGTCAAACAGATTGGAACCAATGGTTCAGTTTTGAGTTGTCTCCAGCATTTATTGTACACTCAATCCTGGTCCAATTGAATTTGAAGAGTGTTTTCCCAACATCTTCAGTATGGTCAGAACCTAGGCCCTGATTTAGGAAAATACTTAATTACCTGAAGTACTACAATGAGTTTTAAGAACATGCTTAAGTGTTTCCTTAATAACGAGGTTACATCCTAAACAAGAATGTAACTTAAGTGCCTAGAAAATCAGAAAAACAATACTGCAATCTGCAAAGCCTGAGTTAGGCATCTGGACTCCCTATACAATGCATGGGGAGAGATAGGTACCTACAGATGGGATCCAAAAAAACTTCAGCACACTAGCCTGGGAGCTACCTGAGCTAGCCAATGGGAGATGCTGATAAGAGGGATAGGTGCCCAACCGGGGTGCAGGAAGGTGCATCTCTCTGTTTGTGATCCACATCAGGAACTCCTCTGCTGGAGTCAGGTGGTTTAGATACCTAAATTGTTTCTTGTGAGAATGAAGGCACTTGCGTTACTCCACACAAATCAGCTGGCAGTGCCCACCTTGTAACTTTTAGCCCAGTGGTTGAATACTCATGGGATGTGGTAGACCCAGGTTCAATCCCCCCTTCTGCCTGAGGGGGAGAAAGCATTTGAACAGGGGTCTTCCCCATGTCAGAAGAGTGTCCTAACCACTGAGCTATGGGATATTCTGATGTCGAGGCTCCTTCAATTTCTCTTATTGAAGCTGTTCCATTTTGGACAAAACTTAGTCATTCGGCAACAGTGAGTGAGAATGGCTCTGTAGCCTGGTGGTTGGGTCACTCACCTGGAAGGTGAGACACATAGGGTCCAATCCCTCTCCACCATGACTAATTATTTATATACATTGGAACAGCTTTAATTTGAATGACTGAGGGGAGCCCCACATCAGAATATCCTATAGCTCAGTGTTCAGAATGCTCTCTTGACAGACTGAAGACCCCTGTCTAAATCCTTTCTTCCGAGGAATTGAACCCAAGTCTCCTACATATCGGGTGCATGCTTTAACCACTGAGCTGAAAGTGAAAGCCCTGGATTCTCCTCCAGCCAGCTTCTGAATGGGACCTGATCTGGCAGGCAGCCACTGCGTATGCCTACTAGATTGTGCCCTGAAGCCAAGATAGGCAGCAAATACCTATCTTCTCTTGGTTAATGGATCATTTGGGGGCTTTGGTATAAGACAGGCATCCAAAACCCTAGAGTGAGGCACAATGGTGCATTACCAGACACAGAAACATAGGCATTTAAGGAAATTTTACATTGAATAATTAGGTGCCAAATGAGTTTAGGCACCTAGAGGATTATGAGATACCCAAGCAGGAGTTTTGTAACTTGCTATGAAGCCTAACTCTGCAAGTCTGGGAGTTAGGCATCTAAGCCCCCTCAGCTCTTAGATGGAGGTGTCATCCAGGCTACCTTCCCATCCCATGTCATGAATTCCATGTGAAGAGACCTCCGCAATGCAGCAGATAGAGCTGCTATAACTCCCAAGAGCAGTGGGAGATACTAAAGCCACTGACCTCTTATTTTCACTATGGAATTTTTCCCATTTCTGAGGGCTTTAGGCAGAGATTTTCAAAGGAGCCTACTGAGGTTAGATACCCAACTACCCATAGATTTTCAAGGGGATCTGGGCACCTACCACTCGTAGGCCCCTTTGAAAATTCCACTCAGTGCACTCAAGTTCATTCATTCTGCATTTGTTGGTGCATTTGGCCCATGCTTAAATTTACACTATAGCTGCTGGTTCAAATTAACTATGAGATTCTAATACCCTGAGAGTATTGCTTCATCTGTGTTTCATCATTCATCTACTTTGATCCATAACTGTCAAATGAACCTAATTTGGGCTCAAATATATTCTCTCTATTGTAGCATGATAACTCATTTTTGTGGCATGTTTTACTGCATCTGCATTACTAAATGATGATATACTTAATGAAAATATTCTAAAAATAGAAAGATTAGCTCCATGTACAGAATATTCTTAACATTTTATCCCTCCTTTTAATTTTTGTCATTTGTGTCTTACTTTGTCTTTATTCATTATTTTGCTATCAATGAACTGGGAAGTATGCTTACATCTGAAAGACTTAGTCCATTTAATTACCCAGGTTAATGGGAAGGGAATGCAATTAAAAGTAAATAAGTGCTGGAGCAAAGAATCATACATATGAAAGAGGATATTTGGAAGAAAAGGGTGCTGCAGAATACAAACCAGAAAAAAGATCTGTGAGCATGTGTTGAAAAATCCCTGAACCCTTCAACCCATTTAGCAGCAGTGATTAAAAAAATAACAAAGGCAAGCAAGGGTAATAAATTGTATTACTAGAGGTTATGTTATAGGGAAAGATCAAGATAGTTGATAAAAGAGCAGATTTCATGGCAACCTAATTAAAGCTTTGGACATTATGAAAGAGATTGATAAACTTTGCTCACAAATAACTTTGTGATAAATAGAAAACAAACAAAAAGATATGAGCTGAGACTGAAGAACACATGGCAGAGCTGATGCTTAAAAAGGCCACCAGAACAAAACAGAAATCTAAGAGTATTTCTGTCAAAAAACAAGAAAACATTGTCTGAAAAATAATTGTATGAACTCTACTCTAATCACTTGCCCAGTATTCCTGCTGCCTCATTCTTCCTCCCCTCCTTCATTCTCCTTTTCTTTCTCAGTCTTCCCTCAATCATTTTCCCCTCTCTTTTCTTCAATCCCATTTTAATCCAATTTCCCCATTACCCATCCCCCAAAATAATCACTTGCATCACCAATTTTATCACACAAGCCAGAGCTACATTTCCCCACTTGAGAGAATTTGGACCAATAAATCTAAAACTCTGAGCTATGGAAATTTTTGCCACATACAAATGCGCGCGCACACACACACACACAGTTTCACACTGGGAACATGAGGTGGTATAAACTGACATAACTCCATTGACCACAATGAAGCTGTGGGGATTTACTCCCTGATAATCTAGCCTATGATCTCAAGAATGAGGATGTATCACAGGTAGTAACTTTTGGGAATGTAGTTTTATTCTCTGTTAGTATTTACTGGAAATGATCTAAAAAATCTAATGGCATTTGACAGGTATTTGTTTTTGTTTTTTTTAAATACAGATTGGGAGAAAGCTTTTTTTTAGCAAGAGCCATTAGCCCAATTCACTAGTTGCATGAGAAATTTGCTAACAAAATGCTTGGAACTCTGTGAAATGTATTGGTATGGTTTGCTGCAAATGACAATTTACTGAATTCCACAAATAAATTGACATGGGTTTGGTCTGGAGAGCATGAGAAGTGCGATTACTCAAGTCCAGACTAGATGAATAGAGATAGGGATGCTCTAAACAGTAAGGAAAAAGAAAATCCAATTCCACAATAACAAATGCCAGCTAAGAGTGATCTAACACATGCCAAGAGGACAAAATCACTGCCCTTCAAAGACCAGGTGATGCCTGGACCTCTACACAGTTGCCAGGGCTAGAATAGATTTACCCTATTTGTGTTTCACATGCAGCACCCAGATACAACAGCAATCCCTGCCCTCAGTG
This sequence comes from Lepidochelys kempii, assembly GCF_965140285.1. Taxonomy (NCBI): domain Eukaryota; kingdom Metazoa; phylum Chordata; order Testudines; family Cheloniidae; genus Lepidochelys; species Lepidochelys kempii. Next base: position 29,665,649 of record NC_136381.1, on the reverse strand, counting down.
TACACATGGACGACTCCCTGCTGTAACTCTGGGAAGTAACAATCACCTTAAAGATAAAGGAGAGGAGTCATGGTCATTGTTTAATCCCATGCAGGACTGCAAAACTGGCCAGGGACACTGCAGGAAGCAAGAACAATGAAGCTTTTTTCACTTCCCCTCCTGCAAGCTGAAGGGATATGGGAGGCACAGTCCTTCTGGAGCTTCCTATGTGGCACAGCCAACAGTGGGAGTCAGATTGTACATTACGTAACATGTCTTTAAAAGAGTCATTCAGACAAACAGAAAACAAAAACAAATAGCTCCATTTCTCAGCAATTTCGGAGAGATGCCAGGGACAATATAACTGCAATAGAACAATCTTCTAGAAAAGATTACTCACCAAAGCAATGACATGGATTTAAGTAGAGAGGAAGGTACCAAAGCCCACCTGCCAAAGTTTCTCAAACTTTGTCAAAGGACAAAAATGTGTCTTAATTACCTTAAATGAGTGGGCTGGTGCATCCCCATCATAGTCTCTGGACTATATTGAGTGATGCCATGAACAGTGTCATAAGTTACATCTTGTGGGTATATTGACCAGAGAATGGGTGTGGGAAAGTACTAGTAGGTTTGCTTGCACTGATTTGGCACTCCAAAGATCAGTGTGACTTACATGTCAAAAGTGTGGAAGGGTGATAGCTGGAAAAGTAATTAATAAGATGGTGTACAGTAAACTAACCTACTGCTGCACTCGCCTTATCCAACCTCCTTGGATATACAGTAGTGGCTGAGGCCCAAAACAACTGGTGGAGCGACTGGTAGGAATTATTCACTTCCATCATATCCTTCTCTGCAGATTGATCATATTTTCAAAATGAAAAACTAATAGTCAGGCACGTCAAGGAGAAGCATTTTGGCAGGATATAATGGAGGCTGGTAAAGAAAAATGGCACCCTAACCCCTCTGTTACCCCTCTTTTCAGAATGAAAACTGAGAAACTTTCCAGTAAAAAGATGTGGGGGTTAGAACAAATCATTTATCACTTAGCCCCATTTACTCTTTTCTCCTAGTTTTAACTTTTCCCCTTCTTCTCTTTCCACCCTACCAGTACAGACTCACTCCTCCACCACACACACTCCTTACCCCCAATTCACCTCATTCATCCTTGAATTCCATTTCCCCACCACTGAACCCTGCCAACCCAATCCACCTCATAGCTCAGAAATACCGCAGAAGTCCTCAGCTCCCTTCAATCCAGCTTCGACCTGGTGAAAAACACCTCACCCACCTACCCACCCTAAAATTTTCTCACTGTTTCTTTGTACACCCCCATCTGTCTGTCTCCATCTATTGTCTCTTGTTTTACACTTAGATTGGCAGCTCCTTGGGGCAGGGACTCTTTGTTCTGTTTGCACAGTGCCTACCACAGTGGGGTCCTGGGCCTTGCCTAGGGCACCTAGATACTAAGATAATATAAATAATAACCTTTGCCTGTGCTTAAAAACTGCAGTGTGGATACAACTCAGACTGAGGTTGTTGTGATTAGGTTACATAAGAGTGCCATGAAGAAGATACAAAAATACACCTAGCCTTGTAACGTAGACGGAGACCTAAAACAGAGATTTCAGTGTTTATTGTGTAGAATTAAAGGTTTCATTTAAATTTTAGTTGCTAACCTCTTGTGATTGTGACGATTAACCTTTCTAATGTGTACAGACACTGCCAGACTCAGCAAATTGTCTGTGTATTATGAGCTCTCTAATTTTCTTATTATCTGCCTTAAGTAGGTAAATGACTTGAAAATGGAGTTATGCAAAATATTAGCTTCAATTATTTTACTAATGGAGATGAACATATTCTTGTTTCTACTTGTCACAAGAATAGTTGGAATATTAATTATCACTAAAAATATTATATTTGCCTAACATTAAAGAATACTAAATTTATAAATAGAATACTATGGTTGGAACTCTGAAATTGAGTATGTTTAATGCAGCCCATTAGCTGAGAGAGGAAGGGGAAAGCAGCTTTCATTTTTGCCTCCTACTGTTGCTGTCTCAACCTTTATAAAGGTCAAAATAATATAACTGGAAAGTAAAAACAAAAAAGAGTAGACTTTAACAAGCATTGTGAGCAGTTACTATGTTCAAATGGTGATAAAAGAACTACCATCAATTGCCCATGGAAATAGTGGATGGGGGGGGACCCAATAATCTAACATCAAGACAAATGCACACAAAACTTAAATTTCAAATATCAAGCAATGGGAATGGTCCATCAACAGGACAACACAATTATTTTTTTGTATTACTACTGAAACTGACGTGTCATCTCCTAAAAAACAGTTAAACCATGAAATCTCTAAGCATTAGTCCCAAACTGACACTTTTTTAACAGGCAGTTTGCAAAGACACACACTGCATATTGCAATCTTGTTTCCAGAAGTGTAAATTAAAATAATCAGGCACTTTTTTAATATCCACAGGTCAATGGAATAAAATGATTAAGCTTCCAATAGTCATTGTGATAGAGTACACTGCAAAAGGGCCCTTCTGCTGAACATCAGACATCTATTAGGGAAGCAATAAACTGAATATTTTAGCAATGAGTAAAAGTATTGGAAATCGGAGAGAGATTTTACCAGATTCTGTAGAATTTCCCTCCCTCAGATTCTGTGGAAATTGTTGGGAAAATTTGTGAGATGTTCTAGATGATATTCCCTCAAATCCTAAAGGAAATTAGTGAGACGGTGCTCAGGAAATTAGTTGCATCTTTGAATAGATTTATTTAAATGTGGCTTTCTAGTTTTCTCATTTAAAAAACAAATCACACAACTCCCTGAGATCTTTCATGCTACTTTCAATATCTCCTGTCCCAACTCAGGTATTTCCATTCTTCTCCTCTAAACAGATATTCTCTTTTCCTCTCTCTTTTGGACTCACAGAAATGTAAGAAATTAGCACTTTTTTACTAAAGAGATCACCAGTGAATTAGCCATGGCTGGGCTTTGGCTTCTCCTGAGTGGGAGAAGGGTCTTGAACCGGGAGTCTTCCAAAACCTAGGTGAGGAAGTGAGCTGTAGCCCACAAAAGCTTATGCTCTAATAAATTTGTTAGTCTCTAAGGTACCACAAGTTCTCCTGTTCTTTTTGCGGATACAGACTAACACGGTTGCTACTCTGAAACCTAGCTGGTTACTCTAACCTCTGGCTAAAAGATATGTGTGAGGTCCCTCTCATCCCTGCCCTGTTCTTTTTGTGCACGTTCATTTATAAGGGACGGATCTAGTAGGCGAAGTCTAAGCACACTTACTAGATTGGGCTCCACAAGCGAGTTAGGCAAAGGAACACCTAACTTCTCTGAGTTCATCCATTACTCTGGGCAATAGGAGTCTGGATACCCGGCGCGGGGCTCCAGTGCACATAGGCAGATGAAGAAACATAGTAACTATGTTTTTTTTACCGCCCCACCCCCCAAAAAAGTGCAAAGAAGTATAGGTGCCTACTGAGTTTGGGGGCAGCTGAAAGGGGGTTTCCTGAATCCCAGTGTGGCCTGATTCTGGGATGTAGATACATAAATTGGGAGTTAAGTACCCAAATCCTTTTGGAATCCAGGACAACAACACGTTTAGATTTTAGGGAGAGGATAATGGACACATGATATCTCACACACTAGACATGTTAAGACATATATTTAACATACAAAGTAGTTGAAAAATAATCAATTACTTTGTATACTGTTAAAGTATACATACAGATATTTATTAACTCACGTGTTTAAATTCTCAATCGTAACAGTTTTTCATGACATTTTTCCTTTGAGTCAAAGAAATCAAGTTTTATTCCAAATTGTTCAATTACCTGTACTTCTCATATAGCATTACTGGACATCTTTCGACCATTAGCTGAAGAAAAGTCTAATATATCTCGGTCTACCCAGCCTTTATCCTGAAGATTACATTAAATTTAAAGTTCTCAATTATCTTGAATTTCCTTCTTATTTCAAATACTTTTCACATTAAGTTAGAACTCTCTCAAAGCTGTAAAATGGTGCATTAAATTGTGCATAACAATAAATTATAATTCCAATGGACAAAACGACAAATACCGACCCACCCTTCACTTAAAATTCTGGAAGAAATATAAATTATTGCACTATTCTAGATCCAGTTTCACAACAACTTCCAGAAAATCATCAATGTAAATATAAGAGGATTGTTCCTTCTAGTATTATAACTATTCTTGTATATTAAGAAGCTAGCAGCTGATTTACCTAAACAGGATTATAACCAAACCTTGCTACAGAGCTGGAAGCAGTCTTTTTAACTCAGTACCAATGAGTCTTATAAATCTGGAGAAGTTAATGCAGAGGAACACAACAAACCAGTATGATTACTTAAAACACAGAAACCAGTTAAATTTCTCTGAATATAAACCAGGGATAAAATGTGGTAAGTAAGTATATCAAGTCTTGTAGGATATTTGAAACATATCATAAATCAAGTTCATCTATACTAAACTGTTGCTAATGCTAATGTCCTGTGTTCAATGGTCCTCCATGCCCCGTGCATTGTTATGCTCTACAAGTCTGTGCATAATTTATTTCATTTTATTTTGTTGATTTTTTTATATCACATGCATATTAATGGCACATCATGGATGTTTCACAATGTCTGGAATTTTGCTCTGTGTGTCACTTATTTTATGCCACAAAAAATGAACATAAAAGTACCAGTTTTCTGAAACAAGGTTAAAGAACAGCTGCAATGATGGTTATATCAAATGCAGCAGTAGACACAGTTAGTCCTCCATTTATGGAAACAATAGAACATATGGAATGGGCTTTTATCATTAACCAGTGCAGTACAAAAAGTCTGCCAACATTTATAACAGTGTAAAATACTTTCATGATGATAATAATTCTATAAATTCAGGAGATGGTAATTTAATTTCTTAGAACGTGGGACTATGGCTGTAATCAGCTCTAGCAAAAACTGCTATATTGTACGTGAACTGAATACATACAAGCAGTGCTAGTACTAGATGCTGCAGATACTGAGTGCAGGAAATTGAAATCCCCCACTCCTTAAAGCAAGTAGGTGAATGTCTCCTGTGTTATTTATCTATTATCATTGATCAGAATGTACACTGTACACTTGCTAGAGATTGCCTAGTGCACATAAGGTCTGATGTGGAAGTTTGGGATTATGAGATGCCTGCCAGTGTCTGAAATGGTGCCTCACTTACGCTGCATGCATAAGTGTGACTGGGTCTTTCCTAGGCAGAAGATAACACTTTTTTACTCTTCAGCTAATCAGCTGGAAAGAGAATTGTCCCCACCCACTGAAAAATGGAACATCTCAAGTCTAAAAGCTGGCTAGAACCTAATGAATGCAATGGCATCAAAACTTAGTTACTCTGGCTCCATCTGTTGAATGGGAGGAACTGTTACACAAGCAGCTGGTTTGTCATAGGAAGAGTGAAGACAGAGATCATGTTTTTTTCAGCTTTTAAAACTTAGTCAAATTGTAGCACTACAATGCACTTAAATGTAAATGTATCATATCTCATTACCCCATGTCAGAATAAAAGAAACAACATTTTGTACTTTCAAGCCACTCTGAAAACTTTAATTAATCCTCACAACATCCCATGAGGTATTTATTTTAAGTATTGTTCTCCCCATTTTACAGACAAGGAAACAGATACAATGAGGTTCAAGGCCAGACTGTGAAGCCCTTACTCACACAGGTGAGCAGTTATTCATGTGAGTAGTCCCAGTGAAGTAAACAGGATTACTCCTGCTAACCAAATGGGTTAGGGGCTCACAATCTGGCACTAACTGACAAACTAAATATTCTGCTGAGTACACTAGACCAACTGCAGCATACTTGTGACACTGTAAGATGGCAGTGTATTCTGGAATAATATTTCAGACACTCTGTTGGAACTCTACTTATAACATTTTGGATCAAGTTTTTCAGAGGTAGTGTGCCTTCAAAGGCATCCTCTATTCGTGAACAAAATTGCATGCCACAGACACCTGGTCAGAATAAAAAGACAAACTGCCTACTCACTGTTTGCTCTTTCAGACCGTGTCCTGCAATATATGAATGTGTTGTTGTAAGACTATAATTACTATACCCTTGGATGCTTATGAAAATGAGATATGTGTCATGAGGCTATCACAGTGCAAAAAACTGTAAATACATACGTTCCATTTGAGAGATGCTGAATGGTTTTGGAAAATTTTATCAAAGAAAATCCAAAGATATTAATAAAGGGATTTTAGCTTTGACACTTTACATTACCACATGTACTAGACAGACTGACATACACATATACATGTGAAATTTTCATGAAGGAAAAAAAAGAACCATCTCAGAGAAACTGTAGAGGTGAAGGCCTATTAACGTTTAACACACACACATATAGAAATTTGAGAAGATATTTCATGTGATTTTTATGTCTTCATCTTTCTCTCAGTACATTTGTATACAAATTTTATTATCTTTACTTGACCACTTTGCAGAACTTAGTGGTGATATATATATATATATATATATATATATATATATATATATATATATATATATATATATATAATGTTGCCTTAAATATTAATAAATTTCTTTGTTTCTTTCTCATAGTAGAAATATTAATAAAATATACCAACTCTTTATCTTCACACAGCAGGTTCCCCCCCCCGCAATAAAGAATTCTTTTGATTTGTACTTCACTGGTATAAAATATTATCAGCAGCTTAAATTATTCATACCAAAAAAGTCACTGAAGATGTCTGTACTGGTATATCATACTTCTCCACATACATACAGCATGGTTTTCATTTGAGTTACTTCTTGGGAGCCAAGGAGTAATGTATTTAGTGATACAGTATGATGTGCAAGAAACAGATGAATGGACCTTTTAGATATGTAATCAGAATATATAGATTTTAAAGATTCTTTCAGCCTGGCATGCCTCATAGTTGCTGTCTTCCCCTCTATCTAATTTTTATAGATATATTTTTATGCCTAATGTATGTACATTATTTTGTAGATACTAACTATGTAGCAACATATTTGGGAGATGCAGTTATAGGTACAAAACACACATACACACTTACAGTGCAAATGAAAATATTAAATCTCTTCTAAAATTATAAATACATTTAAAGTAAATAAAATGCATCAGTTGCCAACCCAGTAATTGCTTTGAGGTAACTTTAAAATTATATTCTGAAAATTGCACAGATTTGTAAATTCCCTGTAGATTGTTGATTGCAGTAGAGGAGTACACAGCACACCTCGGAAGACGGTATTGTAAATATGGATTTGTAGTTCTGGGCCAGCTGTGCACTGATTGGTCCTGCTGTGAAACTGAGGGGAGTCTGAAGATTGTTCTAGTTTGTGTTGAGTATCCAATGTGGCAACTCAAGATTAACAGACCATAGGGAAATACTGGGCATGCCCCCTTTCTTTGCCCTTACCCCTAAACAGGAGAAAGATGGCATCAGAGCTGTTATACTAGCTCTTACAATCAGAGATTCCCCTAAATAAGGTGATCCTCTTGTGGCCTGATGCACCACCTTTAGGGAGCAGAGCAAAATCTGTCTCTGTTCTTTAGGATACAATAGGCTAAAACAGAGGTTCTCAAACTCTGGTCCACGGACAAGCTCCATTCAGGTGGTCCACAGATAGTTCCCTCTAAGTTGCGCGCCTGGGCAGCCACACACGAGAGAATGAAGAGCCACCCACCTAATTAGTGGAGACGCACAGGCATGGCTCTACTAATTAGGTGCCTAGACCCTGGAGAAGATGCACATGTAAGATGAGGTGGTGACCTTGATGGAATAAGGGGTAGGTAGGAGAGGGTAGTGGGGTGAGAAGAGGGGGTGAGGGGAATTTGGGATGTGCAGGGCTGCGGCAGCCAGAGAAAGAGGCGACTTTCCCCATCTCCAGGGCTGCGGCTGCCAGGGAGAGACCCCCCACTCCTTCCCAGCCCCAGTTCGGGGGCTACTCCAGTGGGGGAGAGAGGGCACATACTTCATATTAGAAAGATAAGACTACTGATATTAAAATATGAGTTGTGCGCTTTTATTTGTAGAACAAAAAATGTTAATTATTATTAAGGGTTTTTTTTTATATAGTGCTTTTATCTAAAACACGTTACAATAGTTAGCTAACGGCACAAACAACATTTGGAAAGATCATTAAGTGGTCTGCCGCGTCCCTCAGCAATTTTCAAGTGGAAAAAAAGTTTGAGAACTACTGGGCTAAAATACTTTGGCTTCAATGGGGCCAGAAGTTCTCCAAATGGGAGTTTTACCATTGACTTCAGTGGAGTCAAGGTTTCACCCTACATACCGGAGATTTAAAAAAAGAATAGAAAAAAGAATATATAACAGAGCAACACTGTGACATATATCTCTATATAGGCTGTGTCTGATAGTGCATGCAGAACTCCAAATAATGGTTTAGATGTCAGGTCTTCAAAACTGATTCCAGAGTTCCTGAATTTGAGTCATAAGACTCCGATATTAAGCAGTGATTCATGAGGTATGTCTGTGATGACAAGACCCAAATAAGACAGGTGCCATTCACAGGAAACACCATGCCTTTTGGTTCAACTGCATCATTTTACCTATCCCAGACATTTCAGATTTCACTAATTTTAGCTCACAATAAAATATTTAAAGTGTTAGGGATCTCTATTCTCCTATGGTGAACAAAAGAATCTCACATATCTAAACTGTCATAACTTTGTTGAATTTCTTCTATAGAAAACTTACTTAACTGAACTGGAGCATTTGAAATTGAGATGAAGCTGGGAAAGTCATTTTCTTGCTTTGTCCTATAACACCAAAACATATGGAACAGACATTCCAATCCATAAAGTGGTTTCCTTCATAAAAATGAAAAAAATTATTTCCAGCCACAAGGGCAAGTATGTTATCATCCCGGTTATCAACCATCCTTATACTACATTCACTACTTATGCCCACATATCCTGAATTCTTATTTATCTGGGTTAGTATTTATGGATCTCTCACCTCAGATTTTTCTAGGGGTGACTTTAATTATATTCTTAATAATGGAACAGATAAGCTGCCCAGAGCAGATTCCAGGTGAGAATGCTAATGCAAAAATCTGTACAGCAACAATGCACCAGATATTCGTGAAGCTTATATCTTTGCTCCTGTGTACCCAGATCAATAAGACTTAACATTGACTCCCATCCACATGGTCCTTCCTTATAATTGATTTTTATTTAATTTCTCCACCTCTACCTCTCAAACCATATAATCTGATATTAAAGTCATTGCCATCTCTGGCTGAACAATAAGTATGTATGATCTCTTACACTGCTGCTAAGACAGAAGATTTTGTAAGAAATCACTTTTCATTAGAAACTGATATTAAGAGACTTGAGATCAGGCCAGAAGTGGTATTGACAATGCAGCCCAAAAGAAATTATGTGCTGTTCTCACAGCCTTTAATTCCTTTTTGCATAATGGTCCTGTAGTGGTCTTATATTATCAAAAGGTATGGTTCTACTCCACTGTAAATAATGGTTGGAAATGACTGGTGCATTTGGTTAACAATGTGGATAGAGGGGCCAACTGTAATGCAGTAAAAAAGTCTGGAGGCAGCTGGCTTACTGGAACCGAAGATATTTCTCAAATCTGTGTTGTGTTGACAAGGAACTGTTATCACTGAAGCTAGAGAGACAGGTGGGTGAGGTAATATCTTATATTGGACCAACTTCTTTTGGTGAGAGAGAGTGCTTACTCAGCTTTGTGTGGCTCAAAAGTTTCTTTCTCTCTCATCATCAGATGTTGGTCAAATAAAAGATATTACCTCATTCACCTTGTCTCTCTAATATCCTGAGACTGGCATGGCTACAACTCCGGTGCATACCTCATTGAAGCTAGTCAGGAGAGAAACAGATCCTTAGAACCCAATTCAACCCAGGCATAAGAATGAAGTCAGTGAACTTGTGCCCATTTACACCAGGGCTAAATTTTCCTTTTTTAGCTCCTAAGTCTATTCAATTTGCCTCAGAATATTTTTGAATGATCTAATAACAACTGATGAAACAAAAGAGGTCCTAAAACATCAAAAGATCAATTAGTACTTGAGGCCTTGGTGGACTTAGTGTAAAATTGTATAAACATTGGGCACCTCATCACAGCTGTCTAAAGGATACTTTGAAAAAAGGAACCTTTATTTCCCTTTCTATTACTGCTTTTATTTCTGTCTTTTATAAGGGAGGAAAAGATCACGCTATTCTTACAAATTTCTCATTTTGTTTAATGTGAATTTAAACACCATGGCAAAGATGCCCCCTGTAAATCAGATTCTCTCACCCTTAATCACGTTGAGTATTACCTTAACTGTGCATAGAGCTATGCTATTCTGTGGCCCTCAAAAGGTGGAGAGGGCTTATTTCTCTCATTCATTTTGTGCAGTTCAATTAATCAGCATGATGATGATGATCTAGTCCTAATTATAACCCTGGATTTAATTAGAAACTTGACCTCACTTTCTAGTGTCATCTGAGAGCTACTTGGAGCCAAAATATATCAACTATTAAAGTCATATTAGCATTATAATAAATAAATTATTTTATTATATATTGTTAGTAGTAGTAATCACATTTTTACAGCATCTGAAGATCTCAAAGAGCTTTATAAACATTAATAAATTAAGCCTCTTAGCATTCTTGCGGGGCAAGTATTATTATCTGTTACATCCAGGACAATATGGCTACATTAGTGGAACTCAGGAAAAGCATTTCAGAATTGGATAGGTGGTAAAATCAGTGATTCTGCCAGGATTAGCTTAATAAATGGTAACCCTCCAGTACATGCCACACAGAAACTGGTATATATAATAAAACTGCCCCAGGCTCACTCACTCATCTTCTTTCCTGTAACTCCACTCCGTGGCAGTTTCCTCAATTTTTTTTGACTCCTCTAGCAAGCACCTGTTACCTGTCACACTGATAACCACACACAGGCTGCACTTATACTCCTGGGCAGCATGTAACAGTCTAAGGTCACTTGTGCTGTTCTTCATCTATCACCCATTTCTTCAGATTTGTTCCCTCATTATCTTTAACTCTGCACTCCTAGAAATCTCAAATTGAACAATTGTCCAAAAAGTTGTAGCTAGATAAGACTAATTTGTGATTCTGATACAACACTGTTTCAGTTTTTTTTAAAATTAAGAATATTATCAATTAAACAAACCCCCAAAACTACATTTCAAAATAACTTCAATGATCATCTTCGAGCAGACAACCAAGCACTGCCATAAGCATCCTTGATTTTTAAAGAAATATTACTGCAGCCGTAATATATAATTAATAGGCTGGATGCTGGGACACCGAGATTTTTCTATATCCATTATAGGGCTAGAAATCTGCACTTATAAAAACTGGTCAAAGAAATAAGTGGACAAAATTAATTATGTGACAAGCAGACAGATTTCCTCCCCATGTACCTCTGGACTTTTTTTAAGGGGCTGAATGATATTAGGACACTATCTTCACCCTGGACGCAGTGTGTGTCGTGCAGGGACTGTCTTTTTATTATGTGTCTGAACAGTACCTAATCAGAGCCCCTAGGTGCTACCACAATACAAATATTCATAATTAAGTAAAAGCAGAGACTGAATCATTTTTTAAGCTTTCCAACTCTCTGAAATGTACCACAGTCCCCATCATTACTGTGATACTCTGTGTGTATTCTTTTCAACAAAGAATTTTAAAAATAAAATCAATGACCATGATGAATATTACTAACCACTGGATTTTTTCTCTCTCAGTAAAGTGCTAAAATGCATTCTTCTACTGATTCACTGCTCTCACAACATTATTCCCAACAAAAATAACACTGAATTTCCTTTTTTGGCAGAGAATGAAAACCACTATGTATGTAAGTTTTAATAACCTCTTCTTTCTACTGCTGATAGTTCCTCCTTCCTCATTTTCCTTGACCTTGGCACAGTCTTCAATACAATCTCCTGGATTGTCTCTATAGTACTTACCAATGAGTAAATGTTTCTTCCCCTCCAGTCAAAGCACTGATCAATCCAAACCCTGATTAACTTTAAGATATTAAAAACCAGTCAGAGGTAGTGTGGTTTACACAGAATAGTATTATGTATCAGCTAGTTTAAATTAGAACAAAGTTGAATGCCTGCAGTCAGATTTGCAAAGGGCAATGTTTTCAGACCAAGTCAGACACCAGTATAAACAGGTTTTATAGCTATTGTCCCTCATCCTACCCTGGGATCTGCTAATGTAGCACAGTCTGCGCCCATATGGAATCCAACTGACTTTACTGGGATTCTACACAAATGTAGGAGTACTCACTTACAGATCATATTGTATAATTAAGGTCATAACGGTTACCAATATGTTGCTTAATAAAGAGTTTGCCCAGGACACTGATATTCCAGACGTATCACATATACCAATGATGTGAAACAGTTATTCCAGATCACTGCTCTGGTTCACCAAAGCACTTCAATACATACTTAATTTAAGCATGAGTAACCCTACTCCTATTTACAAAAACACTAAAGCATGTCTTTATCTTTAAGCATATTAAGTCTTATTGAAGTTAATGAGACTTAAGCATTTGCTTAATGGTTTTGCTGAACAAGAGTAGGATTACCAATATGTTTAAAGTTAAGCACATGCACATTTTGCTGAATCTAGGCCTACAGCAGTAATGGCAGTGACTGCTATAGTTAAAACCATAGAACAGTTTCCATTATAAGAATGTATTCTCAGACACTAAAATCTGACTTTCACCTTTTGGTTTGGAATTTCCTAAACTTAATCTCTTTTTGTCATAAATATAAAGGGAAGGGTAAACCCCTTTAAAATCTCTCCTGGCCAGAGGAAAAATCCTCTCACCTGTGAAGGGTTAAGAAGCTAAAGGTAACCTCGCTGGCTCCTGACCAAAATGACCAATGAGGAGACAAGATACTTTCAAAAGCTGGGAGGAGGGAGAAAAACAAAGGGTCTGTGTCTGTCTGTATGCTGCTTTTGCCAGAGACAGAACAGGAATGGAGTCTTAAAACTTAGTAAGTAATCTAGCTAGGTATGTGTTAGATGATGATTTCTTTAAACGGCTGAGAAAATAGCTGTGCTGAATAGAATGAATATTCCTGTCTGTGTGTCTTTTTTGTAACTTAAGGTTTTGCCTAGAGGGATTCTCTATGTTTTGAATCTAATTACCCTGTAAGGTATTCACCATCCTGATTTTACAGAGGTGATTCTTTTCTTTTTACTTCTATTAAAAGTCTTCTTGTAAGGAAACTGAATGCTTTTTCATTGTTCTAAGATCCAAGGGTTTGGGTCTGTGGTCACCTATGCAAATTGGTGAGGATTTTTACCAAACCTTCCCCAGCAAGCGGGGTGCAAGGGTTGGGAGGATTTTGGGGGGAAAGACGTGTCCAAACTCCGTTTTTTCAGGAACCCAGATAAAGTTTGATGGTGGCAGTGGAAATCCAAGGGCAAAGGGTAAAATTAATTTGTACCTTGGGGAAGTTTTAACCTAAGCTGGTAAAAGTAAGCTTAGGAGGTTTTCATGCAGGTCCCCACATCTGTACCCTAGAGTTCAGAGTGGGGAAGGAACCTTGACACTTTTAAAGGTGATTTTTCATAGAGTTGGGATCAAAAGTATAAGGACGTGGGAGTGTGATGAGGTGGGGGTGGGGGTGGGGGGGGAGAAGTAATACACAGTCTCAAAACATAAAACATTTATCCACTTTTTCTTTTTTAAACCGGCTCTAATGTCAAAATAGCTCAGAGGAAGAAGCTGAAATTTGGCAGGAAAATAGTCTTTATTAAGGAGAAATGTTTTAGAATGTTTGAGTGAAAAAGCTTTGTGAGCTTTTGAAGATTATACTCAATCTGAGGAAGCTGAGGCCTGAACCCAGGACAAGCAAAGCAGCATGGGAGGCCAGAGAGAGCTGTGTACTGACACAGTGGCGGGGCCAAGAGAGCCAGCAAGTGGGGCGACGGTCAATGGGGAGAGCGGGAACCCACCATGAACAAGATGACAGATCCAGCCAGGCAGGGCCCCATGGAGGGGAGAGAACAGCACTACTAGAGACAAGCAGGGACTGTAAGGAGCAACCTGGGGATCAGAGACACTGTAAGGGACCGAGAGACAGTCACAGAGACCCCAGTGAAGGGGATGAAGTGAACCAGCAGGGAGGGGCCAAGGTATGGGAGACCACTATCCTCCCCTGAGACTAGCTGTGCAGGGAGCTGTCTTCTTCTTAGCATATGTGCAAAATGACCACATGACCAGGATTCATTATTGAAGTGGTCCACTGGTTGGATCATTAGCTTTCCCGGCCCAGGCTGGGTACTGACAAGGAGAGCAACATGATCCACACACTCACAGGGAACTATAATTAGTACCAGAGATAGGAAGTTCCTAGCAGACCCTGAGTCCAGGGAGAAGTGATGATGCCTGAGAGGTAACTGCAGCCAGCTCTACGGAGGTTTTTCCAGTCCCATCCTGAGGCAAAGACCTGGTGAGATGTGCACAGCCCTGGACAAAGGCAGCCACACGTCACAACAGGCAGGGGAATCCAGAGTTCAAAAGAGGGTGGGTTTTTTCCTTGTCTCTTTTTCTTTCCTTTTCATTAGACCCTTGACTACCGGGTGGGAGAGGGAAGGGGACCACTCCCCCCCAGTGAGTACTCATCTGGTGCGTTCACTCCCTTGGGAGGTGGGTCTTCTTCATTCTCAAAAGCCTACCATGGCACAACATTTAGTGAACCAGGCTCTCTGGTTTAGGGGAAGATTTTGGTTTTGCACAAAAAGGGGGGGGGGGGGAGGAACATCTAAACATTGCTGTGATAATTTGTGTGTAACTCCAAATAAAGCCATAACCCAGTGGGTGGGACATTATCTTCATCACACCCCACTTCTGGAACTATCAAACCAAAGCAGAGATTCCCCTCAAAAGAGACTGTTAGTATTTAAAGTGGTTTTGTATGTGCATACATATAGAGTAAATAGTTTAATATGTCTTTTCCTTTGGGTGTAGGAAGTAGTATAAGGATTGCTTTAGTACATATTAAAATCTTTCAACTGCTTAAGGCCTTGGCTACACGGGGTGTGGGGGGGATGTTTCGAACTAAGATACACAACTTCCGCTACACTATTCGCGTAGCTGAAGTTGAAGTATCTTAGTTCGAGTTACCTGGCCGTCCTCACAGTGGCAAGTCGACTGCGGCAGCTCCCCTGTCGACTCTGCTTACTCCTCCTGCTGAGGTGGAGTACAGGCATCGATTCAGGGATCGATTTATCACGTCTAGACGAGACACGATAAATCGATCCCCGATAGATCAATCACTACCCATAGAGCTGGTGGGTAGTGAAGACGTACCTTAGTATATTTTGAAACTTGCTAAAAAGTTTTTTTCCTATTTTTAGGCTAGTGTCTTATCCTTTCTCACAGGCAGGGAGCCATGCCCAACCTGTTCCTCCGGGTAATCCCTGGGGTGGTAAGAGACTTATTGCTTCTCATCCCACCGAGATAACTTAGGGTAAGGTAGGATCCCATTTTACCATATCCCTGCCCAAACCCCATTACACCTGCATCAGCATTCCTCTCATAGGAACGAACAAGTATCTCACCCAAGGATCTTGGGGAGATCCACTGGAGATCACAACCATGTATGCAGAAGACTTGTGCCTCTACTTTCAGCTCCAGAGCTTCACACCCTTACCTAGGTATCTAACAGCATGGCTCTAATGGAAACATCCTGCAAATGACTCTGTTCCTACAGGTGCCCTGAAACCCACTTTAAACCAGGTTCTGCAATGTGAAGTGTTCCTTGCAGATAAAAAAAAATAAGGCCATATTAACTTATCTTTTCTGAAGATTTCCTGCAGTTTAGCAAATGTAACAAATGTACTGCTAGCTTTACCTCCTCCCCTCCCCCCATGGTTTGTCCTCTCTGCACTGCAGAACCACAAATCCACAAAGAATTCGCTGAGGGGTCCATGGTATGGGGCACAGTAAGTAACATAAAGGTGGTTTAAGGGGCACATCCAGCTTTGTAATAGCTATCACAAAAGAAGATGCCCCTCAACGGAGTGTCACTTAGAGATACATGTCCAATTTCTTTTCTATTACATCAGTGCAAATCGATTCATGTCAACAGGTTTGCAGTGGGGTACATGTGAGCAGAATTTAGCTACTGATACCTAGGGCACTGGTTACCTGGGCATGTGTTTCAGTACAGTGGTTCAATTAGTCAATCATACAGTTATTCAGCTTTTGCACTTCCCCATGTTAAATGAAACTCACCAAATGTCAGAACCCCAGCGATGCCATCACAGATTCTGCAACCCAACCACCCATATAGCAGTATCTTTCATGTCATACAACTCTTCCAACTGTAAGTCACAGCAAAATTGGACCCTTATTGTTTTGATATAACTTTTTTCTACTAAGTATCACTTTTGTGGAAACTGTGAATTACATCAAAAACAAGATTGCATCTACTGGAAAACAAAAAGCAAAATACTCTCAGATATTCATCATTCTTTCAATATTTGTCCATACATATCCAATAATGTTCAAAGAAATACGAACTGCACTTTAGTAATAAATAATATGAAAATAAATATTAGGGTCTGTGCATGCTTTTGTACTGTTGCTTTGTTTAAAGTAGCACTAAGTATTAAACTTACCTTATTGGGATTTATAGCTGTGATGACCCAAACACACTGAGCATTGCTGTCATATTGGAATGGAAAATTGGGTGATGTGAAGGTGCCACTGGGTCCCTGAAGATTAGATCCACAAGTCTTTACTGCAAAAATAAAATGTTTAACTTATAATTCCTGCATGAAACATGTACAGCAAATGCATAAAACATTCTCTCTCATTAAAATATGCAAAGGATTAAAATACCAGTTAACAATATACCCATTGCAATATAAGATGATCATATTTGTGTTGCATTATTCTGGGACACAAGTAAAATGCACACACTCTAAGGTTCAAGATATTGCACTTGAAAACACACAAAACAAACTAGCTGTGATTAAAAGAGAGTGCACCACGATTATACAAAGTAACCATTCTATTTATTTTAAATAAAGCAGCATAATGGAGAAAGATAAATACATTATTTCATTACTTTTAATAAATACCTGTAAAGAGAAGTGTTCATATACCAGACTTAATGACAAAGCGCACTGTTACTACTGGAGTGTTTTTGAGGATTAGTTGTCCTTTGTTCATGCTAGCACATCTATTGCTGTTATCTCTGTTGGAGTTACATTCATGGTTGCAACAATGAGATCTTTCAAAGGGACTCTGTAGATTCTGCCCTTATATGAAGTAAGCTATATCAGTTTTTAAAGAACAGAGCATGTGAACTACTAAGTAAATGTATTTTTTTAAAAAGTCAGTTGTGACTACTTATAGATAGAGCAGGGTATCTTACATTTAGATGTAGTAGTAGTAGTGAAAACAGTTTTCTAGCAAAATATGAAACATTAACTGATTTGTCTTCTCTGTTTAGGATGAGATTCTGCCACCCTTATTCACGACGAGTAGCGTTTTACTCCACAAATATTCCCTGAAGTCAATGGAACCATTTGTGGAGAAAGGTGCTATATTACCTAGTGTGTGAAATCCTGGCCCTGTTGAAGTCAATTGGGAGTTTTGTCACTGGCTGCCATAATGCCAGGATTTTGCACTGTGAATAAGCATACCCTAAACAACATACAAGCCAAGCCTCTCATGGATAGTGTATATAGGCTTTGTGTCTGTGTTTTGTTTTGTTTTTTTTTGACATTTTGTATACCTGTGCTGAAAATATTCCTCACCAACCTTTTTCTGGGTTAAGCAATACATTTGACAAGCAACCTCAGCTATATCTGAGCCTTGTGTTATGTTTCTGTGCTGATTCCTGTAGCATTGTAGTGAGCAAGCTGCAGAAGCAGAAAAATAATTGTTCATGCTGGAGTCTGGCAGACCATTTCACTTCACTGATTTAAATTTTGACTAAGATAGGTGAATCTGTCAAACAATTTGCTTACACTTTGACAAAGCATGCTAATTTGGGCAAGGGTAGATAGTAAATCAAAGCTAGCTTGTTCCAAGATGCAGATCTCTTCCTGAGGTTTTCATAAATGGAAACTTAGGTTTACTAAGATACTAAATAAGTCCACACACTGTTCATTACCTACTCTTTATTCCAACCTTAGAGAATCCAACTCCTGTTTACATTTCCTGCAGTAACTTCCATCTGCATTTCCAGTGGTAACTAACTACAGTATGCATGTCACTCAGCAAATGTGAGAGAGTAAGAGATCAAGTTAATAGATTCATTGAACACACACTCCAAGTTTCATTCACATCAATTGTTGTTCTCCTATGCAAATCTACACAAAAAGATTACTTACTATATCAAGAACCATCTTTAAAACTTAGAAATAATATCTAAAAACTATAAGTATAACTTCATTGTTCTCTCCACTTTGATTAATTGACTCATGTGACCAGCATGGCTCATTTAGCTATATTTGCACACAGAGTATTTGAAAATGTTTCTGCAAAAGAAAATATTTTGAAAACACTACTGCTAAAGAAAAGAAAGAAGAAGATATTTTATAACAAGCTCAATGTTCTTAACAAGAAAGTAATCATTATCATGAAATTATTGTAGTTTCTATAACAACCAAAAATGATGGTCTCCAAAGCTCCTTTTCCTCAATATCAGCTAGAGGTTTGTGGAAAAGTGATGGGTTTGACATGAGTCTTGGAAGTCATGGTAAAATATTGTTAATCTATTTAAGCCTTCAGCATCACCTGTTTCAAATCAGCTGAATTTGCATAAATATAATATATATTTTTTGTCAAAGTCACCAATAACCTGGGTCAGGTGCATTTTGCTTTAAACAGTTTATAAATCAAAATAACTATATGAAAACATTGTTTTTATTTGTTAATTAACCAATGCCACACACAATTGCACCTCCACATTCTCTTGTAATTTAATAGGTTGCATATATGTCTAAATCTATACAAATGTCATGAATATCTATATCAAAATATGGTGGCATGGCAAGAAAATTGAAGAATCTGGAGTAAAAGATTTAATATATCTTTTTCGTCTGCAACTTTCATAACTGTATTTATCTAGTAGGCTCCTTTCAAACACAGATGACTCCCAAAAAATAAAATAGACAAAACCATCACAGATTAGAACAACACAGAATTCTTGGCTGAGGACAAACAAAGAAAAAAAAAAAAGAAGGGATCATCAAAATGGGAGTCCTAGTTTTTTGAGAATGCAAATATAAAGCAGTAGAGCCATTATTCAATTTCACTTTAAGATGGTTTTAGACACAGTACCACATAAAAGGCTATGACATATGTCAGATTCTGAAATCCCACTGAAATCAAATAGGAAAAAAACCCAGATTTTTAGATTTAGTTAGATTTTTAACTATGATATACTTGATCTGATGTAGAACTATCAGCTGAATCTATATTATTCTCCTCCCTCACCCCCCAAAAAATAGAGCATACAAACCACTGAATAAATATCTAAAAGCAAGAACTCGGAAAGCTGTGATTATCTTTAGGGATGGCAGAGCAGTTACCACTTAGTAGTATTGAAAACAAAATTCTTGCAAAATATACAAAGTTAGTATATTCCTTTTATTTTTTTAATGATTCATATACAAGCCAAGTCTCATTCACACAGAAGGAAAGTAAACACAATGCAGACAGTTTGTTTCCTTAATATTTTTAAGATATCCCACATTTTTGTTATGAAAACTTTTCCTGACAACCCTTCTGAGGTTAAGGCATACTTCAAAAGCCATCTCACCTAAGTATTAACTTGCTGTAATGTTTCTGTGCTCATTCCTACAGCACTGCAGGGAATAAGTAAAAAAATAAGAAATTCACTGTTAACAATGGATTCTAGTTATAGATTAGATGAGAATTAATGCTCTGTGTTAGGCTCAGTGGTGCAAGTGGAATAAATTTCTTACTGGTAAAAGGGATAGGCAGCATCTAACGGGGGGGGGGGGGGGGACATGACCTCCTCATGTGACCCACCACGTGACTCCTCCCCACCCCAACCCCAGTCCAGGACCCCCCCCCGCTCTCTCTATCCCCCTCCCCATGATCCACCCCTGCTACCTGTGGCGTGAGAGGGGTGACAGCTCTGTCCTCCTTCTGCTGTGCTGGAGGCTTTGGAACTGCAGCGGCAAAAGGAGCAGAATGTGAGGCCACTGGGCAGCCCAAAGCCCGCAGCTCCTCCGATGCAGCTGTATACATGCTCCATCTATACAGCAGCCCCACCAGAGGACAGGGCTGGGGGCACGACTGGGGGCGGTACAGCCGCACCAAAGGAGCTGTGGGCATGGTTCTGCGGTGGCCTCATGTTCTGCTCCTCCTCTGTCTTTCCAGTACACCGTACCAACTATAAGTATCTTGCTGGTATGGCATACCGGACTGTACCGTCCAACTTGTACAGCTGGTTAGGCTCCGCAGGTGCTGACTTTTGGTTTTGCCGGTGGGTGCTTTTTACCTTCGGCTTTCACTGGACACCATGTACATGCGACTGCCATCTACTGGTGCCTCATGGATGCTGGGCACCCCCTATTATTTTCAGTCAGTGCTTGATCCCCAGAGCACCCTTGGAGTCTACACCTATGTTAGACTTGATCTTATTTCCAATATCCTGGATAATAAATATACAAGAAAAGTATGCCAATGCCAAATGGCATTATATAGGTATGATCTACCAGTTCCGAAAAGGTGGAAGGCTAGATCTGGACAAAAATTGAGGTAACATGAGCTGATAAGTTTCTTAAGTCTTACTGTATAAATAAAGAATAATAGGGTTGAAAATAGCAAAAAACATTTTGATACCAAGGGGAAGACGCACATCACTGAAGAGGAAAACTGTTCATAAAAGTTCCATATCTAGCTTCAGTTAGGAAAGCAAACAGAGTACAGATGTATATAGCAGGGAAATCAATACCTCAGGAGATATCACTGAGGACATGGTACAAAGGGTATTTTTGGAGTCTAGACTAACCTAGACTTTATTTCATGAAGAATATTCAATAATTGTATGTGGTACAGAGAGAGCAAAAATGATATCAATGACTGAGGTATTCCTAAATATTAGGAAACATTAGAAAAGGTAGGTTTATATCCATTTAGAAGAAGAGATTATGAGGGGGAGATTTTCCAAGAGGCATTGAAAAAGGGAATGACACAACTATTTAAGAGGGCAATGCACCTGACAAGTAATAGGAGATTAAATGAAGTTAAGAAAGGATCAGAGATTTTTTTTTATTTTTAATATACAGACTAATTACTATGTGAAATGGATTCTCAAAAAACAGTAACTGAAGAGACTGCAACTGGGAATATGTTTGTTCAGAGAAATAGGTACATTGGCTCCATTTCAACAAGGAACTTAAGTATGTGCCTAATGTTAAATTTGAGACTATGTTCACTGAAATCAATTAAAGTATTCAAGTACTGAAAATTAGGCATGCTCATAATTACTTCAGTGAATCATAGCCATTATAGGGTTTAGAGATTAGACACATGATCTTCAGAGCCTCCTTCCATCACAAAACATTAACGAAGTATATCATGTCTTAAAAAAAGTTCCATGAAGAGAAGCTTATGAAGAGAAGCTTACAAACAAGAATAGAATGTCATGGCAAAGTAAGGACTGGCTGGCACCCAAAGGGAGACTTGCTCTTCTGAAATATCCCAAAAGAGTTCGGGGGGGAGAGTGCAAGCTACTCAGAGATTGTTAGGATAAGGGTCTAAAAGAATAAATAATTATCTATGTTCAACTGGCTGGAGAGTCATGATCTATACTCTCAGTCACTGGCAAACATTTCGGACACTAAACTGCTGTGTTATTTTTTTCATTAATATTTTACAATTATTTTTATTGAAGTGTATAGACAGCATGCCTTTTTGTAATGCTTGTTTCTTCCTTATGTAAATTGTTCTGCAATTCACACAAGAGACTAGTGCTTTTGCTTCTGTAATAGAAGTTATATCACTGGTATTACAGTGTGCGCATGCATGTGTAATTATATATAATTCTACTCTGCACATGTGACTGAACAAATGTTAGCTGTTTATGATCATCTAGCATCTATCTACTATAACTGCAGATTTTTCACTATTGACAGGCATGTCCAACTCTGCCTTCTATACAACCAGTAGCAAGTTTTCAATTTTGATTATTTTTTTTAATTTGTCCAAAGGAGAAATCAAGGTGAAAAATTTAGTTTCAAATTGACATTTTCAGACAAAAGAATCCTCAACAACAATTGTTTGAACTTTTTTGTTTCAGCTTTTTGGATGCCAAAAGTATGTGGGATTTGGATTTGGAGCCCTCTTTTCCCCCCGCACCCACCCTTTTCCTGGCCTAGGAAGTCAGAGATACCAGCTGATAGGCTGAGGAGCTGAAGAACAGACCTAGATATTTAATCTCTAGACAAAAGCCATAGGTAAGACAGGTTGGCCTTCAGCCCAGCACCAACAGCTACTGCAGCTGTTAAGGTAGCTACCCAACCCATGTGTGAGGTACTACAGAGGCAAGGCCTGGAGAACACAGGGAGTTGGAGGTGAGGAAACTTTTCCTGCATTGTTCCCCTCCCCCTGCTCTCATCCAGCAGAACTTTTTCCTCCATAGTGGTTCACACTTTCTACAATTTTGAGGTTGCCAGGGACCAGGGGTCTTGAAGCCTAGTCCACAGGACACAGGTCTTTAGAGCTAGGAGGTGCCAACCTGCCACCCAGGAACTGCTAAGTGCTGTCAGAATAGGAGCTGAACTCAGAGCGGAGCCCAGTTCTGGAAGATGACTTGCAGAATCCTGATTGGTCCACAGCCCCTGTTTAAACCCAGCATAGGAACAGGAAGTTGCCCATGTAACTAGGATCCACCTTTCTCTGGACTGGGTGTCCCTCATTCCTGCGGGCTTGACTTCCTGATATCCTGACCTGGCCAGCCTCTGGTTATCAATCCATGGTTCTGCTTTCAAGTTTGTCTCCTACTTATGATCTCCCGGTAACCCGAACCTCCCTGCCTCCTGACACTTGACTCTCGGTTTACCCTCTGGCCTGTCTCGTACTCTGACCTCCTGGTATCTGACTGGCCTAAATCCTGCTTTGAACACTAGGTCAGACCCCTCACATCCTGGTGATAACAGAGACATGCTTATACCAAATTCCATAGCAAATTCCCTCGTCACAAATTGATCTTGTCAGGAGTGGAAGACAGGGATGGCTTACTCCATAATTGCCCTATTCTATGCATGCACCGTAACGTTCTGGTATGGACTACTGTTGGAGATCTGATACTGGATAAAATGGACCATGGTCTAACCCAATAGGACAGCTTTTATGTTCTTATGATTCATGGAAACTTACTTTTCCTCTACTTAACAATGGCAAACAGAGTCACAGGTTACCTTGTGGTCTGCATACACAGTAAGGTGCACTTGAAAGAATGTCAGTAACAGAGCAATTTAAGTTGTGTTGTACAGACTAGCCCAGTTCTGTTGTTTCACTCAGATGAAACAGTCTTCCCCTAATTCAGCTCTGTTTAGTATGAGAAGCCTGAAATATTACCTCTCCTGACTATCTGTGCTAAGGGATGTTGAGCTAGTGCCTAACTACTGATCTTCTATGGAAAGAAAGTGAGAAGACAGTCCTAGGAGCTATCTTCATCCCAAGTTCTGGACATTCCTCTCTCTTTTTTACAAAACCAGGACAGGTGCAGTTAAGGATTGGCCTCTCTCCCCTCAGAGGTTCATGGGCACATTTACAGGTTCCCCAGTTACACTGAACAGATCAAGAGATTTGAAAACATTGAAAAAGCACTGACTAGTACCTAGTATGAGTATTCCCACTCTAGCCTAGTAACACTTTACAAAATAACTTCCTGTATAGAAAAAGTCTTATAAAACAGAAATAGGGATGAAACAAAATAGGTTTTTAGCATTGTTTCTCTAGAACACTATAGATTTAAACACACATAATACAAGAAAATATGCTGCTCATGGCATGTTAGTGGACTATGAAGAGAATCACTGTATATTCACCATTTTGAAATTATTCAAACCACCTAATCAAAGTAAACCTCATAGTCTGTTATTGCACAGTGTAACCAGTCAACATGCAAAGTTCTCTTCTATGATACTGAAATGTCTTCATGTTTTTTTCCCATGACAATAAAGGGGATTCAAGAACTAGAACTCTGCTTTGATTTTGCAGAACAATATTACAGCAGCAGTATAGTAGTATGGAGTCATATTCAGGACCAATGGCTGTCAAAATGCTTACTCAAAAATTAAAAATGAAGAGCTTACAGTGTACAGATTTTGAGTTCTTTGAACCAGAGTTTAATGAGGTAAATATGGGGATATAAATTTTTCTTGCAACCGAATAAAAACACAAAATACAGTTACCTACCAGTACAGTAACTGTTGTTCTTTGAGATATGCATGCAGACATGTATTCCAGTTAGCTGTGCATGTGTCCAGTGCACCAAAGCTGAAGAACTTTTCTCACTAGTAACTTTGGCCATGTAGCTCCTCCCATGACTATTTACAACACATTTACTGTATTGTATTGTTGCAATACAGGTAAATAACCATTTTTTCCTTCTTAAAGTGATTACAAATGTGTATTCTAATTGGAATGATTCACAAGCAGTATCAGAAGGATGTGGGGCTCGGAGTCTATATAAACAGAGGTGACAGGACTGCTTTTCCAAAGTTTGCATCTGACCAAGATGCAGTCAACACGTCTAGTATTTTTTTTTTTAATGAATAGAAGACCAAGTAGTGGCCCTGCAAATGTCCTGTATAGAAACATTACTGAGAAACACAAGGGAAGCTGGTTGGGCCCCCCCTTGAATGGAGGAACAGCAGTCTGAACTATCCCATATGCCATCATAATGCAGGAAATGATCATTCTGGAAATTGTCTGCGTGGAGACCCTCTGACCCTTCATCCGATTTGCATAGGAGACAAAAAGCCAATGTGATAAAAAGTTTTATAGAGCCCTGCACAGATACAAAATTTGTATCTGCATCCAATCTGCAAAAATGGTCCACGTATGCGGATATCTGCGGATGTAAAGCAGATATCCATGGATTTGCAGTGCTCTAATGATTTAGTCCTTTCCAGATAAAGTGCCAAAATGCCACGTCTCACATCCAAAGTATGAAAGTGCTGTTCATCCATATTTGGCATAGGAATATAGGTAAGCATATTGTTTAATTAAAATGAAACCATCTTAAACAAAAATCTTGGATGCGGCCTTATGCAGTTTTTCAAAGACAAAGTGGCCCTATCTGAAGGATCTGCTATTAAGGCCTGCAGTTCATCCATTCTCCTTGTAGAAATTATAGCAGTAAGAAAGCTTGTCTTTTGGCAAAGGAAGGACAGAAAACGTATTGCCAGAAGCTCAAATGGAGGTCCATAATACAACACAGTATTAAGGTTCCACAAAGCAACTGCCTCTTTCACAAATTAGAAGAGATGGACAATTTATTTTAGGGATGTAACCCCATGCTCTGGGTGTCCCTAAACCTCTGATTGCCAGAAGGCTGGGACAGGACAGGTAGTCAATAATTGACCTATTCTGTTCATTCCCTCTGAAGCATCTGATCACTGTCAGAAGACTGAATACTTAGCTAGATGGACTATTGGTTTGACCCAGGATGGCCATTATTATGTTCTTACATAATTCAAGATGTCCTGAATCCAGGCTAGCCTCTCTTGAGTTCCACAAGGTACTGAACAAACCAAAAAAGGTTTCCACTTGGCCAAACAGGTAGCCCTAGTGGAGTGTTTTCTACTACTATTAAGTAGAACTTACTGAACACCATCCTTCCTTCTCAGATAACCATGCGGCACCCATGCCATGAGATGCAAAGTGCTCAGCACTGGATCCCAATTTTGACCATGGTGCTGAGTCAGTAGATTGGAATAGAGGGGAAGAGATCTGGGAGGTCAAACAGACTGACAAAACTACAGAACCATCATTGTCTTGGCCAATCTGGCACAATGAGTATCAGTTTGGCCTGATCCAGCTTTAGTTTGAGAACTCCATGTGGAATGAGTGAGATTGCTGTGGAAGGAGAGCATATGTCAATACTGATCCCCAATTCAGCTGGAAGGTTCAGTTTAAAAAGCCTGAACTGAGATCCACTTGACAGCAAAACTGACTGCACTTCTTTCTGTCATTTGTTGCAAAAAGGTCAATAGTCAGAATGCCATATGCTCTGAAGATGGACCTCAGCATGCTGCTCGTCAGAAACTACTCATGATTCTGGGAGAAATTCCTGCTGAGGTGATCAGCCAAGTGATTCTGAGCACCTGGTAAGTGAGCAGGTACAAGAAGGAGGTTTTCCTCATCAGTATTCTTGGTGAGAATATGTGCTCTTGATCTGTGCCCGAAAACCTGGCACATGTTGAAAATGGATCTAAGCTCCATGACTTTGATATGAAAGGAAGCTTCCTTTTTTGTCCACAAACTTTGAACTTTCAAGCTATTGGGGAGACATTGGTAACTGTGGTCCTGATCAGTGGAGGATGGGCAAAAGGAACAACTTCACAAAGGTTGTTCCATCCATCTGATCCATCCACCAATAGGACATCCAACAACTGACAATTCGGGAAGTATACCAACTTCAAACAGCCGTGAAGAGGATGATGGTACAGTCATGCATGCTGAACCACATAAGTGCACATGGCCATATGGCCTAACAACTTCATGCAGACACTGATCATACTTGAAGGATTGGCGTGAATGGACAGACACAAGAAGCTAATTGCTTGAAATTGTTCATTTGACAGAAACACCACTACCACTAAGCTCTTCATTAGCTTTATTAAAAGCTGAGGAAAAGTATTCATTAAGATGTTGGGCTATGCATAGATTATATTTAATCCCCACGCCACCATCCGTGGTTAGTGGTCCCACTTCTTCTTTCTTGTTTTATTTTTATTTGTATGGCTATAGAACCTTTTACTATTGATTTTAATTCCGTTTGCAAGATCCAACTCTGTTTGGCTTTTGGCAGTTCTCACTTTATCTTTCTTTCTGACCTCCAAGGGGTAGCTTTCCTTGCTGATCCATCCCACCTTCTATTCCTTGTAGGCTTTCTGATTTCTCTTTATCACCTGTTTGAGATGCTTGCTCATCCAGCTTGGTTTGCATCCCCTTGCTTGGGATGCAGGCTTCATATAGTTTCTGCAACTTTGACTTAAAGTACTTCCATCTTACTATGACAACATTCTTAGGCACAGAAGAGGAGGAATCTCTCACCATGGAGTCATACAGCAAGGAGGAAAAGGAAGGAAGCAGAGCCAATTGTTTTCTCCTGTGGTAACACCTGCCCAGCTCACTGTGAACAACCCCAATTTCTCTCTGCAGGATAGGCAGCTCAAGAGAGGAGACTTTCCTCAAGATGGAGTTCAGGGTCTTTCCAAGTAGTTTGCTAGCAACAGAGGAGCCACTCCAGTCAGAAGCAGCAAATGTCCAGCCTCAACTGAAATCCAATATGCAGGTAATCGTTAGGATATAGATATTCAGGCCTGTCTGCAAAGGCCTATACTTTAAGAATTTAGGGGTATTCTTATCACTTGGCTAGTTATAGAGGTATAAAAGAAAGAAAGAATCAAAATCACTGTCTGCTGGTGTAAGGACCTTCTCTTACTGTGACAGTTTGAGGCCCTGTTCTTAGGCTAAGGCCTTTGGCTAAGCAGCAGAGGCAGCCATAAGCTAGGAAGCGAACAGTCACATCCTCACATTCCAAACTAGTCACATTGAAATAAGGTGCTATTGGGCTGTCAGGTACTATCAGGACAGGATTGTATTCCTATCACCTCCAGAGAAAGGGAAGTGCCTAGAAAATGTAAAAGGAAACTTAGTTTGATAGCATCCTGTCTGGCAAGAACTCACTTATCAATAGCTGGGACGTGAAATCCTCACTTCTGTATTGTTTTGTCATTATAGTTCCCACTTTGCTATTGTTTGTCTGTATAATCTCTGTCTGGTTCTGTGATTGTTTCTGTCTGCTGTATAATTAATTTTGCTGGATGTAAACTAATTAAGGTGGTGGGATATAATTGGCTACATAATCATGTTACAATATGTTAGGATTGGTTAGTTAAATTTCAGTAGAATGATTGGTTAAGGTATAGCTAAGAATATTACTATATAAATTAGGGGCAAAGAAGTAGAAAGTTGGGATTCGAAAATAAGGAAAAAGGAACTTGTATTTAAGCTTGCTGGAAATTCACCCCAATAAACATTGAATTGTTTGCACCTTCGGACTTCGGGTATTGTTGCTCTCTGTTCATGCAAGCAGGACCAGGGAAGTGGGAGAGTGAAGGAATAAGGTCTCTAACAGTAACATTAGTAACAATGATAGTAAAGTAGCTGACACCAATGTCATCAGTACTGGACTCAATAGACATCCCACAGACTGTACCAGAATTGCCAGGATGATGTCTAGCTGATCTAGAGTTACCTAGGGAGGTGGTGGAATCTCCATCCTTAGAGGTTTTTAAGGCCTGGCTTGACAAAGCCCTGGCTGGGATGATTTAGTTGGCATTGGTCCTACTTTGAGCGGGGATAGGACTAGATAACCTCCTGAGGTCTCCTCCAACCCTAATCTTCTATGATCCCATCTGGGTAGACAGCGAAGCTGTATCTAGAGTAAGGGAAAAGTCACATTGCTGGTCTTCACTCCTTTTCTGAAAGGAGGAGGAATCTCTCTGAGCTCTGGAGTGGCTCCAGTCTCTAGAATCAGAATCTTGCTGTGGAACAATGGCTTGTACCAGCTCCAATGCTCTCTGAAGGGCCAGACTGTCTGTGGATGTCCAAAGAGGGCTTCCGCCACAAGGCATTGTTTCAGGTGCAAGTCTCTAGCAACCTGCATTCTCTTTTTGAACTTACAGATGGAGTACTTTTCTGTAATGTGCCCTTCCCAAGGCATAATAAAGAGGGAGTGTGGGAGTCACTAGGAGGCATAGTTACTCCACACATTGAGCAGTGGTTAAAACTGATGAGGGCATCACAATAGACTAAGCCCTACTTAACTAGCTACTACTAATTAACTCAGTCCTAAGGGTACTATTTAACTAACTAACTAGCAACAAAATATCTCAGGAAAGCATTGTGACCGAAAAACCCAAGATACGACACCAGACAGAACATGTCGACTCAAGTCACGGGTTGTGAGAAGAAACTGACGGAGGTCAGGGCAGCTCTGACCTTAAAAAACCATAGGATGGACTACATGGGGCCAAAGGTGCAAGCACCACCCTGATGGGTACTGCTACGCAAAATTCCTCAGCTATGGTGCCTGGGGAGCATGCATACCTAAGTGGAATACACCTGCTGCTAGCACTAGAAGAACACCACTTCATACCAGAATTCTTCAAACTTGTCCCTCCTTCAGAGACTCAGACTTTAAGGTCAGAAGGGATCATCACGATCATCCAGTCTGACCTGCTGCACATTGCAGGCCAAGGAACCTTACCCACCCACTCCTGCAATAGACCCCTAACCTCTGGCTGAATTACTGAAGTCCTCAAATCATGATTTAAAGACTTCAATGTTACAGAGAATCCATAATTTACACTAGTTTAAACCTGCAAGTGACCTGTGCCCAACACTGCAAAGGAAGGCAACCCCTCCCACCCCCCCCCATGGTCTGTACCAATCTGAGCCGGGGAAAATTCTTTCTCCTTCCCAAATATGATGATCAGTTGGACCCTGAGCATGTGGGCAAAGTCCACCAGCCAGACACCCATGAAAAATTTCTCTGTAGTAACTCATATCCCTCCCAATCTAGTAACCCATCTCCTGTCACTGGAGATATTTGCTGCTAGCAGTCGCAGATTGGCTAAATGCCATTGTAGGGAGTCTCATCATACCATTCCCTTCATAAATTTATCAAGCTCAGTTTTGAACACAGTTAGTTTTTTTTTGCCCCTTCCCCCCTTCGAAGGCTGTTCCAGAACATCAATCCTCAGATGGTTAGAAATCTTCATCTAATTTCAAGCCTAAATTTGTTGATCGCCAGTTTATATCCATTGGTTCGTGCGTCCCCACTGGTGCTTAACTTAAATAACTCCTCTTCCTCTTTGTGAGAGCCTTCTCTCTTCCTACTTTTGCAATCTGAGTTCTCAGTTTAGTTACTGTATGTTGCAGGGATGCAGGGATACATGTACCAGAATCACAAAGCAGAAAAGCCAACATTCTTCAGAGACCTCAAACTTATTCATCATATGGATTCTTCTAAAATATTGAGACAGTATTTTATGCCCTCTTGGTGAAGGGTTATATAAATCAGCACACACACCTTGGAAAGCTTAATTGGTTACCACTTCAACTGAGCCAAGATTATGGTCACATAAGTCAACCTCCTAGCATCAGTCAAAATCTGAGCTGCTGTATTTTGTCCTAATTGTAGCCTATTAATCCTACAAGTGGGAACACCAGTAAATGATTCATCACTCTGATCAGTTCTTTTCTAGTTTACTCTGGTGTCCACTAGGGTTTTGTCTTGAATTTGTTTCATTATTATTCATCATGTATTTGCTTTGTTTTGTGGAACTGATCTAAATACATGGATTAGATTTCCATTCCTCTGCAGATGAAACGTGTTTGAAGATTAGTCCTCTATTTCCAATTATTATATTAGCTTTTCAACAGGACAGAGACATGGATGTCTAATATTTAAAATCAAATACTATTAAAATGAACTAACAATTGATGGTTCTAGACACAAGATCAAGACTTGACCCCCGTTCCTACTGAAATCCACGAGGAATATTTCCATTGATATCAGTGGGAGTAGGAGAAAGCTCTTAAACAGAATACCAAAGATAACAAATAAGCCTGATATATAAAAATACTTGGCTGATAGTGTGTGTATGCAGTTAAGAGTCTCTAAAATTGCAAAATCTCCTAAATTTTTGAATTAGCTTTCCCTACCACAGCTTACTTGGCTTTTGCACCTCTAGGTAATTAAAAGTGTTTGTCCAAACTACGCTAATGTGATTGCATAATCAATGTTAACAAATTAACTGAACGTTTCCCACAGCACAAAGTCTGATATTACTTGCATTACAAACATGTAGAAACAGATCATTCCTAATTATAAGTAGAACTGTTCTCACACACACAGAAAAGAAAGACATGGCTCTAACTCAATGCATGAATACAGTTCTGGGTGGGGAAGGGAAATCAGTTCTCTCCATTCCAGGGTCCCAATTCTGTATCTTTGATGTCAAATGTGAGTTTTGTCATTGATTTCAGTGGCCCATATGGATCCTGCATATGGATCCAGTGGAAAGGAAAAACACTGCTAGCTGGCAGTTTAGCTGGACTGGGAACTGAACCACGAGTACTTCAACAGTACCAAGAAGCAGCCATGAAAGGGAGGATGATAGATATTGACCCTATCCTGACAAGAGGATGTAGCCAGACAGCCCCCTCTCCCCCCAGACCAGCATTGCTGGAAACACAGGAGGAAGCCGGAACAGGGCACTTAACATATATTCCAGCACAGCCTTTGAAGCTGTGAAAGCACAGGTGTGCTACTACAATGTGCCTCTGGGAATAGATACAACGATTAAGCTCACAGCAGGCAGAGGCCCTGCGACAGACATGGCTCTTAGCCCCTACTAAATAGCGTGATGCACACACACCAACATCCTAGGTGGGAAAATATTTACCCTGATAAAAGAAATGTCCAGTAGTCGACACTTATTGTTTCTCTCCCTTGCAAGTGTAAACTACTCTTGCGAAAGCTGGCGTCACCCCGACAGACCAGCCTCAATTTGGCATAAGAAAGGAGAAAGAGAATAAAGGAGTACAGAGGTATAAGTAGGGGACCTACAGCACTATGATTTTTGAGTGCTTTTCACTGTCTATCTGCTGGTCAGATAAGTGACAGCCTCCCAAGGCTTCTGCAGCTAAGAGGGTCCCTAAGCCTTGTCCCTTATTCATCTTTCCGCGGAATTGAGTGACCGATCCTGGCTTGGCACCGCTGGAATCGAGAGATGCAAGGAGGGTAAGAATCACCCACACCTGATCTCCTATCTTTAGTGTACACATATTTTGAAATAGAGCTCTATACTTTGTTTTCTTTCTTTGGGATTGTGGCTTCAGTTTTGTAACTTGTTTGTGTGTGTAACATCTCTACATTTAAATAGGTAGGCACTAGCAATTTTGTAACCACATGATTAGAATCTAGCTTAATAAATTTTGGTAACCATTTGTGCATAAGCCTGACTTGTTTTCTCTGATTTACTGCAAAGCAGCCAACACAATTAAAGAACCTCAGCCGTTTTGGCTCTAAAGCCTGGCTATTAGGTGAGAGTACTAAGAGCCTAGCATTGAGGTGTGCCGCCTCCACGGGGCAAACTCTTGGGGCACCTGTCCGTCAATCCTGGCTGCCCGCTGCGAAGGAGCTCTGAGCTCTAGCAGTTAAAGTCACGGGTGTGGAGAGGCTCTTAGTGCTGCCATTGGGGCACCTGTCAGTCAGTATTGACTGCCCGCTCCGAAGGAGCTCTGAGCTCTAGCAGTTAAAGTCACGGGTGGTTAGGACCTTGGGGCATCCGTCAGCCTAGCCCGGGCTGCCCGCCACGAAGGGACAGTGCGTCCTAGTGGTTAAAGTCACGGATGGTATAAACGGGCATAGCTGGCACCTCACCAAACATCCTTGGCCGTCGGCTAATAGAAATTGGCGTCACGAACAGGATTGTGATATAGGCTGCACTACAGTAACACAATGAAACCAGTCATGATAAACACCACAGAATTCCCTGAGCTAGAGAAAAGTTTGACCCAAGAGGGATGGGGAAATCCTCTGTGGAGCAAAGACCTGCTGGAGAAATATTGGGGAAAACCAGCAGAGATCTGACAGCATTTCTGTAACTGGAGAACTGCCTGCAAGATGAAGAAAGGGAAAGGAAAAGGTGCTTGTATATGGCTGCTTACTAACATTTGGCAAGCTGCCTGTAAGGATTATCATAGTCTGGCAATAGAATTTAATAGGCTGCAACAGGAAAGGGACACACTGCGCCAGGAATGCCAGAATTTAGATACCAGAGTAAGAACACTGAATAGGGATATGGAACATCTTCAGAAAAGATTACTTCCCTTAATTGAGAAAGAAGGGATAGAACGAAGGGAAAAGCTGGAGACTAAAACACGCAGTATCAACCGGGCTAAAGTTGAGACTGCTCTCTGGCTAGACCCTGAGGAATGGGATGGAGACATTTGGGATTCAGCAGATGAGTCCCCCTCCTCTGAGGAGGAAGGTCCCTCTGTAAAATTAAGACCAGCTATCACACATCACAAATCAGAAGAACATGAGGAAAATTTGAGTGGGGCAGAGCTGGATGAAGAAGGGGATGACAATTATCCATCCACCTCTTCAAAAACAAAGAAGGGAGGTAAAAAGGGAAAAGGAAGTAAAGCTCCAACACACTTTACCAAAATTACCACCCGCCAATATACTCCCATGGAGTTAAAAACAATCCAGGGAGATTTTGCTAAAAAGCCTGAGGAAGGTATAATAGAATGGCTGGTCCGCCTCTGGGACACTGGGGGTGGATATATATGCCTGACAGCCCAAGAAACTGAGCGCCTTAACTTAGGTGCAGGAATATTCCTGGAACACTCAGAGGGGAACACCCCTAAAACACTTTGGTCTCTGGCTTGTCGATGGGCAAGAGGAATTTACCCAGCAGACCGAGATGAACCCACAGTAATGCACTGGACCAACATAGATGAGGTAAAAACAACTCTATTAACTGTGGCTGTCATTAGCATGCTTGGCCAAAACCCTCAAGAGTTAGCCTATGAAAGCCCATGAGAGGGTCAGGTAGATGTAGATGATCTCAGACCCCTGCTTAAGGGAGTTCCGAGTAACCACAGGACTATGGCACTGTCCCTTAGATCAGAAGCTGCAGCACATAACAGTACCTTTCGGGCACTGCTAAACCATCTGGTGTCATACTTTAGAGAATTCGGAGACATCAGAGCACTGACAGGCAAAACTAAGATGCGTTCCCTTCAGGGAAACAAGGGGGCACCATCTAAAGGACATAAAAACAAGCGAGAGCCAACCCAAGAGGAAAAGGAGCTTAGAGCCAAGTTGTGGAGACAATGTCTGGCTTTAGGTTATCCCAGAGATGTGATAAATGGACTGCCCACAGAGCGGCTAAAATTATTCACCACCTTTAAAAGAGCTGACTGGGAGACAACTAATGCTACTCCCAGTGCACCTCTGCAGCTCTCTCCTCTTTCCCCACCTGCAGACACCCGGTATACTCCATTGCTGCAGCAACTGCAAGAGTTACCAGAGCAGGGAAACTAGCTTGCGGGGGTCAATCTCCTCTCCTAATAAACCAGCTTAAATCCAAAGAGGAGAAAACAACAGCAAAAGACCCCCGGATACATGTAACTGTAAATGACAAACACATTATTCCTTTCTTAATGGACACAGGGGCTCAAAGATCCATGATTAAGCGAGAAAGTTTTCAGGGCTCGCCACCTACTGGCGGAAAGCAGGTACTTGTTACAGGAGTAAATGGCAGTACCATAACTTACCCATTAGTTAAGATAAAACTGGATATCCCATTGCAAACCCACCATCAGCCCCGAAAATATGAGGTGATTTTGGGCAATGCCAACATACTGGGCATGGACGTTTTAAGAGGAAAGAAGGGAAGGATTAATGGGGAAAGATGGGCTTTTGGAGTCAGTTCTGTTCCTCATGCCACCCACCTGGAAGAGGAAAGCCCTCCCCACTATTCTGTAAACTTACTTAGCAGCACACCTGCTCTCCCGCCCTCAACAGTAACAAACACAAAGCAGTATAATGTCCCAGCTGAGGCCATAAGCCCTGTTACTGACCTTGTCATAAATATAAAGGGAAGGGTAAACCCCTTTGAAATCCCTCCTGGCCAGGGGAAAGCTCCTCTCACCTGTAAAGGGTTAAGAAGCTAAGGGTAACCTCGCTGGCACCTGACCAAAATGACCAATGAGGAGACAAGATACTTTCAAAAGCTGGGAGGAGGGAGAGAAACAAAGGGTCTGTGTCTGTCTGTAGTCGTCTTGGCCAGGGACAGAACAGGAATGGAGTCTTAGAACTTTTAGTACGTAATCTAGCTAGGTATGTGTTAGATTATGATTTCTTTAAATGGCTGAGAAAAGAATTGTGCTGAATAGAATAACTATTTCTGTCTGTGTATCTTTTTTGTAATTTAAGGTTTTGCCTAGAGGGGTTCTCTATGTTTTTGAATCTAATTACCCTGTAAGATATCTACCATCCTGATTTTACAGGGGGGATTTCTTTATTTCTATTTACTTCTATTTTTTATTAAAAGTCTTCTTGTAAAACACTGAATGCTTTTTCATTGTTCTCAGATCCAAGGGTTTGGGTCTGTGGTCACCTATGCAAATTGGTGAGGCTTTTTACCAAACCTTGTCCAGGAAGTGGGGTGCAAGGTTTTGGGAAGTATTTTGGGGGGAAGGACGCGTCGAAAACAGCTCTTCCCCAGTAACCAGTATTAGTTTGGTGGTGGTAGCGGCCAGTCCAAGGATAACGGGGGTAATATTTTGTACCTTGGGGAAGTTTTGACCTAAGCTGGTAAAGATAAGCTTAGGAGATTTTTCATGCAGGTCCCCACATCTGTACCCTAGAGTTCAGAGTTGGGGAGGAACCTTGACATGGTGGCACAGTGGTGGGATTAACCTGAAATCATTTGAGATCCAGTTGAGATTTTTTGAACTAGAAATACAGATTTTAAAAAGGAAATTTTTTTTTCTTTGGAAAGAAAGTCCAGAAAGCAGCTTTGAAACTGAAAGCAGCTTGGTTTCTCTCTGCTTTGTGGCCAAGCAGAGACAAAAGGGGATTATCTTGTGAATTGCAGGTTTTCTTTGCCTGGAGGCAGGGTACTTAACTCCTGCAGGGAAATTCACAGTCTTCCAACCCAGAGGTTTTTTTTTCTTTTCTTCCTAAAAGTAAATAGGGGGGGTGTGCTCTACCCATTTGCCTGGAGACAAAAGTGGCAGGGGTTTTTTTTTAGGATTTTGATTTTTTTTTTTTGTTTTACAAGGAGCACAGGTTTGAAAAGAATTTTTTTTTTCTTTGGGCTGGGTAAGCAGGTTTCCAAGTAGTTGGAGGTTTTTTGCTTTAATTTGGGCCCAGAGCAGAGACAAGGGAATTGTCTTTTTCTGTAGGCTGACAATCACTATCAGAGAATAGGTATTCTATTCCAGCACAGCAAAATTTTACAGCCAAGTTTTGTTTGTTTATTTCTAAACCTCGAGTGTAAAGTTAGTTAAAAACAGAGAGGTTAGAATGGCCAAATCCTCAGCTCGACTACAACTGGAATTAGCCAAATTTCAGGCTGAGGAAAGACAAAGGGAACATGAAAGACAGATAGAACTCATGCAGCTGAAGAAGGAACAAGAAAGGGAGGCAGAACAACACCAAGAGGCTGCCCACAAGAGGGAAATGGAGGCAAGGAAGCATGTGGAGGAGGAGAGGGAAAAAGAGAGGAAGCATGTGAAGGAGGAGAAGGAAAAAGAGAGGAAGCATGTGGAGGAGATGGAGAGGATAAAGGCCCAGCAGAATATACCAACAAACCCTAGCAATCCTTCTCCAGGTACCACTTCCCATCCCAGAAAGTTCCCCACCTACAAGGCAGGTGATGATACTGAGGCCTTCTTAGAAAACTTCGAAAGGGCCTGCCTTGGGTACAACATCTCTACTGACCAATACATGGTAGAGCTGAGGCCGCAGCTCAGTGGACCCTTAGCTGAGGTGGCAGCTGAAATGCCGAAAGAACACATGAACAAGTATGAACTGTTTAAATCCAAGGCAAGAGTCAGAATGGGGATAACACCCGAGCAGTCTCGTCGGAGGTTCAGAGCCCTAAGGTGGAAACCAGACATGTCATTTACCCGACATGCCTACCACATTATGAAACATTGGGATGCCTGGATATCAGGAGCAAGTGTTGAATCTCCAGTAAATTTGCCCTTCCTAATGCAAATGGAACAATTCTTAGAGGGTGTTCCTGAGGAAATAGAAAGATACATCCTAGATGGGAAACCCCAAACTGTAATTGAGGCAGGAGAGATTGGAGCCAGATGGGTGGAGGTGGCAGAGAAGAAGAAAACTGGTCGCAGTTGGAGCGGAGACCAGAAGGGACGACCCCAGACCACACCCTATTACCGGGGGCCGCCCAAAGCCCCACCTACCTCCCAAAGAACCCTCCAGACCCCTTATCGTCCCACCACCCCGTTCTCCAGCAACCCTCCTCGCCCCAGTGACCCGTCAGCTGGACGATGTTTTAAGTGTAACGAGCTGGGGCATGTAAAGGCCAACTGCCCCAAGAACCCCAACAGATTACAGTTCATTGCACCGGAATCACACCAGAGGTCCACAGGCCCAGATACCTCCCAGATACCCTTGGAGCGGAGGGAAACTGTGAGTGTGGGCGGGAAGAAGGTCACCGCGTGGAGGGACACCGGAGCACAAGTGTCAGCTATCCATGCTTCCTTAGTGGACCCCAATTTAATCAACCCAGAGATCCAAGTGACGATTCAACCCTTCAAGTCCAACTCTTTCAATTTGCCTACAGCCAAGTTGCCTGTCCAGTACAAGGGCTGGTCAGGAATGTGGACTTTTGCAGTCTATGATGATTATCCCATCCCCATGCTGTTGGGGGAAGACTTGGCCAATCATGTGAAGCAGGCCAAGAGGGTGGGAATGGTCACCCGCAGCCAGGCTAAACAAGCCGTGAGGCCTAGCTCTGTTCCGGAAACTTCTATCAGGACCCAGTCAGAGGTGATGGACCTGGACCCCAAGCCAATGTCTGCAACAGCAGTAGTGGATCCAGTCCCAGAGACCCAGACGGAACCAGTCCCAGAACCGGAACCAGCCGAACAACCAACACCAGACCCCGTGTCAGCACTGAATCCAGTACTTGCAACCTCAACACCAGAGGGCCCCACCGAACCTGAACTGGCAGCAGCCGATAACCCTACACAAGAGGCTCAGCCGGAGCCTGAATCCCAACATGGTGCACCAGCGGAGAGCGGTTCACAGTCAACAGAAACAGCTCCATCCCCTATATCGCTTCCAGAGGGACCAAGCCTAGGTCCACAATCCCATGAGGAACTGATGTCTCCAGCATCAAGGGAACAGTTCCAGACCGAACAGGAAGCAGATGAAAGCCTCCAGAGAGCTTGGACGACGGCACGGAGCAACCCACCGCCTCTCAGCTCTTCTAATCGATCCAGGTTTGTTGTAGAACGAGGACTTTTATACAAGGAAACTCTTTCTGGTGGACACCAGGAAGACTGGCATCCTCAGAGACAGTTGGTAGTTCCAACTAAATACCGGGCCAAGCTCTTGAGCTTAGCCCATGATCACCCTAGTGGCCATGCTGGGGTGAACAGGACCAAAGATCGTTTGGGGGGATCGTTCCACTGGGAGGGAATGGGCAAGGATGTTTCTACCTATGTCCAGTCTTGTGAGGTGTGCCAAAGAGTGGGAAAACCCCAAGACCAGGTCAAAGCCCCTCTCCAGGCACTCCCCATCATTGAAGTTCCATTTCAGCGAGTAGGTGTGGATATTCTGGGTCCTTTTCCGAAAAAGACACCCAGAGGAAAGCAGTACACACTGACTTTCATGGATTTTGCCACCCGATGGCCGGAAGCAGTAGCTCTAAGCAACACCAGGGCTAAAAGTGTGTGTCAGGCACTATCAGACATTTTTGCCAGGGTAGGTTGGCCCTCCGACATCCTCACAGATGCAGGGACTAATTTCCTGGCAGGAACTATGAAAAACCTTTGGGAAGCTCATGGGGTAAATCACTTGGTTGCCACTCCTTACCACCATCAAACAAATGGCATGGTGGAGAAGTTTAATGGAACTTTGGGGGCCATGATACGTAAATTCGTAAATGAGCACTCCAATGATTGGGACCTAGTATTGCAGCAGTTGCTCTTTGCCTACAGAGCTGTACCACATCCCAGTTTAGGGTTTTCCCCATTTGAACTTGTATATGGCCGTGAGGTTAAGGGGCCATTGCAGTTGGTGAAGCAGCAATGGGAGGGATTTACACCTTCTCCAGGAACTAACATTCTGGACTTTGTAACCAACCTACAAAACACCCTCCGAACCTCTTTAGCCCTTGCTAGAGAAAACTTACAGGATGCTCAAAAAGAGCAAAAAGCCTGCTTTGATAAACATGCCAGAGAGCGTTCCTTCAAAGTAGGAGACCAGGTCATGGTCTTAAAGGCGCTCCAGGCCCATAAAATGGAAGCATCGTGGGAAGGGCCATTCACGGTCCAGGAGCGCCTGGGAGCTGTTAATTATCTCATAGCATTCCCCACCTCCAACCGAAAGCCTAAGGTGTACCATATTAATTCTCTAAAGCCCTTTTATTCCAGAGAATTAAAGGTTTGTCAGTTTACAGCCCAGGGAGGAGACGACGCTGAGTGGCCTGAAGGTGTTTACTACGAAGGGAAATGTGCTGGTGGTGTGGAAGAGGTGAACCTCTCCATGACCCTTGGGCGTATGCAGCGACAGCAGATCCAGGAGCTGTGCACTAGCTACGCGCCAACGTTCTCAGCCACCCCAGGACTGACTGAACGGGCATACCACTCCATTGACACAGGTAATGCTCACCCAATTAGGGTCCAACCTTACCGGGTGTCTCCTCAAGCTAAAACTGCTATAGAACGGGAGATCCAGGATATGTTACAGATGGGTGTAATCCGCCCCTCTGAAAGTGCATAGGCATCTCCAGTGGTTCTAGTTCCCAAACCAGATGGGGAAATACGTTTTTGCGTGGACTACCGTAAGCTAAATGCTGTAACTCGCCCAGACAACTATCCCATGCCACGCACAGATGAACTATTAGAGAAACTGGGACGGGCCCAGTTCATCTCTACCTTGGACTTAACCAAGGGGTACTGGCAGGTACCGCTAGATGAATCTGCCAAGGAAAGGTCAGCCTTCATCACACATCTCGGGCTGTATGAATTTAATGTACTCCCTTTCGGGCTGCGAAATGCACCCGCCACTTTCCAAAGACTTGTAGATGGTCTCCTAGCGGGATTAGGAGAATATGCAGTCGCCTACCTTGACGATGTGGCCATATTTTCGGATTCCTGGGCAGACCACCTGGAACATCTACAAAAAGTCCTTGAGCGCATAAGGGAGGCAGGACTAACTGTTAAGGCTAAGAAGTGTCAAATAGGCCTAAACAGAGTGACTTACCTTGGACACCAGGTGGGTCAAGGAACTATCAGCCCCCTACAGGCCAAAGTGGATGCTATCCAAAAGTGGCCTGTCCCAAAGTCAAAGAAACAGGTTCAATCCTTCTTAGGCTTGGCCGGTTATTACAGACGATTTGTACCGCACTACAGCCAAATCGCTGCCCCACTGACAGACCTAACGAAAAAGAAACAGCCAAATGCTGTTCAGTGGACCGGAAAGTGTCAGAAGGCCTTTAACAAGCTTAAAGCGACACTCATGTCTGACCCTGTACTAAGGGCCCCAGACTTTGACAAACCGTTCCTAGTAACCACAGATGCATCCGAGCGTGGTGTGGGAGCAGTTTTAATGCAGAAAGGACCTGATCAAGAATTCCACCCTGTAGTGTTTCTCAGCAAAAAACTGTCTGAGAGGGAAAGCAACTGGTCAGTCACTGAAAAAGAATGTTATGCCATTGTCTACGCTCTGGAAAGGCTACGCCCACATGTTTGG
The DNA here is from genome assembly GCF_965140285.1 of Lepidochelys kempii. NCBI lineage: Eukaryota > Metazoa > Chordata > Testudines > Cheloniidae > Lepidochelys > Lepidochelys kempii. Next base: position 29,624,790 of record NC_136381.1, on the reverse strand, counting down.
GGACGGCGTTTCCACCTGCAAACCGACCATGCTGCACTAAAGTGGCTTCACACCGTCAAAGAAACTAACAAAAAACTTCTTCGGTGGAGTTTAGCTCTCCAAGATTTTGATTTCGACATCCAACACATCTCAGGAGCTTCTAACAAAGTGGCTGATGCACTCTCCCGTGAAAGTTTCCCAGAATCAACTGGTTAAAATCGTCCTTGAGATGTGGAAAATATTGTTAGTCTTTATGTACTTGGTAGTATATTTAGAGATGCATGTGTCTTATTAACTCTGTTTTCCTAGAGCTCCAGGAAGAAATCCCAGCCAGTGTTTCACCCTAGCTGAGATTTGGGGGGCGTGTCATAAATATAAAGGGAAGGGTAAACCCCTTTGAAATCCCTCCTGGCCAGGGGAAAGCTCCTCTCACCTGTAAAGGGTTAAGAAGCTAAAGGTAACCTCGCTGGCACCTGACCAAAATGACCAATGAGGAGACAAGATACTTTCAAAAGCTGGGAGGAGGGAGAGAAACAAAGGGTCTGTGTCTGTCTGTAGTCGTCTTGGCCAGGGACAGAACAGGAATGGAGTCTTAAAACTTTTAGTAAGTAATCTAGCTAGGTACGTGTTAGATTATGATTTCTTTAAATGGCTGAGAAAAGAATTGTGCTGAATAGAATAACTATTTCTGTCTGTGTATCTTTTTTGTAATTTAAGGTTTTGCCTAGAGGGGTTCTCTATGTTTTTGAATCTAATTACCCTGTAAGATATCTACCATCCTGATTTTACAGGGGGGATTTCTTTATTTCTATTTACTTCTATTTTTTATTAAAAGTCTTCTTGTAAAACACTGAATGCTTTTTCATTGTTCTCAGATCCAAGGGTTTGGGTCTGTGGTCACCTATGCAAATTGGTGAGGCTTTTTATCCAACATTTCCCAGGAAAGGGGGGGTGCAAGTGTTGGGAGGACTGTTCATTGTTCTTAAGATCCAAGGGTCTGGATCTGTAGTCACCTAAGCAAATTGGTGAGGCTTTTTACCAAACCTTGTCCAGGAAGTGGGGTGCAAGGTTTTGGGAAGTATTTTGGGGGGAAGGACGCGTCCAAACAGCTCTTCCCCAGTAACCAGTATTAGTTTGGTGGTGGTAGCGGCCAGTCCAAGGATAACGGGGGTAATATTTTGTACCTTGGGGAAGTTTTGACCTAAGCTGGTAAAGATAAGCTTAGGAGGTTTTTCATGCAGGTCCCCACATCTGTACCCTAGAGTTCAGAGTGGGGGAGGAACCTTGACAGACCTGATCAAAGATTTGGAACAGCGAGGAATTTTAATTCGTACCCACTCTCGCTTTAATTCTCCTGTGTGGCCCATCAAGAAACCAAATGGCAAATGGAGACTCACTATAGACTATAGGAAGCTAAACAGTAACACTGGACCATTAACTGCAGCAGTCCCTAGCATAACAGATATTGTAAACACCATACAAACCTGGGATAAACCCTGGCTAGCAGTATTAGATGTAAAGGACATGTTCTTCATGGTCCCTTTGCAACCAGCTGACCAGGAAAGATTTGCTTTTACTTGGAAAGGTGTACAATACACTTTTACCCGAATGCCACAAGGGTTTAAACACTCACCCACTATTTGCCATGGGGCACTGGCAAAGGTCCTAGATGACCTTACACTGCCACCCAATGTACAAACTGTGCAATACATTGATGACATCTTAATAGGTGGGAAAACCTCAGAAGAGGTACAGGAGGCTATGAATCAAATCAAAGGAGCACTAGAAGCCCTTAATTTAGAGTTACCAGCTGAGAAATGCCAAGGTCCCTCCCAAGAGATAAAATTCTTAGGTACTGTATGGATGGGAGGTCTGTGCCTAATGACACTGTGCAAGAGCTAAATCAGGCACCCTCCCCTGAAAGTAAAGATCAATTGAGACAGATTTTGGGAACCCTGGGGTTTTGGAGAAAACATGTACCTGGCTTTGCCATTATAGCCAGACCATTGTACAATTTGTTAAAGAAAAGTGCTGCCTGGGAATGGGCTCCTGCCCATGAGGAAGCCCTCAGGCAACTGATAGGGGAGATACACACCTATCAGGCTCTGGGTCCCATACATCCTGAAGCCCCATTCCATTTGTACCTAACTGTGGGAGCCACTGGAATGTCTTATGCTCTCTGGCAAGAAAGTGACACTGCTCCCAGACGACCAATTCAGTTTGGTTCCAAGTCATGGCAAGGGTCACAGGCTAACTACATGCCTTATGAGAAGGTGCTTCTGGCAGCTTACACAGCCTTGAGAGAAACTGAGGAATTAACTCAGGATAAGGACATCACAATTCACACTCCTCTTCCAATCATTAAACCTATATTGGAAGGGAAAGAGTTACCACCTGGTGTAGCACAAAAGATGACTATCCAAAGATGGGCACTTTACATACACCACAGGGTAGGGAGTGCAGACACTGCACAAAACCCCACTATGATTCAGGAATCCCTATGGAAAGTAGGAATGCCTGATGAATACCGCCTACCTCCACAGCAGTCTCCCATTAAGGATGCTGCCCCATTTGATCCTTCTAAGCCTGAGGGAGTATGGTTCACTGATGGCAGTGCCAGGCTGGTAAAAGGAAAATGGAAGGGAAAAGCTGCAGCAGTGCCTGCAGACACCTCTGCAGCACCCCTAACTCCTGAAATTGATGGGTCAGCACAACTTGCAGAATTGGCTGCAATTAAACTGGCCTGTGAAGCAAGAGCCACCGCAGTATATACGGACTCCTATGCGGTATGGGCAGGTGCCACTCAGTGGATCACTAACTGGAAAAATAACCACTGGGAAATAGGAGGTAAACCAGTCTGGGGACTGGAATACTGGAAGTGGTTATATCAGCATGCCCTGCAACAACCCCTGTCTATAGGACATGTCTCAGCTCATCAGAGGAATAATACCCCAGCTGCACAGTTAAACAATTTAGCCGATGCAGCTGCCCAGCTCTTTACCACACAAGTAGAATGGGAACGCTTATATTCATGGTTACATGATAATTTAGGACACACAGGAAGTGATGAGTTAGTGCGGCAAGCACATATCAGGGGGTGGCCTATCACCCACAGACAGGCTAGAGACCTGGTGCAAGCCTGCACTATTTGTGCTGAGACTAGAAAACATATAGCAGAAGGACAAAGGTTTGCCAGGCTAAGAGATGGAAAAACACTATGGGCAACCTGGCAGGTCGACTATGTCGGACCACTGCCCACTACAAGGCAGAGGTGGAAATACATCTTGACTGGGGTAGAAATTGTTTCAGGGATTGGTTTTGCATATCCAACCTGATTGGCAACAGGGTTGTCCACAGTTATGGGACTAAACCGCTTAACAGCAATTGTCCCAATGCCTCAAGAAATCCAATCAGATAATGGTTCGCATTTTAAGAATAAACTTGTAAGGGAATGGACCCTTAACCATGGAGTCCAATGGACCTTCCACCTTCCATATCGACCTCAATCTAATGGCATGGTCGAGCGCTGGAATGGGTTGCTAAAGAATCACTTGAAGCCTACTGATGGCACATGGGGAGACAGACTGGACGAAGTGGTGCAGAGATTAAACAACAGAAAGACTCCTACAGGAAGTCCAATCAGCAGGGGATTCTTCCCTACAGGGAAAGCTATCTCCCCTGCCAGAACACCACTGCACAGTTCCAAGTATGCTCCCGGAGACACTGTTGTGATTAAACACCCAGCCCTGGGAACCTTTACCTGCGTTTTGCACGCCTATAAAGAGAAAGGTGTATGGAGTGCCTTAAATGCTGATAAAAGGCTAATAACCATTACAGAGGCTTGGATTGCATCCAAGACCGGCTGACCATGTGATTTATTGCAGGAATGGTCCCATGGTTCCGAGCAACCTGCCAGCTAACCTGTCAGCAAAATGGATCATGCAGCAGACCTGTTTGATCACTAGAGACTACTATGGACTGTTGATATATTTGCCATTACTTATAATAGCAGGTGTAATTTTTGCTTTTGGTTTTAAAATAAGTTTTTTAGCTAGAACACGACCCACCAGAGAGATGTTCCTGCAAGCCCTCATGATCCTTCTGTTGGCTCCAGTCACCTTGGCAATACCAGAACATCCTCTTCGGGGAGCAATCCAAACCATCGCCTCAGCTGCTGATGCTACAAATTGCTGGATGTGCACCTTGCTAGATTCAACCAATGGACTGGGAATTGAATTTGTACCACTACATGCAGTGGCTGAGAATGGACAAACCTCATGGATGCAATGGTTAGCTCAACACTTGGGATTTTCCCTCACCCCGTTTTTACATTCGGTTGTGAATACTGTTTTAACCATTTTAATTATTGTAATTGTTTTTTGTGTAACTTTATGTATTATGAAGCGTTTGATTCAAACTGCTCTTTCCTCCACGCAAATCAGATACCTAGAGCTAAAAAGGGATCCTAACCAATTCCGCGAACCCTCATCCTCTAATTTGGTTGTTGGGTATTTCTAGATTTCCCCAAGGAGGGCAAGAGGTGCTGGCATCACCGCCACCTTGCAATCTGGGATGTAGTGTGGTGCATCAGGGAGTGGAATGTAGCCAGACAGACAGCCCCCACCCTCCCCCAGACCAGCATTGCTGGAAACACAGGAGGAAGCCGAAACAGGGCACTTAACATATATTCCAGCACAGCCTTTGAAGCTGTGAAAGCACAGGTGTGCTACTACAATGTGCCTCTGGGAATAAATACAACGATTAAGCTCACAGCAGGCAGAGGCCCTGCGACAGACATGGCTCTTAGCCCCTACTAAATAGCGTGATGCACACACACCAACATCCTAGGTGGGAAAATATTTACCCTGATAAAAGAAATGTCCAGTAGTCGACACTTATTGTTTCTCTCCCTTGCAAGTGTAAACTACTCTTGCGAAAGCTGGCGTCACCCCGACAGACCAGCCTCAATTTGGCATAAGAAAGGAGAAAGAGAATAAAGGAGTACAGAGGTATAAGTAGGGGACCTACAGCACCATGATTTTTGAGTGCTTTTCACTGTCTATCTGCTGGTCAGATAAGTGACAGCCTCCCAAGGCTTCTGCAGCTAAGAGGGTCCCTAAGCCTTGTCCCTTATTCATCTTTCCGCGGAATTGAGTGACCGATCCTGGCTTGGCACCACTGGAATTGAGAGATGCAAGGAGGGTAAGAATCACCCACACCTGATCTCCTATCTTTAGTGTACACATATTTTGAAATAGAGCTCTATACTTTGTTTTCTTTCTTTGGGATTGTGGCTTCAGTTTTGTAACTTGTTTGTGTGTGTAACATCTCTACATTTAAATAGGTAGGCACTAGCAATTTTGTAACCACATGATTAGAATCTAGCTTAATAAATTTTGGTAACCATTTGTACATAAGCCTGACTTGTTTTCTCTGGTTTACTGCAAAGCAGCCAACACAATTAAAGAACCTCAGCCGTTTTGGCTCTAAAGCCTGGCCATTAGGTGAGAGTACTAAGAGCCTAGCGTTGAGGTGTGCCGCCTCCACGGGGCAAACTCTTGGGGCACCTGTCCGTCAATCCTGGCTGCCCGCTGCGAAGGAGCTCTGAGCTCTAGCAGTTAAAGTCACGGGTGTGGAGAGGCTCTTAGTGCTGCCATTGGGGCACCTGTCAGTCAGTATTGACTGCCCGCTCCGAAGGAGCTCTGAGCTCTAGCAGTTAAAGTCACGGGTGGTTAGGACCTTGGGGCATCCGTCAGCCTAGCCCGGGCTGCCCGCCGCGAAGGGACAGTGCGTCCTAGCGGTTAAAGTCACGGATGGTATAAACGGGCATAGCTGGCACCTCACCAAACATCCTTGGCCGTCAGCTAACAGAGGAATAGTCCAAAAATATTGCAGAACTAGCAAAATCTAGGTTTTAAAAATATTTCACACCTTGACATGTACTATAATATACCTGGCCAGCTTCTTAGTTCAGTTTATCAATATAGGTAACGGAAGTAGGTTGATATTTACCTGCTGAGGCTCCAAACTACCATTTTCAAAGTAAACACCATCTTCAAAACTGAAAAGTTTTCGCTGGCAAAAGTAGATATATATTTTAGATATATTATAAACATGAATGCTGCATGTTTAATGAAGCCCTATAGATTAGAATAGAATGAAAGTGGCAGAGACACTTGAACAGAGAAGTATTACAGACATTAAATTACCTTTTTGCATCAGTCTTTATTGTTAAATAGGATACAATGCTCAATGAAATCAATAGAAAGGCTTCCCATTAACTTAAAATGGTGCTAGACTGGGTGCATGTGTAATAGTGGGCAATACCGACAGTGATAATATGCAAGTGATATGTAAAAAAAACAAAAAAACAAAAAAACAAAAAACAGTGGAGGCCTTTGAAAACTGGAAGGCCCAGTGTTTGTTTTACTCAGAAAAAAATACAAATAAAACAGTCATGGATGACCCTGGCAATTAAGAACAGATCAGGTCACTCTCAGTTGGGGAAACTGACTGAGAACATCCAATCTATGTACAACACAACTTCTGTGTTTGTCTGTTTTGTGCAAAAACCTCAGTTGTGTGTGCAAATTAGGTAGTTCAGCTTGTTAGGGTTCTCTGAATTTTTTTAAAAAAATAATAAATTATAGATAAAGTCTACCAGATAGACACAATTTAATTGTTTTCAAAATGCTATTAATTAGATGACTCTTAAGAGCTTACAGAGGAAAAAAGTAAAAAACTGGTTAAATGGGAAAAACTGGGGGAGGGGGAAAATAGACCAATTAATGAAGTTAGTAACAGGATACCCTGCAATGAGGCTACTGCTGGAGTATGCCCAGGTTAGTATTGTTATCAGTGTTCTCCAATGTATTTATTAATCAAGTGGATTTTTACCAGAGATGGTCGAAAACCAATCACAAAATATAAAATTCCTAGGCTGTCTACACTCTTTTCCTTTGCTCCTTCAAGGTTTAAAGAGAGAGGAAAAAAATGAAGTGATTTTTAAATTTTTGTGGTTTTATTTTTAATAGATAATTTCCCAATTTCTTTGGGTCACTAAACTTTAGCAAAAGTTATTTTTGATGAATTGCATAGAAACTCCTCCCTCTCTCCCCCATCTGTATATCTATATTCAAAGATGCAAATACAAACACCTTGAAAATATGAGCAAAGTATGATTGAAAACTCACAAAAATCTCAGCTTTTGTATGTGAAGCTAGTCAAACAAAAATAAAAGATCACTGTTTGACAAGGTAAAAGAAAAATGGTGACTAGAACCAATTTTAACATTTTAGAGAAGGTAAGTGAGAAGTCTAGAGTTATCTACCCTGAGTTGCAAATAAAAGATTGTGTTCTTTTTGAAATCTGTGTTTGCCTGTTTACATTTGACAGTTGCTGCTATTTATAAAGGATTTCTGGGATACCATATGATTAATATAATGTATTCTAAAGGTATGTCCCACAATAACTTTTGCCATTGCCATCTGTTTCACTGTGTAAGCTACAGCAATTTTTTTAAATATTTCAAGAAAAATACTATTTATAAATCCAGAAAATAGATCCTAAAAATATAATAATCGCTATGTAATAAGTAAACATATAAAATTTACCAATAAATACTCAAATAAAATACTCAAATAAATTCAAAGTAAGATAACCTTTCATTATTACTTTTAAAATAAAAGTATTATTATGCAAAATGTTTTTGATGGGGTGAAAAGGGAGAGGATTCTCTCCAGCCTGAAGTATATCACAAGAATCTCTCATTACTGAAGACTACTTTACATAATTATTTAATCAACATGCCTCCATAGATGGAGATATAGATACTGCTCCTAAAACCAATTAAACTTGATTTTAAGAGGATTTTGGAAGCAATGTAATGAAGTGAGGCTATCCTGTGAAAATAATTCTCATTGAAGTTCATACCTAGTGACAGTGTTATGATATAATGTGCAAATCATTGAGTTATAAAAGAAGAAACAAATGTGGAGGAAGCAGGTATAGAATGAAGGTGCAATAATCATGCTAGTGCTGATACCTGAGGTAAAAGTCCCAGCCTCATTGAAGGCAAAAATAAAAGTTACCATTGACTTCTCTAGGGCCAGGATTTCACTCCTGATCTTTTTTCAGGATTTTCCCCCCTGAAAATAGCCAGGAAAATAGAGAGGGAAAAACTGCTATGGATTTAGCAAGGGCATACAACATGAATAGCTATAACTTACTGTAGATGAAAACCCTTAATGTACAGGTAAGGGCAAAGAAGCCTATGCTAGTTCAAGCTTGTTACCTGCTCCTGTGACTGGTTTTAAAATGGGATGATATTCATGAAGTTTCCCTTAATTATCAGCGTTTTTATACCAAGCCTCAGCAGCATCCATTCAAATATCAGTCTGTTTCATAGCGTTGAAGTCCAGAAGAGACCATCTGACCTCCTGTATAACACAGGCCATTTAATTTCACCCATATACCTCTATATAAAGCCCAAAGATTTCAGTTGGACCAAAACATTTCATTCCACAGAAAATTGAACTATGTGGCACAAGGAGAGAACAGGAGAGACTAAGGGTATGTCTACACTTCAATTAAAAACCTGCAGCTGGCCTGTACCACCTGACTTGGGCTAAGGGTCTGTTTAATTGTGATTTAACTGTTCGGGCTCAGGCTGAAGCCCCGGCTCCAGGACCCTGTGAGATAGGAGGGCTGTAGCCCGAGCCTGAACGTGTACAGGGCAAGTAAACAGCCCCTTAGCCCAAGCCCTGCGAGCTCTAGTCGACTGGCACAGGCCAGCTATGGGCACCTAACTGCAGATTAGAGATACCCAAAGGCACCAATGATGCCCGAGGCCCCTGCAATGGCAGGGAAGTTATGAGGTGAGATCTGCTGAGATAATCCCAGCAGGCTATACATGAACCATGCAATAGATGAAAGCGGGCCCGGCTCTACCGTTTTTGCTGCCCCAAGAGTGAAAAAAACTGTCACCGCCGAATTGCCGCCACGGACAGCAGGAGAGAGAGAAGCTGCCGCAGAATTGCTGCTGCCGCTGGCGGCAGAACAGAGAAGTTGCCGCAGGATTGCCACTGCTGCCAGCAGAATGGACAAGCTGCTGCTGAATTGCTGCCGCCACGGAAACTCTGCCACCCCTTTCTGACTGCCGCCCCAAGCACCTGCTTGGAATGCTGGAGCCGGCCCTGGATGAAAGTAAAAAGCCCCAAGGTCCCTATTAATCTGACCTGGGGAAAGATTCCTTCCCAATTCCAAATCTGGCAATCAGTATGACCTGCAGTGCATGAGCAAGACCGCGTGACAGGAATCTAGAAGGGACTGTCAATACTACCTCAGAGCATTGGTCCACCCCATCCAGTGTCCTGTCTCCAACTATGGCCAATCTCTGATGCTTCAGAGAAAGACAAAAAACACCAAACAAACAAACTCTATCTAGTTAATTCAGGGAGAGTGGGGGGAGTTATCTTTGAAAACCCGTGGTAATCGGGGGAGGTCCTGGACGATTGGAAAAAGGCAAATATAGTGCCCATCTTTAAAAAAGGGAAGAAGGAGAATCTGGGGAACAACAGATTGGTCAGCCTCACATCAGTCCCTGGAAAAATCATGGAGCAGGTCCTCAAGGAATCCATTTTGAAGCACTTGGAGGAGAGGAAGGTGATTAGGAACAGTCAACATGGATTCACCAAGGGCAAGTCAGGCCTGACCAACCTGATTCCCTTCTATGGTGAGATAACTGGCTCTATGGATATGGGGGAAGCAGTGGATGTTATATACCTTGAATTTAGAAAAGCTTTTCATATGGTTTCCTACAGTATTCTTGCCAGCAAGTTAAAAAAGTATGGATTAGATGAATGGACTATAAAATGGATAGAAAGTTGGCTAGATTGTCGGGCTCAATGGGTAGTGATCAATGGTTTGACGTCTAGTTGGCAACCGGTATCAGGCGAAGTGCCCCAGGAGCACTTCAACAGCTTCATTAATGATCTAGATAATGGGATAGATTGTACCCTCAGCAAGTTCACGGATGACACTAAGTTGGGGGGAGAGGTATCTACCCTGGAGGGTAGGGTCCAGAATGACTTAGACAAATTGGAGGATTGGGCCAAAATAAATCTGATGAGGTTCAACAAGCACAAGTGCAGAGTCCTGCACTTAGGAAGGAAGAATTTCATGCACTGCTACAGGCTGGGGACCAACTGGCTAGGCAGTAGTTCTGCAGAAAAGGACCTGGGGATTATAGTGGATGAGAAGCTGGATATGAGTCAGCAGTGTGCCCTTGTTGCCAAGAAGCCTAACGGCATATTGGGCTGCATTAGTAGGAGCATTGCCAGCAGATCGAGGGAAGTGATTCTTCCGCTCTATTGGGCACTGGTGAGGCCACATCTGGAGTATTGTGTCCAGTTTTGGGCCCTCCACTACAAAAAGGATGTGGAAAAATTGGAGATAGTCCACCAGAGGGCAACAAAAATGATTAGAGGGCTGGGGCACATGGCTTATGAGGAGAGGCTGAGGGAACTGGGTTTATATAGTCTGCAGAAGAGATGAAAGAGGAAGGATTTATCAGCAGCCTTCAACTATCTGAATGGGGATTCCAAAGAGGATGGAGCTAGGCTGTTCTCAGTGGTGACAGATGACAGAACATGAAGCAATGGTCTCAAGTTGCAGTGCGGGAGGTCTAGGTTGGATAATAGGAAAAACTCTTACTAGGAGGGCCATGAAGCACTGGAATAGGTTACCTAGAGAGGTGGTAGAATTTACATCCTTAGAGGTTTTTAAGGTTTGGCTTGACAAAGCCCTGACTGGGATGATTTATTTAGAATTGGTCCTGTTTTGAGTAGGATGTTGAACTAGATGACCTCCTGATGTCTCTTCCAACCCTAATCTACTATGATTCTATAATGCAAGCAATTCTGTTTTCCTCATCATCCATGAAGGAAGAAGGAACCCACAGATTTGGACTCCAACATCAGAAGGGACCACCACAACCTCCCAGCCCAACTGCCCCCCGCCCACAGGTTGCAGAATTTCTCCCTGAAACTAGATCTAATCTCATCTTTAACAGAATCCAAGTGATGGTGAGTCCACAATTTACCCTGGTAAACTGGTCCAATGCTTAAATACTCTCACTTCTAGGAAATTGCATGTGACTTCAGGGTTTAATTTGTCTAAATTCAGCTTCAAATCTTTGGATTTTGTTATGCCATGTTATCCTTCCCCTGCCCTCAGCCTCATCAGATAGCTTTTCCATGTACCTATACAGAATAATCAAGTAACTTCTCAACCTTCTCTCTGATAAGCTAAATAACTTGAGTTCCTTCAGCCTTAGGGCTTATCTACACTTAAGGCATTGCAGCTACACCACTACGGCACTCAGACGTTACCTTTGTCAATGGGAAAGCTTCTCCCATGAACATAGGTACTCCACCTCTGTGAGAGGTAGTAGCTATGTTGACAGGAGAAATCTTCCCATCAACATAGCATTGTCTACACCAGGAGTTCGGTCGGTATAACTGTCGCTCAGGAGGGTGGATTTTCCATACCCCCTGAATGACAGTTATACCAACATAAGTCTGTAGTGTAGACGAAGCCTTATACCCTAAAGCTCATTTTCCAGTCCCTGAATCATTTTTATGATTCTCCCTTGAATAAATTCCAGTATTTCTACATTCTTCTTGAAGTGAATACACCAGAACTAGACATTGTATTCTAACAGAAGTCTTACCAGTGCTATATACAAAGGCAAGATCACTTTCCTACCTCTTCTTCATATTATCGTTTTATTATACATCTAAAGATCTCATTAGCCTTTTTGCCACAGCATTGCATTGAGAGCTCATGTTGCAGCAATTATATACGATGACCTTTCCCAGGACTTTGCTTCCGAAGACAGAGTCTCCCATTCTGTAAATAAAACCTGCATACTTGGTTTCCCAATGTATTACCTTGCCTTTTGATATATTAAAATGCATTTTGTTGGATTGTGGCCATTAATCAAGTAATTCAGATCTCTCTGTAACAGTACTTGTCCTCATTATTTACTGCCCCACCAATCTTTATGGCATCTGCAACCTTTACCAGCAAAGATTTTATACCATCATCTAGAACACTGATAGAAATACTAAATAGAGTTGGACAAAGAACCAATTCCTTGGGGCTCTTGCTCATTAAGATCTCCTCGTTATCAACTACATTTTGAGATCTGTGTGTGAGCCAATTTTTAATTTATCTAATATGTGGCTGTTAATTGAGTATAATGTAATACCTAGGCATACCATTTCAAATCAACAATTCTAGGGAAAGAGGTTCTTTAAATCATCATCATCATATACAGGACAAAGATTTTATTCCTAGTTCAAAGCCAGAGGTTGAATTGGGCTGGTTTACTGTGCCTCAGTAAAGTGGTCATTTTTCTCGGATGTTGCCTTCTTGCACTCCAGAAGAAAGACTGAGGACTTAGTTTGTGAAGAAAAGCTTCAAAATGTGTAAAGCAATGCAGTGATGTCTGCCCCAGTCTGTAGACAGTCTGAAACAAATTCTCTGAGAGAGGTATAAACTGCCCCCATCCATCTAGAGGTAGAGCTATTCTAAAGATAATAGCAAATTAAATATTGATTATTTCATTGATGATCATATCGTGCAAGAAGATGGAGGGAAGATTGTATTACAAAGAGCTAAACAATCGACTGTGATTGGCATCTCTTTTGGATTACATGTAATCAGTGATAGTACAATATATACTTCCCATCAGCCTGACCACTCAGTAATGCTTTTTTAGTAAGTACCTACAAATACATAATGACTTTTTAAAAATTAAATAAATACATTACTGAGTAGGAGCCAAGTTCTGAGAACTTTACTCATACAAACTCTGAATTATGTCAGTGGGAGTTTGAATAAGAAAATGTAAAAACTGAGATCTGGGTTGATAAATCTGTGGAAGAAGAAAACACTACGAGGTTCTGTCGGTAGAATTTTCCCCACATTTTTTGTCTGGAGGACAGGGGTTTTTCTTCATCTCCCGTATAATAGCCTGAAATCCACTCCCAAATCTCCTGGTTCCTCTGAGATTTCGAGAGCACCCACATGAAATTTCAAATCCCTTCTCCCCCTTAGGTGGAGGAGGGACTTGAATCAGTGGTCTCCCACATCCCAGCTGAGTACCCTAACCACTGGACTAAAAGTTTTGAGGGAGGTCCTCCTGCCAACCCCATGGCTTCTTGTTAAAACTTCATAGGCACCCTAACTCTAAAGTAGGTTCCTAGCTGAAAATCACACACAGAGATGGTCATCTCCCTGCAGCCTGAACTTAGGTGCCTATCTCTGTGAGAGGGGTTGGATTTAGCACACACCTCCTTTGGTCATCTTCTCCATTGGCTAGCTTAGGTGGCTCCCAGCCTAGTCTTCTGGCTTCAGTGAACCACATTCAAAGGTGCCTACCCCACCTCATTCATTGTACAGTAGCCTAACTCAGACTTTGTGAATAACAGTGATTTTTCCAGGCACCTAAAACATCACAACACCTAAATCCTTTTGAGCATTCAGCCCATACTCCCTAGAGTGACTATGTAAAAATGATGCCTTCTTATTTGCTAATCAAAAAGTGAGGGGAGGGAGTATTTAAAAAAAATTGTAGGTTTCCTCAGTTTTTATTTAAATTGAAAAATTTTGAGCAGCTCTACTCAATATTGGGTATTCAGTATCATAGTTTAGGGAGCAATTTTTATTTCTGTTTTCTCTCCTTAGCACTACAGTGGCAATACAGGTAAAAAAAAATAGGTATATTTTCTTCTTTTCAATCACATGGTTTACTAAGCTCCAAATACAGATTCAATCAGTTATACCTGTACAAAGTAATAAGGATACATAGTGTGACTGAGAACATAATCTGAAGACAGTATGATTGCATAAGTGTAAATAAGAATGTAGGTTGTCCTGAAGAAACTTTAGTAGTTTTAACAATGAAATAATAGAAAGAACTGAAACTCTAGATTAAGTTTATATTTAGATCTACCAGCTCAACCTTTAGATCATAAGTCCAGCTTGTGTCTTCACAATTTCAGTTGCATGTATGAAAGTCAAACATCCTGAAAATTGTACAAATGAAGATTGGGGTGAAATCCTACCCCCATAGCAGTTAATGGAAGTTTTATCATTTAGTTCACTAAGGCAACGATTTCATTCCATATCTATTTACTCACACACAAATTAATTAAGCAAAACCTGTAATCTCACAAGAACAGTAACATCCCCCACTCCAAAAAAAACAAACAAACACATCCCAACAAAAAAAAACCCCAAAAACCAACAACCCACCACCACATGGAAAACGCATGAAATAAGATCCTCATGTTGTAAGCTATCTTTGGAAGGGATTTCTTTGCTACCAGTCTGTACAGTACCTACCACAATGAAGACATGATCCAAAACTATATATATATATATATATATACACACACACACACTAATATTATTACTATGTATGTTATCTTTTGCTAATTTAAGATACGGTCATTTCTATGTCAAAAATGCCTTACAGCTTAGGTAAAAACATATTACTATTAGAAATAATATACTTTCTATCTGCAGAATCTTACATCCAAAGATTTCTAACTGTTTTACAAATATTAATTGCTTCAGCTTCACAATACCCCTGTGAAGAAAAGGATGATTGTCCTCATTTTACAGAAGGGGAAACTGAAGTATAATGGCAAGATGCCCCTGCCCAAGCCACACTATAAATCAATGGCAAAGCCAGGAAAATAACCCAAAATTTCTGAGTTCAGTCTGTTGCTTTACTCACTAGATCATGGTTTCTCAATCCATGGGTCGGGACCCAAAACTGGGTTGCCACAATGTTTCAGTGGCACCAGCCACATGACCCTCTGAAAAATTCTGGCAATCCAGTTTTGGATGGGTTGAGCAGGGCAGCCACCCAGGGAACAGTGCTGGGTGGGATGGAAAAATGGGGGAGAATGATGAAAAAAATACTTGTGGATAGAGCCCTGCAGCAGACATGATGTTGCCACCCTTATTTCTGTGCTGCCGCTAGCGGTGGAGTTGCCTTCAGAGCTGGGCAGCCGGAGAGCAGCGGCTGCTGTCCAGGGCATTCATGTTGTTTGCAGAGCGGGAGGATTATTTTTTTTAAATCCCGCTCCTGTCCCACCCTGCAATACCCACTGCCACTCGCTCCCACATTGTTTGTTGAATTTTTATCCCGCTCACTTCGGTCCTGACCCTGCAAATACTTACCCATGAGCTTATCTTTATGCACATGGTTAGTCCTAATGAACTCAGTGTGATACTCACATGAGTAAAGAAACTTGTGTACATAAGTAATTGCAGGATCAGGTCTTCAAGTTATTTCTGTCTCTCAGCTTCACAAACTACCTATGAAAGATAAAGAGGACAAGCAAAGCTAGGGATTTAATGCTAGGACTGTCTCATCCTCCTCATTACCTTTCAAATAGGTCTTTTAATTTTTTTATATTTTAAAAGTAAAGAAAGAAATTATTTTCATTTCTAACTCGGACACAATCTTCACGTGTGATCATTGAAACTCTGCCTCATTTGCCTATAGTGTTAAATGGTGATAATTATACTTCCTTATTTCCCAGTTGTGTTTGAAGGATAATTTCATTTGAGAGGCACTCAGATACATGCCAAAGGTTGCCGATCCCTGACTTATAAATGCACACAGATTTTTTCCCCTTCCACTGAAATGAATTGGAAAAATAAAATATGACATATTAGGTAACTTCTATTTTACGCCTCTCACTGAATATGAATGATACCACCTTATTAGATAATGATTATATCATCATTTAATGTATAGTAGCTGTCTTTTCTTACTGCTGATAATGCAAATGTTTTTTCTTCCAGTTTTCTGCAGTGTAACAATTATTAATACTGTACCTAATTCTTACACTGCACTCTTCAGCAATAGATCTCAAAGCACTTTACAAAGGAAAGAAGCATCATTTCCATTTTACAAAAGGGGAAATTGTTGCACAAGAAGGTAAACTGACGTACCTAACTTCACCAGTGGCAGAGTAGGGAACAGAACCCACCTCTCCTAAATCTCAGTCAAGTGCTCTGCTAGCTTATGCTGCCTACTAATAGTGATAATTGGTTCTGTGGATGAAGGGAAAGCAGTGGACGTATTATTCCTTGACTTTAGCAAAGCTTTTGACACGGTCTCCCACAGTATTCTTGTCAGCAAGCTAAAGAAGTATGGGCTGGATGGATGCACTACAAGGTGGGTCGAAAGTTGGCTAGATTGTCGGGCTGAACGGGTAGTGATCAATGGCTTCATGTCTAGTTGGCAGCCGGTATCTAGCGGAGTGCCCCAAGGGTCGGTCCTGGGGCCGGTTTTGTTCAATATCTTCATTAATGATCTGGAGGATGGTGTGGATTGCACCCTCAGCAAGTCCGCGGATGACACTAAACTGGGAGGAGTGGTAGATACGCTGGAGGGTGGGAATAGGATACAGAAGGACCTAGACAAACTGGAGGATTGGGCCAAAAGAAATCTGATGAGGTTCAACAAGGACAAGTGCAGAGTCCTGCACTTAGGACAGAAGAATCCAATGCACGGCTACAGTCTAGGGACTGAATGGCTAGGCAGCAGTTCTGCAGAGAAGGACCTAGGGGTGACAGTGGACGAGAAGCTGGATATGAGCCAACAGTGTGCCCTTGTTGCCAAGAAGGCCAATGGCATTTTGGGGTGTATAAGTAGGGGCATTGCCAGCAGATCGAGGGATGTGATCGTTCCCCTCTATTTGACATTGGTGAGGCCTCATCTGGAGTACTGTGTCCAGTTTTGGGCCCCACACTACAAGAAAGATGTGGATAAATTGGAAAGAGTCCAGCAAAGGGCAACAAAAATGATTAGGGGTCTGGAACACATGACTTATGAGGAGAGGCTGAGGGAACTGGGATTGTTTAGTCTGAAGAAGAGAAGAATGAGGGGGGATTTGATAGCTGCTTTTAACTACCTGAAGGTGGATCCAAAGAGGATGGATCTAGACTATTCTCAGTGACAGCAGATGACAGGACAAGGAGTAATGGTCTCAAGTTGCAGTGGGGGAGATTTAGGTTGGATATTAGGAAAAACTTTTTCACTAGGAGGGTGGTGAAACACTGGAATGCATTACCTAGGGAGGTGGTGGAATCTCCTTCCTTAGAAGTTTTTAAGGTCAGGCTTGACAAAGCCCTGGCTGGGATGATTTAGTTGGGGATTAGTCCTGCTCTGGGCAGAGGGTTGGACTAGATGACCTCCAGAGGTCCCTTCCAACTCTGATCTTCTATGATTCTATGATAATCCAGCACGTTTTCCAGAAAAGTAATAAGCTGTTTTATTTTACAATACCATCCACATTAGCAAACACCTCTAGCGGAAATCCCAGATAAACTTCTGCCAGAAGTACGAGGAAAAATTATTCCTTAACTTGAGGTACTGTAACAAATCCTGCATTTAAGTATCTCAATATTTAGGCCTACTTTTATGTTGACACTCTTGTTTGTATGGAGGCATTAAGCCTTTCTATCATCTTTCCTTTAAGAATTTCCACTGAAATATACCTCTAAATGATAGTGCAGCCATCAGAATTACTTCATTTTTGATGCTGTGATATATCTGTTTCACCTTCCCAAGGTGTTACTGAAAAATGTTATCATTTGACATTACACTCATGTATAACAAATTTGTAACCACGCCAGAAACAGCAGATGTAGTTATTTTACAGCTGTCTCTCTCCAGTCTTGTTTAAGTTTATCATTGCCAATGTTTTTTTTTTTTTTAAAGCATCAATGACTCTTTCGTGGTTGTTGCTTTTAAGTGAATACAAAATATGGAGGTTTTGAGGTGTGAAATAGGAATCTCCCTGTGTCCTCACAGGTCCCAGCCATTTAATCAATTATCCATTTAGCAGTCTCATTACAAAAAAAAAAATAATTTTCAAGTTTTAAGCTATTAGTGTGCACATCACACTTTAGTTAAACTATTTTAATGCAGGCCACTTTCAAAAGTTTCTCTGCAATTTATTGTGGCTTCTTGACTTTAGAAATTTGTAGTGCATAACAGTAGGAAATTCAAGGGCACTAGTCACATCCATGTTTAAATTCTTGAAGATAATGATTTTCGTAGGTTGATTTTAAATAAAATTGTCTTCTTATGCTTGAAGAGTTCAATTTCACTGCCAATAGCATCGTTATGTCTAGCTTGCTGATGGGATTGCAATTTTCTTGGTTTTGCATTAATAAGATTTTCACCACATGGTATGTTCTGCAACTTCAATTTGTCATCATGCCTCTAAATAATCTTAAATTACAAATAATCAGTAAGTAGAGGCTCTAACACAGAGTTTGGGTATACACTTCAGTGCTTATTTTTTGGCCAGGAAACGTGCAACTCCTCTTTTCTACTGCAGATTTTGAAATTATTATTCTCCTTTCTTTAATGGCATTTATTTATTTGGATTCTTACATGGAGACAGAGCCAAGGGACATCTGCATATTGGAGACATCTGAGCCCAGATTTCCTTATCTCCTTCAGTGTACTATATATACTTTGAGTAGGACAAGGACAGCTTGCAAGGCTGAACCTTGTGGTACCTCATATGAGAGAATCATCAAGGCAACACCCCTCTCTATGTCCTTCCAGTAAGAAATTAAGTGCTCAAGAATGACTCTGTCCTAAGTATTCAGAGGCAAGAACTGCGTATGCAAAACTTTGTGATCTATGATATCAAGGGCAGCTGACATACTTAAGAATCAATATGAAGTCTCTTGGGATTCTAAGCAATCACCAGCAGGAGGCAGGCAACCAACCAATAAAGCAAGTGCAGTCTCACTATTTATTGGGCTGACAGGGAAATGGCCACCCCCTGGAATCCTGGGTGGAAGAGGGCCATGCCTTCTGGCACTGCTGCCATGTCCCTTTCCTCTGCCCCAAGCATGAGGATCATTCCAGGAGCAGAGGAGAGTGGAGCAGAGATCCACCTCCCCATGCCACCTATTACCAATTCAGGAGGTGAAGAACGAACCAATTGGCTCCAATGAACTCACCCACCCTCCTCTGTTCAAGCATTCCTGGCCACAGAGCATCCACTGTTGCTGAGAACTTCCCTGCCTGCCTCCCGACCCTTCCTAAATAAAATACTTTGCACTTATCTTTACTGAATTTCATTATGTTGACTCCAGAACAATTCTCCAATTTTAATTCTAATGCTGTCCTGTCCTCCAAAGTGCTAGCAACTCATCCTAGCTTGCTGTCATCTACAAATTTTATAAGCACACTCTCTACTTGATTATCCAAGTAATTAATAAAGGTATTGAATAATACCAGACCCAGAACTAACCCCTGCAGGATCTCACTAAATGTACTCTCCCAGTCTTACAGTGAGCCACTGATAACTACTCTTTGAGTAAGGTCTTTCAAGCAGTTGTGCACCCACCTTAGTGATTCCATCAAGATCACATTTCCCTAGTTTTCTTATGAGAAAGTGTAGTAGGGTGCAGTCACCTCTTGGGAGCGCCCCTTGGTCAAGTGCATGCAGGCCAGCACTTTCTCTCCCTGTAGCCCATCTTGGGCTGAGGTCCTTAATTACTCTCATAGAGTATCAATGGTCTCAGCCCTGGTATCATCCCTACTGCACGGTTGCCCCATGGAGGCAAGGTCCTCATCCTCTCTGGATGTTTCGGGTCCCAGTTCTCCTGCTAGGCCACTAAAGAATTCAGTTCCACTTCTAGGGTGCCTCAACAATCAGACCACTTCACCCAGTGGCTAATGGAGGAGTAAAGGGGACCCACACCCCAGCTCAGGGACCCTGTAGATAGGAGCCATCTGCCATGGCCCTTTATCTAACCTGCACTGTTGCTGTAATTCCCTGGGCCACTTCTCTGTGGCCCTGCACCTTCTTTACCCTTCATTAGGAGAAGGACCTCAGATGAGTCCCAGCAACCAGCCCAGAGCTCCTTCTCACTCCCCACAGCTTCTGCCAGGACTTCTCTGTCTGAGGTCTTGTAGCTCCCTCAGCCAGCCATACACCCTCCATGCTCCTCCAGTTCCAGCAAGAAACTGATCTCACTTTGGCCCGGAAGCTCTTCTTATGCTAGCCTGCTGGACCCTGATTGGCTGTTCCCTGTAGCCCCTTTCTGATTGGCTGTGTCCCACACAGTCACTCTAGGCAGCTTGGAGACTCTCTCAACTGCCCTTTTCTGGGGCGGGTGTGGCAGGGCTATGAGGTCTCCAGCAGGGGCCTCAGAGGGTCTGATACACCCTGTCACAGAAAGTCATGTGGGACTGTGTTGAAAGTGTGACTAAAAATCAAGATATGTCACATCTACTGCTTCCCCTCCATCCACTAGGCCAGTAATCCTGTCAAAGAATGCTTAGTAATTTGGGGGACTCAGCTCCATCTCCCTTTAAATAATAAAGCTAACACTTTTGAAAATAAAGTTTAAAAATAATCAAAAATGGAGGCTGTTTTCTTTTTCAGTTATTACCCAGTTATTATTTACCAGTTATTATTCAGTTAAAATGAGTCGCTGATAATTATCTCTAACTGGAACGATGCAATCATCCTTGACCTTCACAGAAACATATTGCTGAGTGATATTATGGAGAGTATGTTAGACAATCTACAGCAATTGCACATTTGATACCCACAGACACCAGTTAAAATTCTGACAAGAACAACCTAACTGACAGCTTTAGGATAATGTGGTGCAGATCTAATCACAGATATTCTGGGAAAATATCATCCCTAAGGAAACTATGTTTATTACAGATATAAAACAATTTTATAATGTTAACTTTTTTCTCTGTTACAGCTAGCTTGCTTCAACACACACACACACACGCATGCACACACACACACCCCTACCTTTCCACTATGACTGCTTCTGGTACAGTTTGTTGCTGCCCAGGAAGGTGAGCAATCAGCTCCTTTCAGAACAGTCAATACCACCACAGTGCACAGAGCATCTGGCAGGGGTATTGAAGAGCAATTTAGCATCTTTAGGATTAAGTTGATCATTTTTGTGACTCTTTTAACCATTCAGCATTACTAGTGTGTGA
Organism: Lepidochelys kempii; assembly: GCF_965140285.1. Taxonomy (NCBI): domain Eukaryota; kingdom Metazoa; phylum Chordata; order Testudines; family Cheloniidae; genus Lepidochelys; species Lepidochelys kempii. The sequence continues at coordinate 29,603,723 of NC_136381.1, read as the reverse complement.
GGTTTATACTAAAATTACTGCAAATTTAGATCACAAAGGTATCTTCTACTGAGTGATATACAATAAGCCTGGGTAAATGAGGAGGTGAAAATCAGAGTTCAAAATCCTTCCCTTCATAAATTAGAACTACTAGTAACTGGAATCTCTTTTTTTAAAAAAAATGAAAAATCATCATCAGTACATTGTTTATCTGTCTTCAATATTTAGTGGTCATTTTACAATGGATAGATGTCACTGCTGCACAGAGTTATGTAGCTATCAGTTTTTATTTGAAATGAATTTTTTATAGTAGCATAAAATCAATTTAAAATGAAGCCAGTCCATGTAATAAACACTACACACCTTTGTAGTAAATACAATCTATTTTTATACCATACAGTAGAACCACAGAATTACAAACACCTCGGGAATGGAGGTTGTTTGTAACTCTGAAATATTCGTAACTTTGAATAAAATGTTATGGTTGTTCTTTCAAAAGTTTACAACTCAACATTGACTTAATACAGCTTTGAAAGTTTACTATGAAGAAGAAAAATGCTGCTTTCCTTTTTTTGTTGTAGTTTACGTTTAACACAGCACTGTATTTGCCTCTTTTTTTTTTTTTTTTTTGTCGTCTCTGCTGCTGCCTGATTACATACTTCTGGTTCCAAATGAGGCGTGTGGTTGACTGGTCATTTTGTAACTGTGATGTTGGTTACTCTGAGGTTCTACTGTACATTATTTCCTAAATTAGATACACTGTAGAAAAGGGGCATATTTTAGTACAAAAATGTTATGCAGAACTTATTTGCAAGAACAACATTGTCTCCATGGTTTCTGTTTTTTGGTGTGCATGAGCAGGGTGGTGGTGTGATTGTCTACATCTCTTGCGAAGATAAACACACTAAAGATTGGGTGGCATTCAGATAGTATGGCAATGGGAGCCACATAAATACCTAAGATACACAGTCTTATTTTTCAAAAAAAGAAAAGGAGTACTTGTGGCACCTTACAGACTAACCAATTTATTTGAGCATAAGCTTTCGTGAGCTACAGCTCATTTCATCGGATGCATACAGACTATACAAACTAACACAGCTGTTACTCTGAAACCAGTCTTATTTTTGTTCTTTTTAAAATATTCACTTGGTTCTTTAAATGACGTTTTGACTAAGATGAAGCATAACATCTCTCTAGTAAATGATAAAGCATATTTTCTATTGAGAAGAATGATATCCTGCCTTTAAAGCATACTTGATTCACGCAGACTTGAGATGTAGTTCTATCGTTAGCTACTACAATTTGATTTGTTGGACCAAATGTCTTTTTAAAATTCTGTTGTCTTTAGAATCTGCACTCATATTTAGAGATGTTTTGAACAGTTTGAAATCACCTGGGTCTCTATAGGTATATGTGTCGATAGATACGTTCTGTAACAGCCCTGCTTCTATCTGCTATGTTTGATTCACATAGCAAGAAACACTATCTCCATCCATTACAGTAGTGACATAATTTAATGTATGTCCAAGAACAGTAGTTCTTGGCTGCAGTAGGGAATAACCAAGTTGGTTTTCTGTATCATAATACGACTCCATTATAAGTACTGTGATTAAAATCATGCAAAACAGTACACAAAGCACTCCTCAATTTTCGATGTGGTACACTAGGTCTTAAGGTCTGAAAGCACCAACCGAGAAGAATATTTCATGTCAAGTCTATCATAATGAGACATCTGATTAACTGAAGTAGCAATGAAGTAATGAAATTAAGATGTTACTACACAGTGCCACTGATTGGTTACTGGCATGGGAAAGACATGGAAAAGTCTTCTTATGAGGAAAAAGTCAGGACTGCTTAGTGAGAGCAGAGACTAATAAAACGAATACCAGAGGGATACCATTCAGTATTTTCTATAGAGAGATTAAATTAGTAACCAATCTCATAGTATAAGAACAATGGGACTTCCAATTAAATTGAGAGATACATTTATAATCTAATTATATTTTTAAATGCACTACAAACTTGGGAACTCTTTGACACGGAATTGTTCAAGGCAAATTTCTCAGTAGGATTTAGAAAATGTTAAGACATTTATAGGTAAATGGTCACATAGAAAGAATAATAAAATAACATCTATAAATCCTCAGAGTTCAAGGATATAAAGAAAATTCATCTATGAACCAGTTATTCTATTATTGTCCATCATGGCATTTATGGGGGGAAAACAAAGCTATAGAATTTGACAGAGATTTTGAAATATATTTCTATAAAAAAATCACAGTGTGCTATAGAAACTATTCTAAAAACCTATAGCATTTAATAAAGAAAACCAACCTTCCTATAGGTTCTTTTAAACTTCTTAAATAATATAAAATTTAGTGGTAACATTTTCTAATTATTCTATAGGATACTTAAAAACGTTGTTACTCTGAAACCTATAGAAAGAGTATAATTTTCTATTATGTTCCATAGAAGGATATGGAAGAGGAGGGGTTTTGGGGTTCCTGCACCTTCCTTTTGTAGCCAATTAGTTCATTTTATCATTGCATTGTGTGATGTTATGGCCAGTTTATATGATATTTCATATACAATCAATGTACACTAAATAGATCTAGCTTGTAGGAATATAAAAGAATAGGATAAGTATTTAGGATTAATGAGTGTGTCGTAGGTATATAGGTAAAGCATGGCTGAAATGCAAAGCCTACAAGCTGATACCTGTAAGATTTTAGTTTAGCCATATTAGGCCATAGGCTTAAGAATGCTTGACATGAGTGGGTGACCTAGGAATAACCCTCTGCCAGCAAAGTCATAAGGTTACTGCATAAGATGTGCCAATAGTTGATGCTATAGAAAAATGGATTTCAATAGACAGCAATTCGTTGTCCAAGACCATGACCAAGACATGACATGACACCAAGACACTCGATCGTGACATCTTTGAATATCTGTCTTAACTGCACAATACATGTCATATGTAAATGCTAATAAGAATAAGAGGAGCTACGGATAACCTATGAAAAACAGGATACTCCAATATTCACAGGCTATGAAAATACAGATAAGCAAAAGAAGGCTGACACCTTTATGCATATGGTGTTAGCTGTGGTCAGAATAACAATATAAAAGAGGGCTCCATGGTTGGGTAATAGTGGGAAGACCCAAGGGACAACACCACAGGAAACCCCATCAGGACCCATCCCTCTAGTGATGATTGTCTATTGAGAGGGTCATTGGACGCTAGAATATTGTTGAGAATGTGTGCATGAATACAGTTATAATTATTGCATGGGTTTGTATAGGATTTCTATATGCATGGGTAATTGTAACTTTACTTATTGCTTTAATAAAACTTTTAGTACAGATAAGAGTTTGTATTTGTGATTGTGTCTGTAGTCATTATCCTTTGTTCCTAGAGCCTCCGAATTTGAGAAAAGCACCAGAGGCAATTTCACTCTGTCGAGCTTGAAACTATAGCATCTATAGCCAAATCCACAATGGTGTAAGACAACATCCTTAAAATGTACTTTAAATCAAATAAAAGGCTACACTCTGAATCATTTGGCATTGGTCACTATTGGAGATAGTACTGTGAACTAGATGGAACCTAGTCTAATCTAAATCCAGATTGTAAGCACTTTGGGGCATTAATAATGCCTTCTTGTATGTTTGAATACAAGGGCCCCTCTCTTGATTGAGATCTTGGGAACTATCACAATATAAATAATGATGATAATAATCCACTTGGGCAATTCCTATACACCACAACCTGTCATGATATTTCACAGTGGATACAAAATCTGCTAACATGACCACATATTAGTGACCCACTGAACCGATAACAGAACAAAAGAATTAAAGACCCCTCTACAATCTGAAAAAATTACTTTCATATCTGAGTTCCATATCTATGGAATCAGAATGTTAAGTTTCTCTGAGTAAAGACAGAAGTGATATGTGGCATCAAGAAAAGCTGTCAAAAATTCTCAAACAATAAGCAAGTAGGGAAATATATTTGATTAAAGAAAATTTTGTACTGAAAAAGATACTCATTAGTTGCTACCTATTGTTACAGTACTCATATTAGAGGACCAACATTTGAACTTTGATTTACTATTCAATAATTTGACATTTCTGAAAAAACTTTCAGTGGTATAGTTACATCAGTAAGAAATCGAGAGGATCTTCGTATCTCAATAAATGATGTGTATATGTATAAATAAAAACATTATCCCCAGCAGCCATAAAGTGAGGGGTACAGAGATATATGAATGTTATCACCTAACAGTCAGGTGAACTAATACAATCATGATCTCCTTTAAAGTGTATTAGAGGTAAGCAAAACTATTTATAAAGGGCAGGATCCAGAATCATAAACCAAGTTGTGCATTCAGACCAACCAAAATCCAGTTTAGGATTTAACTTTGCCTCCCAGACTGAATAATGGTATCTAATGATATACCCAATATATAAAAGTCTGGAACACGGTATTTGAGCTTACTGAAACAGATCAATGACACACAGAAAAAAATAAAGTATTTTTTGTGAATTCTTCGGAAAATTAGATTCTATTTTTTGGCCCTTTAAAAAAAATATTCCACAGTTTCAAACTGAAATTTAGTTTCTGTCACATTCAGATTCGTGTAAGTGATATTGTCAAAAACAAAAAAGGCAGCTGTCCTTTAGGTTTCCTAGGCCTAAATAATTATTTTTTTACCAACCCTTTGTCATTCTGCAGATAATAGTGGATCAGTTCTGTGCAAATTCTATTGTATCTGTTGCACAGCTGTTCAATTTGTATTTGCTTGCCTGCCAGCAGTCAGATTTATAGACGAGATAGATCACTCAGAAATGTTTGTCAGAGGCTAAGAGACAAACAGTCAGAAAAAGGGCTGGTAGGTGTGGGGGGAGGAAGAGTAATCAACCAGATATTAATATGTTTATTTGTTTAATCTCCTAAAATGTAAATATGAGGAAGGAATGTTTCAACTGGAAAATATTTCAGTCTTTATATAAAATTAGCTCATTGTTTGTGCTAAGCAAGCAAATTTTGTCCATAACAATGCCATCGATTGCACTGATGATGTGTACTGTGTACATGATGGATGAGTGAATGAGTCCCTGACAACATTCAAGTGCTTATCTGTACACCCTGTGAACAGTTCCCATGCAGTAAGTGTAACTATTCATGTGCCTTACATTAATCACACGCATAAGTATTTGTAGGACTGGGAGCTAACTATTTTTGCCAGAGTTTTCTACATTCCATCACAACTTACTTGGAAATAAATACGTTATTCAAATGTCACACTTTTCAGCTTTTGAGGGTTTTTTTGGTTTTGTTTGTTTTTGTCACGCTCTATCATGGATCAGACATATTCTTTAAAAAAAAACCATTTAAATTTGTTCAGGTTCATCTCCACTCAATAAAAACCTGTCTTATTGCCAAAAGTTATCAAAGGTGGCCATGCAGAAAAGAGTACTTGGTAAGCAAATTAAATAGGAAACAAACATTGACTGGGTAACATCTGCATTTAAATAAAGATTATCCTTCCAAGTGTCAGGAGACCACTAGGATATTATTATATATAAATAAAAGCTTTCAGATATTCTTCCTGTCTCTGCTTGCTCAAATCCTAACAAGTTTGAGATGGTTTTATCTACACTAAAGCCATAATATGTGTTTAAATTTTCACCATTTCAGTAGCATGTACAGACTTTTTTTAAAATCCCTTTTATAATGTTAATAGTTTCTGCTTCCCTTCTCTATTTCTAAGGGTCCAAGTGTACATTCCTGCCTTCTGACCATTTCTTCACTTTCAGCATTTTAGAGGCTGTAACTAGTACAGTAGAACCTCAAAGGTACGGACACTTCAGAAATGGAGGTTGTCCGGAACCCTGAAATGTTCGTAACTCTGAACAAAGGACTTTTCAGGCTCCAGATCCAGCAGCTGACACCCCATGCCAGGTTTCAGCAGCAGCTGAGCTGCTTACTCAGTGCCAGCATGTGTTAGCATGCTTATCCCGCTCCCAGTGAGGTTGTGTGTGAAAACAGCATGCCTCCCCCCCGCACAAAGGAGAGAAATAAAAAACAGCACATCCCCTTCCCTACGGGGGAGGGGGAGAAGGGTGAAAGCAGCACACCACAGTGCTGCTCCCCCTTTGCTGGCTCCGGCTGCCTTGGGTTGGCAGCCCCAGCATTTTGCTGTAAGTGTCTGCCCCATGCAAGCCTGGGAGTGCTTGGGGACAGGCAGCCCAGCTGTGCCTGCCTTTAGGATGCAATACAGGCACAGTACAGTATTTGTTTTTTTCTTTTTTCTTTTTTAGTCTCTGCTGCTGCCTGATTGGTTACTTAGTTTCACATGGTGTCCAGTTGACCCTAACTCTGGTGTTCGTATCTTTGAGGTCCTACTATAATATCTTCTTGCAGGGCTTAGAAAAATATTTGCACATGCACTTCGCCCCAGAACAGCACATCATTTACCATGAGACAGGAAGTGCAACAGACCAGCAATAAAGTGTGGTCAAATGTCTAAAGTATATTAACTAATAAGAGAGAAAAATACATACTTTTCCTCTACTCCATTTGAGTTACAGTAATTGTTGCTGTTATTTGTAAAGCCGGCATATAGGTTTTTTTCCCCATATAAATTTGTCTTTCAAATTGACTGTGACACTTTAACAATAAGAGAGGTAAACTAGCTTCAACAGTTTGATGAGTTTACATTTCACAAAAACAGCAATGTAGTAATCTTAAGAAAAACGAAAAATGCCTGCTATTATATTATAAAACACAACACACAAATATATCTAAAGCAACAATGTTTTTTCAGCACCACATGTTAAAATGCATTATCATTTTGAGTCACTAAAAGAAAAACTGCTGAATCGAGTTTATTAATGAAAAAAACTTCAGGAAATTATGGTAATTATTTAAAACAGTGAATATTTATATTTAAATTAATTGATTACATCTGACTAACTTATCCTTTAATTTCATTAATCATCACTGACATGTACAATGGCAAGTTCTCAATTTTATAAATTGAAAATGTAAACTTTCTTTGAAGTTAAAATTGTTCAATCTTTGGAGCCCCATTGCGTTCAGCTCTGCACAGTTGTACAAAGAGTAAACAAGGAGATTTCCGCCTTCTTACACCTTCACTGAGAATTAAAGGATAATTACAGACCCTTTATGCACCATCATCATGTCTACACTGCAGTGTAAGCCCATGGTTAGAACTCAAGTCAGCTGACCCATGTTAGAGAATCCTGGGTTTCAGCATCTGCATTTTATTTTATCCCTATGTTAAGACTTTTCTAACCCATGCTTGAACCTAGGATTCTGGCATCCACGCTGCAATGCGCAGACTCAAATCCAAGTAATTATATCCCAGAGTCCCTAGTGTGCCCTATCCCCCCCAGATGTGGCTGCTCTAGCTCTAGGACCATGGTGCACTGTGAGAAAATTTTACTGCCCACCCTACAAGTTATCAGGAAGCAGCTCGCTTTGCAAAAGGCTTAAGTGGTTCACTCTCCATTGCAAGCCCAGGAGACTCTCTGATAGTGTGCTTGTATCATAGAATCATAGAAAAATACGGTTGGAAGAGACCTCAGGAGATCATCTAGTCCAACACCCTGCTAAAAGCAGGACCAACCCCAACTAAATCATCCCAGCCAGTGCTTTGTCAAGCTGGGCCTTAAAAACCTCTAAGGATGGAGAGTCGACCACCTCCCAAGGTAACCCATTCCAGTGCTTCACCACCCTCCTAGTGAAATAGTTTTCCCTAATATCCAACTTAGACCTCCCCGATTGCAACTTGAGACCATTGCTCCTTGTTCTGTCATTTGTCACCACTGAGAACAGCCGAGCTCCATTCTCTTTGGAACCCCCCATCACGTAGTTGAAGGCTGCTAACAAATCCCCCCTCACTCTTCTCTTCTAAACAATCCCAGTTCCCTCAGCCTCTCTTCATAAGTCATGTGCCGCAGCCCCCTAATCAATTTTGTTGCCCTCCGCTGGACAATTTGTCCACATCCTTTCTGTTGTGGGGGGCCCAAAACTGGACACAATACTCCAGATGTGGCCTCACCAGTGCTGAACAGAGGGAAATAATCACTTCTCTTATTCTGCTGACAACGCTCCTACTAATGCAGCCCATTATGCCATCAGCCTTCTTGGCAACAAGGGCACACTGTTGACTCATATCCAACTTCTTGTCCATTGTAATCCCCAGGCCTTTTTCTGCAGAACTGCCACTTAGCCAGTTGGTCCCCAGCCTGTAGCAATGCATGGGATTCTTCCATTTTAAGTGCAGGACTCTGCACTTGTCCTTGTTGAACCTCATCAGATTTCTTTGGCCCACTCCTCCAATTTGTCTAGGTCACTCTGGACCCTATCTCTATCCTCCAGCAAATCTACCTCTCCCCCAAGCTTAGTGTCATCTGCAAACTTGCTGAGGGTGCAATCCATCCCATCATCCAGATCATTAATGATTATTGTAGATTGATGATCAGAAGAAAATGGGTTACCACTGACCTGAGCTGCTGCCATTTGCAAAAATGGGGAGAGAGTGTCTTCCAGTTTTTAATAGAGTGGTTTGCAGATTGTTGGGATAGAGAGGACTAATGAAGTTGTCCTATGGAATTGTGGGATACTTCCAGCTGACTCCTAGGACTTGAGTCAAGTGGGACAGTGTCTACACTGCAAAGTAATTGGTCTCAGACACTGGGTCACAGGTTAAGTCAAGCTTGGACCCTCCATCCCTTCAGGGTCCTGGGACCCTGAGTCCAAGCTTTGGGTTTGTGCAATTGCAGTGTAGATGCAAGGGGCATAGGCTTGAGCCCTGGCCCAAACTCAGGTTTACACTGTAGTGTAGATATACCCAAAACCTACATGAGGGAAATGCCCACAGCAGCCCTAGCCTTTTCAAAGGGAGCGGGGTAATCACCTGACCACTACATACTAAGCAACAGACCTGGCCAGGTGCAGAGGGCTCTTTTTCCTGTGATATACAGAGAATGAAGTCTTACTTCAGTATCAGGGAGGCTGGTTGAAGATATATTTATATATGGAGCTGTAAAATGTCTATTCATGTTTCTCCAATCTACTAGACTTCTTTGAAAGTGTCAACAAATAGAGGAAAAAGGAAAATCAGTTATAATTTATTTTGACTTACAAAAAGCCTTTGATCAAGTCGCTGGCAAGTAGTGCTACCCTGCATTGGAGTAAATGTGGAGGGGGATGGGGCAATAGTGGGAAACCCCAGGATTCTGAACTGAGATAGGTGTTGTTTTCTACAGAGTATTTAATATATTTACTAGATGAAAGCCTGTGTTCGAGTACTGATAAAATTTATAAACTGTGAAAAAAAAGCCAAATATGTCTGAGAACTTAAAAGCTGGACAGTAAAGACCAAGAATGCCAGTGATGATTGAACCTGGTGATACTCTAAACAAAAAGATGCTTGTAACTGCATCACTTCACACTGACTCAGACACTGTCGGCCAGTGGTTCCCAACCTTTCTGCCAAGAAGTGGCAGCAGCAAGAAGCGTCACTGCTGAGAAACGGCAACGCTTCTCTGCGGCATTTTGGCGGCGGGGTGTCCTGTGAGTGCACAAAAATGCCCCAGCGTGCACCATGGCACCCGCGGGCACCGCGTTGGGGACCACTGCTGTAGGCTCACCGACAGGGTGATCCTTCTGGAATCTTATGTAGAGTAATTAAATCAAAAAAGGGTGGACACATTTAGAATCATAAAATCATAGAATATCAGGGTTGGAAGGACCTCAGGAGGTCATCTAGTCCAACCCCCTGCTCAAAGCAGGACCAATCCCCAACTAAATCATCCCAGCCAGGGCTTTGTCAAGCCTGACCTTAAAAATATCTAAGGAAAGAGATTCCACCACCTCCCTAGGTAACGCATTCCAGTGTTTCACCACCCTTCTAGTGAAAACGTTTTTCCTAATATCCAACCTAAACCTCCCCCACTGCAACTTGAGGCCATTACTCCTTGTTCTATCATCAGCTACCACTGAGAACAGTCTAGATCCATCCTCTTTGGAATCCCCTTTCAGGTAGTTGAAAGCAGCTATCAAATCCCCCCTCATTCTTCTCTTTCGCAGACTAAACAATCCCAGTTCCCTCAGCCTCTCCTCATAAGTCATGTGTTCCAGTCCCCTAATCATTTTTGTTGCCCTCTGCTGGACTCTTTCCATTTTTTTCCACATCCTTCTTTTAGTGTGGGGCCCAAAACTGGACACAGTACTCCAGATGAGGCCTCACCAGTGTCGAATAGAGGGGAACAATCACGTCCCTCGATCTGCTCGCTATGCCCCTACATATACATCCCAAAATGCCATTGGCCTTCTTGGCAACAAGGGCACACTGTTGACTCATATCCAGCTTCTCGTCCACTGTCACCCCTAGGTCCTTCTCTGCAGAACTGCTGCCGAGCCATTCGGTCCCTAGACTGTAGCGATGCATTGGATTCTTTCGTCCTAAGTGCAGGACTCTGCACTTGTCCTTGTTGAACCTCATCAGATTTATTTTGGCCCAATCCTCTAATTTGTCTAGGGCCCTCTGTATCCTATTCCTGCCCTCCAGCGTATCTACCTCTCCTCCCAGTTTAGTGTCATCTGCAAACTTGCTGAGGGTGCAATCCACACCATCCTCCAGATCATTTATGAAGATATTGAACAAAACCGGCCCCAGGACCGACGCTTGGGGCACTCCACACTTGATAGCGGCTGCCAACTAGACATGGAGCCATTGATCACTACCCGTTGAGCCCGACAACCTAGCCAACTTTCTATCCACCTTATAATCCATTCATCCAGCCCATATTTCTTTAACTTGCTGACAAGAATACTGTGGGAGACCGTGTCAAAAGCTTTGCTAAAGTCAAGGAACAAAATTTGCAGATGAGACCACTTAGTTTAAGTTAGTCAAGACTTTAAAGAAGACTGAGGAACACTGGATGACTTAACACACCCAGGTGGTTGGGGTCATTAAAACACAATCTTGAAAAATGCACATTGGATGGAGTAATTTGAAGTACTCATACACATCAGTGGATTCTAAGGAAACTGTAGCCATGCAGGAATAAAATCTGGCAATCACTGTGGAGAGCTCATTGAAAAGATTAGGACTATTTAGATTACAGAGAAGACACATAATAGGGCCATGACACAGATTTATTTAAAAAATATGAAAAGTCCAGAGAATATCATTTGGAGCTCATGTTTATCCTCTCTCATGATACAAGAAAAAGGGACAGCCAATTAAATTAAAAAGATAGCGTATTTAAAGCTGATAAAAGGAAGGATTTTATAAATGTAACGTAACTAACCTTTGGAAGTCAGTGCCACAAGATATGAAAGAGACTAAAAGCTTAGAAGGATTCAAAAAGGGATTAGTCTTTTACATTGATAATGAAAACATTCACAGTTTCATTTTTGTTTACTAAGGAATATAAAATCGCATTCCTCAGGGAACAGGACAACCATTAACTGTGCCTGAGGTTAGGAGAAGAATTTGGTACAAGTCATTGTCAGCAACTTGACTAGATGGACCACTAGTCTGAAATGATATGGTGATCCCCATGTTCCTGTGTCAGCACAGATTTGAAAATACTTTCTGGGGAGAATGACTTTCAAATCTTTCTTCAGGTGCATACTCCTTAATCTCATAAATAGACTCATTGAATTTAACAGGACTACTTGCTTGAGTAAAAACTATTTGCATGGATAATGTTTGCTGGAAGAGGCCCTTGGTTTACTTAACATGTGTTGACTGGGAGATCATTCTGCATTAGCAGAACAAGGTACAGAATCACATGGCCTTGTTATTAGAGGGACACAAAATAAATTACAATCTACCAGGGACTCCTCACCAAATAATTTCAAGTTTTCTGTATATATTTAAAAAAAAAACCATAAACTGCTCAGTATCACAAGTTGTGACTTAATTCTGAGTAAACTAAAGAAACAGGATTAAAACTGCCACCCCCCTTGCAGCACATGCTTACAAAGTGTGTACTGTAATATATCATGTGAACTGCAGTACAGAAGAGGAAAATACAGGATTGAGGGAAAGCTTATGGTTGGACTTTTTCCTTTAGTTTGTTCAAGAGAAATATTGTATTATCATAGTGTAGCTAAATATTACTTTCTTTCATGCTTTTGGTGCCAATATGAAACAAATTAACCTACACTGTCACCAATGCCACTGCTAGAAAAAAAGTGTTTATTTCATTTTTTTAGGCAGTATAACTCAATCCCTATTTTGGTGTGTGAAGTGTTACAAGGTTTAGAAATTAACACATTCAAGAAGAAATATTATAACATCTACAAAGCACCAGTAAATAAAAATCAGACATTAGTTGTGTGGTTGTTTGCACACATTGTTATGGCTCTTTTAGAGTCTCATCAGAGTATAAGGCTGAACAATTGCTAAGTTAATATGAATATATAAGCTGAAACACTTATGAAGAACTTTACTGTGCTGGAGCACATTTTTATAATTTCATAAATTAAAAAAGAAAACAAAATTCTGCCTGCATTCCCCCTATCCCTTCAGCTACACTGTTCTGGAGACAAGTGTAAATATTCTACAATTAGCACAGACTACATTTAAGAACTTTTCTTTTAGCTCAAAATTTTGCTCTCCATTAGGAATGTTCCATAAAAACTACTGATAAAACAAAGTAGATGTAAAATTATCTATAAGTAGCAGAAAGGGATAAAAAAAAATAAACAACAAAGAGCAAATGCTCAGATCCTCCAATTCCCATTGGGAGTTAGGTTCCTAAATATCTTTGAGGATCTGGGCCAAAAAAATCTAATTAGACACTAAACAAAGGGGAAAACAACTTTCTAATGTCTCTCACTTTTAACCCTAAATTCCTAGGAACAATCAGAAAGAGACTGTCAAAACCTAAGTAGAGCCTCTACTCAAAAAATGGATTGAATATTACAAAATATATTAATCTGGAAGAATTCTTGAACTGAAATCAGAATTGCTCACACAAAAAACAAGTTTCTTGTCACTTATGTCATTTACTCAAACACCAGGTCAAAGTTAAGGGATCGATCTGTTAATGTCCTAGAAGAAAACAGTTAGAAGAAAATAAACACAAAATAGTTTATCAACTGGCATCAACCACTACTAGACAAAGACAACATATAAAAACAAGCAAGCTTTTCCCAAAAAAACATTCATTAAGCCTTTATTCAAGAATCCAGTGCCTGGCACTGGCCATCTCACGAACTACTGTGGTTGTGGTGAGGCCCTTTTGTCATGAAGATTTACTATCTTACCTGCAGTTCCTTTCTGCAGTAGAGGATTTTTCTGTATAATTACCTGAATTGTCTTCTCTGAGATTCCAGAGGGTGGTTTACATTTCTTCCGGAGGAAGCAATCATGCAGGCTTAAGCAAGGCTCTTGTTCGGTCATCTTTCCAATCAACATTTTTTGATATGATAAGGGAATTAGTATGGTTATATGAGCTGCAGTGTCACCAGTATCTTCGTCACACTCAAAAGGTGTGGTGTAGTGCTTTCCCAATGTCTGGCCACAGCGAGGGCTTGGGTTTGGCCAAGATGACAAACTCTCAATGCAGATAAAGGGCAGGTGATGAAAATCCATTGGGGAATGATCTTGAGAGTGTGGTGGTTATGGTTTCTGATCTGTTCTTAAGATAATTTGTTGAAACCATGTGTCAAAGAGGTGCACAGTTTGGAAATATTCATTGATCCCTAACTACTCATGGAATCCCCCAGGGTACAGATAGTCAAATTATTTCATTTCCTTGCATCATGCTGGATGTTTGCAAGCATTTCTTTCAGAACTGAGCCTCACCACAGCAACTGATGTTTTTGTGACTTCCAGTGTACTCTGCATGGAGCTACCGATCAAGATTTCGGATGAAAAGATATGCCATATGTCAAGGTTCCTTCCTCACTCTGAACTCTAGGGTACAGATGAGGGGACCTGCATGAAAACCTCCTAAGCTTATCTTTACCAGCTTAGGTTAAAACTTCGCCAAGGTACAAACTATTTTACCCTTTGCCCTTGGACTTCCACTGCCACCACCAAACGTTTATCTGGGTGTATTTTATTAGGAAAGCATTGTTTGGAAATGTCTTTCCCCCCAAAATCCTCCCAAAACTTGCACCCCACTTCCTTGGGACAGTTTGGTAAAAATCCTCACCAATTTGGATAGGTGACCTGTCATAAATATAAAGGGAAGGGTAAACCCCTTGGAAATCCCTCCTGGCCAGGAGAAAGCTCCTCTCACCTGTAAAGGGTTAAGAAGCTAAAGGTAACCTCACTGGCACCGGACCAAAATGACCAATGAGGAGACAATACTTTCAAAAGCTGGGAGGAGGGAGAAAAACAAAGGGTCTATGTCTGTCTGTGTGATGCTTTTGCCGGGGACAGAACAGGAATGGAGTCTTAGAACTTGGTAAGTAATGTAGCTAGATATGCGTTAGATTATGATTTCTTTCGATGGCTGAGAAAATAAGCTGTGCTGAATAGAATGGATATTCCTGTCTGTGTGTCTTTTTTTGTAACTTAAGGTTTTGCTAGAGGGATTCTCTATGTTTTGAATCTAATTACCCTGCAAGGTATTTACCATCCTGATTTTACAGAGGTGATTCTTTTTTACTGTTTCTTCTATTAAAATTCTTCTTTTCAAGAACTGAATGCTTTTTCATTGTTCTTAAGATCCAAGGGTTTGGGTCTGTGGTCACCTATGCAAATTGGTGAGGATTTTTACCAAACCTTCCCCAGGAAGTGGGGTGCAAGGGTTGGGAGGATTTTGGGGGGAAAGACGTTTCCAAACAATGCTTTCCTAATAAAAATAAACCTTGACATGACCACAGACCCAAACCCTTGGATCTTAAGAACAATGAAAAAAAGCATTCAGGTCTTACAAGAAGAATTTTAATAGAAGAAACAGTAAAAAAGAAGTAACAATAAAAAGAATCCCCTCTGTAAAATCAGGAAGGTAAATACCTTACAGGGTAATTAGATTCAAAACATAGAGAATCCCTCTTCTCTTTCCAAGAGAATCCAGCTTCTTTTTTTAAAACAAGTACAAGAACAGAATATTCTTTGTTCAAATTAGATATGGGGTGCTGTCAAAAAAATGGATCTGTTTCCCAAAGTTTGGAGAGTGTGAAATTCACATCCAGTGTTCTAATTTGGTCTGAACTCTAAATCTTTCCAATTTCTATAAAACTTAATCCATAGCACTGAGAGGATGAGTATCCCATATTGTCATGAGGTATGAAGGATGAGCAATATACCCTCAAAAACTGCCCATTTCAATGAACCCCACCTCTTTCCACATACACAAAGGTCATCGTTCGCTTCCAGCTCCACCCTTGCACTCCTTCCATCTCCCTCCAAAAGTGTCTTGCTATCCTCCTCGCTTGTGAGCATTCAAAGTGCCCTCAGAAATGCAGCAGGGAGAGTGCCTCCTGCTCCCCTCCACTATTTCCTCACTGCCAACCAGCCTCCTGGATATATTGGAGAGAGATGGTGGGACTCATTGGAAAAGTAGGCCAGGAAAGCAGAGATAATTGCCAGTAGGGACAAGGCAGGACCAGCTGAAATAAGACTTCCAGCATAACTCTGCCTCTTTCTTTATAGAGTCTGGCACAGATCAGCGTATGTAATGTAACTGTAAATGTAACTAATTGTTAATATTCAAATTGCCATTTTTTCAAAAGTGTACTTTCAATTAGTTTTGCAAATGTATATTAATTTACATAAATTAACTAAAAGAGCGATAGGAGATGATATGCAGGGAGGATATCAAACATGACACTGAAAAACCAGTCAGTTAAAATTTTAAAGGAGAGCAACAGATGCATCTTTTAAAATATACTTGTACCCACTGCACCTACAGAACCTTTCACTGACACATGAAAAAATCTATTTATTGCACAAACTGACATTTATGCACAATTGCCTGCTTTGTTTGTCCAAATGCTTGCTTGTGCACAGAAATGTAAATTCACCAAAGAGACGTACACATATTTCTGCAGTTGCTTCCATCGCAATCTTATTATCAAAATGGTATTTGTGCTAACAATGATCCCCTCTAAAATATTTGTTTTATACTTCACATATAGAGCTTCAAACAGGCAATTATTATTAACATGTAGAAAAACATAGTTTATAATCTGAAGACTTTATTCAATTAAAGAGTATAACAAAAACTGCTAATCAATCAACAGAATAAACCAAATTTGTGTCAAAGGTACTTTTAATGAAACTAATGAACACTATAAAGCATGTGCTGTATGACAAACTGCTATATCTATACCATCTGTCTATTTGTCTTTTCACCATATGTCTCTATATTAACTGCTAATAACTTTTTAAATATGCATCATCTGCTCTGCAAAAAGCATGTACTGCTTTTACTAAGTAGGTAAGCACAAGGATGTAAATGAGTCTCTCTTCAGTTATCAGTTACATATTTTACCCTTGAATTAATTGATCTTGTGAGATATTTAGTTAACATGATACTATAGATATGCACAAAGATTATCAGCATCTCTACCTTTCCCCAGGGATATAAACTTTTTCTACCTTTTTTCTTAGCTTGGTTGTTAAGCTTCCTTTTCATTTTACATTATTATTCAAATATCTGTGATTGCACAATGCATTCTTCACTGCAGTTACATTTGTAGAAATTCTCAAAGATAAATCCTAGATATTGGTTGTCCTTTATACTAATTTATTCAGAAATTTACTGCTACACTTCTAAAGGCACACTGCACAGAGAAATGCAAGGAAATGTGTTTACTGACAGTTAGCAGGTGGCTGAAGGATATGTGACTGAATAAAACAAAAAAGCTAGTTGGTAAAGCCTTTCCAAATTTCCTGAATGGCATGCATGTATCTTAGTGTTATAGGTATACATTACTGTTGATAATGTTTTACTACATGTTAATAGAAAATTTGAAGTAAAAAAAGAAATGATAGTGATAATATACAGTCGACATTCTGGTAGAGTGACTGTAGTGGGGTGGCCACTTATTGAGCGGCCCCTTATGGTTAAGTATGACAATACGGGCACCTATGAGCCCCTTTTGTGAGCCCCTTAAACACTGCAGACAGCCTCTGTTACAGCTCGCAGCACCCCCTTTCTAGGGCTGATTTAATATCAATTAAAATTCACACAAACCTCAGAGCCCTTAATCACAAAATAATTCAAACAATCCTTCAATAGGGCCTCAACATAAAGTCCAAAAATCATAATTCAATAGGCCATACTTAGCTGCAGTTCTTCAGCTACACCCAGAGCTCTTTCTCTGTCAACCTGCTCGACCTGAAGATGTCAGTCCCCAAGCAATTTTTAGTTGGAGCTCAGCTCCCTGGCCCTGTTTGCTTTTACTCTCTCTCTCTCTCTTACTCCCTCACACACATTCTTATCCCCAGGCTTTCCAGCCCATGGACATAGTTACAAAATTCAGTACCTCATGCAAAGTCTTTTCATAGAATCATAGAATATCAGGGCTGGAAGGGACCCCTGAAGGTCATCTAGTCCAACCCCCTGCTCAAAGCAGGACCAATTCCCAGTAAAATCATCCCAGCCAGGGCTTTGTCAAGCCTGACCTTAAAAACCTCTAAGGAAGGAGATTCTACCACCTCCCTAGGTAACGCATTCCAGTGTTTCACCACCCTCTTAGTGAAAAAGTTTTCCTAATATCCAATCTAAACCTCCCCCACTGCAACTTGAGACCATTACTCCTCGTTCTGTCATCTGCTACCATTGAGAACAGTCTAGAGCCATCCTCTTTGGAACCCCCTTTCAGGTAGTTGAAAGCAGCTATCTAATCCCCCCTCATTCTTCTCTTCTGCAGGCTAAACAATCCCAGCTCCCTCAGCCTCTCCTCATAAGTCATGTGTTCTAGACCCCTAATCATTTTTGTTACCCTTCGCTGGACTCTCTCCAATTTATCCACATCCTTCTTGTAGTGTGGGGCCCAAAACTGGACACAGTACTCCAGATGAGGCCTCACCAATGTCGAATAGAGGGGAACGATCACGTCCCTCGATCTGCTCGCTATGCCCCTACTTATACATCCCAAAATGCCATTGGCCTTCTTGGCAACAAGGGCACACTGCTGACTCATATCCAGCTTCTCGTCCACTGTCACCCCTAGGTCCTTTTCCGCAGAACTGCTGCCTAGCCATTCGGTCCCTAGACTGTAGCGGTGCATTGGATTCTTCCATCCTAAGTGCAGGACCCTGCACTTATTCTTATTGAACCTCATCAGATTTCTTTTGGCCCAATCCTTCAATTTGTCTAGGTCCTTCTGTATCCTATCCCTGCCCTCCAGCGTATCTACCACTCCCCCCAGTTTAGTATCATCCGCAAATTTGCTGAGAGTGCAATCCACACCATCCTCCAGATCATTTATGAAGATATTGAACAAAACCGGCCCCAGGATCGACCCTTGGGGCACTCCACTTGAAACCGGCTGCCAACTAGACATGGAGCCATTGATCACTACCCGTTGAGCTCGACAATCTAGCCAGCTTTCTACCCACCTTATAGTGCATTCATCCAGCCCATACTTCCTTAACTTGCTGACAAGAATACTGTGGGAGACCGTGTCAAAAGCTTTGCTAAAGTCAAGAAACAATACATCCACTGCTTTCCCTTCATCCACAGAACCAGTAATCTCATCATAAAAGGCGATTAGATTAGTCAGGCATGACCTTCCCTTGGTGAATCCATGCTGGCTGTTCCTGATCACTTTCCTCTCATTCAAGTGCATCAGGATTGATTCTTTGAGGAACTGCTCCATGATTTTTCCAGGGACTGAGGTGACGCTGACTGGCCTGTAGTTCCCAGGATCCTCCTTCTTCCCTTTTTTAAAGATTGGCACTATATTAGCCTTTTTCCAGTCATCCGGGACTTCCCCGGTTCGCCACGAGTTTTCAAAGATAATGGCCAATGGCTCTGCAATCACAGCCGCCAATTCCTTCAGCACTCTCGGATGCAACTCGTCCGGCCCCATGGACTTGTGCACATCCAGCTTTTCTAAATAGTCCCTAACCACCTCTTTCTCCACAGAGGGCTGGCCATCTCTTCCCATTTTGTGATGCCCAGTGCAGCAGTCTGGGAGCTGACCTTGTTAGTGAAGACAGAGGCAAAAAAAGCATTGAGTACATTAGCTTTTTCCACATCCTCTGTCACTAGGTTGCCTCCCTCATTCAGTAAGGGGCCCACACTTCCCTTGGCTTTCTTCTTGTTGCCAACATACGTGAAGAAACCCTTCTTGTTACTCTTGACATCTCTCGCTAGCTGCAGCTCCAGGTGCGATTTGGCCCTCCTGATATCATTCCTACATGCCCGAGCAATATTTTTATACTCTTCCCTGGTCATATGTCCAACCTTACACTTCTTGTAAGCTTCTTTTTTTATGTTTAAGATCCGCTAGGATTTCACCATTAAGCCAAGCTGGTCGCCTGCCATATTTACTATTCTTTCAACTCATTGGGATGGTTTGTCCCTGTAACCTCAGCAGGGATTCCTTGAAATACAGCCAGCTCTCCTGGACTCCTTTCCCCTTCAAGTTAGTCCCCCAGGGGATCCTGGCCATCCGTTCCCTGAGGGAGTCGAAGTCTGCTTTCCTGAAGTCCAGGGTCCGTATCCTGCTGCTTACCTTTCTTCCCTGCGTCAGGATCCTGAACTCAACCAACTCATGGTCACTGCCTCCCAGATTCCCATCCACTTTTGCTTCCCCCACTAATTCTACCCGGTTTGTGAGCAGCAGGTCAAGAAAAGCACCCCCCCCCCCCCAGTTGGCTCCTCTAGCACTTTATTTTATTCAAGGTTGTTCTTCTTAATTTTGTCAAGCTATGAAATAATATTATTTAATATAACAAATATCAGGCAGAGTATGGCAAACTGACTGACACAATTAACATTCATGTTCCCATTGGCCTAGAATACTGAAATTTGGTACATTCTTTCGTCATAGGTTGTTGAGCGCCAAAAAATTGAAATCTTAACATTTAACTTTTCCATTAGAGTTGACCCAAAGGTCAATCTTCCTGATGGATTTCAATCATTCAAGCAGTAAAATTTTGAAATATGGGTCTTGTGAACTAGTGATTGCATACACAACAATCACAAATTTGAAACATGACATTTGTGTCATAGGTCACTGAACAGTCATCTGTTTTACTTATTTACCAAAGTTAATTTCTTCCATTAGGCTCCCATTTATGGTCAGAAGCCTCCAAATGGAAATCAGTTGTATTCGTCAGGTTTTATTCAAGAAATGGGTAAACAAATGTAAAACCATAAGTATTTTAAACAAAAAAGATTGCTCATTAAAGAAATAAGGAAAAGAGGATATAAACATTGATATATTTGTAAAAAACAAACAAAAAACAATGTGATATTATTTCAGTGTGACATCATTTCAAATGTAAAACAATGTAACAGAGTAATTGTGAAAACCAACAAACCATGATAATAGTTTAAGAATTTGTCTTTACCTTTACACATGGGTCTATGATCACTCCATGCAGCAAACACTTCAGCTATCCTCTGACAGGTGATACTTTTTGCCCCCTGCAACACATAGTCTTCATCACAGGAGAACTGTACTGTTGCTCCCAAGCTAAAATCAGAGTGAGGAGAAATGAATATCATGAGGTGTGTCTTACAAATAATGAATACTCTTCTTTCTTAACCAAAATTGTATCAAGTGCCACAGATGTGGGGAACATTGATGGCTCTTAGGCAACAGGAGTTCCATATTGGACACAAAAATCACTTATTGTTTTGTCTGGCAAACATTTCTTAATATAATAGAAGAGAACAGGAGAAAACTAAAAAAGCAACTTTGGGGGCATCCGTTGACTACTATTATTCATGAAATGATGTTAATATTGGCTTCAAAAGGATACTGCTTGTCTGTTTTTCCTATATGGAGGTAACCTTTGGTGCTTCAGACTTGTCAGAAAAGGAAACAGGAACCAAACAATGGAAAGCTGACTCAAAAAAAGAAAAAGAGGAAACCTAGCAAGCCACAATATTGTGGTTGTGTTTGTGCTCTTAAAGGTAAAGGTCCCTTCTTGTTTCCATTAAACAAAGAAAACAGGAGTCAAAAACAGCCAGCATGGACCTAATATGGTGTTCTGAAACCACTATCTTGTTCTCTAGAATAAGAGAAGTAGAAAAGGACAAAGACAGTAATTCCTGTCCATACTTTTAATTTTTTTAAAAAAATATTATGAGATATTGGCAGGTTTTTGCTTTATTTTAATTACCAGGAAAACACATATTGTAGAAAATAAAATATACCATGTTTATGTGACATTTTCTATTCTATATATTGATAATACCACAATTATTACAAATTATAAATTATTATTTGTATTATTATAGCATCTAGGAGCCTCAGTTATGTTTTACTCACTACTACAGAACAAAAAACTAGTTCATGCCCAGTGGAGCTTACAACATACCGATGTGAAAGTAAACAACATAATGGACTAAATGTCTATTTCCAAATGGTACCCACTGCATTTTTGTTGTCATCTCTTTTTGGTAATACATATAGTGCTCTTTTTAAATAAAGAGTGATATACCATAGTAATTGTCTAAAATTGGTTTAATTTTGTATTGCTCAAGATCATATATTTCATATTAATTTCATTACCCTTGATTTTCAAAAACTATGTTCTTAGATTATAAACTCTGCAGGAAACAAACATTTTTTTTCTATGTGTTGCACAGTGCCTAAAACAATGGAATCCTGATCCTAACTGGGGCTTCTGGGTGCCAGCTTAACATAACTATTTAAAAGCAACAACAGTACTAATGGCACATTTAATTATAACTCCGATGCAGTAAGGTATTTAAGCATGTGAGCAGACCCACTGACTTCAAAGAACAAATTGGCTGCTTAAAATTACATACATGCGTAAGTATTTTCTTTAATAATTGCACTCTCTGGGTCAATGAAATCTTAAAATACTAAACATATAACCCACCATGTACTTTCCACCTCCGCACTATTACACACAATACATGTTTTCTTTCAAAAAGGTTTTATTGTATCTCAATACATTCATTTTTATTGTACCAGCAGCTTTGCAAACTCTTTACTCCCCACCTCCCATATTCAACAGTAGTAAGGCAGAGGAGTAATCTTTGGTTATGAAACACATTCTGATATGTTTTACAAAATATTTGTTGCCACCTAATTTATGGTAGCTTCCCAGGGCTGCCTGATAAGCCACAGCGTGGCCTGAAATCTTCAGAATTGCATGCTGGGGCCTTGCCTCTGGCATGCCCCACCAGCCCCCAGCCCTGCCCCTAGCATGCCAGAACTTGTGAGAGGGTTCTCAGGAGACAGCCTTACAGCTGTCTTCCATAGTTCCTGCACTGGGGGAATCCTCCGTGGGCAGATATTGGGCTTTTAGGGCTCCTTCATATTGCTCTGAGCCTTTTACCCAGTACAAAGAGGCTGGAGCAGGGGAGAAGAACTCACTCAATCTGCTCGTTTGACTCAGCTCTTGTAAATCTAAGTCTGATTCTGCAAGGGTCTGACTGCTCTGAACTCCTGTTGCAGACAATGGAAGTTCAGAGCATTCAGCCCCTTGCAAGATCTGGCCTTTAAAGCGTAATTACCGCATTCCTTATGTGTGCACATATGATTGTTGTAATACGCTTTATTTCTTTATTTCCTGTTTCAATTCAATTGACAGGCAAAAGACCTGGGCGGAGTGGCTGCAAGTGCAGAATGCACAGCTCACACTTTCATTTTCAACTATTGAAATTTAAAGTACAAACATGATAGAACTAATCATTAGTGAAGAATTATACCAAAGAAAGGGGAGTGAAGCTTGTAGAAAATTAGGATACTTTTCTAATTGTTTTAGGGCCTAACACAACTGGGCCCCGATCCAGTTTGGGGAGTATCACGGGATAGTTCCCCATCACAGGCACTAGTGCCTAGTGGTCAGCCCCTCTTTCCCCTGCCCTCCCTGCTCCGAAATGGCCCTAATAGATATAAGGATCCTGTTAAGGAATGGCTCTCAGGGAAGAAATCCTGATACTGTACATTTAAGGGACCAAAGCCTTGCAGAGAGGACAGGACAAGGCTCCCCTTCCACCGAACCAGCTGAGAAGCATTTGGAGAAAGGAAACAGCTCAAAAGCTGCCTCCCTCCATCACAGCAGGCAGCCAGAGAGAAGACTGGCCTTTTGAACCCTCCAGATGGAAAAGGCTAATTAGACAGGGTGTTCAGCTGAAGAGAACTGGCACAACCTCAGCTCCAGTAAGAGGGCTGGAGGTGGAACTTCCACTTGAAGAAGGATAAGACTGATTAACCTAAGGCAAAGAGGCCTGAGAGATAACCTTGCTTCTGTGAGAGGGCTGAGAGGGAACTCCTGTTTGAAGGAAGGAGATATTGCTTGACACTACATAACTTCCAGCTCCTGAGAAAAAGAGAGGGCTGAAGAAGGGGCTTCTGTTCAAAGGAGGGATAAGATAGACTACTCTATGGCAAGAAGCAACCCAGCTCCAGGAAAGAGGGCTGAAGAGGGAAACTCCTGCTCAGAGAAAGGAAAGACTGACTACTCCCAGGCAAGAGATGAAGTTACTTATCACAGCCCAGTTGCTGCAACAAAGGTTGGGAATAGCTTTGAAGGAGTACCACCATAACCAGCAAAGAAGAAGTAGTGAGGAACCATAGATTCCAGGAGACTCCAGGGACCTGGGGAAGATTTAAGAAGCTGGGCAAAGTTAGAAGCAGCCCAAGGAAAATGGCAGAGGGTTTAAAGCAATAGTTCTTAACCACCTGAACAGTATTCCTGGGCTGGAATCCAGAGGAGAGGATGGCTCAGTTTCCCCTACCCTTCCCCAGACTAGGAGGGAAGGTGCAGGCATCAGAAGGAGAAGACGTAAAGTAGCACAGGCCCCAGATGAAGATTGAGGCTCAAAAGCCTCAAAAGCCATTAGACTTTGGGGTTTCCTGTTTCAGAGACTTTTCTGTTAACCCTGGAAAGGGAATAGATTGAGCAGTGACCTGGCTGCTGGGTTAGCCCACATCAAACGACAGGATGTCATGGCACCAGAATAACTAAAGAGGCTGCTACAATGAGGGAATCCCTGCAACACTGCACCTGGACATCATGAGGTACTCTGGAGGCACAGTAACCAGGAGCTTCTGGGCCATAAATTAAACATGAAATAAAAATATTGATGATGATAGATAAACCTAGACAAGCAACTCAGAGATAAACTCATGAAAGCAAGATAATAGCTTGATGGACTTGTTGAGGTACAAGAAAATATGAATTCCTCTCTTTCTGAGGTATGCCATGCATTTGGTAAAAATTTGAGGAGCTGAGGACAGATCAAAGAGAAGCACTGTGTGTCAATAGTGGAGACCTGCCACTACAAACCTCAGAAACCTCCTGTGGCTCAGGATAATTGTCACATGGAAATAAGCATCCTGAAGGTCCAGGGCCACAATCCACTCAGTGATTTAACATGGGAAGGATTGATGCTAAGTGACCATACAGAACCTCTCATATGTGATGAATTTGTTGAGGACACGTAAATTGAGGATAGATCTCATCCATCCCTTGGATTTGGGGACCAGGAAATACAAAGAATAGAATCTGTTTCCCTGATGCTGCAGAGGGACCTCCTCTACAGCTCCCAGCACACACGAAATCTAGACCTGCTGAAGGAGCAGTAGCTCATGAGGGTCTCTGAAGAGGAATGGGATGGGAAGGAGGGATCCACAGGAATTGATTGGCATACCCAATCTCAGGGTGCTTAGGACCCATGGGTAGTGCATGCCAAGCACCATAAAAGTGACACAGTCTGTCCCCAAACTGGGGAGATAAGAGGCATGGAGGTCATAGCTGAAATGATGTCCTGGACCAGAAAGTCAAAATGGCTGCCTGCTCAATGTTGATCGAGGACAAGCTGTTTGGCTAAAGTTAGACCCAGAAGCTCTCCTCCTCTGTGATCTATGTCCTTTCCTGGAGAAATCCTGCTGTCTAGTAGGGAAGGACAACTTGCTGAACATACTCTGTGAGCAATATTGCTGCTGTTGCAGATACCCCCCAGAATGGCGTCTCCTTCTGGCTGGGGTATAAATTCCCAATGAACATAAAGTAGTCTAGGTCTTGTCATTTTTCTCCAACAACAAAAACCAATCACCAAAAGGTAAGTCCTCTAAGCTTGGATGAAACCTGCAGCTATAGTGGAATTTTGCAACTGTGAAGATGTTCTTATGGCCACAACTAATGCCACAATTCTGGACAAAGCATCTGCCATGTCAACAGGCAACTACAACAAAGTTTTGGCCACTAGATGGCCATCCACAATGAATTCATTAAACTCCTCCCTGGAGGCTTCTGTCAACTTATCTGTGAACTTGGACACAGCACCCAAATTAAGCAAGTCATATATTGATAAGAGCACCTCTGGTTTGCTATGAACATCTGTAAAGATGAAATTGTGTAAACCTTTCTCCCCATCAAGTCCAGTTAGACTCTTTGTCCTTGGAGGTGGACTTATATCCTCTCGTCTGAGATCTGTCATTCACCACTGTTACCACTACATGTGGGTTGAAGTCTCTGAGAATTGACTATAGGTGAGAAATTGCTTGAGACCAAGCCTGTAATCTGTTAAACTTTAGACACTAGATAACATGTTTTCTTTTCTTTCTTTTTTTTTTTGCAGTGGTGCAAATAGAATTAATATCTTACCAGTACACTGCATGCATGGGAGGGACACAAAGGGGGGGGCACTACCAAAATGCGGGGGCACATGACCTCCCCACATGACCACTTGCAGGACTCCTCCTCACCTCACCCCCAGGCCAGGGCCCCCGTGCTCTCCCCGTCCCCTCCCTGTGATCCACTGCATGTTACCTGGGAGGGGGCTCTGTCCTCCTCCCACTGTGCTGGAGACTTCCGATCCACCGGGCTTTCTGGAATCTCAGCAGCGAAAGGAGCAGAACATGAGGCCGCTGGGCAACCCCACACCGGCAGCTCCTCTGGCGCAGCTGTACCACCCCCAGCCCTACTACCAGCCCTTCCACACAGCTGCGTCTCTTGATTCTAGTCTGGAGTCTGTACAGTAGCCCCACTGGAGGCCGGGGGGGGGGGGGAGCGGGGTTGGTACAGCCACACTGGAGAAACTGCCGGCATGGGGCCACTGCTCCTCCAGTGTCTTTCCAGTATAGAGTACTGACTATAAATATCTTACTGGTACAGCGGACCGCCATACTTGCACCTCTGTTTGTTTGTTCATACCAGTCTTTTTTTCTCTTGCTTAGTATCATTTAAATCTCTGTTTTTTTATAAATAAACTTAGTCTTGTTTACCACAAAAAGTCTCAGTGCTGTGTATTAAAGTGAAGTGTGAGTTTTCAACTAATCTAACAGGCTGGTGTGTATGCTGTCTTTATGGAGGCAGCAAACTTAATTTCTGTAAGTGTCACAGTGAGAGAAACTAGACCCTGTACAGTGACTCCATCCCAGAGAGGGCAAACAAATGATCAGCCTCAACTAAGACCCAATACGAGGACAGCATCAGTATTGTGGATGAATGTGTAATTAACTCCTTGGATACTGGAAGAGGCATCATGCTTCCAAATGATACTAGAACAAATGACAGTGCCAGACCCAAGGCCAGTACCAAGCCTGATCATGAGATCTGTAATACAGATGTTTTTGGTGTCAAAGGTAGTGTTTGCACCAATGAGCTCATCGGTACTAAAAAGGGCATTCGCTGCAACTCTGCACTCTGAGTGCAATCGGTTAGTGCTGAATACAGTGCCAAAGCCCTGCAATCCAACTAGACAGTGCCACGGGCACAATAGAAGAAGATGAGGAAGAAGCCATAGTCACAGAAAGCCCCTGAACTACTGAGGAAGCTGTAACAGAAAGGCAGAGCTGGTCTGATGCCACCTGGTATGCCAATGGTGTGGAAATTGTCAGTATTGACACAAAAGTCATAGGTGCCAGACTCAGTACATGTCCCATGGCCAATACCAGAATCAATGACACAGTATACATCCAGTGTCAGCATGGTACCTGGGCAGGAATGGTTAGATGGCCAAGCTCCAGCCTGTTGTCCAATCCTCTTAGAAGATGATGTTGAACCTCCCTGATCTCTAGAGGTCTCGGCAGAATAACCAGAGGTGGGTATGTTGGCACCCCAGACAGAGGTATGGGAAGAATATGGAAGGTCAAGCAGAAATGAGTACGTGTGAAGGAAGTCTGGCGGAAGGTGCAGTCTTAAAATTGGGATTGGGAGATTTGGGCATGAAACACAGCCTGGAGTGGGAACTGTGTATGCATGGGATGTGGGAAAGTATTGTTTGAGGGCAGCCTGGAGGCAGGGTCTGGACTGATCTAGATGCGGGAAGAGTGAAGAATCTAGACAGGACAGCATGGTGAGCTACAAAGCAGGGAGAGGAGCTGGAAGGTAATGCAGGGATTAGTGACAAGTTTTGAATAGGATTTCTTCTCCATCTATTCTGTGTTTAAAATGCTGTTTAAACTCCAGATGGACAATGAAGATGAATGTCTTTTAATCTGTGCCCCTTCCACTGAATGATTATTCCCTGCAGTATATTTTCTAGTACTTTGGCCAACACAGTTTTCAATTCTCCAAACAATGGGGCTTCCACAATTGCCTATGGGAAACTGCTCTACATTCTAATAGATCTCAGATAGGATGTTTATTGATATTTTTATCTAAATTACTTGCTCTAAATTTTATCCCACTGTTCCTAGTTATAACCTCCTTTCCATCCCACACCTGTTCTATCCTAGTTAAACCGTAAATTACTTTAAAAAACAGTGTTTATATCACTAGAGACACAAACTTCAATTCCAGATGGCAGTAGATACACATGCACAAGATAATGCCAATATTATAGCTATTTTAAGTAGAACTCTATAGCCACAGTAATATATGGCTCTTGGCAGATCAACCACAAATGCTGAGCCCTGTAGACCATAGGCTCTCAAAACCTGGCTGATTAGATGTTATTCTAACTGGTACTTCTGGGACTAAATTCTATCCCTTTTGTATAATGAACATGTGCAAACATAGTGCCTTCAGAAAGCGTATGCATACATACCGCAGGCTACCACGACAAATGAAAACCATCTAAGTACATGGAATGTATCAGGAAAAAAATCAACTAGTTTTTAGCATTACAATTACTACAGCTGAATCTCTGAAAGTTACCCTGGCAACTGTACAGCTATTGGTAACGTTAGAAAATACAGTCTTCTCACGAGAGAGATTTTCTTCTCTTTTCGGTACTTTAAATTATAAGCATAAAAATAAACTTTCAAAACTACCCACAGATTACTGAGTGCCTGGGGCAGAGGTGCCAATTCCCACATGGCATGGCACTCAGTTTCTCCAATATAGTCTTTGGCGCACTGATTATGGATGGGACTTAACCCTCCAGCCAAGTCACAGAGAGAGTTTTACCATTCTGGGGCAGTGGAGTTCCCAAGTCAAAGTTCAACATAAACCCAAACCGAAAGAATCTTAAATTCTGCTGGGCTCTGCTTTCAGCTGCCTTACTTTCAGATGCAACCCAGCTGCAGCAGCTTGTCTTAATATCCACCTCCAGGTTTTTGGTAAGAAATCAGACCAACAGTCTATATTAGGCCTACTCTCTGACAGGGAAGGTCCTAGCAAACCACAAGCTTCAGTCAGCTTCTAGTCCCATTGGGGCATCTCTCATCACATGGGCAGTGCCAATCTGCTCTCCTTCCCAGTCCATTCTTATGTCATCTGCCTCTCTCATTTTAACTGCCCCCCTACAAGCCTGACAGCTTTTACAGGCGAAGCAGGTCAGAATGAATTCAGAGTAGTGGCAATGGAGTGTGCACACAGTGTTAAATGGATAGTAATCCATTCATATACTTTTTAAATGGTAGCAATATTTCTGGGGGGAAAATCAATAATGAACATTTAAAAATATCTTTTTCACTTGGTGTCTGTTTCGGGTGTCATCAAGATTTATTGTATTTTTTGGTGAGTTCACATCTTGAAATGTAAAACATAAAATATGTAATTTAAAAGAAAAAAGGAAAATAAAATAATTTCCTGTTCTATGCTCTGATGTCTTACAATATTAGAAAATCTAGTTTATTGATTTGTACTTCAGAGAAACATCCAGAAATTGAGGATCTATGATTGGGTATACAAATCCCACACATTTTTCATAAAAAATTCTGTGTTACATATATAGAATTTAATCAACTGTAAGATATGTTTTACTCATTAAATAAATAATGGTTTTGCTATTGATATAAGTCAGAATAGCCAACTCAAAGATGACCAAGGATTTTCACATGCTGCGGAATTCTCAGGAGGCTGGTTGTGCCAATTATGCCAGCTTGAAGAAGCAACAGGTAACCAAAATCTGGCACAAACAGGCAAACTGGGGAAGGAGAGGGGGAGAAATAAGTGACCTGATGGAGAATACGGTGTGTGGAGATTCTGAACAAACAATAATGCTTTTTTTCAGGCACGTGAAATTCAGTTCATCCTCATATGGGTTTTCTTACTACCATCTCAATTCTTATTTTTGATCAACTGTGGCCCTGCATACCCTACCATGGCCATAATTTAGACACATTCTACTGATATAGACACATTCTACTGATACTAACAAAATTAAAATGCAGAAGGAGGGTTCAGAATTGGCTTTAACTTTTTGTGCAGGTCCTCAAATACAATTTTCATTACCCTGTTCTCCTAAATGTAGATCACTCCTGCCTCCACTGCTGCACTACATGTACCTAAGGAGTTTGGGAAAAGCACGTGAGATTATTGTCTGGAACATCCACAACCTCAAATATCTCATTTATATCAAAAGGGGACCATAGGAATTTCTTGGTCATGGTCTTTTTTTTCCTTAAGAAAAAAGAGGAGCAGAGTTATTTGTGCTGTAGCCTGGAAATAGTTGCAAACATTATTTCCCTCCCAAGGGACAAATCTTCAAATAATGTAGGACTCTGGCCTTACTGGAGGATTGTATGGGCATTCTGGTAAATTTTAATTCTGATGTATCCAACTAATTAACACAATTGTGAAATATTGTCTCCATCTGTTAGATGGAAAAGCTAAGGCAAAAAGGCTAAGGGTAACATTTTCAAAAGCACCTACATGACTTAGGCACTTTTCAGTAGGGATCAGGTGCCTAATTTTATGTAGGTGCTTTTGAAAATTTTACACTGTAGCACTAGGAATTAAAGGAGTGATGCTAAACTTCTAAACCTTCTAAAACTCTCATGTAGACATAACAATTGCATGTGCTAAACTGACCAATTTACAGATTAGGGGGAGCCTAGAGTTTACCTCCATCTACTAAAGTGTGTGAAAACTGCAAACTGCCTTGTTTTCGCTAGGATTTTACATATTTTTTTATTACCATGTGTAAGAACACATCTTTTTTTCTTAATCTAGAGAAGGCCTAAGTGACTGAATTTTGGCTGAAGAGAGAGTAGGTGTCACAGTGAAGATGGAACCTCAGAAGACCTTCAGTGATTCCATTTTATTAGTTATTCAGGTGACTCTGTACACATGTACAGCCAGAGGCTACACTGGCTGGTCAAAAGGGGAACCACATTAGCTTCAGGCAAATCGCTGACACAGAATAAAGGAACTTGTAATGGTACTACCACCATCAGCAACAAATCAGCCACATCCCATAGCAAAGGTTCTCCCAGAATTCAGTGCTCTTTGGCAATGGATTTCATGGATCTGAAAGTCCACCCTGGAAAGATGCTAGGGAAGTGTTTATGAAAAATCTTTAGGGAAATTCACTGTGAAACTTCCAGGCACTAGCAATCAATTTGTTTACATATTCAAAGCTATCATAGGAAGGGAAAGGGATATACATTTATTAATACTAATTTCATGAAAGCAGAGAATTATCTTTATTGAAGACAAAGTTCAATTCAAAGGATGGTTAGTTTAGGGCTTGTGGTGCTAGCATAACAAGAACAGAATCTGGTCGTCGGTGGGTGGGGTCGAACCTGGGACCTCTGGAGCTAAATGCATGAGCCTCTACTACATGAGCTAAAAGCCATATCCCCCTTAGCTAAGGCTGTAGAGCAGACTCATTAATTTTCTCTCTCTTAGTGAGGTTGGTGCTACTGGATGGGACAGAACACCACACCCAGAGGGTGTGTGGGTTACACTAGCGTAGGACTCAATAAACCCAGGTCCAATTTCCTTTTCTGCCACAATTTGTGTGTGACTTTGGGCAAGACCTTTAGGGCCAGACTTTTAAAAGGTTTTCAAAATTGCCTTGGTAAAATCAGTGGGAGTTAGGTACCTAAATACTTCTGAAAATCCCACTGGACACTTCTCTGCATCTTAGGCATCTAAATACCTTTCAAAATCCAACTCTTCATCTCTCTGTGCCTCAGTCCAACCTGTGTAAAATGGAATAATAATACTCCCCTACCTCATAGGGTGGTGTGAGGATATATACTTAAAATACTGTGAGGTGTATATATACGATGGAAATGGGGGCTAGATAAATTGATTGAGAGAAATTGCTGAACATAATTAACATTTAAAAAATCAACAGTTACCAAAATTATCACACAATGGGGCTTGTCTGTATGGAGAGTTAGTGCATAGCAAGCTGGGGTGTAAATCTACAGCACCCTAGCGGGCTGTGCACTAAGCATTCATGTGGACACAGATGCTGTGCGCTAACAGTTCCTAGTGAGCACTAACCTATTGCTGTTTGAAACAGCAGTATACAAGGGGGACATTGTGTCTAGTCTCCTTACAAGGGGAGGGTCATAACTAACTTAGTCCTATCCCCTATCTTAGGCCATAGTTCCTGCAATGTGATGCATGCAAGGTGGTCCTTGTGAACATTTCATTGAAGGATGAATAGCTTAAGCATGTATTGGTTGAGGATAGTAAAGAAAAGCTAACTAGGAGACTTAAAGGTAAGATTCCAGAGATGTCCCCACTGAAAAAAAAATACAAAAAACACCTTTATTTCTGATTTACAACTTCTATTTCAGAATAGGAATTGCTATCACCGAGTCTCTTTGACTCTATTTCAACCTTTAAAAGCCAGTTATGCTCAAATAGACATTTAGAATCAGAAACAAAGCTTTTAAAATTTCAAAACACAGCAATGGGGATTCTTACATCAGAAAAGAATATCCAAAACAGTAAGTGCATTGTGTCAGATTCCAAGAGACACTGTAAAATTCTGCAAGTTGTCTCAGAGCTTGTCTTACAACTTTTCTGAGGATATGTGAGAACATGTTTGTTGGGAAAGCAGTCAGTTGCCATATTACTTACTATGGCTGGAATAAAATGCTCCCCCTGGTCCTAACACACACACAGTTAAAAGGCTATGGAAAGTGGTGACAGAATACTGGCCACGTGAGAACCCAAGAATTCTTATAAAACGTTCTGATGCTGTGTTAAACCTGTATGGAAAGGAGATTCTGAGGAGTCTTTCTACAAACACTCTTTCTTCATTCCTCTAAAATGTTGCATTTTTGACTTAAGGTGTCTGCACAGTCAATTCTTGTTGGGGACTGGCAGCTTGCTCACACTAAGGCTATAATTACTAAGAATTTAAGTTTCTGATTCTCCTCTCTCTGTTGGTTAGAAGGCCATCCATAAGACAGTAAGGCTGCTCTTTAAATCAAGTTAAAGGTTTAAGTTTGGGTTGTGCTATTTTTCTTCTCTGTGATGAATAATACATGATGAGGATTTGTTTAATTGCTTTTTATGTTTTAAAAAATAAGGACTTTCCCCCTTGCAAATCTAGTTATCTTGGAAGACTGGCAACTGGAGAGTCCTTAGGATGATCATATTACATGTTTGGAGGTAGTGAAATCTGATCAACTGGGAAGAAGAGAGTTATTCATCCTGCTAAGCTTCGTCTTTGTGTGTGTGTGTGTGTGTGTCTGTGTGCCTTTTTTGAGACTCCTTTAATGTAAACAAGTGATCAACTTGAGAGAAAACACATCAGTCATTCAATATCCCACAGTCCTGTTCCTTCAATTAAGCTGTAAGAAATCTCATAATCCACATTTCTGAGACTGCTAACAAGTCTTCCAGGGAAAACTCGTCTTTATTCTCCTAATATGTGTGAATTAAAAACAAGCAAGGAAACATCCCCTAGCCCTTTCAACCCTTTCCTGTATATTATAAAATGGCTATAAAAAGAGGTTTTTTTCCTTCTTTACAAGTCACACCCCCTAATGTGGTTCCTTAAGTAAAGTTAATGAGACTCTTCAAGGACCAAAGTGATAGTAAAAAGAAAAGGAGTACTTGTGGCACCTTAGAGACTAACCAATTTATTTGAGCATGATAGTGTCACCTATAGGAGAAAAGGAATGTTTGCTAACACAAGGGATGAATCAGTTGATGTTTTTAAATGGCAATATAGTTATTTCTAATCAAAATGCTTTTTAAAAAAATGTTTTGTTTTATCTTTATCTGACCTGGATTTATTGTTAAACTATTCACCATAACTAAGATACAGCTGAAAGAAAGAAGAAGAAGAAGCCTTTTAACTAGGAAATACAAAATTTCACTGGGGCGGGGAATGACAGATACTGACTCATTTTTAGGGAATCCGTTATAATAGAAGCTGGCCCAGTCTACTTTTCTAGGAAAAGCAGGAATAGGAATAGCTAATAAGGCAATATTGTATAGACAGGAGCTGTTCTGAGAAGAGACTGCCCAGAGAAAAGCTGCCAGACCAGACTCTTCCAATCTTTAAAAAAATCAAACCAGAGTTGTTTGAATGTCTGGATAAAATGACAGGTTTCAGAGTAGCAGCCGTGAGGTTTCTGCCCTGAGGAAACTTGGCAGAATATCTTTGTGGTGACAGAAAAGCCAGTGTGAAGGCTGTATACTTTGGGAAGTTACTGGAGCTCTTATATTAATGTGATACCAACTCAATAACTGCTTCCAAGGGGCCTAGTACATAATGGAAATGTTTTATACTTTACAAGCTACTTTTTTCTTATATTGTCTCTAAGGATGTCTATTGAATAAAAATGTTTGATCTCCTATTACTCCTACAGAGTCGGAGTTCTTATACTGACTACAATAATTCTTGTTATATTAAAGCTGTGGGTAAGATAATAGCATAACATTGTCTTACACTAGCCATTCTACAATACCCAGAAGGAAACAAAGTCCTTTCTCTGAGAGCTTACAGACTAACATGATTTCAGCCCTGCAAACTGATGAGCATCCTCAGCTATAACTGAAGACAACAAGAGCAAAAGGTGCTCCCAGAATAAAACCCACATAAGTGACACAAAACACACAGCAGTGCTGTGATTTAGTGTTTTTGTTTGTTTGTTTAAAATGGTATTGGGTGGGTGCCACGTTTGTTGAAGTGGGTTTGTATTTATGAGCAGCAGAAAAATGAAAAAGATGAGGGTAAAGCTGGTTTCCAAACAAACACAAACTACATCTATTTGCATTCACTATATTTAGTGATTTTTTTTCTTATTTTGTAGAATTCACAACTTCAAAGTGATCAATATAGGGAAAATATTAGATAAAGTTAGGACCAAAAGTAAGGTTTGAGGGTGGGTTAGCTTTTACAAAATTATAATATTTCTATGAGTTTTGTATATTTAACTTCCAAATGAAATATGTTTTCCCCTCTTCCTGTCCCTGAAAACCAAAATATTTTGATTCTGAAAAGCTGCTGCAGTGAGTCAGGGCAGTTGTAGTTTGGGCACCTCGTGCTATCATTCTTCTCATGCACCATGGTGTCCCCTCTTGATTAGAGGAGGTGATGCATCATAGTGATTGCATGACTGCAGTGCATCATGGGAGATAAAGTCCGGATGAAAAGTCTGGTCCATAGAGAAGAATAGCAGAATAGGTCCTTGTTGTTTTAGCTAGCCCTAACTAAAATAATGTACATTGCTGCCAAGTTTTGAGGAGGTCCTGCAATGACATTTCTTGCAGGATCAAAATTTGTTAGGGGACCAGGAAAAATATGGCTTAACCTAACTCTGCCCCCCTCTCTCCTTCCGTTGTTCTCTCTCAGTTTGCCCTTCCACCATTTGTACTACTGCTCCATTTCCCTCTCATAACCTGCCTGTAGCGAGGGACTTTTAGCCACCACTTGCTCTTCTTACCTCGCTAGCTGTTTCATTCCTGTCTGCTAGCCAGCAGCAGGTGTTTCATGTATCATGTGTTGGGTAACAACAGGAGAAGACTCCATGTTTCTAAAACTGAGCTGGCTTTTCATTAAGAAAACCATTTACACAGATGCTGTAATTGTATCTAGCATTCCAGCCATGTACATACAAACTGACTTCCTAGTGTCCCTCCAAACACTTCTCTCCTGCAACCTTTGTTCTCCCCCTTCCTCCTCCCCAAGTTCTGTGCAGGTCGTTACATCTTTTCTTTTAACAATTGTTGTTGTTGTGTCTTTAATCAAGTGTTTGCTAACCTGATGGTGGCAGAGGTTACTAATACATATCTTGCTCTAGGACATAGCTGATACTGCCATCTAATTGTGGCCAGCTGCACCTCATAGTCCTTCAAGCACACTGATCTTCTCACCAGTCTCCCCCTTTTTGTATATGTTATCTTCGTTGATAGACTCCATCATCTGTTCCACAGTCATCTTTCTCTATCTGACCACATCCCCCTTCTGTGTCTGCAAAGGCTCTCCTAGCAAATTTTATGGGCTGCTGGCCTTGCATCAGTGCTTCTCCTAGCCCTCCTTGCAATACTAGTTGCTCTGCAGTGCTTTTGAATTGGTGTTCTGACAATTCCCACACTGTGTCCTGGTATGTTAACTATTTCTAGGGACCCCAGACTTCTGAAGGTTTCTGATAGGTGTGCAAACAATCTGGAAAAATAGACAGCCATCCCTTTAGTTGCTAGACTCACTTGCCACACTTTGGTCTAGATTTTTCCTTAATAGCTCCCAGTTTCTCAGTATCTGGCTGGAGTCTCTCAGAAATCAACACATGTCCAATGTAGAGGACCTCAGTTTTCCTCAGCTTCAGCTTCTCTGCATTCAGCCTAATATTCTGCTTCCAGAACCTGTTTAGAAGTTGCTGCAGCTTGGTATCATGCTCCAGAATTTCCTTTTATTTGACATCACTTTCTCCTACAGTAAGAATGTCATCTGCTACAATCTTGATGCCTAGAAGTCCCTCTAGTGCCTCGATCAGTTTACAGTGGACCACCTCTGCAGCCAGTTGCAAAGGAATGGCAAAGATTGTTGGTTGGCTGGATGGCTCAGCTAGCTCAGAGACAAACTGTGCTAGTATCAACAGGTTTCATGATGGCTCCTCTTTGCAGGCTTGCCAGTTCCTTCTTCAGTGACTCCAACAGTGGAACTCTGTGTTTTGGTAGGCTCATGGACTGCACAACAGGGTCTATGTCAAACTTCAGCCTGCCCTATAGGTGTTCATCTTCTTGAAATATGTCCTGATAGTCTGTTAGAATTCTGGATGGAGTCCAGGGTGACTGTTCTCTTTCTTCTGTCATGCCAAAGATAACTCTGGTGTTGTACTGTGATCAGATCCATGGCTTGCACAGCAGTGGATAGCATGCCTGTGTCTCAACTAATATAAATTCCAAGTGATAACATCACTTGTTTCATGGGTTTCTTATTGACAGCCTGAATTTGCCCACTGGCCTCAGAATCCTTTTATTGTACATCCCTAGCAATTGATCACATTTCTCAGTCTAGTGTTGCTTTTCAGTACTGCTAGGATTACTTTGCTGCTGGCTTCACAATCCATCTCAAATCAGATCAGTTGTTGACCTAAAAGCATAACTGCAGATATGGCAGTTGAATGGCTGGCGACCTTCCTCCGCAGTGTGTGTACATTGAGTATCTTCTGGATCTGCTAATTTCACACTGCAGTTATCCTCCTCTTCATTAGAAACCTCAACATCTTCAATTTCTGCATGTACTCCTGTTTTGTTTTGTTTTTTTCCTTCCTAGGGTAGCTGTGGCAGGGGGACATAAAGCAGCTCTATTTCCCACACCCCTTGCACCATTGCCCATAGGTATTTTCCTTTTCTGCTTTTCATGTTGCTTTGTTGATATGCTAGACCATGATGATTGCATCCTCAGTTAGTCTCTGTCCTGCTTCTTGGGTATCTTTAGCTTGAACTTGTGTACGTGTTCTGCACTAGTGGCTATTGTTTTTGATCCTTTCCCTGGACAGTTCAGCTACCCTTGCTAGAGGCATTTCTCTAGGGTTAGATCTGTTTCTTTCAGCAATCTCTTCCATAAGCTGGAAACCCATGTGCTACAAATGATCCTGTCTCTGCTTATGGAACTTTTAATGTTTCCAAAGTTACATGTGCATGTGGAGGACACAATTCTCAGCTCTGTACTGTAAGTATCTATTTCTTCTTCTATATCATGGTTTTGGGTTAAAAACCCCAGTCTCTCTCTACAATTTCCTTCTGTTGGGGTCATAGTATTCGTCCAACACCTTTATCAGCAGTTCCTGTGTTTGGGGTATTATTTCAGGTAACAGTATCTCACTCACTACTTGTCCTTTTTCCCCCAATGAGATAGATTCAAAAATATTTTTTTCTTATTTTTACCTTAATTTTCTCATCTTTAGCCCCATAGCCAGCTATATATAAAAAAACTCAGTTCTTGTTTCCACTGCTTCTATTTTTGCGTAAGATTTTTTTGTCTGGCAATCAAGCTTTTCTGGTGGCTTGAGTCCCTCCATACTGCTTGCTTGCTCTATTTCTAGCTGCTGCTTTGTTTTCCTTTTGCTCATACTCTCTTCTTTGCTGTGCATCTCTGTAGGCTGACTACCGCCACCGTATTTCCTGAACCTTGTGTTGGGAGAGGACTCCATTTTTCTAAAACTAAACTGGCTCCTTATTAAGAGAACTATATACAGAGGTTCTATGCTTGCAGCTAGCATTCCAGTCATGTGCAAAGAGACTGACTTTCTGGAAACTCCTCAAAACTCTTTGCTTCTCTCTCCAAGCTCTATGCAGGTTGCTACAGCAATGTGCAAGGTATAGAGCAGTGAGAGGTGGGAAGGACAGGCACCCTGGCTGCCTATCTCTCCACTATTTTTCAATCTCTAGAAGCACCCAACTAATCCAAACATAATCATCACATGCAGCCCAACACCCAGATTTCAAGGGGCCTTATTTACAGAGAGAGTTGCAGGGGAATCAGTTGAAGATGCCTGGGTCAGCTGTTGTGATGACTTGGAGTAGCTGAGGGGAATGTGGTGGAGCTGGCTAGGGAATGAGGGAGGCTAGTTCCTCACCTTGCACTGCTATTGGTTCAATTACCTACCATCACCGCCTCCTCCTCCTTTACCTGGCTGTTCCTTCCTGGTGGTGTCCATCAGGAAGAGTGGTGTGACAAGAGGAGGAGACTGTGCTTAGCTGCCTGCTTATCAGGTGCCACAGCAGACCAGTAATAGGATGAGCAACTGCAGGCATATGCCTACTGCTTGCCCATAGGTTAGCTGATTATGTGATAATTCTGCTGAGATGCAAGGCAGGCAGGCAGGGGCCGGCAGGGAGAATGATCCCCTAAGATGCAAGGATAAATGAAATAAACTGACTAGCCTGTGTTTCGTTTCTCAGCTTGCGGGAGTGGGGGTGGGGTGGAGGGGGGGTGGGATCAGAATTAATTAAGAGTGAACCTCTTCTTAAAATCCCTTCCTATTCAAGAATCTCAGATATCACTAGTTACACCAGGAAGGATTTTTTCCCCAAATATAATTTTTAACTAGACTTGACTGCTTCCCTGTGTCCCCAGAATGCATGTACAAGCTCCGTGGCTTTTGCCTACCACCTCTTTGAAGAACAGAGGCTGGCTTGGCACTGCACTAGACTCATCAGTTGAATATCTGTATCCCAAGGAAAAAGGAGACTGAGCTCTGCCTGCCTCCATTGTCACCACTGTTGAAGTAACAATCTGCATTGCTTGCAATCTGCCATAACCTTCCTCTGCTAATTACATTTTCAAAAGGGCTGAGTATTGCCACAGTCTCCCCACAGCAGACCCAGTGTACCCAAGGGGTTCAGGAGAGCCTGCTCACCTGCTTCTGACATCTGGCTTGATTTTACCTGCTAATTCACTATTGCTGCACTACTTATTATGAAGTATTATTATTATTAATGATGTGTTAAGCAACAACAACATGCTTGGTCTTATGCAACACAGGAAATAGGGATGGTTCCTGCTCTGATTGGTTCATAATCTGAAAAAATTGCAGAGAAGATAGAACACTGTGAGACTCACAGAAATAGGAGTTGGAAATGAGTTGGCGATATTTTGGTTTGCTTGGTTTTTATGTGTTGACTGTTAGCTTACTTCCACTGATGAGCTGCAGAGGCTTATCAGGAAGTATGTGAGCCCCCTGTAAGAGAGATGGCCTTTGTGACCTGCACTGGATGTGACCATGTTTGTCTTTCTTCCACAGGACAGAAGCGACTTTGTCTGTACAAAGTGCAAGCTGGTCTCCATATTGGAAGAGAAGATTGAAGGTCTGGAGCAACAGATAACGACCCTGCGTTGCATACGAGAAATGGAGGATTTTCTGGACAAAAGTCAGGATATGCTTCTACGGGCACAAAGCTCTAAAAGTTTAGAACAGGTTGCACAGCAGAGCCAAGAGCCCAGTGAAGAAGCTTGGCAACATGTGACCTCCAGAAGAAGAAGGGGGAATGTCCGGGTTCCAGCAACGCGGACACAGGTAACTAACCACTTTCATGTTCTCTCCACAGGTACCATTGCGGAGAGTGGACCAGATGATATGTCTGGGGGGAGAAAGCAGAAGTTGGAAGGCATGAGATGCACTGTCCTGAGATGGGGGGTTCCACGACCACCACTCCCAAGAGAAGGAGGCGGGTGGTGGTGGTCGGGGACTCTCTACTCCGGGGGACTGAGTCATCTGTCTGCCGCCCTGACCGGGAAAACCAAGAAGTCTGCTGCTTGCTGGGGGCTAAGACTCACGATGTGACGGAGAGAATGCCGAGACTCATCAAGCCCTCGGATCGCTACCCCTTCCTGCTTCTCCACGTGGGCACCAATGATACTGCCAAGAATGACCTTGAGCGGATAACTGCGGACTACGTGGCTCTGGGAAGAAGGATAAAGGAGTTTGAGGCGCAAGTGGTTTTCTCGTCCATCCTCCCCATGGAAGGAAAAGGCCTGGGTAGGGATCGTCGAATCTTGGAAGTCAACAAATGGCTACGCAGGTGGTGTCGGAGAGAAGGCTTTGGATTCTTTGACCATGGGATGGTGTTCAATGAAGGAGGAGTGCTGGGCAGAGACGGGCTCCACCTTACGAAGAGAGGGAAGAGCATCTTTGCGAGCAGGCTGGCTAACCTAGTGAGGAGGGCTTTAAACTAGGTTCACTGGGGGAAGGAGACCAAAGCCCTGAGGTAAGTGGGAAAGCGGGATACCTGGAGGAAGCACAGGCAGGAATGTCTGTGAGGGGAGGGCTCCTGCCTCATACTGAGAATGAGGGGTGATCAGCAGGTTATCTCAAGTGCTTATATATGAATGCACAAAACCTTGGAAACAAGCAGGGAGAACTGGAGGTCCTGGTGATGTCAAGGAATTATGACGTGATTGGAATAACAGAGACTTGGTGGGATAACTCACATGACTGGAGTACTGTCATGGATGGTTATAAACTGTTCAGGAAGGACAGGTAGGGCAGAAAAGGTGGGGGAGTAGCACTGTATGTAAGGGAGCAGTATGACTGCTCAGAGCTCCGGTACAAAACTGCAGAAAAACCTGAGTGTCTCTGGATTAAGTTTAGAAGTGTGAGCAACAAGAGTGATGTAGTGGTGGGAGTCTGCTATAGACCACCGGACCAGGGGGATGAGGTGGATGAGGCTTTCTTCCGGCAGCTCGCAGAAGCTACTAGATCGTATGCCCTGGTTCTCATGGGTGACTTTAATTTTCCTGATATCTGCTGGGAGAGCAATACAGTGGTGCATAGACAATCCAGGAAGTTTTTGGAAAGCGTAGGGGACAATTTCCTGGTGCAAGTGCTAGAGGAGCCAACTAGGGGGGGAGCTTTTCTTGACCTGCTGCTCACAAACCGGGAAGAATTAGTAGGGGAAGCAAAAGTGGATGGGAATCTGGGAGGCAGTGACCATGATTAGTTGAGTTCAGGATCCTGACACAGGGAAGAAAGGTAAGCAGCAGGATATGGACCCTGGACTTCAGGAAAGCAGACTTCGACTCCGTCAGAGAACGGATGGGTAGGATCCCCTGGGGGACTAACATGAAGGGGAAAGGAGTCCAGGAGAGCTGGCTGTATTTCAAGGAATCCTTGTTGAGATTACAGGGACAAACCATCCCGATGTGTCGAAAGAATAGTAAATATGGCAGGCGACCAGCTTGGCTTAACGGTGAAATCCTAGTGGATCTTAAACATAAAAAAGAAGCTTACAAGAAGTGGAAGGTTGGACATATGACGAGGGAAGAGTATAAAAATATTGCTCGGGCATGTAGGAATGAAATCAGGAGGGCCAAATCACACCTGGAGTTGTAGCTAGCAAGGGATGTTAAGAGTAACAAGAAGGGTTTCTTCAGGTATGTTGGCAACAAGAAGAAAGCCAAGGAAAGTGTGGGCCCCTTAATGAATGAGGGAGGCAACCTAGTGACAGAGGATGTGGAAAAAGCTAATGTACTCAATGCTTTTTTTGCCTCTGTCTTCACTAACAAGGTCAGCTCCCAGACTGCTGCGCTGGGCATCACAACATGGGGAATAGATGGCCAGCCCTCCGTGGAGAAAGAGGTGGTTAGGGACTATTTAGAAAAGCTGGACGTGCACAAGTCCATGGGGCCGGACGAGTTGCATCCGAGAGTGCTAAAGGAATTGGCGGCTGTGATTGCAGAGCCATTGGCCATTATCTTTGAAAGCTCGTGGCGAACGGGGGAAGTCCCGGATGACTGGAAAAAGGCTAATGTAGTGCCAATCTTTAAAAAAGGGAAGGAGGAGGATCCTGGGAACTACAGGCCAGTCAGCGTCACCTCAGTCCCCGGAAAAATCATGGAGCAGGTCCTCAAAGAATCAATCCTGAAGCACTTACATGAGAGGAAAGTGATCAGGAACAGTCAGCATGGATTCACCAAGGGAAGGTCATGCCTGACTAATCTAATCGCCTTTTATGATGAGATTACTGGTTCTGTGGATGAAGGGAAAGCAGTGGATGTATTGTTTCTTGACTTTAGCAAAGCTTTTGACACGGTCTCCCACAGTATTCTTGTCAGCAAGTTAAAGAAGTATGCGCTGGATGAATGCACTGTAAGGTGGGTAGAAAGTTGGCTAGATTGTCGGGCTCAATGGGTAGTGATCAATGGCTCCATGTCTAGTTGGCAGCCGGTGTCAAGTGGAGTGCCCCAGGGGTCGGTCCTGGGGCCGGTTTTGTTCAATATCTTCATAAATGATCTGGAGGATGGTGTGGATTGCACTCTCAGCAAATTTGCGGATGATACTAAACTGGGAGGAGTGGTAGATACACTGGAGGGCAGGGATAGGATACAGAGGGACCTAGACAAATTGGAGGATTGGGCCAAAAGAAATTTGATGAGGTTCAATAAGAATAAGTGCAGGGTCCTGCACTTAGGACGGAAGAACCCAATGCACAGCTACAGACTAGGGACCGAATGGCTAGGCAGCAGTTCTGTGGAAAAGGACTTAGGGGTGACAGTGGACGAGAAGCTGGATATGAGTCAGCAGTGTGCCCTTGTTGCCAAGAAGGCCAGTGGCATTTGGGGATGTATAAGTAGGGGCATAGCGAGCAGATCGAGGGACGTGATCGTCCCCCTCTATTCGACATTGGTGAGGCCTCATCTGGAGTACTGTGTCCAGTTTTGGGCCCCACACTACAAGAAGGACGTGGATAAATTGGAAAGAGTACAGTGAAGGGCAACAAAAATGATTAGGGGTCTGGAACACATGAGTTATGAGGAGAGGCTGAGGGAACTGGGATTGTTTAGTCTGCAGAAGAGAAGAATGAGGGGGGATTTGATAGCTGCTTTCAACTACCTGAGAAGTGGTTCCAGAGAGGATGGTTCTAGACTATTCTCAGTGGTAGAAGAGGACAGGACAAGGAGTAATGGTCTCAAGTTGCAGTGGGGGAGGTTTAGGTTGGATATTAGGAAAAACTTTTTCACTAGGAGGGTGGTGAAACACTGGAATTCGTTACCTAGGGAGGTGGTAGAATCTCCTTCCTTAGAAGTTTTTATGGTCAGGCTTCACAAAGCCCTGGCTGGGATGATTTAGTTGGGGATTGGTCCTGCTTTGAGCAGGGGGTTGGACTAGATGACCTCTTGAGATCCCTTCCAACCCTGATATTCTATGATTCTATGATTCTATGATTTGGGGGTCTCTCTCAATTTTTTTTAAATGAAAACTAAAGGTGAGATTTTCAGAAGCATCTAACTGAATTAGGCACTTAAGTCCCATTGAATTTAAATCTAACT
This sequence comes from Lepidochelys kempii, assembly GCF_965140285.1. Lineage (NCBI taxonomy): Eukaryota > Metazoa > Chordata > Testudines > Cheloniidae > Lepidochelys > Lepidochelys kempii. Next base: position 29,560,205 of record NC_136381.1, on the reverse strand, counting down.
TTGGCATCTAACTCACTTAGGCACTTTTGAAAATCCCACCCTAAGTCTCTAGTACTGCCTCCCTTTTATTTTCCCTCAAAAATTGCATCAGTTTTCACTTTTTTCACGGCTAACCTCAGTACATATTAATTGCCACGACTAAAAGGAGTGCTCCAGTGCTGTTGGAGGCAACTAGGACAGCGTAAAGGAATACACAAACAGTATTTAAATAAAACAAGTTAGTAAAGTTTGATGTGTGCCCCAAAATCCTCTCACTAGTCCTCCTTAAGATGCTTAGATTGCTCCAGTGCATAGTGGTGTGATAATTAAGGAGAGAAAATTAAGTATATATCAGGGAGGGAAGGAGACAGGAAAAAAATGTTTCACAACAACCCCCAAAACATTACATCCAGTTTCAGTTGTTAAAATGATCAGCTGTCTCCATTATTGCCAGGACTGCAGCAGCTGCTAACAGGGGAATTTCCTTCTTGTAGGTGCACATGGGGACGTGTACCGGTAGCCTGAACAAACTCCGACACTGACAACTGCTCTAGAATGCAAGAGATGGGGGCAAGCTGCTTCTACACTGAGTTGAGAGAGCTATCACCATTGCAGCCTGCCTCTCCCCTCACCAGCGTATGCCTGCCTCGTCCTGACCCTGCCTGATGACCATTAAAATGGTACTTTGAATGAGCCTGAAAGTTGTCAGCCAGTAGAAACCATTTTGACTAGCCTGAAGAGACCTGTTTTCTTCCCCCTTTCCTCACACTATCTTCTTCACACACATCCTCATCTTACGTGTCCCAAAAAAGTCTCCATTTCTACATATAACCCCTATATTTGTAGGAATAAGATAGCTGAATATTTAAGTTAAGAACTATTTTAAATAACCTTCTTCAATTAAATTCCTTGCAAATCCCCAGCTATTTGTACCACTTCCCAGTATACTACGGACATCTTTATCCTTAGTACTAAAATATAAATAGTGGACTATATTTAGCCATCTAATTTTAAATAGAATTCCCCAAAGGTTGGCCAGTGGTCTTGGTATACTTTTAAAAATATATATTTTAATAATGGTTTTTCAAAAATGTATGTGTTATAGAAATGATACAATGATAAGGTTAATATTTTACCTAAAATCTGAGCCTAGTCGTTTTCCATTTTCTGGCTCTCCAGGATCTGGACACAAATTGGATGCCTGTTTAATACCTCCTTCATTTACTGTAAAAGAAAAGAAAAACAACACACTTTTAGGAAACCCAGAAATATGACAATTAATAGTATGAAAAACTTACTTTATCTACAAAGTTGGCACTTCAAAAACAAACAGTTACTAGATTTTGGGGTAGATCACAATCTCCAGTTTCGATACATTTATTTTCTTTCAGTGATAAGTGTGACTTTTAAAGTATGTTTTATATCGGTAAACAGCAAATTCTAGAAGTCTTATGATAATAGAAAAAGTACCAAATAACTCTGTTTATTTGCTCATCATCTTACTGAATCCATATACATATTACTTGTATTTCTTTTCAAAAATAATATTTAAAGTTAATGAACTCTTCATTGACAGTTACTGTAATTTGTGGGAAATTTTCCTCTGACCATAGTTCAGTAATGTCACTCTTGTCTTCTCCCCAAATGTCTGACCTGCTTGCCTTGTGCGAATGACAAAACTTCAGTGGAGTTGGGTCAGGTAGGCCTTAATTACTGGTGTGAATCCAAATATCCCAGAATTTGGAGTCATGGGGGAAGCTTCAAGATCTGAACCAGGTTTGACTTTCACAAATTTCTTAACCAAGTCAAATCCTCAGAGCTGGACATTCCCAAACCATGGAGGCTAGAAAGCTTTATGTGGATCTGAACTTTTCATCTTTGATTCACTTCTTCTTATAAAAAAAAGATTAAGAACTCATCCAGTGCCTTTTACATACACAAACTTTTACTTTAGTGTAAGTTATGCACATATAAAGAGTAGAGTATTGATACACAAATTAGTGTATTTTTTTAATAGTTTGCACTATCTAGTTTTGTCATATTTTACATATTGTGTTTGTTCTACTACAAAAAAGTGAAACATTTATAGTTTGCAAGAGTTTCAGTTCCAAAAAATACTTCTACCCCAGTTTAGTTCTTTTCATCCTAGTTGTGCACTGAATTAAGAGTTGATGATCACGGAATAAATCCATATCACAGGAGGCTGGTCAGCTGCTACCTGAAGAATGTTTAGGCTTGAGATGAAACTATTTTTAATGTTTTCAAAACTAAGTGATCTGAAGCCAAGGCATTTATACTAAGAGGAAAAGATATTTAACCCATTGAGTTAAGTCAATGGGCTTTGGTATAGCAGGGTGATAGCTTTCAACGAAACAAAATAAAACTCCTTTGGGAGAAAGGGCTTGTATATAATTAAGCTAATCATAAATGACTTATTCACACAATTTTTTAAAATTGATTTTATGAGAGAGAGACAGAGAGAGATAACTTGTTTCTAATTAATTACATGTCTAAACTGTCAGACTCCACCTCTGCAGGAATAACAGTTTGACACAGGCTGACACTGAAATAGGGTACTCCCACCTATCTTTTCCCCTGGCCTCCTGTGAGGAATTGCCATATAAGTGTTTGAGGAACTCTCCCTTGCCTTGAACATGGTGTACTTATACTCACAAAAGGTGGTAAAATTAATTCAATAGTGATGGGTGAGGTCAGGACCATAAAACAAAAGTGAAAGGATGGGGAGCAAGTGAGCATTATTTAGTTTTTCTTCAGTAGTTGGGGCCCTTTCCAACCAATGGGCCCTCACCCTTTGCTGGCTGTGGCCATACTATTCAATCTTCTCTGTCCTGAAAGAGCTACAGCATGGACGGTCTGATATTGCAGCAAGCAAAGGTAAGTGCCTGTTCATCCACGTTGGAATACACAGGGCTAGCTGGATTTCCACTTTTGTGACTGGAAAGGAGTTTTCCATCAACAGCACATAAGCTGAAGAGTCAGAAGTTTTTCTCACTTTACTCTGAGAAACTTAATGAGGCTTGTGGGTAGGCTGAAAGTGTGTCACCCATAGAAAGCAAATTTCTTGCTACCATTGAAGGATCCATGTGTTTGTCAGTTATGGTTCTACCATCGACTGGAGTCCATATGGACAGTCCAGGAAGAACCTGTTATTCAGAACTTTAAATGGGAATTCATGTGGCAGTACTTTGTGTGTCTTGTATGATCCCAAAGTCCAAGGCAGGGCTTGGGAATTAAGGAGGCAGTTAGTGGCTAGTCCACATAGAATGGAATATTACCATTGTTCACAGGCAGAGGAATTCTTAGGTGGCACTGACTCTCTACTTAGGAGGAATTCTAAAATGAGATTACCTTTGTGGGTGGGGCAGGAGTGACTTTCCGTTAAGATTTTGTGTGGTTAAAAGTTTATTAAAATTGTAGCCAGAAGCTTTTATTGGTGTTGGGCCCAGGCAGTAGTTCTCAGGAAATAACTGCTATGACATCCCAGAATTTGATTGGATTATACAATATTTAGGGGACTTTTAACATTATTGTACTATATGAAGTACATATTTTATTTTAGTATGACTAAATGAACAAGACAAAAATCCAGCTTTAAACACGACTTCCCATTTTATTGTATTTCATCTTTCAGTATTTGAAATAGAATATTTTATTCTTGTACTCTGCGTAATTCTCAAAAATGGTAATACTGTGGACGTTTATGTAAAAAGAGCAGATTCTGTACTGATTTCACAGCATGAAAACAATTGGATCTACACATTTCAGCTAATATAACAAGCCTGAGAAAGTGTGCTGCTTTATGCCATCATCCCTAAACTGTTGCATTCTTAATGAAATACAATGAAATAGAACTTAACATGATACATGGGTGTATTTTATATTCATTCAGAAAATTCTGAAAGACTGTACTGAGGGAAAAATATCCATCAATTAATATCTCTCTCTCTCACACACACACACACAACATTTAGAACTTCAGAACAAAAGAAAAGTTATAGTTGGAATGCATTAAACTCACAACTCTAATTTTGGCTCCAATACAGCAGTGTTTTAAGCACATGCTTAAATCCCATCCCTATTCATGTTCATCCCTAAACATGCTTGGCCAAACATGTATGGTCTGCTGAGTTTGAAGCCTTTGTATTGTTGGTGTAGAAGGTGATCACACATAACACTTGACTTTCTATTTACAAAAATATAACTACTTTACTGCTTCCCACTTTCCCCACTGTCCCATACAGTCCTGTGACAACTGTTAATGGGCATTTTATTGTAAACAATGGAATATCATGAATGAGGCATTTCTTCATGGTCTGAGCATGAGACTGGGAGCCAGATATTGCTGAGCTGTAATCCTGATTCTCACACCAATCCCTTTATGACTTTGGAACTTAATCTCACCATTTGTTGAGTGAGGATGATGCTTATATATCCCAAGGGTATATATGATTAATAATGTCCTCACTCATGCAAACACTCATGCACATGCTTAATTTCTTCTCACATGAGGAATCCTAATGGTTTCAGGTGCGTTAAGGTAAGCACTGAATGAGGGTTTGCAGGAACAGGGGTTAAAATTGTAAAATTCATTGTTGGTGAAAAACACCATATACATGTTTTCTATTTTGTTGTGTTTATGGTGTGTATTCAGCAGAAGTAAGAGAGAGAGAACAAACATGAAAACTATCTCAGGACAATGGTTTCCTGAGGTTTAGATAATCCAAGACAGTAATTTAAGGTAGCCATTTATTGATATTATTACAAATAACAGATATATACATAATTTTCTCTGTTGAACCCTTATGCAGTAGAGGGGCAGTCATTCTTTTTAAAATACTCTGTTCTTTCATTGTTCTGCATACAGTGCTCCCATTGAGGTCCCATTGAGAATTCTCTCCAACAATCATTGGCACAATGTATTTTTATTGAAATATTGTCCTATTATACATTTACAAATGAACACAGAATTAAACTGAAGGATAAAATTGAATATCTCTTCTAAAAATTTTGAATCTGTCTGACCGAGTTTTAAATCAACCAAAATGTTTATCAATTGTTTGTAGGGGCTAGCTGCTCATTTGTGTTGTCCATCTCCAACTCCCTGACAAATCACAATACTACATACTTCAATTTTATATGGAATATCCACAAAATATCAGCTATGTAAAACTTCACTGAAATAAAGATTTTGCACTAAACATACTATCAAAGCTTGAAGTTGCTAGCCACTAATGCATTAAGAGCTACATCTAGATATCTTAAAGTTGGTCTTGAAAGAAATGTGATCAAGTAATATAAGGCAAAACTAATAAATTAGTGGAAATGGAATAAATATGGAAAATTTGTATTTGATCTAATAAGAAAATGATTGATTTTTATCATCACGATCTGTTGTGTCAACCATTCTATTATCAGTCTCTATTGTTTACATATATTTACATTTTCCAGTTTCATATATTTTCAAATAGGCTTCTCTATATTTTACTGTATTTCATGTCTTACAACCACCCTACTCTCCTGTGAGCCAACAGTGTGAAAATAACATGGATTTTTATTTTTTTTAAAGCATCTTAACACATTTTTCAGATACAAAAGAAAAAACTTCCAGAGTTGTTTAGGTGATACTTTTTGCAGATAAATTAAATCTGGCAATACTGTAAACTGCTGTGATAAACTGAATAGAAGTATGGCTTATTTTATTACTTTTACTTCATAAAAGCTATAGGGGCTTGCCACTTTAAGAAACCTTTATCTAAAAATGCATGACTCACATGCTGACAATTTAAAACCTACAAGTGGAAATTCCATTGAAATGCATTTTCTTTGGGAAAGTCACTGTCATGATAAATCCTGGAAACTGACCTCAAGACTGCTATCTCAGGCAAATATATCCTGCCTAAGGTGCAGGCAAAAGCATGCTAATTCAATAAGTCTTTCCCCCCCGCCATGAATAATAATGAAATGTGGACACATGGTATTCATTTAACGCATATTTATTTAACCAATTATTTAAATATCTTAAATGTGGTTCTACTCTGTAAAAATGGCATCTTCTTTCTCAACAGATCTTCTCCTTGATATATTCAGAGGCATATCTGCTTACTCTAGTTATTTGAAATAAGTTAACTGAAATAAGTTATTATTACTTTCAATCTTCAAAAAGAAAAGGTGTACTTGTGGCACCTTAGAGACTAATTTATTTGAGCATAAGCTACAGCTCACTTCATTGCCTTGCACATTCAACACAGCTAACATGAAATGAGCTGGATTTTACTCCTCCTGTGCATCATCAAGGACTTGATACTGCAAGGTGCTGAGTACACTCAATGATCTCTTTTCTAGGACAGTTTACCAAATTCTAATCTGAGCTGAAGCCAAAGAGACTGTTGGAATGACACTGAGAATATCATTTGAAGAAAATATGTTGTTGCATAGTTGTAAGGGTGTACTCCAGGTTCAGTTTTTGCAGGCTTGGTAGATAAGGGAAAGAGAGGGGATATTTTTATTTGCATATTCATCAAATTTGATCAGAAATCGTTGAGACACAGGCACCCATGATTTATAGAGAACTTCCCTTCAGAGTAGAACCACATTTTAAAATTGACCATGAAGATTGTAGAAATATATTTAAGGCAGTTATATTATTGGAAATACATAAACATTTTTGAAAACACACACAAACAACATAGACAGCACAAACTTCACTCTTGCACTAGAAAAAAGTAACAAAAAGGAGTACACTCACAGATAGAAAACTTGTTGCTGTTGTCTTTCCCTGGAAACAATTTAAATCCTCTAGATTTAAAATCTATGGCCTTTTTCACTAGTTAAGAAAACAAACAAAAACATGTATCAGGTAATACAGTCTAAAAGATTTCATTGCAATTGATTATTCAATTTGTTATCATGGAAGTATGTAAGCTAGAGTAACTGCTTTCTAATAAGCCAGCATTATTTACCCATAATGGAAAAAAACAAAACAAAACAAAACAAAAAAACCTTTTACACAAAAGAAAAGTACTCAGATCAGATTGTGTATAAGGTACAGGAAATGAATAACCTTTACATATGTTACTTTTTTCCCTCCAGTGTGTACACAGTGCCTCTGATGCAAAACAAAAATGAAAGCTAAAGATAATAGTTTCCATGCATAATAAGTGGTTTTGTAAAACTTTGCCACACAATTATGGAACCTGGTAAATTAATGACTGAATGAGTACTTTGAAACAAGTATTTTCCTTATAGTTAGTACTAACATTTTTTCTCTGTGAAATTTTCAAGAACTCTGCAATGGTATCTGCTAATAAATTGTATAAAATGCAGTGTGCTATTCTGGAGATGCCCTACAAAAAAGGTGTAAATGTTTCACAGTAAGGATAGTTAACCACTGGAATAATTTACCAAGGGTTGTGGTGGATTCTCCATTACTGGGAACTTTAAAATCAAGACTGGATGTTTCTCTAAAACTTATTGACTAGGGATTATTTTGGGGAAGTTCTGGCCTGTGTTATACAGGAATATAGATGATTATAGAGGCCCCTTCTGGCCTTGGAATCTATAAATTATCTGAAATTTCTGCAATAACAGTCTATTTGTGTAATGCCCATAATTTGATTATACTTCTTCAATGACAGAGCATCTTTTTTTTTAACATGTGTTAATCACATAATACCTAAAAGCATATTCATGTCCAAATCATAGCCCCAATCCTGATGTCAATGGGTATCCCATAGCCTCAAGGCACTAATGGCAGAATGGGACCCATATTACTACTCTCCCAGCAGATACTCTACAACAGAACACAACCAAAACAATTGGCATCACCACATTGGTTGTTCTCATGGCTCACTTACTAAAGTGAAAACTAAAAAATCACAATCTTATTCAAAAAATATGCTAAAAAGATCTTAAAATCTTTAATATTTTAGCAGGAATCCTTCTGCAACTCTAAAATATATACTGATATTTGGAAAGGTTTATTTGTGGATGCCCAAATACCCTACATGTTTTGGGTTTTTGTTTTTTTTTTAAAAAAAACAGCTCCACAGCAGTTCCAACTACCTACTTTCAATTTTTGCCTCATTTGTGACCCTAAGTCTAACCTGGAAGGTCCAGCCTTTATCTATGAAATACAAGCTAATTTTCTGTGATAACTCATGCTTAGATCTTTCCTAAGTAGAAAATCTAAATTCTGTATTTGGTAGTTTTATGATGTACATACTCATCTAGTTGGTGCTATAACAACACCAACAAGGACATTGGCTTTAAAAATGGAAGCATAGTACTCAGGTACACTGTTTTTAACTGAGTGATTTGAACTTAAAACTTAAAATATGCTCAGCTATTCTCATTTCGGTTATGCAATTGCAACCCCCATTCCCACTGAAACATTGATTTTCGAGGTCTATTATGGCCTATCATGGACCTTCCTTTCTTTCCAAATTAGCTCTGGAAAAGCCCTTAGTTCTTGGGGCTGTATGGCTTTTTTGCTATACCCAATCAGTTCTGAGGGGTCATGGTTGTGTCTATGCACATTTGAAGCAGAGGATGTCGAATGAAAGGAGGAAGAAAAACAAAACAGAAAAGTCAAAAGGAGGAAAGGAAAAGAAGAGGCGAGAATGAAAGCACCAAAGCACAAGAGAGAATGGTTTCCTTTGAAACAGTCAGATGACTATCTGTAATATTTTCTCTAAGTAAACAGTGCACCCTGCTGCAAAAAAAAAAATGTGCTAACTAAACTAAACCAAACCAAAAAGAAAGTTTATCTGGAGATTGGGTACATTGTATCCAGGATATTTTCAACAGTGGATGCATCATAATTACAGTCCAAAGGGCAGCAGGAGTTGTACATTGTCTGCAGGGAACTATTGAAGATGAAGTCTGAACAAGGCAAAGATTAAAAATACATATCAGGGAAATCTGAGCACAGCCAATGAACAATGGGAGATATATAACAAAGGAACTTTTAAGCAACCATTACACTTATTTTACAAGAAGAAATAGAATCCAAAGGGATTCTTAAATGTGACATGAACAAAAAAAAGTAACTGAATTACTTAAAAATAATCATACATAAAAAGTGCAAGAATTTCAGAAGGAAAAGTATCCAAGGAAATTTAAAAAGTTGAAATGACAGTTCGGGAAGCGATCAAATGTATTGTTAAATACCTACTGATGTTTATATCTCTACATTTTGGGGTAAGAGACTGTGCTTTTCTCTGTGTTTGGAAAGTGTCTAGAACATGTTGGCCTGTAACACAAAGAGCTAAGCTGTAAAATTGAGTTTGATATGTTGATCTCATACAGACATTGTGTTCTCTGGAAATAGCAATAAAACAATGCACATTGATTAAAATGGTTGCTGAGATGGTACTGTCACTCTGCAACACAATGATTTTTCTCCAAAGTCTCTCACGTGAACAAACTCTTAGAATCGTATTGTGAAAAATTCATTTCAGCCTCCAAAACAAATCTCTGTCCAATGGGCTCTCTGCAAGGAATTCCAGGGGGAATGAAGGTATGAACTTTATCCCAAACCTGTGTAGGACTTCCAGCTGGAATAGCAGTGTGGCCCCTTTACACCTAGTTCATAGTAGTTCCAATTCATATTATCTGCATAAACATGGTTCTAGAGGCCTACCCATCACCTTCTCCTGGCCTTTTCCCAGCACTAACCTCTTCAAAGCTGACATGGAGCCACCTCACAAATACATAAGAGAGCATGGATATCTCCCTGTGTGGCCATTCTCACCATACATCCACAAACAGTACACTGGGAGTATTCGACAATGTAGGGCCTCATTTATAACAATGAATTTCAATCTCAGGTTTTGGGGAAAATATACCCTTCTTTGTTTCCTTGCAAATTATCAAACACAAGGGAGAAAGTAGCATTGCAAATGTTTGGGGTTTCCCCCCCCTTTCTTTAGCACCAGGACACAGTATCTACTCTTTATGCAGTAACTACATGGTTTCTCTCTGAGATTACATTTGAACAAATGAAGGAGTGTTTGCGGGAGGGAAATAGGGTAGAGTTTGAGAGGTTTAATGCAAAATTTAAAATGGTTATTAGAGTTTCTTGCCTGCACACTTTGTTCAACTCCTGCAGGGATTTTCACAAGAGCAGGCATCAGCATGCTAAGGTCTTTGCATGCTATTGGGAAGATAAGCCACACAGAACTCCTGCAGATATTTGTATCCTGAACTAGACAGTAATTTCATTTTGATTTTGAAAGGGACTTTTTTTTTTTACTTACAAAAAGAATATTTTCCTGTGTCCCCCCTAACAAGAGCAACCAGACTGTGAACCAGAAATTATAAAACATATTGGGCTTGAATATACACATACACTAAAATATATTCTAAGCTGGTTTACAGAACACACACACATACACACACACACACACACACACAAATATATACTAAATATACCCCAAATCACTTTGCAAACTATCTAGAAACTATAGTGGAGGCAGGGATCTGATTATAAACCAGTGTGTTACCACAAAAACAGTGATTATAAATCAGTGTGATTATAAACCAGCATATTACCACAGAAACATCTTTAGCAACCAATCCTGTGAGATGTTGAGCACCTCACCTTGCCAGAGGCACACAGTATCTCACAGGATCAGGTCTTTAAACATAATTGACCCAATTCTTGGTTGTCCAGTGTCACGTTATGCTAGCGGAACTGGGACATGGGGAATAGCCTTAGTTGGTATATACCAGTGAAATACATCTTGACCCCCCCTTCACTCCAACAGGGCATACAGGAGTGAGGAAGACAGGGTGTCACCAAAACACACCACACTCCAGCAAGTATCAGAATTTAGCCATTATCTTGTTATATTGTGAGTAAGTGTTGACCAGGAACTTAATACATTAAAAAATAATCTATAGCCTTTTCTATGGCACGCATAATCTTTCTATCTGAAATCCTGACAAACATAAATGTATTTATCCTCACAATGGCGTTTGGTCATACCCAAGTTGTCTGAGCACCCAATGCCTTGAGCTGCTCATAGTCTGGGAGATGAGTGCCCAAACAACATTTTCCAAAGTTCCCAGGAAGTGGGGTGATTTTCTGAAGGGCATGGAAGCTGAGGTTGCTCACCGCAAAGAAGACGGAGAAGGGCATGTGGTCTCAAGAACAACTGGTTGGGTTGGGTATAGTAGAAGGAGCTTGCCCACATAACTCCCATTTACATTAATGAGAAATGCATACTGAGATCATGGACCTATTATTGTATTCCCCTCCTTTCAAGTATAATATTCAAGCAACTCATCTCATGCAGAAATGTCAATATGGTCAAAGTGTTTGCATAAAATCCTTCAGTCAACAAATTACCCCCAAACTGTGCTCTTATGTACCTTGTTCCATTTCAAAGTATTTTTAGACCAAGTTATAAACCCATAAGCTTTCTCATTTAAAGGTCGACAAGTGCTTAAATACAGCATCACCAGGCTACCCAATTATCCTTCCCGCTTCAAATCCTATTATTAGATTACTGTTTCTAAGAAATTAAAATGCACATTTTCTTAATTAAAGGGTTCATACAGAGCTTACTATACTATAAAACATGAACCTCATATGTCAAGTTTATTTTGTATGCTCCTTACCTCAAGCTGATTTTCACAAATTAACTTTCATGCTACTAAGCCAAAGCACCTAAAAGGTGAAATCTCCCCACTTCCTGAACTGAGTAATTTTGGCTGGATGGGGGAACGGGAGAAGAGTCCCATGGCTATTGCCAGACAAAGCTACCACTTCAAAAAACTCCACTAGCTATTTACAGATAAGGAATGAACGAAAGGAAAAGTGACATGTCCAAGGCCACAGGAGTCAGTGTCAATGCCAGTATTTTAAGCTAAATGTTCCAGTCTCCCAGTCAAGATTATGACTTGTATAGTATTTATATAAACAAATACCAAATACAGACAGCTGTGATCCCAATACAATGCGTTTTGTAGGTATTCAGGTCTAATGGCCCTATTAACTACTAAATAGTAGTGTCACTACTAAGTACAAGATATGAACAGAGTGTTAACTACTTATGGCAAACATCCTGTTCAAACCTTGTATTTAGTAGTGATACTTTGAATTAGTTTTCCAGACCTGAAGAAGAGCTCTGTGTAATCTCAAAAGCTTGTCTGTCTCATCAACAGAAGTTGGTTCAATAAAAGATATTACTTCTCCCACCCTGTCTCTCTAGTATTTCATGTGGAATTGTAATTTTTTAATGTAAAATCACAGGAAAAATGACAGAATTATGTTCCTTATTTTAAAATTGTCCTTTGAGTCCATCTACTCTAAAAGGAAAACTGGAATCTGTCAAGTTTCACAGCAACCTTGACTTTGCAGGTTTGGGCACAATAATCGAATGGAGTCCAAATTTACTATAAATGTAGCTTACCACAGCTTTTAAAAAAAATGGACATAGATAAATGTTGACTTCATTGAGATGGTGAAGTCAAAAGGAGTTATACATTTCTAAACGAGGGGAGAGTTTGCTCCTACAATACTGTAGTAGTAGGAATATTCAAATAAAGGCAGAGAGACTATAATTCTCTAAAAAATCATGACAAGTGTTTGGGCATGGTTCTCTGTTGCCCTGCACCATGTGTATTTACACCAGTGCAAAGTGAGTGCAGGATGCTACCAGATTAGGATAATGCCCATTTACACTCGCTTTCCCCTGGTGTAAATGACTATGCAAGGTGCAAGGCAATGGAGATACAGGCCGCTTGTTTCCCTGAGGATGGATACAGGCAGAACCCAAAACACTTTTACTTTCATGTTCCATTCCCCTCAAGCCTCTCTCAAGTCATACCCACCTGCAACCCAGACAGTGGAGAAGGAAGAATGCATCAGAAGATTAAATTTTAAAAACAAATCCTTAAATGATGTATTGTAAATACATAATACTAAACTCCTGAGAAGGGTGGGGTACACTGTTTATTTTAAAAGAAAAGGAGTACTTGCGGCACCTTAGAGACTAACAAATTTATTTGAGCATAAGCTTTTGTGAGCTACAGCTCACTTCATCGAGAGCTTATGCTCAAATAAATTTGTTAGTCTCTAAGGTGCCGCAAGTACTCCTTTTCTTTTTGCGAACACAGACTAACACGCTGCTACTCTGAAACCTGTTTACTTTAACGAATTTGTAAGTGATTAGCATCCCTGAGGAAAAAAACAAATGCCTACCAGAGTTACAGGTGCTACGCCACAGGTTAGGCCATGGAACAAATGCTGGGAGATAAATGGGAGGTCCTGTACCACCTCACTAGCTCTGTGCCCATGGCAAACCACCTATTTCTAGCACCACGGCCTCATTGAAATCCAGCTACCATGAACTCCTGCTAGACATGCTTGCCTAGGGACACCCTTTAGGGAGATCTCTGCTGCAGAGGAGGCTGTATGCAGACCAAGTTTGAGGCTGTAATTATCTTCTTCTTAGGAATCATCATAAGTTTGAAGGGGAAGCAATGTTCATGACCCTCCACCCTCATTCTCAGCTCATCAACTGCTCTCCCAGCTTGTTTGCTTCATGTCCTCTTTTTCCAAGCAATTCCCAGGACCAACTGAGAGGCCACCATGGAAGAAAGGGAATATAAAGGATGCTATCATAGAGGCAGCTTTGATCCCTTTTTATGATGATCTAGGGGCATGATCTTCCACTCCAAATATATTTTCTCATTACATCAAGATTTTGAAGTAACACCAGTACGGGAGGTGGTGTCATGATTCCTAAAGAGGAAAGGGAGAAGGAGTCTAACATACATAGAAACTCTACCATAATAACCCACTAATTGCTGAAGGATTTTGAGAGAGTTCTAAGGAGATAAGAGTATGGGAACCACTTAGGCCCACTCACAGTGGCTCAGTCAGCTAATAGATTTTTGGAGGCTGCCATAGAACAACTAGCTCTAACCCTAATGGCTGTGAAAATATCATGACTGTGAGCCACACATAAATTGATGCAGCAATGTCTGCCTGAGTTGTTTTACAGCCTGAAAAAAAATCAGTAGGAGATGTGAATTATTGTCACTATTCTTTGCAAAGGGATGATAACTCTCAGATTCATAGGACCCAAGGCCAGAAGGGACCATGGTGGTCACCTTGTCTGACCTCCATTTTAACACAGGGCTTAGAACTCTCCCAACAATATTCCTAGAGCATATCTTTTAAAACATCCAATCTTGATTTAAAAATGGTCAGTAATGGAGAATGCATCATGACCCTTGGTATATTGTTTCAATGGTTAATTACTCTCACTGTTAAATAATCATCAGCCTTCAGAGTTTAAGTCCCAATAGTTGACTATTTTGCTGCTCAACAACACCTGCCATTAAGAAAAGGGACAATCAGACTATGAAGAGGAGTGCAATCTACTCTTAGGATATGGCTACGCTGCAATTAAACACCTGTGGCTCGCCCCTGTCAGCTGACGGGGATTGGGCTATAGATCTGTTTAACTGAGGTGTAGATGTTTGTAGTAAGGCTGGAGCCCATGGTCTGGGACCCTGCAGGTGTTTAACTGCAGCGTAGATATACCCTTACGGCCATTACATTTTGGTGTTTGAAATGGACTGGATTTAGGTTGTGCATAAAGCTTGGGAGAGTACTCTTTCTTGCCCCTCCCCCCACACTTGTGACTCCTGTTCTTCATTTAGGCAAATGCCCCATGTGGGAAATTGCCTAATTCATGACAGAGTAAAGAAGATTTCTGCCTAAAGCAACTCCTTCTGCTTATTCAAAGTTAGATTCCATAAATGAATATGTCTGTGCTTTTCCCACTGATCATATGATGGCATACAAATAAATTTATATATATAAAAAATTTACACCCTTTTCATTACCTCTGTGTGAAAAACAACATATAGTTATCCAAATCAAGGTGCCATCCACTAACGTAATTATGCTGAATAGATAGAATGCCTTATAATTTTGCTGACTAGAGGCTACTTTATAATTTTTTCCCCCCTTAGGCAAACAGTTTTATTTATAATGGAATAAAATGCAAATGAGAATGGATGTAAACTTCCTTCCATAAAGTGAAATGCTCTGATAACTCAATGTACGTTATTTTATGCTTCAATGAAGCAAAACGTAAAGATGTAAGTCTATACGCAACATGTGTTACATTTAAATGTTAAAATGTAACTTATTTTGTCTTCTGTTTTTAATATAATGCAGATATTTTAATTGAGCAGTTTTTAAGCATATATACTCTCATATCGCAAGACTAAAGCTAACTATGAAAACTTTCAGAGAATAAGTCTGAATGACATGGCATATGCTATATGTGATTTTATATGCAATTTTAAATGTCTTTTTTGGCTTTTTATTTGAGTTAAATGTACACTAAATGAGTCACTTCAAAAGAAAAAAACAAAACACTTTGTTCTCTATCCTCTGTTGAAAAATGTGACCTATATGGAGCAGAATTGGAACTGTAATGAATATCACTCTCCTGTAGTTGTCAACAAAACAGTATATTATGAACATTCCCACTTTCTACCTCTTCAAGCAAAAAAAAAAAGAAAAAAGCTGTTGATGTGTACATAGTTTACTGCCTCAGGTGGAAGTCATAACTAATATACAGAACAGATTTATGATAGAGATTAATATGATTATAAAATATACAAAAATGATAGATCCAAATCTGTGTCTGAACATACACAATAAAGAATTTCATGTATAGATTTTATATATAGGCACAGTACTGTGCAAAAGGTGATGAAGAAACATATATTGATTATGTGGCATGTTTACAAGATTTTGAACAATTTGAAAGCTTTTACTGGATCTACTGATATTCTCCATCACAGGTGCATGAAATCTCTCTCCAAATGGGAAAAACTTTTAAAATGAAGGAAACAGAGAATGATTAAGATGCCTTTGTGTTTATGTGTTTTTTCTATAAGATATAGTTAAATTAATGGTAAATTATTATTCACTGATTATAATTATATATTATAATAAAATATTTGAGTTACAACAAAATCCTATGGTAAAGAAAATAGAATATGTATTAAAGATGGAAAATAAAGCCATCATATGTCAAAAAAAACACAGCAGCTACAGAAGCAAATATACATAATAAAACACAGAACACTAAAATATATTGTAGAAATTACAGTCAAGAAAATAAATATACTATAAGGAACCAGTATGCAGAATACAGTCAACAGTGCTGTATACAATAATAATTTGATTTAAAAAATAACCACAATTCATATTTGAAAAAGGCAGTCACCAAGGCTGCCTAACAGCAGTTGACATAACATTCCCACAATGAATGTGGGGGGAAACCAACACAAGCTTCTCTATCAGCATATTTATCTATCTCTAATAATGTGTCATTGCAAGTAATTAAATATGCAGTCTAAAGCAGTGGACACTTTTACTATTACTTAGAAAAGAACTCTCAAGAAATATATGTGATGCTGGCAGAGCAGCTGCCAGCTCATGCCCAGGCCCCTAGGCCTCAGCTGAACACTGATAAATACACAGCTAAAACCCATCTGCCTCACTCATGTGTTAGTGTTGTAAAAATAGTATTAGAGTAATAAAAATGTTTTTCAGAGTAACAGCCGTGTTAGTCTGTCTTCGCAAAAAGAAAAGGAGTACTTGTGGCACCTTAGAGACTAACCAATTTATTTGAGCGGTGAGCTGTAGCTCACAAAAGCTCATGCTCAAATAAATTGGTTAGTCTCTAAGGTGCCACAAGTACTCCTTTTCTTTTTTAAAAATGTTTTTAGACTTCACAAAATGCTTGTGGGATGCTGCATGTATTAATCTCACCTATAACATCGGTGCCTACATAAAAGGTGATATTAAGTGCTTGCATTGCAATTCTCTGTAATTGTGTAAGTCATGAAACAGGAAAGAAGCATTAATTAATGTAAAATGCTGGCTTCTTACAGATGGTATTAGGTCCTGCCCACAAAGAAAGTCCAATTGAAACTAAATAAACCATTGTGGAACATCAAAGAGCACTTTGTTAATTGCATTCCTCCCCCACCCTGGTGAAGTGGAGATGTGCATGTGAACTCATCCCATCAGCTTGAACTCTAGGGTGAAGGGAATAAAAATCCCTGAAAAGAAAAAACTGTACCTCTGTGCTATTTGGACTTTGGGAGGGCAAGGTTTCTATGCTGCTTAGCCTGGGTTAGCCCTGAAGGACATATGGAGCTTCCATATTACACCAGTTTCTATCATCTTTTGGAACCTACAACTGTAACTCATTTGTGTGTGTATGTTACCTGCTATAACCTTGTAAATAACTATGATTTTTTTCTTCTTAGTTAATAATTCTTTAGATAGTTTATTATAGGACTGGCTATAGGTGATGTCTTTGGTGTAAGATCTAAAGTGCAACTGACTTGGGGTAAGTGTCCGGTCCTTTTGGATTGGGAGTAACCTGAATATTCATGTCATTATTGGTGTCAGGGACCAACTATCACAAAGGAAATCTTAGTTGGGTGGCAGGTCAGATCAAAGTACCCCAGGGGACGGTCTGCAACTTCATGTTAAGGCTGTTACAGTGCCTGCAGAGTTTTTACTTGATAATTGGCTGGTGAAATCAAAGTACAAAACTCACAACCAATTTGGGTCGATGCCCTGCTTCTTAACAGTCTGCTCTGAGGTTGGTACTCACACTCTTGAGCCACTACAGGACATCTTCATAATATGTAATCATTAAAGAATGTTTAGAACAAAACACCACCACCCTCTAATGCTATTCCGAAAAGTAATCATTACGTGCCATAGCATTATGCTGGGACCACGACAACTGTCAGAAACATATACAATGAAGATTCTAGAAGCTGTTCTGGGCTGGTCAGCTGTTCACTCTATATGGCTGCTTCTGTTTGGTCTCAAAGTCAATGAGACTTCTGAAGTAAGGATTTTTCATAAAGCATATGAGTATATAAGGTTGGACTGTACTTCCACTCCAACTACCCAAATTTGTCTGCTAGGTGGACTGAATATCTGATTTCAGAGTAGCAGCTGTGTTAGTCTGTATCCGCAAAAAGAACAGGAGTACTTGTGAACTACCCAAATGGCTTAGTTCCCTTCGTTTCTTTGACTGATGAGGTCAGCAAAGGATAGCTTCTGCAATTCTTGAGATTGTGGGTAACAGGGACCTGTTTAATGACTTTAGATAGCATCATTTATAATGTATGATCATGTGATTTTGGCATAGTGATCCCTCTTAAAACTTGCCAATTGGCTTAGATATCTAAATAACTTTACCTTAGTATTTGAAGGTACTCAAGGAATTCCCCAAAAGAATGCAGAGGAAGTGCAAAAGTTTTTGCAATTAAGGACAAATACAACACACATTAACTTGAAGGGGGAAGGATGGGCCAGGAGTTAGGGCATTTTGGACACCTAGGTTCAATTCCTTGCTCTACTGCAGATTTCCTCTGTGACCTTAGGCAGTTATTTAGTCTTTCTGTGCTTCAGTTCCCCCTCTGTAAAATGGAGACAAAAAACACTGCCCTACCTCAGAGGGCTGCTATGAAGATAAGTGCATTAAAAAGATTGTGAGGTGTTTAGATAATATGGTGAGAGGGGTCACATAATTATCTTAACATAATGGTTTGTAAAATATGTATTGATGACAGTGTGGTAGCCCTGAAAATATCCAATATTGAGACATCACTTAGAAATGCTATTGATGTAGCACTCTCCTAGAAAGGGCTCCCACCCATAGAGGAGCCATAGCCGAAGCTGTATCGTATGCAGTCTTGATTTAGGAGAATGCTTGTGAGGAGAGAACCTGTCCCTTTGTATGGTCTGCGTACATCACAAACAGATGAGGGGAGTCCCCAAAAAGTTCACTTCTGTCCAGAAAAAAGGCTAGACATTGTATGTCAGACTATGTGTGAAGATGCTGCTCCTCCAGGAATGAATGTGGCTTAGGAAAAAATACAGGCAAATATACTGCCTGGTTTAAGAGAAACTGAAAGACCATTTTAAACGCAAATTTTGGGTTTGGACCCAACATCACATTGTCTTCGGAGAATGGCACATAAGGAAATTGCATCAAATTGCATCAAAGCCTGCAATTCACACACTCTTCTTGCAGATGTTATCACCACAAGAAATGCAGTTTTCTGACATGAGAGAAAATGGACAGAATGCCAGATGCTCAAGCAGAGTCCAATCAGGGCCTCCAAGATGGTTTTAAGGTTCCACAAGGGAACTGGTTCCTGTACTGGCGGATGGATATGAAGAATTCCTTTCAAGAATCTAGCCACCATGCTACTGGGAAACACTGATCTTCCATGAATGGGTGGATGAAAGGGTGAGATCACTGCTAGATGCACCCACAATGATCTAAGTGACCACTGAAGGTGCAGCAAATACTTCAACATGTCTTGGATACTGGCCAATGTTGGCTCAACTCTTTGGGCCAATGACCACAGTGAAAAATGCTTCCATCTTGCTGAATAGGCCATCCTGACCGAGGATTTTCAACTTCCGAGTAGGATCGGTTGAACAGCCGCCAAACATCGCTGTTCCTTCTCATTTAACCATGGAGTAGCCACGCAGTGAGATACTGGGAGCTGCGTGTGGGATGCAAAGTGTGGCCGTGATTCTGTGAGAGCAGGTTGGGATGGAGATCAAGGGATATTGGAGGCTTAATTGACAGTGTGAGAAGATAACCAACACTGCCTCATGCCAGAGCAATGAGGAGCCTGGCCCAATTTACTTTCAGCTTGAGGATGTCTGTGGAATGATTGGGATTGGAAGAAAAGCATATAAAAGGGCCGATTGCCAACTGAGATGGAAGGATTCAGTCAGGGAGCCTGGACTGATGCCCCCTTAGGAGGAGAAGAAACAGCATTTCCTGTTGTTTCTTGTTGCAAACACGTCGATAATCAGAATGCACCAAATTGCAAAGGTGACTTGCAGGACACTTGCCTGCAGGAACCACTTGTGTCTCAGGGAAAAATGCCTGCTGAGATGGTATGCTAGATGATTCTGGGACCCAGGCAAATGACCAGGCAGTGGGGTGATACTCTCCTTGTTGCATAACTGCCACAACCTGATTGCCTCTTGACAGAGCACCCTGGGTGTGCCCCTCCCCCCCACCCCCCGCCTGTTCATATAATACATTGCGGTGGTATTGTCAATAAGTATGTGAACCCTGAGCCCTTGATGTGGTTCACAAAGGTGTGACAAACATTGTAGATGGCCCAAAGCTCCAGCACATTAATATGCAGCGAGGCCTCCTGCTTCAACCACACACCCTGAACCTTCAGCAACCCCAAATGTGCTCCTCAGCTGATCAGGGAGGCATCAGTGACAACAGATCTTATTGGTAGGGGTTGGATAAAGGGAACACCTTGACATACAGTTTCCAGAAGGGTCTACCAATGCAAAGAGTCCAGGCCAAGTGGAGGGAGATGGACCAATCTGTCCAAGGGGTGAAGAGTCGGATCATACACTGTCCTGAGACATATTTGAACAGGAAAAGAAGCAATCTCACAAACTGGACCACCTGCGTGCAAGTGCACATGTGGCACAAGAGCCTCAGGAACATGCAAACTGTCATGGAAGGCTGAGACAGCAGACTAAAACAAAGGTGGTGAATCGCCTGAAAACGGTTGGTCAGCAAAATGCTCTCAAACTTGTAGAGTCTATGAGGTCCTCAGCGAACTCAATTTTCTGAGTGGGAACCAAAGTTGACTTTCTGGTGTTTAGGATGACACCCTGACAGTGGAGTAAGCAGAGTGTAGCATGTACATGAGAAAGAACTTTCTCTCTGAACTTGGGCCTCAGGAGCCAGTCATCCAGACACAGAAAAATATAAATTTCTTTCTTCTTGAGATATGCCATCCCCACAACCATATACTTGGTAAAAACCCTGAAGGCAGAATGACGAAGTGGAAGGACCATGTTCTGAAAGTGGAGCTCTGCCATAACAAACCAGAGGTATTTTCAATGGCTTGGCAAAATTGCCACATGGAAATAGGTGTTCTGGAGGTCCAGTGCATGAAACCAGTCATTCTGAGATAATGTAGGGAAGATCATTACCGGGTGACCGTTCGGAACCTCATGTAGCAGATATATTTGTTGAAGTTGCAAAGGTCAAGAATGAGTCTTACCCTTCCTTTGGATTTGGAAACCGGAAAGTACTAGGACTAAAACCCTTTACCCCAGTACTTTAGTGGAACTTCCTCCACCACTCCCGAAACCAGCAGAGATTGGACCTGCTTCAGGAGCAGTATCTTCTGGGAGGGGTCCCTGAAGAGGGACTGGAAGAGAGGAGTGGAGAGGAACTGGACAACATAGCCCAATCTGACGGCGCTTAGGATTCAGCTGTCAGTTGTTACTGAGCCCCCAACATTGAAAAGTGAGCCAGCCTGTCCCCGAACAGAGGTGGGGTAAAGGGAGTGATGACTGGACCACTGCTTTGGACAAAAGGAGTCAAAATGGGTGTTTGGGGAGCTTCAGGCAAGGGCATGTCACCTGACCAAACCCAAGACCCGAATGCCTCCTCCTCTGGG
Organism: Lepidochelys kempii; assembly: GCF_965140285.1. Classification (NCBI taxonomy): domain Eukaryota; kingdom Metazoa; phylum Chordata; order Testudines; family Cheloniidae; genus Lepidochelys; species Lepidochelys kempii. The sequence continues at coordinate 29,538,674 of NC_136381.1, read as the reverse complement.
ACATATGCATCTTCTTGGGGTAGTCCTGCTGTCTCTGGGGAGGAAAAGGATGCCCAAAGATGTGTTGCAGATGATTTGCTGTAAACATGTAGTTCAACTTTTAACCTTCCAAAACAGAACGTTCACTACTTTATTTCTACTGTATATATTTTTAACACTCTGACAGGGATTATTCATCATTATTCTCCATTGTTTAATGAAAATGATTTCAAATTAACCTTATGCCTTTATCTGTGAACAAAGAAAGGACAGCTTTTATGAATTGCTCACACTGTGGCAAAACTCCCATTGACTTCAGTAGGAACCAGGATTTTATCTTAAGGCCTCTTGACACTGCTCTGGCAGTAAATAGTGTCCTTAAAATGGTTGTAAACATAATTTATGCCCACAATACAATGGTGGTGTAAAGTGGCATTAGTGTAAATGAGCATCAGGTCCCATAATGTTCATCACTGATAAAATGCTCTCCATGGTATGCTCCCTTCATCCTGGCTCACTAAGTCTCTACTATCTTCTCATTCAAATCCCCCCTGAAAGCTCTCATTTCTGGGGCATGACATAAAAGAAACAGTTAACTCTTCCCCATCCCTCAAAAGACACAAGAACTGAAGCATCAACATGTGCACATGACAAAAATTATGTTGTTGTGACAGTGTCCGATTCACATAAAATAAGAGCCATGTATTTTTTTCAAGTTTAAATTAGTGGTCATGTACTGTGGCCCCAAACTTGTTCCCTGCTAAATAAATTATAATACTCCATTGTTGTCAGTGGTACTGGGTCCATATCTAACTCTGTGTCCAAAATCAGTATTCTATTTTAGAAAATGCTGATAGACCAGGAAAGTATCCACTAAAAAACAAGGATTCAAAATCACCCTTCACTGCTCCCTGTGTGTAAGAGCAGCATCAGTGTAGAAATGATGAAGACTATGTATAAAAATTAAGGAAGAGGTTTAATGGCTGAGAGACCCCAAGAAATGTACCGGATATTGAAAATTCACACAAAGAACATACAATCAATGAATTTTCTCTAAACACAACAGAAACTACTGCACTAGGAGTATGTGTCAGGTCTATTACACAACAGCTACTGGAGCCCACAATACAAAAAAGAGATGCATCATCATCGGTTGACATGAATCACAGCAACAGCCAGTAATACTAAAGCTACCAGCGCACTCTGAGCTTTGTGTTCATTGGTCAGTTGGACAGCAGAAAAAGACTAGCAGTGATAAAGTATCTTTTACATATGTGATTAATTTATTGATGTCCAGCCTCCCAGGATGTAATTGCTTTAAAAGACAAAGAACTGAAGGAAATGGGTGGTTTACTTTCTCCCTGATTTCTTTCATGCCTGAGGAAAATAGATCAGTTCACATATTTACTGTTTTATGCTTAAGATCTAATTAGCACAAGACATTTGTTGTTTCAAGATATGTACAAGCTGAATGAGGACAGCTTATTCATGGCAAGAGTTTTTATTCTTGTTTTGTGGGAAGGGAGATAGATAAACTTTTCTGAGCCTGAGTCCATGGTTAAAAAAAACAAACAACCTGCTACAGTTTTAGGCCCTGATCCTGCAAGGCTGCACAAGAGCAACACGATTGAAGCCCAGGGAAGGGATAGGGCACTTATTATCTATCTATAATAAATTATCAATGTCACCCCAAAGGCAAACACAACACACTGAAAAGGTCCTGCTCCCACTGAAATCAATGGGAAAATTATCATAGACTTCAGTGGTGAAGGATTTGTTTCATATGTAAATCTTTGAATACTGAGAGTTGTATTAAGACCATATTAAAGTGCTAGTAATGATATAAAACGGGGAAAGGGACAAATGAGTCAGTTATAACTGGTCATCAACTGTCAGGAAAATGTTCTTCTTGTCCATCATTATTGCTTAAACAGCAGATGGCCACAATCCCAATATTAATAGTAGGCTAGACTTTGGGAAATGTATATAGGCTAGCCATAGGGAAAAGTGTATAGCTGTGCATAATCATAGGTTAAAATGAAACATTCTGAGAGACAATATGCTTTGCCTTCCTAAGAATGGATCATATTTTACTGATAGATTTTGTGGCTTTGGGAACATAATTCTTAACTTTTGGAGTTAGAGCCAAGAATTCAGAAAACATTACCATATACGAAGAGGAACTGACATTATTTGGTGTCTGTCAGACAATAATGTGGTATCAAAGGAGAGCCACACAGTTTGGTTTGCTTATAGACTTTAAAGAATTTCATAGGAATATAGGATTTCTCATGCAGGGCCAGACCAGTAGTCCACCAAATCGAATAGCCCATCTCTGTCAGTGGCCAATATCAGATATCTGAGTGGAAGGTACAGGAAACCCCATGGGGAACAATTATGGAACAGCCTGCCCATAAGAGAAGTTTCTTCCTAACCGCATCAGCTACTAGTTGACTTATGACCTGCAGTAAGATGGTTTATATCCTTGTTTTCTCTAGAAGAACTTGCATAGAACTTTGAGATGAGCTGAACCGCCCTGAAGAAAATTGCAGGTTACCTAATTATGACAAATTTTATGTGCCTACCATATTACATATGCTTTTGACCATAAACCAAAAATGGCATGTGTACACTATATATGTACAGTTACTATCATTAAGAGCATAAACATGTACAGTACAATTTTGGTATGATAAAGTAAAATCATGTTAAAAGACTGTGGGAAGTAAAATGTCAAATGGCAACTTCATGGATGTTAAGATAATACACCACAAGTGCATATTAAATGTGTTGTACTAATGTACTGGATTCAGTAAAATAAAGACATTTTCACACTTGTCAAGAAGGTGATGAGGGGTGAACTTCAAAGTTCAGAGGTTTAAGTTTGTTTCAGATACTATAAAACAATATTTATAAATACATATATTATATTTCTTTCAACTCATTTAGCAAACCATACAAATATTACAAGCTATGCCCCCAATCCTGCATAGAGAAACACTTGGACAGGCTTCTGAAGTATTTAGAGCCCACAATTAAATCATCATCATGTAGGCACAAGTACTCTGCAAAGATAACTTCCTCTATTATAAAACTATAACAGCTGACATAGAAAAAGGCAGCCTTTAAAGAAAACACAGTAGGAAACTGCCTATCTGAACTTCTGTGCACATAAAACTAGATTTGGGCTGGGCTCTGTGAAGTAGCTTTCTAGAGCAGAGACTATCTTCATCTGTTTGTTACTATTTTAATATAAATATTTAATAAATAATAATATCTCAGAGTTTCAGTTGCTTTCTCATCTTTTTCTAACACAGTTTGTTCATTCCTAACAGAAGATTTTATATTTTAATATAATAATACAACATGATGTTTTAGATTCTCCTTAAGATGTACTGGCTGAAAGGACAGTTCAGAGAAGGAAAGACAGTAGGAAAGCAGCAGAAAGGAAAATGTATCTTGTTGACAAGATCACATACTGTAGATAGAAGGGACAGCATATGTATGATTGCACCATCATTTCAAAATTATTATGCTCAATGAGTGCTACAATAAGTGTTTCTATACATTATTATAATGGCCTGGAACAGCCTTTTTTTTATTTGATGAAGCGTGACCCTTCCCCCGACTTTCTTTTTTGACGAAAGATATTTTCAAGGACATTTTCATATGGCTATTTTGGTCCAAATTCCATACGTTTACACTAGTTTACACCAAATTCCATACGTTTATTATATTAAAATACCACAGATTTACACCAATGCGAAACAAGAGTGTAATGTGGCTCTCTATATTTAATGATTAAATTTATTTTATCATTTCATGTGAACAGTATATCCAATGCTCACACTCTAGTATTTCAAATTCTCTGATTCAGAGTGCAGAATGTTTTCAGATACTATAGGGCTAACCTGGTACAAACAAGTTAGAGCTCCATAGAAGCAAATGGAACTACACCAAAATATATCAAGTGAGTATCTGACCCTGTGTGTTTGTGAAACCATTATTTCAGGCGTCAGTTACCTTTTAGCTAAAATAGACTGTTTTGTTTACATTCCAAAAATCCCTCACTATTACTGCTTCTCTTTATGGACTAAGTCATTTGGATACAGGAGGATGTAAATTTTAAGCTATTTGACATTGAATTCCCCTTTTGCCCACTCTGCTTCATTCATTAACTTTTGTTTGGCAGAGAGACAACATATTTATGTTTTTAAAAAGCCAAACTACAGGTATAGATTCCTTTTTTTTCCCTAGGTCTGGATATCAGCAGATTTTTTTTTGGATACCACAGCTGCTTGTAATGTACCTTTGTTCAATGTCATAGTTGGTCATGCCTAAATAAATATATAGCATTGATGTTTAGTTTAATTTTTTATGTCCCCTTTCTAAACTTTATCTGATCTCACTTATACTAGTGTAAATCAGAAGATCCAATAATATAAATCAGAGTAAGAGTAACTATAATTAGGCCCTACATTTCTCTGTCTCTTTCCCTTTCTATAACTACACCAAATTTTCTCTGTTACTACAGCTGTTTCTTACAGGTTCCTTTTCCATCCCTCTGCCCACTAGTATCCAAACTGCACATATTCCTTTCTTCAGTTTTAATCTGATTGAAAACCTGTCCCTTAGTTTTCACCACTTGACTCAGTTTCACTGTCTGATTCTGTAACTGACCTTTCACCATTTGCTTGTGTGAAATACCTCTGTTTGTAACTAAATGGGCACAAGTAAAATAATATCCAATACCTCGATGAGTAACAACTGCAAGTTCTTTAGTTCTTTCTATCTGCTCAGCATTTCTTGGTCTTCTTCTTGCACTTTGTATGTTTGCTTGATGAAGGGAGAGCATTTCCTTGGAAGTGGTGGGTTCCAGAATTGATTTTCTGAGATTCATAGCTTCTACTCGTGGCTCTTCGGAAAGGCTATGGTTGGTGACAGCAGTAACACTGGATACAGTAACATCAGCAGATGTGCTAGCAACAGTAATAGCACCAGTAGTAGCCGCAATATGCTCCTCTAACTCACCAGTGGAGGCAGTTTTGGTCAAACTGGAAGAACCTGTGGGACACATAGTAGCACTGGATGCTAACTTTTTCTTTTGAATTGTGTTTTTCTGAACAATTTATCAGATTAAATTTCCCTCCGTTTACCACAGTAAAGACAACTGAAATGGAGAGAGAGTCCATAGCACTTTATTTTTAAAAATTGCAAGTAATCAGAACATATTTGTGTGTCAGTAAACATGATGTACCTGTGCTGACTATTACACACATCATATTTGAATTTAAAATACCATGCAAAAACTAAAGTACAGTACTTCTTGGGTTACCAACCAGCTTGGCAGCAACAGGTCACTCATTGTCACTCTCTGCCAGCACACACCTGAAGACAGCCTACCTAAAACAAAGTATATAACTACATCTATATGGTTGGAGGGCAACTGAACAACGCTAACTATCCTAGCAAAGCTGACACTGGCTGACAGCAGTACAAGACAGCCTATGGACGTGGTGCTAGCTTTCTCATCCTACTCCAACAGCTGTGGTAGTTTGTAAACCTTTCTCAAATGTAGATTAAAAAAACTCTAAGTTCCAGTCTTTCCAGTGTTCCTTGAGTAAGGACATAAAAGACATTTCCCTCCTGACAAGGAAAAGGACAGAAGGGCAGAAGAAGGTAAATGTTCTAATAAAAGAATCATTTGGCATAGCTTTTTACACTTGGTACCATACAGAACCTTTAATCAATGTGATGCACATACTCCTCCGACACCATCGCAGATCCCACCCACAAGATCACATGTGTTATAATACTTAAAAGAAATCAGCCAACCAATAAGTATTTGCTTGAACATCAGTTGAGGAGAGATGATTTAATTAAACAATATTTAAACTATCTGGCAAAGTCAAGTTGTACAATAGCTCAACTATGTAAGTCACATGGACTTATTTTGTTACTCTTGTGCTTTCTCCCCATCCCCTTCCATCCTCTGTTTGTCATTCTCACTTGCCAGATCTTGGCACACATTTGACTGCAAGCCAGGGTTGCCAATTGTGGTCACATGACATATTAATTTTTAATTAAAAATTAATCTTTAATCCCTCCAGACTCCAGGACAATCCTGGAGACTTGGCAACCCTACTGCAAGTGCTTTGAGGCAGGGATAATTACTTATAATATGTTTTACAGCACCTAGCACAAGGGGGGAGGCTATCATTTACTGGAGCTGCTGGGTGAAATTCCAATGCAAATACATAATAATAAATAAAATAATAATAATAATAATAATAATTAAAGCCAGTGTTGTGTGAACTGTGTAGTCCTATACTACAATATTAAGATTTAAAGGAAGCACATTTTTTTAAACAGAGCTTAACCAGTGGTTTGGTACAATAATTGGTTCAGACTCAAAGGCTTCCAGATATCCTTTTCAGCTGATAACATTCCATGTTTCTATATTCACTGTCTAGCTGTGTTCCCACCAGCCAGACTTTGAGTACCTGCCCCCTGTATGCATCTAGGTGTTCTCATAGATACTGCATGAGGAAAGTCATCAGCCTTTTTGTTCAGCTTTAGGGGGAAAAGATTTACACACTACACAACAGAATACGAGAAACAGAATGGAATTTGGCTGCATATAGCACCTTTCATACTCAAGATATATCAAATCTCTTTATAAAGTAATTTAATTTAGTAACTGTGCAGGCAAACGGAGCAGCCATTATGCATTCAACAACTCACACAGTCTCTGACATTAAAATCAGTTTTATTTGCAGAGGGAATTTGTGCAGAAGACTTGGTGTTCTGCTGCTCTTTCTGAAAAATGCCACAGTAACAGGATCCATAAGTTCCATGTGGACAGTAACTAAAATACATGCTAAGCATTATTCTTACTACAGACCAAAGGGACCTTGAGTTGGTATTTGTTCCAAAGTGCAGCCCTTCTGTCATAAATATAAAGGGAAGGGTAAACCCCCTTTAAAATCCCTCCTGGCCAGAGGAAAAATCCTCTCATCTGTAAAGGGTTAAGAAGCTAAAGGTAACCTCGCTGGCACCTGACCAAAATGACCTATAAGGAGACAAGATACTTTCAAAAGCTGGGAGGAGGGAGAGAAACAAAGGGTCTCTGTCTGTTTATATGCTGCTTTTGCCGGGGATAGAACAGGAATGGAGTCTTAGAACTTTTAGTAAGTAATCTAGCTAGGTATGTGTTAGATTATGGTTTCTTTAAATGGCTGAGAAAAGAACTGTGCTGAATAGAATGACTATTTCTGTCTGTGTGTCTTTTTTGTAACTTAAGGTTTTGCCTAGAGGGATTCTCTATGTTTTTAATCTAATTACCCTGTAAGGTATCTACCATCCTGATTTTACAGAGGTGATTCCTTTACTTCTATTTCTATTAAAAGTCTTCTTGTAAGAAAACTGAATGCTTTTTCATTGTTCTCAAATCCAAGGGTTTAGGTCTGTGGTCACCTATGCAAATTGGTGAGGATTTTTACCAAACCTTTCCCAGGAAGTGGGGTGCAAGGGTTGGGAGGATTTTGGGGGAAAGACGTGCCCAAACTACGTTTCCCAGTAAACCCAGTTAGAGTTTGGTGATGGCAGTGGATATTCCAAGGACAAAGGATAAAATTAATTTGTACCTTGGGGAAGTTTTAACCTAAGCTGGTAAAAGTAAGCTTAGGAGGTTTTCATGCAGGTCCCCACATCTGTACCCTAGAGTTCAGAGTAGGGAAGGAATCTTGACACCTTCTAAACAGTGCAGCAGCACTTCCCTTTGAAGTATTGCAAGACCTTGCCAACACTGGGGAAAAACACAGATTTATGTGTTGGACCCAGGATGACTTTTTAGCAAAGAGGGGAAGAAAAACTTTACAAAGTGAACCAGAATGAAACTGATATAAATAAAAATAAGTAACTAGCAATAAAAATTACTATTTATTCCAGAAAAAAAGCAGCAGGCTGAGGCCACAGTTATGAACAATTTTGAAAGATTGCACTAGAAATGTTTTGTGACGCAATAGGACTTAAACTGATTTTGTGGTTAAAACACACAAATTCCTTTTCTCCCTAGAGGGATGGCTTTGAACACAGTAGTGTTGCTTTTGAAACAAAGGGCTCTTTACATGATTAATGATATAACTGATGCCTGAAGCTTCCAAACCATGAACAAATATTATTTACACAAGGGGTTCTCAAAATGGGGGTCGTGACCCCTCAGCGGATCATGTGGTTATTACATGGGGGGAGGGGGGTTGTGAGCTGTCAGCCTCCATCCCCAATTCCTGCTTTGCTCCAGCATTTATATTAGTGTTAAATATATAAAAAAGTGTTTCTAAATTATAAGGGGATCACACTCAGAAGCTTGCTGTGTGAAAGGGGGCACCAATATAAAAGTTTGAGGACCACTGATTTACACCATGCTGGCACCTGTGGAGAAAGAGGCAGTCTTTGCTACTACCAATATCTAATTTAAAACCAAATTATATTAAGAGTTTGAGGTATGTGCCAGTTTATTTAATACTAGATGTCTGGTGTTTCAAAAACTGTTACAACTTATTGAACACCCCATCTGAAAACCTTCAGTGAGCAAAATACCACTTATTTAAAGCCACTTACTTAAAGCTCCAATGGTTTGTGCACTGAAAACTGTAGCAATTGGCTACACAAAATTACCTTCAAGTAAAACCTTTGACTTGTTGTTCTGCCACATCAATTTACAACACAAAAATGGACTCATGCAGAAGATCAGCAAAAAAGTAAATGGAGCGTGGTCTGAGTTAATGCAGACAGTGTCAAGACAAAGCCAGAGTTTTGTTTATGCTACCCTAGATAAACAATTTAAGTTACGACAGAATTTATACCACATAAATGGTTCTCTAAGCAGTATTTACTTGCAATCTGTAAAGATACAAAGCTTGGTGTGATAAAATTCCGATATAAAAAATTCCTAGAAGGTGTCTGTACAAATCAGGGCTACCTGCAAACTGCAAAGGTCTATGGGTATAACATAGTCTAGAGGTTGAAATGGAACTTTGTGTCAGACTCTGTCATTACTGAAGTCCAGTGCTCTAGCTGGTTCCAACTAGAGTATTCATATTTCTTTTTGTCTCTTCAGTGGTTCATCTCATAACATCTCAGCATATGTTTCAGTCTTTCCCACACCTTCCCCAGGCATTGACAACCAGATGGTCACCCTACTACTAGTCACAGCCAAAGAGAGCCATTTGGAAAATGGTAAATATTTTTCTTACATTAATCTGATGAAAAAACAACATGTTTTTGAAGTTTTTTTTTTAAATTGATAAAACATTTTCAATTTTAAAAAACAAATTTTCCATTTTTTGACAGAAAATATTAAAATGTTGAATGAAAATGTCAATTTTTTGTTGAAATAAGGATAGATAGACAAATTTCAACCACCTCCACAGCTAATCATTCATCAAACCTTTTTATATAGCGACCAACTTAACCTCATTTATTCTATCACAGTCAAGAGCGAAGAGGGCTCAGCAGCCTGAATAGCAGCCAACCTGTTGTCTGCAGAGGGAGAGAAAGGGAATCCCAAACAGCAGTCCCTGTGCTGGGTGGGTAACAGTGAGTGGGTAATGATGGAAAAAGTGAGCCTGAAGGCTTCAGAAAGGAGCAGCCCCAGCTTCACTGGGCAGGATGAGAAGAAAAGGGTGCTACTGTCTGAAGAGGAGTCACTTCCTCTGAGGAAGGGATGAATCTCATTGGATATACATACTTTAAGTGAATCAACAGAGCATTTATTGAACAAAGATCATTATGAAAAGAGGTATAATTTAGAGCAAAATAGCGGAGAGAGTAAATTATATGATTAAAAGCCAAAGTGCACAAGTTTGTGTAGGGGAAAAACCCCCCTCACAAATCAAACCAAAAAAACCTCTTTCAAAATCCACCCCAAGCATAACTAAGAAAATGGAACAAATTTTTGCAAGTAAGAATAAAAAAAACAATCAACTGGCCTAATAGTAATAAAGTTAGAAGAGAAAAATACCACAGAAGTGCTATTGGCTCCTCACATGAAGAAAGTACGGAGGGAATCGAATAGGATAGACATATTGCAGAATGAAACTTAAATGAGATTGTAACAGGGCAGCTGCCACCTGAGTGCCCCAATTGTGGCCAGAGGTCACTTAGTAGGCACCCTGCCTTAGTTTACCTTTTCCAGTGCTCTTTACATAAACTCCATCAGTCCAGAGTCCTGAAAACATTCCCATTTTGTGTCTAAGTTATTTATATATAATCCATAACAACATTTAGTCATAGGGCTTCTTCCCTTTTCTCAGAAGAGAATCCTCCTCTTAACTTGTCCACTCACCGGCCTTCCTGCCTTTTACTCTCTGCAGCTTGCATCAGCCTTCTAACTCTGTCACAGCTTCCTCTCGTGGTTTCTGTTTCCCTTTGGCTTTTTACAGAGTCCAGCTGCCCTCTACCAGGCCCTACCTAGGCTGTTAATGAGGCACAGATAATCTGGACCATGTAGAAATTACAGAGACCCAGCACACTGTGAATGGGGTGAATGCAAGATGGACTTTGTTTCTTACTTACAGACTCTTACCTCCTTGCACTCTGTCTCCTAGTGGTCTCTCTACATGTTCACCATCACTAACACCACAGCCCAGTTCCCTCTTAAGTGGACCAATCCACACTGTGGCAGAAATATTTGCACAACATTTCCCTTGTGGGAAAGTCCATCACTAAATTCTAGCCCTGGACTGACACGTTATGTAGTACTGTGGGGCATGGGAGACAATGATTCCCGCTTCACGTCATCATGTGCAGATTTGAGGAGATGCCTGAGAGCTAGGACAAGGTAATTGGTGACTTCCTAGGCACAGGTAAAAGCTTAAGTATACACAGTAGAACACATTGGTCAAGTGATGGACTCATGCCTGTGAGAAGCCAAATGCAAAGAAATAATGTATACTTCTTAAAAATTCTCTTTCAGAAAGATGTCTGGCATATTTTAGGGAAAATTCTGTCATGTTTAAAAATGAAATTTGTCATTCATTTGTATTCCAGTAATGGCTGAAGGATTCAACTGAGTTCAGATACAGCTATATACAGTACATACACAGTATGAGAAAGTTCCTGCTCCAAACTGCTTGAACTTGTTTAAGTGACTGATAATCTTGACAGATTAAATTGTAATAAATGTGGTTTTCATCAGCGTTCTGAATAATGTAAGCCCCAAGAAGCTGAATCACTACAAAAGGATGCAATTTATCATTATATGCAGCTACTATACTGCAGGATTGGAGGCTAGTCCATTTTTAAAAAAAGGTTGAAGGGTGATGGTTGGAATTATAGATTCATGATGCTTATTGAAATACTGAGAAAAAGTATTTAAGAAAATCAATACATATTTATTAGTTTATCTGACCCAGCCCTGTTGTGAGGGTATAAAGAGGCTGGAAAAATACTGGGGATTTCCTTGTTGTGAGAGTGTCTCCGGGGGGTGCAGAGCCAGTGTACCAATTTCAAACATGACCCATCCTGCAGTGCCCAGTCTAGAAAGGCAGAACTCCAGTTCTTCTTGGCTGGTCCCCAGAGGCTATAGCTAGCCAATACACTTTACCACAGCCCTGACTCTACTAGGGCCAGCACAGAACTGGTCTCATAATCAATGAGCTGCAGCTGCTGTCTCCTTGGTCCCTCACTGACTTCCCCTAAACTGTGCTCAAAGAAAAATAAATACAGGTGAATCTAGCACAGAGCTTTAATGCACCAAGATGAGGATAATGAGCAAGACAACCGACAGACCCTTCTCTAATGATAAAGCATGGCACCACAATCTATTGCAATGCCTTAAAACACTCAACAAAATTGAGGATAAAGGAAAACAGGGGATATAATTTCTTTATGTTATCAAAGAACTTCTGATAAATTCCTTTACAAGTGGTTATTCAAGAACGTTTGTAACTTCAGAATGATATAAAGTGGTAATTCTGGATTACAGACTGGTTAAACTGATTACGTCCTGGATTACAGACTGGTTAAATATAAAGAATCAGGATGAACGGCCAGGTGTCACCACTAAAAGAGGTTAATAGCAGTGTTCTTATTAGATCAGTACTAGCATTAGTGCTGTTCTATATATTTATTAAAGACCTAGAAGACAATAGTTAATTGGTAAAACTTGCTGACAATACAAGTTTTTCAGGTTAGTCAGAAGACAGTAGGGAGGATTGTGAGAAAGTTCAGAGGACCTAAGAAAAAGCTAGGTAATTGCACAGCATGATAGCAAATGAAATTCATCATAGATAAATGCACAATGGAAACGGCAATTTAAATTAATCGAATATTGATGGGCTCTGAAGTTACAGTCAGCAATCAGGGAAAAAAGATCTATGGAGACTACAAATTTGCCTTAGTTTGCAGAAGCAAACACAGGGGAAAATAATATAATGCAATTACTGTGCTTGCTCTTTAAAAGACTACTGCTCTGAGAGAGGGTTCCCTATTCTTAAAATGGGGAATTCTGGGAGAACTGATAAGCACTTTTAAACTAGTATAAATATGTAATGTGCACCCACAGTATATGATATGTCCAATAGGGGTGGCAGGGGTGAGGCTGGAGTGCACCACACACCAGTAATCTCCCAGGTTTTTGCAACAGCCTCTGTGGAGCAGTTACAAAACAACCCAGGTTAGAGCAACCAATTTAGATCACCCAGTTTTAATTATTTTAAATAGAACATAGAAATTAAGATGGTCCAAGGACAATCAAACTAACCACAGGAATGTGGTTTTAAGTGGTGGACAGTGGAGTGGATTTCTAAATTCCAATAGAATAAGATTAAGATGTTTCAGTTTAAAGAGGATAAACAAATGAGATGATTATAAAGGGACTATAGAATAATGAATAACATAGAAAAAAGGCAAAGGGAAGTAGGGATTTTTTCTTTCCTATAATAAAAACAAGAAGGCAATAAATATAAAATGAACAAAAGGAAATGCTTTAGTGCAACATATAATAACTTGTGGAACACATTCTTGCAGGATATTGTTTAGGAAAATGTGTTAGGAGGATTTACAAAGGATAAGTCCTTATAAAAACAATGGCATCTAGTAAGTAACAACAGCAAAGATAAAATTATAAAGGTATCAAGTCTTCTGTTTTAGGACACACAAATCATCAACTAGGGTCAAGAAAAACATTCTCCCAATGGAATTCTATTCACAATACAACAGGGGCATAAAAAAAGTGCTACACATTTTTTGATATTGACAGGATGCTGGAGCAGGTATAGTATATTCCATTATGGCAGGACTATTTACTGAAACAACTGATTTTAACATAATATTGCAGAATAATCATTAAAAGTGAATTATAAATGTGTAATTATTAGTATTCACAGTAAAAACCTAATTGCATTCATCCAATCAGGAAACAAAATTATACCATATGATGTATGTGTCCAGACACACTAGCCTAAATGTTGATTACTACATGCTCACAAACAAACAGACCAGGAACTACTTGACAAAAATATTTTGCAAATAATTTCCCATGCAAACACACAAACACAATGCTATCATGGCTTAATTTTTAGGGCAATCTCCTGTCAGATCTTGTCTATAGTTTCAATTTTCATGTCTTTGCAGATTTGCAAAATTGAACTTTGATTTTTTCTCTTTCCCTCTAACTTTGAATTGAAGACATAACTCAAAAGCTGAAATTAACTAATAATATAGATCCTTTTTTAGAGTGCTGCTCTCTAGGACTAGTCCTGGAGGCTAATATTGGCATTTATTTTTCTTGATTTTGGGAGACAAAAATCAGATAGATATTTGAGTATTTTTCACATTAGTCTCTTCTACTGTAGTCTAACTGAAAAAACTACAAAAAGAAAAGGAGTACTTGTGGCACCTTAGAGACTAACCAATTTATTTGAGCATGAGCTTTCGTGAGCTACAGCTCACTTCATCAGATGTTTACCGTGGAAACTGCAGCAGACTTTATATACACACAGAAATCATGAAACAATACCTCCTCCCACCGCACAGCAGGACAGTGGGGTGGGAGGAGGTATTGTTTCATGATTTCTGTGTGTATATAAAGTCTGCTGCAGTTTCCACGGTAAACATCTGATGAAGTGAGCTGTAGCTCACGAAAGCTCATGCTCAAATAAATTGGTTAGTCTCTAAGGTGCCACAAGTACTCCTTTTCTTTTTGCGAATACAGACTAACACGGCTGTTCCTCTGAAACCTGAAAAAACTACATACGGCCTAGAATTGGTAAATCTCTAGCTTTCTATAAACCATTCCCTACAAAATTAATCCAAAAATTTCCATGGATAGTCCAGTGCCCTAAGAATTTTATCTAAACTAATTTACTCAACACAAGGAAGATTATCTTAAGAATGTTTACAGTATTTTTCTTTGCTTGCTTTTACAACACCTACGTTTTCCCCTTTAAACCTTAGCTCTTGCAAAGTCTTTTTCTTTAAATAGGTTTTCAGAGAAAAAAGTATTCTGCCAATTTATATTCGTATCATATCTGAATTTGATTGATGCTTAGGTCAGAATAAAAAGCCCCAATATTGAATTCCATTATTTAAAATATTTCCTTCCACCAAAAAGTAATGGAGAGTAATTCAGCAATGCATGGACATTTTTTATAAAATAATTTACTTATATAATTTCATAATCTTCACATCTAGAGTTATCAAATATATTCAGAGCAAATGATTCACATAGCATAAGATATGTATAAAATTTCTCTTTTCAGTGATTGTTCCGTTTTCTAGTGCTCTTTCTGGCCGACAAGAGAATACAGCTTACTAATAAAGTAAAGCACTTCATATGACAAGAGTTGAATACCAGTATATTTCTTACTGAACTCAGTGATAACATATTGCCATTAGCTAGTTAGTGCTGAATTTGTTTCAGAATGAATAAGTGTGGGCCAACTTTTGAGAGAAAAAATATATTGTTTGTAAGGGACAACACATCTGAGTTATTTCTGTTCAGATTAAATATGATACAATCTTTTTATCAATTAATTGTTAGCAAGGAAAATGTTAGGCAGCACTATAAAGATATGTAGATATGTAGAAGATATGTAGAAGAATTGGTGAAATTTAATAAAAAGATCTATCCTAAGTGAGATGCAGAGAACTCTCTAGGAGACCAATGCCTTTGTGAAGCTATTTAGGACCTATTCAGAAATGTATTTAAGATTGTAAGAAAAGAGGTCATTTCTGCAAATGCAATAGATGCCATCAGCACTGAGTAGGTAACAGGTAGGCTGTTAAACTATAAAGTGTACCTCTTTTGTGCAAAGGCACAATGGCTCTGGCTCAGCAAGAGCTGTTATGCTAGTAAGCTCCAATGAACCATTAGTCAAATAATTTCAGATAACCTGCAGACATTTGACTGAGTATACTTTAATCCTAAATGTATTTGGAAAGGAGTGACACACAGGGAATCTGTTGGGCTGGATTCTGCATTTTATAGAGAAACATCTTGGGCTGTGGTGGGAGAACACACATTGAAATTTGTCTGAAATCATGTGATGTCCAAAATTTTCAGAAGCAACTAGTAATTTCAGGTAACAATTTTTGGATATTTAACTGAGGCATCTTAAAAGACACCTGATTTTCAGTGGGGTGGAGTACTCAGCACCTTCTGAAAATCAGGTCCCTTTAAGATATTAAGTTGGGTGCTGAAAATTTGAGGCATACACAATCACTATTCACTTTTGAAAAAGTTGGCCTGCTGTTGAGAAAAAACCTTCACTGTATCCTGTGTGTAGAATATTGAATTGTTTTGCTCTTTGGATAGAGTCATTTAGAAGTCTTTGTGCAGAAACGGCATATAATGTATAGCTCCTGTGTTTATCCATTCTTATTTTTTCTTTAAGAAACAATTCACTTTTCAAGTCCAGCAAGAGCTGTTTACCATGACAGTTATACTCTGGCAAATCAATTCTGTAGTACATCAATTGAATTTATATTCTAGAGGAACTAAAAATTGATGGCAAAAAGGCTATTTATGAGAAATGGGTAAAGAGTCATTATGTATGTAAACCAGCTATCTGAGGATAACATTTATATCCCCTTTCTAAAGTAAGCGTTTAGTTTACATATCTTTAGACAGCTGTATTTGGAAAGGGTTACTATACTGAACATGGGGAAGGGGCAAGCTGAGGAATTACCTGAAATCCAATAGTAGTCTGCTTCACATTTAATACAGCCTGAACGTAAACTTAGGGTTGCCAAGTGTCCCTTTTTGACAGGAATGCTCAGTTGAAAAGGGATCCTGGCGACTCTGGTCAGCACCACTGACTGGGCCATTAGAAGTCCGGTCGGCAGCACAGCACGGGACCCAGGGGTATTGCAGGCTACCTACCTGCCTGGCTCCACGCAGCTCACGGAAGAGGCCACCATGTCCCTTTGGCCCCTCGGTGCATGAGTGGCCAGGAAGTGCTGCACATTGCCCCTGTCCGAGTGCTGGCTCCAATGGGAGCTTCGGGGAGGTGCCTGTGGGTGCAAGGGCAGAGCATGGAGCCTCCCTGGCTGCCCATGCACTATGGGGGCCACAAGGACCCAGTGGCCACTTCCTGGGAGCTGTGATAAGTGTCATCAGGAGCCTGCACCCCGAACTCCCCTCCCACACCCCAACTCCCTGCTCCAGCCTGAAGTGGGGTGGGGCTGGGGATGAGGAGCTCAGGGCTGGGGCAGAGGGTTGGAGAACAGGGGTGTGAGGGATTCGGCTGGGGTTACGGGCTCCAGGGTGGGGCCAGGGATGAGGAGCTCAGGGCTGGGGCAGTGGGTTGGAGTGCAGGGGTGTGAAGGCTCTGGATGGGGGTGCAGGCTCTGGGGTGGGGCTTGGGATGAAGGCACTGGAGTACAGGAGGGTGCTCTGGGACTATGGTGGGGAGAGAGGACCTTCCCTGGCCTTGCCAGGTGCCTAGGTGGGTTCCCTGAACACCTGCATGACACTAAATAGGCTGCTGCACGGTTGCGCAGCTTACAGGGAACTTAGTCTGCGGGACCCCACTTGTTATGCTCTTCCAGTATGACTGTGAACCACTGATAACTACTCTCTAGGAACGGTTTTCCAACCAGCATTGTACCCATCTTAAAGTAGCTCCATCTAGGCTGTATTTCCCTAGTTTGTTTATGAGAAGGTCATGTGAGAGAGAATCAAAAGCTTTACTAAAATCAAGATAAACCACATCTACCACTTCCCCCTTATCCACAAGGCTTGTTACCCTGTCAAAGAAAGCTATCAGCTTGGTTTGACATGATTTGTTCTTGACAAATCCATGCTGACTGTTACCTATCACCTTATTATCTTCTAGATGTTTCCAAATAGATTGCTTAATTATGAGTGGACAAATCTGGGTCCATGAATTAACTGTCCTACTGCATATAATATAGTTATAATATAGTTACTTCTCAGTCAAAATATTCCTCAGTTACAATACCACTTGAGGCTGTAATTCTGAAAACACTTACCACCAGACATAGAATTTACTAATAGAGGTAGGCAAGTAACTGGGTTTTTTGTTTGTTTGTTTGCTACCAGATCTGAAAAATTGGAAAACAATTTTGGGTTGCATGATTTATTTTGTTTAGATTTTAGGCATTTTTAATCATTTGTTTTTTATAAAAGGAAATTTGGAAATGAAGGGCTGGGCTCTCAAGCTTGACTATGTCTGCCATGATGCACTATGGCCAGAAACTCCTGCACTGTCTCCTCTCTCCAAAAGTAGAGACCATTGCTTCTCATGGGTGATAGTCTGATTATGGAGCCCAGATTATAGGAGAGAATGGGAGCATACGGCATCTGAACTACAACTCCCATGAGGCACCACGGCAGCATTTCTGAATGTAAATGTTTTGGTTTTCTGATTAAACTTTTGGTTTTCAAATTTTCACCTAAAAGATTAATTTTACTCTGGAAAACCTCTTGGCTCCCATTTTCATATCATTTAAAGTAATGGTTCAGAAGAAACTGGACACCATCTTGGTGGTATCTTAAACAGAATTAAAACAAAATTACTGATTTATACACTTTCACTCATTTCAGTATCAGCTTTCTTGTGAATGAGACCAAAAACATGGAAAATGTCCTATTCCTAGTCCAGAATTTTCATAAATATATAGCTATTAAAAACAGAGGAATGTTACTAATGTTGGGAGCTCCCCAGCTCAGAGAAATCTTGTCCATACCTATTCCAACAGTTATCTGAGCAATGTATGCCCTGTACCCAGTGGTGAGCTGGAGCTGGTTCACACTGGTTCACTGGAACCGGTTCTTAAATTTAGAAGCCCTTTTAGAACCGGTTGTCCCTCGTGGGACAACCGGTTCTAAAAGGGCTTCTAAATTTAACAACTGGCCAAAACTGGTGCCCTAGGCGTCGACTCCATGAGTGCTCCAGGGAGCACCCACAGGGAAAATTTGGTGGGCGCAGAGCACCCACCAGCAGCTCCCCACCCTGCCCCGCCCCATGTCCAGCCCCAGCTCACCTCCGCTCCCCCTCCGTCACCTCTCCTGAATGTGCCGCCCCACTCTGCTTCTCCACCCGCTGGTTTCCTGTGAACCAGCTGTTCGCGCGGGAAGCCTGGGAGGGTTGAGAAACAAGCGGCAACTTCGCGCTCAGGCCCAGTGAGGTGGAAGTGAGCTGGGGCACGAGGAGGGCCGCCCGCGCCGCATCAGGTAACCCAGAGGGTGTGCAGGGGAACAGCTCCTCGCCCCAGCTCACCTCTGCCTCCCTGGGTCTGAGCGTGAAGCCGCCACCTGCTTCTCAGCCCTCCCAGGCTTCCCGCACGAACAGCTGATTCACGGGAAACCGGGGCGGCGCATTCAGGGGAGGAGGCGGAGCAGAGGTGACCTGAGGCCGGGCGCGGGGCAGAGACCTGCCAAGCACCCACCAAATTTTCCCTGTGGGTGCTCCAGCCCTGGAACACCCACGGAGTTGGTGCCTAAGGCGCCACTTCTCATGTGATCAGTGAGAGGAGTGGCCGTTCTCCCTGCTCCCCCCCTAGCTATGCCACCCTGCCCCTAGGAGCCAGAGGGACCTGCCAGATGCTCCCTGGGAGCTGCCCCAGGTACGCACCGCCGGGACTCCCCACCTCACCCCCCAGCAGGTCCCTCTGGCTCTTAGGGGCGGGGTGGGCACCCACTAAGGTGTCCCATGAGACCCTCCTGCCCGGTTCTGGGGGCAGTCAGGGGACGGGGAAGGGGGTGGATGGGGCAGGGGTCCCAAGTGTGTATGTGTCAAGGAACACGGGGAGGGAGGGTTTGATTGGGCAGGAGTCCCAGGGGGCAGGGATGGGCCACAACCCCGTTGTGGGGTGAGGAGGGAACTGGTTGTTATGATTTTGGCAGCTCATCACTGCCTCTACCAATGTAACAAATTTAATCTATGAGAACATAGACATTTCTTTTGTTTCTTACTTCCTTATGTGGAGTTTTCTACAAGGCTGGAGATCTACAAGGATCCAATAAGCTTTTTCCCAGTTAAAAATAAAAAAAAGAAAAAAAGAAAGCTAAACAAGAGATGCAAATGCCTGACTGGAAGAACACTTTAGCCCTTAGGAAAGTTTCTGGCAGTGCTATGTAAAATATCATATGCCTTTGGGGAAAAAAAACAACAAAAACTTTGTTTAAATCAGCCTTTAACAAGCATATTTTGGGAGCTTTACAAATTAGCCTCCTTTCCAAAAGGGGATTTTGTTGCAAAATGCCATTGTTTCAAATGATAAATTAATGTTACATGTCACTGAGTTAAGACATCAAGATGAAGAGATGAGGAGTTCTTGGATCATCAGAGCAAACTCAGGTATTATCTGTATCCAGAAACCTACAAGTCTGTATCTGCTGCTCTGGTTTTGCTGCATTTTGATGCCATGCGTCTGTGAATATTTCTGTCTGTGAAGATCCTCGTTAAGAGGAGATAAATATAAGGTCTTCTCCTCTTGGTCTTTGATCACCATTTCTCATGCAGAATCCAGAGATGCTTTTGGAACTTTGGACTGTGACCTGTAACTTAGACATTTATCCCTCCTTTCTGATAACATTTTATGTGAGGACAGGCAGCCCAATCCTCATCCGGTGTAAACTGTCATAGTTCCACTGAGATCAATGAAGCTACACTGAGTTACACCAGTTCAGGATCTGTCCCATTGGGTCCATTAACAATGCAGTATGTCAGCATCTCTTTTCCAGTGTATGAAGTGGTGCCAGGTTCTCTCAAATGTTACTACACCCAGAGAGATAGTGTTAGAATGACACTCTGTACCTCAAAATAAATCCCTGTAACCCCCATATGCACCACTTTTATATGGTTATAGTTTGTACAACACATTCCTTGTGAGGTATCATTTGAAAACTCATGGACTACTGAACATCATTATCCTGTTAACACGTGTGTATCATCATTGTATTTGAAGTTATGAAATTTTGCTATATGTTTGTTACTGAAACATGTTGTGAGTCTGGGGAATGCCCACAAACTAACTCTTTAGAAATAACAAAAGAACTATAAACAAAGAACTTGCATGTCATCCTCAGAAATGGTGCAAGCCTCACATACACAAAAGGTGAGAGCAAGAAATCTACAATTCATCTGAGAGACATGTTGAATCTTACTTACTCAACAGACTCATTGTCTGCACCCCAGCAGCGTAGTGCGGAGGAGAGTATAAAATAAGAGACAGTGACATCATCAGTAGGCCTCTTCTTCCCCATTTCTACACAACAGGCAAGATTGCTTGGAAGACAAAGACCAATCAGTGAACTGTGGGGAAGGGGGATGATCCTAACTGGAAGGCTTTCCAGTTAGCATGAACAGCTGAAGGTTTTGGGTAAGAGAAATCCTTTTGCTTTCGAATCTTACTTAACATGGAAAAGTTTAGGGATTACCCTGCTATTTTGTCTTTTATTTCTTTTGTAACCAGATCTGACCCTTATGCCTAAACCACTTACAATCACTTAAAGTCTATCTTTCTATAGTTAATACACTTGTTCTAATGTTTTGTCTAAAACAGTGTAGTTGTTTGTAGTGTTTGGGAACTCTCTACTCAGGTTAAAAAATGGCTGGTGCATATCCATTACCCATTGGTGGAACGGTGAACTAACTAATGAGCTTGCATTGTTCAAGAGGGTCTTGAGCAGTGTAAGATGCATATTTATGAGGTGCAAGGCTGGAGCTGATGAGATTTGCAGATATCTCCCAGTATACAGTTCATGAGTGGCTGGGAGACCATTCCTATAACTTTGTTGGGTGTGCCTTCATATACTAATGGCAGTGTATCAGCAAAGCGTGGAGGGTGTGCTTTTCACTAGCAGAGCAGCGTGAGAGATATCCTGAGCTAGAGAGTTAAGGAGGCACAGCAATTCCACAGTCCAGATTGTATGCTGGGGGACGTCACAGTAAGGCTGACAATACTGGAAAGCAAATATAACAGGAGTCAAATAAACAACAAGACAGACTTATGATTCTTTGCAAACTTACATTCAATATCTGGAGTATGAAAATATATGGATCTGAATTCTGTCAAGACTAACCTAGAATGTTTCCTTAAAACACTTCTGACAATCCATTTCATTTGAAACACTATTGCTATTCCAGACCTGGGATTCTGTGGAGTAGAGACTATCCATCATGCTGGAAGACATTCAATTGAGGGCTGTCAAGTGATTAAAAAAATTAATCACTATTAATGATGTGATGAAAAAATAACCACAATTAATTGCACAATTAATTGCACAATTATTCATGCTGTTAAACAATGATAGAATACCATTTATTTAAATAGTTTGGATGTTTTCTATATTTTCAGATATATTGATTTCAATTACAACGCAGAATACAAAAGTGTACAGTGCTCACTTTGTTTTTATTTTTGATTACTAATATTTGAACTGTACTACAAGTACTGTAGTGCAATCTCTTTATCATGAAAGTCGAATTTACATATGTAGAATTATGTAGAAAAAAAACCCTTCATTCAAAAATAAAACAATGTAAAACTTTAGACCCTACAAGTCCAATCAGTCCTACTTCTTGTTCAGCCTATTGCTTAGACAAACAACTTTGTTTACATTTGCAGAAGATAAGGCTCCTTGCTTCTTCTTTAAAATGTCACCTGAAAGTGAGAACAGGTGTAAGCAGAGCACAGTTGAAGCGAGCATTGCAAAATATTTACATTCCAGATGTGCTCAAGATTCATATGACCCTTCATGCTTCAACCACCATTCCAGAGGACATGCGTCCATGCTGATGACAGATTCTGCTCAATAACGATACAAAGCAGTGTGGACTGATGCAAGTTGATTTTCATCATCTGAGATAGATGCCACCAGCAGAACGCTGATTTTCTTTTTTGGTGGTTTGGGTTCTGTAGTTTCCGCATCAGAATGTTGCTCTTTTAAGATGTTTGAAAGCATGCTCCACACCTCATCCCTCTCAGATTTTGGTAGGCAGTTCAGATTCTTAAATCTTGGGTTGAGTGCTGTAGCTATCATTAGAAATTTCATATTGGTATCTTCTTTGCATTTCGTCAAATTTTCAGCGAAAGTGTTCTTAGAACGAACAATATGTGCTGGGTTGTCAAGGTTCCTTCCCCACTCTGAACTCTAGGGTGGATGTGGGGACCTGCATGAAAGACCCCCCTAAGCTTATTCATACCAGCTTAGATTAAAAACTTCCTCAAGGTACAAACTTTGCCTTGTCCTTGAACCCTATGCTGCCACCGCCAAAACAAAGAACAGGGAAAGAGCTCACTTGGAGACATCTTCCCCCAAAAAATATCCTCAAAAATATTCCCCCCCAAAAATATTTTTTTTTTAAAAAATTAATAAATTTCAACTGGTATTCTATTGTTTAATGGTGCAATTAATCGTGATTAATTGTTTTAATCGTGAATACTTTTTTTTAGTTAATCACGTGTCTTAACTGCTCTAATTAAATGTCATGGTGGTTCTGTGATGTGCACAAATGAGGACTCGAATAAGACCATTCAAATAAGTTTTACTTATAACCTAGGACAATATTTGAATACAAGGTTCCAGAGAAAAAAAAGTTAATACAGTAGCCCATTGACCTGACAAAACTATGATATTAATTACCAGATAAATGGTTTCCCATATCATGATTCCATGGGAACTGTACTGCTAATGTCATTTCCAGGCAAACAAGAGGGAACCAGAAATCTTGGATCTCAGTCCAGGAAAGTGCCAAAAACTTTGAACACCTAGAATTGCATACACAAGCCCCTTCACTTGATTATTTAATTTGCTATCCCCCATTCCTGGCTGCTTTGCTAATCCACTAAAGTACCTCATTCACAGTGCAAAAAAAATCAACACAAAAAAGGGATTTGAGGGATACGAGGATAATGGGACAGGAATTGAACCAGATCTGGTGAAAACTGTTCTCATTCACAGTGCTTATTCTAACACAGGAAACCTCAGTCAAATTAATTTCTCCTACGTGCCTCTCCCATAAAACCAAGTCAACTTGTTTCTTGCTTCCACTTTCCAAGATCTTCTATAACTCCCAAAGGACACTTTTGAAGCTAGAGCTGGTCAAAAAGTTTTCAATGGAAGTTTTCCATCAGAAAATGCAGTCTTGTTGAAACCAAAACTTTTCACGTGAATGTGCCATTTTTGACAAAATTTTCAATGTAAGAAAGTCAAAACATTTTGTTTAAGCTTTCTCAATTTGATAATGCTGAAATAATTTGTTCAGATGTGGAAATAATTTTATTTCAATTTTATTATTTTGTTGTATTTCATTTTGGCTATTATAATAATAATTTGAACATACTATGCTTGTATGTTATTTAACATGTTATGTTATAATGTGTTGACCTCTTATAAACAAGATGTTTCAAACGTATCCAAATGAAACATTTTTGTGGCTTTGAACGCTACAGGAACAAACACTTTAAAAGTCCAGTAGGACACCATATCCTACTTAAGGGGAAAAAGGCTGGAGCTATCAAAGTCTAGGAACAAAGCATGTAGCCCATACTTACACAATAGGGGAACTCTATTCTGGGAAGGTGTGACTCTGAAAAAAAATTGGGGGTTGTGGTGGGTAATTATGACTGGATCCTGCACTATGGCTTTCCTCTCTTTCTCAGACCTATGGAGGCCCACATATAACCAGAATAAAAAGCTTGCAAAGGTAGCTTAAAGGGTGTATCTATACTTCAGTTAGACACTCGTGGCTGGCCCATGCCAGCTGACAACGCACAGGGCTTGGACTCAAGGGCTGTTTAACTGCGGTGTAGATGTTTGGGCTTGGGCTGCAGCCCAGGCTCTGGGATCCTCCCACCTGGGCTGCAGACTCAGCCCAAAACCTACACCGCAGTTAAAGGAGCCTTTTAGCTTGAGCCCCCAGAGCCCAAGTCAGCTGGCATGAGGCAGCCGCAGGTTTTTAATTGTAGTGTAGACATACCCAAAGTCTCCTTTGCCCCAACCCTTCTGTCCTTGCACCTAGTGCAGGAACAGAGTAACTAAAATCAGTCATTTCATGCCATAGTGGATCACGGGAAATGGTAGTGAACTGCTGGCAGGGCAAATCCATATAATTCTACATTGAACAAATGAAGATTAGTAAGGATTTTCTGCCAACAGAAAAACAAAGTGAATAGGGCCAGTCAAATCAGACTCTGTTTAATTCCTGACATGTTAAATCATTACAGACCTGATTCTCAACTGTGCTTCTTTACAACTAGCCCTAATATTTTGAGCATTCATTTAGAAAAAATCCAGTTCAAAAGAAAGAGAAGGTTTAGGAGGGAATCAAAAGCAAATGGGTTGGTGCAGTTTCTAATTTATGCTTAACACTCAGCAGATTGAAAGTTAAGCAGGAAGAATTTCGCTTCCAAATGATCAATCAAAAATCACCTGCTAAATTTAAAGAGACAGAAGTTGTGAATACAAGACATAACAGTTCATCCTGGGAGAAATTTACCCTCTGGTATTTATAGTGTCAAACAGTTACAGTAACATCTTTATTTTGTCCTGAAAGCTTTAATAGAGTCTGATGCTCTATTAACTTGCTGATTTATTCAAGGAACATCACCTTCCATTCACAGAAGGGGAAGCTCAATTGCAGTCCACCAAAGAAAAAACTCGAAGGGAAAGTAACTATCCTAAAAGTTACTCAATGGCTTTGAATGGAGAATGTTGCTTAAATAAAAAATGAAGTCATGGTGGTTGGGCAAGATTGTGCTTTGCCAACAGATTTAAAAAAAATCAAATATAATGTGTGATTTAGGCAGAGGCCCATGTTGGTGGCTAGTACTGAGCCAGATCACCCAGGTCGAACTAGTATGACTTCCCAGTTAGTAGGCAGAATACACACTTTGGATGATACTGCAGCCTGTTCTCCCTGCTATGTTTGACCAGGTTCATAGACCAGTATGGGGGGAGAGTAGCACCATTTCCCTGCCATCACCACACCCTTCCCACCTTACTCTAGAGTGACTTGTGGCCCTCAGGAGCTGTGCCTACTTTCACTGCTGTACAGGGACTGTTATCTTACCTGATTCTGGTGCAAGGGGATGGAAGGCCTCTTGGTCCTTACTCCCATATCCTGTACAGACAAAAGCTGAGGCCAGACCTCTGAGTGATGCAGTTAAACTTATCTAACCCTTGGTATAGAGAGCATTAGGTTGACAGGAGAATTATCCTGCAGACCTAGCTACTGCATCTGGGGGGTTGGAATACCTACGGCAACAGCATAGGTAGTGTCTACACTGAAGCACTACAGTGGTGCAGCTGCAGTGGTTCAACTATGCGGCTGTAGTGTTTTCAGAGTAGACAAATCCTTAGTTTGAGGTAGCTTAATATTCCTTGGAGGAGCATACAGGATATCTCCTGATAGAGGAGAATTAAACTACTTTACTTCTGAATGACAGCATCCACACATGAGTTTAATGTGATTTAATGTAAGTACTTAATTGTTACAGCTTTAGTAAAAATTTTCTTAACTTTTCTGAGTGTCCCCATGTAGACAAACCTTTAATGTCTGAAAAAAAGTGCAATATTTACAGCTATGGAAGTTTATGTCTTCTGATGAACCAGAAAAGTTAAAGCATGATCAACAACTATCTTAAACTCCCCATTGTGTCAGACTCTTTGAGGGACCATTCCCCAGGGTGGTTAGGTCACTCTACATACACAATAAATCCCTGGCATCTTTGCTGAGTTCTCCAACAAGGGTGCCTAGTATTGTCAGTTGTTATAGCGGTTTTTGTGAGGTTATCAGCAGAAAAAAAAAAAAAACCCAGGAACCGGACAAATACCATCAACTAGTTTAAGAGTGATTACAGATCAGATAATAACATCTTTCAGTCTCTGCTTAGAACGGACAATGTTCCTTGGCCCACATCCATGCTAGTGACCCATTAAGTAAAAGGCTCTGTATCCCATTGTCAAATCCTTGAGCCAGCTGTCAAGAAAACGCAAACACACAAAGCCCACATGTATTTTTTGTTTTAGGTTTTGAGACAGATATTCGAATTTCTGCATGGTTCTGTACTGCGTTCATTCATGCTCCAGCTTAGGTGGCACCAGTAAAGAATAAAAAGTTAGAGGAGGAAACAAAGAACAAAATAATAATATGAAAAAGGAAACAGTCCAAGCAATTTAGGATAAGCATCCAAAGCTTTGTTTTTTACATCAGTTTAAATCCACGAGTCACTGTCAACCACTAAATCGAATAACCAGTCCACATGTTGCTTCATATTTACACGTATATTTACGTGCATGTCCTTAAAAAAATTCTCTGTATTTTTCTCTGATAAGTTAATGGGTATATTCCCTTTCTTTATTTTTTAAAATTAGGTTTCTATGATAAAGAATGTTAACTGAAGGCAGATCATGCTGGGAATTCAGCCAACATCAGATTACTGCTTTATACATAGTTTTAACACTGTAAAAGAATAATCATCACCAGTATATAGTGCCAAGAAAGGGGAAGAGGAGGCAGAGGGAAGTAAGGAAAGGCTTTCAGCAATTCAATATACTATAATAAATATAGGTCTAATACAATAATAATATAATAAAATAGGACTAATGCTAGAACATTAAAAGATTGATGAAAAAAAGAGACAAAAGAGATGGCGGCTCTCAAATATTGACGTAAGAGGACAAGGAGGATGAGGCTTGTGCAGAACAAATAACAGAAAGAGCCACAACACAAGACTTGGTAGTAACAAGGGACTTTAACTACCCAGACATCAGTTGGAAATGTAGTTTGGCAAAATACAAAGTTCTTGGAATGTGTTGGGGACAACTTTTTGTTTCAGAAAGTGGAGGAAGTAACCAGGACAGTTATTTTAGACTTCATTCTGACCAAGAGGGAGGAATTCATTGCATTTCGGAAGGTGAAAAGCAATTGGGCTGAAAGTGATCGTGAAATGATAGATGTCATGATTCTAAGGAAAGGAAGGAGTCAGAGAAGCAGAATAAGGACCATGGACTTCAAAAAAGCCAACTTTACCGAACTCCTAAAACTGGTAGCTAAAGTCTGATAGGAAGAAAATTTGAGGGATAAAGGAGTTCAGGAGAGTTGGCAGTTGCTCAAGGAGATACTATTAAAGGCACCACTGCAAACAATCCTGATGCAAAGAAAAGACAGGAAGAATAGTAAGAGGCCAATATGGCTTCATCACGAGCTCTTTAATGACCTGAAAATCAAAAAGGAATGCTATATAAAAATGGAAACATGGAGGAATTGCTAAGGAGGAGTACAAAAAATTAAGAGAAGCACATAGGCCCAAAATCTGACAGGCTAAGTCATGAAGTGACTTAACACCTTTCAAGGGACATAAAATGCAATAAGAAGTTCTTTAAATACATTAAGATCAATAGAAAGATGAAGAAAAGTATAGGTCTTCAATTTAGCAGGGAAGGAGAGCTAATAACTGACATGAAGAAGGCTGAGGTGTTTAATGCCTATTTTGCTTCATTCTTCACTAAAAAGGTTAATGGTGGCCAGATAACACTATTAATATTAACATGGGGAAAGGAGTGCAACCTAAAAGAGAGAAAGATCAGGTTAAAATATTTAGATAAGTTAGATGTATCTGACTCAACAGGGCCTGATGAAATTCATCATAGGGAACATAAGCAACTAGCTGAAACAATCTTGGAATTGTTACTAGTTATCTTCAAGAATTATTGGAAAATGGGTAAGGTTCCAGAGAACTGAAGAAGGGAAAACATAGTACCTATCTTTAAAGAGGGGAACAAAGAGTACCCAGGGAATTATAGACCAGCACTTTGGCGGACAAGATTAGAAGTCAAAACAACCTTGACAAATTGGACAATTGGTGTGGATTCGACAAGATGAAATTCAATAAAGATAAGTACAAAGTACTTCACTTGGGAAGAAAAAATAAAATGCACAACCACAAAATGGGGAATAACTTGATAGTACTGCCGAAAAGGGCCTGGTGGTTACAGTGGATCACAAGTTACATCTGAATCAACAATGTGATGAATTTGTGAAAAAGGCTAATAACGTCATCTTAACAGAAGTGTTGTATATAAGATATGGGAGGTAACTGTCCTGCTGTACTTGACACTGGTGAAGCCTCAGCAGGAGTACTGTGTTCAGTTCTGGTCACCACATCTTAGGAAACGTGAACAAATTGGAAAAAGACCAGAGGAGAGCAGAGAAATGATAAAACAGTGGTGGGCAACCTGCGGCCCATCAGGGTACTGGCTGCCGCTTCCCAAAGCTCCCATTGACCGGCAACGGTGAACCGCGGCCACTGGGAGCTGCAGGGGGCCATGCCTGCAGACAGTCAACATCAGTAAAATGTCTTGCGGCCCACAATCAGATTACCCTTCAGGTCGCCCACCACTGCGATAAAAGGTTTAGAAAACTTGACCTATAAGAAGTGGCGGATTATCAAATGAACCCAGAGCCTTGGCAGAAGCGGCAGGGTGCCAGACGAAGCCCCAGCACCCCAACCGGGGCCTCGGAAGAAATGTCAGGTGGGTGGGATAGGGAAGCCTCAGCGCCCCAACCATAATCCTCTGGGCGGGCGGGAAGGGCGGCAGATGGCAAAAAGCCCCAGTGCTTGGACCATGGCTGTGGTCCCAGGACTGGAGGAGCTCCCTGCTGTGGCCCTGGGGACGTGGAGGGGGGACAGAGTTTCTCTTGTCTTGGGGTAGCAGGATGCAGGGCAAAAAGGAGCAAATGTGTTGCAGGGCTGGAGCGGGAGCGAGGAAGAATTTGGCTGGACCATGGGTTGAACAGGGCTGGGGCCACGGGAGAAGGGGCAGAATGGGATGGGGCCACGGGTGGGGTTTCAGGTAAAAGGGGTGAGAAGGGCCGTCCCCCACTTGCTCGGGCTCAGGGCCTCAGGAAACCTTAATCTGCCTCTGCCTCTGAGGAAAGGTTTAAAGTATTGGGTGTGATGCTGTATGGAATACGTTGGACACTTTATGATATTGTTGATACTAATATTATATCATTGCAAGGAATCTGACCAGATATGCCATGTGTACCTGCGAAAATGTTATAATTTGCCAAGTATGATAATGTTGTTTATATGTTTGTACCACCTTTGTATTATGAGTTATAGATATGTATGGTATATCTGTATTTCCAAACTTGTGCTGTGTTTCTGGGTGACAGCCCTAGACAGATTGGCATCAGCATTGCCTAGCCTATTTGATGGCCCATCAAGTGTCATCATGTGTACAATGAACTCATTGAAAGGAACTAGGGGATACACCTTATGAGTCAGCAAGGCATGTGGTATGCTTATAGACAGAACTCAAAGACTTTTCTATGCCATGTGCTGTGAAACTTGTCTTTGGGACACAGGTCGTACAAGCCACATAGCAAAACAACATAAAAGGCAGCTACATTATCTCCATTTTGTCTTCATTCCTGCTTCTTACCTCTGGAAGGTAAGCTTTCAAATGAAGCTCTGAACAAAGGACTGAATGATCAGCAAACTCACCAATACTGCTAAGAACCTGATAAATAGACTTTGACAGTTTCTGTGTGTGACTGCTTCTTGTTATTTCTTTTTTTCTTTATAATAAACCTTTAGTTTTAGACACTAAAGGATTGGCTGGCAGTGTGGTATTTTGGGTAAGACCAACCTAATATTGACCTGGCAATGTGGCTGGCCCTTTGGGTTTCAGAAGCTGTATAATGAGCAGAGGTTTTTAAACAACTTCTCACTTTACTGGACCTAGGTGCTGATTGAGAGCCAGCGAACTGGAATGCAATAAGGGAGCTGTGCGATTTCTTTTTTTGACTTCTTAATAACCAGTGTGGGAGATCAGAAGTACAGTTTGTGACTGGTTGGTGAGTCAAACTTCAGGTTACCCACCAGATTTTGGGAGAATCTGCTCTCCTTTTGCAGCCTGCCCTGGCCTTGGCATTTTCAGTGAGGGCTACCCCAGGCACCCCGGATCACATTGGGCATATTTAGTTTTGAGAAAAGATGACTGGGGAGGATTTAATAATAATCTTTAATATGTTAAGGGCTGTTATAAAGAGGACTGTGATCAATTGGTCTCCCTGTCCATTGAATAAGGGTAGTTAAGCTCTGGACTAGGCTTCCAAAGGAGGTTGTAGAATCCCCCATCACTGGAGGTTTTTAAAAACAGGTTGGACAGACATCTGTCAGGGCTGGTCTAGGTTTCCTTGGTCCTGCCTCAGCTCTGGGGGATGGATTTGATGACCTCCCAGGGTCCCTTCCACCTCCACATTTTTATGATTCTGTGTGACAGTATGAATAAATATGATATTAAATAGATATGGACAAGCAGTGTCTGGGAAATCTTAACCAATGAACAGTTGTAGAATTCAAATCTTCCCAGCAGGGGTGAAACTTTTGAACCTCATAATACTGAGATATAGTAGCGGGTAAGTGTGATTGGAGCAAGATGTCAGTTGTAGTGCTAGTATGTGGGAAGGATAAGATTGGGAAGGATTAGACTGGTGAGAGGCAGGGAGGGAAGACAGTAGAAAGTTATAGTAATGTATTTGAGAACTTGGAGTTTTGCAGAGAATGGGTAGGTTTTAGCAATGCAGTTACTATAGCAAGTACAGGAACAATACAGCCATGTTACAACTTACCAGATGCTGAAAGGATTGATGGCTAGCTTTCAGAGTTGAGTAGGGGAAAACATGAATGGAAAACCACCACACCTAAAACTTATATTTCTGTTTTATTGCTCTTCAGCATAATGGTTTTGAACTGCATGTTTTTACTTGCTACGGAATCTATTTTAAAATGTCTTACCATCACAAATACAGTTACCCATCAAATAAGTTGTTAGAAAATGAGCATTATCTATTTCAAGAAACTGGTTGGCCTATCACAGAAAATATTTTTTAATGAATATATGAGATTTCTATGGTAAGGATTGTTTTATATGCTTAAACTTGTGTGATAGCTATCACTGGCTCTGAACCATACCTTTCCCGTCCACATTACTGCATTTCTCCATTCTCCTTCATGATGGTTAGTTGTGACAATGTTTGCATGTTTATTTATTTTAACTTTTAATTTTATTGATCTTTTTTCACTTGCCAGTTTTCTCTCCCTCTAGCTGACAGCCTGTCCTCCTTCTTCCCACCCCTAAGTTTAAAAGCATTTCCTCTCTCAGGTATGGGGAACTACTGTATTATTTCAGACCTCACTATGTGAGAACAGCTGATGAATTTTCAAGGGAACCTCACTTTATAATTTTTTGGTTTACATTTTCTATTTTGCTTTTAAAGTGAATTTTATTAGTTGTAAAGGATTCCAGACTGTTGCCATTAGAAAGTGAAGCACATCATTTAATCAATAAAGAGGAATGATAGAAATGCAGCATGTTCAGATTGCATATGCACATTCACCGTGTGCCTCAAACACAACATGGTGGGAACAACTCTAGAAGTCATACAGCAGTTCATTCTCCTTGTTCATTTGTTCCTTGGCATCTCTACCAACAATGCCAACAACGGTGTCCGCTGTGTTGCACTTTTTCCATATGGACAACATGTCCACTTGAAAACTGAACTGAGAGCAACATGTCCACTTGAAAACTGAACTCATCTCATTCTACATAAGCCCCCAAAACAATTATCAGATAGTTCATCACCAACTTAGGACTGGCTCTGTATAGTGACCTAGTTGTGAAAGACTCCATCATATCCTATTACCAGTCCCATGAGCTAGCTAGTTTACAGTAGAGAGGGATTTTTGGTATAAAGGATGCTATAATTTTTTTTTCTTTTTTTATATAACACTGTTACGGAAAACTTGCATTTTCTAGGGAATATAATTCTCAAATTATTTTTATTGTCACTTTTTTCTTTCCTCTTTTGAATACTCATTTGACCTAAATTCAGTTAGAGTAAACACGCCAGGGATCCACAACCTGGAGCAGACCAGGGTGCACATTCTAGTTTCCTGAACTGCAAGTCAGATTCAAGTCTGTCTATTCTTGAGTATCTGAGGCTGTCACACAATGTTACAAAAAAGGCTTCCAATAATAAACTACCTGTCCAAACACACTGTATTTCAGGAATAAGTATGGCTTGTTCCTAGTTTAGTTGCAATATAAGGCTCATCTAAAAATCAAATAGATGGGGCTTGATCCTGCAAACACTTATGCACATGGGTAACTTTTCTTCCAAGCATAATTATGTGTAGGATTGTCATAACAATTGTAAAAAAAAAGATACTGCAGCTAAAATCCTTTTGCTTATCCTGTATGAAAGTTCTCTAAACAGATAAATGGAAAATTTATCTATAACAAGGGTTACTGTTCCCTGAAGACCAGTTGAAACTGTAAATATATTATTTACAATAATGGGTTGTGAAAAAGCAGAAACTATTACCAAACATTATAGAAGCTACATTTTCATCAGTACTTCATCTTTATAATTGTCTTGTTCCAAACAGTGAGATGCCCAAGTTAATGCCTCAGATACTTTTACTCTACTTATTCAAAATTATGCTTGTTCATAAAAGCAGTAGTTAAGAATCCTAACAAGATTAATTAAACCCTCAATAATAAACACAGTGCACACAGAAATGTAATTGATAAAATTTCCATTTAGTATGCAGTTCTTTTCCACTGTTTTACAAACATGCACTATTATATCATTTTGAACAGTGGGTGATGTTCTTTTAGGATAGAAGTGTTGTTTCAGTATCAATTACACACTACCTTTCAGAATTCCAGATTCCTCTTAAATGCTAAACATTTGCACAGCAACTATCTACTTTAGTCTATACTGTAATTTAATAAAGTTCATGTTGTTCCCACAGCAGGAGAATTATCATTTATTCATGTTTGAACTATCAATTTATAATAGATTAGCAAATTTCTCTCAATGTGAAATGCAGTTATGTTTACAACCCCTTCCCCTCTTTTTTAACATTCTGGAATGAAAAATGGTTTTAATTAAATATACCTTGATAGGGAGCACTAAATCCAGGGTATCGGTGGTTGCTGTCCGTTACAAAATGCAGTCTGAGCCAGTTTTTGTTGCTGATAATTGGAGGGGGTATATTCATTCCAGATAACCTGAATTATAAAAGAGAAATGAAATAAAAATAATTAATGGAGGGGAGACAAAAAAAAACATCAGTGCTGAAGACGTGGAGCTCCTTTGTTTTTGAAGTTTGATAAAAATCCTTAATTTTAAAGAGGAAAAAAAAAGCTTTCTTATAAACATGCTCATATTCAGATACTATATGTGTAACTCATTGAGACAATGAATATGCCTTTTTATTCCATGAATAAATATGACATGTAACTCATGAATGCTAAACCTATGACAAGTGTCTGGGTTTCCCTAACAACTGGAATCAAGAGGCACGTTCTGTATACTATCTGCACGAGGGGTATACTGTCTATCCAAGGTACTGTGTACCTTGTACTATAGTATCTGAACACCTCAAATCTTTAAGGTATTAATCCACATAACTCCCACAGTAAGAAAGTGTCCTATTATCCCCATTTTACAGATGGGGAACAGAAGCACCCAGGGCTGGATTTTTAAAAGTATGTAGGTGCCTACTGAGATACAGATATACTGCAAGTGAGATTTTCAAAAGCACTTAGGTGTCATTTGGGAGTTAGGCACCTAAATACTTTTGAAAATACCACCATGTGCCTGCCTGCATCTTTAGCCGCCTAAACACTTTTAAAAATACAGTGCAGAGAGACTAAGTGACATGCCCAACATCACACAGAAAGTTCATGGAACAGCAGAGAATTAGGCTAGTGCCCTAACTACTGGACCATGCTTTCTTCTTGACATTCTACATTATGTTTTGATTCATGCTCACAAGTCCCATTAATTACAATGAAAGTTATACATGAACTCCAGGTTGTTCATGTCGTGTTTATTCCTAAATGCACAGGTATTCCTCTGTTGGCCAGTATTTTGTTCCAGCCGAAGTTACCATCTTATATTCAGATACTCACATTCGTCTTCCAATTCGAATACCTCTCTACTACTTGTATTGAAACTATTCAGGCTTTGTGTTTGGCAAAGTGAATATGATTCAATTTTAAATAGTCATGAAGTCTTAACTAATAAATAGCTGCATGTGATACTTTGGAAGAAATGTATTTTGTAAGTTAAATATAACAACTAGAACAGGAATTTCTATTCTATGGGACATTTTGACTTTTTTTCTCCAATTCTAAATTTTAACAAAAAGCTGAAATTTTGAAGTTTGCCACAAAATGAAAATTCTGAAAATTTGTACTCAAGGGGATCAAAATATTTCATTTTGACTTTATCAGTTTGATTCATTTCATTTCATCTTCAATTTTATATTAAATCATTAAACATAATGTATTACATACAGGTAATAAATATATAATATAAAATAATATTGTTGTATAATATCAAATTCATAATTAATCAGAACTATAAAGTGAAAGTGAAATATTTCAACACTGTCAGAACAAATTTTTTTAAAATGTTCACATTTAAAATTGTGTTGATCCAGGTTCTTGTCCTCACAAGAGTATCCCTGAAGAGCTCCATTGGTTTGCCTTAGGGACAATCTTTATCATATTATAAAAGCAAAATAATCTCTGGTATATAATTACTGTGTTACTACACAGAGAACTGTAACAGAATTATTTCTTCCATAGCTGGCAAAAAAAGTATTATCTACTGATCCAAAGACAAAAAGTGTGTTAAGTTTTTACAATATTAACATTTTTTTGCAACACCCTATACCACTAAACTCATGTAAGCTATGCAGATCAAGGTAACATGTCTGATAAAATACATTTAAATTGCCAATTTAATGCTTTGGAAACATCATTTTGTCATCTTTTTTCTCTTTTTAACAATCTAGGCTGAGATCCGGGCATAACACAGCATGCACACTGCATTTATAACTTTGCTTGATAATCCTCTTTTTACACGGGTCAAGTGTCCCACTGATTTTTTATTAGATCGTTCAGCATTGTTTGATACGGTTGATCATAATGGGCTGTACACTAATCTGTGGAAGCTAACATATAGTTGGATCTGCTTGACAACAGATCCAGTCATTCCTTCAAAGGAAGACCCAGAGGACTGTGATTGACCATTATTCAGCGTCCTTGGAGTTTTCACATGTGCTGTTGTCCAAGAAGTCAATCTTCTTTTTTATGGAATGTGTCTGAGCATCTATTACAGTTAAATGTTGTGGATGTGAAATAGAAGCCTACTCTCCTTTTTCAATCCACCCACACCAAAGAAAGCCTGAGGGAACAGACAGGCTTTGTAGCATGAGCTGAAGCTCAACATTTTTCTCCCCCTAAACCCAATAGTAAAGATCATTGGAAGCTGCTCTGGAGGTGCTCAGGATAAATTGCTTGTGTCCCAGCCAATCTCATTTGTAAAGACAAAGCAGGAAGATGAGACAGAGTCAGTCTTTAAAATGAAGAGGTCCCATGCTGGAAGGTCATAATGAGTGGGGTCCTGCAGGGTTCAGTTCTGGGTCTGGTTCTGTTCAATATCTTCACCAGTGATTTAGATGATGGCATACAGAGTACGTTTATAAAGTTTGTGGATGATGCCAAGATGGGAGGGGTTGCAAGTTCTTTGTAGGATAGGACTAAATTCAAAATGATCTGGACAAACTGGAGAAATGGTCTGAAATAAATAGGATGAAATTCAATAAGGACCTATGCAAAGTACTTCATTTAGCAAGAACAATCACTCACACACATACAAAATGGGAAATGACTGCCTAGGAAGGAGAACTGCTGAAAGAGACCTGGGGGTCATAGTGGACCACAAGCTAAATATGAGTCAACAGTGTAATGCTGTTGCAAAAAAAGCGAACATCCTTCTGGGATGTATTAGCAGGAGTGTTGTAAGCAAGACATGAAAAGTAATTCTTCCAATCTTTTCTGTGCTGATTAGGCCTCAACTGGGTATCATATCCAGTTCTGGGCGTCACATTTTAGGAAGGATGTGGACAAACTGGAGAGAGTCCAAAGAAGAGGGACAAAACTTATTAGATGTCTAGAAACCATCACCTTTGAGGGAAGATTAAAAAAAATGGGTTTGTTTAGTCTGGAAAAGAGAAGACTGAGAGGGGACATGATAACAGTTTTGAAGTATGTAAAAGGCTATTACACGGAGGAGGAAGATTTTTTTTCTTAACCTCTGAGGATAGGACGAGAAGCAATGGGCTTAAATTGCAGCAAGGGAGGTTTAGGTTGGACATTAGGAAAAACTTCCTAACTGTCAGGGTGGTTAAAAACTGGAATAAATTGCCTAGGGAGGTTGTGGAATCTTTATCACTGGAGATTTTTAAGAACAGGTGAAACAAACACCTGACAGGAACTGTATAGAAAATATTTAGTCCTGACACAAGTGCATGGAACTGGATAGATGACCTCTTGAGGTGCCTTCCAGTTCTATGATTCTATGATTTCTATGATTTCATAAAGGAGTTTAAAATTCCAGCACTTTGAGTAGCACCTAGAAATGTATTGGAAGTCATAGAAAAAGCTACAAATATATTTAGTCCTGTGTATCTCCAAGACTAAAGCAATCACCTCCCAAAGCACTCAATCCTCTGTACAGCAACATCTGAATATAATATAAAACCTATCCTCCACTCGAATACAAAGAGAAGGGAGAAAATTGGGTGGCATACATGGGTACAAGAAAAAGTAATATGGTGCCATATTTGCCCATTGTAACAAGTACTTTGGAAATAAAAATACTAATATAAGTGGAGAGAGAGAAAGAATCGGAACTGATTAAAACTTTTTAAAGAGAAGATTTAAAAATTATAGAACACATAAACTGTTGAATACAAATTATAAATAGCCTGGCCTTGAATGTTCATGTTAATCAAAAATGATAGTATATTGGAAATGAACAAAAAAAAATTGTATGAGCCAATAATTGCCCATGGTAAAAAATAGACAAGTGTTAGTGGTTAAGAATATAACACAGAAAAAATGCTAGTAGTTAAATCAGTTCAAAGAATACACAATCACTCCACAGTTAGTGGTCTGGATCATATTATCTTCATATTGACAGCATCCAGTATTGTGTTCAATATATATGTCCCTTGACCAATGTATGGCATCAGAAACCATCAACCGCCACACTAGCTTGACATAGCATCTGGGCAACCTACACTTCCAGAACACGGTCTTGTTCTTGGGGTCCCAAGTGCCCAGTGCTTCGACAAACATCTCCTGAACAGTAGTGGAGTATTCCCTTTTCCTCATGGTGTCAGTCAAGGGGGCATATTTCTTCAGTTTCCATTCTTGTGCCGCAGCGAAGGCAGCGATCTGGTTCAGTTTGGAGTCCAGAATAGATGAGTTAACTATAACTGTTCCCACTGATGCCAGAATTGTTTTACTGAATCCATTCTGCATGGTGTTGTGGCAAAATAGTGTCTCTCAGATGACATTAAACTGTCGGGGAGAGGTACACACAATGGAGGGATAGGGTCCAGAGTGACCTAGACAAATTGGAGGAGTGGACCAAAAGAAATCTGATGAGGTTCAATAAGGACAGGTGCAGAGTCCTGCACTTAGGATGGAAGAATCCCATGCACTGCTACAGGCTGGGGACTGACTGGCTAAGCGGCAGTTCTGCAGAAAAGGACCTGGGGATTACAGTGGATGAGAAGCTGTATATGAGCCAACAATGTGCCCTTGTTGCCAAGAAGACTAATGGCATATTGGGCTGCATTAGTAGGAGTGTTGCCAGTAGAACAAGGTAAGTGATTCTTCCCCTCTATTCAGCACTGGTGAGGCCACAACTGGAGTATTGCATCCAGTTTTGGGCCCCCCACTACAGAAAGGATGTAGACAAATTAGAGAGAGTCCAGCAAAGGGCAATGAAAATGATTAGGGGGCTGGGGCACATGGCTTATGAGGAGAGGCTGAGGGAACTGCGCTTATTTAGTCTGCAGAAGAGAAGAGTGAGGGGGGGACTTGATAGTAGCCTGAAGGGGGGGTTCCAAAGAGGGTGGAACTATGCTGTTCTCAGTGGTGGCAGATGACAGAACATGAAGCAATGGTCTCAAGTTACAGTGCGGGAGGTCTAGGTTGGATAATAGGCAAAACTATTTCACAGGGAGGTGGTGAATCACTGGAATGGGTTACCTCTGGAAGTGATGGAATCTCTGCCCTGAGAGGCTTGTAAGGCCCAGCTTGACAAAGCCCTGGCTGGGATGATTTAGTTGGTGTTGGTCCTGCTTTGAGCAGGGGGTTGGACTAGATGACGTCTTGAGGTCTCTTCCAACACTAACCTTCTATGATTCTATGAAAAGTTGCCATGTAGTGGAATGGTGCTCACAGCAGCACATGACATGGGGCAAGGTCTCATTTTCATATCCACATGTCCAGCATTGCTTGTCCCAGTTGCCGTGTCAGACTGATCTGCTGAGATGCAGTTGAGGTGTGCCCTGTGGATGAAACAAGAGTCCATAAAGAAAGTGGCTGCTGGCATCCCATTTCAAGGTAACTTCAAAGACCTTGCCTGGTTTCCTCTTCAGGTCTCTGATATACTTTGCTCAG
Source organism: Lepidochelys kempii (assembly GCF_965140285.1). NCBI lineage: Eukaryota > Metazoa > Chordata > Testudines > Cheloniidae > Lepidochelys > Lepidochelys kempii. The sequence goes on along the minus strand of NC_136381.1, from coordinate 29,499,649 downwards.
ACAGCTTTCTTCAGGAGAGCCTCAAGTTTCGTCCTTGTTTGTGGGATGATAATGGCCCATCCATGTAATCCTTGAGGGACCAGGACTCCCAGTTGCTGTTGCTCCTCACACCAAGGCCACTGGAAGCCAATGCATCTCTTAAGGTGCCAAGGGATGTTCCAGGCATGGTTTCACAGTGAGGCGAAGACTCCCCCTTCTTGCCTGAACTCTCCCTCCAACAAGCAGCTCAAGTAGGAGCAATGTCATGGCTAGTTGGGATCCTGGCAATTCTTTTCCTAATGACCCCTGATTGCAAAGCTCCTTACCACTAAATCCAGGCAGGTCAGAAGGTAGAAAGTGTGAGTGATAGAGGTCACCCCTGAGGGGGATGCCAGCATCACCTTGCCCGTGGGAAATGTGCATCACCTTGTTACTGGCTGTCTGCAGAAGATACATCCACTCTTTGACCAATCGGGTAATAGTTCTTAGGTGACTGCCATATGAAATAAAGATGATCAGGAAGGTGTTAAGGGCACTGATGTTTTCTTACAGTACCAACAGTGATGAGTCTAGCCAAACTGCATCTTGCACACTACTCACAATGGTATCCTCTGGGGTCTGACTCACACAAAAACCTAAACACATACCAAGATGCTGGTATGTCTCTCCATCATCGAGGTGAGTCACAGGCCCTCCTTGGATTGAGAAGACTGCTGGAAAAGCCTACTGTCATTTCTGGTTGTCAACATGAAGGGATGCACACTTTGCCACATTATACAGAGTCCCATCCAGCCATCGGTAGTGGCATTAAGCATATGTTGGAGCAATCGTGGGTCATAGATGATGAGCACCAAGCCATCGGCATATGCCAAAATGTTCTTTTTCTTATCACGGAGGTTGAATCTGTCTAAACCCTGTGTGACTATCCCAATAAGCATCTCCATCACCAGAATAAAGATGATGGGGTTTAGGGGGAAGCCTTGCTTCACACCAGAGTGGATAGTCACTGCTGGGGTCTCACCTTCCACCGAACAGATGATAGTGTCACAGTTATCATAGAGCTCTTGGACCAGCTGAAGGAACTTATTCGGCAAGCTGAACTCTCCAAGGTGAAAAAGACATGTTGGTGAGGCATAATGCTGAAGGTATTTGGCAGCTTGAGCCATGCCATTGTACACTGGTGCCTCTTTGTTCTTACAGTATGGAGGACAGTTTGAAGAATGAAGATGTGCTTGTAGCAGCCTTTATTAGACATAAAACCTTTCTGCTGTGAGCTGACAGCCCCTTCCCTCAATGCCCATTGTGTGATCCTGGCCACAATACATGCGGCATAGAGTTTATAGATGGCAGAAACCAAGCAGATGGGCCTCCAGTTGCAAGGATTGCTAGGTTCCCCTTTCTTGTAAATCGGTATGGTCATGACTGTCTTCCATGTGCCGAACTGTTTGTACTTGTTGAAAATGGTCACAAGCACAGGCGCCAGTTTCTAATTTTCCCTGGGGATGCTCAATCCCAAGTTCCACCTCCACTCCACCCTTTCCCGTAAGCCCCCACCCCACCCACCTCTTCCTGCCCCCAACCCTGTCTTCACCCCACCCCTTCCCCCAAGGCCCCACACTGCTCTGCCTCTTCCCACCTCCACTCCACACACCCCCATCTCTTTCCACCCCCTCCCTGAGCGTGCCCTGTCCCCCCTAAGGAGGGGCTGGGAGGGATGGGGAGGAATTGACCAGTGGGCAGGAATGCAGAGGAGTGTGGGACCTTGGCTGCCGGTGCGTGCTAAGCACCTGCTAATTTTTCTCATTGGGTGCTCCAGCCCTGGAGCACCTATGGAGTCGGCACCTATGGTCACAAGCACAAAACATCCCAGTGTGATGTTGCACCCCATAATGCTTTATGGGAATATGCTTATGAATGTATATATGACATGCTTTTTTTGCCTCTGTTTTCACTAACAAGGTCAGCTCTCAGACTGCTGCGCTGGGCATCACAAAATGCGGAAGAGATGGCCAGCCCTCTGTGGAGATAGAGGCGGTTAGGGACTATTTAGAAAAGCTGGACATGCACAAGTCCATGGGGCCGGACGAGTTGCATCCGAGAGTGCTGAAGGAATTGGCAGCTGTGATTGCAGAGCCACTGGCCATTATCTTTGAAAACTCGTGGTGAACCGGGGAAGTCCCGGATGACTGGAAAAAGGCTAATGTAGTGCCAATCTTTAAAAAAGGGAAGAAGGAAGATCCTGGGAACTACAGGCCAGTCAGCCTCACCTCAGTCCCTGGAAAAATCATGGAGCAGGTCCTCAAAGAATCAATCCTGAAGCACTTGCATGAGAGGAAAGTGATCAGGAACAGCCAGCATGGATTCACCAAGGGAAGGTCATGCCTGACTAATCTAATCACCTTTTATGATGAGATTACTGGTTCTGTGGATGAAGGGAAAGCAGTGGATGTATTGTTTCTTGACTTTAGCAAAGCTTTTGACACGGTCTCCCATAGTATTCTTGTCAGCAAGTTAAGGAAGTATGGGCTGGATGAATGCACTATAAGGTGGGTAGAAAGCTGGCTAGATTGTCGGGCTCAACGGGTAGTGATCAATGGCTCCATGTCTAGTTGGCAGCCGGTATCAAGTGGAGTGCCCCAAGGGTCGGTCCTGGGGCTGGTTTTATTCAATATCTTCATAAATGATCTGGAGGATGGTGTGGATTGCACTCTCAGCAAATTTGCGGATGATACTAAACTGGGAGGAGTGGTAGATACGCTGGAGGGGAGGGATAGGATACAGAAGGACCTAGACCAATTGGAAGATTGGGCCAAAAGGAATCTGATGAGGTTCAATAAGGATAAGTGCAGGGTCCTGCACTTAGGACGGAAGAACCCAATGCACAGCTACAGACTAGGGACCGAATGGCTAGGCAGCAGTTCTGCGGAAAAGAACCTAGGGGTGACAGTGGGCGAGAAGCTGGATATGAGTCAGCAGTGTGCCGTTGTTGCCAAGAAGGCCAATGGCATTTTGGGATGTATAAGTAGGGGCATAGCGAGCAGATCGAGGGACGTGATCGTTCCCCTCTATTCGACATTGGTGAGGCCTCATCTGGAGTACTGTGTCCAGTTTTGGGCCCCACACTTCAAGAAGGATGTGGATAAATTGGAGAGAGTCCAGCGAAGGGCAACAAAAATGATTAGGGGACTGGAACACATGAGTTATGAGGAGAGGCTGAGGGAGCTGGGATTGTTTAGCCTGCAGAAGAGAAGAATGAGGGGGGATTTGATAGCTGCTTTCAACTACCTGAAAGGGGGTTCCAAAGAGGATGGCTCTAGACTGTTCTCAATGGTAGCAGATGACAGAACGAGGAGTAATGGTCTCAAGTTGCAGTGGGGGAGGTTTAGATTGGATATTAGGAAAAACTTTTTCACTAAGAGGGTGGTGAAACACTGGAATGCGTTACCTAGGGAGGTGGTAGAATCTCCTTCCTTAGAGGTTTTTAAGGTCAGGCTTGACAAAGCCCTGGCTGGGATGATTTAACTGGGAATTGGTCCTGCTTTGAGCAGGGGGTTGGACTAGATGACCTTCTGGGGTCCCTTCCAACCCTGATATTCTATGATTCTATGATTCTATAACTGGAATATGTTTTATGCTACATATGCCATGTAACAGATCTCTGTAAAGGATATGATTTACTGAATATATTCATCCTATTTGTATGCATGTATCATTTTTGTATTCAAACTTATGAATATTAGCTATTTACCTGTTTAATTTTAAGTAGCCTCAGTGAAGCAGTTGGTCAGCTTCCTGAGAAAAGACTATTCTCAGTAAGTGCCCAATCAAGAAACACTTAAGCCAACAATGAACTTGGAGATACCAATCCACATCTGAGCTTTCCCAGGAATGTGGCCTGGCTGGTAAGGGACTCAGTCATGCATGGACATGTGAATTGTCCATGTGACTCCAAAACTCCATCTTGTAGAATCTTGTAGCTGGGATTCTACATAGGGGGAGGGAGGGGTGTCCACCCACAAGAAGAAGCCTACTTAAGCCCCTGAAAACCCTTCCATTTGGTTTTCAGCTGGCTCAGGAGATAGCCTCTCCACCCCAAAGGATACCTGAAAGAAACTGGGACAAGGACAGTAACTACAGGGGGTGTGAGTGATTGCTGGACCCAGACTAGAAGGAGGCTAGTCTGTAAAATAGTCTTATTGGAACATCTCTGAGGGTGAAATGTTATTTGTATTCCGTTTCTTACTGTATTAGGCATAGGCTTGCATGTTTTATTTTATTTTGCTTGGTAATTCACTTTGTTCTATCTGTTATTACTTGGAACCACTTAAATCCTACATTTTGTATTTAATACAATTACTTTTTTACTTATTAATTAACCCAGAGTATGTATTACTACCTGGGGGAGGGCAGGCAAACAGCTGTGCACATCTCTCTATCAGTGTTATAGAGGGCAAACAATTTATGAGTTTACCCTGTATATGCTTTATACAGGGTAAAATGGATTTATTTGGGGTTTGGACCCCATTGGGAACTGGGCATCTGGGTGTTGGAGACAGGAACACTTAAGCTGTTTTCAGTTAAGCCTGCAGTTTGTGGGATGTGGTTCAGACCTTGGCCTGTGTTTGTAGCCAGCAAGCATGTCTGGCACAACCAGGCAGGGTTCTGGAGTCCCAAGCTGACAGGGAAAGCAAGGGCAGAAGTAGTCTTGGCACATCAGGTGGCAGTCCCAAGGGGTTTTCTGTGATCCAACCCATCACATCCAGATCCAATTTTTCAACAAGTCATAGTGGATGCCATCTGTGTTTGGGGATGTGTTCTTTGTTTTCACTAGCCTTGGTTTTCACTAAAGTTCCTCAGGAGTAAAATCGCCATCAATCCCCGCAGAGAAGCTCACCTCCAGTAAATATTTTAAATAGCTAGGATGCCATATACAAATCTGATTGTCCCAACTGAAGTCAGTCTTGCAGAGTACTGGTAGTGTTTTGCCAAAGATGGTACAATATGGAGATGGTCCTTCAAGAATCTCCCTCATGGTCTTAGGGCAGTTGGAACTGATTTTATTAAAGCTTATGTTAAAATTACCTGCAACACAGATTAATGAAAAAGTTTCTATTCATCTGAGTATAATGGTTAAATTATCCCAAACTAATAAGTTTGCTTTAAAAAACATAAATTGCATATAGTACATAAACTGCAATATCCTAAATTAGAGTTTATAAATTTAACAATACAGTTTAAATATCAGTATCCAAATACTCAGATATATCACTCATGGATACTTATACTAGGAGTAGTTTGTGGAAAATAAATATAGCCAGGAGTGTAAATTGTCCCTCAGTAATTAATAATTTAGGGTAAATTGTCCCTCAATAAATATGATCCATTAGAGAATATTTCAGTGCTTTGTTAATAACTAATTCCTGTCTTTGCTTCTCATTGGCACTCTAGCTCATTTCTCTTCATATTGCTGACATCCATTGATATGTTCTAAATAAATGTCCCTTGACCACCTGATGGTGTCCAACAGCATGAACTGCCACATCAGCTGGCAAAGCGCTGACTGATTCTGCATTCTCGTAACACTTGCTCGTTACTGGGATCCCATGCACCCAAGGCACTGAAGATCAGCACATGTATTTGAACTTTGTAACCCCTAGCTACCAAAACATTGACCGGGGGGTGCCATGGAAGGCCAGGGTACTCTTTTCAAGAGGAACTGTGATGTCCACCGTGAAGGTCTTCTTCTGTTCCTCGTTAGTAATGATGATGGCCTTGATTAAGCGGTCTTAGATGGTGGTGTGGTGCAGCTGCCACACTCTGGAATGGAGCCTGCAGCTACACAAGATGTGGGGTTGGCATAGCTGCATTTTCTGCATTGCTTGCCTGATTCCCATCGTAGATGGCTCTGTTTAGTGGGACACAACTGAGCCAAGCCCTGTGGATGGTTCTCCAGGTGGCAAATCGGGTGAAGCTGCCACTGGGAAGGAAGTGGTTACTGATGTCCCACTTGCATGTCACCTCAAAGACCTTGACCTGTTCCATCTTACAACTGGATTTAAAAAAATTATTAAACAGGAAAACTATTAAACCATAAAACTATTAAACTAAACTGGATCTTCGCCAAAAGGCTAGGAATTTATTATTTTTGATGCAGGCTTTTAAACCATTATTTTATAAAACTTTCCCCAAACAAACTATCCAACAATGGAAAATATTCCTTTAATGTTTAGGATAGTTTCCTCATCTGTTTGAAGCTCCTTCTTTTGTGACCTCTCTCTCCCCATCGGACACAGTGCGAAAATGCTGCAACAAGATGCTGGGCTAGATGGACTTTTGGTCTGATCCAGTATGGCTATTCTTATGTTCTTATAAGATACTGTCCCACATGTAGAAAGCGACTCTGAAATGCTACCAACCCCAGTAGATTGTTTTTTCCTTTTTTATATAAATATCATTATTAGAATATGTACATGTTAGAGCTGGTCAAAAATTTTCAGTGGATGTTTTCATTCAGGAAATGATGATTCAAATGAATCAAAATATACTGAGGGAATGTATTGATTCTGTGAGATTTTTTTCTGTCAACTAGGTAGGCTGGTTGGCTGGCAGCTTGGCCTGTTGGCTGCCCAGCTGCCCAGACCCCTGGCTAGCAAGTGGGCTGCGTGGCTGGCTGGCTGGCTGTCCAGTTGCCTGGCTTCTCAGCTACCTGGCTGTCCAACTGCTCAGTTTGCTGTCTGCCTGACTTGCCTGTTGGCCAGCTCCCAAGGTACCCAGCTGCCTGGCTAGCACTGAAATGGATTGTTCTATTTTGTTGGAAATTCTACAGTGCTGATATTTCATGCCACTGCAGAATGAAACGAAAAACTGACAATCCAGAATTTCTAATGAAAAGGAAATACTGTTTCCCAGCCAGGTAGATATTATGTGTTGAAAATTGTAAGGAGCTTTATGGCATGAATATGTACACTGACCTGTACTGGATACAGTCAGAACTGCTCACCACTCTGTCATAGGGCATCTGGAAGCCTCTTTCTAAGCTTATCTGTGTTTTTGGAGCCAGATGAGCTGAAACCTACCCCCCCACTGTCACCATAAAGTTGATCATGATGGACACCCTGGTAACCATCATTAAGTGACCTAGGTGGTTACAAATTTGTTACAATATTCTTTTCACTCTGGTCAATAGAGATTAAATGAGTTTAAGAACAATTAATTATCTGTATAATACTGCAATTAATGATGCAGGAGGTGCCAAAGAACCAAATATTGCTTTTCTTTAAATCCCCAGCATTGCTCAATCCATATTATGGACTGGCCATATTCAAATTAAATAGAAATAATGTCATTTCAAATTCTGCAGAAACAAAATGTCACCAGAATTCACAGGCCGTACAGCAATTTTGTAATTGTAATTTGCTACTGCTGAAATATAAAACCTTACACTCACGGCACTTTACAAAAATTCTGATATAACTTTAATGATGTATAAGCAAAACCACTGTAATAGTCATATCTGAGAATGAATCAAAGTGCTTGTTTGGGCACTTGAATCAAAGATTAACATAGGCTACTAGAATTTCTAATGCCCAACTTGATTAGTAGTGAAATGTATTAGAAATTATCTCCATATGTTATTTAAAAGATTAATAAGCCAAAAAACATGAAAATTGCATTCCAAATGTATAATTGTAAGAATAAAAGAAAACACTAAACTCAAGCCCCTTAGATGATGGCACCTTATAGTTTCATGTTTAAAGAGCTAATATCTATTTAAGGCTGTCAATCAAGTCTATTATTCAATAACACTTTTATCCCTGACAGTTGTGGATTATAGATAAAATCACTCTAATTAAGCACATGCTGATGTCAGCAGAGTTCTAAGTAAATTCATCCTTCCAAACATCTGATCTCTGCAGTTTATGATTTCTATGGGATTATTCCCTCTAAGTAGTTTTGCAAATTGACAGGATTTGCAATGGCTACTGGCAGAAAATGATTGCTTATTCTGTTCACATAGCTAACCCTTTTCTCATGTCAATTTATCTTCTCAGCAAATTATAAAGCTCTTCACCATTATCATAATGCATTGGCAGTCCATCCTAGTTCTGTGCCAAGCACTCCTTCAAGCATAGTCATAGCTTGTACCATAGAACATTTTCCTAAATGTAAGTACAAGTATCTTCCCCGAAACTAACTCATTTCACCACTTCGTATACAGCACTACATGTACTAGATATTTTGTATTTAATTAAAATTTATTTTTAAAACCAACAATATTGATTGAAATAATGTCCTTACATTGTGCTAGTTCACTTGCTCCCAAATTCATCACTGCCACATATTTCTAGGGAGACATTGTAATCTGTGGGTGTTCATGCCTAAATAACTCTGGGCCTTAATCTCTCTATGCTTCAGTTCCCCCTCTGTAAAATTTGAGTACTGATACTTTTTTCTCCCACTTTTGATTTAAGATTGTCTTTTTTTAAAAGCAGTGAGCATTGGCCTAACTTTACCTCCACTAAAGACAATGGATATTTTACCATTGATTTTGAAGGGAGGAGATTGAGGCCAATGCTGAACACCTTAAAAAATTCCCATCCTTGGATTGCATACTCTCTCGGCTAGAACAAAGTGCTAAGTCATTTGCAGTCAGTTATTAAAAAATGGCAAGTTGCATGCCTTCCATTTCACCAAAAAAGCCTACCAAAATATGATATAATCCTTAACTTCAAAGTGTGCAAAATACACTGTTCAGTTAGATGGTATTCTTGGGGTATTTAGCTGCTGTGTTTTTAAAAAGACATGGTTAAGGTGCTGCATTATGTTAATTTAGAAGCTACCTTTGATCAGTAAAAATCCTGTACAATTGCAGTGTTTGCCACAGAATCCAAAAAGAATAGGGAATAACCTGAATAGAACTGACCTTTGCTTTAAAACTACAGTGGAAGGAATTAAATGTAGTTAAATCTGTGCATTGAAAAACAAATATACATGTGATTTAGGGCAGATACTAGGTATACATGGTCGGTTTCAGAGTAACAGCCGTGTTAGTCTGTATTCGCAAAAAGAAAAGGAGGACTTGTGGCACCTTAGAGACTAATGCTCTAATAAATTGGTTAGTCTCTAAGGTGCCACAAGTCCTCCTTTTCTTTTTAGGTATACATGGTATTTCTTGTTCTTGTGGGCACATATTAGCCAAACTATTTAGATCCTGTGGTTTCATCTATACTATTGTTTTGTTTTGTTTTGTTTCTCAAATGATGTTCATCTATTATGCTTGCCTTTGTTATGTCTCATAAAGAAATGGCACAGAAGCTTGTTCTGGAATAGTCATATAAAACAAGGCATATAATGGACAATGTGGGCATAAAAAAGGATAAAACTCTATCCATATCTCCCAAAACCTCAGTGAATAACACAACCAGATTAGCAAACACATATGTTTGACAATTCAAAGTACAGAATATGTTCACTACCCTGTGTGTGTGGCATAAATGTAAAAAGTGTAGAGTTGACAGCATATATGTACATAATTCCTTCTTTCAGAAATTCAAGAATTTTAATTATTTCATTGCCTTTCTGCTGAGTGGTAGTAGGTTTGGGGGCAGCCTTTCATGTCACTCTTCTGTTTGGAGCAGAAATCAATGGCATAGATTTAGGTATTTTCTTAGTGAAATGTATTTATTTATAAAATGTACATGACTGCTGAATTCTGAAGCAAGGCTGGCAATAAATGGCATGCGAGCAGTACAATTTACATAGACCCAGGACGCTGTGGTCAGGCTGAATGCAATATTGTCTTCATGTCCTGTTTACAGACTTTTACCTCCTTTCATTATGTCCCTCTATTGGCCACCCCACATAGTGGCACTAAACATTTACTACACCACACACGCAACCCCCTCGGGCAGAAACTTTGGGCTAAATGCTTCTGCCCTGTCTCAAGAAACAGCTCTTTTGCTTCTGTAGCCTTTCAGGGATTCACACAGAATCACAGCCAAAACTGACTGCTTAACAAACAGCAGCTTTGCAAAAACTCTTGGCCCATGCCTTAAGACTGCATGGTCTGCTGACAGTGCATTTAGGCATGAACCTAATTCTTATGGATCTTCTTCACAACAACAAAAGGAACCTCATTACGGTATCACTGCATGACTAGGAGAGGCAGTAAAACTTTGTCTTCTTAATGAGTGTCTGTCTTTGGGTGTGGAGATTGGATCAATGGCCCAGCATGACAACTCATTACAATAGCACATTGTAAGACAAGCTAGCTGGAATAGTGCTTATTGAAGGACAACTTGGGGTGTCCACTGATTTTATGATAGAAAAGAAAGTAACATTTTGCTGTCCAAGGTGTGAGTCAATTTGTGTCACATTATTTCAGAGCAAGGACACTGTGTCATACGATGCCAGAGAGACAGCAAAACACTATCATTCTTGCAAAATTCATTACTGTCTGAACTTTACGGTCAACATGTGAATTCAATATACGGTATCAAATAAAATGTCTTTCTGGCAGATGTTTTCAGTTACCTTCAGATGGCTCAGGTGCATGGATAGTTCTCTATAAAATACCACCTTTTTTAAAGTAATTATTTTTAAGCATCTGATTTTTTTAGGATTATAAATGTAGTTAATGTTTAACATACAATGTTCATGAATGTACAGTTTGTATATTTGTGTTATAGCTACTCAGAGAGCAGATTAGGGAGACAGAGAATAAAGAAAGCTGCATGCACTGTGTAAGTTTAAAACCTGGTCAAGTATGCAGTGCACAGAAACACTGTTCAAAACATATTTGTATTCTATGCCGCACAGTCATTTACCTACTGAAATAAATTATGTATGGTTGGTGAGCTGATTTATAAGCTTGCCCATGTAGTTCAGGAGCAATGGATCAGAAACAAAAAGACTGACACCTTTTAAATAAGAAAATGACATTAAAGAATAAACGTCCTCTTCTAATAACTTGAAAATCATGCTCACTAAAGCTAGAATAACTTCATCTCAGGCACAGTAAAGGAGGCTTCCGTCATAATTCTTTAATTTGCAGAAGCTGTATTATTATTCAGCATGTGTTCTCCCAAGCTTCACAGGGCTCAGACAGCATTATCATGTCACCAACATGTGACTAATGGAGATCAATCTCAGGATGAGTTGATCTCTGTAGAAGAGATTTTATTTAAATAAGATCTGCAATTAATAGTTCAGATTAAATCCAAACTATGAGATCTGTAAATTTATCTATTTAAACACACTCTGAAGAGCAAAATACTTCAGGTACTTTATTGTTTGTGGTTTCATTCCTAGCCATCTCTGTAATCTTCGGTTGACCATAGTCCGCTTTTAGTATCTAAACTATCCAATCCACTAAGAAGTTGCATTAGATGAAGATAAATTCAGAGAGCTTTTATGTGATTACAGTCAAGGGGTGAAATCACTTTCTAGATATTTACTGGTTACCTTTCTTTTTGTTTGGATACATCCTAAGAAGAAATATTTCACAGTGTATAAAAATCCTGAATATATTTTTAAAAATCTTTAAACAGAATTTAAATCATGATTTTAAAAAAGTTTAAGTATGTAATTATGTGATGCCAGCTCTTATTTTTCTTCCGATTTTATAGTGTTAAATTGTGGAGCTGGTTACAAATTTTTGACAAAACTTTTTTACATCAAAAGATGTCTTGTTGAAACTGAAATGTTTTGCAGAAATGTGTCAGTTTCGCTGAAATGTTCTTCAGGAAGGTGTCTCAGGTCCAGTTTGGAGAGAGAGAGCGAGGCAGACAGACACACACAGACACAGACAAAAGCCTAGGGATTAGGGGATGTAGGAGACCTAAATTCATGTTGCTGCTCTAAACAAGGCAGTCCAGGAATTTAAACCTGGATGCTCTACATTCCAGGCAAGTCTCTCTCTCTCTCTGGTAAAAGAATATATAATTATTTCTACAAAGTAAACAGCTTCAACAGGAGACTGTACAAGAACAAGACTGCCTCTATAACCAAGTGGTTAGGGCATTCAGGTTCAAGTTTCTCCACCAGAGTGGGCGAATGTCCATCCCTGGACTACTAGCTAGCTGGGTGCTCTTCCTCATTTTTTCATGAAAAATTTCCAAAAGACTCATTTCTGTTCTGCATTGGAACAAAACCAAATTTTGAAATCTCAACATTTTTTGCAAAATAGAATTGTTGTTTTCCGGCCTGCACTATTAAACTGCTAAAATGTAAGTTTTCTATCTCTTGCTTTACTTTGTTTCCTAATTCATAATAGAATTACAGATTTTTCATAGAAGTTTCTTCTACTAAGATGTTTCACACTCACTATGCTCAGCTACACTGAGAAAGATTCATAGATATAGATATTTAGGTCAGAAGGGACCATTATGATCATCTAGAAAGAAATATCCATGGCCTCATTAACATTCTTAATGTGAGACCACCACAAATTCAGGCTCAAAAATGAAAACCAGATAGCTTGTGAAACCAACACCTTTGATCCTCAGACCCCTAAGTGTCAGCTGGCAAACGGTTTACTGTTCTGTAACAGGTAACATCTGACAGGCCTGATAAACTGACTATACCCAGCACATTGCTTTTGTAGTGTTTATCCAGGGAGGGTCAAGTGAGGTAACTAATCAAAGCATATATCATACCGATTCTCATAATCATTGTGGGATGTATGTACAGATGATATTTAAGAAGCTGTATATATATACTGAAAATGTGTTTTTAAAATCTGTGTCCAAGGCAGAATTGATAAAGAGGTTTTGGGTCAGACAAAGGATGTTGAATCATCTCTATCTCTCTTGGCCATGTAGATTAAGCATTGTAAGCCAACAGAATGGAAGCCCTTTTTTGTATAAGGAGTCAACATGAGGATGGCAACATGGAGTCAGCTCACCAGGGAATGAACCAGGATGGGGGGGGGAGCTGTCATCCTGACTCTGGGGACAAAATAAAGAACTTTTAGTATATAAGAAGAAGGCAAATGGACACCCCTTTATCCTTCACTGACGAAGCAAAAAGGGCAGTGATTTTTGCATTCATGAAAGGGGGATCCTGGATATGTTGGTTGAAAACACTGAGAGATTGCTTTAGGTCTGATAAAGGTTTTTAGCCTGTTAAAGGTAAGTTAAGTTTGTTATACATTTTTTGAACCAAACAAGCTGGTGTATGCACTGTTCCTCTGAGGTACAGCTTACCTGGTAATTTCTGTGAGCGTCCTGTGACAGGGCTAGATACTACAGGGGAATGCACCTATCATTAACCTGAAAAGCAAAGGAAGGGCAGGGAAAGACCTGAGGAGATTGTTTGGGTAGTATCTGGGAGCTGTCTAACACACTGGGTAATGTCTAACAGACTGGTAGTGTCAGGAAGCTGACATCCAGTTAAGCACAAGCAAATCTTCCTCTCACTGGAAGCATGGCCTTAAAAACGTGACTCACAGTCACCTTGGACAACTCTAGAATCATCACATCACATCACACCTTCTGGCGTATTGAACTTCCACAAGTCAAAGAGGCTGACATTCTCCTACCAGAATGTGTTCCTCTATCAGGGTTTGCTGTTTGTAGTCAACGCAGTTTGCGTTTCTATGTCACATAAGTACTTTTGAAAATACCATTTTTAGTTCCTACATACGATTTTAGGAGCACAATTTTAGGCCCTTTTTTAAAAAATTTTGCCATGTGTATGTAAACAATTTCACAATGTCTTTGTTAACATACTGAAAATCTAAATATTTCATTGTTAACACTGAAGCACTTTTGTTTTGAAGGTATAATGATTTTACGCCAATAAAAGATTTTAAGAAACATATAATTTTAGTTCCTTATGCTGGAAACACTTATGCAAATGGGTGACCTTAAGAATATTAATAGAACCATTGCAGTCAATGGGACTATTCATGTGAGCTAACTTAACACACTTGCATAAGTGTTTCCAGGATCAGGGCCTTAACTGTCAATATTTTGATTTTTGTCTATAGAAGTTTTATGGCTCTTTTAAAAAGACATTATTTAAATCAATGACTTAAATCACCTAGATTTTAATTACTCTACTTAGAAATATGTGGATGTGCAGAGTATTTATGATGGATTGGAGTGACTGAAGAAAAGCCCTGCAATTTCAAATATGTTCACAAAAATGTCCTTCACCCTATGACAATGTAAGGTGTAACCCATTAAATGTATGTTATACCTGAGTCAGAGCATATTGAAACTAAAACACTGGGACATTTAAATGTCCTTTCACATCATTCCTCCTATATCTTTAACTTACCTCTTGTAAATTATATGACATGCATATGTGGAATGACTGCTAAAACATGCTGGCTTTTAGTCTGTGGTGCATCTGTCACTTGTATAAGGCCTGCGTCTCCACTGTCTTGCGCTATGTAAACTCAGTTAGCCTTGCACAAAAGGAGTGGAAAGCTACTGGACACTCTACAATTCATATTTGATAGCATTTTACACTAGCTTTGTACTCAATTTGTAAATGCCTGCAGAAGGCAGAGGACAATCTGGTCCTTGAGATACAGTATCTTACAAAACATCAAAGCTAGGACTAAAGCCTATTGGGGAGCCAGGAAATTGCCATTGTTTAAATTGGATTCAGCCCTGATTCTAGCCCTCAGACTTTAAATTGTGACATTATGGTTGACAGAAAAGCTATGTTAGACTTTAGTGATGGTTTCTAGTAATTTACTTTTTTTTTTTTAGTTATAATGGCAAAATAACTATTTAACATTATAAATTAAGGATCTGACAAAACCTCTGTTATAAACAACACGTACTTTTAATGCTTATCAAATTTTGAAATAAGCCACTATTTGGAGGGGTAATTTCTTGCAATTCATGTCAATTCAGAAATAAATTGAAAAGTCTTATACAAATCCATTAATTAGTTTTTCAGTTATTCAGCCACAGAGGTAGAAATAATTCACATTAAGACTTTTAAAAAATGCTTTCTGGTGTCTGAAGAACTAAAAAAAAAGCTTTGTTTTAAAAGTGTCAAAATTGAACTGGACATAAGCCTTGTAATGTCATTGCAATGCTGGGAACAATTCAGTTCTGAAATAAAATTATGGGAATATACAAATTGTCTATTGAGAAAGCTCAGAATGGATTGAGTAAAGGTATGACTGAGAATTGAGAAGTTGTTGATAAGTGAAAGTTTGTAAAGTGCTTAGAAAATGAAAAGTGTTACTGTGCAAACAGTAATAATTATTTCAGAACTTCAAAAATACAGGCTTCAGAGTAGCAGCCATGTTAGACTGTATCTGCAAAAAGGAGTACTTGTGGCACCTTCTAAGGTGCCACAAGTACTCCTGTTCTTTTTTCAGAAATACAGAGCATAATGTAATACTCTGAATGTTAGTATATCAAATATTTGCTGGTTGTTTCTTTAACTTAAAGTAGAAAATAGAATAAGAAGTGAGAGGAAAGATAGCTATCTTACAGTCATAGGTATTTCTAGGATGTCAGGTAGAGAATTATACAAATGATGAATATGACACCGAAGAAGTTCCCCTGACTCCATTTTGTATTCTTAACCTCCATTTTCTGTCCATAGCTTCCCTCTTGAATAAACAGGAGTCACTTCACCAACTGAAAGCTTCAGGTCACTGAACATTAGACAATGCAGGTCACATGACCAGAGCTGGACAATTTCTGGGTTGAGCATGCCCAGTAGGACAGAGTAAAATGGACACAAAATAGTTCAGATCTGGAACATGGGCAGTGGGGTTGAGTGAGGTAATCATAACTCTGAGGTAAACAACAGCAGTGAGCATGCACAAGGCTATTGGTATTGAACAAGTCTGAGCGTATCTCGACATGTCCAGGCTTGCCCAAGACTCAATGTTGGTCAAGGATGAGGTAATGCTTGAAGGCTGTTACTCAGCATGTGCCAAGTCCAAGGATAATGTAATGGCCAATATTGAGCATGTGCAGTTAGCAGCTAACAGGATAAAAGGCAGGCAGTTAGCACAGTGGAGAGAGAGATCAGAGATCAGGCAAAGAAGTCAGTCAAGTGCCAGCAAGAAGAGCTGCTGGAAAGAAGCTGCTGTGGGATCTAACTGCAGATCATCAGCAGGCTGAACAAGAGGACAGAGGAGCTGCAGGAAAGACAGTTTAGAATCCTGAGGAGAACACAGCCAAGAAAAGCCACTTCAGCAGCAAGCGGCAACAACATTTGTAACAAATCTGTAGAATCAATGGATAGTAAGCTTGTTTTTTTTAACTATAGTTTGGCATAAGTTTAGTACAGAATAATATTAGTGTGTATGAGTGTATGACTGGATGGCTGTTAATTATAATTTTCGTATGGAAAACTTAAAATATAAGTTAAGAATTGCTGTCAGCACTTTGCTGCAAACTGGCCATTTGTAGCAAAACGCCTCATTTAGGATCATTTAAACTGTATGATACTGCAGTTTCAATGCTCGTTAATTTGCAGTAAGGGATTCTTGTTTAATTTACGATTTTAGATTACATTGTAGTAGGGATTATTGGTTACATTAATAAAAAGATACTTTGTTTTGGAAAATATACGTGCTTGTGTCAATCAGAAGATTAAATCGGTGTCCTTCATGTATTTCCTTGGCTACCCCAGAGTCCATACCCTCGGAAGAGAAGATTAAGGAGGTGAGAGGCAGGTTATTTTGGGGGCATCGCAAAGCCTAAATTATACGATAATAAATACAGGATTTATATAAATAACGGCATCTCGAGGACTGTGATCATAAGCAGTCAGTTCCCATATAGATCTTATGATCAACTATAATTTCAAAGTTCTTCCTAAATGTCATGTAAATACCTCATACACACAGACCTTCAGTATATCCTAAAATTAGATTGCGGTGGGCAAACTACAGCCCAGGGGCTGCATCTGGGCCTTCAGATGTTTTAATCAAGCTCTCAAGCTCCCGTTGGGGAGCAGGGTCTGGGACTTGGCCCACTCTGTGCAGCTCCTGGAAGCAACAGCATGTCCCCCCCTCTGGCTCCTATACGTAGGGGCAGCCAGGGGGCCCTGTACACTCTCCCGCCCCAAGCACTGCCCTCACAGCTCCCATTGGCCGGGAACTGTTGCCAATGGGAGCTGCAGGGGCTGCGCCTTTGCGTAGGAGCCGGAGGGGGGACATGCCGCTGCTTCTGGAAGCCGCTTGAGGTAAGCGCCGCCCAGAGCCTGCACCCCGACTCCCTCCCATGCCCCAACCCCCTGCCCCAGCCCTGATCCCTCTCCCACCCTCCGAACCCCTCGGTCCCAGCCTGGAGCACCGTCCTGAACTCCCAACCCCTCATCCCCAGTCCCACCCAAGAGCCCGCACTCCCAGCCAGAGCCCTCACCCCCTCCCGCACCCCAACCCCCAATTTCGTGAGCATTCATGGCCTGCCATAAATTTCCATACCCAGATGTGGCCCTCGGGCCAAAAAGTTTGCCCACCCCTGGATTAGATAGATAGATATAGATAGATAGAAATAAAAAACTGAAATTCATTTTTAAAAGAGTATGTGTGTACATCTGTGTGAGGGTAGCGGATGGAGGGATCCTGCTCTCCTACTGTTCCTTACAAGGATCTTTCCAGCAAGGGCTTTTGGATGAGTTCAAGAGCAATACAACCGAACTGTTGGTGCATGAAAGTGTAACTGACATTCAAACAACAGTGGAACCGACTATGCAAAGTGCTGCCAGAAACTCACAGTAAAACTCGTAGTAAACAATATGTTATATATATCTATACACACATGTGTATATATTATATATATTCTTCTATACAGTTCTAACTTCTTTCAGTTAGAATAAGCCTTGGCATTTCATGTAACTATAGTAGTTAAACATAAAATTAATGTGATATTGAAGTTGACAGTGTTACTTTGATTATATTTTCAGACCATCAAAAGGGGAAATTGATGTGCAACTCCTGCTGCAGATAAAGGCATTTAATATACAAGTCCAATTCCTTCCACCCAATACCAAAATTATGTACCCCATGTGTCTAATTAGTAAAATCCTTATAGAATCTCAAGTTTCTCTGAACATATATTCCATTCTCATTACTCATATTTGGATGCAGCAGTCCAAGTACAAACAGATACCACATATCTGCAACAATTTTTCTTCAAGCTCAAAAATATTGCCTATTCTCTCTGGATCTTGTTTGGCTGTAAACAGCCATGTTATTTTATCTTTCTAAAGATAAAACAGACACAGACGCTTCAGCTGTGAAAATCACCACTGGAAAGGGAGCGAGAAAGATTTAAGTAGGTTGAGTTAAATTTGAGAGATAAATCTGCATATTCAAACAGATGCCTGGTGTCCCCTAGAAATGTACTTCGGTACGGCTACATCTCTCTTAGGGGTGTGAAAAATTCACGCTAGTGAGAGACACAGCTATAGTGACCCATCACCTGGTATAGACCAGCTGGAAGAAGCTACCACCTCTCAGGGAGCTGGATCACTTACGCTGATGGGAGTAGTCCTCCTACTGGCGTAGGCACCACCTACACTGAAGCACTACAGTGGAACAGCTGCAGTGGTGCAGGTACACTGCTACCGCATTTTTAAGTGCGGACACACCCAGAGATTAATTCCTTCTATTGTCTTCATTTTCTATCTCTGAAAGTGGTTGACTTACAAGTCGAAAGTGACTGGAGTCTGTCAGAAAAGGTTACCTGCACTGTATAACTTATGTTTGATTTATCACCCTCAAAAAATCCATGAGGATTAGTCATAGGAGTGCTCCTTTCTATTAAGTTTCACCTACTTATTTTTTTTTAAATTCGTATTTGCCTCTACTGTAATTTATGGGACCACCTCTACACCATTCTCTCCCACCTCAAATAAGTTATAGGTCTGGCTTCCCTCTGTTCCCACTGAATTTATCATACTAGTGATTTAAAAGATCTTAAATTTTAAATATCTTATATTTATTTGCAATGACCTTTTCAAAGATAAAACAAGAATAAAATATTTATTAAGTAAAAATAATACTTTTATAGAACTTTCAGTCCAAACTGGAAGTGCTTTGCACATGTTGCTAAATATTATCATAACCATTTAAGAGAGGAAACTGAGGCAAAGAGAAGTGACTTGCTCTTGACAGGTAAAAATCTACAGCAAAGCTGGAAACACTTGATTTCTAGTCTTGTGCCATAGTCACTGGACACTGAGGTCTCCAGTAGTGAACAACAATAAGCACTGTGCTATTTTTATACTGTTTATATCGTCTTGTTTTTAAAAATGTCCATCCATTAACTTGCTGAAGCCTGTCTCATATACCCAGTCATTTTCTACACTTCCTTCTCCTCTCATTTATCATTATTCAATTCTCTGTCCCTCCATTCCATATTCCAGCTACAGATATCTGTTTGCATTTACCTTTACTGTATCTCTCTGATTATTTTTGCTCTGCTTTAGCTTTTCCCTGACTATAGTGTTCAACTTCAAATAATTTCCAAAATACAATTTCCATGAAAAATGTTTTGCAAAATCAAGTTCTATTATATTAACCTGTATTTGAGCTGAGCTATTAGGACATTATGGAAATTCTAACCAATGTTGTTTGAAAATGGAATGTGTGAATATATATGAATATTGTGATGTATATATAATGCAGTAACTTAGAGGTCTAAAAACAAAGACGAAATCCTTACGGTTGGTTAATAGAGCAGGATAGTCCCTCAGAGCATAAATTAGTTGTGCAACAAACCAACTGATTTTGAACTGGACCCAATGCAATGCATTAACCACTCTCTGGGCACAAGAAGCTTCTGAGAATTGAGACATATGCAAATTAGCTTTCTGCAACCCTGTACAACCTGCATGGTTCTTGCAGATTTTGATTCCTCTCTCTTACCATGCTAGTTCATGGAAGTTACAACAGCTCTATGGCTACAGAAACCTCACTGCTGTTGCAACAAAGGGAGACAGACAGGAATAAGGGTAAAAATTTCAAATGCAACTGAGTCTCATTTTCAAAGCAATCTTTACACCTAAGAAACAAAAAAGGGCTTGTCTACACTTATAGTGATGCACCAGTGCAGATGCATTGCTGTTGTGCTTAATGAAGATGCTACTTACTTGACTCATAGAATATCAGGGTTGGAAGGAACCTCAGGAGATCATCTAGTCCAACCCCCTGCTCAAGGCAGGACCAATCCTCAATTTTTGCCCCAGATCCCTAAATGGCCCCCTCAAGGATTGAACTCACAACCTTGGGTTTAGCAGGCCAATGCTCAAACCATTATAGCTAGCACCTCTTGGGGAGGTGGAGTACCTACACTGATGGGAGAAGCTATGTCAACAGAGCAGCCCTCCCATTGCATAGTGCGGTTTACACTAGGAGTTCAGTTAATATAACTGCATCTCTCAAGAGGTGGATTTTCCACACCACTGGAGCAATGTAGTTATTCTGACGTAGTTTGTAGTGTAGACCAGGGTTAAATCTTAATGAAAGTCAGTGATAGGCTCTATGCCTCAGAATGGAACCCTAAATTGCTGTCATTTTGAAAGAAATATGATATGCTGGCATAGTGTATTCTATTCAAATACTCCTTCAGGAAACTGAGCCAATTCAGGAAATTCCACAAAAAATCTGTATAATTGAGCACATAATTCAATATTGAATTGATTGCATTGTTTATACCAGAAGGCCTTTTAAGAATACCTTTATTAATATTTTATTAAAAGTCAAAAGTCAACAAACTTTGTTATTCTAATTAGTGTATAAGAAACCATAGATTAATATAATGTAAACACTGTGACATTTATTGATTTCAGTATTTCTGAGTTACTAGCAAGTCTCATACAAGGACTTGGTCTAATACCGAAACTGCAGTGCACTATTAAGGAGATCTGTTGTTTAAGGTACAGAGAATCATTCTACTTTTATATATACTCATATCAAAGCTCACTAAAGCTAATAGGATTGCACTGGGAGATCTGAGGGTGGGAAATAAGACCATCCATGATTCTCTATTAAGTAAATGGTGTTGAAAAGGTTTTGAGATGGAAGACCACTAATGTAACTTGTAGTACTGTTCTTTCTGACCATAGACCTGGCAGTAAGTGGCAGTTGCTCCTATATTTGACTTCTGACACTTTCTTTCTCATGTCCTGACACATGGCAGATAATGGTAAACTGTTTCTTGGTATAAGAGACTTTCCGGAGAAACAGAATTTAAAATTCTAAAGATTGGGTAGCCTTCCATTCAAACACTGTGAGCAGAGACTCAAGAGTGTGAATCTATTACAATACTTTGGAGAAGTGTTATTGTTAATGTAAGATTACAAAATGGTTTAACTCATTCCCAAAATGCTCACGACAGATTTTTTCCCTTGTTTAAATTAAAGGCTATGAGTTACAGCAAGAGTAAAAAGAAACTATTAACAAAAGCACATAGCAAATAAGCAACACCATGATAACTTACAATGCTTGTCTAAAAGAGAAGACATATAGCACTTATTATGTTTATATGTCAAAATTTCTTCATTTAGCACATTTTGGCATCACAAACTGGCAGTAAATTAAATGGATGTAACCATCATATCACATTTAAAGCTATTTAATCTTTTGTATGGTAGTGAAAGGAGACTTTACAATAAAAATCACACTTGACAAATGAACAAAATTTATGGTATATTAGAGTTTTAACTGTTTTGAAAAAAATTATAGAATGAAGGAATCATTGTAATTACTGCAGCTCAGAATTAACCCCTCTTGTTTCAGGCGCTCAGTTGGCTTCCTGCTTTCCTATTATTATTATTTATTGAATTCCAACACTGTGCTCAATGATTTGCATATTACAGAGAAAAACACAGGCCCAGATCCTACTGTGTGGCATGGCTGTTTTGAATTTAGGTAGTTTATCATGGAATAAATAGGGTCTTGACACTAGCTATAAATGATATTACTGGCTGGGACAAAAGCTAATAGTGTGTACAAATAAATCAATTGTCTTACACACTGAAAGCCTGACTCTCTGCTCACAGCAGTGTAAATTAGGTGCAAGTGCATTAAAGTAAATGGATTTAACACTTATGTAAAAGTAGCATGAGAAAGGAATCAGGACATAATAATCATATCTTAATTCCTTCTCTCTGCATGAATTTTCTGCTTCTTTACTAAAGCTGCTTGTCATATCAGTTTCACTGTAAATGACTACATTCACAAAGCTAAAAGCTTTAGAGAACACTTTATGGGCTGATATGGTTATACCTTGTGAAAAATGAACACCAACAGCGTGAAAAGTAGTTCAACTTTATGTCACGGCGTGATGAACTCTGCAGAGCTGGACTTTGACACTTATCGTAACTGACTCAAGAGACACAGTTTCAAGGCGAACTAAAGAGAAGCATTTGATGTAAGCACAAATAACCTTCAACCAGGCCCCACATGGAGCTGGAGATAGTGTCTCTTCATCTATTCCCCAACACTAACAACTTTAGGCTTCCCTGTCTTTCCTAAGGGAGTGATTTTGTGATCAAGTATGCAACTATTGCTTTTTTCTTGACTGCATAAGGGAATGGTCCCCAAACTTTTTTGGTCATGTCCCCCCTTACCTGATCTGCATCCCCCAGGAACTGGGATCAGGGCTGAGGTCAGAGCCAGGAGGCCATGGCCGGGAGTGGGCCCACGGTCAGAGCCAGGAGCCAGGGGCTGCGACCAGAAGTGGGCTCACAGTTGGGACCAGGAGCCAGGGACTGCAGTTGGGAGCCAGGGTCCATGGCCAGGAGCAGGGCTGTGGTTGGGGCTGTGGTCAGAGCCAGAGCTGCAAGTGGGGATTCAGCTGGGAGCGGGGCCATGAGCTGCAAAACAGGAGCGGGGCTCAGAGCTGATGGCCAAGTCTGGGGTTGAGGCTGGAGCAGAGCTGGGGGCAGAGCGAAGCTGGGTGATGCTCATTCCCTGCTCCCCATGGGGGCTGGCCTGGGCCCCGCTGCACCCCCCGAACATTCCTCCATGCCACCCTAGGAGAGCACTCCCCACTGTTTGGAGACCACTGGAATAAGGCATACCTCTCAAGTGTCCCTCATACCAGATGTTTTATCCTTCCTGTTCCATAGCATCAGCATACTGGGAAATGTTGCATGGACATAAGATCTACAAAATACCCGCTGGTTTAGGTGGACTAGGATCCAAGAGGCCATGGCTTTGAAGATTACATTTTTCACTGTTTATGTTTCTATGTTCTGCACAGGTCTTACTATTATCTCTATTTTACTAATAAGTTATCTGAGAGGCTGCACAAAGTCATTTCTAGAAAAAAAACTGAGACCAGGTCTCTACTATGACATACTCAATGCACTCAGCACCCCAGTGCCTCTCTCACTGCATGTGCCAACTCTATTTGTAGCTGCTGCTTTTCCCAATAGATGAGGGCTGGGGAAAGAACCCAGGAATTCCAAACCTCAGCGTTCTACTGGCATCCAACAAATAGTTCTGTAACCCACTGGCAAATCATATCTTACTTCACCCATTAGTGGCTGCTTCACACTGAAGAGAACACTTCCTCTTTAATACACACTAAAATGAAATAATTTAAGAAAGACTGGTGATAAAAACGATGAAAGGGGAAATAATAAAACAGGATAAAACTGGTATTTGATGTAAACTATATTACTATACAAAAAGTTCTCATGTTCCCATCAGAAAGTTTGATTTGCTAACAGAAACTACCAGGATTTATTCCAGTGCAGATTCATGAGTTCTTAAGGATTACATGCGTCATAAATATAAAGGGAAGGGTAAATACCTTTAAAATCCCTCCTGGCCAGAGGAAAAATCCTTTCACCTGTAAAGGGTTAAGAAGCTAGGATAACCTCGCTGGCACCTGACCAAAATGACCAATGAGGAGACAAGATACTTTCAAAAGCTGGGAGGAGGGAGAAAAACAAAGGGTCTATGTCTGTCTGTGTGATGCTTTTGCCGGGGACAGAAAAGGAATGGAGTCTTAGAATTTAGTAAGTAATCTAGCTAGATATGCATTAGATTATGATTTCTTTAAATGGCTGAGAAATTAAGCTGTGCTGAATAGAATGGATATTCCTGTCTGTGTGTCTTTTTGTAACTTAAGGTTTTGCCTAGCGGGATTCTCTATGTTTTGAATCTAATTACCCTGCAAGGTATTTACCATCCTGATTTTACAGAGGTGATTCTTTTTTACTTTTTACTTCTATTAAAATCCTTCTTTTCAGAATCTGAATGCATTTTCATTGTTCTTAAGATCCAAGGGTTTGGGTCTGTGTTCACCTATGCAAATTGGTGAGAATTTTTACCAAACCTTCCCCAGGAAGTGGGGTGCAAGGGTTGGGAGGATTTTTGGGGGAAAGACGTTTCCAAACAACGTTTTCCCAATAAACCCAGATAAACGTTTGGTGGTGGCAGTGGAAGTCCACGGGCAAAGGGTAAAATAGTTTGTACCTTGGGGAAGTTTTAACCTATGCTGGTACAAATAAGCTTAGGAGGTTTTCATGCAGGTCCCCACATCTGTACCCTAGAGTTCAGAGTGGGGAAGGAACCCTGACAACATGAAAGAATCTCATGTCTCATAAGACAAAAAATACGTTCACTCAGACCTACTCAGTTAATTAGAAAATATCCCTTCTCTCCTTTTCCACTAATCAGTACTACAAAATAGATTTTGTTTGTCCCAAAATAATCACACCTCTTTATGTAGATTTATGTATTAGATACCTGGAAGACAACTCAGTGTACTTATGTTATTATTGCATATTATTTCTTTAGATTTATTTAAAAAAACTCCTATCCAAGGCACCAGGTACCACGACACAAGTTATAAAGAAAAAAATAGAGTTAAATAGCTTAGTATTTTGCTGTAATCTAAGGGCCCCAATTCAGAATAAGACCTTCATGTTCTAGGTGCTGTACAATCACAAATGAAGAGATGAGGTCAAATCTGATCCCACAGAAGTTAATCGCTGTTAACTTCAGTGGAGCCAAAATTTGACACAGTCCTTTTCCTAAAGAGCTTACTTCTTTTATTTCTTTTGAGAGACAATCAAATAAAAAGTCCCCATCCCATGCTCTAGATGATTTTGTCAAATCTTAAAAATAAAATCAATAAAAAGAAATAAAACTAGCAGAGTGTGTTCATCCACTGTGACAAATCTCTGTCCTTGCCTCCATGGGTCCCACGTTTCCTGGCGGATTTCGCTAGCCTCAGAGGCTCACCGTAACCCTGCACGTAACCCTTCTCTCTCTAGAGACAAGGGTCACAGTCTACTGAGCCATTTTCATCATAAGCCAGAGAGGGACGAGACGAGAAGTTATCCTTCCTTGCACAGTCTCTGTTGTCTCCCAGTTTCAGTGATGAATCAGGGGGCAAAGGTGGGGGGGGGAGCCCTATGGTATCTGACCTTTTAGCAACATGACATGTACAATTCCCTGGGCTACTTCCCCCACAGCAGCCCTCACTTCCTCAAGCTCCACTTCACCTTTACCTCAGGGCCTCCTTCCTTGTGCCTGATATGGTGTGTACTACTCAGCCTCTCCAACAGCACAACTTCCTCCCACAGTTCCTGACATGCACACCCACCTGACTAACTGGGATGCTTTTAACTAGTTTCAGCCAGCCCCTGATTGGCTTCAGGTGTCCCAATCAACCTAGCCTTCTCCCTGCCTTCTGGAAAGTTCTTAATTGGCCCCAGGTGTCTTAATTGACCTGGAGCAGCTGCCATTTCACTTATTCTTCTATCAGGGATTTGTTGAGCCTGGAGCTAATATATCTATCTCCCACTACTTTTCTATAGCCATCTGGTCTTGCCCCGTCACACCACATAGCCAAGGATAAGCAACTAAAAGATCAACTATAAACAAAATTAAATATGCCACCACTGTCCATGTCCTCTTTCCTAAAAGCCTGAGCAAACGCATTATTTTGCAGTGGGCCTAGGGGTTTACAGATATGGGATATTTCAGGTCACAGGGACAGGCGTAGGTGCTGGAACTAGAGGTGCCCGGGCTTGAAGTGGTTTCCATCATATGCAGGGCTTACAGTTTGGTTCAATGGCTCTCAGCACCCCCTAAGCAAATTGTTCCAGCAACCCCAGGGACAGGGGAAATGATTTCCAAAGCTGAGATTCATTAATAAGACCCCCGGCAAAAGTCTTCTCTGCTTTCAATCCAATGGGCTTCAGTTCAGCCATATCCTCTAATCACAACTGTGGCCACATTATACATGATGTTGTTTATCATCTTTATTAATGACCTCGATGTAGGAATAGAGAGCATATTGATCACATTTGCAGATGACACAAAGCTAATAGTAGTTGCCAACACTTTGGAGGATAGAGTTAAAATTCAAAGAGATCTTGATAAATTGAAGAACTGGGCTATACACAACAAAATGAAATTCAACAGACAAATATCCAAGTATAGAATGGGGGATAACTGGCTTGGCAGCAGCATTGCTGAGAAGGATCTGGGAGTTATGGTGGCTCACAATCTCCACATAAGTCAACAATGTAATGCAGCTGAAAAAGAGCAAATGCAATTGACAGAGGCATAGCATGCAAATCAGGGGAGATGGTAGTACCATTCTACTCTGCACTGGTTAGGTCTCAGCTGGACTATTGTGTCCAGTTTTGGTCACCAATGCATAGAAAGGATGTATAGAAACTGGAAAGGATTCAGGGGCAAGTGACAAAGATGATCAAAGGGATGGAATGCAAGCCATATGAACAAAGGCTGAAGGAATTGAGTATGCCTTGTGTGGAAAAGAGGAGATTAAGAGGGGACATGATAGTGGTCTTCAAGTAGTTGAAAGGGTGCAATAAAAAAAAGGAGAAAAGTTGTTCTCTTTCTGGCAATGGGTTAAAACTACAGCACAGCAGATTTAGATTAAATCTCAGGAAAAACTTCCTAAATGTAAGAAAGTAAGACAATGGAGCAGACTGCCTGGGGAGGCTGTGGAAGTTCCTTCAGGAAATTTTCAAAAGGAAGAAGATAGTCATCTGTTCTGGATGGGTTAGACATAACAAATCCTGTATCTTGGCACAAAGTCAGATTTGATTACCTTTGTGGTCCCTTCTAACACTATGATTCTATAACCCAAATTGATTTTTTGGGGGGAGAATTTCGTTTCACTGGAAAATTTTCAATATTTTGTTTTAGTTCGGATCCAGAACAGACAACAAATTAAGAACTCAGATAAAGCAGAGTGGGAAACA
This sequence comes from Lepidochelys kempii, assembly GCF_965140285.1. NCBI lineage: Eukaryota > Metazoa > Chordata > Testudines > Cheloniidae > Lepidochelys > Lepidochelys kempii. The sequence continues at coordinate 29,472,478 of NC_136381.1, read as the reverse complement.
TATTTTATCCCAATAAATCAGACACTCTTTATCTGTGTATGTTTTCTGCAACATTTATACTAAATATAGATAAATAGATTTTTTTTAAATGATCAAACAGGCATTGTATAAGAAAGAATCTGATTTTCTGGGCAATGTTCTGAACACAGGTTAAAACATATTAACCAGATGAACATTCTGGTAACCATTCTATGTACCTGAGCATAAAGAAATAAGGGATAGATTCCCTAGCTTTTGCTGTTGTTGTTTATTTCAGATTATTTTAACATATAAACTAGACCTGGTTGAAAAAAAATCAGCTGAACAATTTAATATTTGAAAATGCTGTTTCATCCAAATTGACATATTTTGTGGGAATCTGTTTTTGTTTTACATTTTCAGAGGAAATTTTTCAAAATAATTTGAAATCTAAATGGAGTATTTTGGTTTAACTTGCTTATTTCATTTTTTTCCAACTTAATTTTTTTAAACCTTAAAAATTATTTAACATTGTATTTTATATTTAATATTTAATATATTGTTACCGCTTTTAAAATTGAGCAGCTAGTTACATTTCAGAGCTGTGGGGTTGTTCCAAAGGGGTGTAGAAAGTGATTAGGGAGTCTGCTATTAAATCGCTTTAATCAGCACCCAACCCAGAACTTTTCTGTAGGCTTCTCCAGGGACACAAGGTACTTACAGATTGCTGGTTAGTTTTCCCTCTCTCTAAATCTCTCTGCCTTATCTAAACCCCTCTCCCACTTAGCAAAGAGTATGCAGCAAAGCCCTCTGCCCACTCAATCCAAAACTCCTAGGTGGGTTCTCAATCTCTTTTACCTTGTAGGGAGAGGAGCCTGTAATTAATTTATCCTGACAGTTATGTTAATTGAAGGGTGCATTCACATCCAATCTCAAGAAGGTTTGTAATCCATGGAGTCACCAATACATCTGAGCATGAATTATATTTTATTTTAAATGTTTTATACATTATGTTTTATATTATGTTTCTATGGTATCGAAACAAAATGCTTCAACAAAGTCATTGTGATGTTTCCAAATTCAGATATATTGGAATTTTGGTTCTGCAAAATATTTTGAAATTTTGACTTTGTATCAATTTGAGATGAAAAAAATCAAAATGTTGGAATTTTCTGGAGGATGGAAATTCCATTCTCAGACCAGCTCTGATCAGATAATTAAAAATACATGGGGTAACTGAGCTTTACAATTCCTAAAGTCTGTAACTTGCTTTTGGAATTAACACTTTTGGTGCTCACAGGCAGACAGAGAGTGGCAAGGGAGCTTCTGGGTCGCTCCAGCATTTTCTGATCAAGTTTATGAAGAAATGCAGGTCAGGGCTGTAGAAATAGGATGAGCATATGCTTTTTTTGAAAAGGCAATATTTTAATACCTCGGCTTTGTTTTTGCTTATCAAATGTCCATTTAGTCGTAGGGAAAAACAGGAACCAGAAACAAGCATTTAAGTCTCATACTGCTGTAACTGTTATTTATTATTAGTATTGTCATAGAACCTAGGAGCCCCTATCATAAATTAGGTCCCATGAAGGTAGGCCCTGTACAAACACAGAACAAAAAGATGGTGCCTGCTCCAAAGAGCTTACACTCTACTACTCTAGCCTGTTCCCAGTTCTGCTCCTGATTTAATGTCCGAGTGGTTAAAAAAAAAAAAAAGATAAGGAGAAAGCTCACACTAACCATATTTTAATATCCAACCCTCTGGTTTTAGGATGGAAAGGCTACTAGGAATCAGCCAGCCAGCAAGACACTTGTCACTTCTATTGGTCATCAGGTGGTTAGCATCTGAAAACACCATTTTGGTAGTGCACTAGTGACAAACTTTAGGAGTCCTTTTGTAATACTTTAAATTGGAAAAAATAAATAGAAACCTATTTGAATAAATAATGTAATGTAATCTATCTATGCATTTATACTAAGCTCACCACTTTAACTTTGCCTCATGCACATAACATCAGAGTTATTCACTGAGCAGGTGCAAAAGATAGCCCTGCAGAGGAAACTCCTGTGTTTATCTGTGGCGATGGGGAGAATAAAGGAGGAGGCAAGGAAACCGCACCTCACTGCCCGCAGCCAATGGATATGGCTGGCTGCAGAAAGGAATTGCAGGGAACAACTTTGTTTAAAAGCTCATCCTGGTTCAGTGGTGAAGTGAAAGCAGCAGGAAAATGTTAAACTTTATTCATTAGGGATAAATATATTTTAATCAGTGAGCCCAGAAAAATTGCATCCAGGAGTCCTAAAAAAGCTTGCTGAGGAGATATCTGATATTCATTTTTAATAAGTTTGGGAATATGAAGGAAACTCTAGAAGACTAAAAGAGGGCTATTGATGTGCCAATTTTCAAAAAGGGAAAGCAGCATGACCTGAGTAGTCTTTTGACTTTTAGTCTAACATCAATTCTGGTAAAATAATGGGAAGCTGATATGGGATTTAACTGATACAGAATTAAAGGATGCTAATGCAATTAATGCCAGTCCAAATGGCTTTGTGGATGCTGAATCTTCTTAAACAAACCTGATTTCATTCTTTGGAAAGATTACAAGTTTAGTTGATAGAGGTATCTGCTCAATTCTTTTACAGAGATATAGAAGTAACTGTTTTCCTTGGCAGGATGCTGCTTCACTGCTCTAAGAAAACCAGTGTCTTAAAGGTCTGAAAGATCCCTTATCCATTCCTTTTAAATTTTCATTAATTAATTAAGACTAATTAATCTTCACAACACTCCTTTAGTTATACAGATATTATCATCATCCTCATTTTTACAGCAGGGGAAGCCAATGTAGCGATTAAGTGACTTGGCCAATGCTACAAGGAATCAGCGTCAGAAATTCTATTTAGTGCTTTGATATCATGAACATGGGTGAGGTAGAAGAACTTACATAGAATGAACTCTATTGATCATAATATATGTTAAGATCACTGGATTACGTATACCTCCATGGCTTGTTACCTGCTATATTGTAATAAACACTTCACTGTGCTTTATAGCTTGTATAACACAATGCTATATTAGCTCTTTAAAAATAACAAATTTGTTGTAAATGTTATCAGAAAATGGACAGGTTTTTTGTAGCTTGACTTTTTTCTTAATCTATAGAAGTGACTGATGAAACAACAATTATATACCACTTATACACTTGATTTCTTTTTGGATATTAAATACTGCCCTTGAAATTAAGCAAACTGTTCAGGGACACCATTGCTTGAGTGTGATAATTAGCTACCTACTGTTCCCAATAAATCAGACTTCAAATTAGTAATCCATGTCAGAGCATTTTAACCTCTCCATGCTTTAGAACTGCCTGCCTACAAACTAAACATTTGCAGTTGAATTTGTCCAGTAGAAGACATCCTACTTGCTGTTTGGAGAGCCCATGCTGAACATTTAAAGGTGAATAAAGAATGTATAGGAGCCTCTTGAGTGTTGCTGATTCTCATAATATATATTTTAAATATGTATAAATAATGCTATCTATAATGGAAGAGAGTGATCAGTACTCAGCATATTTCAAAATTACATTATTAGAGCAGTCTGTGGTTTTTACATAATACTGAATATTTTTCCTAAAACTGGTGAAAGTAAGTTTTAGCATACACTTTTTAAAAATGATAGATGCAATTAAAACAGTTATGAATAAAATATTAATGTGAAAAAAGACCTTTATGCTTAAATCATGACCGTGACTGGGTACCTGGATGGGACATATTGGGAATGCCACACTCAGGGCAGACTGCGAAAAACAGGACAGGCAATCCCCAAAAACTGATGGTTTGTTCTATAATTAGTCACCAAACCAGTACCAAAAGAGCTTCTGAAGTACCACACTGCTTAACAAGAAGCCAAACACAGTCCCCTTTAGCATTCCAGCCTTTGACTTCTATCTAGGAAAACAGGTCTAATATAAAGATACTGAAAACCCCATTCACCATACTTAAAGTTCCACCAATCCCAAAGGATCAGACACTTACCCTCAGGTCAATATATATTTCAGATCTTATCCAAGTATCATTCTGCCAGCCATGGGTGGCAGGTATAGTAGTTCAGGGAAGTTTTAACCTTTCCTGGTGTGCTGCGGTGGTGGCTCCGCCCCTTCCCTGAGGCCCCTACTGCCAGCTGCTGCTGTCTGCCTGTGCCTGCCATGTCTCCTCCACTCCACCCCCACCACCAGAGGTCCCTGCTGCTCACTGCGTCTCTCCTCCTCAGGGAGAGGGGAGGGATGCGGAGAGCCAGCGGCAGGCAGGGGAGTGAGGTGCCTCGGCTGGGCGTGGGGCCAGCGGCTGGGCCAGGGGGGAGGCCTTCAGAAGCGAGGGGTGCGGCAGCTCAGCTGGGGGGGACTTCAGGCATGGGGTGGCCAGTGGCTCAGCCCGGCACTGGCAGAGGTGTCAGCAACTTGGCTGGGGGGGCCATCAGGGGTGGGTGGGCTGGCGGCTCGGACTGGCGCTGGGGCCAGCCCCGCACTCAGGGGGCTGGCAGCTCAGACTGGCACTTGGGGAGAGCAGTGCCTCAGCTCAATGTGGCTGCGACGGGCAGACCGGGGCTCCTTTTGTTGCAGGAGGGGGCCCTCAGGGCTTCTCCAGTTGGGGAGGTGGGGTTTGGGGGCTCTGGCATGCATGGGGAGGGGCCTTGGGTAGAAGGGACGGAGCTGGCAGTCGTTCATCCACCGCACATGCTTTCAGCCAATCCTAAGTAAACTAACTAAAGATTTATTAATAAAAGAAAAGAAGAAATTTATCAAATGGTTAAGGAATCATATACGTACAAGTGATTTTCACTGTTCATAGATCAGGATTATGGAGTAATATATTTGCTGGCTTGCAAAAGTCTCTTTGGAATTACCCCAATAAGTTAGAATCCAAAGGCAGCTTAGATGTAAAGTCTGTTAGAGTCTTTCCATCTATCTTCCAGTGTATTCCAAATAACTACTTGAAGATCTCAGTCCCACATCTTAAAGTTCCCACCCTGTTTAAAGTTCAGCAGACTAGAGATGCAAGATCAGACCCAAGGTTTCACTTTTATAGCTGAACTTGACTGTCAAGTGTTTTGAATACAGCTTGTACTGAGGATTCTTCTTTGTTGAGCACACACTGACCCACCATTTTGAATTTAGCATTCAATTACCTATTCATACATGGCTAATCTAGTTACACTAATTTGCATAAGGCAATTGGCCAGTGCTTCATTACAACAGATATTGATAAGCTGAAGACAATGTAGACAATATTATTAGTTTCCTGCAGTATCTCACATCTTTGATCTTAAGGTTAACTGAACACAGTCACATACATAATGCAAGGCCATTAAGACATGAAAAGCATTTAACATCTAAAAGCTCATTTGGTTATAGTGGTGAACTTCTAACAGGATACAGGTACACAGACAAACATGTTTAGCATCTACCCTTGATTTCTATTACTACAAATGAATGGGTTAATGATTGCTGGTCTAATACATCTCTTTGAAATTCACATACTAGTGAATTGTCCTGATACAATCATAATGCCTCTTGTTAAGTTGTTATGGGTTATACACAGGTTGGCTGGTCTGCCAGTGTAATAATGACTTTAAATTTTTCACCCAAGAACATAAATTATATCATTTAAATTATCATCCTCTCCAGTGCAAAAAAAGAACTGAGCAAACCAGACAAAATCCAACATGAAGATTAATTACTAATGCATGAGAAAGACTACATGCTATTTTCTAAAAAGGAAATCATTTCATGTACATCTTTAATATGTTTTTTCATTAGTTTTGAATGACATAGTAGGGAGAAGAACAAAGTTCACAGGACACAGTGATATTATGGGTTTCCAGCATTAAATTTGCTAACATATCTTATTCTGTGGAAAATACTGTTCCCTCATATTAAAGGGCTAGAAATTATGTAGGTTTTAAGTGATCACCCCTAGTAATAATCCTTTGGATTTACTGGAGAATATGGGTCAAATATTACTTACTAAAATGTCAGTGGTGATTTCAAGGGAAGGAAAGGGAGTTTTGTACTTTGAGTGCCACTTGGCTGAAGAATTTCAGAGTAACAGCCGTGTTAGTCTGTATTCGCAAAAAGAAAAGGAGTACTTGTGGCACCTTAGAGACTAACCAATTTATTTGAGCATGAGCTTTCGTGAGCTACAGCTCACTTCATCGGATGCATGCCGTGGAAACTGTAGCAGACTTTATATATACACAGAGAATATGAAAAAATACCTCCTCCCACCCCACTGTCCAGCTGGTAATAGCTTATCTAAAGTGCTCATCAGGTGGGCCATTTCCAGCACAAATCCAGGTTTTCTCACCCTCCACGCCCCCACACAAATTCACTCTCCTGCTGGTGATAGCCCACAGACTTGCCTACATACAGCCCCGCAACCTGAAGCAAATACTCACCAACAACCACATACCACACAACAGAACCACTAACCCAGGAACTTATCCTTGCAACAAAGCCCGTTGCCAATTGTGCCCACATATCTATTCAGGGGACACCATCACAGGGCCTAATAACATCAGCCACACTATCAGAGGCTCGTATACCTGCACATCCACCAATGTGATATATGCCATCATGTGCCAGCAATGCCCCTCTGCCATGTACATTGGTCAAACTGGACAGTCTCTACGTAAAAGAATAAATGGACACAAATCAGATGTCAAGAATTATAACATTCATAAACCAGTCGGAGAACACTTCAATCTCTCTGGTCACGCAATCACAGACATGAAGGTCGCTATCTTAAAACAAAAAAACTTCAAATCCAGACTCCAGTGATGTGAGAAAACCTGGATTTGTGCTGGAAATGGCCCACCTTAATTATGCACATTGTAGGGAGAATGGTCACTTTGGATGAGCTATTACCAGCAGGATAGTGAGTTTGTGTGTGTGGTTTTTGGGGGGGGGTGAGGGGTGAGAGAACCTGGATTTGTGCAGGAAATGGCCCAACTTTATTATCATGCACATTGTGTAAAGAGTTGTCACTTTGGATGGGCTATCACCAGCAGGAGAGTGAATTTGTGTGGGGGGGTGGAGGGTGAGAAAACCTGGATTTGTGCTGGAAATGGCCCACCTGATGAGCACTTTAGATAAGCTATTACCAGCTGGACAGTGGGGTGGGAGGAGGTATTTTTTCATATTCTCTGTGTATATATAAAGTCTGCTACAGTTTCCACGGCATGCATCCGATGAAGTGAGCTGTAGCTCACGAAAGCTCATGCTCAAATAAATTGGTTAGTCTCTAAAGTACCACAAGTACTCCTTTTCTTTTTGGCTGAAGAATGTTATTTACAGCATATGGGATTTCCAATAAAAGCCAATAATAATCTGCCTTGGCATTAAAATTCTTTGTATCTATATATCTAGTTGTTTAGATTCTTATGTGGTTCCCCTTGCTAGAGATTTTACTTGTCTGCACATGCTAATATTGAGAGGTTCACAGTAGTAATGATATTCAGATTCAGAACTTATGTTGCCATAGCTATGCCGGCATATCCCCCTAGCATAGCCTCAGTACATGCCCACGGAAGGAGGAATTCTGCCAGTGAAGGAACTTCCCAAATGACGTTAGATATGATATCAGAAGCACTCTTAGGGCTTGTCTGGACTGCCTTACAGTCTGGACAATGAGGTGTGGACTGTAAAACGCTCTAATGTGTTATGCTCTAACTCAACCATGTAGACCCTGCTGATATGAACTAAAAGGTACCTAGTTCATGGTAACTTTGCTCTGTTTGAAGGGGGAATACATCAACAGAAGGGTTGTGGTGCTATGTACAGAAGCCCAAACTCTTCATTGTTACAAGTTAAGTATAGACAAGGCCTAAATTAGCAAGTGTCTGTGGGAGAGATAGAGACAGAGTGTTAAGGTTGGAAACTCAATCACTAAAAAGTTAGGAAATGCCAGAATTAAGGCTGCCTTGTGTTTCATTAGGTGATCACACACTATATTTTCCACTGCAGTTCTCCTTCAAGTGATGAGCAACCCAACTATAGACCCTACCATATCTGCCTATAAAAATCTTTGCTTCAGTTGCCTTCTCTGATCACTCAACATATTAATAAATTATAATATCTTGACGTATTTCAGAAGGTGTAAGGTGCTAGAAAATTGGCAAATACAGTAAAAAAAGAGCAGAAAACCAGGATTACGATGAACAAAATTAAATGGAATATCTTGTTACCATTCCCACTCCCAAAATGAATTATGTTCATATATAATCCATTTTGGATGTGGGCCCTCTGCTAGAGTATGCAGATCATCCTATAGTATGCAGAAGACAAAGCAGGTGGATAGTTATTTGACAGCATAAGAATGAGATAGCTGAAGGGATCTCTATTCACGTGGAAACAACTGTGATGTGGCAAAGAGAATTACTTAGAATTAGACGTCCAATCACCACCAACCTTCTTGGTGGAAACCAAAACAAAGAAATCATTAAGCACCTCTGCCATTTCCACATTTTCTGTTATTATTTTCTCTCCCTCATTGAGTAATGGGCCTACCCTGTCATTGGTCATTCTATAAATGCATTAGAAGCAAGAGGAAGACCAAGGACAGGATAGGCCCATTACTCAATGAGGGGGTTGAAATAATAACAGAAAATGTGGAAATGGCAGAGGTACTTAATGACTTTTTTGTTTCAGTTTTCACCAGGAAGGTTGGTGGTAATTGGATGTCTAACTTAGTGAATGCCAGTGAAAATAAGGTAGGATCAGAAGAAGCTAAAATAGGGAAAAAGCAAGTTAAAAATTACTTAGACAACTTAGATGTCTTCAAGTTACCAGGCCCTGATGAAATGCATCCTAGAATACTCAAGGAGCTGACTGAGGAGATATCTGAGCCATTAGCGATTATCTTTGAAAAGTCATGGAAGAAAGAGAGATTCCAGAAGACTGGAATAGGGCAAATATAGTGCCAATCCATAAAAAAGGGAAATTAGGACAACCCAGGGAATTACAGACCAGACAGCTTAACTTCTATACCCGGAAAGATAATGGAACAAATAATTAAGCAATGAATTTGCAAACATTTAAAAGATAATAAGGTGAGAAGTAACAGTCAGCATGGATTTGTCAAGAACAAATCATGTCAAACCAACCTGATAGCTTGCTTTGACAGGATAACAAGCCTTGTTGATGTGTGTGTGGGGGGGGGGGGGGGGGAAGCAGTAGACCTGGTATATCTTGACTTTAGTAAAGCTTTTGATACTGTCTCGCATTACCTTCTCATAAACAAACAAGGGAAATGCAACCTAGATGGAACTACTATAAGGTGGGTTCATAACTGGTTGGAAAACTGTTCCCAGAGATTAGTTATCAGTGGTTCACAGTCATGCGGGAAGGGCATAACGAATGGGGTTCCACAGGAATCAGTTCTGGTTCTGTTCAATATCTTCATCAATGATTTAGATTATGGTATAGAGAGTACACTTATAAAGTTTGCAGACAATATCAAGTTGGGAAAGGTTGCAAGTGATTTGGAGGACAGGATCATAATTCAAAATGATCTGGACAAACTGGAGAAATGGTCTGAAGTAAATAGGAAGATATTCAATAAGGACAAATGCAAGGTACTCCATTTAGGAAGGAACAATCAGTTGCACACATACAAAATGGGGAATGACGGTCTAGGAAGAAGTACGGCGGGCAGGGATCTGAAGTTCATAGTGGACCACAAGCTAAATATGAATCAACAGTGTAACACTGTTCCAAAAATAGGGAACATCATTCTGGGATTTCTTAGCAGGAATGTTGTAAGCAAGACACAAGAAGTAATTCTTCCACTCTACTCTGCGCAGATTAGGCCTCCACTGGAGTATCGTATCCAGTTCTGGGCATGACATTTTGGGAAAGATGTGGACAAACTGGAGAAAGTCCAGAGAAGAACAACAAAATGGATTAAAGGTCTAGAAAACATCACCTATGAGGGAAGATTGAAAAAATGGGTTTGTTTAGTTTGGAAAAGAGAAGACTGAGAGAGGACATGATAACAGTTTAAAGGTACATAAAAGATTGTTACAAGGAGGAGGGAGAAAAATTGTACTTCTTAACCGCTGAGGATAGAACAAGAAGCAATGGACTTAAATTGCAGCAATGGAGGTTTAGGTTGGACATCAGGAAAAACTTCCTAACTGTGAGGGTGATTAAGCACTGGAAGAAATTGCCTAGGGAGGTTGTGGAATCTATATCATTGGAGATTTTTAAGAGCAGGTTAGACAAACACCTGTCAGGGATGGTCTAGATAATACTTAGTGCTTCCATGACTAGATGACCTCTCAATGTCCCTTCCAGTCCTATGATTCTATGATTTCAGTTAGGGAATGAGCAGCAGAACTCTTAAAACACAAAAATCCCAGGTTTTGTCCAAATATCTCCTTTTAAAATGCATTATAAGGGAAAAGGAAATCTCAGTATATATACCAATAAAACAAACCAGTTTCTAAAGAGAATATTCTTCACAATCTTCCATGTTTTATCAACCATCCACAAGGATTTTTTTTAAACGCATATTATACAAAAATGAAATAAGTAAACATTAAATTTAAGATATTTATAACTCTGATTGCTATAAATATAACTTATATATATGTTTGTGCATTTTTCCATGAGTGAACACAAGAAAAAGAACTTAATATGCTCCCCTCCTTACAGGTGCAGGGTCGGTGAGAATATTCCGTTTTCTGCTCAATCAGGCATTACTGACCAGGTAAGACAGGTTCTAAGGATTTCTCAGGCCACCCAAGCTCTGCAGCCTCTTCATGCTCAGGTGTGCCTCAACCTCATAAACAACCATTTAAATACAAGTTCACCTTTTCTATGGCTGAGCAATTGCAGAAGTTAGAGATAAAAAAGACCTACTAGGTTATCCAGTTATCTCCCTGACAATTCAAGCCTGCCAGATGTTAAGATCCAAGACTCCACCTGGCTCATCAGCCACACACTGCACAACAAAGGTGTTCACACTGAGAATGTTCATTGTGTTTCCCCCACAGCCTTGAAAAGGAGGCCAGGGGCTCCTAACCCCACAGCCAGTCAGGTATGGTAGAATCTTAAAGGTCTTAAATAATCTCTAAAATCGAGCTCAGCCATAAAGGTCAAGAGGATGCCATGGGGCTAAAGATACCCTACTTATGTATTACTATTATTTGTATCCCAGTACTGTCTAACTGAGATCAATTCCTTATTGTGCTAGGCATTATGCAAATACATTGTAAAAGCACATACCCCTACATTTAGTTCAGAATCTAAATAGATAGGAAAGACTAAGGATGAGATGGGAAAACAGAGCACAGAGAGGGGAAGTGACTTCCCCAAAGTTCATAGCAGGGCAGTGACAGAGGCAAGAATATAATAATCCAGGATTCCTGACCTCCTATCCAGTGCACTGTGCACTGGCCTATCCTACCACCTTCTTGGGGCATTGAAAATTCAGCCACCACCTTGATGCTTTCCCTCCCTGAAGCTGGGTAGGCAATATTATTGAAGCCTTAAGGTTATGATGACTACCTGCCTCTATGGATCCAGCAAGGCACAAAAAGATGGAGACAGGATCTCATTTACTTGAGTTTTCCTATCCACTGAGCAGCTCCACTCCTGTGGATCACACAGCAATGTGTTTTGTATAATCCTGGCCATAGGCGCCGACCCCATGGGTGCTCCAGGGCTGAAGCACTCACAGGGAAAAATTGGTGGGTGCTCTGCACCCACTGGCAGCTTCCCGCCCTGCCCCAGCTCACCTCCGCTCCACCTCCGCCTCCTTCCCTGAGCACTCCACTTCTCCCCCTAGCTCATAGTGCTTGCCACGTGAAACAGCTGTTTCACTGAGGCAAGCGCTGGGAGGGAGTGGGGAGGGGCGGGGAATGTGGCGAGCTCCGGGAAGAGGTGGGGTCAGGGTGGGGATTTGGAGAAGGGATCCAATAGGAGCAGGGAGGGGGTGGAGTTGGGGCAAGGACTTTGGGGAAGGGATTGGGATGGGGCGGGGAAGGGGCAGGGCCGGGGGTGAGTACCCACCGGCGCCTGGAAAAGTTGGCACCTATGATCCTGGCTCCAGTGTATTGGGTAGTTTCTTCCCTGCATTGATTGGCAAAAATATGCAGTTTATTGTGGTTCTGTGCCCCATATTACCAGGACCATAGTCACAAAAAGCATATGGAATACTTCTCACAAAAGACGTTAATATAAATCACTCTATATAATGCCAAAAAGCTACAATTAAATGTTTAGTGAAATGTATTACAAACATCACTTTCAGCTAGCTAGCTTGAATCCAGTAAAAGGCTTGCATGGACTCTTTCCAGCAATTCAATGCTTTAAAAAAAATCTACAGCACCTTGACCCTTGCTGCTGTGATAAGCATCTCTCATCTCACTGCTGCAGGAGCTGAACTCTGCTTTTATTCTCACTCTTGCCTCAAAACTATAAGAAACTGTTAATTCCATCTTCTTAAGCAAGTTGCCCTTAATTATAATTATCTCTCTAAAAAAGAGAAATGCAGCAGCTGTATCTATTCTGGGAATGGATTCCTAGACAATGCAATTAAGTTATAGAGAGTTGGAAATTGTCTTCTGTCTAAAGCTGGAAGATGCATAACCTTAAGAAGTATCTTAATCTCAGAATGCTTTTAAAGTATGGTATCAGCTAACAAGAGGTAACTAATCAAGCAACGTTTCAATTGCCCTTCACCCTACCCTAACCTTGGAAGGGTACACCAAATATTGTACACAATAGGATTTCTGTCAGCCAAGCCAATTGCTGGTCGAGCTTTACTCCCTGGTATAAAATAAAAAGGGGGGGATGGTCCAGCAGTCTTGCACCAGTACAATGCATTTTAATGTGAGGTCTCAGAAACTGGGGTGTATGCTTCTCCCTTGCTCTCCTGAGTTAAAGAAAAGGAGTACTTGTGGCACCTTAGAGACTAACCAATTTATCTGAGCATAAGCTTTCGTGAGCTACAGCTCACTTCATTGGATGCATCACGATTTAGCTCACGAAAGCTTATGCTCAAATAAATTGGTTAGTCTCTAAGGTGCCACAAGTACTCCTTTTCTTTTTGCGAATACAGACTAACACGGCTGTTACTCTGAAACCTGAGTTAAAGAGCCCATGAAAGAGTGAAAGTACCTTACAGTGAATGATTTTAGGAGTTTATCAAGAAGATTGAAAAGTGACTTGATTATGGCATATGTGAGAAAATAACTGATACTAAAAGAGCTCTTTAACCTAGCGGACAAAGATGTAGCAAGAACAAATGCCTGGAAGCAACAGCCAAACATATTCAAAATAGAAATAAAGCACAATTTTTTTAACAGTGAGTATGCTTAACCATTAGAACAAACTGTCAAGGGAAGTTGAATTTCTGTCTCTTGATGTCTATAAATCAAGGCTGGATGTCTAGAAGGTATGCCTCAGTCAACACAAGTTATTGTGGGGAAATTCCCCCTAGTTGCTCCCCCCACCCTTTCCACTCTATGACTGGAGGGGTTTTAACAGGCTACTTCACCTTAAAAGATCCCTTGAAGTATGTAAAAAGAAAAGGAGTACTTGTGGCACCTTAGAGACGAACAAATTTATTTAAGCATAAGCTTTCATGAGCTACAGCTCACTTCATCAGATGCATTCAGTGGCAGTGGGGAGATTTATATACACAGAGAACATGAAACAATGGGTGTTACCATACACACTGTAACCAGAGTTATCAGGTAAGGTGAGCTATTACCAGCAGGAGAGCGGGGGTGGGAGGGGGGACCTTTTGTAGTGATAATCAAGGTGGGCTTTTTCCAGCAGTTGACATCTGAGGAACAGTGGGGACGGGGTGGGTGGGAATAAACATGGGGAAATAGTTTTACTTTGTGTAATGACACATCCACTCCCAGTCTTTATTCAAGCCTAAGTTAATTGTATCCAGTTTGCAAATTAATTCCAATTCAGCAGTCTCTCATTGGAGTCTGTTTTTGAAGATTTTTTGTTGAAGAATTGCCACTTTTAGGTCTGTAATCGAGTGACCGAAGAGATTGAAGTGTTCTCCGACTTATTTCTGAATGTTATAATTCTTGACATCTGATTTGTGTCCATTTATTCTTTTACGTAGAATATTTATTCTTTTACGTACAAATCCAGGTTGTGCAGGAAATGGCCCACCTTGATTATCATATATATTGTGAAGAGAGTGGTCACTTTGGATGGGCTATTACCAGCAGGAGAGTGAGTTTGTGTGTGTGTGGGGGGGGGGGGGGGGGGGGGCGCAGAGGGTGAGAAAACCTGGATTTGTGCTGGAAATGGCCCAACTTGATGATCACTTTAGATAAGCTATTACCAGCAGGACAGTGGGGTGGGAGGAGGTATTGTTTCATGATCTCTGTGTGTATATAATGTCTTCTGCAGTTTCCACAGTATGCATCCGATGAAGTGAGCTGTAGCTCACGAAAGCTCATGCTCAAATAAATTGGTTAGTCTCTAAAGTGCCACAAGTACTCCTTTTCTTTTTATGAATTTTAGAGTGGCTAAACACAACAGATTGGAATGTGTGACAACTCATCACTTTCGGATATTAGGCCTCTTAGTTAGATGCCTAAATATGCATTTTCATTGCCTAACTTGGGTCACATTTTCATGGCTCTGTGGAAAAATGTTGTCTATGCGAGTGCTTACACCATTGCTAGCCACAGTGCAGTTGTAGCAATGCTGAAAAATTGGTATTAAAGTTGCTAATGTACATGCAGCTAATGTACATACAGTCACTGATATATGCAACCTTTCCTAACCATAAATCCTCAAGCCAGATCCTAGCAAAACTGATGTACCTTATATCTTAAAATAAGAACATAAGAATGGCCATACCGGGTTAGACCAATGGCTTGACCAGTATCCTGTCTTCTGACAGTGGTCAACACCAGGTGCTTCAGAGAGAATGAACAGAACAGGCAATCATTAAGTGATCCATCCTCTGTCATCCACTCCCAGCTTCTAGCAAACAGAGGATAGGAACACTCAGAGCATGGGCTTGCATCCCTACCCATCCTGGCTTATAGACATTGATGGACCTACTCTCCATGAACTTATCTAGTTCTTTTTTGAACCATAAAATAAAATAACTATTAACCTAATTTGAAAACAAGGAACATATTTGTCGTAACAATGATGATATATCTCCTTCAGGCTTGTTTTCTAATGGAAGATGATATTGTGACCAAGAATACCTTAATGTTAACAGATAAGGAGGTTACAGGAATGTCCTAATTCTGCTATGTACAATCTGGTTCACCAAAGACTGTGAGGTCTTAAAAGAAAGTCAGGGTCAAAATGGTAATTAATATCATTGTAGAATGTATGTACTGATATAAGGAGTTCTGTATATATCCTGAAAATGTTTTTAGACTCTGTGTCAAGATATGAGTCACCTGCAGAGGTGAAGAAGCAGGTTTTCTATCAGACAAGAGCTGTTTATTCATCTCCTTCTCTGTTAGATGCAAATTGAGCATTGCAAGCTAATACAAGGGATGCCCACTTACATAAGAAGTTATTGAAGACATGTGAAGTCAACAGAGTAGCTGCACACAGGAAAAACAAGCCAGGGTGATTATGTTGTCTCTCAAAACAGATAATGAACTTTGGGGAGTATAAGTATAAGGCAAAGACATCTCCTTAACCTGCACATACAAAGTAAATGGGTTGTGCATTTGCATTCATGAAAACGGGATCTTAACTTCTTCAGACAAGAAGTTAACCTGTTAGTTCAGTTTAGTCTCTAGGAAGCATGTTATGGTTTTGTTTTTTATGTAACCTTTTGTTTCCAATACCCTTACGCACTATCACTTGAAACTTTGGTAAGAAACTCCTCCTTATTTTCACTATAAATCAACCTAAGTGCTGTGATATTAAGCAAGATGCTGATCTAGAGTTGAATCATGCAAGGTAGTGTGTATACTGTTCAGTAGATAAGAGGCTGGGCAGTACAGGGGAACACTTCAAAGGGACTCGGGACTGGGATACCCCTATTGTTAACCTGCAATGGAAAGTAGGTACTAGTATTGCCCAGAGGAGAGTGTTTGACAAGCTAACAGGTTGCTGACATCAGGAAGCTGACATGCAGCTAAGCACAAGCAAGACTCCATCTTGCTAGTTTGTAACAAGGGGTGTAAGGTGACTCAGCCCTGGGTTTCTCGAGCCCCATCACAGCTATGTGTAGCTATAATTTTAGAGAGAGTAATGACCAGATTTTTAAAGGTATTTAGGTACATAACTCCACTTGGAATGAGTGGGAATTCCCATTTTAAACAATAGCAGTTAAGTCAGTAAATGCTTTGAAAAATTTGGCTGTAAGTGAAATATTTTACAGGAAAGAGTGAGATTTTTTTAATGAATTGAACTTATCTGGATGTGGATGTTAAATACTTGAAATGGATTCTAATTACAAACAAAGATTATTATACTTTCCATTCTAGTCTGTACCATCCATTTTCAACAAGCCACAGTCACAAGCATGGAGATTTGAGCAGCAAAGTGAAAACACATCTCTAAGGCTATGTCTACACTTGGAACTGGGGGGAGTATTCCCCAGCTCATGCAAACATACTTGTGCTAGTGTTCATTGAGCTAGCACACTAAAAATGGTATTATGGCTGCAGTAGCATGGGCAATGGCAAGCTAGATACCCTGAGTATATATCCACAGGGTCCACGAAGGCTTGTACTTGGGGCAGCTAGACCATGCTGCCACTCACCACTGTCCAGGCTACCGTGGCTACATTACTATTTTTAGCACACTATCTCTCATCAAGCTAGCACAGGCAAATGTACGGAAGCTGGGGCTCAACTCCAGCTTCAAATATAGTCTTAGCCTAACACACAGGAACAGTGTTTATTGATTTCTGAGAGAAGGGCACTTAAGGTACAAAAACTACATTTTACAGATGTTAGAGGCAAAATTATTTTCTTGGCTGTTCATGGCAGATATCAGCTGCAATCATCTCTTTTCTTTATATTCATCATGTAATGAATTCCCATTGACTTCAGTGGAAATGTTATACTTTTCTGTGTACCTGGTACTATTTTTAGCTTTAGAAATTTGTTAGTGGTTAACGATCCAATAACATATACTAGAGATAACTAGATTTAGCAAAGAGAAGACCACTACTTTAATAACAAATCTTATTTGTTATGTAATATCTGTAACATTGATAAGATGAGAAGATATCTATGGACTATTTCAGCTCCATTTCGTGCCTGTTGCAATTTGTTATCATTTTTCAAATATTTGAATCATCTGACAAAGGCAAGCAGTCAAAACTTTGTCAGACTTTTAAATTTGTAAAATAATGTTAATTTAGGTTATTAAAGGAGTTTCTAAATAGATATTGTGTGCCAGCATAACATTTTAAAATAACTTTTAGATTTATCTTGTTGCTGAAATATCAAGCTGTTTAAATATTCAAGCTGTGATGCTGGATAACTGAAATATGGTCCTTTTTATCACTTTGTTGCAACAGGTCTTGTATAAAGTGTGTCGTGTAATGTGGCGAAGGAAAAGTTATGATTTGCTAAATAAGATTATCCTCTTTAAATCCATGTATCATCACTGTATTGGAAGTTATGAATATTGGCTATGTATCTATATCTCAAATGAGTTTATTCCTAGGGTTACATCCAGTCTAGCCAGCCGATGGTGAATGGACTATTAAAATTTGATGGTCCACCAAAGACACTTAGTTCTCATAAGGAGCCATAGAAGGAATGCATTCTGCCCAAATAGATCTTCCTGTGGTTGCCTTAGCAAAGATACAGGCAATGGCTGCCCCTGGGAGTCATCAAGCCATGTAAGTACATATGATAGTCTCATGTGACCCTGGACGCCACCTGGACTAACTTTCCAGAAACTGGGTTGTGAGCTTTGTTTGAAACAGAAAATGTCCAGGCATATGGCAAAGAGTATAGAAGACACCTGGGGAGATTCCATTTGGCCTCTTTCCTGCCCTGAATCTCTGGACTATAGATTTTCAACTAAAAGGAGCATATTGAACTATGGACTGAGGATCTTCCAATCTTTTGGAAGTTACCAGAGAAACTTTATAAGCCAGCACTGTAACATCACTGCTACAAACCTGATATAAGGAAATTGCAATGATTGAATGTATATGATCTATTATTGTATGTATATGATCTATGATCTTCATCTTTTATTAATAAACCTTTAGATTGTAGTTACGAAGGGATTGGCAGCAGTGTGATTATTGGGTACAATCAGAGTTGTACATTGACCTGGCTATGTGGCTGATCACTCAAGATTAGAAGGACCCCAATATGTGATGAAACTGGTTTTCAGTAACCACTCATCATGTCCAGTGTCTGGGTGAAGAGATAAGGGCTGGAAAAGCGACTGCATCTTTGACTTCTTGTTGACTAGTGTGGTGAGACAGAAGTTTACCAAGCTCCTTGGTTTTTAATTTGTATTTTAATTTGTATTGTACATAATAAACCTTCATACTTTTAGTTGTTGTAGTCTGATGCACTCAGGCTGAAGTCATGAATGAGTAGTATTTTAAGAAATACTAATGGTTTATTTTGCTCTTGTGTTTCCTTCCAGGCTCCAGAAATAGGAGTGATGTAGGCCCTCTAACGGACAACTACCTCTGCAGCAGCTACTTTCCCCCCAAGCCCTAGGTAGTCAAGTTCCCCAAATGGAATGAGTAGGGAGGAAGCAAATGAACTTGGCCATGGAAGAGAAACACAGAGATTGTATTCATTTGGAATGACTTAATTTCACAGTAAGGTAATAATTCTGTGATTTTTTTTTCCTCATGCATTGCTCTTGTAACCCACTGGTTAGTGTGTGTTACACACACCCCGTTATGTCCCATGCACAGACAATATGAGTCTGTTGCAACTTCAGCTGAGGAATCTTGATTTTTAACCTTCAGCAGCTCATGCTTTTAGATCTGGAGTTCCCTGATTCGATCTCAGATATGTCAACCATGATGACAACCATCATACTTTTACATCTTGGAGATGCTATTTTGACAGTGCCCATCCTGAAATAAACAGCCACAGATCACTCTAGTGTCACCCTAGCGATTTTTTGCAGTAGCTGAAAGAGAGCCTTCAGACATTTTTTTGTTTATAGGTGTATTATTTGCCCTTATGTTTTTCTTTTGTAAATAGTTAATTAGTATAGATAAATAAAATGTTAATGTATTGTGTCCAGCCTGTTATTTATGGAGTGTTTCAATAGAGCAGAGTACAGATGATCAATGATGTGGCAGCTCTAAGACCTGCCCAGAGGAGTGCAGAGTTAATGGGGGCCAGAGAGGTGTAGAC
Organism: Lepidochelys kempii; assembly: GCF_965140285.1. Lineage (NCBI taxonomy): Eukaryota > Metazoa > Chordata > Testudines > Cheloniidae > Lepidochelys > Lepidochelys kempii. The sequence goes on along the minus strand of NC_136381.1, from coordinate 29,453,157 downwards.
ACAGTAGACAGTAAAGCAGCCTGGCACACTGAAGCCCATTTTCACTTACTGCACAGAGATTTTGAAGAAATAAAATCTGTGCACTCTCTGACCTTGGAAACATTCTGATAAGACTTAATTTTCAACCCGCTTCTGCATGCCCAGAGGGCTTTAGCAAATAGGCAAAATTCTAACAATGTAGAAAAACATGTGCCTGTAAGGTCTACTGCAGGCATACAACTGCTTCTTTGGAAATCTAGACTTGAAATCAGAAACTTGATGGATAGCAAAACAGCCATTTGGCTAGAGCAGAGAATGATGCCACACAGTAACAACTGTAGTAAAACTCTGATGCATCATTAGACAGAGTTCATTTGGTTAGGTTTTGCAATACTGTGAGCACAGAAAAAGAAGCCAGTCCAAAAAACTGGCTCATTGCAAGGAAACTGCATTTAAAGCACAGGGTGTGTTTTTTGAAGAAGGAAATTGCTGGCTTCCCCAAAATGAGAGGGTTTGTAGGGGTTAGTTGGTTATAGAGACTGTTGCTTCTTAAAGATACAGACTGCTCTGTTTGCGGTGGATTGAGACTGTTTACTGTAAATGCTGCATTGCCATTAAATATTGTCTTTACAAAAAGAGAGAGAGAGAAGTCTCGGCAGGTAACTGACAGAATAAAGGTTTTCACTCTAGTGCTCATAACAGATATAAAAGTGTGTGAAGTGTTTGAGATGTGTGTGTGTATCATTCTCTGAAGTATTGCCTGAGGAATGAATGCCATTCAGCAGACATGAATACAGGGAAAGCTCACTAAAATACTGTTCTAGGGAACTATGCTTAAAGTGGACTGAAAAAAGTGTGTGTGGGGGAGGGAGGCTATTATCCTCCCCACATCTGCTGTTCCCCTGCTCAGCAATTCATTCTGCTCCCTCCAGCCCCCATTAATAATGCCCTTTTCTTTGTTCTGACCCATCAGTCCATTACATCACTTCTGCCTCCACTTGAAGCTCCTGGGCATCTTCACCCCCTCCCCCAAGCTGGGAGGGCTGCATTGGGGGATGTCGCTCCTGCTGGCCAGGCTGGATGTTGTAGGGAGGATGGTTGAGGGAGTAGGAGCAGAGGAATGTCCCCTTTCTCTCAAAAGGGGAACAGAGAGGAGACAGTGGAGCCACCCATAACAGCCAGTTCTGCTCCCTCCCCTGTCCTCTCCTATGAGAATGGTGTCAGCTCCTGAAGGGGGATACCCACCTGTTTCCTAAAGCAGTCTTAATTGGCTGCTCTTTTTCAGAAGGTGGGAAAAAGCAACCAATCAGAGGTTGTTTTCCTCCAGGTGGTACTAAACATGTATGCCCCTTAGCAACCTGGCTCCATTTTTAAGAAATTTTATTTCATGGGTATGCAACCTAGCACACTTTAAAAACCACTAAGGAAACAACTAGCGATACAGTTAGGGTATGTCTACACTGGCAGAGTTACATTGCCAGCAGTTACATTGCTGCTTAGAGAGCGCTGAAGGGAAACTGCTGTTGTGTGTTCACACTGTCAGCTGTCTGCACAATAACGTGTTCACACTTTTGGCACTTCATCGGTATTTAGATCAGTGCATTCTGGGCAGCTATCCCACAGAGCATCTCTTCCTCTTCTGCCACTAAGAGTTGTGGGAAGGCAGAGGGGGTCGGAGGGCATCCAGGGTCCTGTCCCAATGCCCCATGATGAATTGCTTCGTATCCCAGTAATCCCTATGCTTCCGTCCACATTTGGCGCCATCTTTCAACAGTTTGTGTACTGCATGCTCTGCCTCTTCGGTCTGCAGGAATGGATCCTGCACTGTTGACCAATATGCTGCTCTCTCTCACTGACATGTCACAAGTGGTAGTGGAGTTATTCCTTAAACTACAAAGGCAAGAGGAGTGCAACATTGATCTCACCATACGAGATTGCTTGTGGCATTCACGGAGGTGCTGACCACAATGGAATGCCTCCTTTGATCTTGGGAAAGAAGCACTGCGTGGTGGGATCACATCATTGTGCACATCTGGGATGATGAGCAGTGGCTGCAGAACTTTCAGATGAGGAAAGCCACTTTCATGGGACTGTGTGGTGAGTTTGCCCTAGCCCTGTAGTACAAGGACACGAGAATGAGTGCTGCCCTGTTGTTGGAGAAGTGTATAGGGATTGCACTGTGGAAGCTGGCTACTCTGGATGGCTACCAATCGGTCACTAACCAGTTTAGAGTGGGAAAGTCGACCATTGGTGACGGAAGTGTGCAGGGCCATTAATCACATCCTACTCTGACTGTGACTCTGGGCAACGTGTGTGACATGGTGGATGGCTTTGCACAAATGGGCTTCCCTAACTGCAGGGGGCGAGAGATGGAACACATATTCCAATTCTGGCACCAGACCACCTAGCACATTAATTGGAAGGGGTATTTCTCTATCGTTCTCCAGGAGCTTTTGGATAACCGTGGACGTTTCATAGACATTAACACAGGCTGGACCGGAAGGGTGCATGATGCATGCATCTTTTGGAACACTGGCCTGTTCAGGAAGCTGCAATCAAGGACTTTCTTCCCGGACCAGAAAATCACCGTAGGGGAAGTCGAAATACCCATTGTCATCCTGGGAGACCCCTTAATTCCGTGGCTTATGAAGCCATACACAGGGAACCTTGACAGCAGCAAGGAGCGGTTCAACAACAGGCTGAGCAAGGTCAGAATGACTGTTGAGTGTGCTTTTGGTCATTTAAATGCCCGCTGGCACTGACTATATGGGAGGCTGGACCTGGCCAATGACAATATTCCTATGCTTATAGCCGCATGCTGTACACTCCGTAATATTTGTGAAGGGAAGGGTGAAAGCTTCACTCAGGGCTGGACCACTGAGGCTCAGCACCTGGAGGATGAATTTGAACCAGAGACCAGGGCTATCAGAGGGGCACCACGCGGGGCCATAAGGATCAGGGATGCTTGAGGCAGCAATTTGAAGCTGAAAGCCACTAATATCTGTTGCTATGCTCGGGAGTGCAGTGCTTGTGATGCTAGGAGGTGATTGTGATCAGTGCAGATGATACACTGTGAAGGTTTAAGAAAATTGCCTGTTGCTTTGCAGAGCTCTGTTTGCTTTCAATTAATGGAATAAAGATTGCTTCCAAACCAAAAGAATCTTTTATTAGAAAAACAACAACCAGAGGAGAGAGACAAACAAAAAACACATCAGCACTGAGGAGTATGGGAGGAAGGGAGGGTCCCAGAAGGAGGTGAGGTCCCAGGATGGTTAAAAATTTGTGCATGTCCAGATATCATAGGCAACCTTTGGAGTACATTGCAGCGGGTACTGTACTTCAGCAGGGCTAAACTGCAGAGGCATGGGTGTTGAGTGCAGTGGGTACTGGGATTCCGCAGGGCTAGACTGTGACAGGACAGGAGTGGAAGGCCGGGGGTACAGACTGCATCCAGGAGGTTGATAAGAGTGTGCTGGTGGTGTCTGGGGGGCACATGGGAAAGAGTTTTGCAACAGTGGCTGCAGGGGAGGGCAGACACAGGGCTGCTCAGTTTGCAGTGTTAGTAGCAACTGAAGCGTGTCCGCTTGGCGCTCCATAATGTTTAAGAGCCACTCCATGGCTTCATTCTGGCGTGCTGTGTTCTCCTTTCGGTCCCTCTTCTAGCTGTCCTGCCACTCCTTCAATTCTTGTTTTTCAGCCGCAGCGTGCGTCATGACATCACGCAGAAAGTCCTCTTCAGTTTTTCATGGCTGCCTTCTAATTCTGCACAACCATTCAGCCGACAATAACAAAGAGAGAGGCTGGGCTCCCAAGGTCATATCTGTGAAGCCAAAATGAATCAGTGGTCTGTGTGTTGCAAACAATACTGCTTCTGTAAAATGTTGCAGTGATTTAAAACATAGCCACGATTCACATACCTGTCATTAACTGGCTGACCCCAGGCAAGCACACATGAGCCACAAACCCCCCAAAATGGTGAGTAGCCACAGGGGCAGGGGAAATCAGTGTTCCAGGATCATACTGTACACTGGTGACTTCTCTCTTGGGGAGAGCCAGCACTGAGGGGCGGGGGCCTTATAATCATTACTGTCCCCACATTTTCCACAGGCTGTGTTCATTATGGAAGATATTTCACCGCTGAGAGTGAGCAGGGAATCAAGGGAGCATCTTCTGCAAGACTGCAGCTTCTGCCCTGGCCCTTATGTGGCTCGTCTGTGTGCAGCAATAGTCCACCCCTTCCCCCCCACCCCAGAGTGATGGCAGAGTGGTGCAGGAAAGTTACCCTTAATGGGCCAAGAAACAAAGCAGTTCTGCCAAAGAACCTGCAGCAGCGGATTGCCCAGTATCTCCATGAGAGTTTCCTGGAGATCTCTGAGGCAGATTTCGTGAAGTGAGGGAGTAATCAACACCATGTTCTGCCACTCAGACTAGGCACATGGTGGTACGTGCATCATACGAACACAAGCCTGCTTTCTGCAACCCTCCTGCCCCCAACAACTCACTTCAGCCATTCCCAAAATCAAAGCCACTTACCAGTGGCCTCCTCTCCTGTTTCTGCTTTGTCAAGCTCCAACTGCTGAGACTAATTAGCCTCCTCCGGGGTAGAGAAGAGCTCCTGGCTGCAGGCATCTTTGACCTCTGAGTCATCCTTTGCCCCTGGGTCCCCCTCCCCCTACACATCCTCATCCAAGATTGCCTCCTCCTAGCTTGGTCCGAAGTATCTCTTGGTCCACCGAAGTATCTCTAATGGCCTTCACAGTGGAGGTGGGGTCGCCACCGAGTATCATGTCCAACTTTTTGTAGAACCAGCAGCTCATCGGTGCAGCACTGGAGTGATGGTCTGCCACCTGCGCCTTGTGGTAGGCTTTCCGCAGCTCCTTCACTTTGACCCTGCACTGCAGTGTGTCCCGGTCATGACCCCTGTCATGCATTGTGAAATCTGTCCATAGGTATCATAATTCCTATGGCTGGAGTGCAGCTGGAAGTGGACAGCCTCCTCTCTCCAAATGTTGATGAGGTCCAGCAGCTCGGCATTGCTCCAAGTGGGGGATCGCCACGTGTGTGGAGTAGGCATGGTCACCTGGAAAGATGTGCTGAGACCACTGCGTGCGTCACCAAGCAAACAGGAAGGGGACTTTCAAAATTCCCAAGGAATTTAAGGGCTAGAGGTCACAATTGGTCACCTGAGGGCAGGGCAGTAGAGTTCAAACCAATGACCAGAGAGGCAAGAACAGGAATTATGGGACACCTCCCAGAGGCCAATTACAGCACTGTAATCCACCAGGGTGTCTACACTGGCACCGCGGCACTATAGTCCAGCGCAGAAAACGATATGCCTCTCGTCGGAGTGTTTTTTTTTACAGCACTGGAATTGCGCAGTTTCTGCACACTAAGTGGCTTGGCAGTGTGTACCCCTTGGGCGTTACACCCCAGAAAGCTGCTTTACTGCGCAGAAACTTGCCAGTGTAGACAAGACCTAAGAGACAGCATAAGGTTACAATATAAGAAAGTGCTGCTTGTTAGGTACATGTTTTAGTACCTTTCAGAATCTGAGCCCATACCACTTCAACTAGTTCCTCCTCTCAATCAAAAACTGTCTCACCTTCTCCAAGTGATCTGTGAAAGCAGCATTCACAGTCCATTTTCTAATCTCCAGAATTTCCTCCTTTATTCTGGTCTCATCTTCATCACCATTGAGTCTTTGTCACACCTAGGTACCTTCCAAGACTGATCCCCCACCTTAAATTCATACAGCCTCTTCACTGGTCATATGCTTAGACTTGCATCACACATGTCCTTTTAATTTCAAATGCCTTATGACATCCTGCAGCAGTGGACATTGTCTAGCTGGCTATTTGTGGCTTATCAGTTGAAATTCACAGCTAGAATTCAGTTAGATTCTTCTGCCAGTTACTTAGCACTCTCCAGCAGGGTTTTGCCACAACATATTATTTTACAGCCCTAGCCATATTTATGTATCTTAGGTTTTTAATATAACATCTATCAGCATTGCGTAAGTACTTCTGTGCCATTTCTTAAAGACGTAATCATTTTTTCTTCATCAAGCAATGTCAATCTTACCTTAATGTTTTAAAATATAACTCCAGCCATCATAGGTTGTAAGCTATTGATGGCTCTTAGTTGGGTATTTAATCTCCTTTTAAACCTGATTTACTCCATAATCATTATTTTCTTGATAATTCCTTTACCTGACCCTTAAAAGTAGATTGTAAAATGTTCTGAAAGAACTAGTGTCAAATTGACACTAATTCCCCAGAATATCTCAGAATTCCTTGTTAAAAAAGCAATTGTGTGTTACTTTTTAGTTTTCAGTGAAGCAAGCTGTGAAAATATGTTAAGCTCTCCAGTTTCCAGCTCTACTTCTTGACTTATGTCTTCTTCATTTTCTCAGTTTGTCAAACAGTTCTAGGTTTTTGTCGATTGTAATTTGTACTTTGAAAGCCCTATTGCCCATCTACATGCTTCAAAACGAGGTTTGAAGCTGAGCCACTGCCAGCAGCATCATAGATGTGAACAGTGGCATGGTATGGTATTGTCACCCTTACTTCTGCGCTGCAGCCTGCAGAGCTGGTGCCTCAGTCAGCAGCCGCCACTCTCCGACCGCCAAGCTCTGAAGGCAGAGCAGAAGTAAGGGTGACAATACTGCAAGCCCCTAAAATAACCTTAGGACCAGTGGAGTAGCTGGGGGGGAGCGGGGCAGAGGCCACTCCCCCACTGAGCACAGGTGGCGCCAATGTCTTGGCACCTTTTAAATTTTCCCCTATTGAGGGAACAGCGGGAGTGATCCAAAAAAAGGCACCACCCGCTGCGGCGCTTTTACTCACCCGCCGGCGCTCCGGGTCTCCGGCGGCAGGACCTTCAGTGCCGCCAAAGACACCCAGAGCGAGTGAGGGCCTGCCGCCGGAGTGCCGCTGGAGGAGTAAAAGCGCCTCAGCGGGTGGCACCTTCTTTTTGGATCGCTCCCCGTGTTTCCTCCACCTGACTACGCAGCTGCTGCGGACCCCCCTGCAACTCCCTTTTGAGCAGGGAGTTGAGAAATGCTGGTCTCCCCCATGAAATCTGTATGGTTTCGGGTAAAAGCACACAAAAGACCAGATTTCACGATCCGTGATGTGTTTTGCGTGGCCGTGAATTTGGTAGGGCCCTATAGAATCATAGAATCATAGAATATCAGGGTTGGAAGGGACCCCAGAAGGTCATCTAGTCCAACCCCCTGCTCGAAGCAGGACCAATTCCCAGTTAAATCATCCCAGCCAGGGCTTTGTCAAGCCTGACCTTAAAAACCTCTAAGGAAGGAGATTCTACCACCTCCCTAGGTAACGCATTCCAGTGTTTCACCACCCTCTTAGTGAAAAAGTTTTTCCTAATATCCAATCTAAACCTCCCCCACTGCAACTTGAGACCATTACTCCTCGTTCTGTCATCTGCTACCATTGAGAACAGTCTAGAGCCATCCTCTTTGGAACCCCCTTTCAGGTAGTTGAAAGCAGCTATCAAATCCCCCCTCATTCTTCTCTTCTGCAGGCTAAACAATCCCAACTCCCTCAGCCTCTCCTCATAACTCATGTGTTCCAGACCCCTAATCATTTTTGTTGCCCTTCGCTGGACTCTCTCCAATTTATCCACATCCTTCTTGAAGTGTGGGGCCCAAAACTGCACACAGTACTCCAGATGAGGCCTCACCAATGTCGAATAGAGGGGAACGATCACGTCCCTCGATCTGCTCGCTATGCCCCTACTTATACATCCCAAAATGCCATTGGCCTTCTTGGCAACAAGGGCACACTGCTGACTCATATCCAGCTTTTCGTCCACTGTAACCCCTAGGTCCTTTTCTGCAGAACTGCTGCCTAGCCATTCGGTCCCTAGTCTGTAGCTGTGCATTGGGTTCTTCCGTCCTAAGTGCAGGACCCTGCACTTATCCTTATTGAACCTCATCAGATTCCTTTTGGCCCAATCTTCCAATTGGTCTAGGTCCTTCTGTATCCTATCCCTCCCCTCCAGCGTATCTACCACTCCTCCCAGTTTAGTATCATCCGCAAATTTGCTGAGAGTGCAATCCACACCATCCTCCAGATCATTTATGAAGATATTGAATAAAACTGGCCCCAGGACCGACCCTTGGGGCACTCCACTTGATACCGGCTGCCAACTAGACATGGAGCCATTGATCACTACCCGTTGAGCCCGACAATTTAGCCAGCTTTCTACCCACCTTATAGTGCATTCATCCAGCCCATACTTCCTTAACTTGCTGACAAGAATACTGTGGGAGACCGTGTCAAAAGCTTTGCTAAAGTCAAGAAACAATACATCCACTGCTTTCCCTTCATCCACAGAACCAGTAATCTCATCATAAAAGGCGATTAGATTAGTCAGGCATGACCTTCCCTTGGTGAATCCATGCTGGCTGTTCCTGATCACTTTCCTCTCATGCAAGTGCTTCAGGATTGATTCTTTGAGGACCTGCTCCATGATTTTTCCAGGGACTGAGGTGAGGCTGACTGGCCTGTAGTTCCCAGGATCTTCCTTCTTCCCTTTTTTAAAGATTGGCGCTACATTAGCCTTTTTCCAGTCATCCGGGACTTCCCCGGTTCGCCACGAGTTTTCAAAGATAATGGCCAGTGGCTCTGCAATCACAGCCGCCAATTCCTTCAGCACTCTCGGATGCAACTCGTCCGGCCCCATGGACTTGTGCACGTCCAGCTTTTCTAAATAGTCCCTAACCGCCTCTATCTCCACAGAGGGCTGGCCATCTCTTCCGCATTTTGTGATGCCCAGCGCAGCAGTCTGGGAGCTGACCTTGTTAGTGAAAACAGAGGCAAAAAAAGCATTGAGTACATTAGCTTTTTCCACATCCTCTGTCACTAGGTTGCCTCCCTCATTCAGTAAGGGGCCCACACATTCCTTGGCTTTCTTCTTGTTGCCAACATACCTGAAGAAACCCTTCTTGTTACTCTTGACATCTCTGGCTAGCTGCAGCTCCAGGTGCGATTTGGCCCTCCTGATAACATTCCTACATGCCCGAGCAATATTTTTATACTCTTCCCTGGTCATATGTCCAACCTTCCACTTCTTGTAAGCTTCTTTTTTATGTTTAAGATCCGCTAGGATTTCACCATTAAGCCAAGTTGGTCGCCTGCCATATTTACTATTCTTTCGACTCATCGGGATGGTTTGTCCCTGTAACCTCAACAGGGATTCCTTGAAATACAGCCAGCTCTCCTGGACTCCTTTCCCCTTCAAGTTAGTCCCCCAGGGGATCCTGGCCATCCGTTCCCTGAGGGAGTCGAAGTCTGCTTTCCTGAAGTCCAGGGTCCGTATCCTGCTGCTTACCTTTGTTCCCTGCGTCAGGATCCTGAACTCAACCAACTCATGGTCACTGCCTCCCAGATTCCCATCCACTTTTGCTTCCCCCACTAATTCTACCCGGTTTGTGAGCAGCAGGTCAAGAAAAGCACCCCCCCTAGTTGGCTCCTCTAGCACTTGCGCCAGGAAATTGTCCCCTACGCTTTCCAAAAACTTCCTGGATTGTCTATGCACCGCTGTATTGCTCTCCCAGCAGATATCAGGAAAATTAAAGTCACCCATGAGAATCAGGGCATGCGATCTAGTAGCTTCCGTGAGCTGCCGGAAGAAAGCCTCATCCACCTCATCCCCCTGGTCCGGTGGTCGATAGCAGACTCCCACCACTACATCACTCTTGTTGCACACACTTCTAAACTTAATCCAGAGACACTCAGGTTTTTCTGCAGTTTCGTACCGGAGCTCTGAGCAGTCATACTGCTCCCTTACATACAGTGCTACTCCCCCACCTTTTCTGCCCTGCCTGTCCTTCCTGAACAGTTTATAACCATCCATGACAGTACTCCAGTCATATGAGTTATCCCACCAAGTCTCTGTTATTCCGATCACGTCATAGTTCCTTGACATCACCAGGACCTCCAGTTCTCCCTGCTTGTTTCCAAGGCTTTGTGCATTTGTATATAAGCACTTGAGATAACCTGTTGATCGCCCCTCATTGCCAGTATGAGGCCGGAGCCCTCCCCTCACAGACATTCCTGCCTGTGCTTCCTCCCGGTATCCCGCTTTCCCACTTACCTCAGGGCTTTGGTCTCCTTCCCCCGGTGAACCTAGTTTAAAGCCCTCCTCACTAGGTTAGCCAGCCTGCTGGCAAAGATGCTCTTCCCTCTCTTCGTAAGATGGAGCCCGTCTCTACCCAGCACTCCTCCTTCATGGAACACCATCCCATGGTCAAAGAAACCAAAGCCTTCTCTCCGACACCATCTGCGTAGCCATTCGTTGACTTCCACGATTCGACGCTCCCTACCTAGGCCTTTTCCTTCCACGGGGAGGATGGACGAGAACACCACTTGCGCCTCCAACTCCTTTATTCTTCTTCCTAGAGCCACATAGTCCGCAGTGATCCGCTCAAGGTCATTCTTGGCAGTATCATTGGTGCCCACGTGGAGAAGCAGGAAGGGGTAGCGATCCGAGGGCTTGATGAGTCTCGGCAGTCTCTCCGTCACATCACGAATCTTAGCCCCTGGCAAGCAGCAGACTTCTCGGTTTTCCCGGTCAGGGCGGCAGATAGATGACTCAGTCCCCCGGAGGAGAGCCCTATATATTTGCTTACTGTACAAGCAAGAATAATGTAAATACCTTCAGAGGTTGGGACTAATTATAATGAGACTAAGATATAATGCATCTTTGACTGAATTTTAAAATTTAAACTGTATTATTGCCCACATGAATAAGAGCATTTGAATTTTTAATACAATTTAGTTGCTCCTTTTGGAGTGCAAATGGTTTGAAGAGGAATAGTTTCTATCTGACTATATTTTAACTAGATCAGTTGTTTTCCTTTACTTAACAAATTCTTTTCAAAATTACATTTTCTCAGGTTGCTGATGGTTATTCAGAAGTTTTTCAAAGTTTAACTTATGCATAACAGATATATAATCCAGTCTGATGATTTTTATTGAAAGCAGTGGCTAGATATATTTTCTCATACAAAGAACAATATTTATTATGATAATTCAGTAATAGAATATTTGAATCTAAAGTTTAGTTACTATGGTCACAGGAATTATAAAAAACCTTAGGCAGAAAAATATATTTAAAAATTCAGCGTCCATGTTTCACTATAAACTGCAAACTTCTTTCTTATGAAAACCTGCTTTGAAAAATTCTTAAATCGAAAGTATTAAATAATGCATGGATGTTCGAAATGGTGTGGATTTCACTAGTCTTTCATTTCACAGAAAAAATGAGAAGCCTCCACCGCCCCCAACAATTTTGAAATCCTGTTTACACATTTTCAGGATGACATGTTTCGATTTTTCATTTTGAAATGACTTTTTGTTTTCAGTTTTTGATTTTGGATTACCGAAATATTAATAGGTAACAAAACTGAAAAGGGGAAATTGAGTAAGTACACTTTGATTTTGTTGAAATGAAATATTTCAATTGACCGAATTTTTTTCTCCTCCAATTTTCTTTAAAGGGTTTCATTCCTTAATCAGAGTGAAGACAAAATGTTGAAATCTCAAGATCCTCCTTAAAACAGATTTTCCAACCCCCCACAAAGGTCATAAGAACAGAAGAACAGAAGAATGGACATATTGGGTCAGACCAAAGGTTCATCCAGCCCAGTATCCTGTCTACCGACAGTGGCCAACGCCAGGTGCCCCAGAGGGAGCGAACCTAACAGGTAATGATCAAGTTATCTCTCTTCTGCCATCCATCTCCACCCTCTGACAAACAGAGGCTAGGGACACCATTCCTTGCCCATCCTGGCTAATAGACATTAATGGTCTTAACCTCCATGAATTTATCCAGTTCTCTTTTAAACCCTGTTATAGTCCTAGTCTTCACAACCTCCTCAGGCAAGGAGTTCCACAGGTTGACTGTGCGTTGTGTAAAGAAGAACTTCCTTTTATTTGTTTTAAACCTGATGCCCATTAATTTCATTTGGTGGCCCCTAGTTCTTATATTATGGGAACAAGTAAATAACTTTTCCTTATTCACTTTCTCCACACCATTCATGACATAACCTCTATCATATCCCCCCTTAGTCTCCTCTTTTCCAAGCTGAAAAGTCCTAGCCTCTTTAATCTCTCCTCATATGGGACCCGTTCCAAACCCCTAATAATTTTAGTTGCCCTTTTCTGAACCTTTTCTAATGCCAGTATGTCTTTTTTGAGATGAGGAGACTACATCTGTACATAGTAGTCAAGATGTGGGCATACCATGGATTTATATAAAGACAATAAGATATTCTCTGTCCCTTTTTTAATGATTGCTAACATCCTGTTTGCTTTTTTGACTGCTGCTGCACACTGCATGGACATCTTCAGAGCACTATCCATGATGACTCCAAGATCTTTTTCCTGATTAGTTGTAGCTAAATTAGCCCCTATCATATTGTATGTATAGTTGGGGTTATTTTTTCCATTGTGCATTACATTACATTTATTCACATTACATTTCAAATTTGCCATTTTGTTGCACAATCACTTAGTTTTGCGACATCTTTTTGAAGTTCTTTCACAGTCTTCTTTGGTCTTAACTATCTTGAGCAGTTTCATCTGTTTAGAACTAATGAACATGTATGCAACAATAATTGATGGGTAGAATTCAGTGCTCTAGGAAGTTAATTCAATTATTGTGGCTACTTTTTAAAAGTTCTGAATAGTTTTCTGAACGTTAATATGAACTCTAAGCTATGCAAGCTCAGTTAATGAAAGATCCTCAAGATCACATTTCAGGACCTGAGCGGATTGCCTGTAGTATCAGGGAAGTATACCCCACCCACATCCGCCACTGGCTAAATTCCATTATAGGGAGTTTTTGCCTTCCTAAAAATCGGAGAAGAATTTGGCCACTACCAGACATACCAATGCCTACTGGCCTAGATGCTCCAATAAGATTTGCACACCAGAATAGGCTACGTTCCCTTTATATTGACTTCTAACACCAATTTTAGAAGAGTAAATGTAATGACATCCCAGAATTATTTTGAGATTAAATCATTGTAAAAACACATGCAATTTGAATTATTACTTCGGTTTAAGAGTAAGTGCACAATTGTCCAAATTGTTCTTTGATAACAGAGAATCCAGAGTCTGTATCAGTTCTTTATGAACATGCTGCCAGTGGGTCACATTTGGATGCAATATGTTTGATGGCTTAGTTATAAGTACACTCCTGTCCAAGGGGGGGGAAAGAATTAAAAGAGTCAGACTTCTTTCAGTTAGGACCTCAATCATAATAAATATTTTAATATGCCTATGTTGCTAATGTTAAGGATAAAATTCTGTAATGCCTTCCTTTTTTTCTTTTCGTACTGAATTTTAGCCACTGTATTAGTATGATACGTTTTAGGGCCAGATCCTTATCTGGTGTAAGTCAGTGTAGCATCAATGGATTTTCACCAGCTGAAGATCTGGCCCTTAGACATTTAAATACAATAGAACCGATTTTTTTTTTCACCATATGTATTTATTTTGTGGTAAGAATGGGTCTGACCCACAATGAGTCACTGGTCTTATTTTAATCAAAGAATGCAGTGCTAAATCACAAACAAAATATTTATTGTAATAATTTTCTGGTTCTAAAACACTAAAAATATGACTATTTTGTTACAGACTGTAAAAGCAGGAAGTGAACTAAAGATAAATAATGTCATTTCAAATAAAAGAAGATTTTCCAGAATCAGTGCTGTTAATATTTATATTCTGTGTCAATAACTTAGCTTTGTAACAAAACTGAAAAAAAAAACCCTCTTGAATAAGGCTTAAGTTTATTTTGGTATTTTAACTACCGCAGAGGAGTACAAAGAAAATAAACACTGCGAGGACTAGAATAAATAGGGTTATGTTCATAATTTAGAGATGAAAGCATAATTACTACTGGCAAAGGTAAGAGCATCATGGTAGTGACAAGAAACTGAATAGATATATACTTTATGACATCCAGCGGGTGTGCATTATCCCCTGGATGTACAGAGTTAGATTTCTAGATCTATAGTGATTAGTGCATAGGAAGATTTCTATCTGAGAACATATTGATCAGATTAATTAAGGGAGGAAATTAATTTTGGAAGATATAATAAAAGGTGGTAATATAATGAATGTTATCAAAGAAGTTTAGTCAGGTGCTGCTATTTACTCTCTTTCATAATCCAAATACAGGAAGGCAAGCAATGAATTTGAGAGGCAACAAATTCAAAATGGATACTCAGTATGTAGATAGTCTGAGGGAATTCATTGCTGCAAGCTATCATTTAGGTCAAGAGTTTAGTAGGGCTCAAAAAAAGGATTAGGCACTTATATGGATGAGAATGTCCACAGTTGCTAACTGATCAGCTCATCTTGCAGAGTGCTACCAACATATGCCAAATTCCTGTCATCAACTTTCAAAGCCAGCAGCCTATTTAAAATGACAGCAAACAGAAGAAAGCTGAGAGAGATTACAAAGTGATCTAGCTGCTCTCTGAGATACTTTATGAAAAGGATATACAGTATATCAAGAATTACAATATAGGAAAGGCTTAGCACAATTACTTTTCTAAATATGAAAACTGTCTTGACTGATGAGGTGGAAATGGAAAGCTACAGTGTTTTGTGTAGAGTTCCTGACCATTTTTTTTTTCCGTATTAAAAAGTGGTTACCTTACATATTTTAGCTCAGTATTTTATCTTGTATCTCACAAGTTAAAGTAGTAAACATTTTGTTATTTACCTAGATGGACAGGAGGATAAGAATGAGTTTATTTGCCATCCTTACATAAATAAATTAATAGTCTGAGAAATAAGCCAAAAGACATTACTGTCTGGATCAAACACTATTTTTAATTTTTTTTAATCAGCTTTCATGTAGTTATGTACCATTTGTCTAATAGCGTAAGATACAACAGAAGGTTCCTATCTTTAGACTTAGATATAGAGAATTTTGGTGTATGCATCATGAATGTAGCTATGCAGAGTGGAACCTCGAACACTCTTCTAAAGGGGTATAAAGTATGACCATAGTAAAACTAATTATCAAATCTCTTAATTAAGTTTTTCAAATACATTTTTCCCTAGCAAATGGAGAAGTATTTTTGCATAACTGAGTACATCAATCTAATTCAGGGAACATGACTGATAAGTTTAGAAAAGAATGCTCTTACAATCTGCTCCTCTAAATAAGCAATTATTAAATTAGCATGTTAATGCTTTATTTTATATTTTGTAATTAGATTATAAGTATTTCCATATATAAATTAACCCTATTATATCATTTAAGTATGTCAAAGCTTTTTGGTTCTAGAGAAAAACTAAATCACTATTTGCAGCTTTACACTGAATACACAAAATTTACTTTTGAATAAGCAAATGAAGATTTAGCAGTCAGCTGATTAACATTGATTTTATGTTTCTTGTGTTACTTCAGTAATAATGATAATAAATTCTGGTTTTAAAAGAATTAATTTAGCTGAGAACCAGTTTAAAAAAAATATAACAAGCTTGAAAAAAATCAACAGCAAATCAGTAACTTTTCAATACAGATAATTAACTCACCTGCAGTGACATGAATCATGAGATATCATTCATGAAAGCTGAAATACAGTGTATTGTCTCCCATCTTGTTATATATTATGAAATAAGTAGGGATATTACTTCTAGCATCATTTGTACACATAAGGTCTGCTCTTTTCAAATAGTACAAATGCCTAAATTAATGACCTTTTTTTTTTCTTTTACTACATTATTTTAAAAAGTCTAGTCTTATTTTTTCTATCTTGATTAGACATAATGGACCACATCCTATGCAGAGTAAACTGCTATAGCACCACTTTAGAGCTATGCCACTTTACTGTGGTAGAGAATCTGGTCTAATGTGTGCAATTTACCTAAGTGCAGAAAGATCATACAAGGCCTTGTGAGCCCCACTTGAGACTCTATTGTGGGCCTAAGTGTTGTGGAAGGTTTTGTCAATATCCTCTTTGGATGAGTTTAAACCACTATGATAAAGGAAACTTTTTTGTCATACTCCAATACTCTTACAGTATATACTGCTGCCTTGAACAGCTATACCATGTTACTATAAACGGTGGCGAATTAACCATGTATCGTTTCCCAGTTATTTTCCAGCAAAATGAGTCAGCTACATAAAAAGGTGACTTGATTCATCTGTTCTTTACATTAGTTTTATACCAGTGAAACTCCACTGAGGCCAACAACTACTGAGGCAGGTGTATAGAGGAACTACAGGGGCAGTAATAGAGGAAACTTCTCAGAACTTCTACATCAACAAAAAACATGCTTGTGTGATGGGGTGTATAAAATCCATATCAACTAGGAAGGGGGTAAGAAGTTGCTCTGTGCTGCAGTGGCCCCACACCAGTCAGTCACATTGAGAATGCATCACTACATTATGTAGTGAGACAGTGTATCCTGATTTACTGCATGGAGACACCCTGTGAGATAATCAATGGCACTGTACTTTAATTTGCATGCAACAAAGATTAAATTTACCCAACAACATAATCAGGTGGATGAGTCTACCACAGTTTTTAATGTTGATGTTCTGTCTTTAGAAGTTGGTTTACATTTCTAATCAGTGAATCAATTTACATGTCTAAGTAATAACCCCCTTTACTTTAGCGAGGCTATAGTGTTGACACAAGTAACGGTTGCGGGACCATCCCTACATATTCTCTCCCACCTTTACAGGGTTCAAAA
Organism: Lepidochelys kempii; assembly: GCF_965140285.1. Taxonomy (NCBI): domain Eukaryota; kingdom Metazoa; phylum Chordata; order Testudines; family Cheloniidae; genus Lepidochelys; species Lepidochelys kempii. Next base: position 29,436,427 of record NC_136381.1, on the reverse strand, counting down.
TAGCATCAGTTTACTCACCATATTGTTGGTGGTTCAGAACCTTCTATTTCCAAGTAATCATATTTTTCTTCCATTTGAAAATCAGTAAATATGAGTGAAATTGTATCACCAGGCTCTGCCACAATGGTCCACGTACAATCTGCATTATTATGATATTCATTAGGAAAATTGGGACTGGAGATCATGCCATTGGATCCTCTCATTGTTCCTCCACATGCATCTTCAGCTGTTTAAAAAACAAAATCACAACATTTTCAGTAAGAAAAAAAATTATGAAGTGTTATTAAATCACTCCTCAAAAACCAATGCTAAGAAACTGCCACATTTAAAATAAACCTGAATTTGCTCCTAGAAAAAGTTTGTATTGTTTTATGGGTTTATTATACATCATACTTACAATATATCATAAAAATGCAATGTAAAGGTTTTGTTAACTGCTATGCAAATAGTCACTGTGTTGTTTAGTTTGTTTTGAAAATTAAATTAGTAATATATGAATATTATTTTACCAAAAACTTTTAGAATCCTCTTTTGTGTGACTTTGATGAAAACTGTTCTCATTCATTGTTATGAAGAATGATATGAAAAACATCAAATTAATATTGTGGTTCTCTCTTCTGCTTCAATCAAAACTGCTTTTGGATCAAGCACCTTACATATCTACTTAGCATTTAGAGTTTGGTACATATATAATGCAGCATTTATCGATGAAGGAAGTTATGTTGAAAAATAAGTTTTTGTTTACAGGGGCATGAGTACCCTAGCCACCCCTTGCTAATTGGATCATAATCATTTCATTTTGGTAGCTAATAGTTAGTATCTTATATATGGAAGCATAAACTCTTTCTTCCATTGCCTTTTCACTGAAAAACTAGTTACTGCATATCACTTTTCAGAACAATGCTGCTCCTACATAGTGCCTTGAATGTCATCACCCTGACACCTTTGTGTTCATGATCTTTACAGCAGAGCCATTTTAATGGAGAGCAATTTTTCGATAGATCACAGATTTCAAATATCTCTACACATATGCTTCTTTCCTGGATATATATTCTATTCTATAATTTACTCATGACCATCTACTGGATTATGCAACATGATCACATTGGTGAAGATTTACTTATGCGAACACTCCCATTGAAGTCAATTGGACTGCTCCTGTGAGGAAGTGCTCTTCATGTGAGGGTTCACAGCAATTGGTACAGTATGGTTTGAAGCATGCCTTATCTATACTGTTGTCAAAAGTATTTTTGTGAGCTAATAAAATACGTTGAGACTGTAATGCTACCACTTTCAAAAATGGAAATACCTTTTGATGGAGAAATGTCACGTTTTATCACAGTAATTCAAACTTTATAATCTAAATGTGTGAGACATACTAGCAAAGGAATCCCTGACTATGGCCAATTACAGTAACGAAAGCTGAGTTGGTGCCTGAATAATAGTCAGTACTGCTGACAGATGACTGCCAAGGTGAAGACACATTTATTTTTGAAAGAGTATAACATCATTAGTGCAAAAGCTTTTAAGACTTTTAAAACACCTGCTCAGACTCACTCCTGTCAGGGAGAAAATCCCAAATGGCTGCCATGATCCCATCAATTATGGCAGTTTTAGAAGTTTTAAAAGCTTAATTTTGTTCTTTAAAAGTTCTGCTAAACTGTTTCTATGATCAAGAAGAAGTTTTAATGGTAAAATATAATTTAGGAGTCAATCTGGCAAGGTGCCCAGAACTCTCAATACCCGTTCAAGTCAATGGAAATAGAAGATGCTCATTGCTTCACAGAATCAGGCCCTTCTTCACTGCAGGAATCCAACAGCAGGTGTGGTTGGGGAAACTTTGTCCCATGGGATTGTGTAGTGAAGCAGAAATTAGTAAAAGTCATAAATGTTTTGGTTTAACGGAAGCTAAAATGATTATTAAAATATTAATACAAGTAAGAGAAAAGGAATTTACCAATTGTGTCTCTACAACGGGGTTTGATTAGTATGCAGTAAATAAGGCCTGAGGCCAGACCTTGAACAATGAGGATAAAACAAAACATTGAATAGCTGCTAATTAACTGAGCACTCCAACCTGAGCACCGAATGAGGGAGGGGTACTATGGGAAAAATAGTATGTGGTCATGTAATTAAAGACTATCATAGTGCATATGGAGAAGGGGGGCAAAAGCAGTCTTAATTCAGGCATGTCTTCATTGTTGAGTGCTTCACTTGCCAACACAAATAATGTTCTTTTAGCAGTTCATAATATGTGGGCGACTGGGGACAACTTGATCTTTGCACATAATTCTCCCTTGAAACCATAAAATTCAGATAGCATAATTTCTTAGCTATCAGTCATAAAACAAAATAGAATCATAGAATCATAGAATATCAGGGTTGGAAGGGACCTCAGGAGGTCATCTAGTCCAACCCCCTGCTCAAAGCAGGACCAATTCCCAATTAAATCATCCCAGCCAGGGCTTTGTCAAGCCTGACCTTAAAAACTTCTAAGGAAGGCGATTCCACCACCTCCCTAGGTAACGCATTGCAGTGTTTCACCACCCTCCTAGTGAAAAAGTTTTTCCTAATATCCAACCTAAATCTCCCTCACTGCAACTTGAGATAGAAGTTAAACCACAGTCAACAAAAGTAAAATAAGTTGACATCCTGGCAGTGTGGGACAAATCCAGCAATGGTACATGAGGCAGAAAGGAAGAGAGAGGAAAGATGATCAGTTGGCAAGGACACTAGCCTGGACTGTGGGAGGCCGAGCTTTAATTCCCTGCTCTGCCACAGATTTCCTGTATAACCTAGGCCAAGTCATTTAACACATTGTGCCTCAGTTTCCCCTCTGTAAAATGGACAACTGTACTCTAAGTTGCTAAGGTAACAAAAATACAACTCAGTCTGTTACAAATATATGATTGATTATAAAAGTCATGGAAGTTAAGACACTAATATTCAATTAGTCCAAACAAAAAGGTGGGTATTAAGATCATGATTGGCAAACAAGAGGAGACCGGACCAGAAATTAATTCATCAATATTAGTGGGTCTGAAATTAGGACTAATTGGTGGACAAAATAATGAGGGATTACCCCCTGGTGTCTGAGCTTTGGGATCCTGCTCTCCCTCCCTCTCTACTGTGTCATTTTCCTTCTCTTTCTTACCTCTTTCTCTTTGCCTTCTGCAAACCTGCTAAGACTGTATCTTTTGGAACTTTGCTATTAACCTGTGATCAGAAAGGCAGCTAGAAGGAATGTCTGAAACAGCCTGATGCTTGTACAAGTCTGTCAGGCTGGTAGGACTGTGCACTGTGCTTGTTTCTCCAGCAATGAGGTTGCAAGTGAGAGTCAACATCAGAGACAGAAGTTTCATTTTCTATCTTTGCTGCTCTTGTTTGTTCCAGTTTGTGTGTGTTTGTCTTAAAGGCAGCAGAATCTAACTTTAACAAAGAAAGCAGCTCCAGTCCATCTCAACTGTTTGCCCCAAAAAGACAGTTATTACCATATTCAATACCATCTAAAAGGCTGTTTAAACCGGGATGGGGAGAGGGTTCTTTGTGAAAGCTCTCTACATGTGAAGGGAAAGGAAACAAGGTATTCTTAAAATGAAAGCCTTACTTACTACTTTACATTTAAAATGCTTTTACTGTATTCCTTCTTTTCTGTATCTTTAGTAAAAGGTGATTTTTAATAGTGATTGTTGCTTTGGGACGCAGGAGGCTACAGTCTCCACTCAAAACACTGAACCATGTTTATTTGTACAGGGTTGTACACCTTTGAGTCACTGGGCCCATTCATTCAATCAAAAAAACCCCAAAAGACTGCAAGTGGGATTAAAGCACGTTTAAAAATCCCACTCTACATGAAGAAACAAAAGAAACAAAAACACAGACTTGTTTGATTTAAAAACTTGAGAAATGTGATACAAAAGTCATAGATGGAAAAATGTCCAGAATGCCAAGATGCCATTTTTGCAGATATACTTTTGTGATATTAACCATATGTAAAAAGGGTAACTTTTCTAAGTGACATATAAGGTGGAACTTGGCTTCAACAGGTTTTTTGAGTGTATTTAGAATTCAAATGAAGATTTATTTGAATATGTATGAGGCTTGTAATACAGAGAAACTACCTGTTCATTACATCTTCATCACCACAGCATCTGAATGAACTAACATTATCAAAATACGAGCGGAGATGTTTTCTTTCTGCTGGGCATTGCTAGGTTACCATTTTGGCTACCAGCTGCCATATCTGTTTTTTTCTGGCTAAATCACAGGAATAAATTGTCAACTCATGTTTAGTGAAAATTATTATCTGAAACTCTTAAACTATGTTTTCCAATTCCCTTAACTGGTGACAAACTTCACTCCCTGCCCAGAATTTCTACTTTTGTTTACTTTATTATTTTTTTTTAATTTCACAGTTCAGGGTATTCCCTATGATCCAGCAAGAGCACCCAGTTTTAGGCATCCAGTTCCTCAGCCATCACCTCTCTTGGACGGAGACTTGCATCTTTCTCTCTCCTGGCTGGGTTTTTCCCATGCTGCACAGTTCCCTGGCTACACTGAAAGTTCCCTAGCATGACAGACTGCCTAAGCATGCCTTCCTTTGCTTTCTCCTCAGAGACAGTCATCAGTGTAATCACCACACAGCCCTTTCTAAGCAAGTACATTTATTCTTAAGGTGAAAACATATTAAAAATTTCTATGGAGAAAACATATTGAAAACCATAAAAGAACCTATTTGGAAGCTAGTAAGCTTACCAGAAATCACCACCAGCTCGACCAATGGCTATGACAGTTGCTCAGCTCTTCAAACTCCACCAAAGGGTTCTTCAGAACAATCTGTGAGTCACTGCTTGACATAGTTTGGGCCTTTGATTTTGAGACACCCTAGGAACAGTGATCTGCCCCTCTTCTCAGGGGGTAGCTTCAGAGGGCTGAGTTTTTGCATAACTGGCAGTGGGACAGGGGAAATTTGCATTCACCTGCTCCTAGATATTTCCCAGGAAATCCACTTCACCCATGTTGTCTCAAAAGCTATTCTTGCCTGCCATGTTGTTCAATATAGTCCTTTGGACATCCTGGCCCACAATAATACATAGCCTTTGAATTTAATACAGTAGACTCCAAAGATACTTAAACTTAATTCAACAGTATCTCCTGAAGATATTACAGGAGATTGACACAGCCCAGAACTGCACTTTTATTTACTTTATTTTTTTCTAAATGTATTTTTCTGCTCTAGTTTCCCTTTTTTCTTTACTATTCAGTTTAGTTCTTTGCTTTAACAAGTAGGTGTCATTGATAATCACGCCAATACTACCTAAACAGGTCTTATAAAGTACTTCTCATCTGAAGATCACTAAGGACTTTACAAAGGAAGGTACATATTAATAAGGTAGGAAATACTGCGTAGACAGATGCTCATGCACACACACTCAGGGTATTTCCAATGAGCTCTATTTCTAGTTTGATACACACAAGGGCAGACTCTGCAGTGCACTGCAGCTACTTTATGCTGTATAAAGCATCTCTGTAGATGACATAGGAGGATCATCCTAATGTAAGGGGAAATAACAGAGAATTGGCATAATGGCTCCCTAGATGACACCTCTCCGCTGTTAGCATAGGACGCCAGGCTGGGGCTTCCACACACACCAACCCATCCCTGGCTGTTGCACTGAGCTTTCAAAGCCATTGTCAACTGGTACAACTCAAAGGTCAGGCTTCTCTAATTTATAATGAGGGATGAGACTGGGAAACAGCTAGCCCATAATTGGCCACCTGTGCACCACCAACCCCCTGAGGCATACTGTGTGCTCCTAGGCTGCAGCCAATGAATTATGTTGCACAGTACAATGGAAATTACAATATTCAAAAAATAAGTAAAACTACAGTATCTAGATATTTTTAAAAGAAACTTTAGAAATCCCAACACATACATACAGTGCACACACCTCTCTACCTCTCTCCCTCCAAAAGAAACTATTTTTATTTCTGTGAGAGGTGCTGTCAATCTGCACTTTAAGTGCCAAAAATGTCTGTTGGACAACAAAACAGAATAGAATAAAACAATTAAACAAATCAAAATCAAACATGTCCCTGAACAATGTGATACTCTTTTCCCTGCAGCCTTATATTTAGCATAAATTAATATATAAACTAACCACTTATGCATATAAAATACATTTGTGTAATATGAAGCACAGTTTTAAGTCTTTTCAGATGTTTTTAAATGAAAGCTATTTTGTTTTCCTTTTAGGATATAGTTCATGATTATTTGATTAAATGAAATAGAATGGAGATGGAATATAATTATGTAGATTACACTTTTTGATATTTTTCCAAGACAATTACCCTTTAGCTGTAATCCAGATTCTGATAATAAAAGTGTTTTGCTATAAAATTCTATCCGTGTTATCTAAATAAAATTTGCAACCAGCAATCACATTTCAAATTTGAAGTCAAGGGTAAAGAAAATGAGATCATAGAATCATAGAATATCAGGGTTGGAAGGGACCTCAGGAGGTCATCTAATCCAACCCCCTGCTCAAAGCAGGACCAATCCCCAACTAAATCATCCCAGCCAGGGCTTTCTCAAGCCTGACCTTAAAAAACTTCTAAGGAAGGAGATTCCACCACCTCCCTTGGTAACGCATTCCAGTGTTTCACCACCCTCCTAGTGAAAAAGTTTTTCCTAATATCCAACCTAAACCTCCCCACTGCAACTTGAGACCATTACTCCTTGTTCTGTCATCAGCTACCACTGAGAACAGTCTCGATCCATCCTCTTTGGAACCCCTTTCAGGTGGTTAAAAGCAGCTGTCAAATCCCCCTCATTCTTCTCTTCCACAGACTAAACAATCCCAGTTCCCTCAGCCTCTCCTCATAAGTCATGTGTTCCAGACCCCTAATCATATTTGTTGCCCTCTGCTGGACTCTTTCCAATTTATCCACATCCTTCTTGTAGTGTGGGGCCCAAAACTGGACACAGTACTCCAGATAAGGCCTCACCAATGTTGAATAGAGGGGAATGATCATGTCCATCGATCTGCTGGCAATGCTCCTATTTATACAGCCCAAAATGCCGTTAGCTTTCTTGGCAACAAGGGCACACTGTTGACTCATATCCAGCTTCTTGTCCACTGAAACCCGTAGGTCCTTTTCTGCAGAACTGCTGCCTAGCTACTCGGTTCCTAGTCTGTAGCAGTGCATGGGTTCTTCCTTCCTAAGTGCAGGACTCTGCATTTGTCTTTGTTGAACCTCATCATTATTTTGGCCCAATCCTCTAATTTGTCGAGGTTCATCTGTATCCTCCAGCGTATCTACCACTCCTTGCAGTTTAGTGTCATCTGCAAACTTGCTGAGGGTGCAGTCCACGCCATCCTCCAGATCAATAATGAAGATATTGAACAAAACTGGCCCCAGGACCAACCCTTGGGTCACTCTGCTTGATACCGGCTGCCAAATAGACATGGAGCCATTGATCACTGCCTATTGAGCCCGATGCTCTAGCCAGCTTTCTATCCACCTTATAGTCCATTCATCCAGCCCATACTTCTTTAACCTGCTAACAAGAATAATGTGGGGGACTGTATCAAAAGCTTTGCTAAAGTCAAGGAATAACACATCCACTGCTTTCCCCTCATCCACAGAACCAGTTATAGAAGGCAATTAGGTTAGTCAGACATGACTTGCCCTTGGTGAATCCATGCAGAATGTTCCTGATCACTTTCCTCTCTTCGAAGTGCTTCAAAATTGATTCCTTGAGGACCTGCTTCATGATTTTTCCAGGGACTGAGATGAAGTGGACTGGCCTGTAGTTCCCCAAATCCTCCTTCTTCCCTTTTTTAAAAATGGGCACTACATTAGCCTTTTTCCAGTCATCTGGGACCTACCCCGATCGCCATGAGTTTTCAAAGATAATGACCAATGGCTCTGCAGTCACATCCGCCAACTCCTTTAGCACCCTCAGATGCAGTGCATCCGGCCCCATGGACTTGTGCTCATCCAGCTTTTCTAAATAGTCCCTAACCACTTCTTTCTCCATAGAGGGCTGGTCACCTCCCCCCCGCATGCTGTGCTGCCCAGTGCAGTAGTCTGAGGGCTGAACTTGTTCGTGAAGACAGAGGCGAAAAAAGCATTGAGTACATTAGCTTTTTCCACATCCTCTGTCACTAGGTTGCCTCCCTAATTCAGTACAGGGCCCATACTTCCCTTGATTTTCTTTTTGTTGCTAACATACCTGAAGAAACCCTTCTTGTTACTCTTAACATCTCTTGATAGTTGCAACTCCAAGTGTGATTTGGCCTTCCTGATTTCACTCCTGCATGCCTGAGCAATATTTTTATACTCCTCCCTGGTCATTTGTCCAATCTTCCACTTCTTGTAAGCTTCTTTTTTGTGATTAAGATCAGAAGGATTTCACTGTTAAGCCAAGCTGGTTGGAGATTATCACCTCCAAGCAGTAACTTCCTTGTGTGATAGACCCAGACCAGTTGGGTACAGCAGAGTAGTCCTATTGGGAATCCAGGACGTGGGCGGGGACAGCTCGCCCACTACAAAAGGATCCCCCCCAGCCGAAGGGGGAGATCCACAGGGCCTGGAGAACCAACTAATTACGGGGGACAACTAATGAAAAACAGGGACGGTAGTGCGGTCAAAGGGTCAAACGAAGGGAACCAGACGGGGACACCGAGCAGAGAACCCCGGACAGCGCCCACCACTCCTCAAAGGCGTCAAGGGAGTCGGTGGACGCTGCCCAGAGGAACTCCGCTCGGAGGCGTGAACGAACAGAGGATCGGAAATAGGCCCCGCAGTTGCAGGAGACTCCATCGGCCAACCTCCTCACCCTGGTTTTATAGATGGCCACTTTAGCCAGGGCCAGTACAGCAGAGTAGTCGAAGGCAGATATACTGGCCGCTGGATAAACAGTTTTCTGTTCCCTGAGTGACCAGAGCAGGGACTGCGCTAGAGCAATTAGGAACCTGCTAGAGCCAGTTAAGATACGCAAGCTAATTAAGACACCTGGAGCCAATTAAGAACATACTAGAATCAATTATGGCAGGCAGACTAATCAGGACACCTGGTTTAAAAAGGACCTCCCATCAGTTAGTGGATGGCATGCAAGGAGCAGGGAGTGAGAAGGTGTGCTGCTGGAGGACTGAGGAATACAACTGTGATCAGGCTTCAGGAGGAAGTTCCTGCTGTGAGGATAAAGAAGGTGCTGGAGGGAGGCCTTGGGGAAGGAGCCCAGGGAGTTGTAGGTGTCACACAGCTGTTATAGGAGACACCGTAGACAGCTGCAATCCACAGGGCCTGGGGCTGGAACCCAGAGTAGACTAGGGTGACCAGACATCCTGATGAAATCGGGACTGTCCTGATTTTTAGTTCTTTGTCCCGTGTCCCAACCGATGCATGGTCGGGACGCTGTTTGTCCCAATATTGTAACTTTGGCTTCTCTGGCCGCTTTTTTTTTTTTGCTTCCCCCATGTGTCCCGATATTTTTTCTGTTTCATCTGTCACCTTAGTAGAGTGTGGGCCTGGGTTCTCCCCCATCTCCCCATTTGATATAAGAGGAGTTGACCTGGACTGTGGGTCCCACCAGAGGAGAAGGTCTCTGGCCTGTCCCCCAACCCACTAGGTGGGCCACAGAGACTGAGAGGATTGTTCTCCTCCTTTTCCCCATGCTGGCCAGTGATGAGGTTAGCTGAGTGAACGGCAGGTTTGAGCCACTGACAAAAGTGGCCAAACTGAGAGCTGCCGTGAATCTCTGAGGCGAGCAAATTCACCAATAAGCGTAGGATCCACCAAGGCAGAGGAGGAACTTTGTCAGATTTGACATTTGAAAGTAAACATCATTGTCTGTCTGTTACAGAGTCACCATGCACATAGATCTAGCTAAGGTTATCCCAGCACTTCTATTGTAAATATGTTTTGTTTTTTTTCAGAATTCTGTAATTTAGCTCTAAAAACCACTCTTGGATAGAGATAAGCCTAGAGGGTCTCCACCGAGGTATGCTTTTTAAAAAAAAAATAGCTGCCCTCTTTTTTTAAATGACAGAAAATACTTTAAAAATGGAAATGTGCTTCTCACTTTGTTCTTGTGAAACTCAGAATTGGCTTGACTGGAGCAATGCATTTGGGAAAGCATTTAGGGCCCAATTACTTTCCCCCGTCCCCTCGGGCAAAAAAAAAATCTCTGTACCTTCAGATTTCAGCTGGTCTTTGTACACAACCAGGGCAGTGACAGTTACACACTAGTCTGCTTTTTGGATTTTTCACAGGTCTTCATTTGCAGGTTTGCCTCTGGGCAGCTTTCAGAGATTTACAATTCTGCCAAACTTGGTCAGTGTTTACCCACTACACATGTTCATATGCGCACCCCCATTTCATGATTTTATGCCTACTGTATACTTTTTCCAGGAAATGTAATTCAGAATGATTTTTTTTTTGTAATTGGTTGGATCATCATTGTTAACCGTAGTTAATATTCTGGCAGCAAAGAAACTGAACTGGTTGAACCTGAAACCGCCATACATTATGAGAGATGTAGGTTTGTTATATATAAAAATGGCCTCCGTTCTTATGATCTAATTGCAACACAAATTATATATAAAAGTACTCAGGAAATAGAGTGGATTAAAATGTACTGTAACAATTTGTAATAGTGATTGCAGTTTGATCGTTTGAAGCCTATTTGCATGGAATGGCAATGTATCTGTGGGTTCAGTTGACTTGCACTTCATTTACTATTCACTTGGAGTTTAGCTTTATATTTAAAAAAAAGCTCCAACTGAAGCCAAAGAGTGAACTCAGGTACCTGAGTGAGGGTAACAGCCAGCAAACTCTAGTTTTCCCCTAGATCTTCCATAAACAGTTAAATGGTAGACTATTTGAACCTGTGTTTCAGACGACCTGGGTGCATGGCCCACTTCCCTATCCATCCTCTGAAAGTTTTTCTTGGGAACTGGCTACCCCTTTAGCCCCCATTCAGTAGCAGCAAGACCTGGAAATGATCCTCTATCTCTTCTGTTGCTCACACTGTGCCTAATAAACCAGAATTCTGCTCATAAATGTCTCCTATTATGGAATAATTATTTTATCATCAAAGCATTCTGGAGTTCATCACAGCAAATAATAAGGTAAATGCATTAGAGAGGCTGGAAATAAATGTCTCAGTCATGATGTTGCATTGTGGGGAGACAACTCAATTTTTCTGAAATATTTTTTCCAGGAATAGCGATGGTAGATGGCCTACAAACAATACCAATCCTACACTCTCAGACTCCAGGTGGGAACAGTGAGCCAGCTGGGCTCTTCCTGAGAAATAAGGACTGGCCATACCCAAAGAATCAGGAGGAGACAGAAGTAGAATGTCATCAGTGCAATATCAGAAGACACCCAAAATATAAAAGAGCACAACAGCCTATATATGTTGTCAGAAAATTCTTTTGAATGATGCAAAGAGAGGGTCTCAAGGTGTTTTAGTGAGGGAGAGTGGGAGGGAGGCTGGCTTTAGTCCTCAGAGTTTTGGTGAATTTCACTTAAAAGTACTGAATTACATTAAAACTATGGCTAGTCCAAATTTTTCGCAACAGAAAAATGGGTTATTAAATGAAAATTGTCTTAAGAACTGCATGCCCCAAACCCACCTTTCCCTCTCCTGCCTACATTCTGACCACTTCTAATCAAAACCAAAAGAGCCTATGGGCTTTCAATATAGCCACAAAAATGTTTGGACACTATCAAAATGAAATTGTTCAGAAATATTTTTTCACAGGAAATTTTGACTCTTCATTCCATTTTGGAATTTATGTACTTATTTTATAAACACCTGTTTTAATTGCCCATGGAACAGATTCTGATTTCTAAGCAGCTCTGGTAACTTTTCTTTCTGATCAGAATTTCCCTATCATTTATGGGTACAGAAATAAAATCATGAATATAATTAGGGCCCTACCAAATTCACAGCCACGAAAAACATGCCACAGACTGTGAAATCTGGTCTCCCTCCATGAAATCTGGTCTTTTCTTTGCTTTTACCCTATCCTATAAAGATTTCATGGGGGAGACCAGTGTTTCTCAAATTGGGGATCACAAGGTTATTTTAGAGTGGTCACGGTACTGCCACCCTTACTTCTGTGCTGCCTTCAGAACTGGACAACCAGAGAGTGGAGGCTGTTGGCCAGGGGCCCACAGCTGAAGGCAGCACACTGAAAGCAGTGGCACAGAAGTAAGGGTAGAAACACCATACCATGCCATCTTTACTTCTATGCTGCTGCTGGTGGTGCCTCTAGGCTCCCAGTCAGCAGCCACTGCTCTCCAGCTGCCAAGCTCTTCATAGTAATATTATAATGATAGGATTATGGCATAACTAGGATGTATTTCATGCAAGATATGTCATGTAAGATATCATTGAAAAGGTTATGATTCACTGAATATGAGTATCCTATTGGTATGCATGTATCATTTTGGTATCTGAAGTTAGGAATATTGTCTATGCATCTATTACAACTGGGGAACGCCCACTAGGCAGAATACAATCAGTCTAGATGGCTGGCTGGGAAGGGCCATTACAGAGAACAATAGGTTTTAGAAGAAGCTAGTCTCCCACCAGGGAGCCTTCCTGAGGACTCTACAAATAGCCTCGAAGTCATGGCTGCTATGACTCTACAGGGGCATGTGACCAGATCATCTGGTACTGGACTCATCTTGGAATACCAGTGTTTTTCTACAGAAAGGTCTGAGACCCAAGCTTGGAGACGTCTAGCCTGTGAAAGGAATACCTGGGCTTTTAATCTTCAAGTAAGTGCAGCTTGCCCTTTAAGAATCTCTGCAGCAGCTTAAATCATCATTTATGCAGATAATTTTCTAGTCAGATCCAATCTTTTTAGTATATTAAGCTTAGATTGTGTTTTTGTTTATTTGCTAGGTAATCTGCTTTGATCTGTTTGCTATCCCTTATCACTTAAATCTATCTTTTGTAGTTAATAATTTTTTTTGCTTTATCACAAACCAGTGTGTGGAAGTTATAACTTGGGGTAAAATGCGGTTGTATATTTCCTCTCCACACTGAGGGAGGGGGACCGGATTCTGATTTCTATGGCCCCAGCTTCAGCCCATTTTACCCCTGTCCATGTCTCCCCCTGCCGGAGCTGTGGCCCCACTCCCACTCCTAGCATGGCGGGGAGTCGCAGACAGGAGTAAGGCACAAAGCAAAAAGTTTGGAGACCACTTATTTAGCCTAACTGGACAGCAGACAATCAGTGTCAGATGCACTGAACTCCGCTCCCACTTGAAGTGGCTAGTTGCCTTGTGATTCCCCAAGTACCTAGCCCAGTATCTCATCAAAGAATGAAATTATGTTGGTTTGTCATGATTTGTGTTTGACAAATTCATGATGGCTATTACTTATCACCTTATTTTCCTCTAGGTGCTTGCAAATTTTATTGTTTAATCATTTGGTTCATTATCTTTCTGGTTATCATAGTTAGGCAGATTGGTCAATAATTCCCAGGGTCCTCTTTGTTCCACTTTTTAAAGAGAGGTATTATGTTTTCCCTTCTCCAGTCCTCTGTGAAATCACCTGTCCTCCATGTGTTATTGAAGATGATGACTAATGGTTCTGAGATTGCTTCAGCTAGTTCCTTAAGTATCCTAGGGTGAATTTCACCAGAGCCTGTTGAATACATCTAACTTATCTAAATATTCTTGAACCTGTTCTTTCCTTAGTCTGGCTTGTTTTCCTTCCCCTTTGTTATTACTGTTAAATTTGTTAAGAGGTGTAGCTGTTGCTTCAGACAATTAATGGTTTTTTGTTAACACAAATAAAGAACACTGTTAAACTGATACTGATAAACTGATAAACAATGCTGAAACCTTCACTTCAGTATGCTTTGAATAAAGTGTCATTCCTCATAAAAACATTGTTTCATCGAAAGATCTTCTGCAGGAAATATTAATTATTTGGGAGAAGTTTGTGTGGGAAAGAAAACTTACAGCTAGCTAGAAGATGCATATGAAAATAATTTTTAGATCTATTTTTACTATCCTTCTTTGAATTGGGGTGATTTATGAGAGTTCTATTGTGATGGAAAGTATTGATGTGCTTTCAGATAAGAGCTTATTAGTAGGGAAGAAAGATACTGCTGTGAGCCAATGTATGGTAAAGAAGCAGATGATGTTTTGTTATATTGCCATAATTTAAAGTTTTTAGTTTTTTTTTTAAATAAAACTTTCATACTGAAGGGGTATGTCATTTGGGGAGATAAAACAGAGACAAAAAAAGCAATTGAAAACATATGAAATTTGTTCTTCTGTCAAGTTTTGATTTAATTCCGGAGGATAAAATAAGGCTGTTTAGGTGGGATTTATGGATGGGAATGAATCAGTGCAAAGAGAAAGGAAAACCACTGAAAATGGCCCATATCAGAATAAATCAATATCAAAGAGTGTTAGAATATGCTTCTGAATGACACTCTGGTTGATATCTGTTTTCACACTTGGAATGGCAGACACCTGTTATTTCTAGTCTCTGAAACAACTGCAAAAACACCAGAGCAAGACTATTCAATTTGTCATTCATAGGTCATGAAATTGCCATTAAAAATGGTGATGACTTGTGTTCCTGCTGCCTTCTGCCCTCTATCTAATGGAAAAAGTTGTGCTAGTTCTAGAATGGAGTTCAGAGAGAAACATATCCCTGTTTTTCATTCTCTCTCATTCCCACCCCATGGTTAACCCTGTCATTTTTTTTTAGACCCCAAGTGCATGCTGGCTTTTGGAGTCCTGCTTTATCCATTTTAGCCACTGGTTGGCCTGGGGCATGATGGTATTTTATCTGACATTGGTACATCCGCAGTGATCTTTAGCTGTGGACTTTCATGTGGACAGTACCAATGGCTGCTGTAAATGGGACACTGAAATTTCACTCAGGATAAATCTTCACTCAGGATAAAATGTTCTAAAGGCTCAAGAAAGAATTTTCTTCACTGCCACGGACTTTGTGTAGCCTGGGTTAGTGCTTGACAATTGGTGGCAGCATCTTACTCCTGCTATGCCCAATGTATGGGAGTTGAAATTGATAAGTGTCAATAACTATGCACAGTCCAAGCCACAGAGACTGAGGACTCAGACTACCTCTGGCTCATTTTACAGAGATCACCACAGCCAGCACTTATTATCAACCTAGACTAGATTCAAAATGGTGATCATTATGTATTCTCTGAGCCCTGTGATAATTGACCATTCACAGGAATACAGAACTTAAATAAAAGTAAACTTTTAGGAATTGAAATAAAAATACAAATGTTCACAAAAACAACATTCTAAAATTTTCAGTTATGGAGGCGCAGGTTTATAATACATCAAAACAACAACACATTCTATAATAGAAACATGCTTAGCAGAAAGCATGGTTCCTGGTGCTCATCTGTTGTCTGTAATCCCATACTATCAAGTGTTATTGTAAAAGAAACTTCACTTTTATCTCCACATCAAACAGCTCATGATAATGATTTCAAGATTTTTCACCTACTTGTATTTCTGTAGTAACTTAACTATGCAGGAAGATGAAAATTCAGTCCCCCACCCCCAAAAATTTCTGATTACTGCTTCCCATCCAAAAAAGCAGGACTTGACATCTTCACAAGAAACTCTCAGCCAAATTACAGTGATTGCTCAGTCAGCTCTTTTTCTCTTCTCCCAAAAAGTTATCAGACTAGAGACTGTGTACATTTGAAAAAGTTCAAAGTCACATTCAAAATGGACAATTCAGGACTTGAAAAGAAAAGATTATTATAAGAGAAACAAAAGTTTCAGTATCTAGTTAGGCATATTATAACCAGTTATTTCAAACATTTTCTATATAATAATTAAAACAATAGTAAAGAGCCTTTGGTAGTTCTCTTCTAGCCAAGCATCCGTGTTCTGGCAGCATTTTTTGTTGTTGCTGCTTCATTATAATCACAGTAGAATGCTGTATTCAACCTGGTACCTGAAGCGTGTTTTGTTAGATGGAATTGGCTCCTGAGAAAGCAGCAAAATGGTTGTTCACCATAATACAACAGCAGGTAGGCTATAATAGAAATATTGATTAACCCATTCAATGCTAGAACTTAAATTTGAATTCAAGTTGTGTTCCTAGATTAAGTGAGTTTGGAAGGTTCAGTGACACACTGTATTGGAATACAGAGATGACCATCTTTATCCTTCTGTGGGAATTGCTGAATCAGTGCTGGCACTTTGGTACAATCACCTCCCAGCTGGAAAAATAGCAACATGCCCAGAAATCATTCTTTTCTCTCTGTATAGAGTATGTGAAATTCATATTTTCAGAAAATAGTTAGAATCCTTTTAAATTAGCTGTTCAAATTAACAGGATATTTCCCAAAAGTGAAAAAAAGCCTTAACTGAGGTGGGCCTACGGGTCATTCTCAGAGTTTCACTGAGGATAGGGTTTGAATTTACAGTGCCTGGCCACAGCATGTCTTCTTGAGCCATCCAGTTACCGTGACAGCAGGCTGCCTATGTAAGATCTCTTGCCTAGTTTTACTGCACTTGCACATTTCAATCATTTTTTTTTTTCCTTTTCAGTTGTAGCACGTACCAGTCTACAGAACTATTAACATTGTCAATAGTGCTTCCCCAAAGTGGCAGTGGGTGCCATCCACTACCTGGGATAAATATTGAGAGAATGAAATCAATTGGTGGCAATTAGAGCCATAGTTTGAGAACCAGCTTAAAATTATAAGCATCTGCTGAATTTGAAAAAAATGCCTTTTTTTTCAGGGGGAAGAAGGGGGCTGTATCTCAGGGACTCCTTGCTCAAATTACATCAAATTTGGACTGCAAATTCTTCCTAGCACCCCCTGAGTCACAGAAAAAAATCAAGACAATTTGAGTAAGTATGTGGATTTTAGAGTACTTAGAAGAATCAACTTTTAAAGAGCAAGTGCTGATGAACCTTAACTATAGCAAAGAGGGTGCTCCATTGCAATACTTCGGATTTACAGCATCCCTCTATTTTTATAAACTCATTTTAAAGTTTCTTGCAAGTATTTTCCTTCCACTTCATTATTCTATTTTGTTTACCAGTTCACTAACACACCCTCTTTTCCATATTTTACCTCTATTAGATATGGGTGAAATTTTTCTGCCCTTTTTTGGAGGGAGCGGGGGATAAAAACCAGCTGTTAGTGAAATGGACAATTTCATGGAAAACATTCTACTTGTTTATGTCTACAATTTTTCAGGGTTTTTGTTTAAAAAAACATTTTGGTTTTCATTTCTTTCGACACAAAAAATGTGAAAAAATGATAATGAAAAAATCATTTTGTTGGAATTTTTCATTGGTAAAAAACTTTCCCCATTATGTGACCAGTTCTATCCACTTCTTCCTCACATTCAGTCTTGTTTCACAATGATATTGTATGCTTCAGTGACTTCACCTAGCAAGTTTCAGAGTAGCAGCCATGTTAGTCTGTATCCACAAAAAGATAAGGAGTACTTGTGGCATCTTAGAGACTAACAAATATTATTAGTGCCACAAGTACTCCAAGGTGTCACAAGTACTCCTTTTCTTTTCACCTAGCAGGTGACTTTAATGGAGCTATTTTTGTGCTTAAAGATAGGCATGTACTTGGACCTAGCTGAAATTGGGCTACATATGAGTGAATATAAAGTTTTATGTTGGTTAGATTGTATTATACCCATTTTTAGCTTATGATTATAAAATATATAGTACATTCATGGATAAATATAAATATCTCCCAGTGCTAAATTAATACATTTGCAGAGAATGTGCAAAGAAAAGTTTCAGAAATCTAACACCATATCCACAGATCAACATCCTAAGAGATAAAAATTAGGTTTGATTTTTTTTTGTTAGGAATGGTGGTAACAATATGAAGTGGCTAAATAAACTTAACATGTAGACACCCAATCTTATTTATCTTTGTTCAAATCAATCATTTTATTCATGTGAGTATCCTCAATGGCTTCAAATAATATATTGTATAAAATTAGCTTTTATTCCTTTTTGTATAGAAATACAGACACATATACAAATATCACAGACAGTGCAATGGAAATTGCATTTTGTGATTTAGAGCTCCGTGCTGCAAATTCCAGTTTTGTGGATAGCCCTACTGAGGTCAATGGAACTATTTGCATGACTATGTATATATAGGATTGGGCCCTCAATGGCCAAACACAAGTGTGGGCATATCTATGTTTGTATTTATAAAATTTGATTTAACAGGACCGAGGTAAACATTACACCTTCAATGACTGGTTTAACTGAAGAGGTTACATAAAAACACTTGTTTTAAATTACTGTCACACATTTTCCATTATTTTATTATAGCTTAATTAAGCCATGTATACTCCCTGCATAGTAATTTTAAAGATTTACTACTAGAAATTAGATTTAGTAATGATTAACTGTAATTTATTATATCAGTTGTAAAGGACATCTCATGTCACTGGGTTTGGGTGAACCAGATATCAAAAAACAATCCCATCTGCAAATTGCACTCAATTTTGCTTTTCAAAATTAACCTAACCCCTTTTCAACCCTTTTCTGAAGATGACCATCATTATATCTCTGTGGTACAATATGCCAACATTCTTTGTAATTCTGACATTTCCAACATGATATTACAATAAGTACAGCACTGCAGGTACTGGGCAGGCATCAGAAATAGGAATCAAAAAGAGACCAGGATATCAGATACATAAGTAATTCTGGGAGACAATAGAAATGGGAGCAGTAAAGAGATGGATGCATCAGGAGTTGGGAGGAAAGCTTGGAGAGAGGAAGCTAAATAGGGATCAGTTCCAGATCTGCAGTTTCTACCCCTTGAAAAAACCAAGAAAATGGATCTGAAGAATCTGGAAATGGGAAGAAAAAAAGCCAAAACAATGACTGCACCTCATTTTAAGTGGGGTAGGGGTGATTGTTATCGGACTTGCTGGGGAAAGGAATATACCCCTTTAAGGGAAGAGGTATGGATGTTGCTGAACTCATCCCATCAGCATGGACTCTGGGGTGAAGGGAATACAAATCCCATTCAAGGAGAAACTTGGTTGCTGGTTTTTGTTTTGTTTTTTGCTGCTTTACTCTAAAGAGCCAAGAATTGCTAAACATAAGCAACAGACTCACAGCTGTTTTACCTCTATTAGTCCCAAAGGACATAGAGTCTGCTTGTGATAAAACTGTCTAATCTTTGGAAATTCAAGACTGCTACTCATTTGTGTGTATATTTACCTGCTTTTACCTTGTAAAATAATACTTATTTTTCCTAGTTAATAAACCTTTAGTTAGTTTGTTACAATATTGGATACAAGCATCTTTGGTTTAAGATCTCAATACAATTGGCCTAGAGTAAGTGACTGGCCCTTTGGGATTGGGGATAACCTGAATATTGTTCTGATTTTTGGTGTAAGTGACCATTATTCACAAAGTCAAACTTGCCTGGGAGGCAAGACAGACCAGCGTACCTACGTCTATGACTCCATGTTAAGGCTGTTATAGTTCTTGAGGAGTTCATACTTGGTAGGTAATATTTAATTATGGAATATACAACCAGTTTGAGGCTTTTGCCCTTTTTCTTGACAGTCTGTCCTGAGGTTGGCATTCACTATTGTGAGCCACTCCAGGGAGTGTGACAGCCATAATGGTGACTAGCTACAGTACTGTACATGCTCTGAAAGAATTTTCCCTTGTTCTTAAGAATTACACATTTGACCTTCTTGTTTTATGGTTGACTACAGAGTTACCTTACTTAAGACAGGTAGCGCCATGTAGGGGGACCGGGCACTAACATGCCTTAAGATAGGAGTCAGAAGACCTGGGTTCTTTTCCCATCTCTTCCTTGTGACCTTGGCCAAGTCTATTCACTTATCTGTGCCTGTTTCACTAGCCTTTGCCCATCTTGTATTTTTTTTTTCCTTTGTCTGTCTTAGATAATAAGCTTTTGAATGTAAAGGTTGTGTCTTCTATGTTTTGTGTAGTGGCTAACACAATGGGACCCTAATCTTGGTTGCGGTTTCTAGGCACTACTGTCACATTAATAATAATAATAATAATAATTAATAAAAACAAGATATTCTAGTAGTTAAGTATGAAGCCAAACATTTAGTTGAACATTTGTCACTATAATTGATTAATTGTCTTTCCCTTGTATTCTTACAATTATCTAAAAAGGCACTTCCTCTTGGTATGAGGGGTTTCCCTGCCCTAGTACAGTTGCCACTAAAAAGTGATAAAAGGAAGGCCCATCAAATCACCCCTTCTCATTTGGGAATTTTATACAATGCTCCACTCCAGAAAACCTTTTTTAAAGTCAAGGTTGCTTTTATGCTTTCAGATTTACTGCCTCTGTGAAGTACTCTGGTAACACCACTCTTAAAATATGTGACAGGACGAAATACATTAAAATTAGTTTAAAAAAATGAATATGAGAATCTAAAAGAGTTAGTTGCACTAACTGCACAGCATCCGCTGTGAAACCTGGTACAAATCCAGCACTGTCATATTTGAAAGCAATGTAATTACATATGTGATCCAGCTTTTAGAAATACCATTAGAAACATAAAATTGAATAATGTATAAAAATTATTCAAGGCTTCTTTCAGCAAGCACTATTGAAATGTCTAGCATTTACTCATTAAGACAAAATGAAGCAAATTTCTCCAGTGTGAGGTTTTTTCTCTTTATTGATTAAAGTAGTTTCCTGTAATCAGTGAATCCCTCTAAGCCTCTGACACCATAAAATCGCTTGTCATCCATTCCATTATTTTGTGGAGCAATATAGATTTTAGTGGTCTTGCGTATGACACACAGAAAATCCTTCATTGTATTGGGGAGGGGAAAAGGCCTTGTTTATGTGTGAATCATGCCACAATGATTCTCATGAGAAAACCCAATTTTGCTAAGCCTTGTTATCCCATCAAGATCACAATGCGTTATGATGGACCACACATAAAGGTAAACACTACAAATCAGAAGTATATTTTGGAAATTTGATTTGTAAATGTAGTAGGAATAATTGATTGAGCTATTACTATTATCAACACTAATTTAACAAATGAAGCAACATCTAACATTCTTCAGAATGATCCTATGCAAAAAATCAACTAGCTAGCTAGTGCCCAGAAAAAATGCTAAGTGTAGTGGTTGTTTCTTTCTCTCTCTCACTCAACATAAATTCATCACTCAGAGTTTGCAGATGACAAAAAAATTTGGGGAATACTAAATAATGAAGAGGATAGGTCACTTATTCAAAGCAATCTTGATCTCTTGGTAAACTGTGTGCAAGCAAAGGTGTGTTTTAATAAATCAGGAACAAAGAATGTAGGGCATTACAAGGCCCCTACTATCTCCATATTTAAGTCTTTCCTGAAGATCATGGACGGCACATGAACTGCTGGCTGGGGGACAGTAGCCCTCAGCCCCGACCCTCCTGCGTGAGGCCCCACCCCTTCCTCAAACACCTGCCAGAGCCCAGAGCACCCCACAGCACATGCTGGCCCCTGACCCAGGCTAGCACCCCAGCCCCAGAGTGACAGGAGGCCAGGCCGCACAGCCCCAGCCCTGGAAGGGAGGACTGCATGGCCCTAGCCTGAGATGGGACCACGGAATAGTGGGAGCTGCAGAGCGGGAAGCAGTCTATGATACCCACCACCCATGATGAAGATTCACTTTTGCCATTCTGCCTGTGGGGAGTATAACTGTCATGTACTGTCTAACCCAAGATGCCACCAAGCACCACCCCTTCCTCAGCCACTAGTTATAGGTTTAACCTCTGTCTAACTGACTGAACTCTATGGTCAATGATTGTGCCGTACAATTCTTAAAATGTCTTCAGTGCTAATAATAATAACAACAGTCAGTAGCACTGAGGTGTTTTCATGAGCAGTTAACGTAACAGACAAGGAGGAGATTTATCATACAAACGTACAGGGTGGCGTATTTGAGAGAGACAGAAAGTCATGAGGGGGAGGCAAATTCTTCAGTCTTTGCGAAACTCTTTGCTATTTTGCCTAACTCACTTCATAGGAGATGATGTTGCTATTAAAGAGATAACATTTCTATTTCCATTACAAAAATAGATTTAATGGGCCCTGGGGGTGCTCAAGCCCTGCTCTGCCCTAAGCCCCGCCCCCATCCAACCCCTTCCCCAAAGTTCCCACCCCTGCCCTGCCTCTTCCTGCACAGTTCCATCCCCTCCCCTGAGCATGCCCCATCCCCACTCCTCCCCTTTCCTCTCAGAGCCTCCTGCATGCCTCGAAACAGCTGATTGCAGCAGATGGTAGGCAGTGGGAGGGAGGGAGAGAGAGGAGTTGATCAGCAGGGTCACAGGAGGGTGGGAGGCGCTGTGGGGGAAGAGGGGAGCTAGCTGTCGGTGGGTGCTAATCATCCACTATTTTCTCCATGGGTGCTCCCATGGATTCGGCACCTATGATTTCCTGTTGCCCTGTTAACCCAGCCCTTCAAACTACTGTCTCCAGCTAAACAATAGCAGCTGCAAAATGTGAACTCTCTCCGATCATTCCCAGCATTCATCTCTATCAGGTACTCACACTTCAGAGCCCATTTGGAATTTATTTAAAATGCAAGTACTGCAATCTAGGAAACAATCAATCAGTTTAAATCAAGGCACTTTATATGGTGTGACAAAGTTCCTCCTCTACCTTGGTGGGTCTTGCACTTATTGGTAGATTTGCTCGCCTTGGAGCTTCACAGCAGCCCTCAGCTTGGCCATTTTCATGAACCCACAGTTCAGGTCAACTCCTCCTGTGTCTGACCAGGAGTTGGGAGGTTTGGGGGGAACCCAGGCCCACCCTCTACTCTGGGTTCCAACCCAGGGCCCTGTGGAATGCAGCTGTCTAGAGTGCCTCCTGGAACAGCTGTGCAACACCTACAAATCCCTGGGCCACGTCTGCATGGCCTCCTCCCAACACCTTCTTTATTCTCACCATAGGACCTTCCTCCTGGTGTCTGATAATGCTTGTACTCCTCAGTCCTCCAACAGTACATGTTCTCACTCTCAGCTCCTAGTACCTCTTACTCCCAGCTCCTCACATA
This sequence comes from Lepidochelys kempii, assembly GCF_965140285.1. Classification (NCBI taxonomy): domain Eukaryota; kingdom Metazoa; phylum Chordata; order Testudines; family Cheloniidae; genus Lepidochelys; species Lepidochelys kempii. The sequence goes on along the minus strand of NC_136381.1, from coordinate 29,413,341 downwards.
TGCACCACAAACTGAAGTGAGCTCCTTTTTAAACCCAGGTGCCCTGATTAGCCTGCCTTAATTGATTCTAGCAGCTTCTTGATTGGCTGCAGGTGTTCTAATCAGCCTGTCTTAAATGTCTCCAGAAGGTTCCTGATTGTTCTAAAACCTTCCCTGTTACCTTACCCAGGGAAAAGGGACCTACTTAGCCTGCTCTCCTGCTGCTGCCCTCTGGCGTGGGCTTTCCTTGCTTTTTGCCCCTGCTTTCGGCTTCCTCCCTGACTGGGCCAGATGCTCTCCCCACTTTCTTTTGTTTTCTTTTTTTTTTCTTTCTCCGCTGTTGCTAGAGTGCTGGCTGGCTGCTGGCTGGCTGTTAACCCCCCACCCGCCCTCGGACACTGCTGCCGCTCCAGCTGAACCCCCCCCCCCAAGAGAAGGGGGGGCCTGCCAGCCGCTCCCCAGAGGGGGGGAGTGGAAGGACCCAGCCCCTGGACCCAGCCCCCAGCCGCTTGCCGTTTGTTTGTGGACCCATATTTGGCTGAGAGGACTTTTATCATCTGCTCTGGCATCCCTGGAATGTTGCAGCTGCAAAAAAGAAAGCCCGGAACAGAGGAGGAAAAAGCCGTCTATTGGAGGAACACTGCCCGGGGAATCTACAAATCACCATGGAGGGGGGCTAAGACTGAGTAACTTTCGAACTGTGCTCTTGTGTGGGGGGAGGCCTTGACTGTGTCTTAACTGTGTATGTAGGGACACAGGGGGTGTGGCACGGAGCTGCCCCCCAATCCATCTGTGTCCTCCCAACCCTCACACTACGATCTTCACCCCCCCACTCCACCATCTTTGCTGGCTGTCTTACATCTGCCTCTGAACTCAGCTGCTCGCCCTGATTCCACCAGGTGGACCAGAAGCACCACCAGCCAACTAAACAGGACTCTCTGGACAAGCATACAGTGGTTCATGTGCCCCCCCTCCAAATTGTCCACCCCACAGCTTGTCCCTTTGTACCTGACCCCAACTCCTGTTAACCACCTGCCACCGCCCCCGCTGGGGCATCAGCAATGGAGGGCACCGGGGTGACCGCCGCCATGCCCATCGCCTCCTCAGACTCTCTAGGGAAGCCCCCCCCCCCCCCCAGCCGGCGGGAAAGGCCAGGGCAAGAAGAAGGGGAAAGGCCCCGCTAAAACCACCGGGCCCTCCATGGCAGGGGCCACCCCCACTGCTGCAGCCCCACCACCAACCACGGCGTCCTTCCCTGCTGCCCTCTCCACCAGCTCTGCGTATGCCCTGGCGGCAGCAGCCTGCCGCCTCATCATCTCTCCTGCCCACCGCCTCCACCACCATCAATAGAGGCCAGGGCCCCTTTCCCACCCTGTCATAAATATAAAGGGAAGGGTAAACCCCTTTGAAATCCCTCCTGGCCAGGGGAAAGCTCCTCTCACCTGTAAAGGGTTAAGAAGCTAAAGGTAACCTCGCTGGCACCTGACCAAAATGACCAATGAGGAGACAAGATACTTTCAAAAGCTGGGAGGAGGGAGAGAAACAAAGGGTCTGTGTGTCTGTCTATATGCTGGTCTTTGCCAGGGATAGACCAGGAATGGAGTCTTAGAACTTTTAGTAAGTAATCTAGCTAGGTATGTGTTAGATTATGATTTCTTTAAATGGCTGAGAAAAGAATTGTGCTGAATAGAATAACTATTTCTGTCTGTGTATCCTTTTTGTAACTTAAGGTTTTGCCTAGAGGGGTTCTCTATGTTTTTTAATCTAATTACCCTGTAAGATATCTACCATCCTGATTTTACAGGGGGGATTTCTTTATTTCTATTTACTTCTATTTTTATTAAAAGTCTTCTTGTAAAACACTGAATGCTTTTTCATTGTTCTCAGATCCAAGGGTTTGGGTCTGTGGTCACCTATGCAAATTGGTGAGGCTTTTTATCCAACATTTCCCAGGAAAGGGGTGGGGTGCAAGTGTTGGGAGGATTGTTCATTGTTCTCAGATCCAAGGGTCTGGGTCTGTAGTCACCTAGGCAAATTGGTGAGGCTTTTACCAAACCTTGTCCAGGAAGTGGGGTGCAAGGTTTTGGGAAGAATTTTGGGGGGAAGGATGCGTCCAAACAGCTCTTCCCCAGTAACCAGTATTAGTTTGGTGGTGGTAGCGGCCAGTCCAAGGACAACGGGTGGAATATTTTGTACCTTGGGGAAGTTTTGACCTAAGCTGGTAAAGATAAGCTTAGGAGGTTTTTCATGCAGGTCCCCACATCTGTACCCTAGAGTTCAGAGTGGGGGAGGAACCTTGACACACCCTGACAAGGAAGCACGGTGTCCGTTGCCTCCTGGTGCCTGCCTCGCCCCACGTGGAGACCTACATGCGGGCGTTGGCGAGGGTGGTGGGGCCCTTGGCCATTGTGGCGGCCTCCAAAATGTACGGGAAGGTCATCTTCTTCTTAGCATTGGAGGCTGCCGCCCAGGAAGCAGTGGAGAGGGACGTGGCGGGGGTGTTTGTCCCCCTAGAGCCGCTAGAGGACCTGGGCGTCCACCTGGTCCTGACCTCTGTTCCTCCTTTTCTCCCCAATGCTGCCCTGCTACCTGCCCTTTCCACCCTGGGGAAACCTGTTTCTGTTATCAGCCCTCTCCCATTGGGCTGCAAGGACCCCACCCTCCGTCACATCTTTTCCTTCTGCCAGCAAGTGCAACTTTTACTGCCTTCGGCGGTGCGTGACGGAGTGGCAGTCGAAGGGTCCTTCCTAGTCCCCCACCAGGGGGCCCGTTACTGGGTGTACTTATCCATGGGGGAAGCCCGGTGCTACCTCTGCCGGGCGTCGGGGCATGTCCGGAGGGACTGCCCCCTAGCCCGGCAAGGAGGGGCACCTGGGATCCCCGAGACCCGGAAGGACATTGGCCCCATCATTGCCGACGCCCCTGGCCACCCGGTACCCAAACCCACCCCCCCTTCGGACCACTGCTACCCCCGCTCAGGCCCAGAGGGCACCTCCCCTACAATGCCCAGACAAGTGGGAGAGCCCTGCCCTCGCTGCTGACAATCTGGCGGGGCCTATGGAGGAGGGTGTGGCAGAAATACCACCAGGCATGGGAGAGAGCCTGCCCCAGGGAGAATCCTCCCTCCCTTATGCTACCCCACCATTCCCCCACCAAGTCCCTGAGCCATCACCTTTACCCCCTGACACGACCCCTGCTAACCAGCCCCCAGATGATGCCATGGACGGCTGGGCCCTAGTCCAGGGGAAGCGAGGCAAGCAGAAGGCTCGAGCTCTGCCTCATCTACCCGAGGCTGAGGTACCCAGAAGACCAGGAAGGGGGGCACCGATGCCAAGCCTTCCGCTTTCCCCACGAGTGCATCCCACTCACCGGTGTCAGCCGGGAAAGACATGGCAGCACCAGAAGGTAGTGTCTCCCCTCCACGGGAGACCCTCCCCTCCGAGACCCTCAAGGAAGCCCCTTCTGTCCTGACACTACCCGAAGCCCCCGTGAACCCCGAGGCAATCGTCGTGGCGGGTGCTGGCGGGGAGAACCCCGGGGTGGCGGAAAGTGTCCTCTCCTCCATGTTCGAGGAGATCAAGGCCTTAGATATGACCCCGGTCGCCCAGAGGGAGGACGACCTTTTGCCAGAAAATCTCGATCTGGGCGACCTCACTCCACCCCTCTTTCACCCATGCTCCCTCCCCTTAACTGCTGCTTCCACTCCCACCTCCAAGGAGCACCTGGACTCCTCTACCGACCTGGCCACTGATGGCACCCCGCTGATGACCACGTGGCTGGGACACGAGTCACCAGGGGCACCCCCCGTTGGTGCGGAGCAATCGACTTCCTTCCCGGGCGGGGGCCCTACAGAAGATAATCCACCTCCTGATGCTGTGGCCACTAAATCCACCACAGAGCGTGCGCCCAGTGTCACTGAGAGCTCCCTCCCCACCCACTTAACCCTCGAGCCTGATCAGGAGGCGCCACCATCCAGCTGCTTGCCTCCCGAAACCCAGAACCTCGCCCCTGCCCCTGCCCCTATCCAATTTACCTCCTGCAATGTCATTGCCCCCCCGGGGCTGTTTCCTTCCCTTTCCCAACTGATGACCCCCAAGGAGCGGCCTTTGTGTTCTCCTGCTCCGACCCATTAGGAGCTGCTATTTTCCCTCCACCGCCCCCTATCGCCCCAGACCTTGAGGCGGGCCTAGAAGCTCCCCCCGTCGGGGGTCCGCACCCTGCTTCTCCGTTTTAATGGACCACGGGGCTGCACCAAAGGCCCCACCAGGGAACAACCGGGAAACCGTAACCCCACCCCCCCCATGAGCTGCGAGGAGAGCTGCGGAAGTTTTTAGAGGGTGTCCGTGGCTCCTGCAACAAGGTACAACTTGCTCTCCAGCAATGGGGAGACTTTTCTCAAATCCTCCAGGCCACAAGGGCCCTCATGGGGGAAGGTAAAGGGACGGGGAAGCAGGATGCCGCGGCCTACTGGCGGGTCCGCGTCTTCTGTGAACAATTACTCACCTACGGGATGGGTCACGGACTGTTGCGCGGCCCGCTGGGAGATGCGAGCGTCCCTGCCAGTGACACCTCTCACTATCGCAACATTGAACACCCGGGGTTCTAGGATGGCTCACCGCAGGTCCCAGGTGCTCTCCTTCCTTCGGGAGGGAGGGTACTCTGTGGTTTTCCTGCAGGAGACCCATACGGATCTGACCGCCAAAGACAGTTGGCGGCTGGAGTGGGGGGACAGGGTCTACTTTAGCCATGCCATGGTTCGACAGGCTGGAGTGGCGCCCCTGTTCTCCCCCAACCTACGGCCCGAGGTTCTAGGGGTCACCGAGGCCGTGCCGGGTCGCCTGCTGCATCTCCGGATCCATATGGAGGGGCTCGTGGTTAACCTATTTAATGTCTATGCCCCGACATCGGGCCCGGAGCGGCTGCAATTCTACCAGTGGGCGTCCGCCTTCCTCAGCACTTTAGATTCTCACAAGTGCCTGGTCCTGGGAGGGGATTTTAATACCACCCTCGAGGAGCAGGACCACTCACGGACCAAGCAGAACCCGGCCGCTGCAGACACCCTCCGGGAGAGGCCGGGGCCAGCCTATTGGCATTTTAACAACAGCCTGTTGGAGGATGAGGGCTTCTTGACATCCTTCCGGAAATTCTGGCTGACCTGGCGAGGGCAGCAGCGTGCCTTTCCCTCGGGACCTGGGGAAGGTGTGCGCCTGGCTTTTCTGCCGCGACTACATCCGGGGCACCAGCCGACGGAGAAATGCGGCGATAGAGCAGTTGGAAGGGGAGGTCTTAGACTGGAGAGGCATCTAGCCACCAGCCCCGAGGACCAGCTCTTCTGTGGAGTGTGCCGGGAGAAGCGGGAGGAGCTCTGGGCCCTCGAGGACCATCGGGCCCGGGGCGCCTTTGTTCGATCCCGCATCCGCCTCCTTCAGCAGATGGATCGCGGCTCCTGCTTCTTCTATGCCCTGGAGAAAACGAGGGGGGCCAAGAAACACATCACCTGCCTCCTGGCAGAAGACGGCACCCCCCTCACGGAACCGGTGGAGATGTGCGGGAGGGCCCGAGCCTTCTACGCAAGTCTTTTCTCCCCGGATCCAACCGACCCTGGCGCTTGCAGAGTGCTCTGGGAGGAGCTCCCTACGGTCAGCGCGAGCGACCGAGACCGGCTAGAGTTGCCTCTCACTCTAGCCGAGTTCTCGGAAGCCCTCCGTTGTATGCCCACTAATAAGTCTCCAGGCATGGACGGGCTGACCGTGGAGTTCTACCGCGTGTTTTGGAACATCCTCGGCCCAGACCTAGTCACCGTCTGGGCCGAGTCTTTGCAGAGCGGGGTCCTCCCTCTTTCGTGCAGGTGAGCCGTTCTCGCCTTATTGCCAAAGAAGGGGGACCTCCGTGATTTATGAAATTGGCGTCCCGTCTAGCTCCTCAGCACGGACTACAAAATCGTAGCAAAAGCAATCTTGCTGCACCTAGGGTCTGTGCTGGCGGACATGATCCACCCAGACCAGACCTACACCGTCCTGGACCGCAGCATCTTTGATAACCTATTTCTGGTTCAGGACCTTATGGAACTCGGGCGTAGAGATGGTCTGTCATTTGCCCTCCTGTCCCTAGATCAGGAGAAGGTATTCGATAGGGTGGACCACAGGTACCTCCTGAACACTCTGCGAGCGTTTGGCTTTGGACCCCAGTTTGTGGGTTTTCTCTGGGTGTTGTATGTCTCCGCAGAGTGTCTGGTTAAGCTCAACTGGACCCTGACCGAACCGGTCAGCTTCAGGCGAGGAGTACGGCAGGGGTGCCCCCTCTCGGGCCAGCTGTACACTCTGGTGATCGAGCCCTTCCTCTGCCTCCTCCGCAGGAGGTTGACAGGGTTGGTGCTACGGGAGCCAGAGCTGCGGCTGGTCCTGTTGGCGTATGCTGATGACATGCTCCTCGTGGTCCAGGACTCGGGTGACTTGGCGCGGGTGGAGGCTTGCAAGGCCATCTATTTGGCAGCCTCCTCTGCCCGGGTCAACTGGGTCAAGAGCTCTGGCTTGGTGGTAGGAGATTGGCAGCAGGCGAGCTCCCTCCCACCCACACTTCAGACCATCCGGTGGAGCGTGGGTCCGCTGCTCTACCTTGGCATTTACCTTTCTGCCATGCATCCCTCTCCGCCGGAGAACTGGGAAAATTTAGAGGGCGGGGTGACAGAGCAGCTCCTGAAATGGATGGGACTATTCCGATTCTCTCCCTTTGTGGGAGAGCGCTGGTGCTTAATCAACTAGTCCTGTCCAAGCTCTAGTACTGGCTCAACACCCTAATCCCGGCCCCGGGTTTCCTGACCAACCTCCGGACATCGATTCTGGGGTTCTTTTGGTCAGGAATGCACTGGGCCCCTGTAGGGGTTCTTCATCTACCCCTGAAGGAAGGAGGACAGGGTATGAAGTGTCTGCTTACTCAGGTCTGCGTCTTCCGCCTCCAGGCCCTACAGAGGCTCCTTTATGGTGCAGGCAGTTTGGCGTGGAGCATACTTGAGCATGCCATCCTGCGCCACATCCGAGGGCTCCGATATGACCGGCAGCTCTTTTATCTCTGTTCGGGAGGTCTTCCGTGAGACCTCTCCGGGCTGCCGGTCTTCTACCAGGACCTCCTCCAGACTTGGAAACTGTTTTTAACGACCAGGTTCGTGGCGGCCACCGAGGGGGCAGATCTCCTCGCAGAGCCCCTGATACACAACCCCCAGCTCCATGTGCAGGTGGCAGAGTCCCGCTCGGTGTGCCAGATCTTGATCCTGGCAGAAGTCACGAGAGTCAGAGACCTGGACTACGACCGGGGAGACTGGCTGGATCCCCTGACGCTCACTCAGCGCATTGAGCTCTCAAGACCTCGTACCCCCGGCGCGTACTTCAGGAGGTGAAGGTGGCTTTGCCGCCTGCTGCTAGAGCTTACCTCGATCGGGTCCTGCTCGAGGGCACGCCCCGCCCACCCTCTACCCCAGGCCCGCCGGACCTTTTCATTGGACCCCTGGCCCGTAGACCCAATCGACCCCCTCAACCCTTTATGGCGAGCCAGCTGCATGAACTGCAGCCAGTATGCTTCCAAACCGCACCAAGGAAACATCTATACACTCTCATTTTCCACACCCTTCATGCCCTCACCCTAGTGTTCCGCCCCGACACAAAGTGGTGAGACCTTCTGCCACCTTTGGAGGGTGAGCAGCCCCATTGGGCCAGCCTATATTCCACCTTGGTTCCGAGGCCCGTCGGGGACATCAGTTGGTGGCTCCTTCACGGAGCTGTGAGCACGGGCACGTACTTGGCATGGTTCAACCCCATCCCAGATACTTGTCCCTTTTGCAGTATGAGGGAAACCCTGGTGCATGTATATCTGGAGTGCGTCAGGCTGCAGCCCCTGTTCCGGCTCCTCACAAATCTTTTATTATGTTTTTGGTTGCATTTTTCCCCTCACATTTTTATTTATGCACTCCCCATCCGTGGCCTCACAAAGTCACGGGATCTCCTAGTTAACCTCCTCCTGGCCCTGGCTAAAACGGCCATCTATAAAACCAGAGAGAGGAGGTTGGCCGATGGAGTTTCCTGTGACTGTGGGGCCATTTTCTGATCCTCCGTCCGTTCACGTATCCGGGTGGAGTTCCTCTGGGCGGCGTCCACTGACTCCCTTGATGCTTTTGAGGAGCATTGCATGCTGTCTGAGGCTCTCAGCTCAGTGTCCCCATCCGGCTCCCTTTGTTTTGACCCTTTGATTGGCGAAGAGAGTAAGGGACCCCAGCCCCAGCCATTGCTGCTGCAGACACCACCATCTTCGAGGGGTCCTTTCACATGTGGGTGCACATGCCTCCCCCCCCCCCGGGGTTGTCCACTCCACGGCCTGCCCCTTTTGTTGGGTGATTTCAGAGGAGGGAATTGTTGGTGACACTCGGGCGTGGTGCCAGGTAAGTCGAGGGGGTGGCAGACCTTGAGAGTCGATGAAGCCCCCTCGCTCTGGACCCCCAGGTAACTCAGAAGGGTGGAAGACCACAGGAGTCGAGGAAGCCCCCCGCTCTGGGCCCAGGCAAGCTTGAACACTTCCCTTCCCTGAAGCTAATGAGAAAACAATTGTGATTGGTTGCTGTGTTACACTTTGCATATGCTGCTGTTTTTACTTTGTAAGTGTGTTATGCAAATAAAAAAACACCTTTTTTGCTTAAAAAAAATTACTCTCCTGTAGTCATCTGGCCCAACCCTGTCACAATGGGCCAAATTAACTGGTTAAAAATGATAGGGCAAATTACAAGTTAATAAGCTGATGTTACCACATATTGTCATAAATATAAAGGGAAGGGTAAACACCTTTAAAATCCCTCCTGGCCAGAGGAAAAACGCTTTCACCTGTAGAGGGTTAAGACGTTAGGATAACCTCTCTGGCACCTGACCAAAATGACCAATGAGGAGACAAGATACTTTCAAAACTGGAGGAGTGGGGGAGAAACAAAGGTTCTCTCTGTCTGTGTGATGCTTTTGCCGGGAACATAAAAGGAATGGAGTCTTAGAACTTAGTAAGTAATCTAGCTAGATATGGATTAGATTCTGTTTTGTTTAAATGGCTGATAAAATAAGCTGTGCTGAATGGAATGTATATTCCTGTTTTTGTGTCTTTTTGTAACTTAAAGTTTTGCCTAGAGGGATTCTCTATGTTTTGAATCTGATTACCCTGTAAGGTATTTACCATCCTGATTTTACAGAGGTGATTCTTTTACTTTTTCTTCAATTAAAATTCTTCTTTTAAGAACCTGATTGATTTTTCCTTGTTCTTAAGATCCAAGGGTTTGGGTCTGTGTTCACCTATGCAAATTGGTGAGGATCTTTATCAAGTCTTCCCCAGGAAAGGGGGTGTAGGGTTTGGGGAGGATTTTGGAGGGAAAGATGTTTCCAAGCGGGCTCTTTCCCTGTTATATATTTGTTAGACACTTGGTGGTGGCAGCAATAAAGTCCAAGGGCAAAAGATAAAATAGTTTGTACCTTGGGGAAGTTTTAACCTAAGCTGGTAAAAATAAGCTCAGGGGGTTTTCATGCAGGTCCCCACATCTGTGCCCTAGAGTTCAGAGTGGGGAAAGAACCTTGGCACATGTCATGGCAGCTCCTTTGTAGTAAGAAAAAGATGTTCTTTCTACCACAGCCTTACCTTTCTGTCCCCTCACTCCCTGCCCTCACTGATTCCCATTCACTTTCTTCAAAGGGAACAATATTGAATCTTCAGCATATAATTTACACCCATTTACCAATTTGTATCTTACTCCTCACTTTTATATCACTTCTAAATTTTGCCTCTACTCTTTATGGTCTTCTGTTCTTACTTTCCCAAAATTTCTATGCAAGTTCTTTTTCTGAAAAATGTTGTGTCTGCCAGGGCTAATTTGTATAAAAGTGGGTGACTCCTTAACCTTTATCCTTCTGTCCATTTTTGTTTATTTATATTCTAACAATCTCTTCACTTGTAACAGTCATAATTTTTTCAGTATTGAAGACTGATAAAGAGCTTCTTTAACAACTAGTAAAACAAATTTTAAGGAAAGTGTAATAATGTTTTTTGGCTACATGCCTCTGAAACACATTTTCAGCTCAACTCTTTTTTTTAAACAGTCATTTATGAATTGCATTAAAACCTATTGCATATTGAAAACTAAAAAAGTGTGGGTGCAGCATAAAACAAATCTGTTTGACATCATAGTAAATAATGCAAAGATTAGTGAACAGATTGTATTATCTGCTACCATATTTAAGACTCAACCTCCTTAATTAAAAAAAAAACAAAACATGATGCTGCAGCAGATTTTGGAGAAAAAGTGCCAAATAATATAGGAAGCTTGCTGCAGAATTTGTGGCTAATTTGCTATGGAATACATAGGGGTCATGCTGTTAAAGTGCAGAGCAAAAGGAAATAATAGAAATTATCGGGAACAGTCATCTGACAAGAAGTTGCCCTGACATAGAAATTCTTTTAGATGCATGTCTGCAAGAGAATGCAGATCACTAGTTCTTTTATCTACTGAAGGTCATTCATTCTTAATAAGCTTCCTACAATGTTTTCTTGAAATCATATGGCATAAATTGAGGTGCTATAGCCCAGAGTCTTTGCTTGCATTGTGATTTAGTAATCCTACCATGAGCCCATGATTGTTAGAATTAGGTAGTGCCCAAATCAGTTTAGAAGATGCCAGTTATAAGAGGAAGTGATGATACCTGGAAAGCATACCAGATACCATTACATTATTTTTAAAAATCCATTTTTAACAAAATCTAGGAATTTTAACCAGCAATACTTTACAGTGTTCCAACAGACAACATTTTGTAATTTCTGCCATGAAGTAAACATTCAGGGGAAATATTTTATTGCTCTTTATGTTACTGGTAAATGATATATCAAATCCCATTTCTGCAAGGGAAGGGACCCTGACTGGGAATAACATCAGTAATTAATCTGACACTGAGTAAAAAAAAGTGAGATTCTGATTTCATTTACATTGCTGTGAATCTGTATAAATGACAGTGATTTCAGTTGAGTTACTGTGGAGTAAAATCTGGGTAAATGAGAGCAGAAATTACCTCCTTGTTCTTTTTTCTTTTCTAGTTTTGATTTTTGTATTTAACTGACATACTGACTAGTTTGCAATTAATGTGAATAACTTGTAAAGAGAGGGCCACATTCTCATGAATGTGTACAGACAGGACTATAGCAGGGGATATAAAAAATCTGTCTCAAAGAATGCAAGCAGTTTAGCATGCAAAGCAAAACTTTCCTATATTTTTGGAGTAATGAATGCTTCCATTTATTATATCAGTTTAAATCAGACATTAATGTATGGTTGCAAACGAGTAAAAATAAGAAACATGAATAGGACAGCAGTTCATCTTAAGAGCCTTATGTGGTTATGGTTGCTAGGGAAACATTTCCCATACACATGATCAGAATATACTAGGGAACTGGTGATCAAATAGTGCAGTTGAGGTCTTTCTAATTATCTAGTAAAACATATTTTTAGTCTTTGAAAAGTACCACACTTCAGTAAAAATATAAACAACATATCAGAGGGCAAATGTATATAATGTGTTTCATAAAAACCAAAGCTCCTACAACTACATTTGAATGGGTACAAAGAGGTACTGGTAGCATGTGTTACAACTATTTCATAACTACACACCACTTAGATCATAATTAATTTCTAATACAAAATCATTATATATAGTGCAAAGGTAAAAAACAAACAAACAATCTAAATTCAAGGAATACTAGGCAAGCTGAAAACTACAAAAGATCTTGGTTATGTCTTTCTCCTGCAAGAACTGATGACTAGCTCTGGTCATGAATTTTTCAAAAAATTAATTGGAAAATGCCTCTCTGTTAAAAACCCTATCTGCAGACCTAAAGAAGAGCTCTGTGTAAGCTCCAAAGCTTTTCTCTCTCACCAACAGAAGTTGGTCCAATAAAAAAAATACTACCTCATCCCCTTGTCTATCAGTCAAAAAGGTGTCTGGTCCACAATGAAATTTGTAGTTAAAAACTGCAGGGAGATGCCGTGGTGGGGAGGCTCTGCTTGGATGTGTAGCCCTCTAGGGTACATACCCTAAGGGAGTGTCTTTATTCACCTCACTGTCTACACTGTTATTTATATCCATGCTAGCAGGGCATGCAGATTATGTGCTCTACATGATACCATAAGAAGTGTACAGTGTAGATGTACCCCAAATGAATATGTGCAAAATGGTTGCATCAAATCCCATTTCAGCTTAGCCTGGGCTTGAGGAGGTGCCAGGGTGATAATTTCCTTGAGATGATGATATTTGTACAACAGGAAATATCTGTCAAACTCCTTCCATCCAACCAGGCACCTTCCTTCCCTATTAACAAATCCCAGATTTCTCCACTTTATCTGTACTGTCTTCTGGCAGAAGGGGCACTAAGCACTTCTACCTTCGAGTTAAATGGAGCTCTGAGTTCTACCTCGACCAGCACGTTTTTCAAATTTGCCTTAATATGGGCCATTGTTCCTCTATCTCCAGAATCCACAAAGGCCTTGGGGTCTATGCAGTAATGCAGGGTTACACTTTGTTAGTAACTATTTTTCTGAAATTGATGTTGTAAATTATTTTGATGCTTTTTGTCATGAAATAAATTGCAGTGAGATCTGCAGCTTCTGGGTGACCTCTTATGCAACCATGAAAATTGCTTTTCTATTTACCTACCTGCTAGAAGCAGCTGTAACTTAATCAATTAATTTATTTTCATTTTTAGTTGTTTTTTTGTTTGTTTGTTTCCTTTAGTTTTTCACTCCACAGCTGAAATGTTAATTTTGCAACATGAAATCTTTGGAGGTATCTGAGACAAATGTTAAACTCAGATGCCAGCAGTTAATCTTTAGTGCTCCCTTATTCAATAGCTGGAATGAAGCACAACATAATGCAAGTGCTTGCATTCACAGAAATCTCTCCTTTCCTGCCCCAATAGGACCTTTAGAAATACTACCAGTCAAAGGATAGGCACCCCCCAGTCACAGTGCGGTAGTGTGCATAGCCTGACAATTCACCCACAAATTGGTGATGTGTCTCATACATTTTTTCCAGATCACTGACAAATGTGACATGGTAAAATTCTGTTCTTTCTACAAAAGTCCATTAATTTCATATTCTCCTCCCTCCAAATCTATCAATTCTATATTTTTATCACCATCCACCAGATAAATATTCTTCTCTATCCCTTCTCCCACCTCCTTCCTGAAAACACCACATCCATTCTCTCTCCATTTCAGGCCTCCCCACACAGGGAATTTGAATGGGATAGCCAGTGTCCCTGGGCTGGTGGGAAGGAAGGGGCTAAGGTGATAGTGAGCTCTGGGTGGAGTGGAGCTCCAGACTCCATCCCAGATCCAGCTCTTCAAACTTCAGGTTAGGGCTGGGCAGACAATTTACCTGCAGAACTCACTGACATAAGATAGCACTGATGTTTAATGGCATAAGCCAGGAGTCTCAAACATGCGGCCCACGGTGCTATTTCCTGCGGCCCGCCAGCTCCCCGTGGTCCCCCCGCCCCCAGCATTTACCTAGAGCGACTCCGGCCTGGTGCGCACTGGAGGCTGGGCAGGCTCCCTTCCTACCTGCCTGCCCTGCCCCCGCGCCACTCCGGGAAGAGGCCGGGACCTGGTGGACGGGGAGCCAGGGGTCTGTGTGTTGCCCTGGCCGCTCCTCCAGGTACCTCCCCCGAAGCTCCCATTGGCCACGGTTCTCCATTCCCAGCCAATGGGAGCTGTGGGGAGTGGTGCCTGGAGGCGTGGCCAGGGTAACACACAGACCCCCTTGCCTCCCCTCCCCCAGGTTCTGGCCGTTTCCCAGAGCAGCGCGGGGACACAGCAGGCAGGCAGGCAGGGAGCCTGTCCTGTCCCCGGGGCACGCTGGGCCGGAGCCCGCCCCCCAGCTGAACCACCTGCAGCTGAACCACCTGCCATACCCTGCACCCTTCCTTCATCCGAACCCCCTGCCCTGAGCCCCCTACTACGCCCCGCACCCTTCCTTCATCCGAACCCCCTGCCCTGAGCCCCCTGCCGCACCCCAACCCCCTGCCCTGAGCCCCCTGCCGCACCCCAACCCCCTCCTGCACCCCAACCCCCTGCCCTGAGCCCCCTCCCACACCCCAAACCCCTCCTGGGAATGGGGGCAGGGAAGGGGTGGGAAGAGGTGGGGCCTCATGGAAGGGGTGGAGTGGGGGTGGGGCCGGGGCAGCGGGGGGCAGGGTGCCAGTGATGCAGCCCTCCGGCCAATGTACTAATCCTCATGTGGCCCTCGTGGTCATTTGAGTTTGAGACCCCTGACATAAGCCAACCATTAACTGCCTAGGGATAGGAAAGTTATTACATAATCATCCATTATGGTATTAACTTTTGACGTATCTGGTATTGGCCAGTGTCAGAGACAGATTAGAGGAATGGCTGATCTGGTCTGGCCTGGTTGTCCCTATTCAAAAAGCTGGATTAAGGATTCTGGAGAAAGTTAGCAAGATGATTCTTTAGATATACCCCAAACTTTAATGACCACTTTTACATACAAAGTGAACATGTGTGTCCACATGACAGAGAGAAAGAAAAAGTGAGATAGTTAGGTTCCTCCAGTTTTTTGCTGCAGCAGTGCTTGCTCTTTTCAGACCAGGCAACAGGTAGATCAGGAAATATTTTATACACGTGCAAGGCTATCTCCACAAGGAAAATGAGCAGAAACTTATTTTTTTTCTTTCTGAAGAAGAGCTGATATTCTCCTACATACAGCTGAAAATTCCAGTCCTAATTACTGTCTGTACAACATTTGAACTACTGCGGCATGCTGTAAGTGCTAAAAAAAATGTCATCATGATTAGCATCACCAGGGATGTTGTATTGGGGGATACTGAGTTAAACCTCCAGTATTTAAAAACAAATCAGTCCAGGGCTCCCCTGCATCAGAGATTGTGATGTGGGCAGTCATGCCTAGCAGTGAGGGCAGGAGTCAGTTGCTACCATAGGAGCCCAGGGTCAGAGGCCAGAGCAAAGGGTCAAAGTTCCCTAAAGTGAGGCAAGGCTGGGAACAAAAAGGCAGAGGAGCTATCACAGCCCTAGGCAAATACTTTGAGAAGTCACCAAATGACGGGTGCTGTTGGGTTTCAGAGCTGCAGCCAATCAGGCAGCCAGCTCCGCTCATTAGGTCACCCGGAGACTTGCTCTGTTGTAGGCCCTGATTCCTGACACCCTGAGCAATATTGTTGTATGCCTGGTGAAATCTCAGAAAGCATATCTCCAATTTAACCAAGCTGGGCTTGGTCTATTTTCCCTTTCAAAGAATGATAGGTAGGAGTGTGACAGAGTCCTAGCTGTACCATCCTGCTCATTGAAGTTGCTGAAGCACAGAAAAGACTGTAGGCTTAATTGGAGCCAATCAGCCTGTTTCTAGTGGAGAGTACAGACACTTGGCGGTAACGGCTGGGGCAATGAGACAATTTGCTCAGTAACTGGGTGTATGTCTACACCACTGTTCCCTCTAAGTTGTGCGCGTGTGCATGTGCACATAGATCCTAAACCCCATGCACACGGCAAAACACCACGTGCATAAAAATTTGCACAGAAGCACAAAAATTTACACAGAAGAAATTTTTTGCACACACAGCCTGTCAAAAATTAGAGGGAACATTGGTCTACACTACAATTAAAAACCCATGGCTGGCCTGTGGCAGCTGACATGGGCTTGGGCTAAGTGGCTGTTTAATTGCAATGAAGATATTTGGGCTCCAGGTTCAGCCCAAGCTCTGGGACCCACCCACCTTCCAGGGTCTGAGAGCCAAGGCTCCATCCTGAGCCTGAAAATCTACACAGCAATTAAACAGCCCCTTAGGCAGAGCCGAAGGGGCCTGAGTCAGCTAGCATGGGCCAGCCACAAGTGTCTAATTGCACGTGTAGACATACTCTTGAAGGCTGTATAATTGGGAGGAACAGGAAGCAAGGGGAAGCTCAGAGGGTGAGCTGAGCAGAGGATAGAAGCTGTGTGGAAGGTACCTCCTGCTGTATACCTGTGCTGGTCTGTTCTGTGCTGTTTAGAAACAGAATAGTGTACATGGTGGAAAAGAAACAGACTGTGTGTTTGTGACTGAGAGACTGTGAAAACAGGCGAGGAACCACTGCACAGCTAAAGAAGTTCCCTGTGATAAGGATGATTTGCAAAGGAGTTATACATGATTAGAGTGATGGGCAAAGTGAATTCTTTCACCAGCCAAAATGCTGCCACTGAAATCATTTACTGCCTGCCCACTTCTCTATGTCCAACCCTTTCTTCAGGCTCTTTAATTACTCATTACTGCCTGTATTACTCCTTGTTCTCACCTTCAAGATCTTACTCAACTTCACCCTAAGTACCTCTCTATTCTTGTCTCTTTCTACTACCTGCTCTCCCTCATGGTCTATGCTCTGCCATAGTCAGGTCTTACCAGTTCTCTTTATGTCCAGCTACAACTTATATTTACACATCTTCTTCCATACTGCCCAGGGCAGTTGCCAGGTGTCCGGTATTCAACCGGAACACCCAGTCGAAAAGGGATCCTCCCCAGCCCGGTGAAAATGAGCAAGTGAGTGAGGGTGGGTGGAGAGCAAGTGACGGCGGGAGGGGGGATGCAGTGAGCGGGGTGGGGCCTCAGAGAAGGAGCAAGGCAAGGCTGTTCATTTTTGTGTGATTAGAAAGTTGGCAACCCTAACTGCCCCATATATCTGCAACACATTCCTTGACCTGATATGACAAGCCTCCATCTGCCTTTTTGAAACCCATACCCACTCCCACGGTCTACTAAAAACAATGTGCACGTTACTCAGCAAATGATGGAACTAACATGATGTGTGCTTAACTTGTCCATTATATAACTTCACATTTTATTAGTTCCTTCTCATCTTCCTTGTTTGCTTCTGGTCTGTTTAGATTGTAAGATCTTTAGCAGGGACTTTGCCTTCATACCTGTCAGATGCAGTATAACAAGCAGTCTGTTCCATGACTGCTTAGTCTACACCATAAATTAGGGGACTCTATGTGGTGATAGTAAGCAGCACAGATTGCATTAAGTTAGTTTGGGAGCTACAAAGTTAAGGGAGAACTACAGGACCTAAGTTCAGAAGCCTGCTTAAAGAATCTCCTTTCTCTTCATTGCAGCTTTTCTCTATCACATGGTAGAATCACCAGTGTTTGTAAAGCACCAATCACACTGTTGGTATTATACAAATAATACATAGTAATACGAGTATGGTATCAATTTACAGTAAGGGATTACTATTTGGTCATTAGCCTGATGATTACAGGACACCCTAATTCAAGATGGCAGTTGGTATAAAAGAAACTGGACATAAGCTCAAAACAAAGTTAATCCACAGGTAATTGGAATTTAGATCATTAAAGGTAATATGCACAAACACTACAAAACAGATGGAGTTAGCATGCCTGGACTGTTTAAATAACTGGCTATGCTTTGCCTGGTTTTTCCACACATATGGCCCTATGGCCATACCAATGTGCATTAGGTATGAAAGAAGGCACAGAGCATATTGCGGTGTTAACGACTGGGAACTGGAGTTTTAAAAAATCAGATGTGCTGGCTTAGAACAAGGAACAAGCTTCAAACACCAGAATAACCTGCAACACTGTTCCAGGAGCCAATGCGCAGGCCATCTATAGTTTTGTTTCCTTCACTAGGACAAAATCCAATCTGGTGGATAGCACCACATTTAGTTAATATTGTTAGAGTTGAGTGAGACCTATTTCTTATGAGCCAAGAGTCACCCTGGGTTAATTTGGCAGGTCTACTATGCCAACAAGCTGCTAAAATGGGCAAATTTTGGAAAACGAGTGAACCATAACCGGGTCAGTTAACACTGTGGAGACTGACATTGAAGTATAAGCAGAGTTCTTGAAAATGTCATGGACACTTTTAGTTTGATGGGGGCACCTGTCTGATGGGACGGTAGATATAATTGTAATGTCTTTCCTTACATTTCCATAGGGGCTGTCTCAATTCACTGTTTAAAATCCTGTCTTTCCTGCCTGGAAAACATTTGCCTGGAAGAAGTGTTAAAGTATAGTTTGCCTATGCCTGAGGTAACTGTACTGTGAAAAAGGAGGTGGCAGTGGGGGGACCAGGGCCACAACATATGAAGTGAATCCAGTTTTAGACTAATCAGGGTACATTCTGTAGCTGGGAGAATGCTTCCCAGCTCAGGTAGACAGACATGCTGGCTCTGCTCCAGCTAGCATGTTACAACTTGCTGTGCATCCGTTGGTAGCTCAGGAGGTACTTTGGGCTAGCTGCCAACATATATGGCCAAGCATAGTGCATGTGTGTCTACTCAAGCTGGGATGCACACTCCCAGCTGCAGTGTAGAGGCATCCTTACATGGAACTAGAAAGGGGAAAAAGCCAAACCTGTGTGTAATACACTTTCCTTCTTTCTCCCAACACTGGCTCAAGTCTCCCACCTGTTTCTTACCTTTAAGTTCCACCTGGCTCCTTGATATCCCCCCATCTCAGTTGCTGACTTCGCTTTTCCCCATGCTTACCCTCACCCTCTTGCACTGGCTCCTTCTCCTCAAGGTGAAAACAGTCTCTAGTCTTGCTCACCCGCAAAAGCCTTGATCCCGTGTGCCTGTTCAATTAATGACCCAATATATGCCTCTTACCGTCATCTCAAACTCATCAAGAGTTCTTTGCAATCATTTACCCGAGTTCTCCTTTTCCAGTTGTATCCTTCACCTCTCCACCACAATCTAGCTTCCAACCTCCCTGCTCCACTAAAACCACTATCATTAAGGCCTCTAATATCTACTTACTGGAAAAATCCCAGGGACTGTACTTGATCCTCATCACTCTGAAACTCTCTACTAGTCAGATACCTTTCATTATTTCCTCCTTTTTTACATATCATTCTCCGTGATCTTTTAGAGTGTTTGATGACAACACCCAGATCTACCTCTCCATTCCTGACCTGGCTTCTTTAACTCAGTCCCTCTAGTCAGTCTGCCTCTTTGACACTTCTTCCTGGAAGTCTCACTGACAAAACGGAATATGGCCAAAAATGAATTACTGATACATCTCCAAAAGCTCTCTACTTCCTAGCCCTGCAATCTCTATCACGCTTCACAACATGACCATCTTTCCCATTGTGTTGGCCTGTATTCTGAGGTCATCTTTGACTCCTCCTATGATACCCCTTACATCCTGGCAGTGTCCAAATAGGGCTGCTGTTTTCTCCATGTTCTAAAACTCAGATTTTTTATTTCCATCTAGGACTGCTAAACTTCCTGTCTTGATTTCTGTAACCACCATCTTTCCAGCTTCCCAGATAGCCACATTGTGCCATCCAATCCATTATACAAATCTTCCTGCCCAGAAGTTGGACCATGTCAGATCCTGATTCAAACCATTTCACTGGTTCAATGGGAGTTGCAAATGGTTGGACCAGGGCCTAAAAGTGGAACAGTGTACACTCCTAGTATCTAGAGCTGAAGGCCGCAGGTATGCAGGACAGCATTACCAGTTGCAGACCATGTGACCTGGGGGCTCTGGTGCACTGGCAGGAACAGTACATCAGAAAAGCACTAGGTTGGAATCTTGTTCAGGATGCAGCACAGATGTACCAGGGAAAGGAACAAGGCATTCTTTTGAGTCCTGTCCCTCACCCTTCAATGTATCTGTAGTATACAGGCATGGTTTCCCTTAAATTCATTTTAGCTAACATACAAGTAGCTGGCCTTAGTTACTGAATAACTGTTTAATACCACATGTATACTTTAAAGTATTTTTGATAAACATTTATGGTGCAAGATAAAAGGATCCCAAAAAAAGCACAAGGAGCCTTGATCTCTTGCACCCATGCTCCAAGGTCAGCCACTGGGGACAGACTTCATGAATGGTGCTAGCTATAACAAAGGAGTGGAGGAAGGTGGACCATAACCTATTCTCACCACATGAAAAACTGGATTAAAATGATAGTCTTCTCATTAGTTAACAGTATTATTCAAATATTCATTTTGGGTTACACACACACACACACACACACAAAATGTTGATTATTATACAAAGAGAAAATCTGTCTGAATATGGTTGAGATGCAGGCCCATTATGTGATTCCAAAAACTGTGTTCAAATATTTAAATTGTTTTACTGCTTTACCAGATAAGAAAAGTCTCATTTAACATTCAATATTATACCTGAAAACAATTATGCTTGACAATCTGGAAAAGTATTGCAAAATTACCTTCTGATTACAGTTTTTAGGCTCCAAGCTATTGAAAATCCATTTTGTTCTGAGATAAAATGGAAAACAGTAACTTATGGAAAAGATTTTTTTTTTAAAGCTCTTTGTCAATTCTGTTTAAATCAAGGTTTATGTGTAATCCAACCTCAAATATATTAAAGGTAAGCTTCTCATCTGTATATACATTTCAAAGCTTTTAACAATAAATTCTAAGGTCCTGATTCTGCGAAGACTTATGCACGTGAATTCAATGGGAGTACTCACTTGGGGCCTAAACCTACAAAGTTGCAGACCAACTTGCATGTATCATAATACCAACAATTTCAAAGGTGGGCATCTAGAGGAAGCAGCAAAATTCACATTCAGGCACATAGGTGGCCTGATTTTGTAGGTGCTGAGTACCTGCAGATCCCATTAAAATAAAATGTTAAAATAATCCCCTTCCTTCAGTTATAATAGTACAACTAAATAATGAGGTGATGACTGCCATCTTAGCTGTGATGAGGTAGTGGAGGACCTACAAAGATAAAAACACAAGCCTTTACAGACTGAGATAAAAGACTAAACCCTAGAGCTGGCAATTGCAACAGGCTCTCATCTTCGGTGGATTATGCACAGAAGGGAACACCTAACACTCACTCACCAGTGGGTTATAATGATGCAACGTTTGAAGGTTAGAACTTACTGAAGGCACCTACCTATAAATATTTATGCTGGTAACCATGATCACCCAAAGGTGAGTAGTGTCCCCAGCTGCTGACCCTAATAATACAAATAATACCCTAATAATACAAAAATTCAATCCTAAATTTTCCCACTGACAATTTTTAAATTTAGAAATAATGGACAATAGAGATTAAGGCCAAACATTTTGAACTCAGCTACAAGAAGTTAAGCAGTTCAGTCTGAATTTAAGCACCTAAATAGATGACCTGCGTATTTCAAAATTGACCATCTTTTTGTACAGTGCCGAGCAGAATGGGGCACTAGTCTGTGAGTTGGGCTCATAGGTACTACTGCAGTACAAATAAATAAATAATGGGAAATGTGTGAGCATTGTCATGAGATCTGGCAGGAAGCATCTCTGAGTTGTTTGTGAAAGCATACGCTAGAAAACTTTTTTTTAAATTTGGAAGCCTGGAGGCCTAGATGAAAAGGTTTAGGGTCTCTAAAATAATAAAAACATGAAAAAGGGATTGCATATAGTAGTAGCTGAACACTAGTGCTGCACATGGGTGTGACAGTTGGGCCAAGTAATCCACCATCTGTGCAGTCTCCTCATAAAACTGATGAAATTTTTCCATGCAAATTAGCTGTAGCATAAACATGGTGACCGGCTGAGTAACTTCTGAAATTACAGTGATCTAAGAATCTTGGCATGACATAGATACATGCCTTACTGTAGCTTTACATGGCATAGGTGTTATTTTCTAAATTCAAAATGGCTGAGAATTTAAAAACTAGATGATTACAGACTGAATCTCAGTGATTACTGAACCTGATGATATTCTGATTAAAAAGGGCCCTCAACCATGCTCCCATGCTAACATCACTTCCCACTGACTTTCTAGGCAGGGTGGCACACAGAGTGATAATCCTAAACTCTTATTATATAGATTTTAAGTATTTTAGGAATTTATCAAGCCAAAAACTTTTACTACTTAGGATAGTTAGCAACCTCAGAACCCTCTCCTGATTCATCAGAGAAAATGGAAGAGAATAATCAAAAAGGTCAGAAATTGACAATGCTTCGGGAGATGAATACTATGTGTGGTATACTGAAAACTTTAAAATGTAATACTGTCATAAGTATAAAGGGAAGGGTAACCACCTTTCTGTATACAGAACTATAAAATCCCTCCTGGCCAGAGGCAAAACCCTTTCACCTGTAAGGCCTTCTTGAACAAGAGGGTACCAATCTGCTGGATTTCTGTAAATACTGGATGAGAAAATTTCTAAATTTAGATAGGGATGATGGAGAAAAGCATATAGGATTAATGGAAAAGGCTCGATCACTGATGAGGAAGAAGCCAGGGAACTGACTGTAACACTTGTTGGTTTCTTTGCTAAAGAACAAAATGTAATATCAGAAGCTGCAGCATGAAGTGAATTATTATTTTTACAGATGCTGGAAATTGAACCCAGGCCAAGAGGAGAGACAACAATTTGCTAATGTATACTTCAATGTAACATGCAGCAAAAATAGAGTTATAGAAATGTGAATTAATTCTCACCCCACAAATAGTATATATCAAATCATTGGACATCTCTTAGCATCTTCAGATACTTTGCACTTCTATAACATCTTTTATCCGATGATCCTAAATCCTAAAATAACTTGCTTATATAATAGGAGTAGTACAAAGCTACACTGTCACTCATGGAGAGACAGGACGCATCCTTTAGGATGGTGCAGCATGCACCCATATTCTGGGTCTGGAGGGAGGGTATGTTAGGAAATGTACATGTATCTTTTCAGCCCCTCACCCCCACCCCAAGACAATAGAAAGGATAAGTCCTTGTGTTTAGGAGACTGCAGGAGCTGACACTGTGAAAGTAGAAAAGGTTCCTTGCATACAACCACCCCCAAACCTTGCACATCCAGACAAGGGTGAATCCCTACAATCTGGCCCTAACTAATTACACCTCATCATAATGCCACAGTGAATTAATTAAAGGATATAAAGGAATTATTTTGCCTACCACCTAAATGCAACTGCCTCTGATGTGAAACCAGAATGGCATAACAGTTTAGGACAGGATGCGTATTCGTGTGCATCCTCAGAAGAAACACAAACACAGCTGAAAACACTGAAAAAAACTAACAAATATTTTTCTCTTTGACATATCACATGTATATGAGTAGGTTTGGCAGAATTTGTTGTTTTGTTTAAAAAAATCAATGAATAATATCAGTGTCTATTTTAAAGCATTTTTTCCATTTTCATCTATTTAAATTTTCACAGTTTGGGGAAATTATGGGGAGTACTAATTATTTAATGAAAGTTGACATATAAGATTCAAAAAGTTAACGTTTTATAACCATTAAAACACAAATTGTCAACATCACATGTCAAAATATAGAGAATACATTTCTTATATCAAACTCTAATAAGTTCTAAAGCAGCATTTTTCTTACTTTGCCTGTATGTAAATTTCTGTTATTATCAATGGAAATAATTTTTGTTGGTTTGTGTTTATAGTGAAATCCTTCCAACTCTATATATGAACGGTTGACTTCCGTGCCCATTCCCTTCTCCTACAGGGGTGCTCTTCACAAGTCAAGAACCATTGGACTAAACAACCATGCCTGTGAAGCTTTACCACAAGCTTTTACTTACATTTCACTGCTTTTGAAGCAGGCCACTACCACAACTTTCTTCTGGCTGGGAGCATGGATCACACTGCTCATTAGGTTCACTGCTAAGCAATACTCTCCCTTTCCTCTATTACTGGGCCATGAAAATTAGTCATTTTTGGCAGACTTTCTAGGAAGCTTGAAGCTCTGACCTGGAAAAATTAATTCTCCTTTCCTTTCATGAGAGTAGTTGAGAGAGAAAGTTAAAACATATCTATCTCTGGTCTGCATTAGGGCCCTATCACCTTGGTGCCTAGTCACTGCACAATATTAGGAAATACCAAATTATATAACAAAAGTGGCACAATTTCTGTACATTTCCATGCATTGGGGTGTCCTAAGTATAAAACAATGGTAAATTTTAACGTGATTTAAGGTTTCACTGACTTTTTTTATGGTTAGAGTCTGACGTTTTTGGAACCACCAACAACAGCACACAGGTAAGTGCACCTCTTGTGAATCTACTACTTTCATAGGTTGATTTTAAATCTCATTTTATGACAGCTATGAAGTGTCTATAATATATAAACAACAAGCAAATAAATAGAGGACATACAGCTCCCTGAAAAATAAAATAACCCCATAGCACTAAATAACATACTGCTGTGAAACACAATCTGTAAAAGAAAAATCATTTCTCCCTGTACTGAAGCTTGGAGAAAGATAGAAGCATTTGTAACATTATTTTAAGAGTACTGGCAACCAGAACAGCAGGAATGATTTGACAGTTTTTCCTTAATAGGATTTAAGTACCAGAAATCTCATCATTCAACTCTGAGAAATAATTACAAGGTAACTGATTATAGTAGATTTGTCAGGGGTAAATCAGCAATAACGTGGGTTCTCCTTAAAGGTACAGTCCACACCGAGAATATTTGGGAATATAGCAGGCATGTGATTACCTACTCTGTAAAGTTTTGACTGATCCAAGCTTCCCTTTTCCTCTACCTTTAAGTGCTCTAAGTACCTGAGCACAATGCAAAACGGCTGTTTGAACAGTTGCATCTTGCATCTGCTATGGCTCTTATAGAGGAAGAAGAACTTCAAAAATCTGGAAGTCAGAGAGGGAAGGTAACAAAGCATTGTTCCCCATGATGGATGGAAACGGAGATTTTGTAGGCCATCATAAAGGTTATCCATGAGAAGGGAACACAGACCTATGAGAGGTCATAAGGTGAGGGCCTAGCTAATACAACAAATGATGCCTCAATTATACTTTTGTAACCCCACTGAAGACAGTGGTTGACAGGTGTAAATGAAAATGTAATTTCACCTGCAGCAGTTTTATTGCTGCTGGTGATAAACGAAAAAAATGCAGTCTGGCTTTCAAAGCCTAGGTTGACTACACAGGACTTGTGGTTAGAAAAACACCTTTTAATATGTAAATTGAGTACATTTGGTATGGAATCAGGGAGACACAATGAATGCAGAACCCAATTTTGCTAATTTACAGATACCTCTCAGACGTTTTTAAAAGACTTTGTGTAATAGCTTTACAAGCTTTAGGTGAGGTTTTTCAGGAGTGGGTGGGTGAGATTCTGTGGCCTGCGTCGTGAAGGAGGTCAGACTAGATGATCATAATGGTCCCTTCTGACCTTAGTATCTATGAATTTTAGCCCCTTGTCTTGAAGTGAGCGCTGTGGGAGTGGATCCCTGTGCCCTGTGCCTTATTGAAGACAACAGGCCTCTGCAGGGGCAGAGTAGTATACATATATACATAAATTCTGTACACCTCGGTAAAAACAACTGCACTGATAATTAGAGTGCATGACTTTGACACTTTGTCCAATTGTGTGTGTTTTAAAAAAGGGTGGATGAATTAGCTTGGATAGAATCTGAAAAATACTTGAAGTATCACCGAAAATCTAAAGAAAATCTAAATTGAGAGATTTTCTTATTTGTTTTTGTTTTTTAAAAGTTTCAATAGATTTTTCTTAAATTATATTAACTTTCATTTGGAAACCTTAGCTTTTCCTGGTACTGTCTGGAGTTAAAAGTGCTGAAAAACTGAAAGGAAAACTGTTTTCATGATATTTCCAGCCTCATTGGAAGCAGGAAGCACCATGAATCTTGCAAAAACAGGTTTCAAGCCCAATTCTATGTACACAAATGTTGGAAAAAGCATTTCATTAGATTTTATGTGAACTTCCCAACCTCTGGATCTTCTCTCCTTAGTGCTTTCAGTCATACACATAAAAATAGAAGATCCAGGAATTTGGGTCCCCTAAACATGTGAGTGTTGCATTTTACCAGATACAGGTAAAAAATTGGAACTTGGAATAGAATTTGTGACCAGGCTATATTATACAAGAGATTTATAGATTGTATTAAATAAACAGAAAAGAATTCTGGGAGCTTGGCCAGATTTGTCTACTGATCCTGGAAATATTTCTTTGTGATTTGTGCCTTACCAGTAACACTAAATCCAAAGGCAACCCAATAGGATGAAAATCTGTCCATCTATCTGGAACACAATAATTATTTCTAATATAAGAGAGCAACAATTCAACAACTAGTAAAGAATGACACTTCAGTGAGATTATACTATCTGAGAAATTACTTCAAATCCAGAATGCTATGTTTAAATATGAAACAGGGATTAAAATAAGCACTGTAAACTAAATGTGTGAGAAAACTACCAGGACCCAGACTGTCATCACTAAACTACAAAATGTCAGCTGAAGGTCTTGGCTGGGCCTCAAATAAGGCAATACTAAGAACTCCACATATTTCCGATAGCTATATATTTTGGAATATTGCTATGCAGAATTATTGCTTTCCCGTGTTACAGGAATCTCACAGGCAACACCTCCAAGTACAGCTTTGATTGTGGTGGTCTTATTTTGCTGTTTTTCTTTATTAATAGCCAATAAATTGCAAAAAAATGTCCAGAGACTTTTAAATCCCAATACATGAGCCAGGATCCTGGATCAAAATATAGTGGACCCAAATAGGTTAAGAAAGATCAATGAATAAGATCAATGAGCTCTGTTTCTGTGAGTAAGCTACTTTTCACTGACAGGTTTCAGAGTAACAGCCGTGTTACTCTGACAACTCTTTACACAATGTGCAGGAAATAGCTCAACTTGATTGTCATGCACATTGTGTAAAGAGTTGTCACTTTGGATGGGCTATCACCAGCAGGAGAGTGAATTTGTGTGGGGGGGGTGGAGGGTGAGAAAACCTGGATTTGTGCTGGAAATGGCCCACCTGATGAGCACTTTAGATAAGCTATTACCAGCAGGACAGTGGGGTGGGAGGAGGTATTGTTTCATATTCTCTGTGTATATATAAAGCCTGCTGCAGTTTCCACGATATGCATCTGAGGAAGTGAGCTGTAGCTCACGAAAGCTTATGCTTTAATAAATTGGTTAGTCTCTAAGGTGCCACAAGTACTCCTTTTCTTTTTTCACTGACAGTTTGTTCCAGCATAATTACTTGGAGGCCACTGACTGTATTATTATTCTGAAGACAAAAAAAAAAAATCTCCTCCATACAGCCTGTACTACATGTTGCATAGGCTCAAACTGATAAATACTGTCAGAAAGTTCAAATTTCACTTTAAAAGGAGGAATGAATTAATACTTGAAAGACAAGATTCAGTTTCCATAGAGGAATCAATTATCTTTCTTTGGTTTCAGTAAAGATATAGCCTTGAAGAATGTTAAAGCATCAAGGCAGAATTTCAGCAATGGAATTTATCTTTTACCTCCAGCAGCATTTCTGGCAATTACCTGTGCTCTTAGGGTAATAATTCAAAACCTTTAAAGGGTTTTCACTGAAGAGAAATTATTTTTGCTACTGTTGCCTTCCAAATTTAATAGGTTACTTTATATCTTAGTGTTTGCACAGTGCTATTTAGCATCTAAGTAGTATTCTTGTAATTCACATTTATATACAGGTAAACCCTAATTTTATGGATTAACTGCAAAAAAACCCCAAAGCTTTTGTAAAGCCAAAGATTTCATAAAATCTGGAGAAATAACAAGCCTAGTGAAAGGCTGGAGGCTCCAAAGTTGTTTTGAATTAAACAGTTTAATAAAAATGAGTTCATAAAACTGGAGTTTACCTGTAGTTCCTTCCATTTCAAAGTATCTCAGTGTGCTTTACAAAATATTATATATGCCCATAGAAGGGTAGGAAGTGAAATAAAATACTATATTCATTTGAAACTGTAGTGATATAATTAGGTACTATAAACAGAACATACTTTTCCAAATTAGAATTAGTCCAGGACTGCAGATCTAACACCTCCCCTCTTACAAAAGTATGAAGGGATCTTTAAGATACACACTTGGCCAGGACATAGTTTTATATCATGTATGAAGGACTGGTGATGTATTAGCATGAAACCCCCTACTACTATGCAGCGGCATTGACGTCGTTGATCTAATCCTCAGGGCAAATAATTTAAATTGTTGCCTGCTGTCATCCCATGACCTTTTTCAGCGTTGCAGTTCTTCAGGTTTCTCACTCCCATTCAATATATTTGCTTCAAATTAATTTTCCCAGATGAATTCATTTACATTTTTCAGGTGTAAATCTCACTTTGTTATATCTCTGTAACAGTGTTTGTAAATATGTAGTTCAAGGACATCTGAAAATATGATTCATATGTTATTTACTCCTCACTCCACATTTTTAAAGGAGACTTTTAAAAAGGCCAGACCTAAAATTCTGTACCTAGTGTTTTGTAACTGCCCCTTGTTTCAATCCTGAACTAGTGCCAAGATTTTTGCCATCTTGTTTAATTCCATGTTTGGTTATTTTAAGCAGAGACTGTGCTTCTCTTTTCTATTTCAGTACTTGTACCCTCAAAAAAAATGAATAAATAAAATAAAAGGTCACCCATGATCTTCATTACCAGTTTTGATCTCATGGCTAGTTGTAGATCCTTTGGGTCAAGTATGGCCCATTTCCACTTCTTCCGTTTCTGTTGCTCCTGTATTAATTGCGTGCATCTGTGATGACATTCCCTTCATGAGCATTATCCCTGAAAATGTATTCTATGCCCACTAGGTAATACTATCCCTCATTTAGAGTAATTTCTATTTCTTCTTGCCTATTTCCCCATATTCCCTTTTTGTGGCATCGTCTGGTTCAAGGGACTACACATGTCACCACTGAGAAAGATACTGCCCTAATCAATGCAAACACAGGGGACTATAGACATATTCACTTTGGGCCAGATCATCTGCTGACTTCAGTGGAACTATGACTATTTACACCAGCTGATGATCTGTTCCCTTGCCTATAAGAGGAAGTCCAAAATCATGTCAAAATGAGTTCCTAAAAGGTCCTTGATGTTCTTGTTAGACAGCTCCTTTCTGTATTGGTGGAGATTCCTGCCCTCTCCTGGTGATGTGACACAGAATTTTGTATACTGCAAAATAGCAATATGCAGTCCAAATCCTTTCCTTTAAAATGACTTGGATGAAAGCTGGATTGTGGTAGTCAGTTGAGGATTCTCACCCAAATACATTAAATTGCCAATTAATGCACAAGTTGGAACTATATAACTCTTCAGATTACTATACTGCTCCATAGCCTGGCTAGAGCTCAAATAGCCCTAGTACTAGAAACAGCAAAGTATATCTAAACTTGGGAAATGTCACTGATCATTTGGAATTAGGCTTAAACATCCCTTTAAGGGCTTTGATATTGAAGAGAAGGTCAGCCTTTGTGGGCTGATGGGGTCTTACGTTTATTGTGAAAGTCATATTCTAATATGAACTATAAAAATGAATGGGATTGATTTTTTCAAACATACATCCATAATATTAAAATATGCATATAAGAATTTGTCTTTTTCCTAAAAAATAATTAGTCATCTTTATCTATCTGTTGTCCCTTGTCTTATTCTTAGATTATAAACTCTTTAGTACACATACCATCTTTTTGTTCTGTATTTGTACAGCACCTAGTGACTAGGACTACAACAGGGTCCTGGTCCATGAGCTCCCCCTAGGTTGTATGATAATACAAATAATGAATAATAATAACAATAATTCCAGCAGGTAAGAAAATATCTAAATATCTCTGCATTGTGGAAACCCACCATGAGGGCCATGTATGAATTTTGACAGATATGCACAATGGTTACTTGACATTCAGCTAATCATAACTTTGAAAAGAGTTTTGTTACATAGACATTTTCTTTATAAATGAAGAGTAAGAAGACAAAGCTCTGGAACATTAATCCAATTAATTGTAGACAATGAAAGTATCTGAAAGTCATATTTAAAACATAACAGGTACATTTTTGTGGCTGAGAAATACATACCACATTATTATTTTTGGGTCTGTCAATAATATCTATTTAGTGTAACACTGTATATTTATAAATATTTATATTATTTTATAATACCATGCTTCCTGACTCTCATCTCATGTCAGTGTTGGTCAGGAGCAGCAACTGCAGTGAATTCAGTGGAGTTTCACCACTGCACAACTAATTTGAGTAAGTTCAGGATTGGGTATTATGTCTCTATGGACAGAGACAGAAGTATGCGTGCACACACACACAGATTATTCCTCATCAGGATCAACTATATTTGTTCACATAAACTGTGACTGGGACTGTACATTTATGTGAAATGACCCTGATAATGAGAACCAAATATTGTGCTGAGATAATGACACCGAGATAATGAGAAAAGGCGAATATGCCAAGATATGATAGAAAGCAATGTCAGTGCAGTTCATACGGGTATATGTTTGTTTCCATTTTATTGTATAAAAATTACAGATTTCAGAGGCAACTAAGATCTTTCAGCATAAATATAAACCACAAAATGAATTCTTCCCCCCTCCCATTTACACCATGCTGTTATCTCAGTTGAAAATCCTTTTTCATCAAACTAAAAACACAAAATAAAAACTATTCTCATGTGTAATTTGGGGGGGACTGTCATTACCATTTGTAGACTGTGGTACCATCTGAGTTCCTTAATCTAAGAACTGTGGGAACCTCAGCCATTCATGACTACTGAGTTAGGTTATTAGCTTTAAAATATCTCAACTGGAATTTAAAATGAAAAATGAAAAAAATGGGCTTAGTTATCAGATATATAAGTCATTGCTTTCTTTCAGAGATACATTTTTTGGTATTGCAATTAAGGTTTTCGCTTTCTTTTCTTTTTTATTTTTAATTTAACAACCCAATGTGGGTTAAATTCAAGTCACTTAGGGCAAGATTGAGATTTAGCTTCAGCCCGGAGGAAGAGGTGGCATGTGGCTGCTCCTGGGGAGGAACTGTTATCCTGGAGTCTGTTCCTTCTTTGCTTCCAACTCATTAGTGGGGGAAAGTAATTTACTGCAGCCCTTTAGCTGGAGCAGCTTGCTTCCCTCCCCAGGCCATCTTAGCTCCACTGACTGGCACACTGGGGGTAGGTAGACTGTGATAGTGGGATGGAGGATAGATTTTACTTCCCCTACTCTCACTTTCTCTCCTGCATGGCCATGTAGAGCTAGGATACAAATCAACCTATAGGCATGGAGTGTGGCTTTATGGTTAGAACAGGAGCTCAGGGGAGCTAGGTTTTATTTATGACTGCCACTAAACCACTTACAAATCTGTGCCTCAGTTTATCCTTCTATAAAATGCATATATTACTGTATAATCAACCCCCAGGAATGCTGAGAGGTTGAATTGATTTTCTGTTTTTCAAAATGCTTTGAGATCCTCTGGATAAACGTAATGTATAGGCACAGAGTATTATTGATATTATATAAGCAGATCTGCTTCCTCTAGGAAAGCTTAGTATCCTGCCTCAATTTAGACCATCTCAGATGCATTTTTCCTACTCTCTGCCTTTATACCTGCCCTATAAATGCCAATCATTCAAAAATTAATCTGATTTACTTTACCAATGGGAATATATCAGTGATGTATAGTTAGCATAATTTTCCTCTCCAGCAGCTTCTGAATGCAGAAAATGGGAAAATATTTAATACTGAGCTGGATGCTCTAACTCAAATTTGACTCTTAGAACATTTTTGCATTATACAGATAGCTTGGAGCCTATATAAGGGAAGTAAATCCATTACACAATAAGAGAGAAAATACAATTTTTAGATAACCATGTTGGAAGGACAAGTATAGAATTCTAAGAACCATTTGGAGAGAATAAATTAATGACCTTTCCAGATTTAAAAATGCAATTTGACAAAGCATGGAAAATGAGCTTAATATACTGGACGATAATTAATCCAAAAGTCTAAAACACATCTTGCCCCCCACAAAATGTGCACCTCAGTCAGATGCTCAAGCACTCAGATTTGCTCTCACAACTGAGCTGAAGGTGCAGAAATGCCTGTGGAAAAAGTAAGGGCATAATTAAGTTGAATGGCTCATTCAATGTCTTTTCTATTTTTTCCAAACATTTCTTCTAGACACAATAGCACAAAAATGGTTGATCTGGATATCTGATGTGCCTGCAAACTGAACACTATTAAGATATAGTGTTGCCAAGAAGGCCAATGGCATTTTGGGATGTATAAGTAGGGGCATAGCGAGCAGATCGAGGGACGTGATCGTTCCCCTCTATTCGACATTGGTGAGGCCTCATCTGGAGTACTGTGTCCAGTTTTGGGCCCCACACTTCAAGAAGGATGTGGATAAATTGGAGAGAGTCCAGCAAAGGGCAACAAAAATGATTAGGGGACTGGAACACATGAGTTATGAGGAGAGGCTGAGGGAGCTGGGATTGTTTAGCCTGCAGAAGAGAAGAATGAGGGGGGATTTGATAGCTGCTTTCAACTACCTGAAAGGGGGTTCCAAAGAGGATGGCTCTAGACTGTTCTCAATGGTAGCAGATGACAGAACGAGGAGTAATGGTCTCAAGTTGCAGTGGGGGAGGTTTAGATTGGATATTAGGAAAAACTTTTTCACTAAGAGGGTGGTGAAACACTGGAATGCGTTACCTAGGGAGGTGGTAGAATCTCCTTCCTTAGAGGTTTTTAAGGTCAGGCTTGACAAAGCCCTGGCTGGGATGATTTAACTGGGAATTGGTCCTGCTTTGAGCAGGGGGTTGGACTAGATGACCTTCTGGGGTCCCTTCCAACCCTGATATTCTATGATTCTATGATTTTATATTACTCAGCAGACATTTTGGTGGGTTGGCTTTCAGTCCTATCGCTATTTAAATCATCATCATAATCATCATCATCCTCTCCACACCATAGGTGCATAAGGCAGAAGCCAAACAATAAAAATCATCCCTATCCTGGGCTTATTTTTTCAGCCCTTTTATGTTTTGATGTTGTAACGCTACTTCAGCCATTAGTGCACTATGGACTGTGACTTTAGGTCACACTTTCCATCTCTTATCCCCAGGTTGCCAATGAAATACTTGTTTAAGTAGCCTGTTATTGGTCATTCTTAAAAGATGTCCAAGAGACGTCCTTCTCTTCTTCCATACTATCTGTATTATGGAAGGTTGTCGTGCATAGTCTAGGATCTCCCCATTACTTACACACACACACACACACAGTGAGAGAGAGAGAGAGAGAGAGAGAGAGAGAGAGAGCTGGCACACTAGCTTCTGCTATAGTTAAAGCTGTCTAAGTATTTCTATTCTAAGATTCTCCTATCAGGGAAGGGTTACGCACTTTCTGAAGGACAAAAAGCCTTCCTTAAAGTAGTTCTTATAACTGGGAAAAGATTAGATGAAAGTGAGTTAATTCCATGCTTCTGTAATTACCTCTGTGTGGGATCTGTTCCACCTCCCTTCCTGAAGAGAGAGCCTCCAGGAATTTCTACAACAGAAATAATTTCCCTACCAGAGGATATAGGAATAAATTAGTATCCCTTCAAATATTTGGTGCTCAATGTGTTCTATATTCTGTCAGAAAATTCCCAACATGCTTTATTGGTAAGTGTGGATGTTTGGGACCCTACTGTGCTCAGGTGGTCTCTTCAGATTATTTTTGCATATAAAGAGCAAAAGATAATACTTAAACTGGCATTGACAGGAATTCAGCAAAGAATTTTTGCTCAGCCATCAGAGTTTTGCTTTTAATGGGAGGTGCAACCCTACTTCCTGCAATCTCCACAACTTCATATCATGGAATCCTGGGAAGGAACCTCAGGACATGCAAGCCCTCTTCCTCATTTGGCTGGCTGCTTCATTTCAGAGCTCAGCTATGGAAAGCCTTCTTAGGACAGAAGAATTGCTTCCCCATTAAAATGCTGAAGGGAACTTAATGAGCATCATGTAACTTCCAATATAAATTTCATGAGCCAAATTGCTATATATGATGAGAGGGCAGGGTTGATACCACAACTTTGCTGTTGGAAAGTGGACTCACAATGTCAGATTAAATAAATAAATAAACCATCCTCTCTTGAATGAGGTGAAGGCTCTTTTGCTTCTGATCCTTGAATGCTTGTATAGTTTAAAGGGTGGTGTATTTCCATTGGATACTGACCCTTTGCTTGTCCATATTCCATTGCTTCTCCAACCTGGATGAATGTTTATATCTGTAACTACCAATTCCATATTATTTGTATTTCTTTCCTTGTTACCCCTTACATCTAAATTAGACTCCCTTATCTAGTGTAGCAGACCACCACTTAGCCTTTTTGCAGCATTTACATGTTCAAAGCTCAGCTCTCCGTGACTCTACTTGCAACTGTGAGTGCTGAGTCCTGGGCTTTCAAATTAAGCACCCATAAAATAAGGACTATAACATCTGAAAAGTTTAGTTTAAGACCAGATTTTAAAGATATTTATACATTGCTCCATTCAGTAAGTAATTTAGACAGATAAGTCCTCTTTTCAGAAGCAATGTAGGCATTGATTTCAATGAGAGATGATTTTCTTAAGTATTTTTGAAAATCCCACTAGTTGCCTATTTGCATCTTTAGGTGCCTAAATTCCTTTAAAAATCTGGCACTGAAGGCTGTCTGTAATTCTGAGCCGAACTCTGGAAGAGGCAGGGACAGAATCTAATTCTCCAGAATGGTCATCCTTCCTCTTCCTGCAGTCCCTTGCTTCATTCACTACACACCTTCCAACCTCTGCAGAAAATGAAGTGGTGTTCTACAGACAACTATGTCATTAACTGCACAATCCTGATTCATGCCTTTTGTTCCATCCAACCAGTGCACTGAATGAAGCAGGGGTCCTGTGGAAAAAAATATCATGGAATCAGAAGAACCTGTATCAAGGATTGCCAGGTGTCTGTTTTTCGACTGGAATGCCTGGTTCAAAAGAGACTCTGGTGGCTTCAGTCAGCACCACTGACTGGGCCATTAAACGTCCGGTCAGTGGTGTGGCAGGGCTAAGGCAGGCTCTCTGACTGCCTTGGCTCTGTATGGCTCTCAGAAGTAGTGAGATGTCCCCCGTCCAGGTCCTACACGTAGATTCAGCCAGGGGGCTCCGCACGCTGCCCCTCGCCCCAGGCACCAGCTCCACAGCTCCCATTGGCCGAGACCCATGCCCAATGGGAGTTGAAGGGGTGGCACCTGCGGACAGGGCAGTGCGCAACGCTGCCTGGCTGCACCTCCGCGTAGAAGCCGGAGGGGGGAAATGCTGCTGCTTCCGGCAGTTGCCTGAGATAAGCGCCCCTGGAGCCTGCACCCCCTCCCATGCCTGAACCCCCTTCCTAAGCCCTGATCCCTTCCCATCTGCCGAATCCCACAGCCCCAGCCTGGAGTCCCCTCCTGCACCCCAAACCCCTCATCCCCAGCCCCACCCAGAGTCTGCACCCCCAGCTGGAACCCTCACCCACACCCTGCACTCCAACCCCCGTCCCAGTCTGGAGTCCCCTCCTGCACTCTAAACCCTTCAGCCCCAAACCAGAGCCCTTTCTGCTCCCCAAACCCCTCATCCCCAGCCCCACCTCTGAGCCTGCATCCCCAGCCAGAGCCCTCACCCTCTCCCATATCCCAAACCACTGTCTCAATCTGGAGCCCCCTCCTGAACCCTGAACTCCTAATTTCTGGCCCCATCCCAGAGCCTGCACCCCCAGCCAGAGCCCTCAACCCCTTCCACACCCCAACCCCCTGAGCCAACCCAGTGAAAATGAGCAAGTAAGTGAAGGTGGGGATAGTGAGTGATAGAGGGAGGTGGAATGCAGTGAGCAGGGCAGGCTCCCCAAGAAGGGGCAGGGCCTCTGAGAAGGGGTCTGCCTCAGAGAAGGGGCAGGGCAAGGGTGTTTGGTTTTGTGGGAGTAGAAAGTTGGCAACCCTAACTGTATCACAGTGCATGTGGACAAAGAGATTGAACTACGGTTGCATGGGTAACTTTAATTCTGGCATCACCTAACTTTTGAGTGCTTCCATATGTTGCAACCTTAACATATTAAATATATCGTCTGTATAATTACTAGGTTTCTGAAAAAGCAAACTGCAGAAACAGAAATTCCATGATGTGGAATCCTACTGACTACTGGCTTAGAACCTTTAGATCTCATCCATTCTGCAACTTGAGCTAACAGAGTAACTGCAAAGATAGCAGTAGTAGGTTGTTATTCTTCAGGTGGACCAGAACTAACCTAGGATGGGACACACACTTTGCTAGTGAGTTTCACCGGTATTTGCTGACAGCAGAGGAATGGTGAGACTCAGGAATCTTTTCCATTCTCTTCTTCTGCCCTAGCTTGACTCCTTCTGCCTGTGTACCCTCCAGCCTGTTCCTGTTCCAGTGGTGTCTCTACTTCTCCCACACAGCTACTTATTCTTGTTTTCTCTGACTCACTCTGTGCTCTTTGTTGAAGTCTCAGTCTCATTAGGATTTAGTTGACAAACTCTGAGCACAACTATACTGAACATGTGCAAACTGAGATGTTTGCAAATGATATAATATAACACCTTTGGATTAAAAACAGTTTTTGTAAAATCTCTGGGAATTAAAATAAAATCATTTTCTTAACACTTTTTTTTCCCAATTAAAATTCATTTCCAAATTAAACAAAATATAGCAGCATTAGAATAAAAGTTTCCGTAATATAATTGCTTCTTTTATCTTGGAATAGAACAGCCTTTTAAAATATAAACGTCAGAATACTATCCCTGATTACCAAATTGTTTAATTAATATAACCTTTACAGAATGACAATATTATATATAACTTTGACCTTATTTATTAGCCTTCAGTGAATTATTCCTACCCTCCTGCATTATGCTGCAGCTTGCAATTTCTACATTATCTCAGAAATAGAAGGCAATATGATGAAACTCTTGTCATCTTTCACCATTAAAGTCAGTCTTATCAAAATTAATATGTCAAGGAAGCAGGCTTTATTTAAAAACTGGTCATGGATTATGCACAGTATAATTGACCACTTCACAACACAATAAACCCAAATTGTTTTTAGTTTAACTAACATTTTTGGACTTTTAGTAAATCCAATAAATATTACATTATTTCAAGGAATGCCTGACAGCCTTGTGAAAATTTCAGGTAAAAATTTTCAGTAGGTTATTATGGATACCAGTTGGCAATTGGGTTTTGAAATGAAGCAATGAGTCTATTGTGCTACTGATTACTGGAGGTACTCATTTTCCAGCAGAAATCAAAAGAGACTTGTAGAAACAAACCAACCAGCGCTCCCACCACTAAAAATGCTGAATCAGAGGAATCTGACGAAGCCTACTGGAATCTCCAAAAAACAAAAACAAAAAAACAAAAAGAACATTTGGTAACAAAAATATAGCATCTAAAAATGTGTAATGATGTCATTCCAGGAAACCTAGGCCACGATCCTGCATTTGCAATCTCCTGGTTATACCTTTGTATTCAGATGAAGCCCTGTTGATTTAAATGGGAATCCACCTAGATGAAAGGGCCCAACCACAAGGATCTGATTGCAGGATCACACTCCCAGGGAGAAAGATCATTCACTGAAATGACCTAAAAACGTGAATCCTTGGAATTTACCTGTGAATGATGAGAGACAGAGA
Organism: Lepidochelys kempii; assembly: GCF_965140285.1. Taxonomy (NCBI): domain Eukaryota; kingdom Metazoa; phylum Chordata; order Testudines; family Cheloniidae; genus Lepidochelys; species Lepidochelys kempii. The sequence goes on along the minus strand of NC_136381.1, from coordinate 29,375,821 downwards.
ATATCTGCCTACAAGAGTCTATTTCACAGGGATCCAAACATGCTACAAATTATGTAGTCCATTCCTAGTGTGCTAAAAGTGACTGCAGGGTTGTTTGGTTTGTTTCTTCTTTGGTTAGCTCCATTTACATTATGCTATGAATTTCACTGAGAAGCAGACAGTGAAATTCAGCAACTGCTGGAGTGGAAAATACTTTGACTTTTTGCACTCCAACTAATCAAAATAAAAGGGATCAAAAATCATACATTTATCTGAAAAAGATCACCAGGAATTATTCATCAGGAATTCCCCAGAATTGGAAGAAATTCCTTCCCGACCTCTGGTACATACATACACACACACATTCACTGCATAATATTCCTTCTTAATGTAAAGGCCATTGGTAGGGAGTGATAAGACACTTATCAGTGAAACTCCCTAAGGATGAGGATTTAATCAAGGAAAGTCTCCACCAGAAATTGAGGGAAAGCAACAGGAAGCTCATTATAGGGTAATCACTCTTAGCAAACTCCCGCAAAGTTATATATTGGATAATTAAAGCATTTTACAAAGTGGTGAGAAACCTGTTAAAAAGAAGTACCAAAGTCTACTATATCCAGTATAAGCCTAGGTATTTGTCATATGGAACACAGATTCATATATTTTAATACAAGATGGAGCCATTGTGATCACCTAGTCTGACTTCCTGCACGATCCAGGCCAAAGAACCTCACCCAATAATCTCTGCATTAAGCCCGTGATTTCTATTTGAGCTATAAGATATCTTTTAGAGAGACATACAGACTTGACTTAAAGTGACAGAGAATCCATCAAACACAATGTTAAGTTGTTTCAGTGGTGAATTATCTTCAGTATTAAAAATGTGTGCACTTTTTCTAGCCTGAATATTTTTTCTTTTGAAGTGGGGAGACCAGAATTGGACACAGAATTTCAGCAGTCTCACCAATGACATATATAGAGGTACTACCATCACCTTCTTCCTACTTGATATCCTCCTGCTTACACATTTGAGGATTATATTTGTGGTTTTAGCAACAACATTGCATGGGGATCTCATGTTCAACTGCTTATCTGCTATAACCCCTAAACCGTTTTTAGTGTCACAGCATTCTAGAATAGAGGCCCAATTTTGTTAGTGTGACCTACATTAATTTTTTCTAGATGTTTGTCCTGGCATTTATTAAAATAGATTTTGTTCAAGTAAGTATAGCTGCTGTGACAAGGTTGGGCCAGATGGCTACAGGAGTGTGATAGAAGGCAGATATATTAGCCCCAGGTTAAGTGGGGGTCCTGTTTATGTCCCATCTCAGCTGTTCCATGATTCTGTCTGGGATCAGTGTTAAACTAACCAGTTTATAGTTTACCTGGGTCATTCCATTTACCCAGTAAAATTCTGGCATGACTCTGGCTTTTTTCTTCCTACTCAATTTTTCTCCTGATTGTTTTCAGCTTTAGGAATGGGCTTTTTAAAGCAACAGATTACTGGCTGCCTTTATATTCTGTTTGCACATAAATTAAATTAAGTCATAATCCCCTGCACCTGGGAAGCCATCTATTCTTAGGCCTGTGATCAATTCATCTTTATCTACCAGAATGAGGTCTAATATAGTATTACCCTGAGATGGATGCAATACACTTTGTGCTAGAAAGTTATCTATAGTTTTAGGAGCTCCAATAATGTTTAACTGGTGGTAGCATGAGACCTTGAGTATATGTCCCTCAGATTGAAATCTACATAAGGTATTTCTCATGTTGAAACAAAATAGCTAAGAATAAAGGCCAAATAGTGCTTGCTTTACTTCTGTCATCAATGGATCCATTTCCATGAGTAAAAGTAACAGACATGTAAGATGACAGAAAGTAAATATTTGTTTTCATTTTCTCCCTCTGAACTTCATTTAGTAGAGGTAGCTAATTGATAACTTGTGTGATAAATTGCTCCCACTGATAAAACTTCCATTAACTTTATTAGGTGCAGCATTGGACTCTTGAAGAACAGATATCTTCAAAAGAGTGTGACCAAATGCTTCATGAAGCAGATCTGAAGAAATGATGATTCTCAGCCAGTATAATTGTAATGTATGAATGACCAATAAAAATAAGTAAATAAAAAGGTCAATAGTTTCTTCAGGAAATGTGCAGTGCTGTCCTATGATGGTGCATTATTTGTTGTAGTTATGAGATAATTTATTCCAGCACAGAAATATTTTTGAAAATTATTCTCTAAACTGTACTTTGCAATTGGTGACATTTTTCCAAATGTGAAGTGGAATTTGTATATTAGAAACTATATTGAGACATTATGACTAAACAACTATGTAATGTTCAGCATTCACTGTGCATAAGTAAATGGGCATGGTCATAATTTCTTCCATCTCCCCTTACTTCAAGAGGAAACTAAGTTACTGAATCCTTTTATAGGGTGTGGTTTACTTCCTCCTCGTGCTCAGCAATGCTGTCTGACTTCCCGCCTCATACCCACATAGGGAAATAACAATGTCATAGAGCCCCACCCCACTCCTAAATTCTTTTGTTTATTTCCCTGTGTGGCCACATCAGTCATATTCACAATCGAACACTAAGTATCTAGTTCAGAATTCTATCTTTTTCATCTATTGTAAAAGGGGGAAGAACTAGGTTTTAAAAACAGAACTGGCAGAACAATTAGGAAGGGCATACAGTAAGGCTGATAACAAGTAAATTGTTAAATTTATTTTAGAGAAATAGTAAGTTGCTTCAATTCATAAATGTACATTAAATACTTAAAGAAAGATTATCGTAGCATTTCTTACCTCTGCAGATAGGAACTGGGAAATCCCATGATGCTGTGTTCACTGAGTTAGCTATGCAGGTAAGCTGTGGGTGGCCATCCAAAATGTATCCAGTTACACAACTGTAGTGGATTTTATCACCAACATCAAATTTCATACCAGACAAGATACCCTTTGGTGGAATTCCTGGATTGCCACAAGAACTACTCTGTAACTCTGTAAGGGAAAATATGAATTTATTAATTATCATTTTTATATAAATCACTGTCTATACTATATTAACTATTTGTAAAAGTAAATTGTGACCATTTAGGGCAGGGGTGTGTCTTCATGTGTGTTGGTACAGCACTTAACACAATAATTTCCCCACGCTGATTTGGCCCTTTGAGAGTGTGGTATATTGAGGACGGTGTTGGAATTTCAAGCTATGTAAGGGATATATAACACAGATATGCCTTCGATGATTCAAAACTACTGATTCCTTCTGGCCCTCAAAAACTAGAAAAGCTATTCTCTGTTTACCCCAAAATAGGATCCACCTAAGAAGTAAAGAGAATAACAAAACGGTTCATACTGTGTGAGACACTTTCTCTAAGGACCCACAGATCAGCCAAAGTTGGGAGTTCCTCTCCCCAAGAAAGAAACTAAAATGGCTAAATGAGGGTACTGTTAATCACCTAGGCAAGAATCCTTCATAATTTCCATATGGATAAAACCTCTTTCTCCCTCCCAACCTACCTAAAAAGAAATCTAAGTTACCAAGGAAAAGTGACATATTGCCTTCCTATGCAAAGTGGCTCATTGCACATTGAGTGGATTAAAATATGGGTGAGGAAACTGCAAATTAAGCAAATTAGATATGATTGGCTGTAAAATGGAACATCAAACTGGGTAAACTGTTACCCCAAGAAATCCAAGCCACATGATTTCACCCCAAATTATAAACTGTACATTCTTTTCCTTGTAAATCAAATATACCATGGATAATTTTTCACCCCAAATTAGGATCTGCAGAGTTGCTTGCCTTGTGAGTCAGATCTACATCATTCTATAAATAATGACACCCCAATGTTCCACATTCTAATTACAGGTAGTGGGTGAAAGTATTTCCTTTTACCAGTTTTTAAATTGCCACATTTTAATTTCATTGAATGTCCCCTTGTTCTTGTGTTCCGAGAGAGGGAGAACAGAAGCTTCTGTTGATAGATATTGCAACCGCATGCAAAAGCTAAAATAATGGGGAATGATTAGGCCAAATGGCCAAGACTGTAACAGCTCCAGAGAAGTACCACCCCTCAGATGGCTTGCATATCCTGGTTCAAGACAGTCCCAGAGGAGAGGCAAGACACAAAAAAAGGACTAGGAATACAAAGGGCAAGCTTGAACCGAGAGAGTTTCAACAAATGGACTGACCTTTAGTCCAAGGGGGGACCCAAACCTGTTCAGGGGTTAGAAGGGCTTTAACCTGCCAGGTCCCTATAGGGCTGATGGGTCACTTCTGGTACGTTTAGTATGTGTCTAGATCTTTTATTGTTTTATATGTTTTCTCTGTAGGCTTTTGTCTTTTTTAATAAATATGCTCTGCTTTGAAAGAACAGTTTGGGTCACTATTATATCATTGACATTGTCCTTGGAGAGAAACTAAAGAGTAAGGGCTGACCATTTGTCAGATCCGCTTAGAATAATCAAAGTGAAGTGCAAGTGGACTGCAGCCTAAAACGCCCCTGGTCAGAAAGGAGAGGGACTTGGGTCCCTCTCCAGAGAGGTGTGTGCAAGAGACCTGAGCACAGAGAAGACCATGGAGTGGGAGTTAAAGGTGCAGATACCCTGAAAATTGTGACATTCCTGATCTATTTTCTTTATACCTTTCATTACTTTCTCTACTTTTATCATGTCCTCCTGCTTTTTTCTCCATTCTAAGGGAAACAAGGTGAAACTTTTCAATCTGTCTCCATAAGAGTTTTTTATGCCTTTGATCACTGTTGTCTGCCTTCAAAACCCCTCTATCTCAACCACCTTGATCCAGTGTTTAAAGTGTGTGTATATGTGTGTGTGGGGGGGTAAACAGACATGGGAATTTTTTTAAACTCAAGGGGGATTGCTGAGGGACACAGAGATTCTACCACTGCTGCTACCACATACAGCTCCCAAGGCACCACTCCACTCCCCTATGGACTGGCACCACCCATGCATTGGCCTGTCAGCCCATCTTGGAGGGGAGCTGTCATAAATATAAAGGGAAGGGTAAACACCTTTAAATCACTCCTGGCCAGAGGAAAAGCCCTTTCACCTGTAAAGGGTTAAGAAGCTAAGACAACCTTGCTGGCACTTGACCAAAATGACCAATGAGGAGACAATATACTTTCAAAGCTGGAGGGGCGGGGGAAACAAAGGGTTCTCTCTGTCTGTGTGTTGTTTTTGCTGGGACCAGAGCAGGAATGCAGGTCAGAACTCCTGTAAAAAGTCAAAAAGAAAAGGAGTACTTGTGGCACCTTAGAGACGAACACATTTATTTAAGCATAAGCTTTCGTGAGCTACAGCTCACTTCATCAGATGCATTCAGTGGAAAACATAGTGGGGAGATTTATATAGAGAACATGAAACAATCGGTGTTATCATACACACTGTAATGAGAGTGATCACTTAAGGTGAGCTATTACCAGCAGGAGAGCAGGGATTATCACTACACAACCTTTTGTAGTGATAATCAAGGTGGGCCATTTCCAGCAGTTGACAAGAATGTCTGAGGAACAGTGGGAGCTGGGGGAGGAATAAAAATGGGGAAATAGTTTTACTTTGTGTAATGACCCATCCACTCCCAGTCACTATTCAAGCCTAAGTTAATTGTATCCAGTTTGCAAATTAATTCCAATTCAGCAGTCTCTCATTGGAGTCTGTTTTTGAAGTTCTTTTGTTGAAGAATTGCAACTTTTAGGTCTGTAATCGAATGACTAAAGAGATTGAAGTCTTCTCTGACTAGTCTTTGAATGTTATAATTTTTGACATCTGATTTGTGTCCATTTATTCTTTTACGTAGAGACTGTCCAGTTTGACCAATGTACGTGGCAGAGGGGCATTGCTGGCACATGATGGCATATATCACATTGGTAGATGTGCAGGTGAACGAGCCTCTGATAGTGTGGCTGCTGTGATTAGGCCCTATGATGGTGTCCCCTCAATAGATATGTGGACACATTTGGCAACGGGCTTTGTTGCAAGGATAGGTTCCTGGGTTAGTGGTTCTGTTGTGTGGTGTGTGGTTGTGTGGTGAGTATTTGCTTCAGATTGGGGGGATGTCTGTAAGCAAGGACTGGCCTGTCTCCCAAGATCTGTGAGAGTGATGGGTCGTCCTTCAGGATAGGTTGTAGATCCTTGATGATGCGTTGGAGAGGTTTTAGTTGGGGGCTGAAGGTGATGGTTAGTGGCATTCTGTAATTTTCTTTGTTAGGCCTGTCCTGTAGTAGGTGACTTCTGGGTACTCTTCTGGCTCTGTCAATCTGTTCCTTCACTTCACCAGGTGGGTATTGTAGTTGTAAGAATGCTTGATAGAGATCTTGTAGGTGTTTGTCTCTGTCTGAGGTATTGGAGCAAATGCGGTTGTATCGTAGAGCTTGGCTGTAGACAATGGATCATGTGGTGTGGTCTGGATGAAAGCTGGAGGCATGTAGGTAGGAATAGTGGTCAGTAGGTTTCTGGTATAGGGTGGTGTTTATGTGACCATTGCTTATTAGCACCATAGTGTCCAAGAAGTGGATCTCTTGTGTGGACTGGACCAGGCTGAGGTTGATGGTGGGATGGAAATTGTTGAAATCATGGTGGAATTCCTCAAGGGCTTCTTTTCCATAGGTCATCAATGTAGCACAAGTAGAGTAGGAGCGTTAGGGGACGAGAGCTGAGGAAGCGTTGTTCTAAGTCAGCCATAAAAATGTTGGCATGCTGTGGGGCCATGCGGGTACCCACAGCAGAGCCACTGATTGGAAGGTATACATTGTCCCCGAATGTGAACTAGTTATGGGTGAGGACAAAGTTCAGCCACCAGGTTTGCCGTGACATTATCGGGGATACTGTTCCTGAGGGCTTGTAGTTCATCTTTGTGTGGAATATTGGTGTAGAGGGCTTCTACATCCATAGTGGCTAGGATGGTGTTTTCAGGAAGATCACCGATGGATTGTAGTTTCCTCAGGAAGTCAGTGGTGTCTCGAAGGCAGCTGGGAGTGCTGGTAGCGTAGGGCCTGAGGAGGGAGTCTATATAGCCAGACAATCCTGCTGTCAGGGTGCCAGTGCCTGAGATGATGGGGTGTCCAGGATTTCCAGGTTTATGGATCTTGGGTAGCAGATAGAATATCCCAGGTTGGGGTTCCAGGGGTGTGTCTGTGCGGATTTGTTCTTGTGCTTTTTCAGGGAGTTTCTTGAGCAAATGCTGTAGTTTCTTTTGGTAACCCTCAGTGGGATCAGAGGGTAATGGCTTGTAGAAAGTGGTGTTGGAGAGCTGCCAAGCAGCCTTTTGTTCATATTCCAACCTATTCATGATGCTGACAGCACCTCCTTTGTCAGCCTTTTTGATTATGATGTCAGAGTTGTTTCTGAGGCTGTGGATGGCATTGTTTTCTGCACGGCTGAGGTTATGGGGTAAGTGATGCTGCTTTTCCACAATTTCAGCCCGTGCACGTTGGCAGAAGCACTCTATGTAGAAGTCCAGTCTGTTGTTTCAACCTTCAGGAAGAGTGCACCCAGAATCCTTCTTTTTGTAGTCTTGGTAGGAAGGTCTCTGTGGGTTAGTATGTTGTTCAGAGGTGTGTTGGAAATATGCCTTGAGTCGGAGATGTCGAAAATAGGATTCTAGGTCACCACAGAACTGTATCATGTTCGTGGGGGTAGAGGGGCAGAAGGAGAGGCCCCAAGATAGGAGAGATTCTTCTGCTGGGCTAAGAGTATAGTTGGATAGATTAACAATATTGCTGGGTGGGTTAAGGAAACCACTGTTGTGGCCCCTTGTGGCATGTAGTAGTTTAGATAGTTTAGTGTCCTTTTTCTTTTGTAGAGAAGCACACAAAGTGTGTGTTGTAAATGGCTTGTCTAGTTTTTGTAAAGTCCAGCCAAGAGGAAGTTTGTGTGGAAGGTTTTTTTTTTTATGAAAGTGTCCAGTTTTGAGAGCTCATTCTTAATCTTTCCCTGTTTGCTCTAGAAGATGTTGATCAGGTGGTTCCGCAGTTTCTTTGAGCGCGTGTGGCACAAGCTGTCAGCATAGTCGGTGTGGTATGTAGATTGTAATGGATTTTTTACCTTCAGTCCTTTTGGTATGATGTCCATCTGTTTGCATTTGGAAAGAAAGATGATGTCTGTCTGTATCTGTATGAGTTTTTTCATGAAGTTGATAGATTTCCACTCCGTACGGCTAAATTCAGTGCCTTGCATAATGACAGGTTTCAGAGTAGCAGCCGTGTTAGTCTGTATTCGTAAAAAGAAAAGCAGTACTTGTGGCACCTTAGAGACTAACAAATTTATTTAAGCATAAAAAGTCAGTAAGCAATCTAGTTAGATATGCGTTAGATTCTATTTTGATTAAATGGCTTATAAAATAAGTTGTGCTGAATGGAATGTATATTCCTGTTTTTGTGTCTTTTTGTAACTTAAGGTTTAGCCTAGAGAAATTCTCTATGTTTTGAATCTGATTACCCTGTAAGGTATTTACCATCCTGATTTTACAGAGGTGATTCTTTTACTTTTTCTTTAATTAAAATTCTTCTTTGAAGAACCTGATTGCTTTTTCCTTGTTCTTAAGATCCAAGGGTTTGGGTCTGTGTTCACCTATGCAAATTGGTGAAGATTTTTATCAAGCCTTCCCCAGGAAAGGGGGTGTAGGGCTTGGGGGGATTTTGGGGGAAAGACATTTCCAAGTGGGCTCTTTCCCTGTTATATTTGTTAGATGCTTGAAGGTGGCAGCAATAAAGCCCAGGGACAAAAGGTAAAATAGTTTGTACTTTGTGGAAGTTTTAACCTAAGCTGGTAAAAAAAAAAAGCTTAGGGTTTTTTTCAGGCAGGTCCCCACATCTGTACCCTAGAGTTCAGAGTGGGGAAGGAACCACAGGACAGGAGCAAAGTTGAGCTTGGGGAGCAGCTGATGTAGCAGCTCTGGAGGGACCTGGCCAGGTGCAGTTTAGAAGTCTGGGAGTGGCCAAAAGAAGCCACAGGGGGCATGGAACCAGCCACCCAGCACTTTATAGCCACAGGCTCAGAGCCAGGCTAGCAGTGAGGGAAGAAGTGAGGAGGAAAGGGGATGGGACAGCAGAGGCTGCACCCCTGAAATGGGCCCCAAGATCTTTTTTCACCCCAGAAGAGACCCCAAGCCATCACTTCACCCAACCTCAAGAAATACCTTTACCCCATTGTCACTTCCCTCTTAATCTCCCCAAGAGAAATCCCCAATCTATTGTAATTTCATCCCTAATTCCTGAGGGAGACCCCTGACCATTTTCACCCCTTACACCTTTTCCCAGATAGATCCCAAATCTCACTGAATGTGACTGCACCCTCAGCCCATAACCCCAGAGAGACCCCAAAACACCAGAGACCCTAAACCCCAGAGAGACCCCAACCCCACTGAATCTCACTTCCTATACCCAGAGAAAACCCTCAATCAAACTTAATTTCACTGCACCCCAGTAGGATCTCTATGTCCAGAGACCCCCAAATCCCAGAGAGACCCCAACCCACTGAATCTCTACACCCCTCAGCCCTCAAATCCAAGAAGGAGATCCTGAAACCCAGCAAATCTCACTGAACCACCAGCCCCCTCTCCTCAGAGACTCCAATCCTAGTGAATTTCACTGCACCTTCAGCCCTCTATCTCCAGAAAGAGCCCAACCGCACTGAAACTCATTGAACCCCACAGATGTCCTATTCCCAAACTCACAGGAAGTATTTTGTTTCAATAATTTGTATGATGCATGTTGTCTAATTTGTATGATGCATTTAACACAACAATAAATACATATAAACAGCATAATGAACTAAGTTTTAATGCAATTATGTGATATATGTATAAAAGAAATGGTGAATTGTCTGTATCAAGTGCATGAAAATCTTACTTGGCTGGGGTTATGACAGACCCCCCTCCCCCTTTTTCTGATCACTTTAAGTACTGCCTTGACCTCAACTTTTAAAAAGAGGGATGCATTCAAAACTAATCTTGTCCCAAATCATTTGAAGCTTTATGCAATAATAGATTAAAATCCACAACATCATTTGCATCCAGAAATTAAGAGGAAGCCATGTAAAGGTTAGAGTACTACTGGATTTTGACAATTATGTTAAAAGCTACATATCTAAGGTATTTCACACCCACATCATAGTACTTTGGTGTTATCATGCAGCATATCTAAAATCAGGGGATAAAACTGTATTAAAAAATTTCCCCTCTCTCCTAAAACAGGGGATATTTCCTTGTATTGGAGTACTTATTACTACATTAAGGCAACCTAGCCCTTCATGACCCTTTGTTGTTGAGGGTCTTGGAACAACTGTAGCAAACAGTAAAATCCCCATTCAAAGCAATATTCCATAATCTGGTTATTTAAATACACACACAAAACATACAAGTTGTGACATGATGAACCACAAATCTCATTGAAAAAAATACTTGCAAAACTATTTTATAAAATCATACCTGTTTGAAATTCATTATACACATGCTAATTTATCATGTTCCAGTTTTTTATTTACAAGAAAAGCATACCCTATTACATCCATTTTCTGGTAGCTCTCCTAGTTTATTCAAATATTAATAATCAAAATAATTATATTAATTGACATATAGAACTGGGAAGAAACCTTTAAGAATCACTAAATTCAATTTGGTCTAATTTACACAATACAAATATAAATCTTCATGGGATCTGGGAAAAAATCCATTGTTTATTGTTAAAAAAAATCTCGCATCTAGTAAGAACTAAAAAAGACTAAACAAACTGGTACAAATTACAACTTTTCACTCGATATACAGTATTGAGTCTCAAGCACAGATAATTAATCAATCAGTTAGTTAAAGATGCTTGAACAGGGACTTTGAACATACTGTAAATTTGAATTGCATCCAGCAGATGTAGTAATTCATCTTTCTCTTCTTTATTAGGCACAATGCACTGTAAAAGCATGATCAACTCTGAAAGCAAACATTCTAAACTACACATACATATGTAGATAAATATTTGATGTTCCATGGAGTTTGTTTTTTAAGTCAGTCACTAAAGCTGATATATATTTGCGTACCCAGAAATAAATAATTGATATTTCAAATGTAAGAAGTTAGTTGTGGTAGTATGGGACATGCAAATTCTGAGCTAAAAGAGGAAGCTAGATATGCCAATAACCACAAGTTTTTTCATCTCACTGTTTTCTATGAAAGTGTAGGAGGTTTACAACATAAGGGTGAACTTCTCCTCTGGGCAGAGGTTAGCCTAAAACCAATGTATCATGTAATCCCGATTTAGTTTACGTGGGATTTAAGCACTGTATATGTGTGGTGCTGGCCCTCTACACACAGATGAAATCGAAGCTACTTCTGCTATAGTGTATGCTTCTTTATATTTGGAAACACATGCTCTACTATCTCCTGAATCTATTATATGAATAGCGGAACCTAGCTAATCTGAATTCAGTGAGGGACATGCAATGATTTTATACCAAAAGAAGGACAGGAGACATTTTGCATGGGTTCAATCAGGCTGCAACTTTATTATTAGATGGGACTACCTGGCAGATAAAAGTATACAGTGCAGGTAAAACCTATTTATTCCACAATTACTCGGGGGGGGGCTTTCACAAGCTCCCCCTCTTTTTCTATCCAGGTCCCTCCAGCAAATCCAAAGGTGTGCTATAATAATGGGGGGTTGGCTCCCTGCCGTATCAATCATAGGAGTCCCCAACCCCCTCCCCCAATTAATTCCTTTAACGAACACCTCTTTCTAAGTCCTTTTCCAAACCATTTATCTGGTCACTGTATACCTTTCCTATGGAGTACCTGCACTGGACATCTGCCCCACACTTACATAATGAGCTACCACCCATCATGCCATGCATGAACAGAGCCTACTGTGGGGAAGGCGAAAAACCCCCCAACTGCACCCAAACCAATATGGTGGCAAGGGAAAAATTCCTTCCCAGTCCCACTCAACAAAGAGGCTGTTAGCATAATGCCCACAGCAGGTCTTGACCAGACCTGATATTTTACCACCTAAAGGGGAGGGAGGGTGGGTGCTGCCTCAGCCTGCTCCGTGTAAAAGGGAGGGTTAAGGCACAGCCCCTTTTAAGCCCTTCATTCCCAGGGGATGAGTCAGTGCCCACGCTGATTCATTTACAGCAGTTTTCATCTATCCCACACCCCAAAGCCAGAAAGCAATTCCCTTCATTTGGCCAGCCAGACAACCCCCTCCTGCTTAAAAGTGCAGTGCAGTCATTGGCTAAATGGAGAGAGTGGCTGGTATGTGCTGAAGATTTAAGTGCCTAAGAACCCAGGCCTGGAGGCACTCCCTGCACATAACTTCCATTAAATATAATCAGAATTCCTCCTGTGGAACAGATTGATAGGTGAGCTGTGTGTTTATATGTACAGATGTCAAACAAAAGACAAATGTGAAGTTAAAGAAAGGTTACTGATATGACCCTGTTTTGGACAACAAGAGTTGAGAAGAAGTGACATTCAAGGATTCCAGGTTCCACTGTGATAGTCATCATGCCCTAAAAATAGTTTCTTAATTTTCACTATACTCAAATAAATATATGCCTTGGGATAGTCCTTTATTTTAATTCTGTACTGAGATGTATCACAAGTAGAGCTTGTGAAAAATTTTCCATCAAAAGGTTTTCTTATGGAAAATGACTTTTTTCCCTCAAAACATGAACTTTTCTTTTCTCAAAAGCAAAAACAAACAAACAAAACCTTAGTTTTTCATTAAAAGCTGTGCCTTGTTCTGATGCTTTTATCTAAAACATTATGGAAATGGTCACTGAACTTTTTCATTTACTGAAATTGAAAAATGTTGATAACTATTTTGAAAACATTTTTTATAAACATTTTGAAAAAATATTTTTTAAATTCTCAAAAAAATTAAAAATGAAAAATGGTCAGATTTGAACACTTTGAAATGAAAATAACTGATTTTTTTTTTTAATTTTCCCACCAGCTCTCTTTTTGGATTACAAGACCTTGATGTGGAAGGGACAGAGATTTTCCACCAAAGCAACCGATACAATAACAGAAACGTAGTTCTGAGAATGAAAAAGAACATGAGCTAATTAGAGTTGGTTATGAATTTTCTGTTGAAATGTTGACACACTCTCTGCCCTCCAAAACACAGTCTCTCCCCCCACATTCACAGAACACACTCCCTATCACACTCCGCCTCTCTCCCCCCATTTGAAAAGCATGCTGCAGCCACTTGCACACTGGGATAGCTACCACAATGCACTGCTCTTCGTGGCGTTGCAAGAGCTGCTAATGTGGCCACACCAGTGTGCTTGCAGCTGACAGTGTAAACACACAGAAGCGTTTTCCCTGCTGCGGTCTCCGAAGGCTTGTTTAACTCCCAGCGCTCTATATCGGCAAATGTAGCCAAGCCCTCAGTCTCTGCTCAAGGAACATTCCCAGTGATTTAAATAAGAGACTTGTCCAGCTAAAGACTTCCAGATTTTACCCATAGTCTTTATAAAAAGACGAGTGGCAGGTTTACCCTTGTAAACATGGCATTGACATTGCTATATTAACAATTTCTTGCAAATATTCAACTCAACTCACAAACTACATTATACTATCATAGATTCGTAAGAGGTCAAAATGGTTGCATCAGAAGCTCTTTAATGACCTGAAAATCAAAAAGGAATCTACAAAAAGTGGAAATATGGACAAATAGCTAAGGATGAATACAAAAGAATTGCACGTAGGGTCAAAATCACTTAAGGCACAGAATGAGTTACACCTAGCAAGGGACATAAAAGGCAATAAGAAAATGCTCTTATAAACACATTAAAGCAAGAGAAAGACAAAGGAAAGCGTTGATCACTACTTAGTGTGAAGAAGAGCTAATAACAGACAACATTAAAAAGATTAAGGTATTTAATGTCTATTTTGTCTCCATCTTCCCCCAAAAAGTTAATAGTGACTGGAATCTTTACACAATTAATATTAACTGTTATTAATTACTACAGGAGGAAGAAATACAAGCCAAAATATGGGAAGAACATGTTTAAGAATATTTAGATAAATTATTGGTATTCAGGTCAGCAGGGCCTGACAAAATTCACCCAAGAGTACTTAAGGAACAACTGAAGTAACCTTGGAACCATTATGTTTGAGAACTCATAGAGGGCAGATGAGGTCCTGGAGGATAGGAGAAGAGCAAATATGGTATCTATCTTTATAAAGGGGAACAAAGAAGACACAGGGAATTATAGACCAGTCATGCTAACTTAGATACTTGGAAAGATACTGAAACAAATAATTAAACAATCAGTCAAATTGGGAGGATGAGTGAGGGAGATTCCAGATGGGTCTGTCCTGGGTCCAGTACTATACAATATTTCCATTAATGACTGGACAATGGAATGGAGAGTATTCTTATAAAATTTGTAGAAGGAGGGGTTGCAAGCAGTTTGGAGGACAGGAATAGAATTCAAAAGGACCTTGATTAATTGGAGACTTGGTCTGAAATCAACAAGATGAATTATAAAGATAAGTGCAAAATACTACAGTTAGGAAGGAAAAAATCAAATGCACAAATACAAAATGGGGACTAACTGGCTAGAATTGTTGAAAAGGATCTGGATACGAGCAAAGGCTAATATCATTTTTTGTTGCATTAACAGGCGCATCGTATGCAAGACACAGAAAATAACTGTTCTGTTCAAATAGATGCTGGTGAGGAATCAGCTGGAGTACTGTGTCCAATATTGCGTACCGCACTTTAAGACAGATGTGCACAAATTGGAGAGAGTCCAGAAGAGAGCAACAAAAAATGATATAAATTGAGAAAACCTGTCCTTTGAGGAAAGATTAGAAAAACTGGCCACATTTAGTTCTGAGAAAAGAAGACTGAAGGGTAGGATTTGCAAAGACTCTTCAAATATGTTTAGTACTGTTGTAAAGAGGACAATGATCAATTATTCTCCATGTCCACTGAAGGTAGAACAAGAAGTAATAGGCTTAATCTGCAGCAATAGAGATTTATGTTGGATATTAGGAAAAGCTGTCAAGTAGAAGATAAGTTAAGTGCTGGAATAGGCTTCAAAGGGAGGTTGTAGAAATTTCATCCTTGGAGACTTTATAAAGAACAGGTTATATAAACTCCTGTCAGGGATTATCTAGGTATACTTGGTCCTGCCTCAGCATGGGGGGATAAACTAGATGACCGCTCAAGTTCCCTTCCAGCTCTACATTTCTATGATTTATTTCTATGATTTATGACCATGGCCACTGACATTAATGGGAGCTGTGATATAGCATGGCCAGAGGCCAGCAGGAGAGTGTTATTCCCTGTAGAGGGAAGAAAGTTTGAGCACCTGAAGCCAATTAAAGCCCCTGAAGCCAATTAGAGCACCTGAAGCCAGTCACCTGATAACCCCCCCCCCCAGCTTCAATCAGAGAAGGAAAGGAGTTGAAGCAGAGTGGATTGGTGTTAGAGCAGAGAGCAGTTTGGACGGAAGCAGAGGAGAGTTTAAAGAAGTGCTGCAGTGGGCTAAGAAAACTAAGACCCTAGGTAAAGGGACACCTGGTTTGTGCAGAGGGCCGGCAGGACAGGGAAGTAGTCCAGGGAAAGGAACCGCTAGTTCAAGCGGTTTACTGCTATTCCTAGGCCCCTGGGCTGGGACCCGGAGTAGAGGGCGGGCACAGGTCCCTTTTCCACTCCCCTCCTCTAGGACACTAGTGGGGCAGTTAATACCCCAGTTCAGGGGTGAGAAATGGTGCCCTGAACCCTCCCCAAGAAGACAAAGCGTGAGGCCCATCACAGCAGTGCTGGCAATTTGCCACAGAGCTGTTGGCGATAGTATTGAAAATTAGATCCCTTATTTATGTGCCTAAATATGGAGTTAGCAGCCTGGTTTTAAGCTTCCACTTTACAAGAAATTCTTGCTGCATATCTTTATTATTCATCCCACATCTTACATATGACACTCCTGTTAATGCAGCTCAGAATATTTATAGGATCCTTAAAAGGGAGACACTCTCAATATTAGCTATATCATTTCTTGTGTCCTCACTCCCTGGAAATCTCTATATAAAATATCCTGGGATAAAACATTTTGTTCTGAGTTCAAAAGTATTTATCTGGTTTTTTTACGTCACTTTGGAAATGCAACAGTGAAACCTGGTATATTTGGATCTTCCAAAGGAGGAATAATTCACATGCAATGTATTGAAATGCTGCACTGACAGGAAGAATGCTTCTATACTGAAGTCTTGTTTCTGATTTCAAAAGCTGAATGAAAGTGTTTGCATGTGTTGGATAGTGTGAGTTCTCAAGTGTCCTAAACTCAGGAAGAGAAGATGTTTGTGGTGTTAGAAAGGTTTGACTACAACATAGCTTTTTTGTTCTGCTACATAAAACATAGTTAGGCCAACTTTTGCAACTGATTTTGGAACACTGTTTTTCTGAACGTGCCGCCCACAATTGTTGCAGAACACTCTTCCCACTTTCTGTTTTGTTCTTACTTGCCTGTTTTCTCATTGGACCTTATCTCTTACCGCTTTGAGCACAACAATAATTACCTTATGACAGATTTCTACACTAGCAGAAGTGATCAAAAGTGTGACTGTGCTGGCATATTATTGTCCTCTAAGAAGCTTATTAAGGCATATTTGCTTATAGCACATGTGCTTGGAGAGCCTGAGAAACAAGCCACAAGCCCTTGCACATGCATGGTCATTAGGCAGCTATCTTTCCACTTGCAATTTTAAACATTTTTTTGCTAATGCAGAGATCCAAATGTAAAATCCAGTAATGAGGTACCT
Organism: Lepidochelys kempii; assembly: GCF_965140285.1. NCBI lineage: Eukaryota > Metazoa > Chordata > Testudines > Cheloniidae > Lepidochelys > Lepidochelys kempii. The sequence goes on along the minus strand of NC_136381.1, from coordinate 29,359,048 downwards.
CATACAGATTTGTGGAACTGTCTAGGGGTCTTGGGGTCCATAAACCAATCAATGGAATTCACTCATCCATAGATATATGGCTTTTTTCACTTGTGACAGTTTTGATGAGTAATTTTTCATTTAATAAGTAATCCAACCAGAATTTAATATGAGTTATGAATGCAATTTAGATTTACTTTCCATTTTATATTACCATGTTAAAATTGCTTTCACTGATCATGACAGGGGAGTGCAGCAGTTTGTGTCGGTAGGATGCCTCGCAGTAAAGTGAAAGGCATGTCAGGCTGCCTTTCACCTCACTGAAGCATGCCACCTAGATTGTGACACGTCACAGTCAACATGCCAGCTTGTGAAACATCTTCCACTTCAGTGAAAGGCTTGCCACAGTCACAAGCAGTTGCCCCTGTTGCATTCCATATTGCTCAGGTATTTAGTATTGATAGGATGTAAGCAATGACGAGCTGCATACAACCTATCAATACTAATATCTCTCAACTCTAATATACCCAACCAACAGGAAATGCAACAGGGGCAACATTTGTCATTGCAATAGTCACAAGTGGGATATGACAAATAAGGACATTTATATACACCTAGACTTCATTTCCTGCTCAGATATATCGGCTAAGTTGTTTGGATTCAGTGCAATTCTCTCCCCATATTGCACCCACAATGTTAGAGTTGCTTCTTTAGTCTGATCTGTCCAATAAGGAAATAGAAAAGAATCCTGCTCAAGTTTCTAATAGATAATATATGGTGGTATAAACTGTCCTGTTCTTAAAGCATCTGAGTTGCATCACATCACAACTTGCTCCTCACCATATTAAATGTAATTGGGTTGTGCTGTGTTTGAGATTACTACTTTTTGTAACTCCCCCAAAGCTTAGTTACACACTGTAGAGTCTACTCTCTTTCCCACAACACAAGTGTGTAACTCAGCCTTCACTCCTTTACATTTGACCAAGGAATCCGGGAGGTGTGAGGAAATGAGGTCATCTCTTTGACACCATAGTAATGACCTTTTGCTAGGCATTTTAACTCCACCTAGGTGGGTGTCAGTGGCACATCAAGTAAATGGACCCTTATCAAACACTTTTTTTAAAAAAAAAGTGTAGTAGATACTTAAAGTATCTACCATATGAGAAATACAGACTTCTAAAAAATACTGAACAAGAAATGATTAAATGATACCCACGAATACATCAAGTTTTCTCATTTCTATAGTAATCTAACAAGCACTAAAATAAAAAAGAAAGAAATAGGAGAAGAGAAAGAAAGGCCTTAAATACAGATACAAATATTTTATCTGCCAACAATTCCTCAATGAACGATAGCAGCCCCAAACCTCCAGATCGGAACTTTCTCTGGGTAAATGCATCTTAGAAAGAACCCAGCATTCTTGGAATGTTTATATTTCCGTGACTACTGCTTAGATGCCAGGTAAATGTTCCAAAATTCCAGGTTTGGAACCCATCTGTAAGAGGTAGGGGACGTAAAGGATCTACATGCTCATGCTTGTTTTTTGTTTGTTAAACAAGAGTCTAACCCAAAGGTCTCACAATTGGCTAACATACACTGTAATTGTTTCTACTTGATTTGAAAGTGTGGGCCATAATAGTATAATATACTACCAACATGAGGTTCCAAGGCCAGATGGCTTCATTTGGGGGTGGGTGGGTGGGGGGAATTAAGAATGGAATTCAAGTGTGGATTTTAATTCTGTCCAAATATTTATTTTTCTCTTTTCAATATTGTAGAATAATTGAGCAATCTAAAGGGATAAACAAAGGAAACATAAAAGCACATTACAGTATTCATACCTACAGCATACAAGGGCAATTTTCTCCTTATATGAGTTCCCAAGCAATATTGTTTTGATATTTTAGCTATGACTTTTGTTGTTTCTGTATAACAATTTTCAAAACAAGTTGTCACATTCAGCATGGCAATTGCAAAATAAGATCCCAGACCTGCAATCGGATCCTCATGGATGGATTTTCTACCCATTTTGTCCCTTTGATTTCAAAAAAACACCCTTATGGAACTGATTGCAGGATCAGAGCCTATGCTCCTATAATCCCTATATTTGTTTACAGAACATGTGTATAATAGACTGGCTCTGAATCTAAACTTTCCCATAATTTGAGTGTGCTTGGTGTCTGGGTTTGATAGAGGCATCACTCTAGTATATAATTTTGATGCCTGCAGAACTTGTCAGTCAGAACAGAATGTCTTGTTCTAGTACATATGCATGTACATAAGTGTGTGAGAGAGTGAAGCAGAAAGAAAATATAAGTTTAAGACAAAATAAGATTATCTTAAGTGCAACAAATATGATTTATTGTATTTGTTTGTGTGTTTTTAATTCCTGCTTTTCTATTTAGAACTATTACATTATTCTCCTAACCATAGTTACCTCACTGATGCACTCTACTGTTCAATTAAGATAATACAGCTCATTTTATTGCATAAAGCCTAACCTATTTTCCAGTGAATGGCAGTATTTTCTCTCTTCATTATACAAAATGCATTTTCTCACAAAAGCAGGCAGAGCAAGCTAATTAACTGAGACAAATATACTTCATTATTTTACTGGTGCATTTTGAAACATGCTTGATCAGAGAGGTTTAAGAGTAGGATTTTGTAGCTGATATTTTATTTTGATAAATATGAATATTGTATTTTCATTCTGTGCAAGAAATATGTAAATCCCATCTATTTATAGAGTCAAAGCAATACTATATGTTCTACATTAGAATGTCAATTGCAGCATAAAATACTTTTGATCATCGTCGCATTAGTGAGGGGAAGACTTTATTTTCAACACAAGACAGCAAAAATTGGACTAGTGAGACACCAGGACATGTGTAGAAGCTGTGATTTCAGCTTTTTTAGAAACAACTACAGTATTCAAATATCATTGTCATTTCTTGCTGGCATGCCCTTTTTAAAGTGCAACAATTATTAGAACAGCAAGTGTTCCAGGATTTGGAACAATACCCACTCTCTTCAAAAAGTCATTTTGCATATTGGTTTAAACAATTTGAGGACTCCTAATACTAATAAAACACTGAGCATAAGTAAAATAATAGAAACAGGAGACGCTTAAGTGTCTGTACACAAATAAACGAAAAAAAAAAAAGACTATGAGAAGATCACTCTACTTTCCATATTTAAGAAGCTATTTCAGCACCCATTTATGTCAATGGAAAGACTACCATAAACTTCACTGGAGCTAGATCAGACCCTAAATACTTCCATTAAACTAACTTCTGCTGTGGTGCCTTTATGAAACTGCAAATAGATAATGGATGGAGTTTGCTGATATATATTTATTTCTTCGTCATTATCTTGGGTGGGGCTTGGATTGCTGCCACAATACAAATAAATGAATAAATAACAAAAAATAATGAAATTACAGGAACTACACATAGGTTTATTCAGAAAGGAAACATGAGATGCTATGAACTAAAGTTAAATGGAGATAAATATTACAAAAACTGGAAAGAGAAGGAAGAACCATCTATAAAAAGGAAGATTAGAAAGTAACTGACTGAAGATACAGAAGACTCAGGTGAAATAAAATCAAAATTTCGAATTAATATCCATTGCTGCCTGGTTGTTCATTCGTTCATAGTCCTTTCTGTGATGCTTTTCACTGTTAATCATAACACAATAATACATATTGCTGCACTCACCCCCAAAGAAGTAAATATACTTAATTCCATTACAGATGAGAAAACTGAGGCAAAAAGGGGTCTATAACTAGTGTAAAGTCCCATTTGAGGTCTATAGCAGAACTAGGAATGGAACATTGATGTTGTGATTCCCAGTCTTGTGTCTTAACCACAAGAACATCTTCCTCCCTCCATTGGCTTTGTAGAGTGGCATCATGCTACGCCATAGTCAGGTTGATGGAGTGACCTACCTCCCTTTTCAATGGATTGCTTGGAGTCATGTGCTATTGTCACTGACTCATTCAAATTCTGATTGGAGCATAACTAGGCACGGGTCAGATAAAGGTTGCAGGTAGAAAGAAAGGAGATGCTACACTGATAGCCAGAAGATTCAACCTCACCTAACAGCCCTTTTGCCCCTGCCGTACTCTGAGAAATCTGTGTTTGTAATATGTGTTGTGGAAGCATGTAAATACTTGGGATGAGAGTCTCAACTTTGCTTCAGCCCCTGTGAACCAGGTCCAAGGATCCTAAAAGCCCAGATCTGACTGTGGGAAAGTTCCTGTGGAGTAGGAATTAAGGAATACAACACAGAGTCCCTGGCGAACTTCAGCAGAGGGGACATCGTTGGTGGCGGGACACTTGTGTCACAGGCAAGAGGGAGTGGAGCTGCAGCACATGGAACTTCACAGATTTGGGAACAAGCTGCTGTAACTGTTAGGCACAGACCACTTTAATACCCAGATTTAATAAAACAATGGTGGTTTAAAAGTCACTCTAGCTTATCCTCCACTCCTTCTGTGCTGTGAGTTCTGCGCTCTAAGAGGCACAGCTCAGAATCTCACACTTAGTTTCTAAATATGTCACGCTTTCAGTACCACATACATGTAAAGCCAATATAATTGTCACACATGGGGGCAGGAAGGCATTTGACATGTTAACATACAGACTATGCCTTTCGGCTGTGAATTTTTTGATTGGTTGGGTTTGTTTGTTTATCATGGAATCATAGAAATGTAGGATGGAAAGGACCTTGAGTAGTCATCAAGTCCAGCCCCTATGCTTAGGCAGGACCAAGTAGACCTAGGCCATCCCTGACAAGTATTTGTCCCACCTCTTCTTAATCCAAAGAAGGCGATGTCACAACCTCCCTTGGAAGCCTGTTCCAGAGCTTAACTACCCTGATAGTTTGAAAGTTTATCCTAATATTTAACCAAAATTTCCCTTGTTGCAGATTAAGCTGGCTATTTTTTGTCCTGACAGGGAGAACAATTGATCACTGTGATCTTTAGAACAATCCTTAAAGCAGTTAAAGACAGTTATCAGGTTCCCCACTTAATCTTCTTTTCTCAAGACTAAACATGCCCAGTTTTTGTAATCTTTCCTCATAGGTCAGGTTTTCTAAACCTTTTTAGCATTTTTGTTGTTCTCCTCTGGATTCTCTCCAATTTGTCCACATCTTTCTTAAAGTGTGGTGCCCAGAATTGGACACAGTATTCCATCTGAGGCTTTCCCAGTGCAAGTAGATTGGAACAATTACCTCTCATGTCTTACATACAACACTCCTGCAAATACACTCCAGAATGCTATTAGCCTTTTTCACAACTGCATCACATTGTTGACTCATATTCAATTTGTGATCCATTGTAACCCTCAGATCCTTTTTCAAAATACTTCCACCTAGCCAGTTATTCCCCATTTTCTAGTTGTGCATATGATGTTTCCTTCCTATGTGAAGTACTTTGCACTTGTCTTTATTGTATTAATCTTGTTGGTTTTCAGACCAATTCTCCAATTTGTCAAGGTCATTTTGAACTGTAATCCTATCCTACAAAATGCTTGCAAGTTTCCACAGCTTGGAGTCACCCACAAATTTTGTTAGAATACTGTCCACTCCATTATCCAAGTCATTAATGAAAATATTGAATAATATTGGACCAAGGACTTTGGGACCCCACTAGGTATGTCCTCCCAATTTGACAGAGAACCTCTGCTAAGTACTCGAGTGTGGTCTTTCAACCAGTTGGGTATCCACCTCATAATAATTTCATCTAGACTATGTTTCCCTAGTTTGCTTATGAGAATATCATGTGGGACCATGTCCAAAACCTTACTAAAATCAAAATATATCATGTTTATTACTTCCCCCATCCATTTGGCTAGAGGCTGTTGTTGTATTTTGTTTTTCGTCTCTCTGGAGTACGAAGCAGGGAACATCTGGTAACATTTACCATTTGAATCCAATAGCACCTGGAAACTGCAGCCAGGTCAGGGCCTCATTGTGCCAGGTACTGATATGGTAATGATAGTCCGAGCCCAAAACAGTCTGCAATCTAAAGGAGAAGACAAACAAGTAGGAGTGGGGCAAAGAAGGATTACCAGCAACAATAGGTTGTTTTAGCACAGACTAGTACAGTGGAATCATGTGAGCAATACCTCCTCATGGATTTCATAGACAAGCAAAAATATAGTTATCTGATGGACCTTAGTAATACAACTGACCCCAACAGGATCTTTGACCCATTGTACAAATCCATAGTAAGAGACAGCCCTTGCCTTGAAAAGCTTGTAATCTAAAGATATCAGATGCAGGATGGGAAGGGAAACAGAGCAGAGAGAGCTGAAGTGACTTGCCCAAGGTCAAGCAGCATCTCAGTGGCCAACCCAGGGACAGAAGCCAGGTCTCAGGAATCTTAATATAGGGCTTTATCCACTACACAGAGTTGAATCTCCAAACCCAGGCCTTCTTGGCTCCTGCTGCTATGTCTTTGATGTTTGGAATCTGGTTATCATTGTGTATATTAAGGTTTCCAGTTCATTTTTACAGTGTATTTAAGAAAAAAAAAAAAGATGTCCTTATTGTGAGAGACCATGCAGGGCTGGAAATAGAAATTTAAGATGTCATTTTTAAACTGTGAGATTGGACATGAGATGGGTCTTATTGGATGCAAACATAACATGGCCCAGACGTTTACAGTGTAAACCCCACTGTAAATATAGATTGGGTTCTTACAGGTGAAGGACAGATTTGTGGCCCATAGTTGCTAAAAACGGGGCACTAGGTGGCGACCCTGAGCCTTCAAAGCTGTGGTGGTGGCTGCAGGGAATCATATTTTGTTGGCTACATTTTAGTAGTAAGTGAATAATGTATAATGATGATACAAAGATTTTAAGATATATATTTGTTCTTTACAGAGAATACCTCTGAGGAGAGATTTTATTGTCTACTTTGCTGTGCACAAGCCTAGATATTTGGAAATAAACAGATCATTAGATTGGCTGAACATTTTAACTCCTCTTTTCTCAAAAGATGTGCAGTCTCTGTCAGTACAAATACAGTGGGGATTTCATTGTCATTGCTGGTATGAAGAAGCAAGGCATGAAAGCAGAGAGACATATTTAAAACACTACCCTAAAATCACTCCCAAAGATGGGACCACTTTGAACCTATCGGTGGGAGGAACTGTGGAGGGTCAACCCCCATGTACTAGAACTCACCCTTCCCTTCTTTTCTAGATGAGGGAGCCCTCTAACCCCTACATCACCCTAATATCAAGCATCCTGGTCTCACCACCCCCAGTTGCTAAAAACACCTTTAATATGTCTAATGACAAGGAATCGTAATTCATCAGTCCCCTCAGATGTGTTAGGCAGGTTACCAAACTCTGCCTCAGACCCTTTTGCCTTACTTCATGCTGGGTCTAGCAAAGCCTGTGAATGGCATATGAATCTTTGATATAGTACTAAAACTTCATTCTACATCGCATAAAACACTGGCAGGCTGAGACTGTGGCTCAGCAGGAAGGATTTGGAGTTGCTAGTGGGTTGCCCTTGTTTTGTCAAGACTAGATTACTGTAATTCTTTATATTCCAGAAGCCCTGATCATATCGTTTAAAGGATGCAGCTTATTCAGAAAGCAGAAACTCTTCATCCTTACAAATGCACTGTGGTGTCAGCACATCAGTCCAAGTTTAAAATAGTCTCACTGACTTTCTCTAAAGCTTTATGATGACTTTAAAATATTGTCGCTCACCTTTACAACCAGTAATACATATGGCTCAGGAGAGTTGCTTAGTTTTATTTTACTATATGCTCTTACCTATTCATTTTAATTGTGTTTATACTCTGAAAAGTTCATCTAAATATGCACCCTGGATAATATATTTATTTTCTCTCTTATTTATAAACTGAGAAATTTTATATGGAAATCAAACATTTTTTCTAACTGAGAGCCATACACTCTGAACCTGAAATCTGGGGGATGGGGGGTAATCAAGCTGTATTCCTTCTTCCCTTCGCATCATACGACAGTCCTCAATAATAATGATTCTGCAATCAGAATTTCACTGAAAAAATGTTGTTGATGTATAAAATCCAGCCTGCCAATCTACAGCTAAGGGACAAGGCAATGCTAACAATTATTTTATCTTATATGTATTACTGTAGTGCCTAGCAGCCCTAGTCCTGGACCAGCACCCCGTTGTGCTTGGTGTTGTACAAACACAGAACAAAAAGCCAATCCCTGCCCCCAAAAGCCTGCAGTCTATGTTGTAGACAAGTATAAAACTGGAGACAAGAGATAGAAACAGACAGACTGATGGAGAAGTACAAGGAAACAGTGGGAAAGTATGGGTCAGTACGATAGGCTGTGGTCTCAGCATAAACTATGTATTTGCCCACTAAAGTAAGTAGATGTGGTATGACTTAGAAATACACAAGGAATGGATACATAGTATAACAAGGTGCCATTTTCAGACAGTCACTTTTCTGTCTATAACCATAATTTTATGGTCTGAAGCAGCTGGTTACATAATTTGCTCTTTAATCTCCTTTTAGCGGGAGCCAGACTTTTTCTGTAACTTGCCCCCTTAATTATAAAAATAAATTTCTTATTACAAATAGTCTGTATGGACATTTAATACTAATTCAAAGAATTGTGTGTGCTATTGCTTTTAGTTGTGTTTAACTACAGATAATTTTGCAGAGTTTAATTATACTGTACCCTGTGACTCTATTTATGTAAAGTGAAATATAAAAAATTTGCACTTGTTGGTTAGTCACTTGGGTGAGAACAACAAAGACAGAAAGTAATTAAAATTAATATGCAATAATGAAAGTCATAAGCATTTGCAGTAGACTGTACATTATGGGTGAAATTCACTCTGTGCCAAGAGCCAGTGAAAGACTTATGCACCATTTATGTTCCATATAAATCTTATTTTAAAACTTTGTGCTGGCCCTCTGCAGACAGATGGATTTCACCCTATAGACCTTTTGATTTCTGTAACTCAGTACATAGGAATGCGCCTGCCACAGGGATGTACACAAGGAAAAAGAACAAAAAAACCTGCAACCTCCCCTAAAATTTATGCATCCTCAGTACTGTGCTATCCATCAGTGCTCCCCAAATGATAGGAAATTATACAAAACTGACATTCATAGACACCCAAAACACAGACATAGCATGCCTGGCCAATCCATTCCATTGTCACCCTTCCCCTATTCTCTCAGCCTCTGATTCATGTGTCCTCTCCAAAATTCAGAAACAATTTCCAGCTCCCAACTGTCACCCACCTGGAAATTGACTAGCTCTCTAAGGGTTAAAGTTTAGTGCAGTATTACATTGTAACTCCTTCAACAGCAAAAGCTATTAGGGTTGCACACAGACTTTCATGATGATCCCATTTGCACAGGCTCATAGCTTTCTTAGAAAACATCCCATGAGCATCAAATATTGTATGCTTTGCCTCAGCCCAGAGGTGAATTTTACTGGTATATCAGCAGAAAATATCTTCCACACCTTTTTGAATTATGGAAGAATAAAAACAATTTATTTTCAGGTGAAGAGGTCTAAGATTTTTCTTGTGCAGCAATGACTCAAAAATGACTGAGTCAAAGAACAAAGACCTTTCAAACTGAGTGGGTAGCAAGTTTTCAATAAGGAACTGTCTCCTTCTCCATCTGGGAATTTCTTTTAAAAATTAAAATGTATATAAGCCATTCAAAAATCACTTTCAAGTGTTATCAATAGGTCTCTGTGAAAGAGCCTAATGATCCTTTTCTTCTCTGTAACATCTGCAGGAGAGGAAATAAATTCTATGATGTTATAGTGTATTGTATGAGATTTAATCTATTATTGCCTCTGGGCTGAGAAGTGGTCTATTTTGGAGACTTCCAGAAAGTCTGTTTCTTTTGTCCATAGTTTCTAAGGTTGGAAGGTACCATTTATGATCACTTAGTCTGACCTCCTGTGACACACAGGCCAAAGAACCAGATTCTGTATCAAGCTATTAACCTCTGTTTGAGCTAAAGCTTACAAAAGATATCCAGTTTTGATGGAGAATTGTTGTAGAGAAACTGATATGTCAGTCAAATATGGTACTTTTTTATTTACATTTTGTACACTTATCTTGCTATTCTTAATCCAAGATGAACTCATCCACACACAGGAAACCCTAACTCGGTCACCTCGAGCAGCTATCGAGAATAGCTGCCTTCATCACTGTGACATTGCACTCCATATGTTTTATGAAAATATGCTAATGAGTGTGAATATAATGTAACTGGAAGATGCTTCATGCAAAAGGTCTCTTGTAAGGTATCATTACAAAGCTTATAATCTACTGAGTGTGTTCATCCTATTTGTATGAATGGATCATTCTTGTATCTGAAACTAGGAATATAAAAAGAAAAGGAGTACTTGTGGCACCTTAGAGACTAACAAATTTATTTGAGCATAAGCTTTCGTGAGTTACAGCTCACTTCATTCCACTGAATGCATCTGATGAAGTGAGCTGTAGCTCACGAAAGGTTATGCTCAATAAATTTGTTAGTCTCTAAGGTGCCAAAAGTAGTACTTTTCTTTCAGACTAACACGGCTGCTACTCTGAAACCTAGGAATATAAAGTATAACCTTGAGGTCCTACTGTAATTATGCAAAGTGTGGGCCATTAATGGTGGTTTAGAATCTTGATGGATCCCATTGACTAGGACAATTGACTGTAGGTAGCTCTGTTTACCCGCAAGCATCCACTGTATAAGTGTGGACCAACCCTGGAAGAATGGAGGGGGGCCCACCAGACATGTGAACATGTCACATGATACTGGAATCCATCTTAAACCTGGTGCTTTTCCATTGAGAAGGCAGGGTGGGAACCCAGAGAGAGGCAAAGGATTCCCGCCTTGTGCCAAAGGTATAAAAGGGGGTGGAACAGAACAAAGGGGACTGCCAGTCATGAGAAATCCCCTAGTTACCACCTGAGCTGGAACTAATAAGGACTGTACCAGGAGAAAGGATTGGGCTCAGACTAGGAAGAAGTCTAGCCTGTGAAATAAGCTTATTAGAACATCTCTAAGGGTGAGATTTACCATTATTCAGTTTCTTAATATATTAGGCTTAGACTTGTGTGTTTTGTCTTATTTTGTTTGGTAACTTACTTTGTTCTGTCTGTTATTACTTGGAACTACTTAAATCCTACTTTTTATCTTAATAAAATCATTTTTGTTTATTAACCCAGAGTAAGTGATGAATACTTGGGGGAACAAACAGCTGTGCATATCGCTCTATCAGTGTTGCAGAGGGCGGACAATTTATGAGTTTACCCTGTATAAGCTTTATACAGAGTAAAACAACCAGACAAGGTTCTAGAGCCCCAAGCTGGCAAAGAAAATGGGCTCAGAAGTAGTTTCAGAACATCAGGTGACAGTCCCAAGGGGATCTCTGTGACTGAACCCATCACAGTCACTGTGAATTGTGGTCGGCAACCATCCTCCAACTGCAACAGAACTTCCCCTCCAGACTGATTTATCACTAGAGCTGCTCAAAAATAGTGAATATTTTTGATGGGATAATGGACTTTAATTCAACTTAACTTTGAATTACAGCTACTTGTTTATTTATATATTTCTATAAGCAATATTTCCCAGAGTGAGGGGCATGCCTCCTTGAGGGAGACTAAGGAACTGACCTTTAAAATGTGTCGAAAGTCTCAGCTTTCACTTTAAAAAATCAAAACTGTATTTCCTTGTTATAGTTCCAAATAAAACTTTCAAGTGAGTGCAACAATATGATTATGGAAAAGACAGGAAAAGGGGAAAAACAGATTAAAATATATTTTGATAAGTTAAATGTACTCAAGTAGGAAGATCCTGATGAAATTTCATTCTTGGGTACCTAGAGAACTAGCTGAAGCAATCCCAGAACTGTTAGCAATTATCTTCAAGAATTCATGGAGGACAGGTGAAGTACCAGAGGACTGGAGAAGGGAAAACATACTACTTATCTTTAAAAAGGGGAAAAAGAGGACATGGTCAACTTAACTTCAATATCTGGAAAGATGCTGGAACAAATTATTAAACAATTGATTTGTAAACATCTAGAGCAGTGCCAAACAAACCTATTTTCCTTCTTTGACAGGGTTACTGCCTAGTGGATCAGGGAGAATCAGTAAACATGATATAACTTGATTTTAGTATGTCCTCATGACAATCACATAGGCAAAGTATGGAGCTGTGGTCTACATGAAATTACTGTAATATGGGTGCACAACTGGTTGAAATACCATACTCAAAGAGAAGTTATCAATAGTTCTCTGTCAAAGTGAGCAGGTGTATCTAGTAGGGTTCCACAGGGGTCAGTCCTGGGTCCAGTCCTATTCATATTTTCATTAATTACTTGGATGATGTAATGGACAGTATGCTTATAAAATGTATGAACTACATCAGGCTGAGAGGGTTTGCAAGCACTTTGGAGGATAGGATTAAAATTCAAAATTACCTTGACAAACAGGAGAATTGATCTGAAGAAATTCAATAAAGATGAGTGCAAAGTAGTTCAGTCAGGAAGAAAAAAAATCAAATGCACAACTGCAAAATAAGGGATAACTGACTTGGTGGTAGTACTGCTGAAAAGGGTTTGGGGGTTATAGTGGATCACAAATTGGAAAGAAGTCAACATGTGATTCAGTTGTGAAAAAAAAAGACTAATATAATTCTGGGGTGTGTTTACAGGAGTGTCATCTCTCTCTCTCTCTCTCTTTATATATAGGGAGACCATTTCCCAAAGGCAAAATGGGACACCGCAAGGGCTGGCCCGAGCTCCCCACTCCCCTGCTGCTCACCCAACTTGTGCCCCCCGCAGCCCGCAGGGCATGAGATTGTTGCTGGTCACTTGAGCCTCCCACCTCTCCCCCGGAAGGAGGCTGTCACTGGTCGCTCAAAACCTGCCATCTTTCCCCACCCCCCAGCCCTGTCACCCCCCTACGTGGGTCTGGCATCTCCACTCACCCCCATATGTTCCTCCTTCCTGCACCACACATTTTTGGCAAATTTTTTACCCCATTTGCTCTTGCCAACTTGATCAGTTGGAAAGAATAGGGGACAAATGCCCACTTTTGTTAAAAAAGTTTGGACAGCTGGAACAGGGCTTAAAAAAGGGACTATCCCAGCCAAAATGGGATGTACGGTCACCCTACATACATAAAACATGGGAGGTAATTGTCCCCTGCTACCTAGAACTGGGGAGGCCTCAGCAGGAGTCCTGGGTCCAATTCTGGGTACTACAATTTCAGAAAGATGTGGCTAAATTGTAGAAAGTCCAGAGGAGAGCAACAAAAATGATAAAAGGTTTATAAAACCTATGAGGAAAAGTAAAAAAAGACATGTTTAGTCTTGAGAAAAGAAGACTGAGGGGGGATATAAGAATTGAGGGCTGATCTAAAAAGGACAATGAATGATTGCTCTCCATGTCTACTTCAGGTTGAACAAAAAGTAACGGGCTTAATCTGTAGTGAGGGAGATTTAGGTAAAATGTTCGGAAAGGGTAGTTAAGCTCTGGGATAAGCTTCAAGAAGGTTGTGGAATCCCAGTCATTGAAGGCTTTTAAGAAGGGATGGTCTAGATTTACTTGGTACTACCTCAACACAGGGGACTGGATTTGGTGATCTCTAGAGGTCCCTTTCAGCCCTACAGTTTTGTGATTCTATTAATAGCTGGCTGAAGTTGTAGAAAGCCTGAACAATAACTCTGAGGTGCTAACTGTTCCATTAATTTCAAAGGGTGCTGACTCAGACACCAATGATGAGACTTTAAAGATCAATATTGTTAACTACTGCACCGCTCATCAGATCATGTAAAAAAGGAGCCAGAGTATATCATATAATGAAAATCTATACCACAGTTTCTCCAAAGTGTGGTGGCGGGTGCATGTGAATCACTAGGTGGGGAGTATATGTATACATTAATATGAGTAGATCTTAAAACGCATGATGTGAGACTGCATGGAGACAGGGCCAGATTAAAGCATAGGCACTTTTGGACCATGATCCAGTGTAACACTGACAGACCCTGGTCGTTGGCAGATGGGATCAAACCTGGAGCCTCTGGAGCTTAGTGCATGAGCCTCTACTGCATGAGCTAAAAGCCAACTGGCTGTTAGCTAAGGCTGTAGAGCAAACTCATTAATCTCTCTCTAAGTGGTCTTGGTGACACTAGATGGGACAAAGCACCACACGCAGGATGTGTGTGGGTTACACCAGCTCCTGGAATCATGATAGATTTTGCTTTCATGTATAAAGGAAAAGGCAAGTTTCTTGTACAGCTGGCCAAAAAACTGCAGTTTTTATTGTGGGAATTTTTGGAAAAAAAGTTTTAAACTTCCCCAATTTTGCTTTTTTGTTTTCTGAAATAAAAAAAAATGAATTCTTCCCTTTTTCTCCATTTTCTCCAGTGTTACAATGGAAAAAGGGGGGAGGGAAATAAGTGGATGAGGGGGGAAAGGAAGAGAAAGAAGGATTATTTTTGGAAGGGTGTGTGTGTTTCAATCATCCTCTCGAGAAAGGGACGGAGTTGTTTAGAGGAAACAGCTGAGACACAGGACCTCCTGGGAAGGTCTGAAGTAGCTGAGCCTGCCTAGGCTGCTGTCATGGGATGGTAAGCTGTTCGGGGAGATTTTGGCAAACCAGTAAAGTGCCTACACCACTATCGCTTGTTGCTAACAGTAGCCAAGTTAGCAGGCCGTACTGAGCCATTCTTGCTTATTGCTAAAAGTAGCCAAGTCAGCAGGTCATAAATTGGTCATGCAGCGGTCTCAGCATAACCAAGGCAGGAGGGGAGGGGGTTTTGGGTGCCATAGACAGGGCAACTTGACCCCTCATCTTTCATGCTGAGAGTGTTGAAATTGCTGATCTATGTATTTTAGAAAAACAGGAAGTATGTCTATATGCGCCCCCGAGAATGTCTGTCAGGGACCTAAGGCATGGGGATATTCTGAAAAAAAGCTAAAAACATATTTGGTAAATTGATGATGTCAAGATTCCTTCCCCACTCTGAACTCTAGGGTACAGATGTGGGGACCTGCATGAAAACCTCCTAAGCTTACTTTTACCAGCTTAGGTTAAAACTTCCCCAAGGTACAAATTAATTTTACCCTTTGCCCTTGGAATTTCCACTGCCACCACCAAACTTTAACTGGGTTTACTGGGAAATGTAGTTTGGACACATCTTTCCCCCAAAAATCCTCCCAACCCTTGCACCCCACTTCCTGGGGAAGGTTTGGTAAAAATCCTCACCAATTTGCATAGGTGACCACAGACCCAAACCCTTGGATCTTAGAACAATGAAAAAGCATTCAGTTTTCTTACAAGAAGACTTTTAATAGAAGTAAAGGAATCACCTCTATAAAATCAGGATGGTAGATACCTTACAGGGTAATTAGATTCAAAACATAGAGAACCCCTCTAGGCAAAACCTTAAGTTACAAAAAAGACACAGAGACAGGAATAGTCATTCTATTCAGCACAACTCTTTTCTCAGCCATTTAAAGAAATCATAATCTAACACATACCTAGCTAGATTACTTACTAAATTCTAAGACTCCATTCCTGTTCTATCCCTGGCAAAAGCAGCATACAGACAGACACAGCCCTTTGTTTTTCTCCCTCCTTCCAGCTTTTGAAAGTATCTTGTCTCCTCATTGGTCATTTTGGTCAGGTGCCAGCGAGGTTACCTTTAGCTTCTGAACCCTTTACAGGTGAGAGGATTTTTCCTCTGGCCAGGAGAGATTTTAAAGGGGTTTACCCTTCCCTTTATATTTATGACAGATGACCATAAGAAAATTTCTTGCTTGATCTTTAAAAACTGATTGCTTAGCAAGTTTTCTTTAAGAGATATGTCATAGAATCATAGAATATCAGAGTTGGAAGGGACCTCAGGAGGTCATCTAGTCCAATCCCCTGCTCAAAGCAGGACCAATCCCCAACTAAATCATCCCAGCCAGGGCTTTGTCAAGCCTGACCTTAAAAACTTCTAAGGAAGGAGATTCTACCACCTCCCTAGGTAACGCATTCCAGTGTTTCACCACCCTCTTAGTGAAAAAGTTTTTCCTAATATCCAATCTAAACCTCCCCCACTGCAACTTGAGACCATTACTCCTTGTTCTATCATCTGCTACCACTGAGAACAGTCTAGATCCATCCTCTTTGGAGCCCCCTTTCAGGTAGTTGAAACCAGCTATCAAATCGCCTCCTCATTCTTCTCTTCTGCAGACTAAACAATCCCAGTTCCCCCATCCTCCCCTCATAAGTCATGTATTCCAGACCCCTAATCATTTTTGTTACCCTCTGCTGGATATTTTCCAATTTTTCCACATCCTTCTTGTAGTGTGGGGCCCATAACTGGACACAGTACTCCAGATAAGGCCTCACCAATGTCAAATAAAGGGGAACGATCACGTTCCTCGATCTGCTGGCAATGCCCTTACTTATACATTCCAAAATGCCATTGGCCGCCTTGGCAACAATGGCACACTGTTGACTCATTTCCAGCTTCTCGTCCACTGTCACCCCTAGGTCCTTTTCTGCAGAACTGCTGCCTAGCCATTTGGTCCCTACTCTGTAGCAGTGCATGGGATTCTTCCATCCTAAGTGCAGGCCCCTGCACTTGTCCTTGTTGAACCTCATCAGATTTCTTTTGGCCCAATTCTCTAATTTTTGTCTAGTAATGTCATTGTATTACTAATGTATAAATAAGGGAGAAAAGTTTGAGGTAATTGTACTTCTCAGAAGTCGCTCTTCAGGGACGCTGCCTCTGGACACATCTTGGTCCCCACCGGCAGACAGAAGCCTGGCCAGCTAAAACCTGTTATGGTGCCACTTGAAAGCCACACTCAGCTTTGGTAATTATCGAGGGTTGGGGGTGGTTTACTAACCTGTTGCAGATGTGTGTAAGTGCTTGAGACTAAAGTTAAGCTTTAAATGAAAGAACTTTGGTGCTGTGCTGTCCTGTTTGTGCCAGCCATCTATCAATCGGATGACCGTGTCTCCCCTGATTGATTTCCTGATACCTCGCACAGAATAAAAGTTACCGAGAGCTTTGGGTTGAAAGAACCCCAGGTAAAAAAGCCATTATGTGCAGACTGATTTTATCTTCAAATCATTTTTTTTCTATGAATTTTGTTCTTACTGCAAAATAACCAGTATTTTGGTTTGAAGGAAGCTGTTTTGTTACCGAATACCACAGATCACACCCTGATAAAGGGAAGAACCACAGGTGCCAGAACTCAGTCAGATCTGCAGGACAAGAATGATTTGATACTCGGGGTACACTAGGGCCTAGTCTAAGCATAGATAAATGTGGATGTTCACCCTGGGAGAGGTAAATGAATCATGGCTGACATCTGAGGGGGTGTATAGTGGGTGACACCAGCTGTTTAAGAGAGAAGAGGCCAGTGCACTGATTACTGATCAGCTGACCCAAGTCAGGGCTTAAAAGAGGGCATCTGAGCCCTAGAATTTTTGGGACAGGAGATCTGCCTGAGGGAGTCATAAAGGGACAGAGTCCAGAGAGAGAGAGAGAGAGAGAGAGAGTACAGAACCCAGAGAGGAGGCGTGCAAAACTCAGAGAGCTCCGAAGAAGAGCAGATCTGGGCTGGGCTTCAGAGAGGGGATGCCCCAAAGGAGGATGCATGTGATAAGAGTTCTATAGTGACTTGTGGAGCCAGTTGGGTGGTGAAAACAGAAAGCAGGAAGGCAGTTGGGAGGTCCCCTACAAAATTGGGAGTTGGGAGGTCCCCTGCAAGAAAGCCCTGACCAGAGAGAGTTGAAGGTTGAGAGCAGTGGAGGAAGATGCCTGCTGGCTCTCTGATCTGGAATGCTGAAGCCAGAAGACAAACAGGGCTGGGGAATGATGAAGGGCAGAGCCTGTTGATGTCTTTGGGCATGAGCTGGACCTGCACCTAAGAAAGAAACAGGACAGAGAATCACCCCAGCTAAGTCGGGGGTTGGACATGGGGAGAGATGCTGGAGCCATACATAAGAAGTAAAGTGTGATGAGAGTTGCCAGAACTATATGAGACATCCTGAGCATGGTGTATTTGGTGTGTTGATGGACTGCCATGACTTGAAAGAATGAATGTACAGTTTGGTCAGTTCTGGAGAATTCTGGATTATGGTTATGGGGCTTTTAATCCCAAAGAAGCTATTTATATATAGAAAGCTCGCATGGAGGTATTGGGGTTTCTGGAAAAAGGGGAAATGGAGGCAGGTGCATCAGTCATACTGCAGCATGTGGCAAGACAGCACCTCAGGAAGGGCCACCTTCTCACACGGTGCACTCAGAGAAACCACAATGGGGACAGAGATGCAGCTAGCCCTCTTACTGTAACAACGTTTTCATGGGAGTTTTTTTTTATTTTGATTTACAATGTATGAAGTCCTAACTCTTATAGCAAAGCAAGAGGAAAAAATACACACTTCTTAGTAGTTCACTATGCCAGTAATCAAATTACAAAGGGACAGATTCTGACCCTTGTAAAATTGTTTAATTGTATCTTACTCCATGTCCCACTGAAGTCAACTCAATCTACACAGCAGAATAAGGGCATCAAAATGTATACCGTAATGTATATGATAAAAGAGGTGATTGCCTATTATATTATTATTTATACTATAGCAGTGTGTAGAGGTCCCAGTGAAAGAGGCTATGCACTGTATACATTTATTAAGATGAAGCTTATGTCTTAGGGAGTGTACAGTCTAAATAGAAAAGACAGACAGAGGATAGGAGGAGAAACAGCATCCTTTCTTACGATGCTGAAATTCATAGTTATTGGCACCAAATTTCTCTGTTCTCCCTTATATATTCATATATTTTAAGGTCCAAAGGGACCATTAGTTCATCTAATCTGAGCTATTTTGTAAGGGGGAGATGCAAGGCATGATTCCATGCCTATTTAAATCAATAAGAGTATTTTCATTGCCTTCAGTGACCATATATCAGGCCCCAAGTTGTTTTAACCTAGAAACCTCTTTGATTATGCATTCTAGATGCTTTTTTTACTCAGCAGATGTCTGGATAGTTTAAATCCCTCACGAATATTTCACTCTCCAGTAAAAATCACCTATAATTGAGCCAGAAAAAATGTTTTCACTCTCCTCCAGTTTTTGGAGTCTTTAGTAGATGACACATTATCAGTGTGCTGGGGGTTACCAACATAACTTAAATCATTGGGAAAATGCACTTGATAGCATAGATAGTTTACAATACTCTACTGGGGATAGATATTTTGTAAGATGCTAATATTTTCTGATATCTAGTGCAGTGCTATAGCTGCAGAAAAAATATTTTTGAATAAGTAATATTTGGTTGTAAGAACTGAGTCACTGGGGGCTCCATAACTTTGAAACCTGGTATTAAAGGACACGTGTCTTAGTCTCTAGAACACTGCACCATACATTTATGCTTTGGGGTTTTATGCCAGTTTATCAAGCCTAAGGAAAACGCAATAATTTTAGGGATGATTAATATCAGTTTATAAATAGAGCAATTAAATTGAGTCCTATGTTTATTTGAAATACAAATTTAACGTAAATATAACTGGGAAAGAAACAGATCAATTCAAAATGGAAAACTTCAATTAAGAAAAATCAAGACATATTCCTACTTTCTTCCATTGAATTCCACAATAACCTGCTAATAACTATCAATATTTATATTTCAAGGAAGTCTATTCCCCCTTTTTTTTGCAATAGGATTCATACTCAGTCCCCACTATTATCATTAAAAAGTTGAATATTATGACAGCCATTAACAGCAATATAATTAAATATTTTACAAGAAACCCACCCAGGCCCAGAACAGTTGGGAACAGCCATTATAGAGAAAGTCTAGCTTTGTCCCTGTAGCCCTGGGCTGGAACATGCTTAGTCCCTCTGTGCAGAAGATGCTGCATGTGTAGTCCATGCAGAGGTAGGAGCTGTGAAAGAATGGAGCATGCTTAGTCGCTCTGTGGTGATATCACATGCATAGCCTGGTCAGCACTAGTAGCTGTGAGAGGAAGGAACAGGATAGAATCATCAGGGATTTTAGCCAGATTTTACTAGAATCCAAGATGTATCTCCTGAGCATGTCCAAGCTATTACTTGGCCAACTTTGGACATATTCTCATGGGAATGGCAACATACACTAAATTCCTGGCATAAACATGACCCACTGCCAAGTTTCAAATCCCTATTCCTAATTATAGGATTTCTAGAGCTTTTTCAAAGGGTCAAATTTTGGTTTAAAAAAAAATATGTAATTTTCCCCTAGCCTCATTCTCAGAGACAGCTGACCTATTTTGGCTGAAAATTTTTCAAAAATATATCAGCCTGAGGCAGACACCTGGTGAAAAATTTAAAAACAAGTCCAAACAGTTAAAGTTGGTCAGAGTTACAACACACGGAAAACTGGCTCTTGTAATGATAAGTGTCAGGTAACCTTAAGAACACACAGCATGAGCAGCCCCACCTGTAGTTTAAGATAATGGCAGTAACTATACCTTTCCACCTTCTGTCCTTGGGTATCTGTTGGGTGTTTAAGAACTAACAACATATGGAGAAACAAAACTGGATGAGCATATTTGTTGTTCAACTTCTTATGTAAATACATATTTTTCTTCCAAATAAAATAAATACAACCAATCTGAGAATTACAGTAGAAGGCAAAGCAGTGGTAGAAACATAAACTCTGTATAAAGGCTGATGCAGTTGACCAAGAAAACATAACTCAGAATATTAGTGAATATATTTATAGATACATAAACAATACTGATAGAAATACTTAAAATAAATCTTTTCAAGGCAAGACATTCTTCCATGAAATATTGAGTAAAAGACTAAATAAATTGAACAATGATCAAACATTTAATCAATTTAAAAAGGACAAAAGTGATTCCAAAGAAACATTCCATAAAATGAAAAACTATGTTATAATCACAACACAGTATAGGAATCATATTTAGATAAGCTTTTTCTATGAACACATTTTATGCAGGAGGCATATTTGGATAAGAATTTGTATTATTAATGAATTCTTATCTAAATATACTCCGTACACTGTTATGTGATTATAACAAAGTTTCTCAAATCACATGAATGTTCCTTTGGGAATTCTTTGCCTGTTTCTGAAATTGATTGTATTTCTGACTTTAATTCAATTTATTTTGAGTTTATCTGTTTAATATTTAATCTGAAGAACATTTGTTTTGAAAAGATTCGTTATCTTCTAGTGTGTTAGCAGTTTGAGATATATATATTTGATCATTTATATATTTCCAGAATTCATGCATCAGTCTAGTTTTCTTATTTACTCACTTCTCACTTCTCACTTGCAGCTGTCAGCAAGTTAAGGAAGTATGGGCTGGATGAATGCACTACAAGGTGGGTAGAAAGCTGGCTAGATTGTCGGGCTCACCGGGTAGTGATCAATGGCTCCATGTCTAGTTGGCAGCCGGTATCAAGTGGAGTACCCCAAGGGTCGGTCCTGGGGCCGGTTTTGTTCAATATCTTCATAAATGATCTGGAGGATGGTGTGGATTGCACTCTCAGCAAATTTGCGGATGATACTAAACTGGGAGGAGTGGTAGATACGCTGGAGGGGAGGGATAGGATACAGAAGGACCTAGACAAATTGGAGGATTGGGCCAAAAGGAATCTGATGAGGTTCAATAAGGATAAGTGCAGGGTCCTGCACTTAGGACGGAAGAACCCAATGCACAGCTACAGACTAGGGACCGAATGGCTAGGCAGCAGTTCTGCGGAAAAGGACCTAGCGGTGACAGTGGACGAGAAGCTGGATATGAGTCAGCAGTGTGCCCTTGTTGCCAAGAAGGCCAATGGCATTTTGGGATGTATAAGTAGGGGCATAGCGAGCAGATCGAGGGACGTGATCGTTCCCCTCTATTCGACATTGGTGAGGCCTCATCTGGAGTACTGTGTCCAGTTTTGGGCCCCACACTTCAAGAAGGATGTGGATAAATTGGAGAGAGTCCAGCGAAGGGCAACAAAAATGATTAGGGGACTGGAACACATGAGTTATGAGGAGAGGCTGAGGGAGCTGGGATTGTTTAGCCTGCAGAAGAGAAGAATGAGGGGGGATTTGATAGCTGCTTTCAACTACCTGAAAGGGGGTTCCAAAGAGGATGGCTCTAGACTGTTCTCAATGGTAGCAGTTGACAGAACGAGGAGTAATGGTCTCAAGTTGCAGTGGGGAAGGTTTAGATTGGATATTAGGAAAAACTTTTTCACTAAGAGGGTGGTGAAACACTGGAATGCGTTACGTAGGGAGGTGGTAGAATCTCCTTCCTTAGAGGTTTTTAAGGTCAGGCTTGACAAAGCCCTGGCTGGGATGATTTAACTGGGAATTGGTCCTGCTTTGAGCAGGGGGTTGGACTAGATGACCTTCTGGGGTCCCTTCCAACCTTGATATTCTATGATTCTATGATCCTCCGTCTGAGCACTCTTATAGGGGCTGTTGAAACTTTTACTTTAAAAAACATTTTACTTAATCTACAATTATTGCTGGTCAGTCTCAGATGTATTATTTAAAAATTGCAATTAATTGCTAATTTCAGTGTACTCCAGTCAGTTTTGTATAATATTCCAAAAAATGTGACATGGGAAGTTGGACTACCTACATCTTCATGAAGTAGGTATGGCAATCTTTTCTCCAGCCTTTTCTACCCCCACCCCACCCAAAAAAAATTAGGAATAATGTCATCTGTTGCTGAAAGGCTGCAATCTTTGGAATGAAACATAACTGCAGATTAACAGTGCACAGTGATGTAACATTACAGTGTGCAGTAGGAAGTGAATCTATTTTCCTTTGAGTCATTTCATTCTGCCTTTGAAAATAGGTCGGCAGAATGAAATTATTCAGACTGGAATTGGCCAGGACGTTAGGGTTAATGCCCTACTGTTACGAAAAGTGTCATGGTATTTTTAAAGACTTCAAGGGATCAACTCCTCGTTGTTATTTTTCATATGAAAGACCATCATCTCCAGCTCCACAACACCTCCAACACCCTAGTGGTCCACAGATTCAGTCTCAGCTCAGAAGGAAAAGTGCCACCTTGCATGCTGAATTACGAAGAGCACTTGCTATAGCAGCCACAAAGGGCACATGTTAAAGGTCTCCCGTAAAAGTGCTTATGTGCTCCAACAATATTTAGCATATGAGATCTGGCGGGATCACAAGGTGCTACTGACTGCAGAAGTGGTATGACTTGATTCTTTATCTTCCTGTTGTATTGTCCTTTCCCTTTTTCATTTGTGGTAATTATTGTTAGTCACTATTTCCAGTAACACAACAATTTAGGAATACTCAGACCAATGAGAGACTGGACTGTCTAAATGGTTACTGCCTAAACCTACTCGAGGATACTGGTAGAGAAACTGGAACAATTTCCCCTTTCCTAAGAAGCAGGGAGCCTCTGTATATATTCCACATGATTTATTTCCTCTTGTTCCTATGGCAGATTTGTGGTGGTGGTAGCAGAGTGGTGTCACTCTGTTTAGATAAATTAATTTCTGTATTATTCTAAAGCTAATGGGCAAAATTCAGCTCTAATTTATGCTCGAGTAAATCTGAAGTACTACAGCTCTACTGGATTCAAACTGGGGCAGCTGGTCCTGATCAAGGGTTAGATTCATTTAAATGGTGTCACGGCATTTAATGGAGTTACTCTGTATTTTCATCAGTTTACTCTAAAGCCATATTTGGCCTATTATATTTTATTGATTAAAATAGGAAGTGTCTTGATATGATCATTTCCTCAGTTATTTTGCTCTGGTTAGTGCCTGATTCTCCTTCATGCAACTGCCTTATTTCTTCTCCTTCATTGCCCACCACCTTTTATATATTTATCAGAAATGTGATGGTTACAAAAATATATGCTTGTCCCTAAAATAATCAATTTTAATAATCAATAATCAATTGAAGTTTCAAGGGATGAGTCACATACTATGAAAGCTCAAAAAACAAAAAGGAAATTATGCAAACCTAGGATCAGCTAAATTAGATGTATTTTAAAATGCCATCTGGTGGTTTTACATATAATGACATAGATTGTTTCCAAATAGTAGTATCACAATTATCTGGTAAAAAGAAAAGGAGTACTAGTGGCACCTTAGAGACTAACCAATTTATTTGAGCATAAGCTTTCGTGAGCTACAGCTCACTTCATCGGTAGTTATTACTCCGTGATTACCGGCGGCATTATGAATAGAATGAAAGTTATTTCACACAATTCAGTGATTTTGTGACACTGTACATCTGCATTGTTGTCTGTGCTCTGTGGTTTAATAGCTGTCCTGTGAAAGTTTGTGGCTATAGCTAAGCTTTCCAATTCATCTTTTTCCAATACATTGGACAAGATAGTCTATTGGAAACATCTTAGCTATTTTAGGCACCCATTGACTTCCATGGGATTTAAACACCTGATTTTAAACATGTGCTTGAGCACCATTCCTGAAGAGCAATACTTTCTTGAATTGGGGCTGTTACCAGTCCATCTCTCTAGTATAAATGGAACAATTCCTAATGACTGGTGATGGAACATGAAGTTGGTGCTCAATGCCCTCATCCCCAATTGAAGGGCACCATTACACCTTCTGACCAGTCACATATCTCCTTTTTAAGCAAGTGTTGGATGGGGAGAAAAAGAAGAGGGGGGACTGCCATTGGCTAATCCCATTAAACTTAGGACTGGAGAATTGACTTCCACCCACCACCAATACCCAAATGATGGAAAGCAGCTTCTTCTGCACTCCAACCTCCACCATAAAAACTTCTCCCATTTTCCTTCCACTGTTTTGGTTACATTTTGCCTCACCATATTCATGGCAATACCAATTTTTGATGCCACTGAGATTCAACTCGCATAGCTGAGGAGATATTGACCAAAAAAAGAAAAGGGGGGGGCATATTCCATAGGTACGGACTTACCAAATAATTGCATTGATCGTGCTGTTTGTTCTTTTACTACCACGGTCACAATTTAGGAAGGGAGTTGGGAAGGCACACCATTTCTACAGATAAGCATTATCCCACTCTCCCTTGCCAAATGAAGTTGATTCTGGGGGAGTGCTAGATATCTCTGTAAGTGATAATGGGTTATAATGCACACTGGTTTGTGTAGCACAAAAGGTGTGTGAATGCCTTGGTACAACTAGGATGCTCACTGCTAAGTACATATGAAATAATGGGGATATTAACAGGGACAAAGGAATTGCCATGTTCTTGCAGCTATTCCATTTAAATTTGAATTAAGAAAAGGATATCTGCCTTCTAATTCCTGAAACTATACTTTATTTCCTTTCACCTCCCACTAATTTCTCTGTCTCTCCAGGGCTTTCACAACATCCCAGAATTGTTATTTCTATCATCAGAAAATCTAAATTTTTCTATAATTTAATTATTCACACGTTTTCCAATTTGTAAAAAACTAAAAACAAAAAACTGCCCACAAAAAATAAAGGCATTCTATCCAGTCATACCAACCACAATGCGAGACTTCCCACCTAAAATCATCTTTCAATTTCTAGTCTCGCCACTTCTGAACTGGCACCCTTCCTATGTGCTTGAGAACTGGTACTTTTTTAACATGTCCAGAAGGTACCACTTCTGGTTTCTATAGACCAAAGAAGCAAGCACATTTTGGTGTTCGGGACCCTTTAAGAAGAAAGCAACTCCCACTTCTTTGTATTTAGGGAGCTTTGGTTCAACTGCATCTTCTGATCTCAACTGTGGCAATAAGATCCAGGAAGTATTACTCCAAGTCCTGTTGGTAAGATTCATAGATTCCAATGCCAGAAAGAACCATTGTGATAATTTATTCTGACCTCCTGTATAACACAGGCCATAAATAATATTGCCAGTCCTAATGAAACTCTTTAGATGGGTTGGCCAAATTATAGGTCCATCACTATTGCCAAAGGTGAGCATGACATAAAAATGCACTTAAGCATTGGTTCATGGGGTATAACTATCAAAGCCGGAAGGGATGTTATCTGACAGCAAGACATGGGCAAAAGGAGATTAATGTCCTCAGGGGTCTCATTAAACACTAAGTATTACAGATGAAAATGTCAGTTTGCTCCACACAGGTAGGACTCCTGAATTATTTATTATTGATTTTGATATAACCAGTAGTTAATATTTTCTGCAATGCAGGAGCACTACTGCAAACCAAATATAGTTTCAGAGGGGAGGAAATGGCTTTTGATCCCTTTTATCCTTTATGGTAGACTATGACGGTCCTTACATTCCTTTGTCAAGTTTTAAAAATCCTGTAAAACATTTGAGTCTTTTATTCCACAAGTTACATTTTCCATTCACACATGAATTCTAACCCCAAATCGATAAAAAAAAAATTAGAATCACAATTGATTAGTTTAAAGGAACTCCTCTCAACAGAACAAATTGGAGATCTTATTTTCAGAGTAATTCAATCTCAAAACCAATACAGTTTCTGCTGCAAATACGATTTTCTATTTAATCCCCATTAAATTGGAAGCAGCTGCACTGTGTCCCACATAATTAAATATCTGATCCCGATCTTCATCTCCTATTTCTCTCTGAAGTTAATTTGACCTCTTTGCTACATATCAGAACCTTTAGATAATTCCCAGGCTGTTGTCCCTCTGTCTAGGGATTAATTTGTGTTTGATTTAATGGTCCATTCATTTATGTACAAAATTAGTAGATAATATACATATACACACACTTAAGTGACTACTCTAAGTTCCAAAGTATACTAGTTCCTTGAAATAAAAGCCTTTCTAATAAAAGTGGAGCCAAATTGTACTCAGTATATATGGCAGAAGGACTGCTTCAGTCCAAGTCAAAAAGTGGCCAAACTCTAGCTCATTTTTTGCTCCTCTTGCACAAGTGCTCATGGGAAGAGCTGTAAAGAAAAACAGAAAAAATATTTGCCCATCAGGAGGACGACTTATTACCCCAGGAACTGAAGTCTGGATGAACCCCAGTTTGATAATCTTTTTGTTAAGTTTATGGTAACTTGTCTTGATTTATGGAAAAAAATCCTGCTGTTTTGTCTTCTACAAGGTCATTTCACCATTTTACAGGATACTCTGGGGGCAGTCTCTTAAACAGAGGAGATTACTATGCCTTGTGAACCTTTCATTCTGGTGTAATTTAGTATCCAAGGACTTCTATTATAGGTGAAGCTAGTGGCACCATCTTTAGTCAAGGCTGCCTCACACTTTTAGTGTATTGTTAATCTTATGTTTTCTTGTTTACTGAGATTTTTAAAATAGATATTAAAAGATAAATAGTCTGAGAACCATTTGCTGAAAATGGCAGATGTGTTGAGGTATCAAGCATATGTTTATTTGTATTATCTATGTTTTATTTTTCTTTTGCTAAGATCTATTAAAGACATGTTGCAGCTATCAATTGTTTTTCTTATCAAAAGTAGAATAAGGCTTAAAATATTTCACCAATAATGCCTATTTTTCAGGCCACTATTAAGTGACTTAACTCACCATCCAAGGCATGGCTGGGGAGAGGGGAAAATGCAAGAACAGGTCATTAACTACTCTTCTTATCTAATAAAAACTTGTTCCTTCCTTCCTTGAGCCACTACCACAGCTTGCTGGAGATCTTTCATGTGGCTCTTTGGTAACTGGGTACTCCTCAATCAGTTCAGGCATCAGCACGGGAGATGAAGCCTTTAAAACTGCATGCCCCATCACCACCATCAAGCTTCAAAATCAATTGATATTGTATCAGAAGACCAGCGGAAAGATTTTCTTTTCAAAATAAACAGTAGAGGATAAAGTGGAGGAAGATCTAATAATCCAGTTTCTTATTTCAGCACCCATTCTCATAGTCTGATATTTCTTCCAACTGTGAGGAGGATTATGCCAAGAGGATGAGGATGGTTGTGGAGGTTTTGGATAGGGGTAATTTCTTTTTTTTAATGGTGTCTCTCTTGCAGACCATAGCCCACTGTCATGATCTCTGTAGTGGAGAGATGAATGGATAAAATTTACATTCAGTTCCATGGAAGTGAGAGATGCATTGTAGCTTCTGTTTGGAACTGTAAAGTGCAAGAAGAAAGGAGTACTTGTGGCACCTTAGAGACTAACCAATTTATTTGAGCATAAACTTTCGTGCAAGAGGTTTATAATCTCCTTAATCCAATGGTGGTGATACCCATTGGCTAGTGAGTGAGAACTGTCAAGTGGGAGCATAACTTTTTTGGAATCGGGCAATTTGTAGGGGAGTGAATGCTGTAGAGACATAGGAGGTTTTTCTTTGAGCTGGGGCATAGTAGTTTACTGATGGACTTTGCAGCCTCCCTTGAAAACCTTTACTCAGGCACCAGTTTGAGATCTGTGACCCTTCAAATGGGAATATGGGAAAATGGGAATATGAAGGTTTAGAGTGATGACCAGAGATATTTCAGGAGAAACAAATGCAAAATTCCTCTATGGTAAAGTTGTGGAAGTTTAGGTTGTGCTTTTGCTTTAGAGCATCAGGATGAAAACTGCTATTTGAACCCATCCCTTGTTGGCTGGCAAAAGCTTGTGGAGATATTAGGAGACAGAGCTTGGAGAATTTGTTGGAGATTGTTAGTGCCTCCATTTGGAAGAACAAGTCACCAAAAAACAAATCTCAGTATGGAAAATCTTCCTAGTTATCATTCTGTCTTTAATCTTTCTTTTATGAAAAGATGACCAAAAGAATGTGGCATATTCATTCTTGAGCTATCTAAATTCCTCCCAGTTCCTTGGACTGAAAAGTTTCAGAGAACACGATAATTTCGCCAATCTCCTTTTGGACATGAGATGACTTCATTTGTTCACAGTGATCTTTTAGATACCACTATCTTAGTTACTGCTAATGGCAAGATGTTGCTGGCATGTCTATTGGCCTGTCAGTATTAGACAAGATTACTTTGAAGTGGCTCTGTACTTCCTTATTAAAGGACCAAAAGGACAGCACAGAACAACTGCTTTTTTTCTCAAAGCTTTGCTCAAGAGGCAAATTACAAGGTTTTTGTATTCTTTCACCTCTTTTATTGTACACTTCAGGACACTACATGAGAAAATAAAATGCCCTGAAGTGGAATGCCATTATTGTGCTCTATTATTTCCTTTTATTAGACACAGAAAGCATAATTGCTTTCCCTAGTATCAGGACTACGGTTGTGCCTGGATATGAGTTAGCTAACTGAAGCTCAGGCTGGATACAAGAGTTAAAGGTGGTGACAAGAATGCTTTTTACTCCCATCTTTGTCTACCGAAGAGACTTTGTCCTTTTTTTATTTTATTTTTTTAAGAAAAAAAATCTTGGTTATTGTGACCTCCAGCCTAGATTACTGCAATGTGATCTCTGGGTTGGTACTCCTTGACCATCTGGAAACTTCAGCTTGGACTTCAGCCATTCAATTCTGTCCACATATTTAGTAGTTTTCCTACTTGGAACATTGTGGCTTTGCGGTTTACTTTAAGTGCAATTTAATTTACCAATTTTGACCAATAAAACTCTTTGTGTTCAGAGTCCCCTTTAGACAACACCTCTCTCTCTGCATGTGCTTACTTGACAGCTGAGATGATTGATTCACTGTTCATATATTTGTACTTCCACAGGTTGTGACAGAGTACTTTCAGTTGAAAACCACGACCACCTGGAACTGTTAGTTTCAAACTCATCCATTTTAATATTTTTGTCAAGCACAGTATGAATGTCCTTCAGGGCAAAGCCTATCTATTTATTCCAGCTTTATCTGCCATGCTCGATTGATTGGGGAAGGTCCTGTTCTTTTCATGAGAGGATGTGGATTTTATTTGGTAGCATTATGTCAATTTAGTTAGATTGTGAGATATGTTTCTGTTCTAAATAGGTTCTTATACCATACTCACCACCATAGTACAAAATTGCATTCTAGTAGTGCATTAAGCAATGTGACTACACATCTGTCACATACTGTTCATTCTCTCATCCTTGCCTCAGTGTGAGAAGTGTGTGCATTGAAAGGTTGTCTTCTTTAAGTGGGGCAGTGGTGTTTTGGTTTTAGGGGTTTTTTTAAATATACATGTTATGTACTTATGCTAGAGAAGGTAAGGTCAAACAAATGCACCTTGCACTTGGAGTGGAAGCTAATGATAGCCCTTAGGACCCTAGGTTCCATAGCTCACATGTTGCATTTTTAATGTAAGTCTTACTCGGAAATGTTAAACTCACAGTAAATTTTGAACAAACAAAAACTGGATCACTTCAAGTGTTAAAATACAGTGTGACACAATCTGCTAAATCTCTGACATTTTCAAAACCCTGGAAAGCAGCACATTCACTCAGAAAACATGAAACATTATTTAAACAGCAATAAAATGTTTTCCCTCCTCCTAAGTCATAAATAGCTGATTCACATGTACAATACAGACACTTTCATATGTTAAACTTACCACACTGTTATTAGGCTGCCTTGTAGCAGACTTTATACAGGGTGCAAGCGTTGGCGTAATGGTTAATAACTCGCCCTTGATTCACCTGTACAATTCTAACTGATGTTAAGTGGGAGCTGAATACGGGAACCTAGTGCACGATATGGCCTTTAGTGTGCTGGCCTTTTCAAATGTTGTCAAGATGCCAGTTCATATTATAAAATGTCTTTTTTGTTCCCAGTGTGAAGTGACTGACAATAAATTTTCACCACTGGGAGGGCAAGCGCTTGTGTCTCACACTACTGAATACTGTGTTGCACTTAATACATTTGAGGGTATACAGTAAAAATGGCCTCAGCTGATCAACCCAGTGTGTGACTTATCTTCCCCAATGAAGGAGAAAATTTTGCCCTTGTCCTCAGTTGCACTTTGTCAAGGTTCCTCCCCCACTCTGAACTCTAGGGTACAGATGTGGGGACCTGCATGAAAAACCTCCTAAGCTTATCTTTACCAGCTTGGGTCAAAACTTCCCCAAGGTACAAAATATTCCACCCGTTGTCCTTGGACTGGCCGCTACCACCACCAAACTAATACTGGTTACTGGGGAAGAGCTGTTTGGACGCGTCCTTCCCCCCAAAATACTTCCCAAAATCTTGCACCCCACTTCCTGGACAAGGTTTGGTAAAAAGCCTCACCAATTTGCCTAGGTGACTACAGACCCAGACCCTTGGATCTTAAGAACAATGAAGAATCCTCCCAACACTTGCACCCCCCCTTTCCTGGGAAATGTTGGATAAAAAGCCTCACCAATTTGCATAGGTGACCACAGACCCAAACCCTTGGATCTGAGAACAATGAAAAAGTATTCAGTTTTTTACAAGAAGACTTTTAATAAAAAATAGAAGTAAATAGAAATAAAGAAATCCCCCCTGTAAAATCAGGATGGTTAGATATCTTACAGGGTAATTAGATTCAAAAACATAGAGAACCCCTCTAGGCAAAACCTTAAGTTACAAAAAGATACATAGACAGAAATAGTTATTCTATTCAGCACAATTCTTTTCTCAGCCATTTAAAGAAATCATAATCTAACACATACCTAGCTAGATTACTTACTAAAAGTTCTGAGACTCCATTCCTGGTCTATCCCCGGCAAAGACCCAGCATACAGACAGACACAGACCCTTTGTTTCTCTCCCTCCTCCCAGCTTTTGAAAGTATCTTGTCTCCTCATTGGTCATTTTGGTCAGGTGCCAGCGCGGTTACCTTTAGCTTCTTAACCCTTTACAGGTGAGAGGAGCTTTCCCCTGGCCAGGAGGGATTTCAAAGGGGTTTACCCTTCCCTTTATTTTTATGACACACTTCATGGGCAGATGTGCTGAAATATCTAAGAGCATAAATTGGATTAATGATTACTGTCCAAAACAGAGCTGAAAATGAAAAATATTGTACTAAAAAAAACACACAAACATTTAATTTGCTCTTCATTTCACCTTCCTTCATTTCATATGTATGTGGTGCATTCGGTATTAAAAAATTAGATTCATATTTTCACACTAGCTCAAGCACCATTTACCCATTTGGAAGTAAGTTTAATTGGTGGTCATTATGCACATACTGTGCAAACACAGTCACAACAAAGCAGCCTTCACTGTCATTCACTATTATTCATCTAATTCAGTTCTGCTGTAGACATCCACATAAAGTGACTGCTCCAGTTAAGTATAGAGTAATTAAGGCCCTTATCTTGCAAAGGGGATTGCTTTACCCATGCTTGAGGTTATGCTACTACATGGGATATGCTGCTGTATTAGAACATTTTAGATGTAATTTAATCACTGGCTTGGACCTACCTTTAAATTATAGAGATGTCCACTATTCACAAGATCAGGACCATCTTGTGCTAGGCGACATGCAAACGTATAAGGAAAACAGACCCTGTCTTAAATGTCAAAGGCCAAGGAAAAGCAATACAACATACAAGCGATTAGATCAGGGTGGTAGGAAAGGAGTGTAGGCAGTTGTCACTGCTGCTGTAGTGGTTCATCAATCTGAAAAAAACAACTTTGCAAGACTCAACAGTGAAGATCACTGATTTAGAATCATAGAATCATAGAATATCAGGGTTGGAAGGGACCCCAGAAGGTCATCTAGTCCAACCCCCTGCTCAAAGCAGGACCAATTCCCAGTTAAATCATCCCAGCCAGGGCTTTGTCAAGCCTGACCTTAAAAACCTCTAAGGAAGGAGATTCTACCACCTCTCCTTGGTAGAATCAAGTTGGTTGATCAGTATCAGGCTGTCATCCTACTGCACTTGCCACTAACAGTCAAGTCTGCTATAATCTGTGCACCCCTGGAGCTGGACTGCTGCAGAAGCCATCTGTAGTTAAAATTGTTTTGATTTAACATTGTTTCAGAAATCTAGCAAATATGTTATGATGGCTTATTGAACTGTGTAAACATTTTCTGTTTGGAGAAACATTATATATTGACAGTTTAGGGGGAAAATGGTCACTGGAGAAAAAGCACTCAAACCAGTTAACATCCCCTTCCAATACTTTTTCACCATGATAGACTAGATCTTCTGCTGGAGCAGAAAGCTGGTCTTATGCCCAGAGAGATCCCCCAGATGCACTCAGGAGTGAAATTGCTCCCCCACATCCACAAATAACCATCTATCCTCTACTAGACTCACTTTGATATGAGACCACATTGTTGCCATTTCAAACTTGCTATTTCACCCTACAGTTTCCCCAGATGATTAGGCTGGGGGGGAGGGGCAAGGGGAACCATGCTGAGGAGCCCAGTCATCTTCACATATCCTAAAAAAACAAGCAATCCCCCAAAAATTCACAACTCATTTCTTCTGGGTTTTTTCCCCCTTCCTGAATAATTGCTGGGGGCAGGAGGAAGGGAGACAAGGAACAAAGAGAGAGAGAGAGTCTATGGCCTAATGTTAGATCACTTACGCAGGAGCAGGAAGAATCATAGAATCATAGAATATCAGGGTTGGAAGGGACCCCAGAAGGTCATCTAGTCCAACCCCCTGCTCGAAGCAGGACCAATTCCCAGTTAAATCATCCCAGCCAGGGCTTTGTCAAGCCTGACCTTAAAAACCTCTAAGGAAGGAGATTCTACCACCTCCCTAGGTAACGCATTCCAGTGTTTCACCACCCTCTTAGTGAAAAAGTTTTTCCTAATATCCAATCTAAACCTCCCCCACTGCAACTTGAGACCATTACTCCTCGTTCTGTCATCTGCTACCATTGAGAACAGTCTAGAGCCATCCTCTTTGGAACCCCCTTTCAGGTAGTTGAAAGCAGCTATCAAATCCCCCCTCATTCTTCTCTTCTGCAGGCTAAACAATCCCAGCTCCCTCAGCCTCTCCTCATAACTCATGTGTTCCAGTCCCCTAATCATTTTTGTTGCCCTTCGCTGGACTCTCTCCAATTTATCCACATCCTTCTTGAAGTGTGGGGCCCAAAACTGGACACAGTACTCCAGATGAGGCCTCACCAATGTCGAATAGAGGGGAACGATCACGTCCCTCGATCTGCTCGCTATGCCCCTACTTATACATCCCAAAATGCCATTGGCCTTCTTGGCAACAAGGGCACACTGCTGACTCATATCCAGCTTCTCGTCCACTCTCACCCCTAGGTCCTTTTCCGCAGAACTGCTGCCTAGCCATTCGGTCCCTAGTCTGTAGCTGTGCATTGGGTTCTTCCATCCTAAGTGCAGGACCCTGCACTTATCCTTATTGAACCTCATCAGATTTCTTTTGGCCCAATCCTCCAATTTGTCTAGGTCCTTCTGTATCCTATCCCTCCCCTCCAGCGTATCTACCACTCCTCCCAGTTTAGTATCAAGAAGGCCTGATTACAAGTCCTTGCTTTAGAGGGAAAAACCCAGGTGAGTACCTAATTACTGGAGTATTGGATGTGGGTGGGGCACACACACCCCATGATTTTATCCCAAAGAAAATATTTTGGCTGAAACTACTTGGCAAATTCGACATTAATTCAAATAGTTTCAGTCAGCCTCAAACTTATTTTTTTCAGCAAATAGACTGTTTTTTTGTTTACAAAATTGGATCTACCTCTACCCACAGGCCCAAATTTTTGACTCTCTTTTGACTCTCACAAATAGATTATGGGCTCACTCTTTTAAGCAATTGCTGTCCTTAAAGCTAAGCCAATCCTCCCATTGGTTCTCAGTGCTAGTTTCAATGGACATCTCACCTGCAATGCACCAATGAACTAGGGTCTACGTAAATTTGGCTCCAGTGTGGTAGGCACAGCATAGTGTGTGCTGATAGATTATTAGACTGGGCAAATGCTACATTGAAAGTTTAAACAACACGGATCTGTTTCAGATGTTGATTATACTGCACTGTATATAAAGTTTAGTTTTGCAGGGGCCAGTGGGGAGGGAACTAGGAAGTCCTCACTGATTCATTGGACAAACACTCCCCAGGAAAGTAAAATCTAAGAGTGTATGCATAGGTTTCTTTTTTTCTTTTTAACTGATTGCCACTCTAGTTGTATATATATATGGACACTTCATTTTGTGACATCTATTTTTTGTAAGAGTGTTCTACTGATTGTATTTTAAAGAGAGAAACAAAGTAGCCTGGTAAATTATAAATTGCCAGACAAAATGACTGAGGGGTGACCTTGAGATGACTAGATCAAAAAGATGACTACTATTTACTTTAGAATAGATATGAATAAGAGATGTAATTATAAAGATATATAAAACAGCGAATAGTGTAGAGGAGGTGAACCGAGCATGACTTTACTCTTACAATTCATGAACAAGGAGGTGGGCCAATGAAATTAAATGGCAACAGTTTGATATTTATTCACAAGTCTTATGCTTCCAAGAAGGATTGTCCTTTCATATGAATAATAAGAATATCTACAGTTACATTAGCTGAGATGACATTTTCAGAATATAATCTCCTATGTTTCAACACAACACCACAATCTGCCTGGATTTAGGAAAAACTTCCCTCAAGAGCATTGTTCAAGAGTCATATTCGGACACTTCATGTTACGAGAAAAAGTACCTCTGATTAAGACAAAGAAGCAGATCAACCAACAAAGTATGCTTGCTTGATTTGGGTACGGGATGGAGTGAACTCCAGAAAGGGATGACATCCAGTCAATCCTGACACCTTCTTTTTCTTTAAGGCATCATAGACAGTCTCCCTCACTCAGAGTCGTCAAACAACTCTGTTTCCTTCACCAGACAAGGCCCTTGTCTTACTGGTGGCTGTAATCTCAGACCACTTGAGTATGTGGCGTAGAGTGCAAGGGCAACAGCAACAGGTAAACTAGCTAACTATGGCTGGGCAGGGGACTTCCAGGAACTAAATAAGATGGATTTCCCCATTAATCGATCTGTGGTCCTTGTCAGAGCTGGGAAAATTTCTCATACTCATCTCAAACTCAAATGGTCCATGAGGCAACCTTTGCATTTAGATGTCGTCCATACTGTGAAAATGTTTGTAGCACCGTGGTATATTTATTTAATCATAATATTTATTATT
The DNA here is from genome assembly GCF_965140285.1 of Lepidochelys kempii. NCBI lineage: Eukaryota > Metazoa > Chordata > Testudines > Cheloniidae > Lepidochelys > Lepidochelys kempii. The sequence continues at coordinate 29,323,090 of NC_136381.1, read as the reverse complement.
TAATAATCTACATTTTAATGGCTAACAAAATGGCCATAGGATTTGGTTTTTCTACTTCCTCTTTAAAATCTGGGAAGAAGGGTGGAGACTCTTCCTGTTTTTTATTTTTTAAGTTTAAGTTTTTTAAGGTTTCTTTATTAGCAATAATGTGGGGGAGAAAACTCTCTAGATAATGCTGGGATGCCCTGGAAATTAAAACATTCTATGCCTACTCTGATGCTTAAACTATACACTCTAGCTTGTTTATAAGATGGAGAGGGGTGGAACAAATTGAAAAGCCAGGGTGATTTCCAGTTTCTAAATGATCTATGCCTTGGCTTTGATTCTGAACAATCAATAAGTTCCCAGACAGGGATATTTTTTTCTTTGGTTTGCATTTATTCTTTCAATATATACTTGGTAAACATATCACAATGCACAATTTAACTTCAATCAGCAGTTTTGAGACATTTGTGCAAATTCAATCACCCTCCCCATGGAGGATTACCTCACTAGATATACAGAGTACAGTAGAAATAAAATTTAAAAAAAAAGGAGACCTCATAGTTTACTTGTTTAGACCTGTACCAAAAATTGTCCGTTCTATTCGAGAACAATATTTTATTGGAAGACACCCACACAGATAGAGAAGATAGATTTAGACCCAAAGCAATGGTATGAAATTTTAGCAAGACTTCCAGATGTGATCACATTCTCCTCTTAAGTGTCTCTAAAGATAGGGTGTCATATCTCTAAGAGTTTTAAAAAATAGTTCAAAAAGGAATCTGACAGGAAATCTAGAAAAGCTATGGACTTAATTTTCCCTGCAACTGATTTCCCCTGTGATGTGAAAGCCAACTCAAGATTTATCTTACCGTCACATAATGTAATAATAGAAGGGGACTGTGGCTCAAACCTTGAAATAGGATCTTTGATTTGCTTGAAAACTCTGTCCAATACCATTACCCTCTAATGATTATATACCATTTGGATATAGCAGAGAAAAGATCTTACTGTTCCTGAATAATAAAAAGATAGCAAATCTCATAATTAATCATGCACTAGAGAAAGATCTGTGCACGATAGATTCTGGGCAGTAATTGAGACGGGTGCATTTAATTTGCTGAAATATGATTTCCATGTAAAAATAAAGTTTCTCTTTTGTGTTGAATTCTCTTCTGTTTGTGAATGAATATCTGTGCAAATGAATCCTGCTTCCTGTATGTGCTGCTTACTTTTGAATCAAATCAATTGATAAACATCCTGAAAAATTCTACCCCACTTTAGCTGGGAATTTCTTTAAGCAATTTCTGACGCATGGCCCCGTAACAGTTATGCTTATCCAGTCAGAAGGGAGAGAACAAGTTAACTTATAAACTCTATTCTTAAAATGCTGTGAGTGTTAATGATGTCGCCATTAATATGGCTCATTACAAAAAAGAAAGTAAACACAATATAAGTCAACAGGGCTTGCACTCTGTAAGAGACAGATGGGTAAATGAATTGATTGACATGGAATAGTATAAAATCAGTAGTACAAATACCAAAAGTGAAAGAAAATAAAAAGCACTTGACACTGGTAAATAAATTATGTTACATAGAACTGGTTGAACTATTTATTGTGGAGAATTGGTTGAATTTGGCCCTTTTTTCTGTTTGCAGATTTGTCTATAACTGGCTATAATTTGAATATGTGTCATTATTTCTAACTGTTTGAACAACAGTTTTATGCACACATAATCCTCAAGCCTTCAAATCCCACTTCTCCTGCAGCTGGTTCTAATCTTCAAAGGAGTTAATGCCCTAGCAACATTAGAGACCTGTCATAAATATAAAGGGAAGGATAAACCCCTTTGAAATCCCTCCTGGCCAGGGGAAAGCTCCTCTCACCTGTAAAGGGTTAAGAAGCTAAAGGTAACCTCGCTGGCACCTGACCAAAATGACCAATGAGGAGACAAGATACTTTCAAAAGCTGGGAGGAGGGAGAGAAACAAAGGGTCTGTGTCTGTCTGTATGCTGCTCTTGCCAGGGACAGAACAGGAATGGAGTCTTAGAACTTTTAGTAAGTAATCTAGCTAGGTATGTGTTAGATTATGATTTCTTTAAATGGCTGAGAAAAGAATTGTGCTGAATAGAATAACTATTTCTGTCTATGTATCTTTTTGTAACTTAAGGTTTTGCCTAGAGGGGTTCTCTATGTTTTTGAATCTAATTACCCTGTAGATATCTACCATCCTGATTTTACAGGGGGGATTTCTTTATTTCTATTTACTTCTATTTTTTATTAAAAGTCTTCTTGTAAAAAACTGAATACTTTTTCATTGTTCTCAGATCCAAGGGTCTGGGTCTGTAGTCACCTATGCAAATTGGTGAGGCTTTTTACCAAACCTTGTCCAGGAAGTGGGGTGCAAGGTTTTGGGAAGTATTTTGGGGGGAAGGACGCGTCCAAACAGCTCTTCCCCAGTAACCAGTATTAGTTTGGTGGTGGTAGCGGCCAGTCCAAGGACAACGGGGGGGAATATTTTGTACCTTGGGGAAGTTTTGACCTAAGCTGGTAAAGATAAGCTTAGGAGGTTTTTCATGCAGGTCCCCACATCTGTACCCTAGAGTTCAGAGTGGGGGAGGAACCTTGACAAGACCTAATTTTATCTATGAACTGCTGAGACTTTTGAGCTCCTCTGGAACAGATCACATCATTCCCAGGGCAAAGCATGAAAGAGCTGGGAATAAAGCATAACTGTGGAACAAACTTGCAGAAGAGTTTAGACAAATCTAGAGACTAGTTGTTTCCTGGAAGTGCTGAAAATCCATCCTTTGCCTTCACCACAAGAAAGCCAAATTAAACAAGAAGATGACTGCCAACCAAAAAATACCCCAAGCAGAATTTTGACCCTCAAAAGGGAGGAGTGCCAGACACTCCATGAAGTTCATTAGGGACTTTGCTGTTGCTATGGATTTTATATTGCTCAGATAATATGGTATAAAACAATAAGGTAGAAAGAGAGATACTGTCTTGATGCCAGGGCATTGACTAGTGGCAGGAGGTGAGTGGGATTGGAGAAGCGCTGTGTTAAGTGACCCTTGCAACAATGATTTTTTTAAAATTAAATTTAGAGTTCTTTCATTCATCACAACCACTATCAATCACAAACAGCAGCTGTGCTTTAAATGTCAACTTGGTGTTCTGATGGCAACTGGACCACAGATATGGCACTGAGGTCTGCATAAAAGCAGTTCCTGGTGCCAGTTTCCTCCCCCTCATTATATGACTATATTACATAGTTTACTCCATGATCTGGTGCTACATAAAATCCACAAAGATTTTCCAGGCTATGCACCATTCTGCTGTTTGAGCACTCCTCCTCCTTACTCCACTCTCCTCCTCACTATTGCTCATGCTTATGTGGTATTTAGTCTAAGGGCAGGTCTACATTTAAAAAGCTGCACCGGTGCAGCTGTGCTGCTATAGCACTTTAACGAAGATGCTACGTCACCGATGGGAGAGCTTCTCCCATTGACCCAGTTAATCCACTTCTGAGAGAGGCAGTAGCTATGTCAGTGGGAGAAGCCCTGCTGTCATTATCGTGCTGTCTACAGCAGGGGTTAGGTCCGTATAACTGTGCATCTCAGGGGTGTGGATTTTTCACATCCCTGAGCGACGTAGTTATACCGATGTAAGTTTACAGTGTAGACCTAGACTAAGAGAGACAACAATTTCAAAGCACTCCTTTAGGCACTTCTTATCTCTGTATACTTTCACTCCCAAACAAGAGGACTCCTGCGTGAATACACTCACTCACATGCAATACACATATTTTCCACATAAGTGCCTGAATTTACATAAATTTGACTCTATGCTTTCTTTCATGTATAGTGCCACTCTTCTATCAGCATGACCTGTTCTGTCATACCTATATATTTTGTACCGTGGTATTACCATGTCCCACTGATTATCATTCTACCAAATTTTTATTATATAAATATTCTAATTTAATACCAGTAACTCAAGTTCAGTTATCTTAGTATTAGACTTCTTTCATTTGTATATAACCACTTATAAAATGTCACTTTTTAACTGTCTACCATTATATGATGAATTAAATCGGACTCTTTTTCATTTGACTCTTTCTCATCAGATCCTTCCTGTATTTTACCATATTCCATTCTCTCCTCTTTACTAGGATATAGAGAATCCTCATTAATAGATCCTCCCTTAAAGGATGTCTCTATCCAAACCGCGTACTCCTTTGCACCTGTCAGTTTTCCTCCAACATTTAGTTTAAAAACTCCTCTATGACCTTTTTAATTTTACATGCCAGCAATCTGGTTCCATTTTGGTTTAGGTGAGACCGTCTCTCCTGTGTAGGCTCCTCCTTTTCCAAAATATTCCCCAGTTCCTAATAAACCTAAACCCTTCCTCCCTACACCATCGTCTCATCCACACATTGAAACCCTGCAGTTTTGCATAACTGGCCCTGCGTGTGGAACTGGAAGAATTTCCCAGAATGCTACCATGGAAGTCCTGGACTTCAGTCTCTTACTTAGCAGCCTAAATTTCGATTTGGATTGTGACCAAGTTTACATTAGGAGTTACAATTACAAACGTTAGGTACCTATTAGGTGTTGATAATTGGGTTGGGCAGTTTAAAATTGAAGTGGGTTTGCAGAATGAAGTATCTTTTAAATGGGTAATTTGTAATGCCTTTATGTTTAAATAATATGTGACAAAGTTCCTCCTCTACCTTGGTGGGTCTTGCACTTATTGGAGGATTTGCTCACCTCAGCGATTCATGGCAGCCCTCAGTTTGGCCGTTTTCATGAACCCACAGTCCAGGACAACTCCTCCTGTGTCTGACCAGGAGTTGGGAGTTTTGGGGGAAACCTGGGCCTGCCCCCTACTCCAGGTTCCAGCCCAGGGCACTGTGGAATGCAGCTGTCTAAAGTGCCTCCTGGAATAGCTGTGCGACAGCTACAACTCCCTGGGCTACTTCCCCTTGGCCTCCTCCCAACACCTTCTTTATCCTCACCATAGGACCTTCCTCCTGGTGTCTGATAATGCTTGTACTCTTCAGTCCTCCAACAGTCCGCATTCTCACTCTCAGCTCCTAGTACTTCTTGCTTCCAGCTCCTCACACGCACACCACAAACTGAAGTGAGCTCCTTTTTAAACCCAGGTGCCCTGATTAGCCTGCCTTCATTGATTCTAGCAGCTTCTTGATTGGCTGCAGGTGCAGAAAAGTACTCCTTTTCTTTTTGCAAATACAGACTAACACGGCTGTTACTCTGAAACCTTACTCAAGATAGTTAAGTCAAAAGAGGACTGTGAAGAATTACAAAGGGACTCACTAAACTGGATGACTGGGAGACAAAATGGCAGATGAAATTCAATGTTGATAAATGCAAAGTAACACACATTGGAAAACATAATCCCAACTATACAGATAAAATGATGGGGTCTAAATTAGCTGTTACCACTCAATAAAAAGATCTTGGAGTCATTGTGGATAGTTCTCTGAAAGCATCTGCTCAGCATGCAGTGGCAGTCAAAAAAGCTAACAGTGTTAGCAACCATTAGGAAACGGATAGATAATATCATAATACCGCTATATCAGTGGTTCTCAACCTATTTAGCATTGTGGGTCGCATATGCAGCTCAGCTATGTTATGTGGGCTGTATATGCACTACCTATATGGACCTGAAGAGGTTACATGGGCCACAGCTGTGTGCTGATCTGCCCGCAGGCTGACAACCACTGCTCTATATAAATCTGTGGTATGCCCACATCTTGAATATTTTGTACAGATCTGGTTGCTCCATATTAGAATTGGAAAAGGTACAGAAAAGGGCAACAAAAATGATTAGGAGGATGAAACAGCTTCCACATGAGGAGAGAGTCAAAATATTGGGACTTTTCATCTTGGAAAAGAGAGAACTAATGGAATATGATAGAGGTGTATAAAATCTTGACTGCTGTAAAGAAAATGAACAAGGAAATGTTGTTTCGTCTTTTACATAACACATGAACTCGGAATCACCCAATGAAATTAATAGGCAGCAGGTTTAAAACAAAAGGAAGTATTTCTTCACACAATGTACAGTCAACCTACAGAACTCATTGCCAGGGGATGTTGTAAAGTCCAAACCTATAACAGTGTTCAAAAAGGAACTAGATATATTCATGGAGGATAGGTCAATCAATGGCTATTTGCTATGATATTCAGGGATGCAACCCCATACTCTAAGTGTCCTTAGCCTCAGTTTGCCAGAAGCTGGGAGTGGATGACAGGGGATGGCCCACTCGATGATTGCCTCTTCTGTTCATTCCCTCTGAAGTTCTTGGTATTACCTACTGTTGGGAGACAGGGTCCTGGGCTAGATATACCATTGGTCTTACCTGGTATGCCTGTTATGTTTTGTTTCCTTGTGTACTCTACATTATTAATGAAGAAAACAGAATCACCCTTCCCACTTCCAGGGTAAACAGCTGCAATATTGTCTTTCCCACTTTCATCCTACAAACATTTCATCCAGCTCTTCTTTTTCATACCCCTCCATGTAGCTGTTGTTTACCACTCCACAGTTCTCCCTGCCCACCTTTCTCTCTAATGGACTCCCCTCTTCCCCATCTCAATGTCTCAGCCTTTTCCTCAGCCACCAGAATCCATGCACTGTTGTTTGATCTTGAATCCTGAAGCAACATTTCTACTATCCAAAATGATCTACCACTCAGCTGACACTAACCACTCACTTTTTTTTCTTCACTACACCTACTCTTTCTCTGACCTCTACTTTATGCCATTCAATATAACCTTCCTGCACATCAATTCTCACCTATTCACTTGGCCATTCTGTAAGCTCCAGTCCACTGATGTCAATGACTTCTCTGCTGTTCTCAGATCATTCTTCCATATTCTCTCCCCTGCTTGATTCAGTATTTTTCCAATCCAATCTGTTGATTCCTTTTACTCCTCAACTCCTTTGCCCCTCTGCCCCACAAAGTCCACCTCACCAGTTCAAACTTACTCTTACCATACACATCCTCTGCTCCTGCTGTCCTGTTGCTGATTGTCTCTGGAAAGCGTCTGTACCAATGTGAACTTCCTCCATTACAAGCTTCTTCTCCCCCATTCTACTATATTCCTGGCCAAACAGAAACAAATTTCCCCATTGATTCCCATGATCATAATCTCAGCAGCTCCTTACCTGCCTTTCGTTAGCATTGAATCCCTCCTCACCTCTCCTTCTCTGCATAAGATTCCACAGGCTTTTTCAAAGAAAAATAAATTCACCTCATTCCTACTAACATCTTGTCCTCCTTCTAAGTGTCTGAAGCTGAGGTTTTTACATCTAACCATCTGTTTTCTCAACCTTATTATTCCCTAGCTAAACCTTTGCCCTCACCCTCTGCCAATTCCTTGTCCTTTTGATCTGTTTTCATCCAGTTCCCATCACAGTTGACCCCAATTGCCTTAGTTCTTTTTGATGGTGCACCAGAGAGACAAACCCCTAGCAGGTTTCAGTGCACCATATAACGTATTTTTATTTGATTGACTATTTGCAGATTGTTTTGTTGGTTTGTATTGTCTATTTGATTTTATTAATTAAGCAAGTAGCAAGGCAATAGATACTCTAAAATTAATTAATAAGTATATCTAATTGGTGAAAGAAGGGCTTTGAAATATGGAAGCTTTTACATGCTAGTGTTTGTCACAACAATGCAAATCTCTGATCAGTGAGTATCCACAACCCACTAATACAAAGAACACAGAGCCTCCAGAGAAGTCTTAGAGCAAATAGTGTTAGTATCTCACATCACCTAGTCAGTGTGGCAGTTTGGAATACAATTTAAATGTTTTAATTACAGGCTACAGAACTGTGGGAAGACGTATAACATCCATCATATGAGACAGTTAATGCTCAGCACAACATGCTTTTATAGTTTCCAATAGGCAATCTTATGACAAATGTGAAATTAACCAGTGTTACTACTGTAATTAAAGATGACATAGCATGTTGTCATTTTACATTAGTACTTGCCTGGACACATCCTACCCTTGTCATCTCCATTTAGTAACAACTTGTAAATTGGAGGGAATGGATGGCTTAAGGAGTTGGGAATGCGATACACAGGCTTTCACCTTTATCCCAACAATTTGAACCCAGACACATGCAATAATGACCAAAAGTTATGATATAATGTCTCTTTATTAACCTATGTAACATGAACTGGCATTCACAGAACATTTCTCAGTGGACAGGTCTCTACATTAGGGAGAAAAAAAAACCTTCATAAATGGTATTCATTACATCTTCTTGGCAGTCTCTGATGAGAGATTGGGAATTAAACGATACAGACTAAAATCTCCTCAAGGCCCCAAAGGTGCATATTCCTGCTTAGGTTAGAGGCACATAGTCAGAACAGTGGATGGAATGCTTGCATTGCCTCCACCTGTGCAATATCAGTTTTCAGAGAGAAGATTTTAGTTTCCAGAACTCTTCATCCAGGACCTTTCCAGGACACTAAATTCATTTAAAAAAGAAATTAAATCACTTGGATGCCAGTGTTTGATTTAATCTTTATGTACCCGGTATAATATATGTATAATGATGCCTGCTAGTTAATTACACTTTCTACTTTAAAAACAATGAGGAGTCCTTGTGGCACCTTACATACTAACAAATTTATTTGGAAATAAGCTTTCGTGGGTTGTCAATGTTCCTCCCCCACTCTGAACTCTAGGTTACAGATGTGGGGACCTGCATGAAAAACCTCCTAAGCTTATCTTTACCAGCTTAGGTCAAAACTTCCCCAAGGTACAAAATATTCCACCCGTTGTCCTTGGACTGGCCGCTACCACCACCAAACTAATACTGGTTACTGGGGAAGAGCTGTTTGGATGCGTCCTTCCCCCCAAAATACTTCCCAAAACCTTGCACTCCACTTCCTGGACAAGGTTTGGTAAAAAGCCTCACCAATTTGCCTAGGTGACTACAGACCCAGACCCTTGGATCTTAAGAACAATGAAGAATCCTCCCAACACTTGCACCCCCCCTTTCCTGGGAAATGTTGGATAAAAAGCATCACCAATTTGCATAGGTGACCACAGACCCAAACCCTTGGATCTGAGAACAATGAAAAAGCATTCAGTGTTTTACAAGAAGACTTTTAATAAAAAATAGAAGTAAATAGAAATAAAGAAATCCCCCCTGTAAAATCAGGATGGTAGATATCTTACAGGGTAATTAGATTCAAAAACATAGAGAAACCCTCTAGGCAAAACCTTAAGTTACAAAAAAGATACACAGACAGAAATAGTTATTCTATTCAGCACAATTCTTTTCTCAGCCATTTAAAGAAATCATAATCTAACACATACCTAGCTAGATTACTTACTAAAAGTTCTAAGGCTCCATTCCTGGTCTATCCCTGGCAGAACCCAGCATACAGACAGACACAGACCTTTTGTTTCTCTCCCTCCTCCCAGCTTTTGAAAGTATCTTGTCTCCTCATTGGTCATTTTGGTCAGGTGCCAGCGAGGTTACCTTTAGCTTCTTAACCCTTTACAGGTGAGAGGAGCTTTCCCCTGGCCAGGAGAGATTTCAAAGGGGTTTACCCTTCCCTTTATATTTATGACATGGGTTAAAACCAACTTCATCAGATGCAAGGAGTGAAAAATACAGTAGTCAGGTATATATATTACAGCACATGAAAAGATGGAAGTTGCCTTACCAAGTCGGGGGGTCAGTGCTAATGGAGCCAATTCAATCAAGGTGGAAGTGGCATATTCCCAACAGTTGACAAGAAGGGGTAAATATCAACAGTGGGAAAATTTATAAAAAACAGTAGAAGAGCACTTCAATCTCCCTGGACACTCAATAACCGACTTAAAAGTGGCCATTCTTCAACAAAAAAAACTTCAAAAACAGAGTTCAACGAGAAACGGAAGAACTGGAATTAATTTGCAAACTTGACACCATCAAATTAGGCCTGAATAAAGACTCGGAGTTGCTGGGTCACTATAAAAAGTAATTTGCCCTCTGTTGATATTCATACCTTCTTGTCAGCTGTTGGGAATAGGCCACTTCCACCTTGATTGAATTGGCTCCGTTAGCACTGATGAAGTGGGTTTTAGCCCACAACAGCTTATACGCAAATAAATTTGTTAGTCTCTAAGGTGCCACAAGGACTCCTCCTTGTTTTTGCTGATACAGACTAACACGGCTACCCCTCTAAAACATTCTACTTTAGGTCTGGAAGCATCAGAGTTATTTTTTGACATCAGTAGTTGTTTTTTCCCCATACTCATTGTAGATATCACATTTCAGAATAGGGAAACTGCAGCATGTAATGTAGTTAGTTTCCTTTAGAAGAGATGTCTTCTGTTAAACACAAGTTCTTGACAGTACAATTTCAGCCATAGTTGAATTCCTAATATCAGTGCAAATTGGGTCCAAACACAAATACATTATTCTGAAGCCTATTATGAGAGAACATACAACATTAAACAATCACATAGAAATGTTAAATCCATTATTGACATAGTTGCTTGTGTGAACTCTTCTGTGATTTGCACCACCATGTTCTGTCAGAAAACCTCTATGCCCAGCAACACTGGTGTAGAGAAGTAAGCATACCACAGTTTAAAGTATGACTAAGTGCCCAGAGCTATTAGAATCCACTAAAACAGAACCATGTATGTTGCATTGCCTAAGTCACACAAAGTGTGTTTTAGCAACAACATTTTTCTGATTAAGACAGAGAAAGAAACTCAAATTATTTTAAAGTATTTTTTCCAGTCTAATTCTCTTTGATTTAGTAATGGTTTATGGAAATACCTTTAGATATCATTTGGAAATATAAAATATCCACATTCTTGCATCTAAGTCTCTGTATTCAATTTTTGCCCTATTATTCAACATTATGGACCAGATTCGTAGCTAGTGTTCATTTGCACAGCTCTCCTGAAGTCAATGGAGCTACACCAATCTACACCAGCTGAAGATCTGGCCTATATTATCTTCACAAAAAGCTTGAAGGGACTGTCTCTTGACAAGAGCTGAAGGTATAATTCACATAATATAATCTGACAAAATTCACCTTTTTCCCCTCTGTTCATAATAGTCTCAGAAAAGGCAACAAAGGCTTAGATCTTCAGACGTATTTAAGTGCCTGCAATTTGGGAGTTAGAGTTCTAAATACCTGTAAGGATCTGGGCCAAAATGCTTAGATGTTTGCTATTTGAAATTATTCCAAAATTTTCTCAGTTAATAATTATTGGCTCGTAGATCATTAGCACAAAGGGCATTACAAATATTCACAAATATCAACTCATGCTGTGACTATTAGCACATAATTCTGCTTCAGTCCCCTGAGAGAATGGCTATGTAACCAGCCAACACAGCACAGAACAATCTGCATATATTATAATACATACAGCTGAATTAACGTACAAATATAGCTTTAATTGAATATTGCCATATTTGAACCACAAGGGTGTTTTTGTCTGTTTATTTGCTCGTAAAGCTCAGATGTTGCGTGTTCACAGAATGCACATATGAAAGGCAGATGGACATGGGGAAATTAAATATAATGTATAAAATTGGACAGTTTACACCACTATGCACTATACCCATTACATTGCACTTAGAGCTGCAAAAAAAAAAAAAAAAGGGCGGGGGGGGACATTGCAAAATTACTCTCTTTTAAAAAAAATTCAACCATTTTAATTTGTAATATTTATGTCAAAGTTTTGCACTTGTTAGTTCTTGAGAACTTTGTCATGATTTGAGTGCCATTCAATTCAGCAATGATTTAGTACAAACTAAAATGTAGCAGCAATTTTTGAGAGTTATCTACCTCTACTTCTTCAGACTATTTTTCAAAACACTTTATCAACTATTTGCTACAGTTCATGTGAAGTATTAACCTAATTTATTTTTATATGAGTCTTGTTTTTTATTTTTTTTAAATGTAGAGCTTCATAAAAAAAGGATTTAAAAGTAGAACAATATTGTGGGACAACTTCTCCTGCTAGATCCATGGTGTGGATCTCAGATAAGCAGCTTAGCTGAGTTTTTTTTTTTTTCTTTTTTAACTGTAACATGTAAATTCATGTCCACTAAATTTTAGTGGCATCGTGACAACATTATAAATGAATAGTATTTTATTCCCCATAAGTCAATCAATTAGGGGAAAGCCAGATTTACCTAAGGAGAAGAATGGATCCTTCAGCCAAGAGACCAACATTTACTTAAGGATATATTTGCTTCTAGACCCTCCTGGCCATCCCATTCTTAAAGATGGTGCAAAGACCTTTCACAGAACATCTACTTTTGTCCTCTCATTCTTAGGATCCAAACTGTCTTTCTCTACATAAATTCACAATTCAGTGAAGTTTGTTCCAGTGACAGCACTGGACAGTAAGCAGGCTCCTGAGTGGCACTGGTAAAATAAACAGTAAGTATTTTCCACAGAAAAAAAATACTCAAATTTTTGTTTCCTTTTATTTATTTTTAAATAGTTTTTTCAATGTTTTGACTAAGTGAATCATAATAACATTTTTTGGTTAATTTGCATTCTCTATTTTTGGTGTTTTCCCCTATCTTTCTCTTCCCTTTTCCCTATTGGAAAAAGGAACTATCTATACATTATTATAATTATATTTTATTATTAAAGTATATACAATTTCAATTATTTTCACAACTGGGTGCCTGACATTAGAAATCTAAACAAATGATCTTATTTATTTTCAAATGTGCTGAGGATGCAGCAGCTTGTATTGACGTATAGGGGAGTTTCTAGATGCTCGCAACTTTGAAAATATGGCCATTTATTTGGGTGCCTAAATATGAATTTAGGTGCCAAACTTTAGGAACCCAATCATGAAAATCTTGGCAGTAGTGTTGAACCTATTCCTGTAAATGCGTGTATTTCAGTGTTAATAATAAAAGACTAAGGTCCTGAACCTACAGCTCAGTCAAGTCAGAGTCCCACTGAAGTTAACTGGGCTCTGTGAAGGCACAAGGGTTCACCCAGGTTGCTTATTACCGGGAAAAGGGCCTTAAAATATCAGAGAGCTGTAGTTTAGATAATAAAAACATGAACAACTATATATAAAATGTAGTTGCAATGAATTTTCTTTTATTTTAAATGAAGAACACATTATAGAGAAAAGTGTTTTGAATTTATCAGATTACAGTTATTACATTGGATCAAAATATGTTAGTTTTTTAAGATTTCCTGTTTCCAAGGCTATTAGGCTATCTTAATAATATGACAAATGTAATCTGTAACCTACAAATTCAAACTTCACAAAAAACTTTTAATGTAAGATATTTTAAGGACTTTCTTTTAAGACTTTATAATGTCCATTGATAGCTTACATTGGTATGTGAAGAAAACTAAAATAAGGCTGACAGATAATTAAGATTTCAAATTAATCATTGTCTCAGATGTCTGACTCACATCAAAATGACAAATTACAGTACCATAGGTTGACAAATATGCCATATTTAACACATTATTCTGCAAGAGAGAAATTAAATACAAGATTTAAAGTAAGAAAATTATTAGTGTGCTGATTGTTTTGCTAACTTTCCAAGATCATATATTTTGGTATGGCCTTTAAACAAATACAACTGCTATCTCCATCTTTTCATCTGGAATCTGATTATGTACATGTAAGTGGCCCCTTAATAAAATAAATATAGATTTTATTTATTTATTGCTTTATAATTTGGGGAGATTCATTAGACAAAATGTAATATTCATCTCTACAACAATTAAACTAAAACCAAGGTTTTGGTTACAATAGAAATTAGAAATGTTGAAGTGAAGCAATTATTAAATACATGTATATGTATATGGGCCTTTTTCCTGCAAATTCACTCTTTATATTGGCAAATGAAAGCATATAAAATTGCTCCACTTCCATTGTTGGTTCAGCCCAAATTTAATGTACTTGTTTTAAAATTAGATTGTAAACTATGGAGGTAGATATTACCATATCTGAGGTAGAAGCGAAACTCAAACAGCTTAATGGGACTAAATCGGGGGGGCCCAGATAATCTTCATCCAAGAATATTAAAGGAATTGGCACCCGAAATTGCAAGCCCATTAGCAAGAATTTTTAATGAATCTATAAACTCAGGAGTTGTACCGTATGATTGGAGAATTGCTAACATAGTTCCTATTTTTAAGAAAGGGAAAAAAAGTTATCCGGGTAACTACAGGCCTGTTAGTTTGACATCTGTAGTATGCAAGGTCTTGGAAAAAATTTTAAAGAAGAAAGTAGTTAAGGACATTTAAGTCAATGGTAAATGGGACAAAATACAACATGGTTTTACAAAAGATAGATCATGCCAAATCAACCCGATCTCCTTCTTTGAGAAAGTAACAGATTTTTTAGACAAAGGAAACGCAGTGGATCTAATTTACCTAGATTTCAGTAAGGCGTTTGACACCGTGCCACATGGGGAATTATTAGTTAAATTGGAAAAGATGGGGATCAATATGAACACTGAAAGGTGGATAAGGAATTGGTTAAAGGGGAGACTACAACGGCTCCTACTGAAAGGTGAACTGTCAGGCTGGAGGGAGGTTACCAGTGGAGTTCCTCAAGGATCAGTTTTGGGACCAATCTTATTTAATCGTTTTATTACTGACCTCAGCACAAAAAGTGGGCGTGTGCTAATAAAGTTTGCGGATGATACAAAGCTGGGAGGTATTGCCAATTTAGAGAAGGACCGGGATATCCTACAGGAGGATCTGGATGACCTTGTAAACTGGAGTAATAGTAATAGGATGAAATTTAATAGTGAGAAGTGTAAGGTCATGCATTTAGGGATTAATAACAAGAATTTTAGTTATAAACTGGGGATGCATCAATTAGAAGTAACGGAGGAGGAGAAGGACCTTGGAGAATTGGTTGATCATAGGATGACTATGAGCCACCAATGTGATTTGGCTGTGAAAAAAGCTAATGTGGTCTTGGGATGCATCAGGAAAGGTATTTCCAGTAGGGATAAGGAGGTTTTATACAAGGCACTGGTGAGACCTCATCTGGAATACTGTGTGCAGTTTTGGTCTCCCATATTTAAGAAGGATGAATTCAAACTGGAACAGGTAACAGAGAAGGGCTACTAGGATGATCCTAGGAATGGAAAACTTGTCTTATGAAAGGAGACTCAAGGAGCTTGGCTTGTTTAGCCTAACTAAAAGAAGGTTGAGGGGAGATATGCTCTCTATAAATATATCAGAGGGATAAATACCAGAGAGGGAGAGGAATTATTTAAGCTCAGTACCAATGTGGACACAAGAACAAATGGGTATAAACTGGCCACCAGGAAGTTTAGACTTGAAATTAGACAAAGGTTTCTAACCATTAAAGGAGTGAAGTTTTGGAATAGCCTTCCAAGGGAAGCAGTGAGGGCAAAAGATCTATCTGGCTTTAAGATTAAACTCAGTAAGTCTATGGAGGAGATGGTATGATGGGATAACATGATTTTGGCAATTAATTGATCTTTAAATATTCATGGTAAATAGGCCTAATGGCCTGTGATGGGATGTTAGATGGGGTGGGATCTGAGTTATCCAGGAAAGAATTTTCTGTAGTATCTGGCTGGTGAATCTTGCCCATATGCTCAGGGTTTAGCTGATCACCATATTTGGGGTCGGGAAGGAATTTTCCTCCAGAGCAGATTGGAAGAGGCCCTGGAGATTTTTCGCCTTCCTCTGTAGCATGGGGCACAGGTCACTTGCTGGAGGATTCTCTGCTCCTTGAAGTCTTTAAACCACGATTTGAGGACTTCAATAGCTCAGACATAGGTGAAGTTTTTCAGGAGTGGGTGGGTGAGATTCTCTGGCCTGCGTTGTGTAGGAGGTCAGACTAGATGATCATAATGGTCCCTTCTGACCTTAGTATCTATGAATCTATGAAACTCTTTGGGGGCAGGGACTGTGTCATACTGTACATTTATAAAATGCCTACTGCAAAGATACTCTGATCCCAATTTGGCCTTCAGGTGTTATTACAACATAAATTAAAAATTATACATACAGAGAGTAATGTGGTGATATTATAAACCCCAGAGCTAGACATCTTAGAGGAATGGAACTTCCACTCCCTCTATAGCAGGAAAGCCATCTCTGGCCAACCTCATTTCCATGAATTATAATGTTGAGCACCTATAGTTCCACATACTATATTCTGTTGCTTTAGTGGGTCTCTGTCCATGTTATAGTTGTATACATGATAATAGATTGTGTGACAGGGTCGGGTCATATGGCTACTGGAGAGTGATAGAAGGTAGATATATTAGCCCCAGGTTAAGTAGGTCCCTTTTCCCTGGATAAGGGAACGGGGCAGTTCCAGAACAATCAGGAACTTGCTGGAACCAATTAAGGCAGACAGGCTAATTAGGACACCTGGAGCCAGTTAAGAAGCTGCTAGAATCAATTAGGACAGGCAGGCTAATCAGGGCACCTGGTTTAAAAAGGACCTCACTTCAGTTAGTGAGGAGTATGTGAGGAGCTGGGAGCAAGAGGGGCAAGAAGCTGAAAGTGAGTAGGCATACTGCTGAAGGACTGCGAAGTACAAGCATTACCAGACATCAGGAGGAAAGTCCTGTGGTGAGGATAAAGAAAGTGTCGGAAGGAGGCCATGGGGAAGTAATCCAGGGAGTTGTAGCTGTCACACAGCTGTTACAAGAGAAAATGTAGACAGTTGCAATCCACAGGGCCCTGGGCTGGAACCCGGAGTAGAGGGCAGGACTGGGTTCCCCCCATCCCCCTCAACTCCCTATTTGAGACAAGAGGAGTGACCTGGATTGTGGGTCCCACCAGAGGGGAAGTTCTCTGGCCTATTCCCCGACCCACTAGCTGGGTCAGCAGAGACTGCAGGGATTGTTCTCCTCCATTTCCCCAAGCTGGTCAGTGATGAGGTTAGCTGAGTGAATGGCAGGTTTGAGCCACTAGCAAAAGTGGCCAAACTGAGGCTGCCGTGAATCTCTGAAGCGAACAAATCAGCCAATAAGTGCTGGACCCACCAATGCAGAGGAGGAACATTGTCACAATTGGTATAGTGACTGTACTTCTGAAAGGCATAGGAATAGTGCCCAGTATGCCTTGGAGTAAGTGGGCTACCCTGACTTTTCAAGTACTGGACTCTGGTTTGGGAATGACATTCCAATTCAATAAGAGAGGGTAGAAGACTTCGTCTTAATGTAAGGGGACTGTTGCCCCCTTACTAACATTCAGAGGGGTGCTTTGGTTGGGTAGCTCTCAGTACTAAAAGGGGAAGGGTCTATGGGAAATCAGGACCCTGAGACTGACAGTCTCCAGGAACAATGGGGAGAGGCCAATGCTCCAGGTCAGCCTGAATGACAGGGTGCGCAGGCTAATCAGGGAGTCAGGAGGCCAGGGAGGTCCCGTCCTCTGTGTGAGCTGGATTTGCCTGAGTCAGACAGAGTGGGGCTGAGCTAAGGAGAAAGCAGGGGCCCAAGCTAAGCTGGGGAGCAGAGCCGTGCCAGATCCAGAGGGACCAGAAAAGCAGCCCAGAGAGAGAGCAGACCCTGTCCTGGGAGCCGAGCTGCAGCCCCAAAGCCAGAGGTGCAGCCCAGAGAGAGCAGACTTTCCCTGGGAGGAGACCTCATAGAATCATAGAATCATAGAATAGCAGGGTTGGAAGGGACCTCAGGAGGTCATCTAGTCCAACCCCCTGCTCAAAGCAGGACCAATCCCCGACTAAATCATCCCAGCCAGGGCTTTCTCAAGCCTGACCTCAAAAATATCTAAGGAAGGAGATTCCACCACCTCCCTAGGTAATGCATTCCAGTGTTTCACCACCCTCCTAGTGAAAAAGTTTTTCCTAATATCCAACCTAAATCTCCCCCACTGCAACTTGAGACCATTACTCCTTGTTCTGTCATCTACTACCACTGAGAACAGTCTAGAGCCATCCTCTTTGGAACCCCCTTTCAGGTAGTTGAATGCAGCTATCAAATCCCCCCTCATTCTTCTCTTCCGCAGACTAAACATCCCCAGTTCCCTCAGCCTCTCCTCATAACTCATGTGTTCCAGTCCCCAATCATTTTTGTTGCCCTCCGCTGGACTCTTTCCAATTTTTCCACATCCTTCTTGTAGTGTGGGGCCCAAAACTGGACACAGTACTCCAGATGAGGCCTCACCAGTGTCGAATAGAGGGGAATGATCACGTCCCTCGATCTGCTGGCAATGCCCCTACTTATACATCCCAAAATGCCATTGGCCTTCTTGGCAACAAGGGCACACTGTTGACTCATATCCAGCTTCTCGTCCACTGTAACCCCTAAGTCCTTTTCTGCAGAACTGCTGCCTAGCCATTCTGTAGCAACCAGAGCCAGGGCAGCCAGAAAAACAGCCCAGGAAGCAGGTCAGTGCTGGGAGCAGAGTCACAGAAGCAGCCTGCAGAGCAGACCTGTCCTGGGAGCAGAGCTGCAGCAACCAGAGGCAGAGGGGCCAAAGCAGCAGCCCAGGGAGCTGGAGGCAGAGCAGCAGCAGCAGCAGCTGTGCAGAGACTGAGTGGTGGAGCTGGGGCTGGAGCAGTCCGGAGCTGGGTGCGGTGAGTAGCTGGGTAAAGCGAGGGGGACCCTGGGCAGCGGGCCCAGCACAGGGAGACGCCTCAGCCAAGAGGCTCTGCAGGCCAGGCTTGGATCATAACCCCGACAGGGCGGGGGCGACACTGGGAAGAAGGGTCCTACCACTTGGAGCCTGAGAACGTGTGGCCACCACCAGAGCAAGTGTCCAACCCACAGCATCCCTGCAGCACAGCCAGGGCCTGAGAAGAAGGCCTGGGACTTACAAGGAACAGACTGTGAACTGCCCGGACATTCCAGAGACACTGTTTGTGATGTTCCCTGCCACAGAGCGGGGTGATGTGTTTCCTTTAACCTTTCCCGTTTTTCCTTATTCTTTTCAAAATTAATTGTTGATTAAATAACTTGCATTTGCTTTAACTTGTATGTAATGGTCAATGGGTCAGAGAAGTGACCAGTGCAGAGAGAGTACCCCGGAGTGGGGACACCCTCACCCCTGTCCTAGGTGACCACAGCAGGGTTGGGGGTCGAGCCCCCCAGGAATCTTGGGCCCAGCCTTGTTGGGGTTACAAGGACTCTGCCAGACAGGAGAGTGGAAGGGGAGTCCTCAAGGGCAGGGAGGCCACTGGGTAAAGGAAGTGGGAGCGAGGACTCAGATCCTTTCGCTAGCCCGCTTCACCGGGGTAGTGCAGAAGCCGGAAAAGTTCCCCACAACAGCTGGACTATTCCCCTGCTTACATTAAGGTGCATCTACAGAGCCGGCAGCAGCAAGCCTCCCAGCCCAGGGTGACAGGCTTGGGCTTGCAGGGGTCACGCTAGCGCTCTAAAAATAGATGTGTAGACAGCGCTTTGACATTGCGGCTTTGGGGCACTGAAGCCTAGGAAAGGGAGTGGCTTCGGAGTATGAACCCCAGCCCAAGCTGTAATTTAAAAGCACAGTTTACCTAGCTATTTTAGAGCACGAGTGCCCATGAGCCCATCAGCCTGGGCTGGGAGGCTCCCTGCCACAGGTTATGTAGACGTACCCTGCAATAAAAAACCCATTGCACGATGCTTCAGAGCCCCAGTTAATTGACTCAGGCTTCTGGGGCTAAAAATAGTAATATTGAAATTCGGGCTGTGGCTGGAGCTCAGACTCTGAGACCCATCCCGCTTTCTCGGGGTTTCCTGCCCAAGCCTGAATTTCTACACTGCGATTTTTAGCCCTGCATCCTGAACCCTGTCAGCCCAAGTCAATCGACCTGGGCTCTGAGACTTGGTGCTGCAGATACCCATTGTGTACTTCTACGCTACGCTGCCATAAACCAACTGCAGCTGGCCCAGGTCAACTGACTTGGGCTTGTGGGTTTTCAGTCTGAAGAGCTATAAAATTGCAGTGTAGACTTTCAGGCTTGGGCTGGAGCCTGGGCTCTGAGACCCTGCGAGGGGAGAGGCAGAGCCTGACAGAGGTGAAAGTAAGCTGGTACGCCCCAGTATGGCGCAATGGCAAGAGCCGGTGCACCGTACCGGGGTGGATCAGCTTCCCCAGGCGCAATTTAAAGGGCCTGAGGCTCCCAGAAGCAGCTGGAGCCTCCAGCCATTTAAATTGCTGCCAGAGCCCCACTGCCGGAGCCCTGGGGTAGCGGCGGCGGGGCTGGGGCGGCAATTTAAAGAGTCCGGGGCGGTAGTGGTGGCCGAGTCTGGGCCCTTTAAATCATCCCTGGAGCACCACCGCTGCTTCCCCAGGGCACCGGCAGGCTCCGGGGATGATTTAAAGGGCCTGGGGTGGCAGTGGTGGCTGGGGAAGCGGCGGCAGGGCTCCGGGGATGATTTAAAGGACTTACTGGTATGGGGCTGGGCCGGGGCTGTCTCTGACCTCCCCAGTCCCACCCCTTCCGCCCAAGGCCCCGCCCCTTCTGGGGGCCAGAGCCAGCCCCAGCCCAGCCCCGTACTGGTAAGTCCCTAGACTTACTTTCACCCCTAGACCCAGAGCTCACTTTGCAGTGTGACCTAACTAGATTGGTGTTGGAGGATGCAGAACTACATCACATCACCCCAAAAGGTGGGGGCAGCACAGAGCTGAACTTCACAAGAAGGCCCAACCAGACTCAAATCACAAATAGGCAAGGCTAATTCAGGTGCTCACAATCATCCAGGTGCCAATTCCGTAGGATGATGTCACAGAAGTGGACCAGGTAACTGCAGTGGTACCTGATGATGTGGACTTCTCTAGTCAGGAGCAGACAGGGTGAGGAAAGCCACCACTTGATAGTTTCTCTCAACTAAAATTGAGAATAATTGGATCTGTGAGTGTTGTTTTAGATGGGTGGGGATTATCTGACAGAGTTCTGGACCTCAGCTAACCAGACAATATCTGACACCACAGGGGTTGTCCAACCTAGGTACTGGTACACAGATTCAGCTTTGTTCATTGTATTTTATTTGTACATATGTAATCATGCTTCTTTTATTTATTTTTCCCCATTTCCTCCAAATAAAATATCTGTGTTTTCAAGGACTCTTGAGTGCTTGTGACAGTGGGGGAAGAACTACTGCAAAGGTGACTAGGAATGTTATATTTAATTTCTCAGAGCCAGGAGTATGGCTCGGTGGGGGGTTGAGCCATATTTTTAGTTTCACCAGCTTAGGTCTCTAATATTCCCATGGCTGTTAGTCTGCAGAAGTTACAATAACCATGATAACACACTTAGTTTTTGGGATACTGGAGCAGGACTTGTAAACAAGGGTATACCTGGGTTTCAGGGACACATGGTCATCCTAAATTGGATGGGTTGGGAGAAGAAATATTTTCCCAATCAATGGTTATTTTGTCTTATCTTGACTTAATGTCAAGAATTATCAGACAAGGCTATATTTGGGAAATTGTAATTATCCTTTAGAACAATGTTTGCCACAGACTTATTATGAATGCATCATATGTGGTAAGATCCAGTGTATTTTATCTAGAAAAGAAAATTGTTTTGTAATTAATATACTTGTATTGTGGAAAGCATTTTAATTATTTCACAGCCTTTAACTGGAGGGTTTGGTAATCTCTTTTTGTTTGGATTGATCCTGCAGTATCAGTAATACTGTAAAAGGCACAGCAAATTTCTGATATCACTTATAATAGCATAAAATTGTAACTCCATTTACCTCTGTGAAGTAACAGATTTGTACCAGGTTTCAGAGTAACAGCCGTGTTAGTCTGTATTCGCAAAAAGAAAAGGAGTACTTGTGGCACCTTAGAGACTAACCAATTTATTTGAGCATAAGCTTTCGTGAGCTACAGCTCACTTCATCGGATGCAGATTTGTACCAGTGAATGAGAATTCAGAACCTGGCCTAATGGCTTGATTTCTTGCTTAACCATTTACTTTCCCCATTTCCTATAGACAGTTCTTGATAGTTTTGTGAATTCCCTTTTATTTACCAAAGTGTCTCTTAAAATAACACAGCTGCAGCTGATCCTATGAATTTTCCCTATATGCTGATTTCGCTGGAGTATAGAATTACAGAGCATCCTTAATGGACCTTTTTGCCAGTAGTGAATAGATACAGTGTAATTGAAGTTTGTTATGCTTCCTTCCTGCCTGCCCAGACAAACATCCTCCAATTCCCTACACCAAGAGTTTAGAGGTGGCAGAGTAAGGACCTCGAGTTGTCACATACACCAGGGCAATTCTCTGTTCATAATTCATAGATTTTAAGGTAAAGGTGGACCATTAGATCATGTAGTCTGACCTGCATAACACAAGCAATAGAAATTCACCAAGTTACCCTGACTTTGAAGCCAATGGTGATTTTGCAGACAGTTTCCAATCCTTTTGTTTTTTTGCTTCCTGACAGATGCAAAGGAAGCAGATCTCAAAAAGAACCTAGTCTTTAACTTTGATCTTCAGAAGGAGGAGGGAGCTGAGCTTGCACATTTAATGAGTCTTGTTTTCAACAGTTTGAATCTCCAGTGAAGAGCTTTCTGGAGCCCTACAATTTATATGCAAATATAATTTAAGATGTTTATAGTTGTATTCCTGTTTACTATATGAACAGAAAGCAAAATGCCACAGCTTCTTATCCAGCAAAATTAAGCAAGTTTAATGAGCATCTCATCATATAAGTTTTTACTAAGCACTTGCTCAGGCAAAAATCCCATAGACTTCAATTGTCTCCAAGCCACCAGACCTACTGTTGTAGCAAGGACTGAATAAAAATTATGTATGGCCTTCAGAATATAGTCCATACTTAAAAATGTTTTTTAAGGCCTCTGTCCTACAGTCAAGTGACTGGGTACACCCTTATGTAGAAACCCAGTGACTTAGACTATTCCCTTACAATACTATTTACTTCCTGTAATAAAACTCTAACCTTTGATAAACTTTGGCAGTGATGATGTTAGCATTGTCAGTAATCTAAAATATCTTGTGTAGTCAAGGCTTTAGCTACATTGCCTATATGTCAGAATTCAGAAATCTTTAGCTACATTTCATCTTTAGCTACATTTCTGAATTCTGATATGTAGGCAATCTAAAAATAGTTCATTCCCATTTGTTCAAATATTTTACTTGTCTGCCAACTGCCAAAATTATATTTAGCACTCATATCCTGACACATTTTAATTATACCAATATTGTTTGATTTACAAGCTCCAGTAATTCATTACATCAGCTACAGATTCTTCATAACAATGCTGTAAGAAGTGCATGAAGGCTTCCAGAAGTCACTAAATGGAATCCATAATGTAGTAATCCAGAGTGTCTGTTTTTTCCCACTACTCATTATCAAGAAAATATTAGATAACCTTTAAATTTTTACCATGGCTCTTAACTCCCTCTCCAGAATCTTGCAGCATAAGTATTAGATTACTACAATTTAAACTGTAATTCATACACTAAAGTTGTTCTCTTATTTTCAGTGTCCAAGAACAATTACAATACAAAAGAAATCTATTGGAGAATTCAGAACAGTGTTGTAAAATGACTACAAATCATCTCCAGGGACCCTAGAATTCTATAGAATCCTACCTCAAAATCCTCTTTCTGCACCTTTTCCATTTCAAAGTGTTCCGGGATCAATGAGATTGCAAAACAAGGTTTCTGATATGCTTTTACCATGAGTAAAAATTGCTATCGAGAAAATATAATGAGACTTTCTTTCCTATTGCTCTTAGATTATTATTTTCATCATTAGAAGATTTATGCATATTTAGAAAGCTGTACTAGCCAACTCCTAGATGGGTTGGAAAATGCCTTGACTATTTCCTTGACCTTTCCGCCCCCTCTCCTGTCGTTGTTCAGATACTTCACTTTATACCCCCATGCTTATTAATGAAGTCAGCAATCTTAACTGAACCAGCTACCTGCTTAATAGCTATAAAATAGTCCAGTAAAAGCAAAAGAACACACTATTCAAACACAACTAGAATCACTGAAGCCCCTGCTGTGTGCTACAAGCTGCTATCTCCCTTTCTTTCTTAGCAGCTGTATCTCTCTCTTGCATGCACACAGTGAATAAGCTGCATTATGTATCACAGGACAACAGAAAATAGAAACATGAATCAAAGTGGATTTTGTTTTATTCCAAATATAAACTAATCTCACCAAGACGAATATAAAAGTGGCTGTCAGGGATAGATTGTGGCTTGGAATGAGTGCTCTTTCAGGGGATTTAAGAAGACTTAAGAATTTTTCCCCTACCACACACCCACCCACACTCACACACACCCCTGTGTGATTGCCCAGATATTGGGACCAGGGGTTTTGGAAGAAGGGGTGCTGTGGATTGCCATACTCCCTTCCCAGAGCAGGTGGGCATGGAGACAGTCGAGTCTTGCCTCCATAACCACAACACACCAACCAGTGCAGATAAGCCAGTATTCAGTGAGAAAAAGGGAACCAATATTTTGCTGCTGGAAAAGCTCATGATTCAATATTTCTCCTACTTAATTTACTTGAACCAACTGTCATGTCTTCCTCTTCTTTTGAGAAGAGCATTTCAGTTTGTCTTATTTACAGCTTTGCATATTATTTTGTACATACTTCTTTCTTCTAGGTTACTTCATCTGTACTACAAAAGTGTTCTCTCTCATATGGTGGAAAAACTGATTTTACCCAAGTGTATGAACACGGAAGAATGGAAAAGACAGAATTGAGAACCAACTCATTCATAGACTGCCTGTAAATACAATAATAATGGTACATTCACTAGACTCAGATTGTCATCTTCCTTCTGCGTCTCAGGGCCTGGATGACTAATTCATCTTCTTCCATTCAAACAAAATCAGTGACCAAGCTGCATATCCTCTGATTCTAAATGTGTTGCATCACCAACTCCATCTGCTAATCTGGCGGTGAGGAAGTAGAATTGAAAAATAATTGTGTTTTTGGTTTGGTGTCTGAAGCAGAGAAAGAAAAGCAAGAAAAATATTTGTTTCAGGTTGACCTGAAAAAGAAGCTTTTTGTTTTTTCTTGCCAAAATGAAAAACTGAAAAAAAATAAAAAATCAGGTGGAATAAAATGTTTCACTCAACCCAAAACAAACCATTTCTTTGCATTTTGAGGTGTTTTCTCCCCTCTTTTGAATTAAATATGACTAATTTTCTAAATGAAACATTTCAAAAAGAAAAGTTGAAATGTTTAAACTCAAAAATGTCAAACTGAACATTTGTACTTTTTTGAATATTTTTCTTTTAATTTTTGCCAAAACTTTTTCCCTAATTATACTCTGATTTGTGAATAGTTTTGGTTGATGCAAAACTGCATTTTTCAATTGATAAACTATTCGTCTAAAAAAAATTCCCCCAGCTCTAGTATGAAGTTTACTGCGCTTATTGGCTAGGATGTTAAATTTTCAAAGCTATTGTCCAATGAGTGAAGTTTTAACTGATAGCACACTTAATTGCAATTAAGTTGTCTATTGGTATTCTTTGTTTTATTCTTAAAAATTAAATTGAAAACAGAAATAGAATTGGATTGCTGAATGAAATAGGTTGGCAAAATCTTTCTTCAGTGCTCTACTTGTAATTCTATGTCCTTCCTTTCCCATGTTTAGTCTCAAAAAGGGAACAGAGAAATTAATACAATACCTATAGGTCATTCTTGAGTAAGTCCCTAGCAGATTCGTAGTTCACTTAGATTGTGAGCTACTCTGGAGTTTCCGGTCATGTCTCAGATGAAATACAAATAAATGTTTAGTTTCTGCACAAGCATGCTTTCCATACGATCATATATCTATATCTGAAAGAATATGTCTGAAAATGTGGCAATGAGAAATTACTGCAAAGTTAATCATTGTTTCAGAGATGGTAATTCTTCCTTCTCCATTTTGTATTTTTAAAAAATGGAATGAGTCCTGTAATTCATATATGACAAGGCTGAATAATGTTTAACATAACTCATTCAACAACTTAGTCTTTCAAACACAGATTCATTTAAATACATAGTTTAATACTCAGCCCCCCTCCCTTGCAAGCTACCACTTTCTACCTTTATATCATGTTTTCAGTGATGTGCCACTTTTTTTTCTTTTTTTTAATCTCAGGTTTCAAATTTTAACTGCATATTCAGACACCTAAATAAGTTGCCTGACTTTCAGAGGTACCGAACAGCCTGCAGCTCTGTTAAAGTTCAGTAGGAGCTGCTGAGGGCTTGGAACTTTTGAAAATTGGGCCAGATCAGGTGTCTACATATGAACTTGGGGTGCTAGATAGAGACACACAGTTTTGAAAATATTAGTTAGGGTTCTTTGTGTTCACAAAGAGCAGGGGTAAAGTACTGGAGATTCTACTGATATGGAATCTCATTTAAATAAATCTATTCTCTAATGCCAAAAAGTAAGACATCACATGAATGTAATCTAATAGTCATCCCCTCTTCCATCAGCTGGGTTGCAGGGGAGCGTGATTTGAGAGACAAGCTAGGCAGGGGAATGGGAATTGAAATAAGTGTTGTTGTGGGGGATGGCACTGCCTATTGCCAGTTCTACGGGAGGCAGGTGATGCTGTGGGACAGGGAGGGAGGCTGAGGGACTTCTGGCTGCAAGACAAGTTTGGATTTTTAGACAATGTAGTCTCATCTCATTCTTTTGGAAGAACACAGTAAAACACTTGAGATCAGATTCAGCAAAGCACATGTTTGTTTAACTTTCAGCTCATGCTTACAAACCTGGCTGAATCAGGGCCCATTAACTAGAGGAGTTTTAATTAGTTTGTTAAAAGAAATGGTTATATTGACACAGGGTGAAATTTTCTAAAGTTCCTACATGACTGAGGAGTTCAAGTCCCATTGAAAATTAGAGCGCTGTTTAAGCCTGGAATTGAATCTATGTGAAGAGTCTTCCAGCTGACCAGCCACATAGGGGTTCCTGTGCAACCTTGCACATTTTGGGCTTGATCTATAGCTCACTGAAGTCAATAGCAAAGCTCTCATTAATTTTAATAGTGCAGGATCAGGGCCATTGTGTACCTGAGAATGGGCCCCACACATGCAGGTTTATACAGATCCAGTGGTTCCAGTACCCCATGCACCCAAGCAGAGTGTAAATTTGAGCTCCCCAACCTCCCTGCACTCCATGCTCAGAGCCCAAATAATCTGGTTTTATGTGGATAGAGTCATTTTTTACCCTGATGAGAAATGTTTGAGGTTTTATTGTTGTTGTGATGTTGGTTTGGTTTTGTTTTGTTTTTTTCAGGATTGGATTTTTGAGAGTATTAACAAACAAACAAACAAAAACCAGCCAACCAAACAGAACCCCCCCCCCCCACCACACACACGCATTTTTAAAAATAGTATGAAACTACGGGACCTTTTATAGAAGTGCTGAAAGCACTATTTAGACCTTGAAAGTGCCTGGACTCTTTCAACATTAGACCATCAAAGCAACAGAAAAAAATTACAATATATTTTCCAAATATGAAAGAAGAAATTATATATTATAGTTTGAATATTTACATTTCTAGATAATATATTGCTTGACAAAATCACCACCAAACATCTGTTACAATAGAGTAAAAAATGTGTCTAATCCATCTCAAATATAATTTGTTACACTATATCTACAATTTAAATTCTGTAAATTACCCTTCTGTTGTATGTGAACTAGAAAATGATTGCAGAATAAACAAAGTAATTAAACAAGTTCAAAACAACCAGAAACTACAAAACAGGTCTCAAAAACATACAAATAACAGGTATTTTTTATTTCCTTGTTTAATTAACTGTGTGATTTAGGGAAAACTATTTGTGTGAATTAGTATTCGAACTCATAGTATCGTGCAGTATTCAGATAAACAGTTCCTAGCAGTGTCTGTGGCTGAAGACAAGCAACTTCGCTTGGCATCAGTCATAGGTGTTCTATATGCCAACATAAGTCCTCTGTGCAGAAGATGAGCCTCCAGGCATCTTCCTAATCGCTGCCTCCCCAAACTGCACCTCAACTGCTTAAACTCCCAGAGATTAAATCAGAGTGATCCACAGGAACAAAGAGGATAAAACTCAGAGATGTGACCTTCTTCAAATATTTTATAGCTATTGGTTAGCTGATAGTTGATCTCTCCCCCTCTAGTTAGGGTGTCTATGTGTCAGCACCAATAAAGAGAGACCACAAATCCCTAGAAGTTATTACTCTTGAAATTCACAAGGAAATAGACCTGATTCTGTGCACAAACAGGAGTGCACAATCACTGCATTGAAATACAGAAGGTGATAGCCAAACCACCTGTCGGGCCAGAGTATTCATATGCCAAGACAACCTGAAGATGAGGTTGATTATAGAGGAGGTCTCTTTGAACCTATGTAACAAACATAGTCCTTTGATTCAGGAAGACGACACATCAATCCATTCAAGGTGATGCCTACACTCATACTGAACCCTCAGAAGACCCCACAGGGACTCTTGATGGCAGCACTGACAGCAGCTCAGAACTTAGCCATCACCTCTCTTATATAAACAGTAAAACCAGAAACTTTGGTTCTGCTCCAGGGACCCAGCAAGCATTTAGATGCTGGAATAAACTTGTATCCTCGATTACCCTTCTTCATATACTGAAATCAGATGGGGGGAAAAAATCACAGCTAGCCTCTTTTCATTGTGCATAATTGATTTCAAGTTGACCTTTTGCGGAACATGACCATACTCAATGTTTGTATGGGTGCCAGAACCTTGCCTTTAGTTACTACACATGTTCTTGTTTATAGTACACAAATAAATATTCAGCTAGGATCAGAAAATCTTTGATACTTGGTATTTTTTGGACTAACAAACTTTGAAAATACTAAAGATTACAGTCATTAAAAGTGTATGTAATACTTTTTTCCAAAATGTTAATGCCACAACTATCAGACAGTAAGACAGTAAGATTGAAAAATAATATGGGAAATCAATCAGTTTTGGGGCAAGATAAGGAATTTATTATGGAGTATTTAAAACCTTTGATTTTTATGACAAACCTTGGTATACAATTGAAAGGTTCCACTAGAAGCAAATTTTTAAACCTTTTAATAAATGTACCTGGTTCAATCCAACTAGCAAAAGTCACATTTGAGCCCTGTTATATATATAGGGATGAGGTAAAACTTTCAAATCCTGTTGTTAAGAAGAGTGTTTAATCGTGTTCTCTTACCTTCATAGTATACTTTAAACCCATGGGCGCTAACTGCAAAGTCACTTGTCAAACGCAGTGAAAACACAGACTTTGTACTAGTCACAGGTGGAGGAAGATGAAATCCTGTTAACCTAAAAATATAAGCATAAATCATGGTTAATTATCTATAAAAATGCAACTGTACTGTTTCAAACTTATTGCTCACTACAAATTTCCATCATAAGACAGACAATCTATATAAAAGAACAGAATATACAGTGTATATTATTTGTGAAATTGGTTTTCTAAAATATCATAAGGAAGCTGTCCAACTGGCATTTATGTAGCCTGGCACAGGTGAGGTAGGTCAGCTCAAGAAGATTGTACATAAAGAAAGACATTAATACTGTAGAAACTATACAAACATGCCAGATTTACACCAGCTAAGGATCTGTCCCAGTATTTTTTATATTATGTGTTTTATAGATAGTTATGTGAGATCTTATGTTAGATGGTGTTTATCCAAGGAGTTTTATGCAGCATACAGTTTTACACACAAAAACGGAAGGGTTCACTTAAATGTGGGATGTTAGGATAATTTACGGCATGTACCTTAACCTCACAGAAGTGTTTTTCTTAAGTCTACTGTAGTGCCTATTAATTGTGGGAAGAATTGCTTAGACGGTTTTGTTTTAAATTCACAGAGAGATCCCAGAGGGTAGTGTTGAGTAATTACTCATCCACTCAAAAGGCTCTCTTGCAGGGTTTTCCAGCTGTGGTGTTTTTTGGGTTTGTTTGTTTGTTTGTTTTTGTTTTTTGTCACAACCGTATATACACAACAGGCAGCTGTGGAAGACAGTTTGACATTCAGTCCAGCATCTCCATTTCATCTGACTCAGGTGTTGCAGCATCTTGCTTTCCAAGTGCCTCGTTGATACTGGGATTTGTAGTAGAGTAAATTCACCAAGGTTCAAATCGCAAAGGACAAAAGTGATGTTGGCTGGCTGATGGAATTAGCTAGGGAATTTGATGGACACGATTGAGGACACATGCTCAGTATTCATCAGTGAAGTTTGCAATACTAAGGTTACAGTTGGTCCCCCAATTTCTCCAGACAGAGGTGGCTTCAGTGGCTAAAAGTATCCATTTTCATCTGTGCTTGGTGTGACAACTGTGGAATTTCTCTTTGGTATTGACTTTGCCTGTAAATCAATGTACTTGTGGCTTCATAAAACTGTAATACTCCCTATATGGGGCTACCCTTCAGCTTCTTCCCCTGGTGCAGCATTTGCAGCCTAACCACTTAATGGATGGAACAAAAGGCGCAAGTTATGCAAATACTCCATAGATTGAACTAGCTACCCATTTCTTACAAGTGCAGGTACAATTCAAATATGGAAATTGATTTCTTTTAAAATGTGTTATAATTTGTATCCTAGTTACTTGAGAGAATTCCTTCCTCTGAAATCGCTTCCACAGCAGATAAGGTCAGCCAGTATGCTCTCACCAGAATCTCTCAGGAGCTGCCTGGGAGCTGCCAGCAGGACAATTTCTGTGGCAGGGGCAAAGGGCTCTGCTCTAGAATTTGTTGACCTAACAAAGCTTGACATTACTGATCTCAAAGTTACAGTGTATAATTTTTCTGTCAACTCAGACTTTTTATCTGAAAATTGTGATAAATTAATAGTTTATTTTAAGCCTCAACTTAGAATTTCATTACTTTTGTGGTTTTATGGCTGACCCATTATTATTTTATTTTGTTTAAATATATGGTTTTTTTTCTTTCTTTCCATTTCACTGGGGGACATTTTCCCTATTTTTTTTTCATACTGGTGTCCATCGTGTTTCTGGGAAAATGTATACATTTAATATAAAATGTAACACAGCAAACCCAAAACAAAAGGGACTCCCAACCTAATAACTAAACACACATTGCAAATGATGGGTGCTGAGAACTCTCAGCCCCAATCAGGAGTGTGCAGTGCCTCCCAGGAACAGATCCAGACCTCATTATAGGAGAACGGCACACTCAATATTTTGCTTCTATTTTTAAATTGATGTCTGTGGAGGTTCCTTTTCCTCTGACTAGACATATTTTAAATTATTTCATAACTTTTGTTCTTCAGAAAGACTAAAGAAGAAAACAGCAGATAATGTGGAGAGATGATCTTGCTGGGTCGATAAAGATGTGTTTCGGGAGCCAGTAGATTGCTGAACAGCAACACAGCTACTAAGCATTCTTTCCATTACAAAAGTGAGAAAAAAGATATTTTGATATTTTTTAAGGAAAACACGTGAATTATTAATGAAGGTGTGGGTTTTGTTTCCTGGAAAAAAAACAGATATGAAAAAACATCACATCATAGCATTTTCAGTTTGGTCTTGATTGAAGCAGTACAAATACCATGGCGTCTCAATAACTAATACATTTTCTGCTGCTAGTATAGAAATTCAGTCACACACTTACTCATAAAATGCGAAATATGTAGAGTTTAATCATTATCAGTAATTCCATTCTTATAAGCGGGAGCTTGAAATTGATGGAAAATCTAGAATGCTAACGGTCAGGGTTTGAAGGTACTAACCATTCTTCTCTATTTTTCACAAGTTGTACTGTGTAATAAGTATAGGTAGGATATCAGTAATGTGATTTCTCCTTTTTTTTAACCTTAAGGCATTACTCCATGAGTTCTACAAAGTGTACCAATTATACTGATGTTGAGAGCTATCTACTCTAGATACTATAGTTAATTTTGTAATGTTCTCTGGTGACTAGCTACTCTGTATTCTGAAGGGCATTTAATTAGAGATGTCTTGATTGCTGCTTCATCTGTGACTGTAATTTGGTAAAGAATCAATTCAATTTTCCCCCAAGGGACACTTTCTCTTTAATCTTCTGCCTGGGCTAGATCCATAGTTAAAACAGCTCAAAAATAGGAAGGGAACACACACTAATTTTGGTCATGATAGGACTAACAGTCATGTGATGAGGGAGTGTTGCTTATGGTTGGGCATTTGACCATTCCAAAAATAATTGGTTGATTGACCATTCAAACAGGTCCAATATTGTCATAAGACAAAAATGGTAAAATAGGTTAAGGCACTAATTTATTATAACCATAACAACAGTAACAAAAAATAATACGACTTTATATGGAAAGGCTTTGCCTTAGATAGCTATTTATACCTAATTATAAAAAAAAAGTTACTTTACTGCGTTATTTTAACTTAGAAAAATGCAAAAAACAATTACATGAAGTTTAAAAGAAAAGAACTGAATAATTATTACTTTTTTTAGCAATGTTAGGTTTTTATTTTAATGTGAATGTTATTCAAGATTGAAGAGTTACAATAGACAAGAAATTAAACAGAAATAAAAGAAACATATATAAAAGAAAAAAGTAATTTTAAATGCATTTATGCTAAGTAGGCAGCAGAGCTACTCTATAAGCATCTTGCTTTTCATTATCTTTTTGGAGATATCTTTTGGATGGGTATATATATATATAAATATGTGTGTGTGGAAGGGAAGTTTTGGTGAGAGGAAAGGACTGGGGGTTTATTTACATGGGTATTTAATGTAGGTTGTTTGCTTTGCTGATGATGACAGCGGTGCTGGGAGGCTTTGTGGGTGATGACAGAGGCTTAATTTTTCTGTTTGTGCTGAGAGAAGAGGTTTAGTGACTATGAATTCTCTCCTCCCTCTCGCATTTTCTTGTGAGTTAAGTTCTGGGTTTTTTTGGTCTAGTCAGTTTAAATTGTAAACTCCCTGGGGAAGGGACCATATATTTTAGCTTGTTTAATCTTCTTTGTTAACTGTTGCCTGCATTGATGCAACTAAAAATACACATACATAAAATGTTTGTTCTAGAAAGACTACAGCTAATCAAAATGCTCAACTTGATTACACCAAAAACATGAATAAAAACCAATAAGTTCATGTTAATTTATAATTTATTCACATGCATAAGACAGTAAATACATGCCTAATCAATAAGTGCCACACTCTTACAAACTATACTTACCAACTTATAAAACTAGACAACCCAAGCCAGTACTCCTAATAAAAATAATTCCTTACTTTGAAATTAAATGGCACATACAATTGGAGCCTCCTGTTTCTACAGACAGTGATTTCAGTCACATGTTTATAATGTCCAGCAAATAAAGGTTGTTTATTATGAATAAATTATTTATTTATGAATAAGTAGTTCATAATTAGGAAATTTGTCCTATTATAACTTTATGAGGAGTACATGTACATATACATGTTTATATGGGCAGTAACCAATAAGGCTTGCATTACATCCCCAATGCATTTCAGGCTAAGTAATTTAGGTATGATGATGGTGAGCATTGTGGCACCTATCTTTTAGGTGTCTAGAAAAACATTAGGATTCTCAAAGTCTGAGTTCAGCACCTCGGATTCCCTATATAATTAATGGGGAGCAATAGGTGCCTCAGAATGGGGTTAACAAAACCAGCATGCTAAGCGGCTCCTTGCCTAAGCTAGTCAATGCGGTGTGTGTTAAACCAGCCCTTTTCTCAGAGACAGTCCCCTAAATCAGGGGTGCAGAGAGGCACTTCCTTCCGCTTGGAATTCTCAGCTGCAAACCCTCCGCTGCATTAGGCACCTATGCTGTTTTGGCAAGAGGTTGGTGCTGAGGGTGCGTGGAAGACAACCTCCCTCAACTTTTAGCCTAGTAGTTAGGTACTTACCTGTGATATGGGAGATCCCAATTCAAGTCCCTCCTCCACCTGAGGGAGAAAAGGAATTTAAACAGGGATCTGCCATCTCTCAGGTAAGTGCCCTGACTACTAGGCTGTACAATATTGTGATGGGGAACTCCATCAGTCTCTGCCTTTGAAGCTCTTCCACTTTGGATAAATCATTTTAAAAGGCCATCGGACTAGAAAAAGAGCAAGTATGAAAATGACTGTATAGCCTGCTGGTTAGAGCCCTTAGCTGAGGCGGGAGCCCCAAGATCCAGTCCCCGTGCTGCAATGATTCTGTATTTATCCACAGCAGATCAGCTTCAACAGGAGAGACTGAAGGAGCCCCACCTCAGAATAGCCTGTGGTTAGGGCACTTACCTCAGAGGTGGCAGAACCCTGTTGAAATGCCTTCTCTCCCTTTCGGTGGAGGGGGGACTTGAACTGGTGGTCTACCATATCTGAGGTGAGTACCTCAAGCACTGGACTAAAAAACATATGAGGGGCTGCTGCTCTTGGCCATTTTGTGCAAGCTCACCTACAGGGCATCAATCTGGTAGACAGTGTCTGAGCACATCTACTGGATCAGGCCCCACAGGTGAGTTTGGCAGAGGAATGCCTATCTCTCTGTGACTTGGGCATCCAGACATCTGGTGTGGGACTGCAGTGCATGTTCAGATGTAGAAACATAGGT
The DNA here is from genome assembly GCF_965140285.1 of Lepidochelys kempii. Taxonomy (NCBI): domain Eukaryota; kingdom Metazoa; phylum Chordata; order Testudines; family Cheloniidae; genus Lepidochelys; species Lepidochelys kempii. Next base: position 29,288,575 of record NC_136381.1, on the reverse strand, counting down.
ACCTAGGAAACTTTTACTGTACAAATTTAAGCACTGAATGAATGTAGGTGCCCACAGAGTTCAGTGGCTAAGCACCTAATTCCTTTTGTGACTCCTGCGCCTTAGGTAGTTATTGGTCCTGGCTGATTAAGTAATTTTACTTCCACCCTTCTTCCTTTTATCACGACCCTTATGCAATAGCTGATCAGAAATGTGCTGCCTGTTTCTTCTCATTGTTTAATTGGCATTCCAGGGTTTGAAATTATATGGGATATCACGTTCTTTCTCTCTCTCTCTTTTTTCTTTCTTTGAAGTTACATAGTAACTTCATGAGGGTTTCCGATTAATAAACATGCAATTACATGTTCTTAACAGATCACTTAGTAACAGTATTTGGCATAGCCAAGAAGTAATTACTATATTCTGTAATACGCACACTGCTTTGAATAACAAAAGTAACCAACTGATGTGAAACTTTCTTTGAATGTTAGTTATCTAAACAACTTTCTGATTATTATTTGTATTGTGTTACAAAGGCCACAATTAGGATCACAGCCCCATTGTACTAGGTGCTGTACAAAACCATAGACAGACACAGACACTACCTGAAAGAGCTTACTCTTTCATTGAAAACAACGCATAACAAGCAAGTGTAACAATCAACAAGGAGAAAACAGAGAGGAGTCAGGTTAGCAAACAGTATTAAGAGCTCACAGTTATACAGGCTTGGTGGTTCCAATTTTTTTAAAAATCTGAAAACAAAACAAAAAATACAACAGCTATCTCCACCTGTTCCATCCCCAGCCAACATTAGTTAACATGGCAGAAATGAGTCTTGAGGTGGGATATTTATGCAAAATAATAATTTATCTCCCAAAGTCAATATCCACTATGCATTAAATATAGTGAAAAACCCCATATTCACAGTTTTTTCTGAGCCCATGCTTATCAAAATTAGTTTCATATCTCACATTCTATTTGTATCAAAGAAGGTTTTACTGTAGTTTCAACCCTTTGTGATTTCATTGTTCTGAAGCATTCTGGCTGCTGTTTCTTGATAAGGCCTTGCTACTTTTTCAGATGATGATGGATAATGGTATAAGGAAATGGTTAGAGCGCCAGTGTTCAAACCTTGTAAGTACATGTAGAGATGCAGCAAGCAGGAGCACTGGCTCCTGTAGCAAGAAACCATAGCAGTCAAGAGCCAGTGTTCACAAAAGGCTGAAACCAGTCATTAGAAAAAATGAAGCACGTTCATTTCTGCTTCAGGTCTAGAGTATCATCATACTTTCATTTGCAGCCATCCTCTGCCTTCTGTAGGAATCACTGGATCAAGGAAGATTGAGTTCGGTACATTTGAGAGATTTCTGTAACAGTAAAAGTTTGTAAAAGTGTAGGTTGGCATTTACATGCTTAGTGGAACAGATGTGCACATCTCTACCCACTGATGTCTTGTCAGCATTGCTGACCTCCTGCATCTATCTGAATTGAGTGTATTGTGCAGTTGCCTATTGGACATTTGGACCTCTTTCTGTAAAATAGTTAACACACAACATAAAATTAAGTCTGGACACTCAAGCACTGAGAGAGAGAGAACTGGGACTAAACTGAAACCTGGGCACAGCTTACACGTGTTCTGATATTTTATCATACAGAGTAAAAAGTTGACAGTCCTTCCAGAGAAAATCATTTGCCTAAAGATATACCAAAGATGCAATCTTGTACCTTGTGGAATTAAGAGATTTGTATAATGAGAAGATACAATTTCACTTCAGGCACTATTTGGATACAAAACTATGAGGCCTCAGGAAACACAATTTCAATAGAACCAGGAGCTTGTGTTTTTGTGATACCACACTTTCATTTACCTGGACCAGTATGAGGGGGAAAAGTTACACTTAGTCATTTACATTATGAATATCCCTTTGTTGCTCCTCCACATCCACAGAGAGCTAGGGATGGGTAACACTGCACTGAAAACATGCATGCCACTTAAAAAATGTATTTCCCCCTAGGTTTTACACAACTACTGAGCAAAACAGGTGGATTTACCATGACAACAAAATGCACCTTGTGACTCATAGAGCATGTATGCTATGGGACAATTTCCTTACATAATGGCTAGCAGCTGCTTTGGTAGCCTGCCATATACCATTCATACTTTGCAATTGGAGTCTACTGTTCATCTGCCTATTACAAAAGGGTAGGTAAACAAGTTTTTCTACAGTAGTAATTTCCTGTACCACAGTGTGTAATCATAAATAAAACCATAAAAACAGCAGGGTGGCCTAATGATCTCTTTGCTGAAAATCTGACAAGTCTATTTTTCACCCCACTTATTTACCTGCTTTCTTTATTATGAGGAGAACCTTTGGAAAATAAAGCAGCATTTAAGTGTAGTTAGACCAAAAAGAAGCTTCTTTGTTTCCGGGGAAACTCAGGATTTTAGATGCTATAGATGTTTTTGCCACTCTGGGGATATCACTAGTTTAATTGATCAGGGAAGTACAGAAGTGGAGGGGACCAATTTTAGTTCCTCATTTGCTGTATTTGTCAGCCAGACATGGGTCTTTACAGGGGAGTGTGGGGAAAGAAGGGGAGAGACTGGAAGACTCTTCCCTGCAATGCTCAAAAGGAAAGCAAACTCTGGGTTACTAGGTGATTCCAAGAAGACATATTACTCCTAATGGGCCTGGTCCTGCATGGTACTCAGCACCTTAGCTTTTGGAGCTGAGAGCACCAAGCACTAACTCTGAGCAAATATCTGATTTTTCAGTTTGCTGACAATTCCAAAAAAGTCAGGGGAAAATAAATTGTTTCAGACAAAATGCTTCATTTGATGCAGCACAAAAAGTTTCATTTTTGAGCTTTAAAACATAAAATAAAATTGAAGATAATTTCTAAAGAAAAAGATGGTGTTATTAAAAATACTCAAAATGTTTCATTTCAAAAATGTTGAAATGAAATGTTTCCATTTAAAATGTTTCTTTTTCTTTTGACAGAAACAAATCAATAAAATCGACACATATTCTCTAAATGTTTCAGGTGACCTGACTCTGCATTTTCAGTGACAAAAATTTTCAGACAAATTTCACCCAACTCCCCTCAGCACCTTCCAAAAAGCATTTGGGCCTAATCAGAGCAACACTATTACTGTTACTCCAATTCTGACCACATATTCAGTGCTGTACAGTCCCTTCATGTTCCTCACCTCCACCTACAATGAACTAGAGCTCTATAGGCTAACTAGGTGCTTACTATCCAAGGTTCTGATCCCCCCACATACAACCCCATCACAGTCAATGGGGCCTTTCTCAGGTGCAAGTGTCTGTCAGCCTGGGCCTACTTGTAGGATTTGGGCCTAAAATAGGATCTAGGATACAGATATCTTTAAAAATAACCTACACAATGTTTTATAACCAATTAATAAACAAAAACTTTCCATTTGCCTCTCCCTTCCCCCAAAAACTCTGGCCAGCATGTCACAGAACCTGAGGGAGAAATGAAACAAAACACTTCTATTAGTGTCCTTGGAATCTGCCGCTTATCACACTAAAACTAAAACCAGAATTCAAAAGAGAGGTGAGAGTCATTCTCTTTTCTCCTGAACAGATTGAAGTAGTTGAAGCCTCAGTGGGAAGCAACCAACTTCTTATGAAATACCTTTGATACACACAAAATACAACCGCAGGATGGAATCTAAATGAAAAACAAAACAGGCAGCTAAGGAACTCAGAATAGAAAATCAATCCCCAAATTCCAAAGGGAATTTTCTACCATAAGACCATGAAGCACATCAGCTATGACCTGGCAGTGCATCAACTGTGAAATACACTCAGAGAAATAGATTACAAATTCTATGAAACTGTATGTAACAAAAATTAAGAAGGATTGGTCCATTCTGCAGAGGCCCCTGCTCATAAATGAACTGATATGGTTCCAATCCCTGGGGATAGGCTGGATTAGAGGAACCATCACAAAACACCTTCACATCCTGGACACTGTGAGAACCAGCTGTCTTTGGTCTCCCTGTGTGTTGCTGTGCAGTGGGGATATGAGTGTAGGGCAGTGCACTGGTGAAAGGACAGAGCCATTGTCCGTTTCCTGGCTATGTTTGGGTTACAGGCATGCAGAAGCTGCTCTAATCCTGAACTGGGGAAGGGTTATGGAGCAGCTCCTTGATATAAGGAGGATTCCTTGACCCCATCTTTCCCTGGGTGTTCAGGCTGTGCACTGTGTGATACAGGGTAAGTCATTTCAAGAACTGTATAGCTGCCACACTTCCTGTACACTGTAGATGCTGTTTTTGGTTTCCTGGGATGTTTCCTGCTAGGGCAGAAACAAGGAAGCCCACGACAGGGCAGTTGCAGTCTGCAGCAATGTAGAGTAGTAGGCAGTTTTATTACTTCATTGCTGTACCTAGTTCTTGTTCATAATAAAGAGTTTATCTTGCTAGCAGTCCGCTCATCAGTAATTTACTACATAGTGGGTCAAATTGGGATTTACTGATTAATACTTTTTGTGTATTTATAGGTGCTCTCAAATATTTTTTATCACTATTAATTAAAATATATTAAGAATTTTCAATAAAAAAATCCTCAGGAAATCTATAGCAGTGATTGTTTTGCTTTGCATCAGTAATTCAAAGTTATTGCACTATTATTTTTTCTTTGAAGGTACAGTTGCAGAAAGGAGAGCTGGCTGTATTTCAAGGAATCCCTGTTGAGGTTACAGGGACAAACCATCCCGATGAGTCGAAAGAATAGTAAATATGGCAGGCGACCAGCTTGGCTTAATGGTGAAATCCTAGAGGATCTTAAACATAAAAAAGAAGCTTACAAGAAGTGGAAGGTTGGACATATGACCAGGGAAGAGTATAAAAATATTGCTCGGGCATGTAGGAATGATATCAGGAGGGCCAAATCGCACCTGGAGCTGCAGCTAGCCAGAGATGTCAAGAGTAACAAGAAGGGTTTCTTCAGGTATGTTGGCAACAAGAAGAAAGCCAAGGAATGTGTGGGCCCCTTACTGAATGAGGGAGGCAACCTAGTGACAGAGGATGTGGAAAAAGCTAATGTACTCAATGCTTTTTTTGCCTCTGTTTTCACTAACAAGGTCAGCTCCCAGACTGCTGCGCTGGGCATCACAAAATGGGGAAGAGATGGCCAGCCCTCTGTGGAGATAGAGGTGGTTAGGGACTATTTAGAAAAGCTGGACGTGCACAAGTCCATGGGGCCGGACGAGTTGCATCCGAGAGTGCTGAAGGAATTGGCGGCTGTGATTGCAGAGCCTTTGGCCATTATCTTTGAAAACTCGTGGCGAACCGGGGAAGTCCCGGATGACTGGAAAAAGGCTAATGTAGTGCCAATCTTTAAAAAAGGGAAGAAGTAGGATCCTGGGAACTACAGGCCAGTCAGCCTCACCTCAGTCCCTGGAAAAATCATGGAGCAGGTCCTCAAAGAATCAATCCTGAAGCACTTGCATGAGAGGAAAGTGATCAGGAACAGCCAGCATGGATTCACCAAGGGAAGATCATGCCTGACTAATCTAATCGCCTTTTATGATGAGATTACTGGTTCTGTGGATGAAGGGAAAGCAGTGGATGTACTGTTTCTTGACTTTAGCAAAGCTTTTGACACGGTCTCCCACAGTATTCTTGTCAGCAAGTTAAGGAAGTATGGGCTGGATGAATGCACTATAAGGTGGGTAGAAAGCTGGCTAGATTGTCGGGCTCAACGGGTAGTGATCAATGGCTCCATGTCTAGTTGGCAGCCAGTATCAAGTGGAGTGCCCCAAGGGTTGGTCCTGGGGCTGGTTTTGTTCAATATCTTCATAAATGATCTGGAGGATGGTGTGGATTGCACTCTCAGCAAATTTGCGGATGATACTAAACTGGGGGGAGTGGTAGATACGCTGGAGGGGAGGGATAGGATACAGAAGGACCTAGACAAATTGGAGGATTGGGCCAAAAGAAATCTGATGAGGTTCAATAAGGATAAGTGCAGGGTCCTGCACTTAGGACGGAAGAACCCAATGCACAGCTACAGACTAGGGACCGAATGGCTAGGCAGCAGTTCTGCGGAAAAGGACCTAGGGGTGAGAGTGGACGAGAAGCTGGATATGAGTCAGCAGTGTGCCCTTGTTGCCAAGAAGGTCAGTGGCATTTTGGGATGTATAAGTAGGGGTACAGCGAGCAGATCGAGGGACGTGATCGTTCCCCTCTATTCGACATTGGTGGGGCCTCATCTGGAGTACTGTGTCCAGTTTTGGGCCCCACACTTCAAGAAGGATGTGGATAAATTGGAGAGAGTCCAGCGAAGGGCAACAAAAATTATTAGGGGACTGGAACACATGAGTTATGAGGAGAGGCTGAGGGAGCTGGGATTGTTTAGCCTGCAGAAGAGAAGAATGAGGGGGGATTTGATAGCTGCTTTCAACTACCTGAAAGGGGGTTCCAAAGAGGATGGCTCTAGACTGTTCTCAATGGCAGCAGATGACAGAACGAGGAGTAATGGTCTCAAGTTGCAGTGGGGGAGGTTTAGATTGGATATTAGGAAAAACTTTTTCACTAAGAGGGTGGTGAAACACTGGAATGCGTTACCTAGGGAGGTGGTAGAATCTCCTTCCTTAGAGGTTTTTAAGGTCAGGCTTGACAAAGCCCTGGCTGGGATGATTTAACTGGGAATTGGTCCTGCTTTGAGCAGGGGGTTGGACTAGATGACCTTCTGGGGTCCCTTCCAACCCTGATATTCTATGATTCTATGATTCTATGAAAGACCTCATACAGGAAGGAAAATGCACTGATTGTGACTGTTCTTCTTATGTGTTAATATCCTTCTGTGTACACCGAAGAGTCAGGAACACACACAAACCACAGTAGAGTAGCTGGCCTCAGGCTGCTTTTCTATCTGGGAACAGGAGACTCAAAAGCTAAAAACAGTGGTCCAAGAGCATTTTTTATTATGTGTGCTCTGCTTGAAATGGCAGGTGACTCTGGATTATTGGATCTGAAGATTCATCAAGAATGGTTTTCTAGAAGGTGCTATAGATATGGGAATAAACATCTAATTGCATGTCAAGTAAACATCCAGCTACAAAACTGGACTCTAAACTCATTAGCCCTTAAGGAAAGATGCACTTCTAACTGCAGGATCAAATTAGAGCAATCTCTTCAAAAGTCCAAAGCTAAAATGATGGGAAACAGTCTGATTTGTCATTGCAAAATGCTACTAGATAAATTGTTGACATTAGATTACAATGATGTAAATAAGATGACAGTATTATCTTGCTGCCCTCAGGCTGCTGGTAATTGTTCACTCAGAAGAAGACTAAAAGAGCTAGGAAAGCGTTTGGTATTTTTACTAAATGTATGATCCTTTTAAAACTTATTTTGATATTAATACAGAGCTCTCTGCCAGCCTTGTACAATTTTTTTTTTATTATGCATTCCATTTATAGATTTTTAAAAGAAAACAGTCTTCACTGGGGACATTTTTTACTAGGGGACTGGACAATGCACTAGGGGGCTGACCTAAAGATAGCTGAAGTCAGTGTGAATCTTTCCATTGACCTCAGTGGGGCTTCAATAATGTTATAGAAAATGTGGGACAGGGAAAAATTCTGTGCTATAGGGGAAAATGCTGCACTATCTGGAAAGGTGGTGGAGTAAATTGTCTCTACCTGTTGGTTTATTGTACCTTGTGTCTTAAAAATGAAAAACAAAACTATGTGAAAGTCCAACCAAGTTAAGTTTTAACTTGATTTCAAAAGAGCGGTTATTTGGCATTGAACAGAGTCTTGAAAATGGTAAGCATAACAAAACAAAGGCCATTAACCAAATGAAGGAATCTGAAATGATTGCATTTCTAGTGATCAACAAAAGCAATAAAATAATCCCCACAGATCCCTTCAAATGTAGTTACACTCCCAAAAAAGTCAATAGTATGTTATTCCACATTTATTCTCTTTCCCTGAATTTACATATTTGATCTCATCAGTGTACAAACAAAATGTTTTACCTGTGACTGCAAGCCCTATAAGGTCATAAGAATGGCTATACTGGGTCAGATCAAAGATCCATCTAGCCCACATCCAACAGTGGCCAATGGCAGGTGCCCCAGAGGGAATGAACAGAACAGATAATCATGAAGTGATCTATCCCCTGTCGCCCATTCCCAGCTTCTGGCAAAAAGAGGCTAGTGACACCATCCCTGCCCATCCAGGTTAATTGCCATTGATGGATCTATCTCCATGAATCTATCTAGTTCTTTTTTTAACCCTGTGTCATAAATATAAAGGGAAGGGTAAACCCCTTTGAAATCCCTCCTGGCCAGGGGAAAGCTCCTCTCACCTGTAAAGGGTTAAGAAGCTAAAGGTAACCTCGCTGGCACCTGACCAAAATGACCAATGAGGAGACAAGATACTTTCAAAAGCTGGGAGGAGGGAGAGAAACAAAGGGTCTGTGTCTGTCTGTAGTCGTCTTGGCCGGGGACAGAACAGGAATGGAGTCTTAGAACTTTTAGTAAGTAATCTAGCTAGGTATGTGTTAGGTTATGATTTCTTTAAATGGCTGAGAAAAGAATTGTGCTGAATAGAATAACTATTTCTGTCTGTGTATCTTTTTTGTAACTTAAGGTTTTGCCTAGAGGGGTTCTCTATGTTTTTGAATCTAATTACCCTGTAAGATATCTACCATCCTGATTTTACAGGGGGGATTTCTTTATTTCTATTTACTTCTATTTTTTATTAAAAGTCTTCTTGTAAAACACTGAATGCTTTTTCATTGTTCTCAGATCCAAGGGTTTGGGTCTGTGGTCACCTATGCAAATTGGTGAGGCTTTTTATCCAACATTTCCCAGGAAAGGGGGGGTGCAAGGGTTGGGAGGCTTGTTCATTGTTCTTAAGATCCAAGGGTCTGGATCTGTAGTCACCTAAGCAAATTGGTGAGGCTTTTTACCAAACCTTGTCCAGGAAGTGGGGTGCAAGATTTTGGGAAGTATTTTGGGGGGAAGGACGCGTCCAAACAGCTCTTCCCCAGTAACCAGTATTAGTTTGGTGGTGGTAGCGGCCAGTCCAAGGATAACGGATGTAATATTTTGTACCTTGGGGAAGTTTTGACCTAAGCTGGTAAAGATAAGCTTAGGAGGTTTTTCATGCAGGTCCCCACATCTGTACCCTAGAGTTCAGAGTGGGGGAGGAACCGTGACATGGTGGCACAGTGGTGGGATTAACCGAAATCATTTTGAGATCCAGTTGAGATTTTTTGAACTAGAAATACAGATTTTAAAAAGGAATTTTTAGGAAGTCCAGGAAGCAGCTTTGAAACTGAAAGCAGTTTGGTTTCTCTCTGCTTTGTGGCCAAGCAGAGACAAAAGGGGATTATCTTGTGAATTGCAGGTTTTCTTTGCCTGGAGGCAGGGTACTTAACTCCTGCAGGGAAATTCACAGTCTTCCAACCCAGAGGTTTTTTTTTTCTTTTCTTCCTAAAAGTAAATAGGGGGTGTGTGCTCTACCCATTTGCCTGGAGACAAAAGTGGCAGGGTTTTTTTTAGGATTTTGATTTTTTTTTGTTTTACAAGGAGCACAGGTTTGAAAAGATTTTTTTTTTCTTTGGGCTGGGTAAGCAGGTTTCCAAGTAGTTGGAGGTTTTTTGCTTTAATTTGGGCCCAGAGCAGAGACAAGGGAATTGTCTTTTTCTGTAGGCTGACAATCACTATCAGAGAATAGGTATTCTATTCCAGCACAGCAAAATTTTACAGCCAAGTTTTGTTTGTTTATTTCTAAACCTCGGGTGTAAAGTTAGTTAAAAACAGAGAGGTTAGAATGGCCAAATCCTCGGCTCGACTACAGCTGGAATTAGCCAAATTTCAGGCTGAGGAAAAACAAAGGGAACATGAAAGACAGATAGAACTCATGCGGCTGGAGAAGGAGGTACAGGAGGCTGCCCACAAGAGGGAAATGGAGGCAAGGAAGCATGTGGAGGAGATGGAGAGGATAAAGGCCCAGCAGAATATACCAACAAACCCTAGCAATCCTTCTCCAGGTACCACTTCCCATCCCAGAAAGTTCCCCACCTACAAGGCAGGTGATGATACTGAGGCCTTCTTAGAAAACTTCGAAAGGGCCTGCCTTGGGTACAACATCTCTACTGACCAATACATGGTAGAGCTGAGGCCGCAGCTCAGTGGACCCTTAGCTGAGGTGGCAGCTGAAATGCCTAAAGAACACTGAACAAGTATGAACTGTTTAAATCCAAGGCAAGAGTCAGAATGGGGATAACACCCGAGCAGTCTCGTCGGAGGTTCCGAGCCCTAAGGTGGAAACCAGACATGTCATTTACCCGACATGCCTACCACATTGTGAAACATTGGGATGCCTGGATATCAGGAGCAAGTGTTGAATCTCCAGTAAATTTGCCCTTCCTAATGCAAATGGAACAATTCTTAGAGGGTGTTCCTGAGGAAATAGAAAGATACATCCTAGATGGGAAACCCAAAACTGTAATCGAGGCAGGAGAGATTGGAGCCAGATGGGTGGAGGTGGCAGAGAAGAAGAAAACTGGTCGCAGTTGGAGCGGAGACCAGAAGGGACCACCCCAGACCACACCCTATTACCGGGGGCCGCCCAAAGCCCCACCTACCTCCCAAAGAACCCTCCAGACCCCTTATCGTCCCACCACCCCGTTCTCCAGCAACCCACCTCGCCCCGGTGACCCGTCAGCTGGACGATGTTTTAAATGTAACGAGCTGGGGCATGTAAAGGCCAACTGCCCCAAGCACCCCAACAGATTACAGTTCATTGCACCGGAATCACACCAGAGGTCCACAGGCCCAGATACCTCCCAGATACCCTTGGAGCGGAGGGAAACTGTGAGTGTGGGCGGGAAGAAGGTCACCGCGTGGAGGGACACCGGAGCACAAGTGTCAGCTATCCATGCTTCCTTAGTGGACCCCAATTTAATCAACCCAGAGATCCAAGTGACGATTCAACCCTTCAAGTCCAACTCTTTCAATTTGCCTACAGCCAAGTTGCCTGTCCAGTACAAGGGCTGGTCAGGAATGTGGACTTTTGCAGTCTATGATGATTATCCCATCCCCATGCTGTTGGGGGAAGACTTGGCCAATCATGTGAAGCAGGCCAAGAGGGTGGGAATGGTCACCCGCAGCCAGGCTAAACAAGCCGTGAGGCCTAGCTCTGTTCCGGAAACTTCTATCAGGACCCAGTCAGAGGTGATGGACCTGGACCCCAGGCCAATGTCTGCAACAGCAGTAGTGGATCCAGTCCCAGAGACCCAGACGGAACCAGTCCCAGAACCGGAACCAGCCAAACAACCAACACCAGACCCCGTGCCAGCACTGAATCCAGTACTTGCAACCTCAACACCAGAGGGCCCCACCGAACCTGAACTGGCAGCAGCCAATAGCCCTACACAAGAGGCTCAGCCGGAGCCTGAATCCCAACATAGTGCACCAGCGGAGAGCGGTTCACAGTCAACAGAAACAGCTCCATCCCCTATATCGCTTCCAGAGGGACCAAGCCTAGGTCCACAATCCCATGAGGAACTGATGTCTCCAGCATCAAGGGAACAGTTCCAGACCGAACAGGAAGCAGATGAAAGCCTCCAGAGAGCTTGGACGGTGGCACGGAGCAACCCACCGCCTCTCAGCTCTTCTAATCGATCCAGGTTTGTTGTAGAAAGAGGACTTTTATACAAGGAAACTCTTTCTGGTGGACACCAGGAAGACTGGCATCCTCAGAGACAGTTGGTAGTTCCAACTAAATACCGGGCCAAGCTCTTGAGCTTAGCCCATGATCACCCTAGTGGCCATGCTGGGGTGAACAGGACCAAAGACCGTTTGGGGGGATCGTTCCACTGGGAGGGAATGGGCAAGGATGTTTCTACCTATGTCCAGTCTTGTGAGGTGTGCCAAAGAGTGGGAAAACCCCAAGACCAGGTCAAAGCCCCTCTCCAGCCACTCCCCATCATTGAAGTTCCATTTCAGCGAGTAGCTGTGGATGTTCTGGGTCCTTTTCCGAAAAAGACACCCAGAGGAAAGCAGTACATACTGACTTTCATGGATTTTGCCACCCGATGGCCGGAAGCAGTAGCTCTAAGCAACACCAGGGCTAAAAGTGTGTGTCAGGCACTAGCAGACATTTTTGCCAGGGTAGGTTGGCCCTCCAACATCCTCATAGATGCAGGGACTAATTTCCTGGCAGGAACTATGAAAAACCTTTGGGAAGCTCATGGGGTAAATCACTTGGTTGCCACTCCTTACCACCATCAAACAAATGGCATGGTGGAGAAGTTTAATGGAACTTTGGGGGCCATGATACGTAAATTCGTAAATGAGCACTCCAATGATTGGGACCTAGTATTGCAGCAGTTGCTCTTTGGCTACAGAGCTGTACCACATCCCAGTTTAGGGTTTTCCCCATTTGAACTTGTATATGGCCGTGAGGTTAAGGGGCCATTGCAGTTGGTGAAGCAGCAATGGGAGGGATTTACACCTTCTCCAGGAACTAACATTCTGGACTTTGTAACCAACCTACAAAACACCCTCCGAACCTCTTTAGCCCTTGCTAGAGAAAACTTACAGGATGCTCAAAAAGAGCAAAAAGCCTGGTATGATAAACATGCCAGAGAGCGTTCTTTCAAAGTAGGAGACCAGGTCATGGTCTTAAAGGCGCTCCAGGCCCATAAAATGGAAGCATCGTGGGAAGGGCCATTCACGGTCCAGGAGCGCCTGGGAGCTGTTAATTATCTCATAGCATTCCCCACCTCCAACCGAAAGCCTAAGGTGTACCATATTAATTCTCTAAAGCCCTTTTATTCCAGAGAATTAAAGGTTTGTCAGTTTACAGCCCAGGGAGGAGACGACGCTGAGTGGCCTGAAGGTGTTTACTACGAAGGGAAATGTGCTGGTGGTGTGGAAGAGGTGAACCTCTCCATGACCCTTGGGCGTATGCAGCGACAGCAGATCCAGGAGCTGTGCACTAGCTACGCGCCAACGTTCTCAGCCACCCCAGGACTGACTGAACGGGCATACCACTCCATTGACACAGGTAATGCTCACCCAATTAGGGTCCAACCTTACCGGGTGTCTCCTCAAGCTAAAACTGCTATAGAACGGGAGATCCAGGATATGTTACAGATGGGTGTAATCCGCCCCTCTGAAAGTGCATGGGCATCTCCAGTGGTTCTAGTTCCCAAACCAGATGGGGAAATACGTTTTTGCGTGGACTACCGTAAGCTAAATGCTGTAACTCGCCCAGACAACTATCCAATGCCACGCACAGATGAATTATTAGAGAAACTGGGACGGGCCCAGTTCATCTCTACCTTGGACTTAACCAAGGGGTACTGGCAGGTACCGCTAGATGAATCTGCCAAGGAAAGGTCAGCCTTCATCACACATCTCGGGCTGTATGAATTTAATGTACTCCCTTTCGGGCTGCGAAATGCACCCGCCACTTTCCAAAGACTTGTAGATGGTCTCCTAGCGGGATTAGGAGAATATGCAGTCGCCTACCTTGACGATGTGGCCATATTTTCGGATTCCTGGGCAGACCACCTGGAACATCTACAAAAAGTCCTTGAGCGCATAAGGGAGGCAGGACTAACTGTTAAGGCTAAGAAGTGTCAAATAGGCCTAAACAGAGTGACTTACCTTGGACACCAGGTGGGTCAAGGAACTATCAGCCCCCTACAGGCCAAAGTGGATGCTATCCAAAAGTGGCCTGTCCCAAAGTCAAAGAAACAGGTTCAATCCTTCTTAGGCTTGGCCGGTTATTACAGACGATTTGTACCGCACTACAGCCAAATCGCTGCCCCACTGACAGACCTAACCAAAAAGAAACAGCCAAATGCTGTTCAGTGGACCGGAAAGTGTCAGAAGGCCTTTAACAAGCTTAAAGCGACACTCATGTCTGACCCTGAACTTAGGGCCCCAGACTTTGACAAACCGTTCCTAGTAACCACAGATGCATCCGAGCGTGGTGTGGGAGCAGTTTTAATGCAGAAAGGACCTGATCAAGAATTCCACCCTGTAGTGTTTCTCAGCAAAAAACTGTCTGAGAGGGAAAGCAACTGGTCAGTCACTGAAAAAGAATGTTATGCCATTGTCTACGCTCTGGAAAAGCTACGCCCATATGTTTGGGGACGGCGTTTCCACCTGCAAACCGACCATGCTGCACTAAAGTGGCTTCACACCGTCAAAGAAACTAACAAAAAACTTCTTCGGTGGAGTTTAGCTCTCCAAGATTTTGATTTCGACATCCAACACATCTCAGGAGCTTCTAACAAAGTGGCTGATGCACTCTCCCGTGAAAGTTTCCCAGAATCAACTGGTTAAAATCGTCCTTGAGATGTGGAAAATATTGTTAGTCTTTATGTACTTGGTAGTATATTTAGAGATGCATGTGTCTTATTAACTCTGTTTTCCTAGAGCTCCAGGAAGAAATCCCAGCCAGTGTTTCACCCTAGCTGAGATTTGGGGGGCGTGTCATAAATATAAAGGGAAGGGTAAACCCCTTTGAAATCCCTCCTGGCCAGGGGAAAGCTCCTCTCACCTGTAAAGGGTTAAGAAGCTAAAGGTAACCTCGCTGGCACCTGACCAAAATGACCAATGAGGAGACAAGATACTTTCAAAAGCTGGGAGGAGGGAGAGAAACAAAGGGTCTGTGTCTGTCTGTAGTCGTCTTGGCCGGGGACAGAACAGGAATGGAGTCTTAGAACTTTTAGTAAGTAATCTAGCTAGGTATGTGTTAGATTATGATTTCTTTAAATGGCTGAGAAAAGAATTGTGCTGAATAGAATAACTATTTCTGTCTGTGTATCTTTTTTGTAACTTAAGGTTTTGCCTAGAGGGGTTCTCTATGTTTTTGAATCTAATTACCCTGTAAGATATCTACCATCCTGATTTTACAGGGGGGATTTCTTTATTTCTATTTACTTCTATTTTTTTATTAAAAGTCTTCTTGTAAAACACTGAATGCTTTTTCATTGTTCTCAGATCCAAGGGTTTGGGTCTGTGGTCACCTATGCAAATTGGTGAGGCTTTTTATCCAACATTTCCCAGGAAAGGGGGGGTGCAAGGGTTGGGAGGCTTGTTCATTGTTCTTAAGATCCAGGGGTCTGGATCTGTAGTCACCTAAGCAAATTGGTGAGGCTTTTTACCAAACCTTGTCCAGGAAGTGGGGTGCAAGGTTTTGGGAAGTATTTTGGGGGAAAGGACGCGTCCAAACAGCTTTTCCCCAGTAACCAGTATTAGTTTGGTGGTGGTAGCGGCCAGTCCAAGGATAACGGATGTAATATTTTGTACCTTGGGGAAGTTTTGACCTAAGCTGGTAAAGATAAGCTTAGGAGGTTTTTCATGCAGGTCCCCACATCTGTACCCTAGAGTTCAGAGTGGGGGAGGAACCGTGACACCCTGTTACAGTCTTGGTCTTCACAACATCCTCTGGCAAGAAGTTCCACAGCTTGACTGTGCACTGTGCAAAGAAATACTTTATTTTGTTTGTTTTAAACCTGCTGCCTATTAAATTAATTTGGTGACCCCTTGTTCTTGTATTATGAGAAGGCATAAATAACAACTTCCTTATTTACTTTCTCCACACCAGTCATGATTTTATAGACCTCTAGCATATCCCACATTAATCGTCTCTTTTCCAACCTGAAATGTCCCAATATTATTAATCTTTCTTCATATGGAAGCTGTTCTATACCCCTAATAATTTTTGTTGCCCTTTTCTGAATCTTTACCAATTCCAATATATTTTTTGAGATGGGGCAATCACATCTGCATGCAGTATTCAAGTCAGTGTAGGTTGTCAGCTAATACTTGCCACCCAATTGATTGAAATGAAGGAATTCCTCAACAGTTTTGCCTAAATCTAATGATTTTCCATCTTCTGATATCTACGCAATATTTACTTTTGCTTAGCATGGTTCCCTGACATCTACAGGAATGTGGCATTTTCTTCTTCTGACTACTGAAATGTCAGAAAGGAAATGGGGTTATTTAATAGGGTACAAATTTTAAAAGGTGAAGTTTGATCCAGTTTGCCATCCTAGCATTTTGCTGCCAAGGCAAAATTATACATTTCCACAATCATACACATGTGGTTGTCCCTCTCTATTGACAGTGCAAAACCAGCATCTCCCTTCACCTTCTATTCAGTTATATGGCATTTTTCTCATCCATGTCCTATATTTCAGCATGCATATACATAGTACATGTACTGTAATTCTGCAGTTCCAGTAGCACAACTGGATAAAAGCATAGAAGCAGAAGCTAATCTTAAATAATGACCTTTAAAAAACAAAATTATATGCAAATGGTATCACAAAGAAACATCTCTGAAAAAATATGATTAAAAGTCATGTTCCACTAATCTTTACAAAAAGAAAATCACCTATGCTGTATATGCACTTTACAAACACCTGTTCTGTTTTTGTTTTTAGCCACAAAGAGATTAGGAAGCATCTTTAAAAACTAAGACAGTCCTGAAATTCTGTAGTACTATTAGAATCCCTACCTTTACACAAAAACACATATAATTTCATCTAGATAGGACTAAAACAAAACAGTGGATCCAACACTTCCTCCCGCTCCTTGAACTTTGGAAAGTCCAAATCTAAACACCATAAGTTGTGAGCTCTCTCAGTAAAAGGACCAAACCAAAGCACACAGTCTAACCACAGCCAAATTTTGGTCAAGTTCAGAGACTGGTGCTCAGACCCAATTGTAAATTCAACATCCTGCAGTTTGTAGCCAACAGTTACTTTTGTTCTTGGAACTGGGGTAAATGCCACCAGAGAAAGTGATGCATTTGTTCCTGCCCTCTTTTTATATGCTCCCACTAAACCAGAGCTGGATTAATCTTACCTACAAAGAAGATGGGAAATGATCAGGACAGCTACTGAGGGGAGACAGTAGGGATGCCCGAAGAGGACTATCGCCTAAAAGTTTTGCCTTTCAAAGCTTTCCAGGTGATGTGTTGGAAGAAAAAAAAAGTATACTCCAGTACATCTAAAATACTATGAGCTCTATAGGCTAACTATACTATGAAGCAGTCAGATTCTGAATTTCTCCAGTGATCTGTAGTCACTTTCTATTTCTCTAGCTACATACTGATATGGTCCCAATTACCATAGTATTTGAGCATCTCATAAACTTTAATGTGTTTATTCTCACAACACACACGTGAAGTAGAAAAATGATTTTGCCCATTTAACTGAGGTGGAATTGAGGCACAGAGAGGCAAAAGATGTAGTTTTATGGCAGAAACTGAATGTAGTTCTTTGAAGTTTAAGTGAATACTCTAACCACTAGCGCATCCTCTATCTTTCCTGGCCCCTGAATTTGGATCAGGCCATCTGTAGCCAAGTAGACGTGTGAGAACAATTCAGAGAATGTTAATGGATTCCCAAGAACAAAAGATCACATCCGATGAAGTGAGCTGTAGCTCATGAAAGCTTATACTCAAATAAATTTGTGAGTCTCTAAGGTGCCACAAATACTCCTTTTCTTTTTGAGGATACAGACTAACACAGCTGCTACTCTGAAAACTATCTCTCTAGTCCACCAATAAACTGGTCTTCTGGCTAAAGAGTCTTTCCCATTAAAGTTCTAAAAAATTACTGGAGTCAATCTGTGAGGACAGATCAATGGAATAAGTCTTCCACCATGAGTGTAGCTAAAATGGGCTTTATCTTCTGTCTAAATCAGGTGATGGTGACAAAGGAGCAGTTTATCAGAGCATTATTTTTTTACAATACTTACAAGTATGCTAGGAGCTCTATAGTACGAGTACAAAACATGTTCCCTGACACCAGGAGCTTACAGTGTAGATTTAGTTTTGATTCCCTGAGTGGGATTGACAAGAAGAATGAAGAAGAGATTGAATGTGCTGCTTTGGGTTCTGGTAAGCCTCTGTAGATATCCTGTATGTTCCTTATAAATTCCTTTCAAACACTACACAATGCTATTTCTAAAGGAACAATACCAGTGAGGTTCATTTTCTATCTGCCCTTGACACCATCAATATAAAGCTACCACTTACATTTGATCTTTGTATTTTGGAGTCTGAGCTTTTTGCAGTCTTGTACTCTATACTTAGAATAAGACGGCAACAACCAAGAAAACAAAATGCATGCCAACTGTTCCAATAAATTCTACATTCAAAATATGTCAGGTTTAAAAGAAGGAAACACATGAATGCTTATATTGGCAATAAAGTCTCCACTAACCTTTGTGTGTGAACTCTTACAGACAGAACAAATCATTCATCCCTCACAGTTATATCTATTCTAAGATATAATGTGGGAACAGCTATAAGAACATATTCGAAAAGGAAAAAGCAATCTCTAAAAACCTCAAGCAAAGTCCTAAAACACTTTTTAGTTTTTCCTGCCACTATCCTCTATAATGACGCAATATATATTTTCTCTACAATACTTATACAAAATCAAAGAACCAACTGCTCTATTATATAAAGCTAAACAGTTTTATTTGTAGTGACATTCTATTCACACTTTCATACTACAAGACCAAAGGGACCTGCAATGAAACTTAAAGGCGTTAAATTAAAGCTGATGAAGATGGACTACTGTTTCAGACAATGCACAGTTAGCCTGTTGAACTTATTCTCACAATAGGCGAGAACTTTGGAGGATTCTAAAAAGGATTGGATATTTATATGGCTATTTATATGAGTATCCAGAGTTGCAATGGTCAGGATTCAAAAAATAACTAAGAGTTTTGGAAAGCATATCAGCTCATGATTCAGAGCATAAGCCAACCTCTAACTAATGGAAATTAAGAAGAAGCATCTCTGTGGGCAGTTTATTCCATAACTTCCTTATGCCTTACTTTCTTTTTCTTGCACCTTTCTTTGAAGCAACTGGTCTGGCTGATGTTTTAGATAGAAAAAAGAAAAGGAGTACTTGTGGCACCTTAGAGACTAACAAATGTATCTGAGCATAAGCTTTCGTGAGCTACAGCTCACTTCATCGGATGCATTCAGTGGAAAATACAGGGGGGAGATTTATATACACAGAGAACATGAAACAAAGGGTGTTACCATACACACTGTAATGAGAGTGATCAGGTAAGGTGAGCTATTGCCAGCAGGAGAGTGGGGGGAGAAAAAACCTTTTGTAGTGATAATCAAGGTAGGCCATTTCCAGCAGTTGACCAGAACATCTGAGGAACAGTGCCGGGGGGTGCAGGACAACGGGCTTTGTTGCAAGGATAGGTTCCTGGGTTAGTGGTTCTGTTGTGTGGTCTGTGGTTACTGGTGAGTATTTGCTTCAGGTTGGGGAGCTGTCTGTAAGCAAGGACTGGCCTGTCTCCCAAGATCTGTGAGAGTGATGGGTTGTCCTTCAGGATAGGTTGTAGATCCTGATGATGCATTGGAGAGGTTTTAGTTGGGGGCTGAAGATGATGGCTAGTGGCGATCTGTTATTTTCTTTGTTGGGCCTGTCCTGCAGTAGGCAAAAAAGCCCATTGCCAACTGTGTCCACATATCTATTCAGGGGACACCATCATAGGGCCTAATCACATCAGCCACACTATCAGAGGCTCGTTCACCTGCACATCTACCAATGTGATATATGCCATCATGTGCCAGCAACGCCCCTCTGCCATGTACGTTGGCCAAACTGGACAGTCTCTACGTAAAAGGATAAATGGACACAAATCAGATGTCAAGAATTATAACATTCAAAAACCAGTCAGAGAACACTTCAATCTCTTTGGTCACTCGATTACTGACCTAAAAGTGGCAATTCTTCAACAAAAAAACTTCAAAAACAGACTCCAACGACAGACTGCTGAATTGGAATTAATTTACAAACTGGATATAATTAACTTAGGCTTGAATAAAGACTGGGACTGGATGGGTCATTACACAAAGTAAAACTATTTCCCCATGTTTATTCCCCCTCCCCCGCCACTGTTCCTCACACGTTCTTGTCAACTGCTGGAAATGGCCCACCTTGATTATCACTACAAAAGGTTTCCCCCCCTCCCCCCTGCTCTCCTGCTAGTAATAGCTCACCTTACCTGATCACTTTTCTTACAGTGTGTGTAGTAACACCCTTTGTTTCATGTTCTCTGTGTACATAAATCTCCCCACTGTATTTTCCACTGAATGCATCCGATGAAGTGAGCTGTACTTCTTGAAAGCTTATGCTTAAATAAATTTGTTAGTCTCTAAGGTGCCACAAGTCCTCCTTTTCTTTTTGTTATAGATAGGATACTGCAATAGGTTTAAGTACTGATCTTATCCAATATGGCAATTCTTATGCAAAGGAATTCCTTCTCTTTGGAAGTGAGGTATAATATATCAATTTCCATCAATTTATTTCTAACGTTTTTATAGTTTCAGAAACAAAGTAGAAACGCAGAATCTCAAGTAAATATAAATAAGATCAACCCCTTTTTAAAAACCATGCTGTGAAAAAGGTTTAGTTGGCACATGATGGGCATTAGGCATGTATTCCTACAAATAATCATTTGAGAAAAAAATCGGTGTGCTAGCTCCAAATTTTGAAAGGTTGCCATTGACGGTTCTCAGCATCTGAATGTTGATATTATGAGACACATTTGAAAATAACCCGAGCTATTTTCAACAGCTAGACAGGAAAACAAACAAATTGTGAAAAAAGCTGCTTCTGCACCACCATGAGAGGTATTATTTGAAACCCAAACACAGAGGACATACCATTTGTCCCCTCAATATACCATTCTATTTCCATAACAGTAGACAACTCAGTCTGAATCTTATCAATGCTGAGCATTTTCCTGTATGTGAAGATTTGAAAAGGGTTTGATCTTTCAGTGTAAAGTTCCAGCATGGACCCGAGCACCCTTGCGGAGTCCCATTGACTTCTGATGCTAGGGTTTCCCGTTGCAGATTTTCACTGAGGAAATTAATTACATTCTTTTCTGGTGCATCTGGGGTCAGGGAGGAAATGAGAAATGAAAATCCCATGAAAAACAAACTGAGTCTAAACACAAACATCTAAAATAATCAGACCTACGACCTACATTTATAACATATCTTACTAATTGTCTTATACGAAGTAAGGAATGCAATTAGTCTTAATCTTTGGTCTATGCCAAGGGTTTCAAACTCAAATGACCATGAGGGCCACATGAGGACTAGTACATTGGCCTGAGGGCCACATCACTGACACCCCCCACCTGCCGCCCCAGCCCCGTTCCCACTCCACCCCTTCCATGAGACCCTGCCCCTGCCCCACCTCTTCCCACCCCTTCCTTGCTCCCATTCCAACCCCTTCCCCAAAATCCCTACCCCAACTCCACCCCCTCCCTGCCCCCGGGGGTGCAGGAGGGGTGTGGAGTGTGGCGGGAGCTCAGGGCAGGGAGTTGAGGTGCAGGAGGGGTGCGGGGTGCAGCAGGGGCTCAGGGCAGGGGATTACGGTGCAGGGTGCAGCAGGGGGCTCAGGGCAAGGGGTTGGGGTGCAGGAGGGGTTTGAGGGGTGGGCTCGGGCCCGAAGTGCACCGGGGGCAGGGCAGGCTCCCTTCCTGCCTGCCTGCCCTGCCCCTGCGCCGCTCCGGGAAGCGGATGGAACCTGGGGAATGGGGGGCCCTGGGGACTGTGTGTTGTCCTGGCTGCTCCTCCAGGTACCTCCCCCGCAGCTCCCACTGGCCAGGAATGGGGAACACAGTTGCCTGGGCCTCCCTCCGCTAGGTTCCATCCACTTCCTGGAGCAGCACGGGGGCAGGGCAGGCAGGTAGGAAGGAAGCCTGCTCTGCCCCCGGTGTACACCGGGCTGGAGCCGCTCTAGGTAAATGTGGTGGGGGGCCACGGGGAGCTGGCGGGCCACAGAAAATAACCCCGAGGGCCTCATGCGGCCCACGTGTTTGAGACCCCTGGTCTATACAACGAAGAAAGTGGGAACTCATAGAAGGCACTTAATAGGATCAAGCTATACGATTCCCGAAACTTTTAATAAAATGTTCTACTCTTTTATTATATAATTCGTTAGTAAATCAGGAATGATTTATGAACTAATTTATTTTTGTCAAATGATAATTTTTTGCTGTCAAAACATTAAATTGTTCAGTCAATTAATCCATTGTTTTAAAATAATGATCATAGGTCAACGCCAAACATTTTTTAATTGAACAGCTGCTTTTAACTAAACTATAAATTGCTTGTCAGGCTCTGGTATGATCATTTGTATTCTTTATAAAAGCACACATTTTTAAAGCATCTTGATCCATTATCAAGGAGAAACTTCTATTATACTATGCTCCATGTGACAACTGTGAATTTAAAACTGTTTTTCTTCTTTTTGACACAAATAAGTGTCGTAAATCTCTATTTTTCCCATTATCGCCAACACGTTTTAATATATAAATTTCAAAATGTGTCTAATTTAAATGTAGTAATTCAAGGAAATATTGCAGAACTTGTCATAAGGCATCCAATTTTTGATAATACATTTATGTAAATCAATATAAAGTGGTAATGGTTATAGTGGGGGACATCTC
Organism: Lepidochelys kempii; assembly: GCF_965140285.1. Taxonomy (NCBI): domain Eukaryota; kingdom Metazoa; phylum Chordata; order Testudines; family Cheloniidae; genus Lepidochelys; species Lepidochelys kempii. Next base: position 29,266,067 of record NC_136381.1, on the reverse strand, counting down.
AGACATACAAACAGAACAGAATTCATTATGTATTAATGAATTTACTTTCATAATACTCAAAGATGTTCTGGGTCATTATAAAGACAAAAAGAAGGTCATGATAATGACAATCTGGTAAGCATATACAACCCTTCAGCTTGTAACATCCCACATTATGCTACATATGGCCTTTTTCTTCTCTTTTACTGAGTTGTATGGTGCAGAATAAATACAAGCTAACTGTGCCAAAATAATATTTGGGGGACAATGTGGAGGTGAAGGTGATATGCTCCCCTCATCACCATCTGTAGTTGCTAGGAAACCCCTAAAGTAACAATAACTTCTGTTAAGAGCTCTGCAGTTATGGAGCGCATCCATAGGCAAAATGCCAATAGCATTGTTACCTTAGAGCCAACCATGTTAGAGTGCTCAGGTAAGACAGGTAGCAGGAGTGTGTGTGAAGAGGCAACTGCTACTTGCAGATATCCCGAGTTATGTGGGGTTTACACTAAAGATCCTCATAGTTCTGGAATATACAAATGAGGGTAGGGGCAGGGAGCAGAGTGCAGCCCATACATTTTTCACATGGAGGAACCCAGGAAGAGGAGGTTATTTACCTGTGCAGTAACTGACATTCTTTGAGATGAGTGTCCCTGTGGACGCTCCACTCCAGGTGCTGGTGCATCTCTGTGCATTCGCTCAGAGATTTGAACAGCAGTACCCGCATGGGCTGCATATGTGCGGTGCCTACCTCACATACTGCTGGTGCCTTAACAGCACATGTGCGGCCATGACTCCTTAGTTCCTTCTCTACGATGGAGACCGCTCCAAACGCCAAAGCAGAGGGGAGGAGTGTGGGTAGTGGAGCACCCATAGGGACGCTCATCTCGAAGAACATCAGTTACTGCAGAGGTGAGTAACGTCCTCTTTGAGAGAGAGATGTCCCTGTGTGTGCTCCACTCCAGGTGACCAAAAAGCAGTATCTCTAGGTGGTATGGACTTCGGATCTGGTAAGAAAGCCATAGATAGCACGGCTCGGGCCATTTGAGCGTCAGTCAAGGATCCCTGAATAAGGTCACAGTGTTTGGCAAAGGTATGTTCCGAAGCCCAGGTGGCAGCCTTGCAGATGTCTGTGATGGGAATGTTAAGTAGGAATGCAACAGACATTGAGACAGATCTTTTAGAGTGTACATTAATAGAAGTTGGAGAATGTGTCTTCTTTAGTTGGTAGCATAAATGGATGCAGTCTGATATCGAGTTGGATATTCTCTGGGTGGATATTGATTTTCCCTTAGATCGCTTTGTGATTGAGATAAAAAGTTTAGGGGAAGCCCTGAATGGTTTTGTCCTATCCAAATAAAAGGACAATGCTCTGTGCACATCAAGCATGTGCATTGCTGCTTCAAATGAGTTAGCATGTGGTTTAGGAAAGAAGATTGGTAGATGGATAGGTTCATTGATGTGGAAGGATGAATGTACCTTCGGGAGAAATTTGGGATGCGTTCGGAGCGTGACTTTATCCTTAAAAAGGATAGTGTAGGGTGGGTCAGCTATGAGAGCTCCAAGTTCTCCTATGTGTCTGGTGAGTGTAATTTCCAGTAAGAACTCAGCTTTCATTGATAGGTGTAGTAGAGAGCAGGATGCTAGTGGTTCAAAGGGCTTTTGCGTCAAACATATGAGGACCAAGTAGAGGTCCCATGGTTGAGTGGGTAGTCTGATGTCCGGGGACAGGGTCTGGATGTCTTTAAGGAATCTTTGCATGATAGGGTGGGCGAAAATAGGGGTGTCTCCAATCTTCTGGTGAAATGCTGTGATTGCTGCCAGATGTATCTTTATGAAGCTGATGGAGAGCCCAGGTTATTTGAGCTCCAGAAGGTGGTCCAGTATGACTGGAAGAAGTGTGGAAGAAGGAGAGGTTTGTCTGGCAGAACACCATGCCGTGAAGCTAGATCATTTATGGAGATAGGTGGTGTGTGTAGATTGTGTCCTGCTGTGTAATAGTACAGTCTGCACCTGCTCGGATCAGCCTAATTCTTCGTGGGAGAACCATTGAGGAGCCATGCCTTGAGGTGAAGCATTGCTATGTTTTGCGGGGTGTAGATAGCCCCTGCGTTGGGACAATAAGTTAGGAAGGGGGGAAGGGATACTGGTGGACATGTGGAAATCTGTGTTAGAAGTGGGTACCACAGTTATCTGGGCCATGTAGGGGCTATCAGTTTGATCCTAGCCCTCTCTGTTCATATCTTTAATACTACTTTGTGTAGGAGTGGTATCAGTGGGAATGCGTATAGTAGGTTGTCGTTCCATCTGATCGTAAATGCGTCTCCTGTGGAATGTTGCCCCAGACCTGCTCTGGAGCAAAATGTGGAGCATTTCTTGTTGGTCATGGTCACAAAGAGGTCCAGCTGTGGATAACTCCAGGTTTTGAAGATTTGTGTAGGATGGTGTTGTTTATCTCCTATTCATTGTCGAGTAGGAAGGATAAACTGAGCTTGTCCTCTGTAGTGTTTTGTGCACCGGGCAGGTACGAGGCAGAGATATCGATGTTGTGTTGGAGGCACCAATTCCAAAGTTTCATAGCCTCAGCACAAAGCAAATGGGATTGGGCTCCCCTTGCCTATTTATATAAAACATAAAAGCAATGTTGTCAGTCTTGATTCTGATCTTTTGGTTCTTGATGAGTAGGAGAAAGCGGGGGGGGGGGTGTTGTGGACCATTCAGAGTTCTAGAAGATTTATATGTAGTGAGGTTTCCATAGGGGACCATAGTCCTTGAGTGGTATGGTGTTCCATGTGTGCCCCCAACCAGTGAGGGATGCATCTGTAGTAATTATAATTGAAGGGGATTCCTGCAAAAATGGGACCTGAGAACAGAAGTTTTATGGTCGAGTCCACTATATGAGTGCATCGTTGATCTTGGTAGGCGTGGTGAGAAGTTTATGTAGTCTGCGTACATTTGGTTTTTAGACTATGGCTAGCCAAACTTGTAAGCATCACAAGTACAGGCATGCGTTCCTGACCACAAAAGTGCATGCAGCCATGTGTCCTAGACGTTGTTGGCAATTGTGAGCTGTGACCTGTGGGCTGTTCTGCAGTTTCGTGACCAGATTCTTTATGGTGATGAATCTGTCGGTTGGAAAAGACACAATGACAGTTGTGGAGTCAAGGTATGCACCTATTAACTCCAGACATTGATTAGGGATTAATGTGGATTTGTTTGTGTTGATCTGCAGGCCAGGCCCTGAAAGCCGTCAATGGTCATCTGTGTGGATCGGATAGATTCCTCGCAAGTTTGTGACTTGAGGAGGCAATCGTTCAGGTAAGGGAAGATTATTATTGCTTTTTTCCTGAGATTTGTGCTAACCACTGTGAGTATCTTGGAGAAAATGCAGGGTGCTGTTGAGAGGCCTAAGGGTAGAACCCTGTATTGGTAGTGGTTTGTTCCCAGAACAAATCTGAGAAAGCATCTGTGGGCAGAATTTATAGTTACATGACAATAAGCATCCTGCAGATTGAGGGCTGAAAACCAATCTCCCAGCTCCAGTGCTGGAATAATGGTCATTAGGGTAACTATTCTGATTTTTTGCTTTTTGACAAACTTGTTGAGTCGCCTGAGGTCGAGAATGGGTCGCCATCCCCCACTTTTCTTTTCCATAAAAAAGTAGTGGGAGTAAAAACTCTTATCCCTGTGCTGATAAGGTACCCTATCCACTGCTCCTATTTGCAGCAGATGTTCTACCTCTTGGTGGACCTCTTGGTTGTGAGAGGAGTCCCTGAAGAGGGATGGGGGGAGTGAAGGGTATGGACAAGAAAGGGAGGGTATAATCCTATCAGATAACCTCTAGGGCTCCTCTGTCAGTAGTGATAGCTTGCCAGTTGTGGTAAAATGGGAGCAAACAGTGACCAAAGGATTGAGTAATTAGTGTGAATGCTGGAGGGGTGAGAGATCTTCTATGCCCTTGACCAAGGCTTCAGATCTGCTTCTTAATTGGAGGAGGTTGGGACGCTGCTGATGCTGGGGGGAGGCAGTGTTGAGGCCTAGATCTCTGGCGTTGATGCTGTTGAAGATCATATGGCTGTTGGTGGTGGTGGTATGTGTACACAGAGTATTGTGGGCATTGGTAAAGCTGATACCTATATTGTGTCCTTCTATACGCTGGTATAAGGAAGCCTACAGAGCACAGAGTAGCTCTGGAATCCTTCATGGTATGCAGCACATAGTTGGTCTTTACTGCAAATAATTTCTCACCATCAAAGGGGAGATTCTCTATGGTGTTTTGTATTTCAAGAGGGGAAGAGGAAGAGTTGAATCATGAAGACTGGCGTATAACAATGGCCGTCACTGTGGACCTGGCTGCGGTGTCCACAGCATCAAGGGAAGCCTGGAGTGCCATGTGGGAAACTGTACTTCAGATACCATTGCTTTGAATTGTTGTCTCTTTTCTTCTGGAATATTGTTAATAAATTCCATGAATTTCCCGTAATTTTTGTGGTCATACAGTAACTCCTCACTTAAAGTCGTCCCGGTTAATGTTGTTTCGTTGTTACGTTGCTGATCAATTAGAGAACATGCTCATTTAAAGTTGTGCAATGCTCCCTTAAAGCATTGTTTGGCAGCCATCTGCTTTGTCCACTGGTTGCAGGAAGAGCAGCCTGTTGGAGCTAGCTGGTGGGGGCTTGGAACCAGAGTGGACCGGCAGCCCCCCTATCAGCTCCCCGCTCCCCTAAGTTCCCTGTGCAGCAGCTGGTCAGCAAGCTATCAATTGCCAGCAGTTCAGCTGTCCCTCCCCCCACTCCCATGTGCTGCTCCTGCCCTCTGCCTTGGAGCTGCTCCTGGGAGCCTCCTGCTTGCTGTGCAGGGGGTGAAGGAAGGGTGGGGGGGGGGCTAATGTCAGGGTGTTCCCCTCCACCCTGCTCCTTCCTCCCCCCACTTACCCCTTCTCCATAGAGCAGGGCGGGACATGACAGGGCTCAGAACAGAGGGAGCTTGCTGGCCACAGTGCTGTCTCAACTTTCTGATCTACTTAGATGTACTTAGAGTGGTGTCAGCAAACTTAAAGGGGCAATGCGTACCTCTCTCTCACACACAGAGGGTGTGCGTCTCTGTCTGCCATGCTGTCTCCCCTCCCTCCATTCGTGCTGCCTTGTAGAGTGTGAGGCTACATTAACAACAATGTGTTAACCCTCGAGGGCTCAGCTGAATGCTAGTTCATCATTTAGCAGTAAGCCATTCCCTGGGAAATATCCCCCCTCTTCCACCTCTAACTTCACCACCTCAATCAAGCTTCAAAATCATCATTACTGTGTACAGTATTAAATTGTTTGTTTAAAACTTATACTATGTATATAAAATATAGTCTTGTCTGGTGAAACAAATTTCCCTGGAACTTCACCTCACTTATTTACAATAATTCTTATGGGGAAATTGGATTAGTTTAGCATTGTTTCGCTTAAAGTCGCATGTTTCAGGAACATAACTACAACATTAAGTAGTACTGTATTTGGCTAGGAGGGCGGCATAGTTTGCCACCCTGAATTGCAGTGTGGAGGCTGCATAAACCTTGTGGTCAAATACATCCATTCTTTTACTGTCCCTATCAGCCACCCTTTTAAATAGATCTTGAAAGTGGGTGACATCGTCCACCATTGTCAGCGGTGGTGACATAGTAGCCTCATCAGATGAGGAAGATTAATTATTGTTATTTGGAGAGGTATGGGGTAGCACCTCTTCTGTGTGCATCAGGTACCTCCTGTACCTCCAACCCAAAGATGTGTGAGGGTTGAGGGGGAGATTTGGTGTCACTTCTCTGTGAACTGTGTCGACTGGTGTGATGTCTCCTGTGGGACCCCCATCGGTTCCAATAATGCCATTGTCCGGGGAAGGGCATGGGTAGTCCCATCCAAGGGTGCCCATATCAGGGTGGTAAGTCTTTGGCGTATGAGGACCTTGATCTTATTGGTCCAGCATTAGTAGGTGTGTCGACTGGGAGGGAGTGGTGTGGTGCAAAAACTCCTTCCCCGTCATCATCCTCATCACTAGAAAAGTGAGAGGGGAGAGGGGATAATTGTCAGTATGGTGCCAACATTATATAAAACAGATTTATTAGCTACAGAAAGACGGATTTTAAGTGATTACAAGTGGAGATCAAAGTTGGTTACATAAGCAATAAAAATAAATTCACTGTCTAAATTCTACAGACTGAGCAAGATTTGAATCAAGCAATGTCTCACTCTAGTAGATGGTATAAGCAGCTCACAGTTCTTAATACACAGACTGAATTCCCTTTCAGCTTGGGACCAATCACCCCAGTTCCAGGTCTTTGTCTTCCAAGTGTTGAGATGGAGGAGGAGAAAGGCCAAATGATTATGTCACGGTCCCTCTTTTATACTTTCCTCCAGCTCCTAGAAAGATCCTTGCACTGTCACATGAGTTAGAGCACCTATCGTGTAGGTGCCCTCTGAGTAGTCTCTGGGATGGCCATTAGGAGATTGGATTTTCCTTAATGGGCCATCAACACACATCTGGCTGATCCTGATGTAAATCTGCTTCACTAGGTGCTGCTTTGTTGCCACTGAAAGGCTGGCTGTGGGAGTCTCCCAACCTCACAACACAACACACACATAGCAACACTTCATAACTCCAGATACAATTGTAACACACATAGTTCAACAGGGTAGTAATGTTCAGCAGATCATGACTTCTTAAATGATAGCTCACAAGACATACTTAGTAAAAAAATCATAATTATATCACAGTGGTGAATATGGAGGTTTCAGGGTGCTATTTTGAGGTACAGTGTCACCTCATCATTTTCCTTTATGTCAGAAAATCCCCAAACCCTTTAGACTTGGCCCCTGATCCAAAGCTCACTGAAATCAATAGAGTATTTCTACTGACTTCAGTGGGCTTTGGAACAGGTCCTTAGTTCCTCTCAGAATCAAATTTTAAACACCCAAAATACCCATTTAAATCAATGGAAGCTAAATGTGTGGTGGTCTGTGAATAAACAACTGAGGTTCAAGCTCTTAAGCAGATAAACACAAAGAGATCATTTCACTCACCATTAACAAGCAAGCACTTCTGGAGCAAAATGTGGCAAGTGTTTGACAGCTCAGAGCTGTTAGGCTTGTGTTTTGGTTGTCATATGAGAACAATTCATGCCATAAATTAGCATGGTTGGGACATAGCCAAGGTGACTTACCATCCCTCAAATATATGTCTCAAAATGCCATCCATTGCATATAGTTCTTCAGTGACATCATACTGCTCTTCAATAAAATTCAGAGTTTGGGATCTAATATTTTAAAGTACTAATGAAGAACAAATTTGCTGTTGCGACAGAATATACTCAAGTTATTTATAGCCTTCAGTTCACAACATTGTTTGCATTCCCCTAAAGTTACACTGCCACAAGCGAGCACTTTCATTATATATTATTGCCTAATATTTATGAGGTGACATTTTTACTAAATACTGTTATGAAAAAAATCCATCATGAAAAGGTCTTTTAGATTATGTGCTGAAACCCTGGCCTTTTAGTACAGACAAATTTGCTTCCGGTAATAATATACCGTTTGGAATATACTCAGCATACTTTCAGGTAAGAATTTTTTGAGGGAGCCCACTATAGTCCATCAAACAGAATAAATCAGCTAGAATTAAGGAAACAATGCTTAAACCCAACCCTAAAGATAGGGTTAGGCACTATCCGAACATTAACAATGTGATTACAATATTCATATTTGCAAATATTTTCCTCAATAGATCTGCATAAGATACAAACTTTGACAAATGTGTGTCTGACAAATGTCTTCAATTTAATTCTTTATAAAAAAATTCACATGCACATAGACATACATGAAGTTTCACAGCTGCATTTCTCATTTGTCACTAAAAGCAGATTGAGACGTACTGGATTTAAGATACAGCACAGCAACTTTGATTAAACATTAGGAAAATCGTAACCTGTAAGAAGAGTCTGATAGTTGCTAAGTGAGGCTTTTAAAGTACTGTAATCACTGGAAGCAGATAAGATACGAATCAAAATAGAGTATGATAGGTGTACAGGCTAATGACACTAAGGGCTAGTTTTTCCTATCAACATCACAAATAGTGCCAGTCAAACAAAAGATGTCAAACATTTTAGGTTTCCTTTAGATAGATATGTCAGGATAAATAAGTATCTTAGAAGAGGCTTATATTAATGTTTGCAAAACACTTTGAAATCCTTAAATGAAAAGTGGTACATGGTTGCAAAGTATTCACATAAATATTTCTTAGCGGTGAGCAGATTTGACAGCTGCTTTAATACATTGCAACTGGGATTGTCAAGAATACCCAGCATGGGTCTAATATTACTCCCACTGAAGTCAATGAGCAAAGGATAGACTTGTCTGCATTGATCAGTAGTCCTAAGGCCTTGAAGGTTGACTGAATGAGTTGAATGCTGATATAACCTGAGCTTTGGACTGGCCCTTGACTTGCAAGTTGTTCAGCAAAGAGTAGACTTGCACTCCTAGTCTCCTGAAGAACACTGCTACTACAGCCATACATTCTGTAAACACCTGAGAGCTACACACAGGCCAAACAGGAGCACTGGGAACTGGTAATGTGGGTGTTTCACTACAAATCTGAGGAACTTCCTGTGCCCTTGGTATATAAACACAAAAAGGTTGGCATCTCTGAAATTGAAGACACCATACTAGTCTCCATGATCTAGAGGGGGAATAATGGATACCAAGGTGACAAGGTGAAACTATTTTTTGAGATAATTGTTCAGCTGATGCAGGTCTAAAACAGGTCTTAGACCTCCCTTTGCTTTCAGGATTAGGAAATAATGGGAGTAGAAACCCTTCCTTTTAAATTCTGAGGAACTTCCTCTGTGGCTTCCAGCTGAAGGAGAGATTGAACTTCCTGGACCAGAAGTTCTTTGTGAGAAGGGTCCCTGAAGAGGAACAGGGAGGGAAGGTGGGAAGGAGTGGTGGAAATAAACTGGAGGATGTATCCCATTTCTACAGTGGTGGTCTGTGGTGATGCAGCACCAAGCACTGAGGAACTGGGAAAGGTAGTTTGCAAACAAAGGAAAAATAGGGTCTAACATCCTGGGAACTGGTACAGTGTCCCATCAAAATACCTGTTTAGAACCCCCTGGATATTTAGGTGTGGCAGGTATTGATGCAGAAGTAGAAGAATGGTGTGATATATGCCTATAATCTCTACCCTTCTTTCTCTTCAGGTCATACGAGAGGGGTTGCTGTGGCCAGAAGTGCTTCTTGGAGGGGGCTAGTTGTACATGCCAAGAGACCTTAGGGTTGCCCAGGAGTCATTTAACCCATATAGTTTCACATCAGTCTGCTCCAAAAAAGAGTGAGGATCCCTCAAAGGGCAGGCCCTGCACAGTTGGTTGGACCTGCTAGGGGAACCCAGAAGACTGCAATCAAAAGATCTTATGCACGGCCACTGCCAAAGCCATGGACCTGGCAGCCGAGTCAGTTGCATCCGGAGCAGTTTGCAGCGAGGCCCTCATCACCAATTTTCCTTCATCCACTAGTGAGGAGAACTCCTGCATAGCATCTTCTGGGATCATGTCATTATATTTTAGCATGGACTCCCATACGTTAAAGTTCTACCTACCCAAAAGTGCACGTTGATTTGCAGTAGTGAGCTGCAGCTCCCAGGTGGAATAAACTTTCCTACCAAAGAGGATCTTTGAATCTTTTGATTTGAGGGTTGTGCCCTGATACACCTGCCTTTCCATCTCATTGGCAGCTGATACTACCAAGGACCCAGGGTGGAGGGGAGGGAACAGGAATAATGGGACTCATAACCTTGGGTGAGTACATAATACAAAAAGAGCTGATCGCTTGAAGTGTGGGGAAAGGATGCAGGGGTGTGCCACAGCCCCTTAATTGGGTCCATAATGGCCTCATTCAGAGGCAGGGATATTCTGGAAGGACCTACAGTGGCTAAAATATTGACCAGGTGGTGAGAAGAAACGGAAGGAAAACCATGGATTCCAAAAAGGCTACTAGACAGGCACAGGCCCCAGTGACCTCCTAGCCAACCACTCAGTGATACTCCTGTGCCAGGATCCATGGAAAGATGGTAATGTCTAGAGGAGGGGTAGCAAGAGCAGCTCTGAAGACAGGAAATATAGGACCCAACCTCTGATTTGGAAGACGACGACTCACCTACCTACCACTGACCATGGACGTGAAGTTCCAGACAATGCTAAGGAGGAGAAGCCTGCAGAGAAGCAAGCATCATGGGTTTTCCCTTTGACTGTACCAAAGGGCAAGCTGTCAAGGGTACGAGTAGTGCCCTACCAAATTCACGGTCCATTTTGGTCAAGTTCACAGTCATAGGATTTTTAAAAATAGTAAATTTAATGATTTCAGCTATTTAAATCTGAAATTTCACAGTGTTGTAATTGTAGGGGTCCTGACCCTAAAAGAAGTTGTGGTGGGGTTGCAAGGTTGTTGTAGAGGGGGTTGCAATACTGTTACCCTTACTTCTGTGCTGCTGCTGGCGAGACGCTGCCTTCAGAGTTGGGTGTCCGGCCAACAGCCACCACTCTCTGGCTGCCCAAGTCTGAAGGTAGCGTAGAAGTAAGGGTGGCAATACTGTGACCCCCCATAAAATAACCTTGTGACCCCCCTGCAACTCCCTTTTGGGTCAGGACCCCTTATTTGAGAAAAACTGGTCTCCCACCTAAAATCGGTATAGTATAGAGTAAAAGCACACAAAAGACAAGATTTCATTGGGGGGAGACCAGATTTCAGTCTGTGATGTGTTTTTCTTGGCAGTGAATTTGTAAGGGCCCTATACGTGAGGCTGACATAGTGCTAAGCACTACAGTGACCCTGTTCGTTGTCCTGTGCCTGCCGGCAATGATACCGCCAATGTTTGTACTGCTGGCAATACAGGAGCTGATTCGGTCAGGAGGTCCCTGGCAGCCCCAAAGGCCTCTGGCCTGGTTGGTACAAAGATAGCGTCAGTACGGTGTGGTGCCATGGAGCTCCTTCTAGCTCCGGAAGCAACGGAAACTGCCTAGGTGCCAGAGTCAACAGTGCTGGCTTCTGTGGTACCGAAGCAGACTTAGGCTGCACTCTACTTTCATCCCCAGGCTTGGCAAAGTTCGGTGCTAGGAATCTCCCCCCTTGCGGCAGTCTGCTTCTTAAGCACTGGGGATGGTGAATAGTGTCAGGACTCAGGTACAGTAAGAGGCGCACTCCTTACTGACACTAAGGCACTTGGCGCCAAGTCTGACCAACCTGGCTCAGAGGGAGGTCTCAGGGCTACCTGCATGAGTAAAAACTTTAGCCTGGCTTTCTTCTTGCAAGGCTTTAAGTCTCTACACATTTGGCATTGCTCCCCTAGATGAGCTTCCTTGAGGCACTTCAAGCAACCTGAGTGTGGGTTGCTTCATGGGCACAGCCTTATTGCAGGAAACACAGGGCCTGAAGCCCAGTGATCGAGGCATCCGTCGGCACCAGGAATCTACCAAAACCCTCAGATGGGGTAAAAACCTAACTAACCAACCAAACCAACTAATAACATTAATAACACTATATTGTTTACAATAAAATATGAGAGATTACAGTCCACTGAGAGCACTTGCAAAAGCACATAGAGCAGTTCCAGTGACCATCAAGGGTGGTAGGAAGGAACTGAGGGGGCTCATGGTCAACTGGACACTTTATATAGGCTCTAGCAGTAGGCAAAGTGGTGCCAATGGGCACCACTGAGGAAAAAGTTTCCAGCAACTGTGCATGGGGCACATACACACCAAGAGTGGAATGCACATGGGCAATTACTTGAAGAAGAATATAACTAGGCTTGGAAGGATTTGATTTTTAATCAATAAATGCTGATTTCACTGTACCCACACAAAACTGATGCCAAATATTTCAATAGTTAATAGTCAAAATAATAGAAGTCCTGCTTGAGAACTTAGAGTCTGATTTAAGTATATATACTTTATATATTTTGACATGTGACACTGACAATTTGTGTTTTAACAGTTATAATGCTCTAACTTTTTGAATCTCAACTTCTAGCTATTAAATATCTGACCCTTCCATAATTTCTTGCAACTTTGAAACATTTCAAATGGATAAAATAGAGAAAAATGCTTAAAAATAAAGATCAATATTATCTGTGGAAATTATAAAAAATAAAAATTGAATTCTGGCAAGCCTAAATATAAGAATGTGTGATCAATGTAATTCATTGCCAATGAGTTCATGGTTGTCTTTATTTGGAGCACATCAGTAAAGCCTGTGTTTGAAAAGACATCTTCATGGCTGGATAGCAGTCAAACAACTTTTCATAGTTGCACTGGATAAATCAGTGTTATGAGCCACTGCCATATAAATGTGGTTCACATTAGCATAATAATGAAACCTAATATAACAGCATGTTGATCGATAACCTAACCTGATTTTAAATGACAACAAGATGGTATCCAATAACAATGTTCATAGAAACACCAGATTTAATTTCTGTAGACAACCATCAAGGAAACCTTAGTCACAGTAGGATTAAAAGTCACTTTACTGCACTACCAGAGATGGAAGAAAACTCTTCAATCTGTTCAGTAAAATTGAATGATCAATTGTATCAAAGGTAACACCAAAGATCAATATATCCAAAGCTGAAAGCATATCAGAGTTTGCTGTGATAAGAGACTCATTTAGTGCAAATATATATAGCGATCTAAGTTCTGATGCGTAGAGAAACTGGTTTAGAATTTTTTATAGAGTAAAGTGCTTTTTTTGCACTTGTGATGCTAGCACTTTTGAAAACCTTTAACAAAAATAAGAATTTTACCGATCTAAATTACAGATAGGGAATAGTAAATGATACAAATGGAAGATTTTGAGAGTGCAACTAAATTAAGATGGACTGATAGGAACAGTTTAAAGTAAAACAATTAGATTAAGAGATATTTATCATATTGGAATAAAAGATGAAGGAGATACATTAGCTTCCTTTGGAGAGTGACACAGCATGAGGTCAGGTAGAATAGGAGAGCAAGAACAGTTTGATCAGTAGAAGTAATGATGTGAAAAGAAGAAAGAAGTAGACAAATTTAGGGCAATGTTAAAGAGGGAAGATTGAACAAATCAATAGATTGGAAGTCTAAACACAAATTTCTCCAAATCTAATCATTGTCTTTTTTCATGATCATATAGATGCAATATATAATACAGTGTAAAGAGAATGGTCACTTTGTTCAAATATTTCTATCATAATATGTAATAAAATATTTTTTTCTAATTCATTAGAAAATATGTTTTAGTATTTGTACATCATGACATATTCCACTTTAGAAATCATGTTCTGTCTTTGTGTGTGTGGTTTGTTAGGGATTTTTTTGTCACTTGAGGACAATTCCAGTGTCACTTTAAAACATATTATCACTTCTTACAAATATTTGAATTCCATGCTTGACATAAAAATGACTAGGAAATTGTGGGTTATTAAAGCAATTAAAGCATGATCTGATAAACCTTTCTAGTTTTACCCAAGTACGCGTTTTACAATGTCATCAGAACTAGGCAAGGAATATCTTAGTAACAGATAAACTTATAGCTATTCCCTTGGTTACTATAGCACCTGGATTCTTTGGCGTTATATTTATAGAGCCACAAAAACAACAAGGAGTCCGGTGGCACCTTAAAGACTAACAGATTTATTTGAGCATAAGCTTTCGTGGGTAAAAACCTTACTTCTTCAGATGTATGGAGTGAAAGTTACAGATGCAGACATAAATATACTGACGCATGAAGAGAAGGGATATATCTCACAAGTGGAAAACCAGTGTAGACAGGGCCAATTTGATCAGAGTGGATGTAGTCCACTCCCAACAATAGATGAGGAGGTGCCAATTCCAGGAGAGGCAAAGCTGCTTCTGTAATGAGCCAGCTACTCCCAGTCCCTATTCCAGCCCAAATTAATGGTGTTAAATTTGCAAATGAATTTTAGTTCTGCTGTTTCTCTTTGAAGTCTGTTTCTGAAGTTCAAGTATAGCTACTTTTAAATCTGTTATAGATGTCCAGGAAGATTGAAGTGTTCTCCCACTGTGTGTTACCATTCCTGATGTTCGAGTTGTGTCCATTTATTCTTTTACGTAGGGAGCCAGGTTTTCAAGAAACCACAGAACCTAATAGCTCCTATTTAAGCACCTAAATGGAAGTTATGCACTTTTTAAAACCCAGCTCATGCTGTGTAATGGGTTGAATTTTCAAAAGACTCCTTTTTGGCCTCACTCTGTTCCCACTGAAGTAATGAACATTTTATTTTAGGAAGAAAGAAAAACCAGTGAGCAGCACCTTGAAAATACCACCCCTTAACATAAAGGGTGTTATTCCTTCATAAGACGATTTTACATTCAGTGTATTTGAATTAATTTAATTATTAAACCCATCCTTGGATCTCCTATTGGATTTTGAAATAGGGAACTGGGTGTGTGAGAAAGATGACTATGTGTGATAAAGATGTGAGGGTTTAACTGAGACTATGCACTCTTTGGAGTAGGGTCTGCATCCTTCTCTGTGCTTAGGTAATGTTTAGCTCTTTTTGGGTGCTTCCAAAATCTGAACAACAACAATGCAATATCCAGAGCAGCCTTTAGTCAGTAATATGGAAAACATTTATCACAACTGTACTGGAATACCACATGTAAAATGTGTTTGTTATGTGTTCTATTTAAAGGAGAAACCATGGTCACATTGTTAAAGCATATAATTGGGAGTCAGGGATCATAGGTCCTATTCCTTGCTCTCACTCTTCTAATTTGACCTAGAGCAAGTTACGTCTTCTCTGGCTCTCTGTTACCCCATCTGTAAAATGGAGATAATATGACCTAACTGCTTTGCTGAGTTGTGGAAAGCACTTTGAAATCCCTTGATTCAAGACACTATATAAGTGCAAAGCATTTATTTTTATGTAATGTTCAAGCACATATTGAATAATATGTGTATTTCTTACATTACAATCTACTTCAATAAAATATATTGATTATAAAAAGTGATTTAGAAATTTGTAATCCATGTCACCCTAATTTCTATCCATAATCTTACATGGGATATATATTTACTTGTAAAATACATGCAGTGTGTGTCAGCTACAAACTGTAGACAAGAATAACTTGCCCTTAAACTTAATTTCCCTACATGTGTGACATCCATTGATCTGGAAGCTACTTATTTTATTGTAAAATCTCTAAGAAAACCAGCTGTTTTTAAGATCTGCAGTGCCACTGAATTGAGATTTATAAAGCTGCATTTTGTAGATAAATACATTTTAGATGAAACCACCCAAAACAGAAAATGAAGCAAAACAGCCCTGTGAAGGGGGAAGATACTACAAAGCTTGAGAACCTATGGGAAAGGTACAACTATTACCCTCTCTGACACACTTATCCACAGCATACCCATGAACAAGCAGCAGACATAAGCAGAGGGGACAGTAAAAATAGGAATGTTAGGTTTAAGAGCTCAGCCACCACACATCTACAGCTAAGAGCTCAGTTTGCTGAAGAGGATACATATGCTTCACAAGGTTTTGTGAATAGTGAGGCCCATATTAAAATCCTGCTACTGTCTTCTTTTGTACCCAAGAGTTTTCTTTAACTGTATAGAACAGCTGTGAATACAGGTGTAAAGGGAGGACTAAAACAAACGCAATAATATCTGGTTCCCCAATACCTGCCACAACCCCCTAGAAATGGTGAATAGTGTCTACTTAGCATTGCACCTGCCTCCTCATGAGATATCTCACCAGCTGAAAACATCTGAATTAAATGTATAATATTCTGTGCAGAAGGCATGAATCCTGGAATTATATAGGTAAAACCAAAATTTTGAATTGAAAAGCATGAGGTGTTTTAGAAACCATCCATTGTGCACATACTTTTGCAAATGTAACCCCAACTTGTGCATGTGCATTAAGTGCTTTGTACACAGTTTTTAAGTTGTGTGCCTGACAGTTCCTGTTTGTTTCAGAGCTAAGAGACTTAGATGCTTGTAAGTTCGGCATCAGAATATTTATAATGGGAAGTTTTAGTAATATATCAGCCTTTTGAAGGCCCTTCATAACTAATGGGTCACTATTTTCACTGAAAATAATTCCCAGAATTTCTATTTTTAACAGGCTGATTACGTGAAATTATGCATACGTTCCATTCTAGTCAGTATGGACGTTTCTCATTCCCCCTTTCGCTTTTATATAAATTGTGTGACATTCATAACCTCTGAATGTTAGATATGTCTCCAATCTTTCTCTGTTCCTCACTAATTACCATAGACACTGACCCTGTGGGTGCTCCAGTGCTGGAGCACCTACGGGGAAAAATAAGTGGGTGCTCTGCACACACCAGCAGCTCCCCGCCCCGCCCTAGCTTGCCTCCGCCGCCTCCCCTTAGCATGCCGCATGCTACTTCTCCTCCTAGCTCCCAGCACTTCCCCCTGCAAAACAGCTGTTTCTTCTTCCTGATAAAGTTGTTTCACGTGCTGGCGTAGGCCTCAGTTTTGAACTATATGGACATATATGGACACTGTAGAACAGAGGTGGGCAAACTATGGCCGGCGGGCCACATCCGGCCCACGGAACTGTCCTGCCTGGCCTCTGAGCTCCTGGATGCGGAGGCTTGCCCCCGGCCCCTCCCCCCAGCCTCAGCTCAGCTCAGCTCACCGCGCCACCAGCGCGCTGGGCAGCGTGGCTGGCTCTGGCTGGGCTGCAAGCTCCTGCCGCTCTGAGCAGCATGGTAAGGGGGCAGGGAGCGGGGGTTGGATAAGGGGCAGGAGGTTCCGGGGGACAGTCAGGGGACAGGGAGCAGTTGGATAGGCGTTGGAGTCCCGGGGGACTGTCAGGGGGAGAGGAGTGGATAGGGGTCGGGGCAGTCGGGGGGGTTGGATGGGGGTGGGGTCCCGGGAGGACAAGGAGGGGGGTTTGGATGGGTTAGGGATTTTGAGGGGGGCAGTCAGGGGGAGGGAAGTAGGAGGGGGCGATTAGGGAGCAGGAGCCAGTCTGTTTGGGGAGGCACAGACTTCCCTACCCAGCCCTCCATATTGTTTCGCAACCCCAATGTGGCCCTTGGGCCAAAAAGTTTGCCAACCCCTGTTGTAGAACTACAGCAACTCTGCTTGAGCCTTAATCAGAATTACTTAAACAGAGTTCCATACAGTTTCCTTTGCGTAGGTCTTTCCAGATAGGACCTCAAACAGCTGTCAGTAATAACAACCAGATTAGAAGTCCCTTTAGTTTAATCGATCTGTAACCTAAAGATATCATAAAAGAAATTCAATAATTAGGTAAAATGAAAATGTTATAAAAAAACACAAAGAGAAATTAATTGTGGAAAGTATTTTCCCCTCTCAAATGAGCTGCTTTGTTTCACACTCTATACAAGACAGAGATTTCAGGAGTTAGACTGGGAATGAACATTGTCAGCATTTTGCCAATGTACGAAAGAACGGACTAAATTACCTTCTCTTCACCATCTACAGGGGTATTCCTTCTTTGTGTATTCTATATAGTGCTGTATTAATCTTTGATTAATAATCTTTGATTAAGTAATTCTATTTGAGCCTGTTATTTTACAATCTTGAATTGTTATTAAATTCAAACACTCAACAAATTGGTGACCCTGATGTGATTGTCAATAATGGTATCATTTTGATCCAGATTACCTAGGATAGCGACCTACATTTCCGGTCAAGGCTAGGAATAGTAAACAGAACTGTTACTTTTAACTTCTGTTATAAAGACTGAATGAATAGTTCACTCCTGCACTTGGCAGTAAAGAAGTCTTAAAAAGTAGCACATTATCCTAAAATTATCGCTGAACTCTATGTTACAGGATTTAAATTTAACACTATGTCATCTGTTTTTTCATCTAAAAAACACTCTAACTGTAAGAAAATCATGTCTGCATGTGTGTGTGTTAAGACTGATTTAACAGTTATTAGCTGACACATTTATTTTGTGTTTTCTTTAAAAGACTAACATATTTTTAAAATATGGTTAATGTTTAAAATAACTAAAAAATAGCAATTTTTAATATCCACATTCAGCTCTGTCCTCTGTGTTACACGCTCACTTCACAGTAACTGAACTGTCTTTGTGTGAGAGCAAGAGACATGTGCTTCTTCTAATCTAACTCCACATGGGTCTGTAATGCCCTCACAGAATCTCTCTTTCTATCACTCTCACAACCTTGTATCCTCCAATGAATCTCCCTTAGCTGATGCCTCTGTCCTTCCTTACACTGATCTCTTTCCTTCCCTCTTCCCTTTATTCTCAAGGTTGAAAGCCATAGCGAAACGGTTCTGTTTCACTGTCAAAATTCTGCATCTAACTCTCTTGCAAAATCAAAGTGCTCAAGGGGGCACGAATTGGACTTTTTCAAACAATCCATTCTTTCAGTTAATACTGCAGATACTCCGTCTGTGTCAGCAGTCAGACATTGGCTAACTTGCAACAGTACAGAAGCAGAATGCAATCTTACACAAGCAATTAAACAAGTAAGGGGGGGGAGGGAATTATTTTCCCAGGATTCGCCCATAATACCTTATGAATCAAAATTGGCTTTAGCAACAGAAACCTGTTTGCTCATGTACAAAGGCAATAAGGTATCATTTGGGTAGTACCAGAATAAATTTGGAAGGATCTAATATATTCAGTCCATGATTTACCTTCACAAGGACATCAGGGAACACACAAAACAATTGAGAGATTAAAATGACTTGGCTGGTGGCTACAAATCGTGGAAGTCAATGAATGGCTATGCAGGTGGTGTCAGAGAGAAGGCTTTGGATTCTTTGACCATGGGAAGGTGTTCCAAGAAGGAGGAGTAATAAGCAGAGATGGGCTCCACCTAATGAAGAGAGGGAAGAGCATCTTCGCGAGCAGGCTGGCTAACCTAGTGAGGAGGGCTTTAAACTAGGTTCACCAGGGGAAGGAGACCAAAGCCCTGAGGTAGGTGGGGAAGCAGGATACCGGGAGAAAGCACGAGCAGGAGCGTGTGAGAGGGGAGGGCTCCTGCCTCATACTGAGAATGAGGGGTGATCAGCGGGTTATCTCAAGTGCCTATATACAAATGCACAAAGCCTGGGAAACAAGCAGGGAGAACTGGAGGTCCTGGCAAAGTCAGGGAATTATGATGTGATTGGAATAACAGAGACTTGGTAGGATAACTCACATGACTGGAGTACTCACTGTATGTAAGGGAGCAGTATGACTGCTCAGAGCTCAAGTATGAAAATGCAGAAAAACCTGAGAGTATCTGGATTAAGTTTAGAAGCGTGAGCAGCAAGGGTGATGCAGTGGTGGGAGTCTGCTATAGACCACCGGACCAGGGGGAAGAGGTGGATGAGGCTTTCTTCTGGCAACTCACGGACGTTACAAGATTGCACACCCTGGTTCTCATAGGCAACTTCAATCATCCTGATATGTCCTGGGAGAGCAATACAGCGGTGCACAGACAATCCAGGAAGTTTTTGGAAACTGTAGGGGACAATTTCCTGGTGCAAGTGCTGGAGGAACCAACTAGGGGCGGAGCTCTTCTTGACCTGCTGCTCACAAACCGGGAAGAATTAGTAGGGGAAGCAAAAGTGGATGGGAAACCTGGGAGGCAGTGACCATGAGATGGTTGAGTTCAGGATCCTGACACCAGGAAGAAAGAAAAGCAGCAGAATACGGACCCTGGACTTCAGAAAAGCAGACTTTGACTCTCTCTTGGAACTGATGGGCAGGATCCCCTGACAGAATAACATGAGGGGGAAAGGAACCCAGGAGAGCTGGCTGTATTTTAAAGAATCCTTATTGTGGTTACAGGGACAAACCATCCCGATGTGTAGAAAGAATAGTAAATATGGCAGGCGACCAGCTTGGCTTAACAGTGAAATCCTTGCTGATCTTAAACGCAAAAAAGAGGCTTACAAGAAGTGGAAGATTGGACAAATGACCAGGAATGAGTATAAAAATATTGCTCGGGCATGTAGGAATGAAATCAGGAAGGCTAAATCACACCTGGAGTTGCAGCTAGCGAGAGATGTTAAAAGTAACAAGAAGGGTTTCTTCAGGTATGTTGGCAACAAGAAGAAAGCCAAGGAAAGTGTGGGCCCCTTACTGAATGAGGGAGGGAAGCCAGTGACGGAGGATGTGGAAAAAAGCTAATGCACTCCATGCTTTTTTTGCCTCTGTCTTCACAAACAAAGTCAGCTCCCCTACTACTGCACTGGGCAGCACAGCATGGGGAGGAGGTGGCCAGCCCTCTGTGGAGAAAGAAGTGGTTTGGACTATTTAGAAAAGCTGGACGTGCACAAGTCCATGGGGCCGGATGCGTTGCATCCGAGAGTGCTAAAGGAGTTGGCGGATGTGATTGCAGAGCAATTGGCCATTATCTTGGAAAACTCATGGCGATCGGGGGAAGTCCCGGAAGACTGGAAAAAGGCTAATGTAGTGCCCATCTTTAAAAAAGGGAAGAAGGAGGATCCTGGGAACTACAGGCTAGTCAGCCTCACCTCAGTCCCCGGAAAAATCATGGAACATGTCCTCAAGAAATCAATTCTGAAGCACTTGCATGAGAGAAAAGTGATCAGGAACAGTCAGCATGGATTCACCAAGGGAAAGTCATGCCTGACTAATCTAATTGCCTTCTATGATGAGATAACTGGTTCTGTGGATGAAGGGAAAGCAGTGGACGTGTTATTCCTTGACTTTAGCAAAGCTTTTGACACGGTCTCCCACAGTATTCTTGTCAGCAAGTTAAAGAAGTATGGGCTGGATGGATGCACTACAAGGTGGGTAGAAAGTTGGCTAGATTGTTGGGCTCAACGGGTAGTGATCAATGGCTCCATGTCTAGTTGGCAGCCGGTATCTAGCAGAGTGCCCCAAGGGTCGGTCCTGGGGCCGGTTTTGTTCAATATCTTCATTAATGATCTGGAGGATGGTGTGGATTCCACCCTCAGCAAATTTGCGGATGACACTAAACTGGGAGGAGTGGTAGATACGCTGGAGAGTAGGGATAGGATACAGAGGGACCTAGACAAATTGGAGGATTGGGCCAAAGTAAATCTGTTGAGGTTCAACAAGGACAAGTGCAGAGTCCTGCACTTAGGATGGAAGAATCCAAGGCACCGCTACAGACTAGGGACCGAATGGCTAGGCAGCAGTTCTGCAGAGAAGGACCTAGGAGTGACAGTGGACGAGAAGCTGGATATGAGTCAGCAGTGTGCCCTTGTTGCCAAGAAGGCCAATGGCATTTTGGGGTGTATAAGTAGGGGCATTGCCAGCAGATCGAGGGACGTGATCGTTCCCCTCTATTCGACATTGGTGAGGCCTCATCCGGAGTACTGTGTCCAGTTTTGGGCCCCACACTACGAGAAGGATATGGAGAAATTGGAGAGAGTCCAGCGAAGGCCAACAAAAATGATTAGGGGTCTGGAACACATGTCTTATGAGGAGAGGCTGAGGGAACTGGGATTGTTTAGTCTATGGAAGAGAAGAATGAGGGGGGATTTGATAGCTGCTTTTAACTACCTGAAAGGTGGATCCAAAAAGGATGGATCTAGACTATTCTCAGTGATAGCAGATGACAGGATAAGGAATAATGGTCTCAAGTTGCAGTGGGGGAGATTTAGGTTGGATATTAGGAAAAACTTTTTCACTAGGAGGGTGGTGAAACACTGGAATGCGTTACCTAGGGAGGTGGTGGAATCCCCTTCCTTATAAGTTTTTAAGGTCAGGCTTGAGAAAGCCCTGGCTGGGATTATTTAGTTGGGGATTGGTCCTGCTCTGGGCAGGGGGTTGGACTAGATGACCTCCAGAGGTCCCTTCCAACTCTGATATTCTATGATTCTATGAAATGAAAAAGGATGTACAAGAATACTGTGACAATTGCTTAATCTGTGCACAAAATAATATAACAAGTAATAAAAACAGTGTTTTCCTTAGAGCAGAGAGAAATTCAACACCATGATCTAATTTAGAGATTGATTTGGGGGGACTTTTACCCAATACTAAAAAAGGGAACAAATATCTATTGATGGTGTTAGACACATTCTGAAAATGGACTGAAGCTTTCCCAATGGGAAACAATGTGGCTTTAGCCACAGCACAGAGGAGATATTCTCCTGATGGGGTTTACCAGCAAAAGTGGAATGTGAGGAACTCACTTCACAGGAATTCTCCTGAAAAACTGTTTGTTGGCATTAGGAATAAAACAAAAGTTACATATCTCTTATCACCTGCAATCCTCAGATGGAAAGTATGAACGCAACAGCAATTACATTGACGTTAAGAAAATTTATCTCTTTGAATGGAAGAGACTGGAATACCTATATTTCATTAGTCCTAATGCAAATCAGAACCACTCCAACTAGTGCAACAAACCACACTCCATTTGAAGTAATGTCAGGGGAAAAAAATGAAATTGCCAGGACATTTTCTGTGGTAAAACAAGTCATGCACATATTGAAGGGTTAAAATTGATTTTTTACTCCAAAATCTGCAAACACACCTTTAACAAGTACACTAGTATGTGGTTAATGAATTGGGAAAGTCAAAACAAAAGGCAAACTTTATTTTGAGAAGTGAATAAGAGAAAGATTATTAGAAATAAGGAAATAAGGTCTTGCTATTGTCACAAACTGTTCCTAAACATCATCTCTGTTATATGGGCTTGGTCCCTACTACACTGCAGATAAATTAGTTAATCTGCGTATGCAATTTATGTTACTGGAAATAAGAAAAATGTGATAAAAATCTATCTAGCTAATCTGTTTAGTTTTTTTTTTAATCCCTTCCCTCTACAAACGCTGACATTGCTGAAGATACCATGTGGCTGATCCTGACCCTGGGTGGTTGCTTGGTGCTAGCATTGAATACAAAAATACAACTCTTCCTCTCCTGAGACAGTGTGTGGTGTAGTCTCCCTGATCATGGATCAAAGCAGTGGCATAGCTAAAACAGAAAAACTGGGTGGGCCCAGCTTTTAGGTAGGTGGGCAATCACAGGGGACCCACCTCCCCCCACAGATACTGGGATACATGGAGAGGTGGAGAGTAGCTCCCTTTGATGGACACTGCTGCCACCATATCAAGGCTGAATCCCTACTCTGTCACTCTGAGTGCAGAAGTGGGGACCCTCAAGGATTTTTAAAAATAATACATGCCACTTCAGGGTTGCATTACACTCCCAAGGTTATACCTTTTTTCTGACCTTGGCTTAGTAAACGCTGCTACCACCTGAACTCAAAAAACCCCACAAACAAACAAAAAGAAAATCTTTGAACCCAGGAAGGAGCACTTGGGAATTCCTCCCTGCGGGGTACCCTCAAGCCCTTTCACCCACCCTCCGGGGAAGAGCTGAGAAAGAAAACAAAAGGAAATTAGCTGTGGCTACCAGCTAATCAAACAACATGCACAAACCTCTTAGGAAATCAAAAAATCCAATCCTGTTCTTAAAAGGGTAAATTTTATTAAAAACAAAAAGAAAAAAAATTACATCTGGAATTTAGGCTTTTGCTAGATTTTAAAAGAGCAATTCCCAAAATCAAACACCCAAAATAGCTTTCTTGGGGGTTCACCTTAAAGGTTACAAGCAAACAAAAGCATCTGGGA
This sequence comes from Lepidochelys kempii, assembly GCF_965140285.1. Taxonomy (NCBI): domain Eukaryota; kingdom Metazoa; phylum Chordata; order Testudines; family Cheloniidae; genus Lepidochelys; species Lepidochelys kempii. The sequence continues at coordinate 29,242,458 of NC_136381.1, read as the reverse complement.
TTAGCACAGAGGAAATCCACAAGCCAAAATAAAAAATAAACCTGATTGTGTCTAACTAAATATTCCCTATCCAAATAATTTCTTGTTGGTATGGAAGATGAATTTTCATACCTGGCTCAAGCCTTACACAGCATTTCTGCTCTGTCCCTGCAGCCCAGAGAACAACAGACAAAGGGAAAGTTTCTTTCCCAATTTCAAAAATTTCTACCTTCCCATTGGCTCTTTTGGTCAGGTGCCCACGCCTTTTCTTTTACCTGTGGGCTTGTTAACCCTTTACAGGTAAAGCAAGCAGAGAACAGACCAAGAGGGATTTTACAGCTAACTGGCTGGCTGGGTGTCCACCAAAGGGAGCTACTCCCCTCCCTCCTCATGTATCACAGATGCAGATTAGGGTTTTGTGGGCTCTGGCCAGGACAACTGGGAGGTCCCTCCCAACCCTTTCTGTAGCCCCGCCTTCTGCCGGAGAAATGGGGTTGAGAGGACAGGGGTTTACACCATCCGCCTGCCCAGTGCTCCTACCAGGGAGTGGGGTCGGGGCACAGCGGCTTACCCCGCTTACCCCACCTGGTACTCTTCCCACGGCCCGACCTACTTCCCCATAGGAGCACCAGGCGTGCGGGCGGAGCGGATCGGGGTGGCCCCGTTGGCCCAGGCCCAGTAACTAATCTGCTACTGGCCCAGACATGCCCCCATGAGCCACACCTCTATCTGGGGTAGGAGACCAGGGTATCAGCATGCGGGAACGACAGGAGAGGGATATAGCTGGACACTGAGCCAGGGTTGGGAGTTCCAGCCAGTGGATTGGGGCGGGCCTGGACACTGATCTGGGTGAGCCTGGATGCCAAGTGGATATGCCCTGGATCAAAGGCCCACCCGTGGATACACCCCTGGATCAAAGTATCATTACTGGGGACAAATATGTACATAGTGTCTCATTGTTAACTGTAGGCCTCAAACCTACAGATGTAGAATGGTATTATTTAACTGTAACAACCAATGTAGAAATGAACCAACCAATTATCACAGCATGGTCAGTGCATGGAGTGGATACCCTGATACTGGAGGAGCCACCAACTACTATACATTTGCTACAATGCCAGCAAAAGTTATGACCATCTCCATGCCTTTAAGGTGCCCTGATGTAAAATCTGGACCACAAGTGTTTTAACTGCTACCCCGATACCTAGGACTTCGCTTAATAACATACAGTCTATGCATATACCTGTTGTGTTAAATTTCTCTCATCGGAATATGACTGAAATGGTACCATGTGCAAAAACTAATGTTTCAGTATTGTATCTTATCATGTTAATAGATGAAATAGCTATATATCAAAGGAAGGCCAACCCCATAGTTGAATCACAATCTGGTATTTTTGAATAAGACATCTTTAAGGTTTAAATAATATTGTTCATTCATTCAGTTCAGACATGTCAATATGGAATAGAGCAGACTAAATATATATAATAATGTGACGGGGCAATGCCAGATGGCTATAGTAAAGTAATGGGAGACAGATTTATTAGCCACAGGCTAAACAAGTCCCTCTTACCAGGATAAGCAAATGGCAGTTGCTCCAGGTCAATTAAGACACCTGGGGCCAATTAAGATCTTTCGAGAAGGCAGGGAGGACAGATGGGTTGATTGGGACACCTGAAGCCAATCAGGGGCTGGCTGAAACTAGTTAAAAGCCTCCCAGTTAGTCAGGGGTGGGGGGGTGGATGTGTGTGCATGTGTGTGTGTGTGTGTCAGAAGCTGTAGGAGGAAGTTGCACTGTTGGAGAGACTGAGCAGTACAAACCGTATTAGGCACAAGGAAGGAGGCCTTGAGGAAAGGGTGAAGTGGATCTTAAGGAAGTGGGGGCTGCTGTAGGGAAATAGCCCAGGGAATCGTACATGTCCTGTTTCTAAAAATTCAGCTACCATAGCTGATACTATTAGGATCCCTGGGCTGGAGCCCAGAGTAGAGGGTGGGCCCGGGCTCCCCACATTTGCTCCCCTCCCCCCCGATTAATCACTGAGACTGGGAGACAACAGAGACTGTGCAAGGAAGGGTAGCTTCTCCTCACCTCTCTTGCTAGCTTATGATGAAAATGGCTCAGCAGGCTGTGACCCTTGCCTCTAGAGAGAAAAGGGCTATGTGGAGGGTCACAGTGAGCTTCTGAGGCTAGCAAAATCTGCCAGAAAATGCGGGACCCATGGAGACAAGGACAGAGTTTTGTCACAATATACATAAAAGACATATCTGTTATTTTGAACACCAGGAAAAGGAAGCAGTGTTACACTCTGTAGTAGAAGAAACTGATGGTTTGACTAATGAAGAAAAATTTACAATTCTGAACTTTCATTACATTGCTCATTTGTTCAAACAAACAGAAAAAAATAATGAGTTGATTGAAATTAATAAGGAAGCAAAGGAACAACATGTGGGTAAGTTCTTTATGTGTACTGCCTATGGAAATTATGTGCTAAATACAGCAAGGGATGTTGAAAATGAAAAGGTACTGGAACTTATTAAAAAGTTTTGGCTAAATGTTATAGCCCCCATTTATAAAGGAAGCGTATAAATTTATAATGTGTAAAAAGATGTAAGCAAATTCTGTTTAGTACTATTTGAAATTTGGGATAGTTGATAACACATCCTAATCAAGGTACATGCTGTTTTTAAAAAAAGTCTTGTTTAATAACAGTCTCTGAACATCTAATTTATGGTGTGTTTACCAATATTAGACCCAAATATGGCTATATTTAATAAATGAGCAACTTCCCTTTGAGTAGATTACCTAAAAGGAGGAGTGCATGGATCTAATGCAGCTATTAGTATTTCACACAACACCACAAAGATGAAGGGCACCACATACAGCATTGGTCTGTCAAAAGGTATCAATACATTTGCAAGTGTCATGTTTTGATGTTGCAATGCCTGACTGTGGCCATGCAGGCCTCATACAGAATGAGACAGATGAGCTAGCTACTATCATCTCACATTCTGTGAAACTCACCAAGTAGTGACTTCCAACAGTGAACATGGATGAACTATAACATGAATGGACAGTGTTGTGTAGTAACCAACCATCAATTTTTTTTGTATGGAGACCTTAAAGGTGTAATGTCACTCTTCCAAATGTTTTTCTGTTGTTGTTCCCCATTCACGAAGTTTAATTAGCCAAACTGTAATTATGTTTGTACTAATTTTCTAAAATGAAACTCCTATCCAAAGCAAATGTACTTATCAAAATTCATTGCAAATTATACACCAGTATTTAATGTGTGTATTAAAATTATTATTAAAAACTCCATGCTGTTCAAATGAGCAATAACATGCATACAACAGGACAGAGCTGGTACAAGAGAGATTTTAATTTACTAATTTCTAATACATGGAAGATACCTTTTAAAATATTATTTTGCCATAGTAGTCAACAATAGCAACAAGGGGGTACCTGTTAGTAAATGTCAACCTTTTTAGTCCCCTTTTTCTTGTACATTAAATTCATTTGCATATTAATGAGAAAGTAGAATTACAGAGAGGTCAATTTATTCGCTCAAGGTTATAGAGGGGGGGAAAAAAACAGTTGAAGAGAATGGAATGAAGTCATGACTCAGAGTTCTGTGTGCCTTAACCACAAAACCTCATTCTTTCATAATTACCTACACTGCTCAATTGGGCCCTGAGGGCTTACAATTCTTAAAGTGAGGTTGGCAGCCTTATATTAGAGTCAGTGATGAATCATTTGATGCCAGCACCTGGCAATTCAGAAAACAATAAATAATCTGTCTTTGATGAGCAACCATCTCTTACCATAAAAGCTGCTCTTTGAAGCAGTAGCAATAAAATTAGGAGTCCCTTTTAAACATGAATATATTTAATTTAAATTCATTACTGACAATGTACTCAATATAAATAAGAAGTGTTACTTTGTTGGAAGAAGTAGTGATTTCAGAACAATATATTATACAAATTTGGAAGGCTTGAGGTAATGCATAAGAGTCACCGTAGAGTCATAAGCAAGCCATCACCTTCACTGTTAAAAGAATTAGAGAAGAATATAGTCTAATTTAATCTGAGATTCATGAGACTACACGTTACTTCACTCAGTTCAGTGCAATCACATTTGAAAATTTGTCTGCACTTATGAGAGGGGTTATTTGGCTTTAAAGGGAAATGCCATTGAAATTCTCATAGCTTGTTTCAAAAACAAGGTAATCACCTTTATCATGCTGGATCTCAGACATTCTGAGACACCGCCCTGGTCTACACTAGGACTTTAGGTCAAATTTAGCAGCGTTAAATCGATGTAAACCTGCACCCGTCCACACAATGAAGCCCTTATTTCGACTTAAAGGGCTCTTAAAATCGATTTCCTTACTCCACCCCTGACAAGTGGATTAGCGCTTAAATTGGCCTTGCCAGGTCGAATTTGGGGTACTGTGGACACAATTCAATGGTATTGGCCTCCGGGAGCTATCCCAGAGTGCTCCATTGTGACCACTCTGGACAGCACTCTCAACTCAGATGCACTGGCCAGGTAGACAGGAAAAGAACTGCGAACTTTTGAATCTCATTTCCTGTTTGGCCAGCGTGGCAAGCTGCAGGTGACAATGCAGAGCTCATCAGCAGAGGTGACCATGATGGAGTCCCAGAATCGCAAAAGAGCTCCAGCATGGACTGAACGGGGGGTACGGGATCTGATCACTGTATGGGGAGAGGAATCCGTGCTATCAGAATTCCGTTCCAGTTTTCGAAATGCCAAAACCTTTGTCAAAATCTCCCAGGGCATGAAGGACAGAGGCCATAACAGGGACCCGAAGCAGTGCCGCGTGAAACTTAAGGAGCTGAGGCAAACCTACCAGAAAACCAGAGAGGCGAACGGCCGCTCCGGGTCAGAGCCCCAAACATGCCACTTCTATGATGAGCTGCATGCCATTTTAGGGGGTTCAGCCACCACTACCCCAGCCGTGTTGTTTGACTCCTTCAATGGAGATGGAGGCAACACGGAAGCAGGTTTTGTGGACGAAGAAGAAGATGATGATGATGATGATGATGATGAGGTTGTAGATAGCTCACAACAAGCAAGCGGAGAAACCGCTTTTCCCGACAGCCAGGAACTGTTTCTCACCCTGGACCTGGAGCCAGTACCCCCCAAAACCCACCCAAGGCTGCCTCCTGGACCCGGCAGGTGGAGAAGGGACGTCCGGTGAGTGTACCTTTTAAAATACTATACCTGGTTTAAAAGCAAGCATGTGAAAGGATTAATTTGCCCTGGCATTTGCGGCTCTCCTGGATGTACTCCCAAAGCCTTTGCAAAAGGTTTCTGGGGAGAGCAGCCTTATTGCGTCCACCATGGTAGGACACTTTACCACTCCAGGCCAGTAACACGTACTCGGGAATCATTGTACAACAAAGTATTACAGTGTATGTTTGCTGGCGTTCAAACAACATCCGTTCTTTATCTCTCTGTGTTATCCTCAGGAGAGTGAGATGATATTCATGGTCACCTGGTTGAAATAGGGTGCTTTTCTTCAAGGGACACTCAGAGGAGTCCATTCCTGCTGGGCTGTTTGCCTATGGCTGAACAGAAATGTTCCCTGCTGTTAGCCACGGGGACAGGGGAGGGTTGAGGGGGTAGCCACGCGGTGAGGGGAGGCAAAATGCTACCTTGTAATGAAAGCACATGTGCTATGTATGTAAAGTTAACAGCAAGGTTTACCCTGAAAGAGTGTAGCCACTGTTTTATAAAATGTGTCTTTTTAAATACCGCTGTCCCTTTTTTTTCTCCACCAGCTGCATGTGTTTCAATGATCACAGGATCTTCTCCTTCCCAGAGGCTAGTGAAGATTAGAAAGAAAAAAAAACACACTCGTGATGAAATGTTCTCTGAGCTCATGCTGTCCTCCCACACTGACAGAGCACAGACGAATGCGTGGAGGCAAATAATGTCAGAGTGCAGGAAAGCACAAAATGACCGGGAGGAGAGGTGGCGGGCTGAAGAGAGTAAGTGGCGGGCTGAAGACAGGGCTGAAGCTCAAATGTGGTGGCAGTGTGATGAGAGGAGGCAGGATTCAATGCTGAGGCTGCTGGAGGATCAAACCAGTATGCTCCAGTGCATGGTTGAGCTGCAGCAAAGGCAGCTGGAGCACAGACTTCCACTACAGTCCCTGTGTAACCAACCGCCCTCCTCCCCAAGTTCCATAGCCTCCACACCCAGATGCCCAAGAACACAGTGGGGGGGCCTCCGGCCAACCAGCCACTCCACCACAGATGATTGACCAAAAAACAGAAGGCTGGCATTGAATAAATTTTAAAGTTGTAAACTTTTAAAGTGCTGTGTGGCATTTTCCTTCCCTCCTACCCCACCCCTCCTGAGCTACCTTGGTAGTCATCCCCCTATTTGTGTGATGAATGAATAAAGAATGCATGAATGTGAAGCAACAATGACTTTATTGCCTCTTCAAGTGGTGATCGAAGGGAGGAGGGGAGGGTGGTTAGCTTACAGGGAAGTAGAGTGAACCAAGGGGCGGGGGGTTTCATCAAGGAGAAAAAAACAGAACTTTCACACCGTAGCCTGGCCAGTCATGAAACTGGTTTTCAAAGTTTCTCTGATGCTTACCGCACCCTCCTGTGCTCTTCTAACCGCCCTTGTGTCTGGCTGCGCATAACCAGCAGCCAGGCTATATGCTTCAACCTCCCACCCCGCCATAAACGTCTCCTCTTTACTTTCACAGATATTGTGGAGCGCACAGCAAGCAGTAATAACAGTGGGAATATTGGTTTCGCTGAGGTCTAAGCGAGTCAGTAAACTGCGCCAGCGCGCCTTTAAATGTCCAAATGCACATTCAACCACCATTCTGCACTTGCTCAGCCTGTAGTTGAACAGCTCCTGACTACTGTCCAGGCTGCCTGTGTATGGCTTCATGAGCCATGGCATTAAGGGGTAGACTGGGTCCCCAAGGATAACTATAGGCATTTCAACATCCCCAGTGGTTATTTTCTGGTCTGGGAATAAAGTCCCTTCTTGCAGCTTTTGAAACAGACCGGAGTTCCTGAAGATGCGAGCGTCATGCACCTTTCCCGGCCATTTCACGTTGATATTGGTGAAACGTCCCTTGTGATCCACCAGAGCTTGCAGCACTATTGAAAAGTACCCCTTGCGGTTTATGTACTCGCCGGCTTGGTGCTCCGGTGCCAAGATAGGGATATGGGTTCCGTCTATGGCCCCACCACAGTTAGGGAATCCCATTGCAGCAAAGCCATCCACTATGACCTGCACATTTCCCAGGGTCACTACCCTTGATATCAGCAGATCTTTGATTGCGTGGGCTACTTGCATCACAGCAGCCCCCACAGTAGATTTGCCCACTCCAAATTGATTCCCGGTAGCTGTCTGGTGTTGTAAGCTTCCACAGGGCTATCACCACTCGCTTCTCAACTGTGAGGGCTGCTCTCATCTTGGTATTCATGCGCTTCAGGGCAGGGGAAAGCAAGTCACAAAGTTCCATGAAATTGCACTTACGCATGCAAAAGTTTCGCAGCCACTGGGAATCGTACCAGACCTGCAACACTATGTGGTCCCACCAGTCTGTGCTTGTTTCCCGAGCCCAGAATCGGCGTTCCACAGCATGAACCTGCACCATTAGCACCATGATGCATGCACTGGCAGGGCCCATGATTTCAGAGAAATCTGTGTCCATGTCCTGATCACTCATGTGACCATGCTGACATCGCTTCCTCGTCCGGTATCGCTCTGCCAGGTTCTGGTGCTGCATATACTGCTGGATAATGCGTGTGGTGTTTAAAGTGCTCCTAATTGCCAAAGTGAGCTGAGCGGCCTCCATGCTTGCCTTGGTATGGCATCTGCACAGAAAAAAAGGCACGGAACGATTGTCTGCCATTGCTCTGACGGAGGGAGGGGCGACTGACAGCTTACAGGGTTGGCTTCAGGGAGCTAAAAATCAACAAAGGGGGTGGCTTTACATCAAGGAGTAGTTCAGGCAGGACTTCACGGAGGGTTCCAATAAGAAATGGTGCACCTAAGTTATTGTTCTTATTGGAACAAGGAGGTTAGTCTGGCCTCTGATTGATACATAGCTAGATTTACCTCGCTGCACCTTCTCTGTGAGTGACTGCAGTGTGACCTAGAGGAATGAGTCCCCTAGACGGGGGAGGGGGTGAAGCAAATGAGTACAAAACAAATCTGGTCTATTTCTTGTTTTGATCCACTCCATCTATCTTTTACATCTTTGGCTGGCAGCAGAAGGTGCAGAAGGACTGCAAGCCATCCACATCTCATGGCTGCTCGGCAGAAGACGGTGCAGTAGGACTGCTAGCCATCCTCATCTCTTGCCTGCCTGGCAGAAGATGGTACAGTACGACTGCTAGCAATCCGTGTCGCCTGCCTGCTCACCATAAGATGGTTCAATAGGACTGACTGCAGGACTAAAGAGAATGACTTGATCAAGTCACTCCAAATTTAGTCCCTGCGCCCATGTCTGCCCAGGCGCTCCTGGCCGACGTGGCCAGGAACACCTCGGACATGACGATGACGGCTACCAGTCCTATTGCACTGTCTGCTGCCACAAGGCAATGGGTTGCTGCTACTGTGTAGCAATGCAGTATCGTGTCTGCCAGCACCCAGGAGACATACGGTGACAGTGAGCTGAGCGAGCTCCATGCTTGCCGTGGTATGGCGTCTGCACAGGTAACTCAGGAAAAAAGCCGCAAAACGATTGTCTGCCCTTGCTTTCACGGAGGGAGGGAGGGAATGGGGCCTAACGATATGTACCCAGAACCACCCGCGACAATGTTTTAGCCCCATCAGGCATTGGGATCTCAACCCAGAATTCCAATGGGCAGCGGAAACTGCGGGAACTGTGGGATAGCTACTCACAGTGCAACGCTCCGGAAGTCGACTCTGGCCTCGCTACTGTGGAAGCACTCCACCGAGTTAATGCACTTAATGCACTTAGAGCATTTTCTGTGGGGACACACACACTCGAATATATAAAACCGATTTCTAAAAAACCAACTTCTATAAATTTAACCTGATTTCGTAGTGTAGACATACCCACAGAGAAAAAGAAAGAGACTTCCTATGGCTGCTCAGGAAACTTGCTAACCCAGCCATCACTCTATAGGAGAGAAGGTAAAATTATTAATAATGACTACACTATCAGTAATAAAGAGGGCACTATGACAAAAGTTAGCATTTGCCTACAGTTAATACTGGCACAAAGTAGGGAAATAGCTACCCTCCTTTACATTCTACCATGTGGTAGCTGTGGGAAAAAAAACATTGTGTTTTAATGACGCCCACTTTATTATAAATAATAATCACAGTAGATAGAAAGCCTTGGGCAAAGAGGACAAGGACTATAGTTAGTAAAGAACAGCAGGTGAAAGTGAGGTCAGAAATTAGTTCAGAAGAACTCTGGCAGTGGTGGAGACTGGAGGAATGGGCACACATCAGACCTGAACACTTAAAGAGGATCCAGGAGAGAGGTCAGGTTAGGATAGCAGTGGACTCCAAATTAAAGATGCAAAGAGGTTATTTGCTGGCTGAGGGAAACCTGGTTTGGGGAGGAAAGGCAGCTATGAAATGTTTCTTAGGATTATGTTGGAGATGCCAAAGGGAGCAGTGTGAAGAAAGTGCCTCAAGATGTCTGCTTCCTGGATGTAGCACTGAGTCCTCCAGAACCATAGAAAAATTGGAGCTTTCAATTAAAATTCATAACTAATATTTGACAGATGTGGATTTCAATTATAGTCTCCTACATCTACCTACCCAACCTTCATTATAAAAACACTAGAGATTTCCATTTGCACACTAGTGTGCGGCTCTGAGGATCATGTTCCTACAGATGGTGATAATTCTGGAAGACTTGAACAGTGATTTTCTCCCTCTTGCATTGCATAGGAACATACCAATTTTCACATTGGATCAGAGGTATTGCTCTGCTCATTGTGTGTCTATCACCTCCCCGTTAACCACCAGCAGTTGTCATGAGCCTGACTCAAGTTTCCATTCTCCCTCTGGTCCTTCATGAAGATTGTCTTTCTAGTTAGACTGTCAGACTCCCATGCAGGGGATGATATTGCTTTGTTGTTAGGTGGCCCTTCTGAAGGAGCTTCACCTTGGACAGATCCTGCCCCCACCCCCAGCGCTCATCTTGTCACCTACACCAGCCAGTGTCACAGATTTTGAGATCTTGTTTAAATGCCCTCAGTACCTCAGAGAAATACCCCCAATCATGACCCAAGATAATGGGGTAGGCTAGTGTTGAGGCCCCACTATGAAGAATGTTATGTTTTCCCCTAAAGTCAACTGCACGAGTGCACTGGGATTTAGTTTAACCTCTCTATGGGTTCATTGTAGAAAGAATCTCCGGGGCACCTCAGAGTTTGGGACCAAGTTGTCCCGGACCAGGATCTGCCCACAATCAGAATCCATCAGGCCTGTCACCTCTGACCATTTATTTGAACAGGGACCGTTACTTTAGCCAGGATCTGCTTGCAAACATGGCTCTCTGCTGGTGGACAGCAATTCGCTGCAGGAGTTGTTGCTGCAGCTGCCACTGGGCTGCCCATTGTTGCTGATGATTCTCAGTTATCCGTTTGAGAAGACACTCTAGCTCCATGTTATCCACCTTATAAACCCAAGCCATTAGTATTAGGGTATTTGACCATCTGGGTCAGTCAGTCTTCCCCCTCTCCAGAGGTAGAAAGGATGCCCACATCCTCCATCAGCTGTGAAGAGGTCAACTCATCTCTGGTGCCTCCTCACGGCTGGGTGTAACATGGCAGCTCTCTCTCTGCTGGGGCCTGGTGCCAGGGCCTGCTCTGCCTCTGTGTTGGCCTGTCTCTTCCTGCAACTTAGCCCTCTGGCCAGGTCACTGTAAATCCTTCCCCTTCTGGAGTAGTCCAAAAACAAAAAGCAAGGAGAATTAACACAAACAAATAGAGTTAATAAGAGAGAGGGGGGAATGACTCCCTCTCAGAGGGAATCAGGATCTGACCCTCCCTTCCCACAGGCAGGAGTCTTCAGGCAGTGGTTGTCTGAGAAGCTCCTAACTTCATTCATCCCTTTCCTCAGGAGCTGAGGTTGATGCTCTTCTCTGGTTTGCCTACAAATGAGCTGTTCTGCTCCCATTTTAAGCACCTCCTCCAACCTGTGCATGCCTTCCAGCTGTGGCAAGGTACAGCTGGCTGAGCCCAGAGCAGTTCCTTAACCCCTTGTTGTCCAGTGTGGAGTCTGTGTGCCCCATTGCACCATACAAGTATCTAATCCAAGCTCTTGGCTTCTGTGGTATAGTGGAATAATGAGATCAACATACTAATTGTGCATTGTCTAAAAGTATTTCCTTTTAACAGTTTAATTTGCCACCTTTCAATTTCACTGTCATCCCATAAGTCAGTTTCTCACCAAAATACTCCCAAGACTATAACTCATTTGTTGCACGCTGCTGTTCTTTGGGCTTTATGTATATGGTCATAGCCATCAGCACATTAATGCAGAAATAACACTGAAGCAGTAAACAGTCTCCAAAATGCAAAAGTGAGCTGTCTTTATAAACAGATTGTTTGCTTGAAAACTAAGGTTTAATTTCTTGGATAATGTTAATACTTTTTTTTTAAATGCCGATTTGCCATGGTTTTCTGTTACATTTATTTTAATTTCAATTGTTTTTTTTTGTTTCTTTTAAACCACTGCTCATAGGCTCCAGCTTCCAACTTTCCCATGGGGTGCTCAACCCCAGGCCCTGCCCCCACTCCACCTCCTAAGCCCCCACCCCCACCCTGCCTCTTCCCGTCTTAGCCCCGACTCTTCCCACCTAGTTTCACTCCCCTCCCCTGAGTGCGCCCCATCCCTGCTGCTTCCCCTCTCTCCCAGGCCTCCTGCACACAGCGGAACAGCTGATTATGGTGGGTGGGAGGGAGGGCGATGAGTTGATCTGCAGGGCTGCTGGGGGTACAGGAGGAGTTTGGCTGCAGTTGGGTGCTAAGCACCGGCAAATTTTTTTTCAATGGGTGCTCCAGCTCAGTGCCTATGCCACTGCTTTGCTTTGCTGCATGACTTTCTTCTTGCTCAGACTATTTGCTGCATTCTCTATATATAAGTTTACATCCATGTTCTATTTGTATTTTGTTCTCAGTTTACGTTACCTTGTTCTTTTGTTTGTATTCATTTTGTTCTTTTATAACTTTGTCTCATTGTCCATCTTGTTTGCTTGCTTGCTTTTTTTAAATTGCCATTTTTCTCTTCGTGTTGGTCTTTGATCTTTCTTTTCCACTTTTTTAATCTCTTCACTGATCTATGACTGGTGCTTTGTACTTCTTTACTTTCTGTATTTTTGTGAGGGAACAATGTCAGACTGTTTTGTTCTTTGGTCTCTGAATTCCCACAGGTTATTCCTTCCTTTCTTCACTCTTTCCTTCCAAACAGTGGACAAAGCTAGAGCACCGTATGAATCAGTTCAAAGGCAAAAAAATCAATGACTAAGTGCTCAGCAGTTCAAAGGTGCTTCCAAAGTGCCGAGTCCCTAATTTACTCCTAATCAACTCACACTGTTTCTGCTCTGCTTGCCAACTTAGACAGAGGAGCAGTGAAGAGAGGGGAAAAAAAACCTGTATCTTCTCCATAATAAATATGTTATTTTAGAGAATCCCAAGAGCTACAGTAGCCTCTGAAGGTAATGGAAATTTTCCAAGATTCAGTAAGATCCATCACCTCTAAGCTGACAACTAGTGGTCTACATCAAGCTCCAAAAGAAGCTACAATAAGTTTCCATTATCCAAACAGGTGAGTGCAGAAGGGAACTTTTGTAATTTAAGTTGTCAGAGCTGCTCAGTAACTAAGTTGTAAATGGTTGCAGATGCTCCTTTTAATATGGTCTTTGGGTTCTGCTATCCTTCTGGCAGGCAAATGAAAATAATTATGGGGACTTTGTTGATGGTGGATTTAATATTCTGACAACCCTGTAATAACTTTCCAGATTTTTTCTATATTTCACTCTGGGAAATTAAAATTGTCAATATTAATATAATCAGACCTGCCTCCCTTCCCCCTCACCCCTTTTCCCACATGCACACAGGTTATCAATCCCAGGTTCCTTGCCCAGCCAACTCCAGTCTCCCCCAGCTCCTCATCTGATGTCAGTCTCCCCGAATCCCTAGTGAATCTCAGTCACTGAGAGCACAGTAGAGTTTCCCTGCTCTCATTGCCGGCATACCCAGTGCAGATGACCTCTTTGGGGAGTTTAGCTGCTAAAATTAAGAATTCTTTACTGAGCAAGTATCAACTGATTTTTCAAAGGCGTATAACTTGGCCAGATTTGGATTCATTTCCCCAGGGATGACAAAAAACACATTCTTAACACAAAGGCCACTTGCCTGCCAAATTTCAAGTCCCTGCTTCAAAGAATTGGGTGCAGGAGCTTTTCAAAGCAAGGGTCACCAGAAGTTGTTACAATGGGGAAAATAATATGTTTTACTTTGGCCTTGCTTTTGGAAATGACTGAACTATTTTGGTCAAAGTTTTCTTCCCTCCAAAAGTTCAGAGTGAGGGAGATACCCAGCACGGACAATTTCAAGCCAAATGGTTAAAATTTGGCAAAGTTATAAGCAACTGAATAAAGAGCCTTATAATGGGAAGTGCTGGGCAACCTTAATATTGGGTGCTGCTTCCAACCCCTGCCTACTATTTAAAGAAGACCATTTGCAAAATGCCATATTCAAACCTGATTTAAAGTTTTCTTCTTTGGAGTCACTGACTTCAGTATTCAAATATACTGTAATGCTGAAAGCTCACTGAAGCAGGTGGGTGTAATAACTGCTCTTTATTTAGGCTAAGTGTAAAAAAAGGTCCTTTATACAAAGACAATAGGAGCCACCATCCAAAAGACAGGCCACGTGCAAAGCTGGAGTAGGAGATGAGCCAGCCAGTCTGAATGGTTTTTCTCTGGGTCTGAATGCAAATACATGGGGTTGGAGATTGTTGGATGGAACTGTGTATGTGAGAGAAGCTTTGGAGTTGATTGCTGTCTGGAAGGAGGTTTGGGACTGTTAGCAAAAGAATGGCCTCCTGTTTTGATTGCTACTGTATTCAAGGAAACAATCCTTTCTATACATTCTTTGTAAATAAAGAGGACTGTATCAGTGAAATATCTGACACTATCATCAAGCGTCCTCCTAAGGGAAACAACTTGCAAAAACCTGGATTTTGGCTAACTGCTCAGATCAAAAAGGAGAAACAATACTTTCATTGTGCAACTGCAGTCCTTTATAGAGCACTCAAAAATATATTATCTTGAGAGATATTAAATGGATTTTATTCATTTCACAGCCTTAAACTTTTCATGTACATTGAATATATACTCAGTACATTGAATATATACTCAGGCAATTTTCTTTCTCTACAGTTTGACATAAAAATACTCAAACATCTTGGAGCCCATACAATAAAAAACAATAGAATGTGACACCTCCCATACTTTCCTACTGTTATTACTCAACATCTATATGGATCCAAGCCAGTTAAAGCTAACTAATGATGTGAAAACAATTGCTTAGGTGTGCTAATGACTGCAAATTTTGAACAAGCCTAGGACTGGAAAAAAAGCATAAATACAAAGCTGGATAAGGTTTGGGATTCTGGAATGTTGGTTCACTAGTGGTGACTTTGCCCCACAACCCATATGAACAAAGTCTGGGGACATAAAGAAGTTATTTTACTACAAGGACTGCAGCTCAAAAAAATATATAGATTAATGATAGAAGAGTGATTTGGCTCTCATGGCTTGTCTACATGGAGAAGTTTTGCCAGTTATATGCATCCAGTATCCACAATCTTTTAATGTTTTCTTCTACTTCTTCCCATAATAACCACCTTTGTGCCTCTCCTCTCCCTGCTCCTTTATCAGTCCTTGTAGTACTAATTTAGACTTTAAGCTTCTAAGGGTATACAACTGTTTTTTTTTTCCTTCTGTAAAGCACTATGCTCATTTATGACACTGTAGAAATTACTAATAAGTAATCATTCAGGTCTCAAATAAGACAGACCTTATTGACTCTATCCTTCATATTAGCAAACCTATACCTTCTTCAGAGAATGCACCTGATTTCCTCAGCCTCAGGGAGAGCCTCAAAACTGGATTGGAGCTAAATACTTGTATTGTCTGCAAGCAGTGATACAACATGAAGTATAAAAGCAGCTGTGGGAATACAAAGAGAGGCCAAACAGTCAATTATGCATGATGCACCATCCAGTCCCCAACTGGATAATAATCGAGTGACAGAGAGCATTCATCCTCACAAAAATTTGAGATGGAGAATTTGTTCTGACCTAATTTTCTTTTTGTGACATTATTGCATTTTCTTTGTGAAGGACGTGTGTTAGTACAATGATTATAATAAATAAAATCAACATTTACATAGGCTGGGCCCTACCAAATTCATGGTAAATTTTGGTCAATTTCATGGTCACAGGATTTTAAAAATAATAAATTTCACAGTTTGATACTTAAATCTGAAATTTCATGGTGTTATAACTGGGGAAATCCCAACCATAAAGGTGCTTTGGGGGTGACACAAGTCTATTGTAGGGTGGTTGTGGTATTGACACCCTTACTTCTGCACTGTTGCTGGCAACTGAGCTGCCTTCAGAGCTGGGTGCCCACACCGCCCCAGCCAGTCCAAGGCCCCTTTAACTCCAGAGTGCCAGGGTGCTGGGCCTGGCGCCAGGGTCGGGCAAGGATGGGGGTGTCCTGGCCAAGGGATTCTACTATATGCCAGGCTCCAGCTGCTGGTGCTGGCAGGGCTATTGAGAGACGGGACTTCCTCTTCCCCTGCAGGGGACACTCCTTGGGGTGGGTCAGACCCACCTCCAGGAACCTCTCCTGGCTGCTCTGAAGGCAGTACCACTGCCAACGGCAGTGCAGAAAGAAGGGTGGCATGATATGGTATTGCCACTTTTACTTCTGGGCTGCTGTTGGCTGCAGCAATGCCTTCGGAGCTGGGTGGTCAGCCAGTGTCCACCACTCTCCAGCCGCTAAGCTCTGATGGCAGCATAGAAGTAAACATGGCAATGCAACCCCCCCCCCCCCCCGCCACAATAGCCTTGTGGCCCCCACAGCCCCCTTTGGATTGGGACCCCAAGTTTGAGAAATGCTGACAGTACAAGATATTTACCATACCCAGAGGTCCAAGTCAGTGCAAAGATAGAATCATAGGACGGGAAGGGACCTAGAGAGATCATCCAGTCCTCTTCACTCATGGCAGGACTAGGTATTATCTAGACCAACCCCTGACAGGTGTTTGTCTAACCTGCTCCTAAAAATCTCCAATGATGGAGATTCTACAACCGTCCTAGGCAATTTATTCCAGTGCTTAAACACCCTGACAGTTAGGAAGTTTTTCCTAATCTCCAACCTAAACTTCCCTTGCTGCAATTTAAGCCCATTGCTTCTTGTCCTATCTTCAGAGGTTAAGAAGAACAATTCTTCTCCCTCCTCCTCCTAACAACCCTTTGTGTATTTGAAAACTGTTATGTCATGTCTCAGTCTTCTCTTTTCCAGACTGAACACACACAATTTTTATAATCTTCTCTCATAGGTCATGTTTTCTAGACCTTTAATCATTTTTGTTTCTCTTCTCTGGACTTTCTCCAATTTGTCCACATCTTTCCTGAAATGTGGTATCCAGAACTGGACACAATACTCCAGTTGAGGCCTATTCAGCATGGAGTAAAGTGGAAGAATTACTTCTTGTGTCTTGCTTACAACACTCCTGCTAAGAAATCCCAGAATGATGTTCCCTTTTTTTGCAACAGTGTTATACTGTTGAATCATATTTAGCTTGGGGTCCACTATGACCCCCAGATCCCTTTCTGCCGTACTCCTTCCTAGGCAGTCATTTCCCATTTTGTATGTCTGCAACTGATTGTTCCTTCCTAAGCGGAGTATTTTGCATTTGTCTTTATTGAATCTCATCCTATTTACTTTAGACCATTTCTCCAGTTTGTCCAGATCATTCTGAATTTTAATCCTATCCTCCAAAGCACTTGCAACCTCTCCCAGCTTGGTATCATCCATTAACTTTATAAGTGTACTCTCTATGCCATTATCTAAATTATTGATGAATACAGTGAACAGAACCGGACCCAGAACTGATCCCTTCAGGATTCCACTCGTTATGCCTTTCCAGCATGACTGTGAACCACTGATAACTACTGTCTGGGAATGGTTTTCCAACCAGTTTTGCACCCACCTTTCAGTAGCTCCATCTAGATTGTATTTCCCTAGTTTGTTTATGAGAACATCATGCTAGACAGTGTCAAAAGCTTTACTAAAGTCAAGATATACCATGTCTACCGCTTTGCCCCATCCAGAAGGCTTGTTACCCTGTCAAAGAAAGCTATCAGATTTGTTCTTGACAAATCCATGCTAACTGTTACTTATTACTTTATTATCTTCTAGATGTTTACAAATTGATTTTATTTGCTCCATTATCTTTCCGGGTACAGAAGTTAAGCAGAAGTTATGTGTGAGAATAAGGTAAAAGGGGTTTGCTCTTAATGAGAATGCAGATGAACTCCTGCAACAAGGTAAAATATCGCAATAGAATCCTTTTTTTCTTTTTCTTTTTCTTTTCTTTTTTTTTTTTTAAATTCATGCCTCTCTCAAACTCATCCCCTTTACAGTATGGAAGCACCTGGTGCATGCTACTGGAACATATTTTAGTGAACATATCTTTGGAAGCTCCAAAACTTACTGACTGAACTTTGCACACAGTCCAGGGGTAAAAGCGAGCCGATAAATATCAGTTTGAACAATGAGAAAAACCTCTATAGATTTAAAAAAACAACAACAAATTTGCTATTATTGCTACAAATATTTATCTATTTCCTTTAAACAAATGTGGTGGCACACCTCATAGAATCTATACAATGTCTGGTCTGAGTAAGAGATACAGTAAAGAGACACACTTCAAAGACCTTAGTTTTGATCTTGTTAAATACATTTAACGCAGCAATAGAAAAATTACATTTCCATAGGGTAGTGTTCATCATTTACCTTGTCCTAAAGTTTGCAGGATGAGGGTGTCCATCATATAATGATAAATAATCATACTCCTCTTCTAGAGCAAAAGACTGAAAGACAATCTGTATTCTGTTTCGTTCTTCTGCTATTATTATCCATGTACAGTTTGCACCATTTGGATATCCATATGGGAAGCCAGGACTTTCTATAGTGCCATTAAGACCTTTTAAAGTTCCACCACAGGTATAAATAAACCCTGAAAGAAGAGAAAAGAGTAGATTAATAACATGCTAACAAAGACATACAGTAAAATATGCCAATGGAATTCATGGTCTCTATTAATCAGCAAAATAAATTATTATGACATGCAATTGGCCTATGCTATCTTAGAAGTGACAAAGCTTAGAATATCATTACCATGTACTGTAGAAAGATACATATAATGAAGTCAAATGTCATACAAGCAATATGGAAGGCTCTGGACAACATTTTATAGCAACTATACAGAAATGTGATGTTTTTTTTTCCCCAACATCTTCTAAGAAAGTTGCTTGTCCATGATTCCGGGCAAAAGGCAAATTTTTGAAGCAGCCAAACAGCAGAAAATTAATGTTCAAGAGGGGAAAACAGTGCAGATTCCCTCACAGCTAATGTTACCATTGAAAAGAAGCTATATCATTATTAAGATGATGAGTTTGGGTGGAATCTTGAATGAAGGGGTAGCAAGCTGCACGTGACTTCATTCAGAAGAGACTGAGATTGTGTCAGTGTGTTGTGGAAAGGAGGCAGAAAAATTGAAACTAGTTAGTCTCTAAGGTGCCACGAGTACTCCTTTTCTTTTTGCGAATACAGACTAACACGGCTGCTACTCTGAAACCTGAAATTATATTTGCTGTCCTGTCAGAGGAACTGTGACCACAATTTGTAATACAGATGCATATTAGGTATAAGATTCTAAGCTGCTCTTGGGCATCAAAATGATGACTGGTCAGGAGTATTTTTTTCCATGAGAGACTAATACAATATTCTTTCTCCAATGATATATGTGTCACCTCCAAATTAGGTTATTGTAATTAACTTTTGGGGGGGCTATTCCAAAACTAAAGCTAGCATAGAATGTCTCCATCTGGTTGTTAAGTGGATTTTTCCATTGGGAGCACATGATATCAGAGCATAAGGAACTGCATTGGCTGCTAATAGGTTTCTGGGTTGAACTCAGAGTATTACTATTAACTAAGAAAAGTTCACAGCCTGATTACCTGAGAGATTGCCACTCTTCTTGTGCCAGACTGCCACAGCTAAGGCACTTGAGTTGGTCCGCCTTTATTATAAGAGGAAAGGGGCTGCTAGCAGAGTATCATACATGAGGAGTCCTTCATTTTGGAATTCACTCCTGCATCTCCTTAGTCCAGATCAATTACAAATTAGATTTGTTAGCCCTCCTGGTATCCTCCTAAATCCATCTCCCCGCTCCCTTTCCCCGGGATTTGGGATCAGGGTAAGCAGAGAGTCATAGAGCCATTTGCATTATGGTTTAGCTTTATTTTCTTATACTTGCTGGAAGATATTTAATGTCTCAAAGTGGGATGAGCTACACTTAATATATTTATATTATTTTGTGATTAACCTTATTGTGTATTTTCAATGTATGTAATGTTGCTCAGTAAATAGGATTTGTTCATATTTTGGCACTTATAAATCTAAGTATTGAGACACACAGCTCACATACATATGATTTAACTCATTAAATAATTTTTCTCTCAAGCATGCATGTCGACAAGCATGTGTGTCCACCCCTTCCTCTGAAGCATTATGCAGAAATCTTCTACAAAGATCATGTGACCATCCCATAAAAAACATTTCCCTGAGGTTAGTAGTGGGAAGAACAGATTCAGTTTCTTCCCATCGTCTATGTCTAAGTTTACCTCCCTCACTGCTAGATAGAAGCTGGCACTTATGGAACTCCTTTTATTGCTATTTTACTTTGCATAGCACCATGCCACAGGTGTACAACACCAAAAGAAAGGGAAAGCTCCTCTGTGGAAGGCATTTTGGAATTGCCTTGTCTGGTCTTACAGTCACACCATATGAGGTTTACCAACTGCTGTAAATTAGATCAGAGGATTCATTTTCATGTCACATTTGCCTGCTCACTTTCAGCTGTCAGCAGCTTCCATTGTCAGAAAAGTCTGTTTTATTTATCTCTTCCTGCATCTCTGCCTCATCAACTCGATCTATTTTTAAATCTCATCTGAAAATGATCTTTTATTATTTAACTCAGACTGTATAATTTACCTCTCTAAAAACTTTTGGGATATAGTTTGAATGGAAAAGACTCCACCAAATAAAGCTGAATTATTTACTAGTTATGTGCCACAGAATCCCGGATGAAATTCGCAAAGATCCAGGAGAAGCACAACCTTCTCAGTAACAAGTTTTCTAAAATCTTCATCAGTTTAAGCTTTTCTAACATTGCATCTATACGGGAACTCCATCTTTGAACACAATAGAGGAAGAACATGATGGAGAGCTGCACCTAGCTTTTTCTATTTGTTTTGGGCCAGCTCTAATAATATAGACTAATACATTTGGTTAAAAACAGTAGCAGATTTTAGCAAATATTCTGAAGCTGCACAGAAGTTCATTGTGGGTCACAATGCTGGAAGGAAAAGAACAGCTACTCCCCTCCCTACCCAAATAGGTGAGCCTTGACTTTGCCTCCTCAACTTGCACTAGGTACGAGGTTGTTGAAGACTATTTTCAGCCCCTTCTCCAAAGCAAAAAAGTGGGAACAAGAGAGGATTGAAGTGTGGCCCAAAGTCATCATTCAGTCCCTAGTCTGCTCCTGAGACACTGCCACTATGTGCTGCCCCTTGCTTAGAGATAGCATATATGTTGTCCAATTTCTTTAACATTATTTTGCTTATTAAATTCAGTATAAAGATATACAGGATATGATGAAAAAATCTGTATCTAAACAGGAGATTAAAGTTATCATATTCTAAATGAGGATTTAACTGAAGAGAAACAATGAAATATCATGTAAGATTAAGTGACAGTTAATACTGAACATAACATTATTAATATTGGGCCTCATTCTGCTTGTATTTTCATCTTTTAAGAATCTACTTTTTCTTCTACATATACATCTATTCTTCCCTCATCCAAGTCCTAATGTAATTATTCATATTTTGCAAAATGGTGTAATTCTATATTCTCTTTCAAAGAGAGTTAATGGTTACCAGAATGGTAATATACATTGTGTCATAAGACATTTATTCAGTTCTGGAGCATCAAAAACAAAACTGAAGTTTGATTTTGACTAGTTATGCTTTTTTGACCTTTAATAGGAGAACATGTCAACGGAATCTATACACCAACTCCTTTAATCTCTGCATTCAGATAATTCATTCTGTAATACTTCTTTACTTGAACTCTTCAACTCTGATGGTCTAACTTGGAACTATTCAATGTACAATACAAGGTTACTTAATAACTGGCTCTCATTAGATGTTAAAACATCTAAATTATTTACATAAGACATAATTAGTGATGAGATAACACTTAGCACTTTTGTATTGTGGTCTTTTTCATCTGTAGATCTCAGAACTGCACACAGAATTCAAAATGTAAGTATTAGTTGCAAATTATTTCATTCTCATTTCAAGAGAATGGTGTCTCAGACTAGAAAGTCTGCAAAAGGTAAAAGTAAAAAGTGAAGTATTCACTTAATTAAATGTGAAAATGAATATAATCAGAACAATATGCCCTTATTTATTTCTATTAAATTCCGTTTATTTATTCTGATTCTAACTTTTCAATTTGCAAAAGGTTGTTTGCATTGATCATGTTTAATTACATTGTCAAAACATGGTTGACGCACTTCATGGAGCACTGTTCTTGCTCTCGCCACCTTTGCAAGTTCCCTCTCCCTTCCCTCATTAAACATCTGTCATTCACACATGCTTCCTCAGATAATCATTTCATTTCTTCCACAATATTCAGTCTGTCAAACTCTGACTTCTCCAGTGCTGTCAGCTTTGTCCTCCTATTCTTGATTGTCCTCCATTCTGTTGGCTCCATGGTCATAGTCTTCTTCAATTCTGCCCTCTCCCCTACACTTGAATCTTTCATTCCCCTCTCTTAAGACAACATGTGCTTACTCCACACCTATGCTCTTCCTGTTCCTGAAAATGCAATAACTACTCTAACTTTGCCCATTACAAGATTCTTTTCTTTTTCAGTTTTGCCCTGTTCCTAGCCAAAAAATGTGTTCTCTCTCTTTCTCTCTCACATACACGCGCACGTATGCACACGTGCACAAAGTTTCCTTGCCTTCCGAGAACTGCTCTTTTGCTTAACCAGTTTTATAGCGGCATCCATTGTAATAACATGTGGTCAATTCAGTAACATTGATTACCAAAAACCAAGAACAAAACAGTTGCTAACTAAATTAGTGATCCTAAACACAAAATCTTCTCTGTCTCCTTTTACTGCTAGATCTGTACCCAGAATATTGCCACATTATGTTGGGACAGAATTGAGCCTATTCAGTAGCACTTGAGCTCTCCACATGCCTCTGATTTCTTCTCATATATGCCCTCCTTTATCCCAGTCTTTATGGTTAAGGTCTCTTTACATCTGTAATACACATCCCCATCCCTCTAACCTCTTTCTTATCTCCAGGTTCTCACTCTTTCCTCTGTCTCATTACCCTCCATCTTCAAACACACATTGTGCTTCCTGTCCTTAAAACCTCCCTCAGTCACATCATCCTTATTCCACTGCATCACCTTACAGCTCTTTCCAAAATCTGTCTACTCACAGAACCAAAATTCCATTCCCAAAACTCTGATCTTCTTCAGTCTAGCTTCCACCCCCTTTACTCAACCAACTGTCCTTCTCCTTGCCATGGCTAAGCAGCACTGTTCCACACTCTGTCTTTGGTCTCTCTATTGCCTTTGACAACATGGACCAATCCCTTCTTCTCAAGGATCATCTCTTCAATTAATTTCAGTGTGACTACTCTTCTGAGTCTCCTCCTACCCCTTTGAAAACTCCTTCAGTGCCACTTTCAATAATTCTTCTTTCTCCCTCCTTCCATGTTGGTGGTGTTCATGTATCAATGCTTGTTCCTCTCCTCCCCCACACTCTACACACTTACTTCTTAGGTGTTCTCACTTGCTTCCATGGTTTCAGCTAACACCTTTACACAGATGTGCCATAAATCTAGCTTTATGGCTGAAATTGGATCTCAGCACTTACATGTCAGTGACAGCTGCCTTAGAGAAAGAAATCCATCCCATTCTGTCTATCTCATCTCCTCTCTCTCCACGGATGACCCACTACCTTTTCAAAATAAATCTCTCATCTTTCTTACTAAACCACATTTCTCTCTAAACTTTCCCTTTTTCCCAGTTGCTCTATTAGTTAACTCCCCTGTCCTCCCTTTAATCAGGACATGCAGTCTTTGTGCCTTCTTGGACTCCTCTCTGCTGTTCCTCCCTCCCCATAACACATACTCTCACCAAGCCCAGTTACCTTCTCTTTGCAACATCTTGAAATCAACCCATTTTCTTTGATTCTATTGCTAAAGACCTGACTCATGCCCTAGTTCTCCTCCATTTTTCCAGAACATTGTGCTATCATAGAAATAAACCTCACTTCCTACCTGTCTTTTTACTGGCTTTCATTCTTCGTACCAAGTTCACACTTCAACTCACTGTCAAGGTCCAACCCCTTCCATCTATTTATCAGATTGAATTTCCTCTTCTTCTTTTCCATGTCCTACATTTTTGTATTTCCCTTCAGGACTTTCATTGCTTCTTCCCACTTTCAATTCTGCACCTTTTTCAACCATACCCAATGCTACCATAGTTTCCACCTAAGTAATTCACACAACCTTTCTCCCCTCTTTCAAACCTCTCCTGAAATATCCCTTCTTACAGCTAGCTTTCCACAATCCCAGCAACCTTGTATTTCCAGTATGATGACTGCCCATTTGCAAAAGAAGCCAGGGCAAAGTAAAATCAAATAAAATTATCCATTTCGATTCTACAATAATATTCTCCCAAGAGCAATATTTATATATTTTGGAGTTCTTTTCTCTCTTCCTTCCTTCCCTTTTCCTCAGTCACCCTTTCTCTACATTTAAACTAAGCTCTTTGTTCCAGTGGGCATGTCCATTGCTTTTATGGAGCCAATATAAACGCTGCTAAAATGTCACAGATCCTATGTTTGTAAAATGTAAAAAATAAACTGTTCAGATCTGCTCTTAAAACTTTCAGTAGAGTCAAGATTTTTTAAAATTAGCCACATTGCCTTTTCATTTCATCTTTGTGCCGCAAAGCACTAAAAGTGTTCTTCAATTGTTTTGTTACTCATGGACAAGGAGTGGTGTTGGAGTGTTTCCTCTCTGCAAGCTTATCAGAAATTGCACTAATTTGTTGACATAATAGAATGTCTCTAATAAATAAAACTACATCCAAGAGAAGAATTTTTTTAGGAATTTAGCTTCTAATCTATTATTCATAACCATTTTAAAGCTATAGCAAAGACAATTAAGCTCTTCTGAAGATATTGGGCTAAATTCATCCCTCTCTCAGGGAGCAGGGATGAAAGAGGCCAGTTCTATTCCAGTATTTGTTGGCACTGGCTTAAAATATTGTGGCCAATTCAATGACTTCCTAGAGGAATTCCTATGTGCCCATACTATGAAGTAAAGTATCCTCTCCCACCTGATTAGAACCCTATTTGAGAGCAACAGTGCCTTCCAAAGGGGTAAATTCTCCTCTCTGGTTCAATAGACTTAGCTAGCTATTGCTGGTTCCATTTCAAATCAACAGAAGTCTAACACAAGGCTTGATTCACAGATCTGAAGTAGACTCCCTGTACTTACAACTGAAAGAGATAGGTTCCCCTCAGGTAAACATTCTTCCCTCTCCTATAACTTTTCTATTAGAGAACCAGCACACCACCTTTAGTATATCAGGTTCAAAAGAATTTCAGTGTCTCCCACATGCCCTGTCCCATATCTAGGCTGATGCCACCTTTCTTTGGGCCAGATGGCAAGAGGCCTTTCCTCACCTATATAGAGATGGAAGGGTACCCAAGAAGACTCTGCCCCTCCTTGAGGGGCTGTGCAAGACTTCAAAAAAGAAGGTCCCTGCATTCTGAGAAGCACAGGAACTGCTCACTCCTACTCCACCCCAGGAAGGAGGAGGCTGAAAAAGGAGCCAGAAAGGAGCCTCCATCCTCCCTACCAATCCTTATTCACCAGAACTACTCTGAATTAGAGTTGTGTAAATAATGGATTTTTTGATTTTCTGAAAATTCTGAAAAATAATTACCCTCAGCCCCATTTTGGTCAGACAAAAGGTTTTGCTTTGACAAAAATCAAAAGGTTTTGTCTTGATCTTAACCATTTTTAAATGTTTTTGATTTTTTTAAAATATAATGAAATGAATTTGTGGAACAATGCCATTTCAAACTGACAAATCAAAGTATTTCATTTAGACAAAATGTTGAAATAAAATGTTTGTTTTATTTGTGTCAGTTTTCCTAAATTGCTTAGGTTGGAGAGGGAAAAAACCCTTAAAATTTTCAGAAAAAATCCAGTCTTCCACTGCTTTCCCTTCCACTTCCTTTTCTCCCTATACTCAGAGGGACGTTAATGAGCCACTTCAATTTGAATGGTCCCTTGAAATATGTGTTAAGAATTTATGCTAAATAATTTTTTCCACCTTGTATTTAGCTGTGATGCTCTGAGTAGGGGCTAGGGGCTACCCTAGGAATGCTACATTGGCACAGCTGCACAGATGCAGCTGTGTTGCTGTAGCGCATCTGGTGAAGACACTCTGTGCCGACAGGAGAGAGATCTCCCATCAGCATAACTCCACCTCTACCAGAGGCAGTAGCTATGTCAGTGGGAGAAGCTCTACTCTGCACCCAGCTCGACTCTGAATTAGAAAGAGTCATAATAATCCAAAATGTTAAATCTGTGAAAAATGGTAAAGATTTTACCTGTTTTTCAGCGGTCTAAATGGACCTTTTTGTGTGTGTCAGGAGGGGAGGGGGGGAGACTTGCAATTTATTTATTTATTTATTTATTTTTTAATTGAAACCATTGCTGACTTTTTCAGTGACTGAAGACTGGGGTCTCGGTAAACAAAAAATGTCAACAAGTTTTATGATGTATACAAATATAAATATCAATACAATTGTCATGAGACATATTTTTCATAAGGAACTATTTTTCATTTCACAAGAAAGCCCTTTTCAACAACCACAAAAACAACAACAAACCTGTTGTTTGAAAAATGTCACCTACTTCTTTTACCATTCCAGACATGTGAAAAGCTTAAATCAGCTGTTACTGGCAGAGAAAGATGGTCACCTATTTCTCCCTGAAAACACCCACCTCCCACCTCCTCTACACAGTCACATTATACTGGCCCTAGTCATCCCTTCAGGACTTAGTACTCTTTTTCTGTTCTGTTTAGATTCTAACAGTTCCCCAACTGCCATGAGATGAAATCCAGTCCCCCAAAGAAGTCAGTGGCAAAACTCCCAGCATTTCATCCCTGGTGTCTGAGCATCCTTCATTCCTAGAGAATTTCAGAATTTCTTCCCCATTTCCCACAGATATTTTTCGCCTGTCTTTTGGATCAGAGACCCACTGTTCCAAATAGTCGCCTCCTTCTTCATATTAATGGAGAAGTGTAATCTTGCTATTGTGCCTAACAGCTGGGTGACAGAACTAGACATAAAAATAAGCCAGGGCATTTGGAATCTCATCACACAGAACATTACAAATCCCCTCTGGGCAAGACAGATTGTAACATATGCTGCCAAATCTGAAGGGGAATCCTGTTATATATGTCTGGGGAGATGGTAGATAGGTATTAAATTTTTGGAAAGACGATAAAGATTTGAAATCATTTAGTTGCTGGCCTCAATCTCATTCAGCCCCCTGCATCTTTCCCCTGGGCATAATAATAGCAACCTTAAACTATGATCTCCCCACTTCAAGAGCTGTAAATCCTGACAGCTTCTTTATTAATGGCCAGAAAAATCCTTCTACTTCTGAAGTGGAAGATACCCACTACAATTGAACATCTACAATTTGTGACAGGTTCGGGCCAGATGGCTACAGGCAGATATATTAGCCCCAAGTTAAGTAGGTCCCTTTTCCCTGGGTAAGGTAACAGGGGCGGTTCCAGAACAATCAGGAACCTTCTGGAGACAATTAAGACAGACAGGCTGATTAGAACACCTGCAGCCAATCAAGAAGCTGTTAGAATCAATTAAGGCAGGCTAATCAGGGCACCTGGGTTTAAAAAGGAGCTCACTTCAGTTTGTGGTGCGCATGTGAGGAGCTGGAAGCAAGAGGTACTAGGAGCTGAGAGTGAGAACGTGGACTGTTGGAGGACTGAGGAGTACAAGCATTATCAGACACCAGGAGAAAGTTCCTATGGTGAGAATAAAGAAGGTGTTGGGAGGAGGCCATGGGGAAGTAGCCCAGGGAGTTGTAGCTGTTGCACAGCTGTTCCAGGAGGCACTCTAGACAGCTGCATTCCACAGGGCCCTGGGCTGGAACCCAGAGTAGGGGGCAGGGCCGGGTTCCCCCCAAACCTCCCAACTCCTGGTCAGACACAGGAGGAATCAACCTAGACTCTGGGTTCAGAAATACGGCCAAGCTGAGGGCTGCCGTGAAGCTCCAAGGCAAGCAAATCTGCCAATAAGTGCAAGACCCACTCTGAAACAAGGTAGAGGAGGAACTTTGTCACAAATTGAAGATTAGTACAGTAGTCTCAGCAGCTTGGCAGCCATAAAAAGAATAGCTTATCAAAGACAAGACTGAAAATAAATAAATAAAGACTTCATTTCTGACTACACAGTTATTGTCCCCTGTGCTAGGAAATGAACACATGCCCTGTAATACAAGAGCAGTTGCACAATATAGATTCTATTCGTTATTTCATTGTCATAGTTCCCTCTCAGCAATGCTAACAAAGAAGCCAAAGGGCCTAACTAGTCTTCAGTGTAACATGTAAAAAGTGTTATTGTTTATCATTAAAACAGGAAGATTTTTTTTCATTTTTTTAAACACTGTCTGGTTTAGTTCTACTGAAGAGCCAGGAAAAGGGGTAAGAGAGATTGCTATCAGCACACTCTGAGCTCCTAGGATAGACTGGAGTATTTCTGTGGATTTTAGAAATACCATATCGTGATTTGCATGGAGTTCTCCAACTCCTAATTAGTCCCCAAATATCGTATCTTAGAGCAAAATTTATGAGTTAATTAATAAAATAGTAAGCCTTTTGAACAACCAGACCCTGTTTCCATCCTTGTCATTTGCATTAAAGGCAGTTGTAGGTTATTGCCAAAACCAAAGAACCATGTAACAGTGGGATCCATTTGAACCTTCTGACAAAATAATTTTATCATTTAATTGAGTCCTAAAGCATTATATACACTAGGCTGACAATTAAGCTACATTAAAATAACTTGGATGCCCATTATACTCAGGACATTTATATCAAACAAACCAATTTCACATAAAAGTGTTTTAAGTATAAATTACTAGTGTTTGTTTGCAGTTCTATCATGATCATCCTACTGGCCTCCCTCTGAGCTTGATGGGGAGGCACCACTCCCCTCTCCTGGTGGGCGGAGACAAGTTGGGCCTGCCTCCCATACTGGAAGCAGAGGGGAAGGACGGGAAGGATAAGAGGCGGGCCTTTCAGCTCAGTTGGGCTGGAGCCAGATGTCTCTAGCCCACTGCAGGCTTCCAGCTCCACTACTGAGCCATGTAGCACCCTGACCCCAGAGGAGACAGAGTGCGGTGAGGAGCTGCTGGGTCTGCCCGCTGCCATTTACTCAGAGAAGACTGAGGAATCAGAGACTGACAGAGCCCTGCCAATGGACTGTGTTAGGAAATAGTCCAAGGAACACAGACATTAGTCTAGTGGTGCTGTCACAGTAGGAGTCTGCATTGTGGTAGGATCCCTGCTGACTCAGTGGCAGGATCCCTCACCACTGTTAGGTCCCCGGGGTAGGACCTGGTGGACTAGGGTGGGCCTGGGTCCTCCTACCACCTGCTGCCAACCCCACCTCTGGGTTGGCGGCCTACTCAACTAGGCCTGACGACTTGTGCTTTGTGTATTTGCGATCTGCTCTAGCCAGAAGGTTGGCTAAAGACTGCTCTCTGGTCTGCCCTGCCCAGAGCATCAGAGTCCAAGACTGTATAAATTGCTGTCTGCCCCTCCAGGAGGTTTGGGCCATAGACTGATTAGCGCTCAGCCCAGTTGAAGGGCCAGAAGCCTACAAATTGACCATTTATTGTGTGATATAGTGAGGCAAAATGGCCTCCCTCCGACCTTGATGGGGAGGGATGACCAGCGGCCGCTACAGGTGGTACATGCAATTGTGTTAGTTTCAATTAACATTGTTTCCTTAAAGAAGAGACTTTCATATCTTGCTTCAAAATGTAAGAGCATATCCTATTGCTGCCTCCAGGTTCATGGAAGGTTCCAGTTACAAACCAGAGTACTTTTACAGCCTCTACACAGCAGAACTTGGAAGCTCTCTGGAAAATCTCCACCTGCTTCATATGCCGCAAAGCCCAACTCTTTAGGACTCCGCTTGAAGCAAAGCTTAGAGGAATAGCATTAGAAGTTTATGGCTTGGCTAAACCATTCACAGCCTTAACCATTGCATTCTTTCCCAGGCAAATGCTACAATTCCTATTTAAGAAGCTGGACCATTCAGACTACAGCAACTAAGAAGTTTAATATCAGATCATAGAATATCAGGGTTAGAAGAGACCTCAGGAGGTCATCTAGTCTAACCCCCTGCTCAAAGCAGAACCAATCTCCAATTTTTGCCCCCAATCCCTAAATGGCCCCCTCAAGGATTGAACTCACAACCCTGGGTTTAGCAGGCCAATGCTCAAATCACTGAGCTATCCCTCCCCCAATGATGTCGTGCCCTGATGGATAAGTTAGTGTTGTGAACAGAATGGATAAGAAATTAGTCTTGGTTTGGATCTTAGACCATGTTTATTGTAAGGAAACAATCGTGGCATAGCTATGCCAGCATAACTCTATCGTGTAGAAGCAGCCTACAGTGACAGAAGAGTATTTTCCATCACTGTAAGAACACCACCTCCCTGACTGATGATAGCTAGGTTGACAGAAGAATGCTTCCTGGTTTCTACACCAGGGGTTAGGTCAGCATAGCTACAGAGCTCAGGGTCTGAAAAATCCACACCCTGAGTACCATCATTATGTTGATATACACCAGGCCTATGACAGCACTAATGGAATGTAGAAGAGGCCTTACAGAAAGCTAAAGCAAAAGTAACTTGCTAAGATATTACATACATTTAGTAGTATTCTTTTAAATTAAAGTTAAAATGGCCAGAAGATGTAATTACATATTTCACACTAATTGGCATATAGCAGAATAGTAAATGTAACACTGAATTTAGTTACATTTTATTTAAAACCCAGAGAAAAAGCACCAGCTTCAGTACATCACATCTGGTTATTTGGAATCCAGCAGCAGTCTCAGACAGCTGACAGGGAGTAAGATACTGCAAAACTAAGTCACCCAGCATAGCTAGTTAAGTAATTGATTTGAGAAAGTAGCATGTGATCTTTTATAAGTGGATATATTTCCCTCTGAAGCATCAGAGGTTGCCTTCCTCCCTTGAGTTCGGCTAAGATGAGATTTAAAACAAAACAAAAAAAGCAGCAAACGACCAAAAAAGTTCCAGGAAGTAATCAAGTATGAGCTAAACATAATCAAATAAATATTGGTGGTGGATTGAAGTGAGCCTCAACAAGGTTAGAAAAGGCTTGGAAGACTGAGTGATAAGAGATTTAAGAGAAAATTGAGGAGATGCTGCTTTAAGGGAGTTCTGCCAATAGAAATAAAAAAATCTATGAAAAGGGAAAGGGGGAGCTCTCCATGATTACCCTTTCTGTACTCAATCTTCCTATACTCACAAATGCCTTCTTTATGAAAAGACACCCCTCAACATGAGGTCAGATTTGTTTTAGACGTAAGCAACCTAAAAAGCCTGTCATTCACAAAACTGGGATTGCCTTTTTTTAAAAAAATCAAGTTTCTAAGAAGAAACCTAAAAACTCCTGCTTTGGATTCTCCTTGAAATTTCTCTGAAAGACAGACATAGGCAAAAGCAAAAGCAAAAAAAAAAAAAAAAAAAAAAAGTGTTGTACTATTAACTCACTGCCTACTTGTCAAAACAACATTCTGGAATAGCTAGTTATTACTATTTTCTATACAGAAGAGAGTCTTCTAATTCTGCTGCAAATTAGAAGTCATATTTTACTGAATTTTCATCTTTTTAAAAAGGTAGGTTCTGCAATAGCTTTAAAGAAGAGGTGCAAATACTTACCATTTATGTCACTGTTACAAAAGATGCTATTGGCCTTTGGCTACTACAGTTATAATACACTAACATTAATTTGCAACTGCATTTGATTAATTGTCCAAGGCAGCAAAATTCAGTGTGGGATGTATTTGGGAAGCACAATGAGAAGGTCTATTGGCACAGGAAAGAGAGAAATGTCTGCTCCTAGACAGAAACTTGAACAAATATGATGTAAATAATAAGGTTTTTTTCTTCCGGCTGTTGTTATGATAAACAAAAAACAAACTAAATCATAGAATCATAGAATATCAGGGTTGGAAGGGACCTCAGGAGGTCATTTAGTCCAACCCCCTGCTCAAAGCAGGACCGATCCCCAACTAAATCATCCCAGCCAGGGCTTTCTCAAGCCTGACCTTAAAAACTTCTAGGGAAGGAGATTCCACCACCTCCCTAGGTAACACATTCCAGTGTTTCACCACCCTCCTAGTGAAAAAGTTTTTCCTAATATCCAACCTAAATCTCCCCCACTGCAACTTGAGACCATTTCTCCTTGTCCTGTCCTCTCCTACCACTGAGAACAGTCTAGATCCATCCTCTTTAGAACCCCCTTTCAGGTAGTTGAAAGCAGCTATCAAATCCCCCCTCATTCTTCTCTTCCACAGACTAAACATCCCCAGTTCCCTCAGCCTCTCCTCATAAGTCGTGTTCCAGTCCCCTAATAATTTTTGTTGCCCTCCGCTGGACTCTTTCCAATTTTTCCACATCCTTCTTGTAGTGTGGGGCCCAAAACTGGACACAGTACTCCAGATGAGGCCTCACCAATGTCGAATAGAGGGGAACGATCACGTCCCTTGATCTGCTGGCAATGCCCCTACTTATACATCCCAAAATGCCATTGGCCTTCTTGGCAACAAGGGCACACTGTTGACTCAACTAGGGCACACTGTTGACTCACAAGGACACACTGTTGATACCTTTAATGTAAAGGGCCATAGACTCTAAAGCCTATTTGACTCCAATGTGAAGAACTTGACACTAGGCTGGCTCTCTGACACTGCTCTGCTAAAGATCAAAGAAGGATTGAAATAGCTTAAAGGAGAGAGGGTATGGTCAGAGACGTTCAAGCAGCAGCATCTTTGCTCATTTTTTTTCCTATAATTTCAAGCATATGAACTTGGGGATCTTACAGCCAAGTATGTATTTTATATCATTAATAATTTTAATAGGATTTTTCTTTTATTACCAGTACTTTATCATGTTTTTACTCATAGCATGGGGAGCATTGAGTTGTTTTTGATAAATTTGCTTTGGTTAAGATCCCAAAAGATACCTCTTATGAGAATCAGATGGGAAAACGAAGGGGCAACTGCCCTGGAGCATCCAGGCCTTAACTGGGTTGCCACAAGGATTCAGAGCTCATTGGGATTTTCTTCCCCTTCATTAAAAGGTTTGGGGTTTTGCTGAAAAACTGAAAACCTTACAACCAAAATCTTTCAACAAAAAAAATGATTTGTCCATCAAAAAAGGTTTTAATAAAGAAAAACACTTTAACCAATGCTAGTATTTTTATAACACATTTTTTGTATTGTGGCTGTGCCCAGAACAACAACATCAATTACCATTGCTGTAGGCACAGTACCAACTGGTATTAAGACACATTTCTTGCTCAAAGAGTATGCAATCCAGGTCCATTGCAGAATAACGTTTTATGTCCATTCTGGCTATTAAAGTAATAAATGATGTACCATGAGTTCCTCTAATTGTGGCACTAGCAATAGTTCTTTCTGAAGTATTAATGGGTTCCTTTGCTTTTTCATTTGCTCATAACTTTTCAAGATGATTCACCTTTGAGCTGAAATTTTTCATGCTTCATTGGTGCCAGAAGGCAGAGGAAATTTGCTGTTGTTGCTGGGGAGGGTTGTTTTGGTCACTTTTTAAAGTTTGAGCAAAATCCCAGCAGCCAGTTTTTGAGTTTGAAGAGGGAGAAGAAAATAACTCACCTCTTCTCAAGATAAAGCTTTTCAGGTTTTAAAAAATTCTCACTAGTAGATTTCTTACTCTTAGTAATCAAACTAGTCTACAGCAAAAATCTGCAGGGGTTACTGAGGAGTAACACCTGTGACAGGTGGAGGAAAGACTAAAAATAGAGTTACAAACAAATGAAGTTTCAGTCACTCAAGTATAATCAGGGGACATTTGCTGAGATTTTCAACTTCAAACAAAATACTCTCTGTTTTTGGATATCACTAAGGCTGTGTTAGTTTTTGTACTATAAAAGCACGGCTCTGTACAAAGATATGATGCATGACAGGTCCCGCCCCAAAGAGCTTACAATCTGGGAGGTAAATTAACAGAGGGGTGACCTGACTAAGTCACACAGGCTGCAGGAGGGTAGACCCAGGAACAAAACCCAGGTCTGCAGTTTCCCAATCTACTGCTCTACCTACTGGTCCACACTGCATCTCTGCTGAACTCAGGAATTTCTGAAAAATATTCACAATAGTGACACCAAATAGAAGCCTAACCATGGGCAAGTCTTTCACATCTGGACCAGTAACCATTAAGTTAATTAAGCCTTCTGAAAATGGTTTTAATTAATAGAGATTAAAATGCTAGAAGACCTTGGAGGCAATCAGTGTGACTAAACTGGTGTTATCAGTGATGGGAAGAATCTGGGGTTAAATTGTCTAGTGTAGATATGGTCTCAGTGGGCAGGGCTAGTTGTTCCTTCTCTCTGATGAGCCCGTTAAGGATGGTGCTGTGCTAGGACTATTGCAGGAAGGGGATTTTAAATGTCTCGTTGAACCAAAGTAAGATCTTAAAAGAAAGTGTCTCCATGCCAGGGACAGAAGAAAGTCCCCTCATAGAAAAACTCATTTTTGTTAGTCTTCTACCAGTAACAAGTGATCCTCTCCCATACACTTTCTGACAAAGTGTTAATTTTAAATGTGGTGTATAAACAGCCTAGGAAATAAGACTAGGTGAGGAAGCAAGGGTGGGCACACTCTTGTAGAAATAGTGCTGTTACAGCAGGAGAACTCACAGTCAGCTGTGGAGGAGCTTAATGAATACGTCTAAGTTGAGAAAGCAAACATAGCAGTAATAGAGTCCAGAGAAATTAAAATAAGGGATCTACAGTATCCAGATAGCTTGGATGTAGCTATGTAACATGATATGTAAGATTCAATATGAATACAGTTAGTCCTCTGCTTTAATAAATCATGTTTGCAAATACCAGATTTAATTGTTGGCTAGACTGAGATCTTTTCATTTGTATGTGTTAAGGGAAACAGATATATGTTTATAGTGTATATTATCACCTGATAGGAGTAGAGGGAGATTCAAACATCCTTAGTACTTTAGAAATGTCTTGTACATAACAACTTAAAGTACACCACTCATCAGAAAAAAAATCCATTGTTCGTTAGTCTTATAACAGCAACAGCAACCTTGACACAGGACATTTCCTGAAGATTAATGGCCAATTGGTGCTTAATGGCCCAAGGCAAAGCCATCAACTATTCCCTGCCAGTCATTAATCCTCAGCAATGCCCTGGACCTTTTGTTATCACTTTAATAACACACATCATTTTACACAAAAAATGTGACTCTTGCATCTTTAATTGATGTGCTACCCAGCTTCCGCTTTGTCATCATGCGTTACTGAATGTGTGCTGTCCATTTTCCAGCACCGCTCTGTGCTTTCGATAACTAACATCTCTGAAATTAATCAGCATCCTATAGGTCTCAAAATGTAAGCAACAAGACTGCTGGCTTGCCACGAATAATCATAATATGCAATATAAAATATCTGCAAGAGGAAAGACATTACCTTTGAACAAACAAATGTAGTGAGATAAATTATTGCAGTACGAAAATGCACAGACATCTAAAGACCCACCAATCTGCACTTTACTCCGCTGTGTGAGCATGAGAGAAAAAAAGACTGTATATTTGCATTTCTTTGTGACTACTCAAAGTAAATCGGTTACATCCTGGGAACTGATCATCATTCCAGTAAGAAGATGCATTGACTAATGGAAGTATTAGTATGGAAGTGTTGGGGGGGGTTATATTCATAAGTATACAATAGTTATTTGTATTTTGATCTTTAAAATGCCATATAAAAATTGCTCATCCATGGTTCTGGGCATCTTTGAACCACCAGGTTCATATTTGAAAAGTGCTATCCTACTGTTCTTTCAAACTAAAACTGCACACATACCGCTTTGGTTGGTGAGTTGTGCCAGATGAATAATTAACTCTCTGGTCCTGTGGGATAACTATCTAAGGACATGAACTGGGTCAGTACAAAGACATATTACAGAAAGTTGCGTAGTCTTTACCAAGGAAGCACGTGATGGAACAGATTTGTTTTCAGAAGCATGTGTTTTTTTATATTATGGTTTACTGGGGTTTTTTAAGTAGAGAAGAGCCTTGCATGAATTAACTGAGAGGCTGCTCTAGACATCTCAGGAGACATGAAAAAGGACACCAAGTTAACAGTAGTCAGGCAAGAATCTTAGAGGAATAATAAGGAACAGCACCTCCTAGCATAGTAGAAGACCTGGGCAGAAATGTTGGCAGGGAACTCAAGAATTTCTCTGAAGATGAAGATGATAAGGTTAAACAGTTTACTATTTTTCAGTTGCTAAATGTTTAATTATAATACAGATATCCAAGATGGAAGGAAAATATTTTCAGTCTCTATATTGCAACTGTTTGACCTCAGGAACAACATGACCTGTTCCTTCTTCAATAAACCTAATTGCCCCCATTCTGTGCATTGTGGCAAGGAACAATTTGGCCTTGTAACATCACACAAAGGAAATGTCTCAGCAGATTCTGCTCCTGCTGATGGTTCTGCGTCTCCATGAAGAGAATACACTGCTGACACCAGCACACACTCTTAGGAAGTAAGTCAGAGGATGTCTTTGTAACTTCAAATATCAGGAATAAGACACTTCTCATACACAGGAAATGGAACTTGTGGCAGTGCAAAAGGGCCCTGAAGGACAAGTTCTTTTTTAAAGTATTTGCAGGGATTTTTCCTATATGATCTTTAACTCTTGTTATATGTGCACAGTATCTGTATGTGGTCTTTCAAATGTGTGTTCAATGGTGCAAGCAGAGAAAAGGATATGTTGTCAGTGTTACTACAGTACCGCATGGGTATAGATTTTTAAAACCATATATGGTATAGTCAGTACTGATTCTCTGATGTTAAGATGAACTTTTGATTAATATTTCACACAAGTAGTCCTGGATCAAACATCTGCAGGAGAAAAGGTACTACTACATTCCTCTAATCAACATACACAAATAGCCAGGAAGCTCAAGATGTGTTTGTGTGCACACCTTTAAAATATTGAATAAAGAATCCTCTTTGCATTCATTACAACAAATCTCCATCTCTTCTCTTCAAGGGACATGACAGGACCATAGTGAAAGTATAAAATGGTGTAAAATGGATGAAACACATTTGATGTTTAACGTAGCTGCACCCATTTATATCACTCAGTATCTGGTCCAATTAGTACAGCTCATGTTATCCCAATGAGCAAAAGTTTTAAACAAATAAAAATTGGTAAGGATCCTTGTAAAGGCTATTGAGGAACCTTAACCACCATCTCAAAACTTCCTTAATAATAACCCTCTCTTCCTCCTGCCCACACAGAATGTCTACTTTTCTTTGTGTTACAGAACTTCTATATCAGTGAAAAGTGTGATGGGATAATGAATTTAAATTAGTGCTTAGGGTGTCAATAGATGTTTTTAAAGCAGCAAGGAGTAGTATATTCTTCTCTCTCTTATTTACTATCTCTATAATTAGGGCTATGTGATTATGCTATCAATACCGTGAAACAAAAATGAAATCCACATCTAGTATGAATAATTTACCCAATGTGCATGGATACTGCAGAATTTTCAAACAAAAAGTAATTATATTTTTTGGTCTCTCTTAATTACTTAGTTATAATTCGAGGGATGTGACTAAGTTATTAATATAGTGTAATAAGCTGAAATCCATGCTCAGTGAGCCTAACAACTTTTAAAATTAATACTTTTCTCTTTGGTGTCAAGGATCTGTTGACTGTTGAATCACTGCAGCAAATTGTGAATGATTTGTGGGGGGAATGGGGGAAATGACTACTCAGTGCACTCAGAAACCCAGAGGGCTAGGCTGTAATTGTTTGTTACATAGACAACACATTAAATAATGCTGGAAAAGCTCTTTGAACATGCAATATAAAGTGATCTATAAAGGCTAAATATTGTTACAATGATTATACTTGATTAACTGAAAGCTGGGGATAACTCATCTGTAAGAATAAATATCCTAGGATGCCAGTTTAAGTAAGCAAAAATTAGCTGCAACTGTATTTGCCTGCCGAGTACCACTACCTTCAAACAGGGCTCTGTATAAGTGCAGCCATTTTCATGCATATACGTGAATGGTCAAGGTGTTAGATACCACCCACACCTGAAAACTCCCTCCATTGAACCCTCTCCAAAAAAAGCCCAAATCAAATAACGGGGATAACTCAAAGGAGTCACAACTGAAAGAAGAAAAGAAGTACTTGTGGCACCTTAGAGACTAACACATTTGTACTCCTTTTCTTTTTGCGAATACAGACTAACACGGCTGCTACTCTGACAACTGAAAGAGTAATCATACTGTGATACTGTTGCATTTCCAGGTGCCTCACGCTAAAAAGTACATTGGAAAGATAAGAAAAAGGACTAGATTCACAAAGGGATTTAGGCATTGTGATCCTCAGTGTTGCAGTGCCTAAATTTTAGGTGCCTAGAAAAATCACAGGCACAATGCTGAAATTCAGAAAGCCCGAGTTAAGTGCCTACGCTCCCTTGACAATAAATGGGAGAGATAGGCACTTCAGACTATGATTCACAAAAGCCAGCATGCTAAGCGGGGAGCTGCCTTAGCTAGCCAATGGAGTATACTGGCAAGAGGGGGTGTGTCGTAAGCCCCCGTCCTCTCCTGGAGTTTGGTACCTATCTTTGCTAGCAATTCACGGCCGGACACGTCTCTCCTACTGTCGGGGAGCTTAGGTCCCAAAGGTGTTTCTTGTGGGAATGAGTTAGGCACCTTCCACACACAGGAAAACATGCTTACCTAATAAGTGTTAGTTCAGTGGTTACAGTTGTTACCTAAGATGTGCAGCAACCCAGGTTCAAATCCCCCTCTACTTCATGGGAGAGAGGATTTGACCTGCAGTCTCCCATCTCTAACCCCTGAGGTGAAGCATATTTTTATGAGGGACTCCCTCCATCTCTCATGTTGCAAAGTTATTCTACTTTGTATAAATAAAGAGTCATTGAAGCAGGGGGGACTGGACCCTGGGTGTCCCACCTCCCAGGTGGATGTCCTAAACCCCAGACTACAAAGACAGTCTTGCTCTCTCTGGCACAATGACTAATCATTTATCCACAGTGCAACAGCTTCAACAGGAGAGACTGAGAGAGCAACATATCAGAATATCACATAGGCCAATGGTTAGTGCACACCCCTGAAAGAGGGAGACCGTTGTTTAAATCCTCTCTCCCACATCTCAGGTAAGTGCTCTACCAGTAGGCTTAAAGTTATAACATGGGCAGCTCAACCTCCTGACAGATTTTCAATGGGACCCAATTCCGAATCAGTCAGCAGCCTCTGAGCATGCCTACTGGATCGGGCCTTGCATTCAAGATAGGTGGAGGAACACTTCCTCCAGTTTATGAATTGCTCTGGGGCCTAGGCAGGAGTCCAGATGCAGAGTGAGGCAGCACTGTGTATGCCCATAGGCAGAAACATTGGCACCAAGGGAACTCTTACTCTAGACACTGAGGCACTGAGTGAGTTGAGGTGCTTACAGGGATGAGAGAGAGTTTTGTGAATCGTGGTGGAGCCTGAAACTGGGATTTAGGTGCCTAAGACTGGGTGGTAGGCACCTACATACCTTTGCAAAGTCCAAGTTCTTTTGGGTGTTTTGAAAGTTGAAGGAAAAGTGTGCTTTTTTAATTTCTAATATTTTAACCACATTTTAATGAATTTTGTTTCATTAAGTAGCAGGTAATCCTCCTGGGAAATTTTTGAATTAATTGGAAAATATTCTTGCCAAGATTTCAAAAACAGAAGCTTTAAGTTAGGTATCTCAATGAATGACAAATATTCCGAAGTTCTGAGTATATACGACATCTCCCACTGAGAATTGGGCCACTTATTTAGATGCTTAAAATAGGGGTTTGAGAGTTTAACTTTAGCCTTCTATTTTTGAAAATCTTCGTCTTTCTCTAAATCTTTATGTTTTCCTTCTCTCACTTCTTAATCGAGGGGTTAATAATAGGAATGAAGCATCTTTGTTGTTCAGAAGCCCATTTCTTTCTGTAACTTATTCCTTATAGGGAATACAGGGCACAATCCTGCAGTCTTTCTGCAGAAGGAAAGAAATCCCACTGAGTTACTGAATACAACGCATGGTTCAGTATAGAGGATTTAAGCTCTATGGAATGTTTAGTGCAAAACCAGGTAGAGTGTGAGTTTTCTGAAAGAGAAATGTGTTTTTTTGTTATAAATACGACACTGTGAATTATGGGTCCAATTCTCTAGGGTACTAATTGCCTTCAAGACCCAATGAAGTCAATAGGAGTTGAGGATGCTCAGCACCTTACAGGATCAGGCCCTCAAGTACCAATGGACATTTTTCATTCACAAAGGTGACAGCAGGATAGGGCCACTGAAGTCATGAGCACCCTTCATGAACTATTCAAGCCATTAAAGGGCTGAACCTGACTGGAGCCTCTGGATAACATTTCAAAATTCAAGAGCAACTATTTGCTATGGATAATATCCACTTATGTGTCCTAAGTCATCAGCAAGTAAACAGAAAGAATGGTGGAAGGGACCTGTTTAAATACAAAGTATGCTTTTATGAAATCAGAAATTACTTTTGCTCTTGCTTACAAAGATAGCCCATATTTCTGACACACTACTACATCTCCTCTCCCAGAACACATACACTTACAAGATATAGGAGTTGTGCTTTTGTCTCTCAGTTTCTAAAGCTACAATATATTGACTTTCTAGCCTTTTAAAACACACAAACACAAAAGCCTTAATACCACTTTAAACTGGTTCTCATTGAAAAAGTCACTGAAGTTCAGCAATATCCATTGTGGAATCATAGAAAAGTTTTGCTGGTGAGGGCATTCAGGTGCAGTTAAGAACTCAACACATTTCACTTTTGGGAAACATACCCAGTCCACATTAGGTTATCAGTGTAGATTCTTTATACATATAAAACTATGTATGTATCACTAACATACCATTCCTTTAAAATATTAATGAAGCATGTGAAGGTTTAAAATAAAAATAATTTAAAATAAAATTAAAGTTTGATATCAGAAGTAAGCAAAGAGGTAGAGGATTTTCAGTAAACATTGTAAATTAACATTGCAGCTAACAGAATTCCTTTGTAAAGGAAAAAATTGTTAGTTCTTAATGACTTATATCATCATTTTAAAATTAAATATCAGGCTTTACATCATTTTAAAAAAACTTGGTAAACAACATTCATTTTTGTGTTCTCTTTCTTTATTCTTATTTAACTGGTGTATTTTTCCTGTCTTTTTCAATATTTGCTTATAGCTCCAGCTTTCCTCCCTTCCTCAAGTCTTCTGTATAGTTAAATTACACATTTTTGCATTTGCCTGCTTCAAAAAAGTTTCTCCTGTTCATTTATTCCCCATCTATATTTAGTGACCATTTGCTACACTTTCTCATGTAGGCTATTCAAATATAAATAAGGGGGAATAATGCTTTTGCGGGGGGGAAAGAATGAAATATACAGATTCATTAAGTTATTGTCAGCTGTGATTTTTTTTGTGAATTATCATTGCTTGAGATGAAAGCATGAATGCTCTCTTTGGTGGTTGACTCTTCACCCATCCCCTCAGACATGTATCGCTCTGTCATTTAAGCTTTATGTTATGGTTTGGATTTACAGTCTGTCTATTTAAGTTAGTAACCTTTTCTTGGAGTTGCATTACCTACAAAGGGTGAAGTTGACATTGAAATCCGGAAAGAAATACTCTGGAATATTCCATCTGGCTAAGTTACACAATGTGCAGAATGCCTAAGGTTTCCTGAGAATCGTGTTGCAGAAATGTTAGCTACAATTGCCATTCTTGTCAGTTCCCAAATGTTAATTAATTAATTAATTAATTAAACTCTGAACAGGTAAATATAATCCTATCCCTGTGAGCATTATACTTCACTGAAAGACCCAGAATCAGGAAGATTATATCAGTAAGTGACATCAAGTGGAAGTAAAAGAGGACGTACAGGCAGTTTATTGGATTCACGAACTATGACATCCCTCAAAAATTTGGGACTTTTCCAACCAGCTCTAAAGTTATGTTTATTTGGATTCATTATGACATAATGTACATATAAGAGGTTTCACAGAAAGCCTGTAGATCAGATCATTAAACCATGAAGTTCAATCATTGGTCAAACTAAGGGATCTGGCCTGCAAATACATATTTACCTATACAATATATTGTTTTTAGATTCAAACTTGGATGGATATTATTACATGTGAGATATAACAAATAAAAAAGCACAAGCAAAACTTTTTAAATATATGCGTGTAGAATTAGGCACCTAAAATCCTCATGTAGAAATGTAAGTGGCCAAATAGGTGACCAGACTTTCAAAGGCAATGAGTACCTGCAGCTCTGAAAAGGTGCTGCTTTTTGTTTTTGCTCAGGCATCCCGCCAACCACCTCTCTCACAAGATATTATACAATGGTTAGATAGCCTAAATATAAAATGGAGCAGTCAGTGGGGCAGATCCTCAACTGGTATATGTTGTCATAACTCCACTGACTTCAATGCAGCCATGACAAGTTACACCAACTGAGGCTCTGCCTCACTCTTTCTCTAGTGTTCCAGGATTTATATCTAGCCATGTGTCATAAATATAAAGGGAAGGGTAAACCCCTTTGAAATCCCTCCTGGCCAGGGGAAAGCTCCTCTCACCTGTAAAGGGTTAAGAAGCTTAAGGTAACCTCGCTGGCACCTGACCAAAATGACCAATGAGGAGACAAGATACTTTCAAAAGCTGGGAGGAGGGAGAGAAACAAAGGGTCTGTGTCTGTCTGTAGTCGTCTTGGCCGGGGACAGAACAGGAATGGAGTCTTAGAACTTTTAGTAAGTAATCTAGCTAGGTATGTGTTAGATTATGATTTCTTTAAATGGCTGAGAAAAGAATTGTGCTGAATAGAATAACTATTTCTGTCTGTGTATCTTTTTTGTAACTTAAGGTTTTGCCTAGAGGGGTTCTCTATGTTTTTGAACCTAATTACCCTGTAAGATATATACCATCCTGATTTTACAGGGGGAATTTCTTTATTTCTATTTACTTCTATTTTTTATTAAAAGTCTTCTTGTAAAACACTGAATGCTTTTTCATTGTTCTCAGATCCAAGGGTTTGGGTTTGTGGTCACCTATGCAAATTGGTGAGGCTTTTTATCCAACATTTCCCAGGAAAGGGGGGGTGCAAGTGTTGGGAGGATTGTTCATTGTTCTTAAGATCCAAGGGTCTGGGTCTGTAGTCACCTAGACAAATTGGTGAGGCTTTTTACCAAACCTTGTCCAGGAAGTGGGGTGCAAGGTTTTGGGAAGTATTTTGGGGGGAAGGACGCGTCCAAACAGCTCTTCCCCAGTAACCAGTATTAGTTTGGTGGTGGTAGCGGCCTGTCCAAGGTGTAATATTTTGTACCTTGGGGAAGTTTTGACCTAAGCTGGTAAAGATAAGCTTAGGAGGTTTTTCATGCAGGTCCCCACATCTGTACCCTAGAGTTCAGAGTGGGGGAGGAACCTTGACATGGTGGCACAGTGGTGGGATTAACCTGAAATCATTTTGAGATCCAGTTGAGATTTTTTGAACTAGAAATACAGATTTTAAAAAGGAATTTTTAGGAAGTCCAGAAGGCAGCTTTGAAACTGAAAGCAGCTTGGTTTCTCTCTGCTTTGTGGCCAAGCAGAGACAAAAGGGGATTATCTTGTGAATTGCAGGTTTTCTTTGCCTGGAGGCAGGGTACTTAACTCCTGCAGGGAAATTCACAGTCTTCCAACCCAGAGGTTTTGTTTTTTTTTTTCTTTTCTTTTCTTCCTAAAAGTAAATAGGGGGTGTGTGCTCTACCCATTTGCCTGGAGACAAAAGTGGCAGGGTTTTTTTTAGGATTTTGATTTTTTTTTTTTGTTTTACAAGGAGCACAGGTTTGAAAAGAAATTTTTTTTCTTCTTTGGGCTGGGTAAGCAGGTTTCCAAGTAGTTGGAGGTTTTTTGCTTTAATTTGGGCCCAGAGCAGAGACAAGGGAATTGTCTTTTTCTGTAGGCTGACAATCACTATCAGAGAATAGGTATTCTATTCCAGCACAGCAAAATTTTACAGCCAAGTTTTGTTTGTTTATTTCTAAACCTCGGGTGTAAAGTTAGTTAAAAACAGAGAGGTTAGAATGGCCAAATCCTCAGCTCGACTACAGCTGGAATTAGCCAAATTTCAGGCTGAGGAAAAACAAAGGGAACATGAAAGACAGATAGAACTCATGCGGCTGAAGGAGGAGGAGAAGGAAAAAGAGAGGAAGCATGTGGAGGAGATGGAGAGGATAAAGGCCCAGCAGAATATACCAACAAACCCTAGCAATCCTTCTCCAGGTACCACTTCCCATCCCAGAAAGTTCCCCACCTACAAGGCAGGTGATGATACTGAGGCCTTCTTAGAAAACTTCGAAAGGGCCTGCCTTGGGTACAACATCTCTACTGACCAATACATGGTAGAGCTGAGGCCGCAGCTCAGTGGACCCTTAGCTGAGGTGGCAGCTGAAATGCCTAAAGAACACATGAACAAGTATGAACTGTTTAAATCCAAGGCGAGAGTCAGAATGGGGATAACACCCGAGCAGTCTCGTCGGAGGTTCAGAGCCCTAAGGTGGAAACCAGACATGTCATTTACCCGACATGCCTACCACATTGTAAAACATTGGGATGCCTGGATATCAGGAGCAAGTGTTGAATCTCCAGTAAATTTGCCCTTCCTAATGCAAATGGAACAATTCTTAGAGGGTGTTCCTGAGGAAATAGAAAGATACATCCTAGATGGGAAACCCAAAACTGTAACTGAGGCAGGAGAGATTGGAGCCAGATGGGTGGAGGTGGCAGAGAAGAAGAAAACTGGTCGCAGTTGGAGCGGAGACCAGAAGGGACCACCCCAGACCACAC
Organism: Lepidochelys kempii; assembly: GCF_965140285.1. NCBI lineage: Eukaryota > Metazoa > Chordata > Testudines > Cheloniidae > Lepidochelys > Lepidochelys kempii. Next base: position 29,197,735 of record NC_136381.1, on the reverse strand, counting down.
CCTATTACCGGGGGCCGCCCAAAGCCCCACCTACCTCCCAAAGAACCCTCCAGACCCCTTATCGTCCCACCACCCCGTTCTCCAGCAACCCTCCTCACCCCAGTGACCCGTCAGCTGGACGATGTTTTAAGTGTAACGAGCTGGGGCATGTAAAGGCCAACTGCCCCAAGAACCCCAACAGATTACAGTTCATTGCACCGGAATCACACCAGAGGTCCACAGGCCCAGATACCTCCCAGATACCCTTGGAGCGGAGGGAAACTGTGAGTGTGGGTGGGAAGAAGGTCACCGCGTGGAGGGACACCGGAGCACAAGTGTCAGCTATCCATGCTTCCTTAGTGGACCCCAATTTAATCAACCCAGAGATCCAAGTGACGATTCAACCCTTCAAGTCCAACTCTTTCAATTTGCCTACAGCCAAGTTGCCTGTCCAGTACAAGGGCTGGTCAGGAATGTGGACTTTTGCAGTCTATGATGATTATCCCATCCCCATGCTGTTGGGGGAAGACTTGGCCAATCATGTGAAGCAGGCCAAGAGGGTGGGAATGGTCACCCGCAACCAGGCTAAACAAGCCGTGAGGCCTAGCTCTGTTCCGGAAACTTCTATCAGGACCCAGTCAGAGGTGATGGACCTGGACCCCAGGCCAATGTCTGCAACAGCAGTAGTGGATCCAGTCCCAGAGACCCAGACGGAACCAGTCCCAGAACCGGAACCAGCCAAACAACCAACACCAGACCCCGTGTCAGCACTGAATCCAGTACTTGCAACCTCAACACCAGAGGGCCCCACCGAACCTGAACTGGCAGCAGCCGATAACCCTACACAAGAGGCTCAGCCGGAGCCTGAATCCCAACATAGTGCACCAGCGGAGAGCGGTTCACAGTCAACAGAAACAGCTCCATCCCCTATATCGCTTCCAGAGGGACCAAGCCTAGGTCCACAATCCCATGAGGAACTGATGTCTCCAGCATCAAGGGAACAGTTCCAGACCGAACAGGAAGCAGATGAAAGCCTCCAGAGAGCTTGGACAGCGGCACGGAGCAACCCACCGCCTCTCAGCTCTTCTAATCGATCCAGGTTTGTTGTAGAAAGAGGACTTTTATACAAGGAAACTCTTTCTGGGGGACACCAGGAAGACTGGCATCCTCAGAGACAGTTGGTAGTTCCAACTAAATACCGGGCCAAGCTCTTGAGCTTAGCCCATGATCACCCTAGTGGCCATGCTGGGGTGAACAGGACCAAAGACCGTTTGGGGGGGTCATTCCACTGGGAGGGAATGGGCAAGGATGTTTCTACCTATGTCCAGTCTTGTGAGGTGTGCCAAAGAGTGGGAAAACCCCAAGACCAGGTCAAAGCTCCTCTCCAGCCACTCCCCATCATTGAAGTTCCATTTCAGCGAGTAGCTGTGGATATTCTGGGTCCTTTTCCGAAAAAGACACCCAGAGGAAAGCAGTACATACTGACTTTCATGGATTTTGCCACCCGATGGCCGGAAGCAGTAGCTCTAAGCAACACCAGGGCTAAAAGTGTGTGCCAGGCACTAGCAGACATTTTTGCCAGGGTAGGTTGGCCCTCCGACATCCTCACAGATGCAGGGACTAATTTCCTGGCAGGAACTATGAAAAACCTTTGGGAAGCTCATGGGGTAAATCACTTGGTTGCCACTCCTTACCATCATCAAACAAATGGCATGGTGGAGAAGTTTAATGGAACTTTGGGGGCCATGATACGTAAATTCGTAAATGAGCACTCCAATGATTGGGACCTAGTATTGCAGCAGTTGCTCTTTGCCTACAGAGCTGTACCACATCCCAGTTTAGGGTTTTCCCCATTTGAACTTGTATATGGCCGTGAGGTTAAGGGGCCATTGCAGTTGGTGAAGCAGCAATGGGAGGGATTTACACCTTCTCCAGGAACTAACATTCTGGACTTTGTAACCAACCTACAAAACACCCTCCGAACCTCTTTAGCCCTTGCTAGAGAAAACTTACAGGATGCTCAAAAAGAGCAAAAAGCCTGGTATGATAAACATGCCAGAGAGCGTTCCTTCAAAGTAGGAGACCAGGTCATGGTCTTAAAGGCGCTCCAGGCCCATAAAATGGAAGCATCGTGGGAAGGGCCATTCGTGGTCCAGGAGCGCCTGGGAGCTGTTAATTATCTCATAGCATTCCCCACCTCCAACCGAAAGCCTAAGGTGTATCATATTAATTCTCTAAAGCCCTTTTATTCCAGAGAATTAAAGGTTTGTCAGTTTACAGCCCAGGGAGGAGACGACGCTGAGTGGCCTGAAGGTGTCTACTACGAAGGGAAATGTGCTGGTGGTGTGGAAGAGGTGAACCTCTCCATGACCCTTGGGCGTATGCAGCGACAGCAGATCCAGGAGCTGTGCACTAGCTACGCGCCAACGTTCTCAGCCACCCCAGGACTGACTGAACGGGCATACCACTCCATTGATACAGGTAATGCTCACCCAATTAGGGTCCAACCTTACCGGGTGTCTCCTCAAGCTAAAACTGCTATAGAACGGGAGACCCAGGATATGTTACAGATGGGTGTAATCCGCCCCTCTGAAAGTGCATGGGCATCTCCAGTGGTTCTAGTTCCCAAACCAGATGGGGAAATACGTTTTTGCGTGGACTACCGTAAGCTAAATGCTGTAACTCGCCCAGACAACTATCCCATGCCACGCACAGATGAACTATTAGAGAAACTGGGAAGGGCCCAGTTCATCTCTACCTTGGACTTAACCAAGGGGTACTGGCAGGTACCGCTAGATGAATCTGCCAAGGAAAGGTCAGCCTTCATCACACATCTCGGGCTGTATGAATTTAATGTACTCCCTTTCGGGCTGCGAAATGCACCCGCCACTTTCCAAAGACTTGTAGATGGTCTCCTAGCGGGATTAGGAGAATATGCAGTCGCCTACCTTGACGATGTGGCCATATTTTCGGATTCCTGGGCAGACCACCTGGAACATCTACAAAAAGTCCTTGAGCGCATAAGGGAGGCAGGACTAACTGTTAAGGCTAAGAAGTGTCAAATAGGCCTAAACAGAGTGACTTACCTTGGACACCAGGTGGGTCAAGGAACTATCAGCCCCCTACAGGCCAAAGTGGATGCTATCCAAAAGTGGCCTGTCCCAAAGTCAAAGAAACAGGTTCAATCCTTCTTAGGCTTGGCCGGTTATTACAGACGATTTGTACCGCACTACAGCCAAATCGCTGCCCCACTGACAGACCTAACCAAAAAGAAACAGCCAAATGCTGTTCAGTGGACCGGAAAGTGTCAGAAGGCCTTTAACAAGCTTAAAGCGACACTCATGTCTGACCCTGTACTAAGGGCCCCAGACTTTGACAAACCGTTCCTAGTAACCACAGATGCATCCGAGCGTGGTGTGGGAGCAGTTTTAATGCAGAAAGGACCTGATCAAGAATTCCACCCTGTAGTGTTTCTCAGCAAAAAACTGTCTGAGAGGGAAAGCAACTGGTCAGTCACTGAAAAAGAATATTATGCCATTGTCTATGCTCTGGAAAAGCTACGCCCATATGTTTGGGGACGGCGTTTCCACCTGCAAACCGACCATGCTGCACTAAAGTGGCTTCACACCGTCAAAGAAACTAACAGAAAACTTCTTCGGTGGAGTTTAGCTCTCCAAGATTTTGATTTCGACATCCAACACATCTCAGGAGCTTCTAACAAAGTGGCTGATGCACTCTCCCGTGAAAGTTTCCCAGAATCAACTGGTTAAAATCGTCCTTCAGATGTGGAAAATATTGTTAGTCTTTATGTACTTGGTAGTATATTTAGAGATGCATGTGTCTTATTAACTCTGTTTTCCTAGAGCTCCAGGAAGAAATCCCAGCCAGTGTTTCACCCTAGCTGAGATTTGGGGGGCGTGTCATAAATATAAAGGGAAGGGTAAACCCCTTTGAAATCCCTCCTGGCCAGGGGAAAGCTCCTCTCACCTGTAAAGGGTTAAGAAGCTAAAGGTAACCTCGCTGGCACCTGACCAAAATGACCAATGAGGAGACAAGATACTTTCAAAAGCTGGGAGGAGGGAGAGAAACAAAGGGTCTGTGTCTGTCTGTAGTCGTCTTGGCCGGGGACAGAACAGGAATGGAGTCTTAGAACTTTTAGTAAGTAATCTAGCTAGGTATGTGTTAGATTATGATTTCTTTAAATGGCTGAGAAAAGAATTGTGCTGAATAGAATAACTATTTCTGTCTGTGTATCTTTTTTGTAACTTAAGGTTTTGCCTAGAGGGGTTCTCTATGTTTTTGAACCTAATTACCCTGTAAGATATATACCATCCTGATTTTACAGGGGGAATTTCTTTATTTCTATTTACTTCTATTTTTTATTAAAAGTCTTCTTGTAAAACACTGAATGCTTTTTCATTGTTCTCAGATCCAAGGGTTTGGGTTTGTGGTCACCTATGCAAATTGGTGAGGCTTTTTATCCAACATTTCCCAGGAAAGGGGGGGTGCAAGTGTTGGGAGGATTGTTCATTGTTCTTAAGATCCAAGGGTCTGGGTCTGTAGTCACCTAGACAAATTGGTGAGGCTTTTTACCAAACCTTGTCCAGGAAGTGGGGTGCAAGGTTTTGGGAAGTATTTTGGGGGGAAGGACGCGTCCAAACAGCTCTTCCCCAGTAACCAGTATTAGTTTGGTGGTGGTAGCGGCCTGTCCAAGGTGTAATATTTTGTACCTTGGGGAAGTTTTGACCTAAGCTGGTAAAGATAAGCTTAGGAGGTTTTTCATGCAGGTCCCCACATTTGTACCCTAGAGTTCAGAGTGGGGGAGGAACCTTGACACCATGAAATAATCCCCAGAATTATAGTGTGCTGGCTTTTATTTATTCTTAATAATTTCCATTTCATTATAGCCTAAGACCCTACATCTAGGACATTTCTGAGGACTATTGCACTTTTTGGGTGGCTGGAGTCAGTTTGCCTTCAGAAGGACAGTCTTATTCTGCCTTCACCCTTATAATGTACCCAAGGTGCCTGGCAATCCTGAAGAAACAAGCTATCTGTCATGTGTTATTTCTTGAACAGTCACTTTTTAAAAATATTCAGAAGCATTGAAACAGAAAGGGCAGGGAAAACTCTGTATAGATCAGATGACTTCACATAGAAGAGCTATCTCAGTCTTTTCTCCCTATCATTTCCTTTCCCTTCCACACTACAAAAGGCAGTAACAAGATTACAATTTGTTTTACTCCTGCAATGAAAATATGATTACAAGGCTGATAATAAAATTGGAGAGTGAAAGACATGGGTGAGGAGTTCTGAAGATAAGCACTGGGATAAATTAGGAGAGGGAAAATTGACCAGTAGCTAGGGAACTATGATTTGAAAGACCTTCATTCAAGACAGACTTCCTGTGTGACCTTGGCCAAGTCACTTAGTTATTCAGGGCCCCAGTTCCCCATGTGTAAATTGGGGATAGTAATATTTTCCAACCTCACGGGGTGTGGTGAGGACATTAACGATTGTGAGGCACTGAGATATTACAGTGACTGGAGCCATGCAAGTATGATAGAAAAGTTGGTAACTAGCAGATGGGAAATAATTGTTCCCAATTCACAATGTTTAAATGGACAGATTCCCTTCATATAAATTTGTCTTATCTAAGTCCATATTTTCCGCAGTCTTGCAATAAAACTGTTGTTCTAAGGACAGGAGTGTTCAAACTAGAGGTGTTGGTGAGCTTTGTACTTTCATTGTGAGCTCTGGGGCAGGGACTGTGTTCTTCATTATTCACCCAGACAACACCCAGAAAAGTAGGCCCCTGCTCCTTGATTAGGATTTCTAGGTGTAATAAAATAATCACTCAGCAGTTGGATATTCAGTATGTTTTCTTTATCTGGAGATATCTGCACTGTTTAGGGAGCGACTTGGGGAGGGGGGGGGGTGGTAGGAGCATGGAGAGGAACAATTTCACATATCACCACATCCTGTTTTCTCCCACTTTGAGCTCTTCATTCCTATATGACATTGTAATGACACATGGTCACTCTTCCATGATTAAAAGGATTTAGCAAAATCTAGCAGAATTCATATAGCTCCTGCTATATTTTTTTCAAACAAAATATTTTATCACATACTTAAATCAGTTTGCTATTTTTGGGGGTCTTTTTGGTAAGAGGTTTAAGTTGAATTAGAACAATTTAAATTAACAATTTAAATCAGCAGTCAATAGTATGGGCAATTCTGGGAATTACAGAGCAGATCCTTATTACTGAATATTGTTTACTTCAGTTTCAAGAAAACTGGTTGAAACAATAATTAAAAATAATAAATTATAGAGTACTTGGATTAACACAATATGATAGGGACAACCAAATCAACACAGCTTCTGCAAAGGAAAATCATGTCTCTTTAACCTACTAGGATATTGGAGCATCCACCAAAAAGGGGATTAATGAAAACCAGCACAAATTAACTACCTAAACTTCCAAAAAAACTTTGAAAAATGTTGCTATTAGCAAGATGCTATTATGTAAGAACAGTAAGTAGAGTGGCAAAGTAGGATGAGAGATAAAAGTATTTCCAGAGATTAGAAAGTGGCTAAGGGTTGGAAAACAGAGGAGAAATATATTATTAATCATGTTTATTATGGTAGTGCCTTGGGACCAGCCAAGAATGGGGCCCCATTGTGCTAGGCACTGTACAAATACAGAGTAGGAGACAGTCCCTGCCCTGAAAAGTCCACAGTTTAAATAGAGGTATATATGGGATGAAAAGTGGGAAGCAACAAGATTCCAAACTACAACTGTTTTTTTTAAATGTGTTTATCAATGATTTGGAAAAACGGATAAAGAGTGAGGTAGAAAAGCTCGCAGATGACGAAACAATTTAGGATACTAAAGGTAGAGAAGACTGTGAGGAAGTTCAGAGGAATCTAACAAAACCAGGAGAGTAGGCAACATGACGGCAGGTGAAATTCAGTATTGACCAATGCAAGTTAATACATTTTGGAAGAACTAACTCGTTCTAACTGAATAATAATTGGTTCAAATTTAACATTAAACAACTCAGACCAGACCATCCCTGTGGACAACTGAATTAAATGGTACCAAACTCTGGACAGCTATAAAAAGAGGGCCTTGTGGAAGAAAGAAGAAACCTGGAAAGTTAGTTAATACATTTATATAATCTCTCTATATAGCTGTATACTAAAGGGAGACCTCTGACACTGTGAAGCTGGGGCAGAGAGAGAGAGAGAGAGAGAGAGAGAGAGAGCGCTTCACTAAGAGGGCATGGTGATTCTCTGTCTTCCATAAGAATCTGAAAAAGGAGAAAATTTGGCTCCTTCGTCCCACTTGCTTGGGAGCAGAGGGAGTATATGTCCTACAGGAAAAAAAATCAGCAGTAGCAATTTTGGCAAAGTGAATATTCAGCCACATGAAATCAAGTCAGAAATTATTTGGCTGAATATAGATGCCTGAACCATGCTGATGTTTGTGCTGTTCAGCAAATTTGATTTGCTACATCCATCCTGACTTGGCAGCTGCAAGAGTGGCTGTCAGAGAAAAAAAAAAGACATACGAGTAGTAAGAGCTAGATTCAGCTCTGGTAAAAACAGGCACAATTCCAGTGATGATGGTGGAGTTGTGATCACTTACAGCACAGCATGTGGCAAAAGCGACTAAACAAGAATCAAAGAGGGATATGGATTACAAGAATGGCCAGAGTTAATAGCTAATGCAAAAAGAAGAGCATGGAAGGGATATAAAACCTTCTGTTTCGCGGTTTAGGATAGCTCACTTACATGACTGAAAATCTGCATCTGTAATGCAACTACATTCTCAGTGTGTAATGTATCCAACACATTTAGCCTCTTTCTGTTTTCAGAATATCTTGGAGCAGATAACAATTTCCTGAAATGCATTCGGTATTTCAAAGTGTACACTTTTATACATTTAGAAAAATTCTCTGTGGCTTCAGTGTAAACAATATAAAGCATTTGCTATTTAAGCTTTGCTGCAGTTAGACACATAAAGTACATGGCATTGCTTAAGCTGTCCAAATGCAAACACATTCAGGGCAAATCTTGAGTGTAAAGTGAAAATTTAATTTCCAGAAGCACTCACACATACCCACATGAAAACTAATCTCCACAAACATTCAGGCCAATAACTTGAATGTCTACAGAAAGCAAACACTAAAAGGTATAAGAATGAAACAAACTCATGGGAGTGAATATTTGAACTCCCTCTTCCCCCTATCAGTCCACATCTAATAACTATGCATGAGGATTAGTGGAAGTTTTTTTAAATACCAGGATTCATACAGACAAGGTCTATCATCTCCCTGGTTTTCAATAGGATGCCTCAGCACAGGACGTCAAAACATGTATTGGCTTTTTTGTTGTTACTGCCCATGACATTTTAATAAGTATTGGAGGAAAACAGTTAAGCAGAACTCCAGAGATCTGGAATTTGGTTTGGAAAAATAAGATGGTCCATTAGTGATCTAAGAAAAACATATAGAAACCCGCACACATACTGACACAGAAAGATCCATAATACTCAACATGGACTCACTAATCTAAGCTTCAGAGTAGCAGCCGTGTTAGTCTGTATTCACAAAAAGAAAAGGAGTATTTGTGGCACCTTAGAGACTACCAAATTTATTTGAGCATAAGCTTTCGTGAGTTACAGCTCACTTCATGCATCCGATGAAGTGAGCTGTAGCTCACGAAAGCTTATGTTCAAATAAATTTGTTAGTCTCTAAGGTGCCACAAGTACTCCTTTTCTTTTTAATCTAAGCTTGCTTTATCAGGTTTCCTTGGTATGGAATTCTTTATAGTTGTCTTAAAGCTTGTGGAGTTATAGTCACTGTATTCTCTCTCTTACGCTTCTCTTTCCAGGTCCAGCAATTATGGGCCTTAGGTCTGAACAACAACCCTTCACTGCTTTAACCTGCAATTAGCTGTCTTTTATAGCCTTTAGACTCCTAGGAGGCATGCAACTAGCCAGCCAGAATGTAGCCCCCTCACAAAGTTGCCTTAGGGATGGACTCTTGCTGCTTTTCTCCTGCCCTTCCCAACTGCTTTATGATAGTTAATGTTTTATCAAGCAGCTTGAAAGATTTTCAGATACAGTTAAGGCTCCCAACGCAGTTGCTTCTGTACATATACGTTTACTTTCTATCTTTATTTTCTGGTGAGTCTAATTAGCCATGTGTCATAAATATAAAGGGAAGGGTAAACCCCTTTGAAATCCCTCCTGGCCAGGGGAAAGCTCCTCTCACCTGTAAAGGGTTAAGAAGCTAAAGGTAACCTCGCTGGCACCTGACCAAAATGACCAATGAGGAGACAAGATACTTTCAAAAGCTGGGAGGAGGGAGAGAAACAAGGTTCCTCCCCCACTCTGAACTCTAGGGTACAGATGTGGGGACCTGCATGAAAAACCTCCTAAGCTTATCTTTACCAGCTTAGGTCAAAACTTCCCCAAGGTACAAAATATTCCCCCCGTTGTCCTTAGACTGGCCGCTACCACCACCAAACTAATACTGGTTACTGGGAAAGAGCTGTTTGGACGCGTCCTTCCCCCCAAAATACTTCCCAAAACCCTGCACCCCACTTCCTGGACAAGGTTTGGTAAAAAGCCTCACCAATTGCCTAGGTGACTACAGACCCAGACCCTTGGATCTTAAGAACAATGAACAATCCTCCCAACACTTGCACCCCCCCTTTCCTGGGAAATGTTGGATAAAAAGCCTCACCAATTTGCATAGGTGACCACAGACCCAAACCCTTGGATCTGAGAACAATGAAAAAGCATTCAGTTTTTTACAAGAAGACTTTTAATAAAAAATAGAAGTAAATAGAAATAAAGAAATCCCCCCTGTAAAATCAGGATGGTAGATATCTTACAGGGTAATTAGATTCAAAAACATAGAGAACCCCTCTAGGCAAAACCTTAAGTTACAAAAAAGATACACAGACAGAAATAGTTATTCTATTCAGCACAATTCTTTTCTCAGCCATTTAAAGAAATCATAATCTAACACATACCTAGCTAGATTACTTACTAAAAGTTCTAAGACTCCATTCCTGGTCTATCCCCGGCCAAGAGGACTACAGACAGACACAGACCCTTTGTTTCTCTCCCTCCTCCCAGCTTTTGAAAGTATCTTGTCTCCTCATTGGTCATTTTGGTCAGGTGCCAGCGAAGTTACCTTTAGCTTCTTAACCCTTTACAGGTGAAAGGAGCTTTCCCCTGGCCAGGAGGGATTTCAAAGGGGTTTACCCTTCCCTTTATATTTATGACACCATGGAAGGGTGATTTCATACAGTAGCACTAGTTGTACCTACGTTTCTGTCATATAAGATTGCATCACGTCGCTAAGTTTGCTCTCCACTATCACTAATAGATCTCTTGAAGTTGTGCTGCTAACCAGGTTTTTCTTCCCAGTCAATATCTGTTTCTGGGTTATTTTCCCCCCAGGTACATAATTTTATATTTTTCCAGTTGACTTTTAATCCCTACTCAGGTTAACCAAAGAATCATAGAAGATTAGGGATGGAAGAGACCTCAGCAGGTCCTCTAGTCCAACCCCCTGCTCAAAGCAAGATAAACCCCAACTAGATTCCTTTGAATTTTCTTTCCTTACTTGCTTTTGCAATAACTCTCAATGAAATAGCATATGAAAATTTAATGAGCACACTCTTCCAGATGCTACGATTATTCCTTTAAGTCTCCATTTTTTTTTTAAACTTGCTAAGCTGTATGTCTCAAAATGTTCTGCTGCAAGTAGACATAGTCAAAGAATAAGCAGTTTTTAAATGATAATTTACTCCCATCAATTTCACAAAACCTGTTTTCCAAATAAGACCAAATTCTGTCTTCAAATCCGCACCATGTATAATTGAAAATGTTAAGTTATGCCTTCCTGGGGAATAAGGTGTATATATAGACCTATTTTAAATATATATGTATACATAAGACTATTTTAAATATAATCTACCTGTATCAGATCTCTCCCACTCTTCAGATATGTGGATCCCCTGAAACATGTCATTCACATACTCTATGACAGAGTATAAAAAAAGCACAATTTCACCAACGATCATTGCTGTCATGACAGAACAGCTCTGGCTTTTGAGAGTGAACAGGAAGGAACCAAGAGAAGGGAGACACCAGACTGAAGAGAACAGGGGAAAGTTAAAACTAAGAATGAGAGAACTGAGAAAGGAACTAGAAAAAAGAACGTCATGAGGAACAGTGAATCTGATCAAATATCTGTTGAAGTTAACAGAAAGACTCCCTAATGAAAATACTCCCATTATTTTCATGGTCATTGGATCAACTGAGTGGACGGGGAGAGAGGGAATTGCCTTTTGACTTCATCACAAAAAAAAACGAGTAGAATTGGATCTTAGATGTGTTAGAAGCACAGATGTAGAAATTCTGCCCATAGCCAGATACACAAACAGCTATCTATAAAATAAAAAGGCAGAGTATAACTACATTTTTCCATCTTGTGGAGGCCCAAAGAGTCTAATAAAAGTTCTATTTCAAATGCTTATTTTCAAAAATGGGTAGAGTTTAATCATCTTGAAATTATCATTTTAACTGGATTTGGGGACCCAACATCAGCCTACATTTGTCCACAACCTATCCAGATCTGTGTTTCAAGATTTTTCTTATTTTTTTTTAAATGCAACTTTCACAGAAATATTATTCTTTTATTTTTCTGTATAGACAATTTCTAACACTGGATGACAGTAACAAGCCAATACCAAGAAAGCAATAGGCATCAGCACTACTTTTCTTAAATTATTACTCTGCTTTGTCTTATCACTCTTGCTTAAAATGACAGAATTTTAATTAAAAATTTAATGTGAATATCTTTTCAGAGAGCTCAGTGACATTAAGCTTGTCACATTACTTACATTATTCTGACATCGTTGTTTAATTCTGGAATTTATTTATTGAAATGGTCTGGGCCAGTTTTATATTTTTAATAGCCAATTACTTATGAATACAGTAAGTAAAGTAAAGACTGAAATTGAAAAATGATTTTCTTGTAAAATAAAAAAATCTTATGTTCAGAAATTGAACTGTACCAATATGCCTTCTGTCCTGCACCATGCTTAAACTTCTTCATGTCAGTAGTCTCAATGACATCATTGGGACTACTCATATAAAAGTATTAAAGTCTTCTCAGGATCAAGGCCTACATTTGTTGATAGAAGTTTGAGGCCAGAAAGGATCATCATCTAGCCTGACCTCTTGTATAACACAGGCCATTGAATTTTACCCAGTTACCCATGTATTGAGCTCAATTACTTATGGTTAACTAAATTAGATATTCCAGAAAGGCATCCAGTCTTGATTTGAAGACACTGAGAGATGGAGAATCTACCACTCCCCTTAGTAGTTTTGTTCCAGTGATTAAATCACCGTCAGTGTTAAAAAATGTGTTGCCTTTTCTAATTTAAATTTATCTGGCTTCAGCTCTCATCCTTTGATCCTTGTTATGCTTTTCTCACTATTTATTTTCTTCAGATCATTCATCGTATTATATATATGTATATATTAAAATAAAGTGCAACATCCAGAATAGAAAAGTTACCAAACTTTCATTCATCTTTGAGGCAAGAGACAAGCTTGCAATTTCTGAAGGATATAAAATTTCTCTAAATGCCATTTGTTACTTTCACAGTAACAATTCAGTTATGCTTCAAGACATGGTGAAATGACACATTTATTTTGAGAACATAGCTCAAATTGGGGAGAAATATATCCCACACTGGAAGTGGAGATTTGTCAAAGGGATAATGGGTAGAAAGTTGAATTTTCAGAATATTAACCAATATATCAAATTCCCATTTGTTAAGGCCAAGCTTCTCCCCTCAGATTTTGGCAGCAATATTCTTCTATAGTTTTGGTCTAGTAAAAACAGAATGTCCAAGTAAAATGTCAGCACTGTAGATCAGACAGCAGAAATTCTAACTTAAAACTGAAGATTACTGAATACTTTTAATGATGATGGTAGACATTTTTTGTAGCGGATGCTTGGACATCAACCATCTACTGGTTCATCCCCAAAGTCTCCCTGAATGCATAGGCTGCTAACCCTATGTTGTGGAATCATATCATCTTGTCCTCCGTGGGCAGTGGAATGGCACAGATTGTATTGTGGTCAAGGTCCTCCATGCCACTGAGGGAAGAGGCAGAATTTGCCTTATAGAAAACAGATTCCTTTTTAAAGAATTTGTAATATATCCACTAGAACTATTTGTTACTATGAATATTCTATTATAGGGATGGAATTTACTCAGTTTCTGAACATGTAGTGGGCTCTGAACATTTGCAACCACATGGATTCTTTTGCAGGATCAGGCTAGAGAATTTTAAATCAAATATATTCTCATTTATCCCTTGGCTCACCCAGTGCCAATATGTATCATATCCTTTTGGCTTGGAATGCAAAGAGCACATTTGCCTCAGTAGATACAAATCAAAACAATTCTAAAGAACCTTAAAAACCGTTGATTCCAGTTCTTCCCCATTACCTCTCACACACTCATATATCCTTCCTACCCTCCACACTCTCGAGGCATTTACAAAAAGTATGAATAATTCATGTTCTCTTATTCTATAATTCCTTACTAATTTCACTTGGCTCTGGGAACAATTTTGCTTTCCTCAACACTTCTGAAAACTGATCTTACATGGATTCAGTAGGGGTAAATTCAGCCTGTAGACAAGATTTTCTTATCACATTTTTCACACTTACCCCTGAGCATTTCCCTTCACTCATGTTCCTTATATATTTAGTATGGTTTCTGTTTGCCTCAACAACCCATTTACCCTTTTAGCATATTTTTATTTTTTTACCCCATGTGATCTTTCTGTCTTCTCCAACTTTTATTTAGAACCTCAGCAGAGGTGGAGAAGAAATATAGTCCTATAAATGATTATTTCTCTTCTCACCCCACCTTCATACTTGCTATGACTTTCCTTTGCTAAAGCTCCCAATTCTGAACTCCCTCACCCTTCACAATGTACCAACTTCAGCTCTGACCTACATCTAATGCAGCCTTACTTTGTGTATATCAGTGTCTTGTTTGACTCAATTATAATTAACCTGCACATGGGAGCTCTGCATTGGAGAGTGGGGATCAAGTTACCACTAATTACATTTCATCTGTGATACTTATGCCTGTGTTTGCATTGTCAGTGGAGGTGGCTATTCTTCATGTTATTTTTCACAAACTAATTTTAGCCATGCAATTAAAACACAGTAATTTCTCTCCTCTCCCTTGTTCTAAAGGGATTAACACAAGCAGGAAATATTTGGACCCATATGTCTAAGACAATAATTAGAAAAACTGTCTTGCAACAATTCATGCCAAAGACGTATCTATTATCTTTTCTGTTCTCTAGATATCATATGTATATATCAATTTGCCAAGTCAAATTTCTCAGTGATTTTCAAACAGCTTGTATCTTTTGATATTAAATTGCACACTGAAATAGATTAAACTATCTCAATGCACAAACATAGGATAGGAGGCAAACATTAATATTAGGGTTACCGTATAAAATTATCAAATTACTCTGACTTCAGAATGTGTGATAGGAGCTACGTTGAAAAAAAAGTCAAAACAAAAATGTTTCCATCAAAAATGCCATTTTGTCAGAACTGCAAGGGGTGGGAGGCAATAAAGAGACCGCATAATGGCCAACAGCCCAGTGGTTAGGACACTTGTCTGTGATGTGGGAACAGAGGTTCAACTCCCTACTCCAAATCAGGTAAAGCAGAGACTTCAACCTGGCTCTCCCATATACCTCCTGAGTGCCCTAAAAGGCTATTTGCCATTCCAGATGCACTTGCGCTCATCCTCTTCCATGAAAAATTTCATAAGGTCATTTTTTTTCCACATCAGAACAAAACCGTATTTTGAAATCTCAATATTTTCTGTTGATTTCCTACCAGACCTACTTACCAGCTATAACTTTAAAGTGAGTCTAACTTCAAATACATGTTTCTTACTTACATCTAGCAAGAAACATGAAGGGGCATTTAATGAAAAATGGAGGCGCTCATGGCAAAACCGGTCATGGGTCACTTGCTGGAGGATTCTCTGCACCTTGAAATCTTTAAACCACGATTTGAGGTCTTCAATAGTTCAGACATAGGTTAGAGGTTTGTTACAGGCATGGGTGGGTGAGATTCTGTGGCCTGCACTGTACAGGAGTTCAGACTAGACTATCGTAATGGTCCCTTCTGACCTTAAAGTCTATGATTCTATGAACAGTAGATTAGTGTGGATTCTGCAAAATTCCTAAGAGAAAGAAATTCAGGGGCCCCTTCTAACACTACTGCACAAGTTCCTGACACTTTCCCGTAGATGATACTGCACTTGTTGAGCAGATTCAAATTTAGGGGTTGATCGATATCTTGGATGGGTGACAATATGTTCTTCTGTTACAGAAAATAATTAAATTTTAAAGTTTAATGTAACCAGCAAAAACAATTCCTACTGCTTGTTCCCAGTGCATGTACAGCACAACTGGTACCTCTGAGACTATTAATTGGACAATCCAACTTTAAGCAGGTTATATTCTACATTAGGTCCCAGAAAAAACAGGCTAATTGGGAAACTGTCTCTCCTAATGAATTGGTGTGGCCCTTGAGATTAGGCAGAGTGGTAGAACCAACTGTTCTGGATTTAAATGTCTGGGGTCTGAGTATTCTCAGTGTAGGGCTCTTCAGTTTCAGAATTCTCTTTGCACAGTTTTCTGCCAGAGTCTGCTGGTGTCTTACTATGCTGCTTTGTGCAAGATCTCTCTTTTCTCAAACAAGTTTGAAAAAATAGATGCATAGGAAAAGCATGGATATTAAACTTTGCAAGTACATCAAATCATGTGACAGATATCACATTTTACACTTATAAAAATTAAAACAAGTCCAATATTTATGTGGAAAAAGAGTATCCTAAAATAATCAAACTCCCAGAAACATTTTGTTATGAGTTATTTAACCATATTATGCTTTAGTTAAACCTCACTGAAACCATTGGGTATGAATGTGCCCTGCCATTTATGCTAGCTGTTAGAAAGCTGAGGAACCTCACCTAAAACAAGGTAGCCCAGAACGTAGCACCTTGTGGGTGTGTTGTTTGACTAGGGTATGTGTGCCCATGTGTGTACACAAGCCACAAAGAGAGAAAGGACAACCTGAAGTAGCATAGACTGAAAAAGTCAGAGGGACAGCCTGAACACGCACAATGTATGATCCTGGAAGAATGTAGAGAAAGGGATTCTGAGTCTGGTGTTGACTAAAGAGGCTTGGAACTATAAAAAAAGTAGTGATAGCTTGATTCTGGTTCCTCCTGCATTCGAAGAAGCAGGACTTTGTACATTCCTTGTAAATTAACAAGGCTGTCAAAGAAAATACGAGATGCCATCATCAATTTCTGCTTCTAACTGGAATACCCTCAGAGTCCCAAATTTTGGCTAGCTACTTGGGTCGAAAAACAGTAATAATATAAATGGAATAGAGTGAATATGATGTTGATATTGAAAGCATTCATTTGGCAAAACAAGCAGTGCATTCCTTTTCTGAAGGCATTCAATGGAATTGAAAGGAAACTCATTTACAACTGGTCAAAAGAAATGTTTGTGAACCACGGTTCATGATTAAGCTGTGGAATTCATTGCCACAAGATATGAATCAAAGAAATTAGTATTGCTTTAAAAAAGACTGGACATACATAGAGATAATGTGAACATTTCTATTTACATTAGGTAGATATAATTCTATATATGGCAGAAATAAGCATTTTGCCTCAGACCAAATTTCCCTTGTAGGCAGGTTGTTCCAAAACAGACTGGTGGTTCCTTGTACTCTCCTCTGAAGCAATTATCCAAGAAAGAATACTGGATGAGATGGATGGAGTAGTCTCATCTGGTGGGTCAATTATGCTGCTAAAATTGCTTTTAAGGTTTCCTTTCAAGTTTTACAGATTGTTTTAAAGTTTCCTTTATCTTCATCAGACTTAACAATCCAACAGCCTCTTTGTATCATTCATGTATCTGATACCGAAACATAAATTCATTTTATAGGATTAAGAACTTGATTCACATCTTGTGAGCTGTGGTAGAAATAAAACTGTGATACATCAACAATAAAGTATTCTGAATATTCAGGATCTCTTCTGTAGCAGTTCACTTTGGGCCTGAACCAATACCTATTGAAGTCAATTTTTAGTTGACTGCAGTACCATTATACTGGTCCCTTTATTAGGCAAGGATTATCAGAATATATTTCTTATTGTGAAGTAAAGCTTTGAGCTGGAGGTGCAAAGCTTGACTCATAGAGCTAGTGCTGCTAAAATTAGTAGTCTTGTTAAAATAAGAAAGGATTCAGATGTGACTATCCACATGAAATAAGGATTTTTTAAAAAAATATTATCCACATACTAAAGGTTTTCAGATCGGGCTTGTTGTCTGCATCAGATTTAGATAAATCAATTAGATTAAATCTAAATTATATATACAATAGATACCTAATAGCTAATTACTATGTATGATAGTTTGACAGTAAGAAACATCCTAGCTGGTCTGTATTTTAAACTCTTGCAATTTACAAAAGTTCACTGTGTTGTTTGCTTAAAATGTACAGAGTTAACTATTAAAAAGGTAATCAGTATGGATCTTTCTTTGAGATGATATCTTGAATAAATATATGTACCAGAACAACTAAAAGGCTCCATCTGCTGGTTTTCAGGTACACAGCAAAAATGAAGAATTCATTATTAATTTCCAGACAGGTAATCTCACAGTTTTCTCCATCAGTATTAATGTCAAACAGCAGCATCACTAAAGAGGTGAATAAAAAAAGTACACCAATCCTGACAGTCTATTCAACTGGCATGGTATGGCATTGCTTGCTTCTTCTTCTTTTTTTTTTTTTTTAATCAGCAGCGATTTTACTACTAATGAAGAAACTATATCTTAATTTAACCGTGTTCCATGGGCTGAACTATTACAGAAAATCTCCAATAAACCAAAGTTATGTGGTCTTCTTGGCCAAAGTTATGGAGGTGGCTGCACAGCAATCTGATCCAATCCAACAAAAAGTCAACATGGTACACAATGCCAGAATTAAAATTGGCACCCCCTCCTGGCTGGGACTAGGCAAGATATTAGAGCTTTAATGTTACACCAATCACAACTGCAGCATGATATCTAATATATCTTCTATCTGGGGACTATATCCTGCTCTGAAAGAATAGCTTTCGTAGCAATGGCTCCTTTAACAATCTGCACTCATCAGCCAGCAAATAACCTCAGCTCCCACTCTCACAATTTAGGAAACCAGTGCATCTCTTGATGTAAGTTTCCAGGTCTTACATGTTACCCTTGAGAAAAGGGCAGATCTAGGAGACTGCAGATGATTAAAATCTGTATTATGTGGCAACAGATAACAGGGAAACAGCCCCCCTAAATAGAAAGCAATTGCTAAAGTGGCAGAGTCCCAGAAATTCATGTAGTTACTGCAGGCTAGCAAATATCAGTCTCCATCGAGGGCAAGTTTGCCTTAGTTTCTAAACAGATTGCAAGGAAGCTGCCCTTATAATTACTAGTTTCAGTTATAATCCTATAATAAGCTTGAATTTTAATATTTTCATAACTGCAACCAAATTTGTGGTCTTTTTTCTCATTCTACTTTGAAGAGAAAGTTGCATAAACTTAAGTTCAAAATACTTTAAAAAAACTGTATAAAGAAAAAAGCTTTGCTTTACTATATGTCAGGTTTTTTCCAAGTGTACTTTTAAACAAATAAAATTGATATAAAATACATATTAATATTTAGAAATTGTTTTGGTATTAAACAATATTTTAATTGCATATTTAACTATATCAATATATAATTTATTAGTATAAATTATGTTCCATGAATATTTTACCCCAGTATGTACTAGAATAAATAATACACAAGGAAACCATCAAGGGCAATTTGTAAATAATAAGATTCTTCCACTCTTATATTGAGAAGTCTGACTGAAATCACAGAGAATCTGGCCATAAATACATAAAAGTAGATGCCTTTCAACTCTACACATTCTTCTTTTATACGCATATTTTGACCCACCTTGATTAAAATCTGAGATCAAATTTAAGACAAAGGACTAGATATTTTAAGAGACCATGGTAAAACAATTTTACTCCATTATTGTGCCTCAGATAAGCAATTGTGCATGACCCCAATATTACATTATCACAGTAATGCTAGTCATGAAATGTCAGTACATGTGTTTAGCTAGCCATGTGTTTCCTGCATGCCATATACTATATTGTATACACATACGGACACACATAGATAGATAGATAGATAGATAGATAGATAGATAGATAGATAGATAGATAGATAGATAGATAGATAGATGCAGGGACTCTTAAAGATTTCTAGCAAGAAGTTGAGATGAAGATCAGTGATCTGTATAGATATAATACCCTGATAATTACAGGGGGACAAATTCTGTGTTCATCTGCACATTGGCTCTTGTTGAATTCTGCTGAGTCATGTGGGTGCATTAGATGGCAAAATTTGGCCAATAGTCATTCGTACTGTATTATTATGGAATATGTGTATAATTATTTCTGGCTTCCAAAGTGAAGTGCAGGTCACATGGTAATTACGGTTGAAGCCACTAAGTGCAATTATGGGAGACGCAGTCACAAGTCAGAAAAAAAAGGAAAAGAAGAATTATGGAAGGTAGAACAGACAAATAATAATAGCAAACACAGATTGAAAAGACAGATAAATACCATGCGTAGCTCACATTTCAAAGTTAGAGTAATTAAATGATTTGTATAACTACTTTAAAATATTACAAGAAAGGTTATATACAGGTCTTAAATATGACACACTACTTTCTTTAGCCACAGTGAGTAACTTACTTCCCCCAAAATGGGCCAATTTAGCTCCCAAGTTAACAAGTTCTAATGGTAAAGTAAAAAACTTACTAAGCAAGCTCCTTCTATTTTCTCCTTAATAAACATCTCTCCCAAGTCTCTTCCAGCAGCCACATCATAACCAGGGAAGTCCCAACCATTTTGTTACTTTAGGATAACTTCACTGTATGTAATTTCCCATCTGTCGTGAGCTGGAGTGGTCTCCCTCTGGACTTGAGCGCAAGGGACCACTACCTTCCCCCGGTGGGTGGAGCCAGAGCCGTCCCACCCCTCTGCCTTGCCCAAACTGCCAGAGCCTTAGACTGTTAATTGCTATCAGCTCCAACCAGAACACTGTGGGCTAAAGACTGTTTATGCTGTGCCCCTCCAAGAGGGCCAGAGTCTTGATTGGCAGCAGCTAGAGCTGGGACACTCTGGGCTAAAAACTGCTAAGTGCTCTGCCATGCCTGAGAGGGCTAGAGTACCAGACTGTCAATAGTGGTTTGCCTCTGTTAGGAGGCTACAGAGCTATAGACTGCTTATTGCTCAGCCCTGCCAGCGGGACCCAAGCCTGAGTGCTGTGACCAGACACAGTGAGGCAGAGTGGCATCCCTCCCCACTTGAGAGCAAGGGACCACTACACCATCCTATGCTATTCCACATTCTGACACGTTTCTACACTTTCCTTAGACCTGCATCTACATCATTACTTTCTCGCTCTCTCTTTCCCCTTCTCTCTCCCCTCCATCCTCCCAAATCTGTGATCTAGATTCTGAGCACGGCAGCAGAAGGTACAGCTGAGAAGGAGATTCTGCTACCTCTGGGGGCAGGTATAGTCCCTGGCTGCTCTAATTTATAGCAGACTCCACACACACTGCTCTGCAGCCAAGAATAGCCATGGCACGGAACCCTATGGCTACTCTACTTTCTCTGGCATGGCTTCTTTTGGGAAAAAATAGTATGTGATCATATAATTAAACAGTGTTCTTATGCTTTATAATGCAAGGGAAGAATTTAAGATTGCACAGGGATATTTGAAGTGCGGAGATGCTTGTTGGGGGGACTTCACAAAGCCCCAGAAAGACCATGCAGGGGATAAGTTTGTACTTTCTACTACCTACTCCAGAACTCCTCACCAGTACCAGTGGCCTCCCTCAGGGGAAGAAACAGCAGCAAGTGGGAAGAGCAGCAGGACAACTTTTGCTCCAAACACTCATTCACTAAAGCAATACAGCCAAAACAGGGCCTTCCATTTCTCCTTTCTCTACCAGACTCGGAGGAAGTGTCACAGCTTCCTAACTAGTGTGACCAGAGGTCCTGATTTTATACAGACAGTCCCACTATTTGGGACTTTGTCTTATATAGGTGCCTATTACCCCCCCGCCCTGTCCCGATTTTTCACACTTGCTATCTGGTCACCCTACTCCTGACATCATATTCACTCTGCTCCAAAACTTTGACTCTGGACATTCTCCACATATCCTCTCTTGCCATTCGTAGCTGGTCAAAAAAACATGACAAAATCTTTTACCAAAATTCTCAAAAATAAAAGTAAATTAGTCCAACCTTTATCCTTGACTCTCCCTACAACTACAACCCTTTCAATGGCCAGGTTCACTTGCCCAGGCCATTATGCTTCTCATCCTTCTCCCCTGTTTCTTTTTCCTTTTCACTTATCTCCCCATCTCATGGCAGAGTGACTTATGTCTTAGGTTCCAGGAACAAATGGAACAACAACGGATTAAAACAGAGCAGTGTTTTCCTTCCTTGCTTTCTGGCATTTGTGATGTCTATTTGAGAAGCCTGTAGGCCTGCACATTGGATTTATCAGGATTTTATGGAGGTAATTTTGCAGCACTGGTTGTTTTTTAGACAGTCATAGACTATTTATCCTCCCTTGGAATCTTTCAAACAAGGAATTCCCATGCCCAAATCTGATTCCCATCTCATGTAAACAACTAGTCCTCTTTCTCCTTTATCCCAGTCCTGCCTCTGTTGATTTTTTGATGTTACTTTACAGAATATGATGCATATACCACAATAAGGCATGGAGGGAGAACATAACCTCAAGGTAAACATGAGGAGAGAACATATCCCCAGCTTTGTTCTCTCTTCATGTTTACCTTGCATTTATGTGCCATAGAAGTAGTATTCTCATCTTGCAGATGGGTAAGCCAAGGCACAGAAGTAAATCCCTCTCTCCTTCACTCCAACTGCAAGAACATCCTTTCTCACCCACATTAAAGCCAAACATTAAACTCACAATTTATACAGAGGCCTAGCCTATATGAGAATTTATTGCCTGGATAACATGGGTCTTTTACACTTCGTTTTATTTCTTAAAATTACTGTTTTGCATAAGAATATTATTTCTCTGCCTCACAGGAGTTATTGTAGGGTTTAACTGATTAGTGTTTGTAAAGGGCTTTGAGATCATCCAGTGGCAGGTGCCATAGAAGTGCAATGTAGTATTGTGTGGATTCACATGCCTCCTTTTGTACCTGCAGAACTGAAACCCCAGAATTTGAATGCTTTAAACTAGTGAAAGGAGCAACAATGTGTAACATGAGGGGAATAGTACCTACCTAGCTGCCAATGTTATCTAATCCAACAGCTATTTTCTTCATCATAATTTTTTCAGACTGTAAGAATATAAGAACGGCTATACTGGGTCAGACCAAAGGTCCATCTAGTCCAGTATCTTGTCTGACAGTGACTAATGTCAGGTTCCCCAGAAGAAATTAACAGGTAATAATCAAGGTGATCCATCCGCTGTTGACTATTCCCAGTTTCTGGCAAACAGAGGCTAGGGACACCATCCCTGCCCATCCTGGCTAATAGCTCTTGATGGACCTATCCTCCATGAACTTATCTAGCTCTTTCTTGAACCCTGTTGCAGTGCTGACCTTCACAACATCCTCTGGCAAGGAGTTCCACAGGTTGACTGTGCGTTGTGTGAAAAAAATACTTCCTTTTGTTTGTTTTAAACCCGCTGCCTATTAATTTAGTTTGGTGACACCTAGTTCTTGTGTTATGAAAATGAGTAAACAACACTTCCTTATTTACTTTCTCCAACCAGTCATGATTTTATAGACTGCTATCATATTCCCCCTTAATCGTCTCTTTTCCTAGTTGAAAAAGTCCAAGTCTTATTAATCTCTCCTCATACCCCTAATAATTTTTGTTGCCCTTTTCTGAACCTTTTCCAGTTCCAATATATCTTTTTTTAGGGATGGGGCAACCACATCTGCGCGCAGTATTCAAGATGTGGGCGTACCATGGATGTATATAGCATCACTATGATATTTTCAGTCTTATTATCTATCTCTTTCTTAATGATGCTCAACATTCTGATCGCTTTTTTGACTGCCAATGCACATTGAGTGGATGTTTTCAGAGAACTATCCACAATGACTCCAAGATCTCGAGTGGTAACAGCTAATATAGACCCCATCATTTTATCTGTATAGTTTGGATGATGTTTTCCAGTGTGCATCACTTTGCATTTATCAACATTGAATTTCATCTGCCATTTTGTTGCCCAGTCACCCAGTTTTGAGAGATGCTTTTGTAGCTCGTCACAGTCTGCCTGGGACTTAACTATCTTGAGTAGCTTTGTATCATCTGCAAATTTTGCCACTATTTACCCCCTCCATTCTGAAAACCAACCATTTATTCCTACCCTTTGTTTCTTATCTTTTAACCAGTTACCCATCCATGGGAGGACCTTCACTTTTATCCCATGACAGGTTACCTGTCAGGGAGAATCTTGTTCAGATCTCTCAAAAGTCCATTCACTCCACTCCAGAAGAGTTCTGCAAGTTCTGCAGTCTACCACATGGTTATGACTTTTGTGGATCTGGAAAACTCGCAGGCTGCCAGATCTACATTCTCCCAGCAGATCAGATTTCAACAATCATGTAGTGTGTGACTGGTTAGCTTTAAGTCACATGGTATTGTTTTGTTTCCTGACTGGGGGAATAAAACTTTTAAGATGAAAATAATGAACATACAAATAAGGGATACTTTTGCTCACACGCAAGTCTTGTCTACATGCACATACTGGTATTCATACAAACAGCAATTCCCAAACATGCATGCACAGAAAAGCCTGTTCACAGAAAATAAAGCGCTGAAACAAACAGTCATTCACTATTTCAATAAATATTTGAAAAAGCTGCTTTTCAGCATTCATCCAGCTCTACTGAAGTGTTGGACCAGCAGTGGTCTCTTATTTGTTTGGGAAATTCCATAGTGGAGACAGTCAGGGTACATAAGCTCAATTTTTTAAAAAATAAGTTACCTTTAAAATCCAGCCTACCCCAGCTCATTCTTAACATTTAGTGTACTGCGCCTTTACATTCTAGCTACAGGATGAAGAAACCCACTGCTGGAGCAGCAGCAGCAGTAAGGACAAATTTTGCCTGATACTGAACAAAGGGATTTGGAACATACCTGTCGAAGTGGAAGATTGAAAATCCTGAGTTTTGTCTCTCAGCATGAATGAGAGTTCAAGACCCCTCTGACCCCCAGGATGGACAGAGTACTTCCTCTATTCCTGTATGAGGTCAGTCACTTTATCCTTTTTTGTTTTAAATCCCACGGGTAAAAGTCTTAGCTTTTGTAAAGAGGAAAATATTTTATTGTCCAGAAAAAGCCTGTAAATTAAAATGCAGCTTTTAATAGCTGTCTTATCCTGTGACATTGGGCAGAGTTAGCAGAAGTTCATATAGTGATTTAACAGGCAAGTTCACCTATCCCTGCCTCAAAAGAGCAAGGGGGGGGGACACATATGCTTCTCCAGCACTGCTTAAAAATCAGTCTTCCCTCATGCAGAAAAGGTTAAGAAGCCTAAAAGATCAAGGGTTGCACTCCTTGACATACCATCCCTGATGTCCTGGGAGTTCTGTTATAGGAGCAGTCAGCAGAGTAGAGCTATTTCCTGATTTTGTTGCTATGCAACCTCCATGGCTTCCCATGAGCTCAAATTCTGCTCTCCGATACAGAAGGCATATACAGAGGGAGAAAGTGTCTTTTTGGTTTTGTTGCAGATAGTTGTTTTTTCCCTCCTCCCTTCATCAGAGAAATTGCTTGGAAGAACCCACGCTAGTTAATAGTGCACAAAAGTTTCAATTCTAAACTACCATTTTCACACACAGGACCTTAAAGTTTTTGAACTAAAATTATTCTGCCCCAGAAAATAAACATGTTTGGTTTAGAATTTAGGAGTTCCTGTCCTGCAGCTAGCACTGGGTGGAACAATTTTCCTGTCCTGCAAAAGTTGAAGACTTCAAATCACCTTCAATGCACCTGTGGGCTAGTGCAAGCACCCCCATTTGGTCAGACAGGGTATTATGCAGTTTGCTTGGATTCGCAGGCTGGTCAATCTGCCCTTCTGTTCTGAGTGTTTATACCAGGGATCGGCAACCTTTGGCACACAGCTCGTCGGGGATGGCAAACTGCAGCCAGTGGGAGCTGCGATCAGCCAAACCTGCAGACGCTGCAGGTTTAACAAACCGTCCTGGCCACCAGCAGATTTCCCTGATGGGCTGTGTGCCAAATGTTGCTGATCCCTGGTCTATAGTCATATTCTGGAGACAACAGCATTAAATTCTGTTCCACTAGGATGTACAGGTTTCTCCTTATGTTTGGCAGGAGTTATCTGGTCCTTGTTCTCAAAGGCTCTGATGCCCCCTTTGGCTCTTAAGTCTCTGTTAAGGGGCAGGTAGATGAACCCACGCCCACCCGCTCCACTGGGTTACAGCTCAGGGCAGACAGAATGAATCCTCAACAGTTCTGCTGTACCCTGAGGTCCTTCCTACCTCCCTTAGTTCTGCAGGATTCAGCAATCTGAGGCTGTGGTCATCCCTCCTTTGGGTTGTTTTCATTCTGGGGCAGCTTGCTGACAGGACCTTCATTCTCTAGCCTGCTTGTTCCTCAACTTTATTATTCTCTCAGTTCTTTTGAAGCTGCCAATCAGCATTGGTCAGCAGTTCCTGCATTAATCCTAGGTTGCCAGGCCCTCATGGGGTCTGTATATCCCAAGACAACATATTACACATCAGGACAAAACCAAGACCTTTTGGAATTCTTTGTAAAGAAGAGAACAAGAGAGCAGCCAAATGGTTGGGGCTCTCTGCGGGAATGTGAGAGACCCAGGTTTCTGTTCTCACTTTGACTGATTCAAAGTAGGGACTTGAACCTGAATCTCTTATATTCGCAGTGAATAGCCGAACCAACAGACTGTTAGACTTCCTGGGGACAGTCTCTCTCTAAATTCCATTCTAAAGATGAAAAGGAGGACTTGTGGCACCTTAGAGACTAACAAATTTATTTGAGCATAAGCTTTCGTGAGCTACAGCTCACTTCATCGGATGCTGTAGCTCATGAAAGCTTATGCTCAAATAAATTTGTTAGTCTCTAAAGTGCCACAAGTACTCCTTTTCTTTTTGCGGATACAGACTAACATGGCTGCTACTCTGAAACCATCCTAAAGATGAGTAACTTTCCCGAATGTGTCACTGAAACTGTTACATTCCTGCAAAAAGTTTCAGTTTCAATTATTTGGCTTTTTTTCTGATGAAAGAACCCCACCAACTCTACCAGCTGTTCTATGCTCAGTTCATGCTGCATTAATTGTTTACACAAACAGTTCTAGCAGTGAGTTCACCACGGTAAGGAAATTTGCAGCATCTCTGGGATACCTAACCAATCTACACTTCCAGTTATAGAACCAGAACTCTCCTTCGATATTCTGCATCACCCCAAACTATCTCCCAACTGAATTCTGTGACATGTCATCAAAATCTTGTCATATTACCTCTCAGTGTACTCATACAAAGTAATTGTTTGTGACCAAGTTGGGCCCAGACATACTTATAATATTAACAACCCTATCTGTGTTTAAAATACAATACTTTATGCTTTGATGGATGGTGTCATTAAATAAAAGAATGGGAGGAGGTATTGTTTCATATTCTCTGTGTATATATAAAGTCTGCTGCAGTTTCCACGGTATGCATCCGATGAAGTGAGCTGTAGCTCACGAAAGCTTATGCTCAAATAAATTGGTTAGTCTCTAAGGTGCCACAAGTACTCCTTTTCTTTTTGCGAATACAGACTAACACGGCTGTTACTCTGAAAGCTGTCATTAAATAGAAACCCCAATCTTACCATATCCTAATTAGACAAATATCACCTAAAAATTGGGGGGGGGGGGGAAGAGAAGAGTGTCCAACTGTGGTTCATTGGCAATAACTGCTTAAGAACAACCCCCTCCCTCCCTTAGACATATATTAGATATGTAGCAACTTCTGTTAAAACTATAATGGGAATTTCGACAAAAGGAGAAATGTGCCATACAGCTCATAAACACTGTGTTACTCCAATTATGTACTGTCCCAAGGTATTGGTTAGCCTGGGACTCAGACCCAGAAGTCACCAGCTCATTCTATGGTCTCAGTGTCTTTACCTCATTATCACACTCTGTGAAAAGGGTATACAATGAAATACATCATAGGAGGTTTGTGCTTGTGATACTAGATACAGGTTCATAAGGGCTTATTAAGGTGCTTAAATGAAAGATGGGTAAATATCATCCTGTATTGACAGAAGAACAAAGTTCTGACTCCGTTCGTATAATATTAACAGAACAAACGGGAGTTTCTGAGGAAATTAACTATGATGCATCCAAGCTGATTGCAGGATATTCTCTACACACATTTGCCAAGATTTTAAGCCAGTGAGTTCCTAAAGTTAGGAACATAACTTAATATTCAGGCGCCCAATTTAGCAGTCTAACTTTCAGATATGCTGAATATCCAACAGCTCCCACAGAGGGGAGAGAGAGGAAAATTGAGATATATAAAGTCTACCTGAAAATTCAGTGGGAGCTGCTGAATACTCAAATGCTTTTGGAAAAAAAATCACACTATTCATTTAGATAGCTAAATATGGACTTGGAGCCTAATTTTTAAAAACCTTGGCTATCTTTTCTAAATGTATTGATTTGAAACAGAGAATTAATAAGATATTTCTCCAGCATTCAGTGGCTGAATTTCTAAACTCAGATTAAATAAAATAAAGAAGAATGACCTAATATTTGTAGTTGTACAGTTCACAGTTTCTTTGCAGATACTGTATCATTCTGAGTACCATTTTGCTATATGTTTTATAATGGGTTAGTGAATTAACCTGACACTCAGGTTAATTCATTCTACTCAGTCTCATATATCTTCCCTAAGCCATTTAGTTTCTGCGGTGACATAGGATGTTTGAAAAGAAGGTTTTACAGAACATTAATTTTTTAAATTTATTTTCAACACCTGATTTCTCATTGAGAAAGATTTTCAGTGTGTTTTACCCTAAAGTATGCATAGCTCTCAGCCCACATAATGTTAATAAGTTAATTTATTTCATGCACAATGACTGCATAATACATGAAAATTGGCCACGTACACACAGCTGTATTTTCAAATGCTAGTGAGGGGAAACTGAGCCCACCCTATACAACAGGTTCCAATCTATGAATCACAGGCCATTATTCTCTGCTGTGTAGTAGTAATTTCAAACCCTTAGATTTGGTCCCCTAGGGTGATGCACTTAAATCCATGTTTTGTTATGCATCTAACTACAAAGAGCCTATTTTGGATGCAGTGCAAAACACATGGATATAGGTGCATCACTCTAGGCACCCACATATCAACTTTTTCCCTTTGACACGAAATATGCCACCTATTGAAAGTTCTGAACTACACTGAAGTGCAATGACATGGAAATAACAAGGTTTAAGCATGCAAGGAATTACTGTTTTCTAACCTGAACCCTCAGTCTTGGCTGTTCCTGAATTGTTGCTTCAACTAACATGCAGAACATACAGAATGTTTTTTTTTTCAGTTCTACATATATCTACAAGAACTCTTGCTGTTGCTTTATTTTTCTTCATCCCATCAACTGAAGAGAAACAGACTGGGTTTAGAGACAACAGTGTTTTGGGGGAAGTCGTTCTTAAAGTGGACATTAATCCCACAAACCATGTAACTGTGCCTCATAATAGCAAAAAATAGTAAATAACCTTTATACCCCACTTCCACTTCACAGTTTTGGTTGTTGGTGGAGAAGCTGGAGAAAAAAAAATGCAGGGATAGCTGTAGCTGAAACATTTTGGTTAGGTTTTCCCTCTCATTTTCAGATGGAGCTTGAATCCTAACTGTTCGCCTATGAGAGGGTCAAAGACATTAAGGCTTCAGATATATTGAACACATGTGAAATAGTGATAAACTGAGACACCGGGGTTATATTTTTGTATTATCACTTGAAAAGTGAGTCCGTTTCATGGGACTGAATGCAAAGATCCCACTGTGTAATAAAACAAGTCTGCTAATAGGGATTTCCCGATTAGGCCTCTAGGGATAAAATAAAGTAAAATTATAATTAAAAAAGCCCTCCACTTCCTGAAATGCTATCACTTTATGACAATTAGAAGACAGATACAAGCTCTATACATTTGATAGCTGCTGGCCTCTTAAGCCTAGGACTTGGGAGACCTGGGTTCAAGTCTCTGCTTTGCCACACACTGTGCATCACCTTGAGCAAATCTCTCTCTGTCTAAGTTCCCAATCTGTAAAAAAAAATGGAAATAGCAGTATTTTCCTAACTGAGAGAGTTGTTTTGAGAATAAGTGCATGAAGAGGACCACAAAAATATGTAAGATGACAGATATTTTCTCTCAGGGTCCTCCACTGGCCCCAGTGTAGGAAAGGCCTGGCCCTCTTTGAAGCCACCTGTGTGTAGTACTCTAATGCTGTGATAATGACCACCCACACTAATTGGAATCCCCTTATGTCCTTTTCCTGAAATGAGAGGAAGCTGCACAACCACAGCAGAAGAAATTGCATGGGAACAAGCTCTCGTGCATTCTTTTTTTATTTCTTCCTGCTTTGGCCTGGTTTGAAGTAATATCAGAAAAACCTTTCCCATATTATTTTGGCAGATGTCAGAAAATGTAGGTATGTGGGGTGGGGGAAAGAAAAAAAAAGTCAGCTAATTTTGTCCAGCTGATTCTTTCCCCAATAACAGGCTAGTGATAAGGGTAAAGGAAATATGAAGTGAGTGGCCTTTTGAGGCTAACCCAGCATGGAAATTGCAGCCTGTCAAGTTACCTGAGCCATCGTGTACTGGTTTGTAAACAATTACTAACACCTGAACTTGGAAATACATTGAAGTCAATGGTATCACACACATATTTACACTTAAGCACATGTATGAGTATTTGCAGGAGCGGGAGCCTAATTTGGATCTACTTACCTATAGCTGTATGTAGACAAGAGGTTAAACACAAGATTATTAATAAATAGTCCAGGGATGGAATGTTGCTAAATTAATGAGGAAAATCCCAAACAAAGGAAATATATGATGATAATCAGCTGAGCATGGAGTCAGAACATCTGTCCTAAGACTTCAGAAAATAAGACATTGAT
Organism: Lepidochelys kempii; assembly: GCF_965140285.1. Lineage (NCBI taxonomy): Eukaryota > Metazoa > Chordata > Testudines > Cheloniidae > Lepidochelys > Lepidochelys kempii. The sequence continues at coordinate 29,167,328 of NC_136381.1, read as the reverse complement.
GGACTCAGACTTTTCCATTCTTAGTTCCTGTATTTCTTTAAAAACTATTTTTGTCTATTATATTTCTGAACCTGTGTGATTTTAAGTTATGTTCAGTACTAAAGAGCATTAGTTAGCAGAGAAAAGCATAACAAAAAACAATGTCTGGAAGATAAAGCAATTATAAATAAGGCACAAATGTTTAAGCTGTTGCAGTGATTAACCACTGGAAAAAGCTACCAAGAGAAATGGTGGATTCTCCATCTCTTCATCTCTTCAAATCAAGACTTGTTTCCTTTCTGGAAGATATCTTTAGCCAAACAAGTTATTAATTTTAATCCAGAGGTCACTGGGTGACATTCTATGGCCTGTATTATGTAGAAGGTCAGACTAGATAATCTAATGGTTTCGTCTGGGCCTTAAACTCTGAAAGTTTTGACAAGGTTAAATTAGAATTCCTACATGATCCAGAAATACTAGTTTTTAAAAGAAGGATTGAGTATTTTCTATTGTAATGTAGATTCTGTGTTTAATAGAAATTCTCTAAACAAATATTCAAAGTCGATGATGGATATTTTTGTTCCAACTTTAAGGACATCTATGTTAAGACTTAAAAATAAAAAGACAGAAAAATTCAGATGCATACTGTGGTATTTAGAGCTTCCAGTTCTTCTGAGGAAGAGAGGTGAGACTTCACTAAGCATATTCTGCCATCTGTTTGGGATTCCATAAATTAAAGATGTCTGGGTATTCTTAAAATTCCAATCATGCAGACTTGGCTATCTTTCTTCTGTTCTGCATCTCTCCTCAGCTTCTTGGTGTAGGGAGAGAGACATGGAGATGTGGAGCAGATATTATTTTTGGCTTGCTGTAGTCTTAAAAAAGATGCTTACCATTGATTTCTGGTGAAGACATCAGCATTTTCGTAGCAGGATTTTTTCCTCTATTTAAATCAGAAATTCTCCCGATGATCTATTCTCTCTTTATGTGCAGATAACATCTGCAGACATCAACAGGAATTATGCATACCCAAGAAGAGAACTGATAACTATATAAACAGTAATTAAATCAGTCACATGAACTATTTTTGGTTTTCATGGTCAAAAGCTGACTTTCCAGAGCTTAAAAAGAGTTTTAAAAACAATTTTTACTATTGATTTAAAAAAAACCAAAACAGGAAATTTAGGTATCACCTACCTAGGTTCTCCAGGAAAACTACAGTAACAGCCCTAGAAGGATCATAGAATCATAGAATCATAGAATATCAGGGTTGGAAGGGACCCCAGAAGGTCATCTAGTCCAACCCCCTGCTCAAAGCAGGATCAATTCCCAGTTAAATCATCCCAGCCAGGGCTTTGTCAAGCCTGACCTTAAAAACCTCTAAGGAAGGAGATTCTACCACCTCCCTAGGTAACACATTCCAGTGTTTCACCACCCTCTTCGTGAAAAAGTTTTTCCTAATATCCAATCTAAACCTCCCCCACTGCAACTTGAGACCATTACTCCTCGTTCTGTCATCTGCTACCATTGAGAACAGTCTAGAGCCATCCTCTTTGGAACCCCCTTTCAGGTAGTTGAAAGCAGCTATCAAATCCCCCCTCATTCTTCTCTTCTGCAGGCTAAACAATCCCAGCTCCCTCAGCCTCTCCTCATAACTCATGTGTTCCAGTCCCCTAATCATTTTTGTTGCCCTTCGCTGGACTCTCTCCAATTTATCCACATCCTTCTTGAAGTGTGGGGCCCAAAACTGGACACAGTACTCCAGATGAGGCCTCACCAATGTCGAATAGAGGGGAACGATCACTTCCCTCGATCTGCTCGCTATGCCCCTACTTATACATCCCAAAATGCCATTGGCCTTCTTGGCAACAAGATGATGATGACATTAGTTACCAAGTGTCCAGATCTATAGCATCTGTGCTATTCTTCAGCTTTTAAACAGCCCCTAGGAGAAATCCCATCAGTGTTCCAGACTCCAAAGGATCCCATTTTTCCTTATGGGTAGGCCACAGGGCCTCAATATCCCCAAGACTGAGCGTCTGGGCGCTAGCACCCGTGTTTCATATCGTGAGTTCTGCTTAGTGAATTCAACTGAGGTAGACTCCTTTTTCAGAGACCTTCACCCTCTTCAGGGATCAATGCACCTCAGCAAGCATCTGCAGTGACACCATGCAACCTTTTCAAACCACAGTAGGACTTATTAGTCTACCAGAATACAGCATGAGAATGCCTTAGGTTAACACAGAGAAGCATATAGTTCATTTTGGCGAAGGCAGTGCAATCAGCCAGCCAAGCTGCTATGGAATCCATTCTGGCTTTGTGTCATCAGTACAAGTAAGAGCTCTGTCTCTTCAAAGGCCACCTCTTATTTTAGCCACCTGACACCTTTCAGATCATTGTCCTCCTGAAGAGTTCACGTGTTCCACCTGATAGTTTCCTGCTTTTAGGTATCAGTTGCTCAATTCTCAGGGCTCTTATGGTCTTTCTAGCTCCTCCATTGATATAGGTTGGTTTCAGCCAGTCCTTAACAGCCCATTAATACCACCTCGGGTACTTAAATGACACAGATACCTCATGTCTCCGGTTCTGCCCCAGGAGCACTCACTGGGTAAAAAACCCTAGTCAAGTCAGCCACTGCCAAATATTTCATTCATAATAATATTACAGAATATTCCCATTTTGTCACACCATGGAATTGAAACCTAAACAAACAACTAAGAGGGATTTTTCATTAGAGTGGGGGTTGAGGAAAGCTTCCATTGTAGTTCTCTCATGCTATGTATAGACTTCCAGAAAAGATGGGGGAGAAGGATTTTTGTTGTTGATTTGTGTTTGGCAGTGGTGGGGGGGGGAGGGGGAAGACTTCCAGGCCTTTGCCATATATCATAAAGAAGCACAGAAACTGAACATAATGTTTTTTCTTTCCAAGTCACCTTTAAAATATAATACAATGTTTTCATAGCAACCAGTCATCAGAATACTTTATCTTGTTAAACCTTACTTGATAGAATACCCATATTTTTCTGTTAGTGGAGGAAACATAATATCTGAAACAGACATTCTGATTTCCTAACACTTCTTTTCTTGCACTTAGAGGCAGAATTTTGTGACTGATTATTGAAACTTTCACTAACTTGAAAGTACATGCTGCATTTCACATTTGGATTTGGATTCAGATTTGGAGAGTGCTAAGACTGGCATGCTTGGAAAGGCAAGCCAAGCAGAAATAATACATCAACAATGTGTGAATTAGAACATTACAGCAGAAGTGCAAGACAGACAAGGTTTTTAGAGCACCACCAAGAAAATTTTGACAATATCATAATGAAGGTGTCAAATGGAGGTCTAAAGAAAACAAACATTGAAATAACTACTGGAAATCTAAGAAGACAACTCAGTACAGTTTAGAAAAGCCGACTGGGAGACGCTCACTAAAGAGTTATATTATAATCTTGGACAATAATAATAATAATTGTGGGTCTTTCTCACTCTTGTGTCTGTTTTTTAAATTGGCTAAATTTCAAAACAACAATTTTTTGAAATGTTGTGTTAATTGTCTTTGACTGAAATTGTTTGAATTTGAACTGAATTCACAAATTAGTTTCAGAGTCCTGAAAATCATATTTTGGTGCAAAATAACTGTTCACCAAAGAATTTTGGTTGAGCTCTATTTAGGAATAACCTGGGTGTTTTTGAAAATTTTGCCCATTATTTTGTGGGTTGTCGGACTATATATGTAAAATATAAACTATCAGCAGCTACCCAACATGTGGTACCATCATAGTTTTATTGGAGCATACGCACATATAAATACACAATAGACTAACACCAGAATAACATCTTGAAATTTAATGACTAGATGGCTTCTACAGTCTTACACACTGGAAGTAGAGAGAGGTATTATTATTACTTTTATTTCTTATAGAACTTTTTATCCATAGATCTGAAAGCACTTCACAGTCTTTATTGTAGTTATCCTCACAACTCCCAGGGAGGTAGGGAAGTATTATTATCCTCATCTTTACACATCAGGAACTGAGGCACAGAGAGGCTAAGGAACTCACCTCAAGTCACAAAACTTGTGGCAGAGCTGGAGATTCAACCTCAGTCTTCCAAGTTCTATGCCTAGTGTCCTGAACCATAGGGATATCTTTGCTATATTTTTTTTCCCACCTCCGCACATGCAGACTACCTCAACATAATGCTTCAGTATACCCTTGACTATTTGGAAGTTCTCAGGGACATTAAATGTTTGGATAACTGAGGTTTCAGGGAATCAAAGGAATTCTCAGTGGAATCAAGATGGCTTGCATGAACAACTCAGAGAAGAGCTTTATATATCTGACATCATAGTGGAATTGTGTGCAGATAGGTTTGAGGGAAGCATTCCATATGAGGCAGGTGTACATTTATAGAATGACATTCATGTGAAGGGCTGATCACTAGGAGTTATTTTCCCAGCTGGTCATATTGTTTTGGACCATAAATTTCCAGGGTTGTGTCATAAGGCCAGCTGCCTTCATCAATACCATTCACAGCTGAATTTTCCTCCACAATGGCAATATGGACTGAGACCATCCACCCACGCCCCTTGAACCAGCTGCTTCCCTTAACAGTTCCTGAAGAGTTTTGGGACTTAGGATAACCATAGGTAGATTGAAAGAGAAACTCTGTCATGAATTGCAAGAGGGCTTTAGACTGCTCTACCCTAATATCAGTGTGGTGTCTGTCAATGATATACGCCTGTCTCTTTAAAGAGTTCAAGGCAAGCTCTTATGATGGGAAGATCATACTTTCAACAGGAGACTGGTCCAAAAAACCCAGGCCTTAGAGATCAGGGGACCATCCGTTTCTTATTTATATCTGGTCTCTTCATTTGTGGGCTCTAGAAAAATGTTGACATATTAAAGTAGTTCTAAGTTACTCATGACGTTGTTCAAACCTGGACAGAAACAAGTACCACTGAAAATATTATGAAAAACAAGACAGTTGAGTTAAAGCCTCAGTAGAGTTATCAAGACACCACCCCAGCAGGACATTCAGGAGACAGAACCTTCAGCATCATCCAGAGCTCTCTGGATGCAAATCCACTGTGCCACATTGGAGAGTGCAGCATGGGCTCTCCTCTAAGCCCAGTCAGCTCTTCTGGGTGGTACAGTGGGGTATGGGGTACTGAGTGTGACAAAGTCAGGCTGGACAGATGTAAGAGAGTGGTGGGAGGCAGGTATATTAGCCCTAGAATGATAAAGGCCTTTTTCACTATAAGCTGAAAAGGGGTGACTTCAGCTTAACTAGGGACACGTGAGTCCAATTAAGGGCTGCCAGGGACCTTTAAAAACTCCTTCTGTGGCAAGAGAGAGGGAGGAGAGACAAGCTGCTGCAGGGGTAGTGGCATCAGGGATAAAAGCTGCTCCAGGGTAGATGGCTTCTGTCCTCCCTACAAGGGAAGTTACATAACAGCCTGCCAGTTTAGGAGAAGGACTGGCACCCCAGGGCAAATAACAAGGCCATACACCCTCAGAGTGAGGTAGGGAAAGGTATTCCCCTTTATTTTGGGTTAGAACTGTTTTTTGTTTGTTTGGCAGAGGGGCACTCCTGAGGCCTGCCCCTGGGCCTGCCTGGAAAATATTGGGAAATAACCCCTCAGGTCAGAGACACCATCCAGAGTGGTGCTGATTTACTCCAGGCCCTGACCACCAGTGGGGGGAAGTGCTGAGCATACCAAGATGGAGGAGGAGTCTTGCCATATGGATACAGGTCATGGCCCTACTTCTTTCTCACTCCCTTTGGGGTGACTGGCCAAGAAGCACTCCTTGTACTCAGTGAAGTACAAGTATTGCAATTGTGCCCAGCTCATGGAAAGAGAAGAGTCTCCTTGTGTAGTCTCCCCTGTATGTAGGTTGGACAAAATCTTGTTCTCTATTGGACTTTTAGGATGGTTGGGGTAGGGGTGGGAAAGAGAGACTCCTCCATGATTCAGTTGGTATAAAATACAATTATCTAGTCAAGTACTTCAGAAAGCTTGTCTAGGCCATAAGTTTAGGTTGCTAAGTGATGTATGACTAACTTGAAAGTTTTAAATAATAAAACAGTTATTTTCTGATCCCAGCCTACAGGCTGTCTGTTTTTCAGTGACCTGCTCCATCACATGAGTTAAGTTCGTTTTTAGTGTTCTTATAAACCCAAAGAAATAATACCACAGAAGCATGTCCTGAGTACAGTAATAAAAAAATGGTGTGTGTCTGTGATCTAGCTCCCCTCTCCTCTTCATAGAAAACACATTTCTTTGTCTCCCGCCTTAAGCCACCCCCATTTGTAGATGAGGGAAGAGGTTATACATCATATCACATCACTTTTGGAAACCAGACTAGAATTATGAAACCTGAAACCTGTTTGAAAATGGTTGGGAAGTCAGCTTATGTTTTAACAATGCCACTTCCTGTTCCATTCATATATCTACCTTTAAGCAATGTGCTTTTCAAGCACCCACTTCCAATACTATATGTATAGTTGTCAGTCTTCTATCCATTCTTACTTTTCTGAGTCTGGACACGTTGTGTAATGTAGGCAAGCCATAGTACACAATTGCCCAAAACTAGTAGTACAGTTTATTCAAAGATACACACTAGTAAATATAAATAGTGTAGTCTCAAATTTAGCACAAGACTGCAAGGTCCTGATTCTTCTCTCCTACTTGTGTACTTCAGGAGTAACTCCATTGAAGTGAATGGCTAGTGGAAACTTGATGCAAGTGAGAGAACAATCAGTTCCTCGTTCTTGTGTTGAGATAAAACTATTATGTGTTGGGTTACACCTCCCTGAAAACGGAAAGCATAACCACCAGCTGTCTGTCACTTAAGATAGTTGTAAGAAGCACCTTTATAGAAGGAGGGAGATGAAAAAATAGGGGCCTCCAACCAAACACACGCATGTTACAATGCATGTACCAAAACAAAGGTACAAGTGAGACCACTCAGGAATTTGAACTTGGTCAGTAAAGGTGATTCACTCAGTTTTGTTTGAAGGGAGAGAAAGAGAGAGACAGGCCAGAGAAGCAGAAAGAGAAAGCCAAGAAGAATGATACCAAATTGGCAAAGGTTGCAAGCAGGACTAGATTTCAAAATGATCTTTATAAAACTTGTAAAATTGTACTGAATTTCATCCTATTGAAATCAGACAAGACAAGTGCAAATTACTGTGCTTAAAAAGGAAAACTCAAATGCAGAAATTCAAAATGGTGAATAACTGGCTAGGCAATAGTACTGCAGAAAAGGGCCTGGGGGTAACAACGGACCACAAAATTGAATATGAGTCAGTATGATGCTATTGCAAAAAAGACAAATGCCATTCTGGGATATTTTGTATGTAAAGAGTGTTGTATGTAAGACACAGGTAATTGTTCTGATGTATTTGGCAGTGGTGAGACTTCAGCTGGAGTATTGTGTTCAATTCTGAGTGACACAATTTAGAGAAAACTGGAGGGAGTCCAGAGGACATCAACAAAAATGGTAAGGTTTAGAAAACTTCACATGAGGAACAGTTTAAAAAAGTGGGCATGTTTAGTTATGAGAAAAGAAGAATGAGGGGGAACCTGACAACAGTCTTCAAATATGTTGAGAGCTGTTATAAAAAGGACTGATCAGTTCTCCATGTCCACTGAAGCTAGGAGAAGTAGTAAAGGACTTAATATGCAGCATGAGATTTAGATTAGATATTAGGAAAAACTTTAGAACTATAAAGATAGTAAAGATCTGGAATAGGCTTCCAAGGGGGGTTGTGGAATCCCCATCATTGCAGGTTTTTAACAAGATGTTGGACAAACACCCATCAGGGGTGGTCTAGGTTTACTTGATCCTGCGTCAGCACAGGGGATTGGACTTGATGACTCCTCAACATCACTGCCAGCCCTACATTTTTATGATTAAGCACTAGAACAATGGGATGTTGTTGAATCTCTGTCATTGGAGGTTTTAAAAAACAGGTTAGACACCTTTCAGGGATTGACTAGTTATAGATAGTCCTGCTGCAGCACAGGGGATGGACTAAATGAACTTGTGAGGTCCCTTCTAGCGCTGTGTTTCTATGAAAGTCCTTGCTCTATCACCAGTTTCTCCTCTTAACTTGAACAACCTGCAAAACTCCCAATATTTTGTGTAACTGCGTAGGTCAAGAAAGGCAAGACTATCAGAGTAACTTGCCTGAACTTACTACAAGTGCTCAAATTCAAAGTAGTACTAGGGGCACAAAAGTCTCTTTGCAAAAATAAAACATCTGATGCACAATTTGCTTTGTTAAAAAGGTACATAGGAAATGGACAGTAAGGATAGGTAGCTCCTCTTTTTAAAGATTTACTGTACATGCTCTGCTGAAAATCATTGGAATGTCCATATCTGCATGGTTGTCTATTAACCACACTAAGTGTCATCTCTAAGTCTAGACAAGAATGGGTTAAATTAAATCAGTACTCCTCAGCTGAATGCAAAACATCACAGTATGTACTATCTAATTTTTAAGTGCATTTAGTGTTCTGGAAAGGTTAAATATTGAAACAGTAAGTAAAGAAGCCCTCTTTTTATCCATAGAACAAAAAACATCTCAGGCAGCCATATTTCTTTCCCACTGACTTGCCTTATTCTTCAATTGGACTAAAGGCTCCTAGGGCTCGGTGAAAAGTTTCCATGAAGGTTGTTTTTGAACAGAATGAATTTTTTTGCACACTAAAAGAATAGTCTACTGTCCATGGAAAACAGACATTTCTTTGAAAAACTAGACACCTGAAAATATTTTGATTTGGAAATGTCACTGAGGTGCCTAATTGGAGTTGTAATTCCAACTTCCTCATGTCCCCATTCTCCTCTATGGACTAGGGTCCCCAGATCGACTACTTCTCCCATGATGCACTGCAGCCATAATGCTCCTGTAATGCACCACAATGGCTCAACAAGAGATGACGTCATGTGGCATCATGGGAGATGTAGTCCAGCAAGGGAGCCCAGATTGTGAAGATGAATGAGGATATGAGATTTAACACCCTCCCTCTCCATGACATGAGGTGCCACAATGCCATTTCCAATTCTAAATTTTTCGGCTATATTCAAAAGTTTTCAGCTTTTGATTTTTTGACAAATCAATCTTCTGCGGAATGTTGATGTCAACATTTTTTTTAAGTTTTCATTTTCTGTGTGAGGATGAGGGAAACAACAAAGATACCAATTAGAAATCCCAATCAACTCCCTGCCCAGTTGGTCCTTCACATCTCTGCTAGGACTGCCAAAAAGAGAGACTGTAACTGCAACATTTAATGGTGGTTTTTCTGACATCAGCAGCTGCCCATTAGAAATTAGTCTGAAAATCTGTGGCCAGTGTGTGAAATAAGGTGACAGGCAGGATAGTAAGAGGATCTAGCCTGAGATTTGACTGCATTATGTAAAGAGTAAAGTCTCTTTATTCTATATTCATCCCCAATTAATTTAATCTTTTAAATTCAGTACCCACTCAGACCAACAGGCCAATTTTCTTACTAATCAACTCCGATTTTTTTTCTTCCAATTGTGACTTTTGGGAGAGGAACACATGTTTCTTTGTAATAGTCAGGGAATAAAGTCCTCAACTCACTTTGGCACCCCACAACCACATGCTGGATTACTCTACAAATCCCAGTCCCCTACCTGGGTGTTTTACTTTATACTTAACTCAGGATAAACAAATGTGAGCCAAAACCTGAATTACTAGGTTTCCCTGAAAAGTCTCTCATCTCACCTTAGCCCCTTCTCTTGCCCAAGACACTTTCCGCATTTTCTCCACCAGAGTTGAAGCTAATGAGACCCACCTGATGTAGCTTGCAGAGAAGACAGCAGAATAGTCCTGCATCTATCTCTATGCAGGGTCCTAGAAACTGACATCCAACCACACTGTCTTGCCACATTGAGGAGAGAAGGGCCAATGTACAATCACATTGTGTGTTACATTCCATTTTCTTACTATTATACCCCTGTCTGAAAACAATTCTGAGAGAACTAACTGATAGTGTATAAAACCAATGCATGATTGACATGGAATTATAGTATTAGAGTAGCATATACGAGTGTAACTGACATGTGTTTTTGTGGTCAGACACTACGTTTTTTTAAAAAAAAATTCTGTACCAGTGAAATGTCAGTACATCTCTTCCTTCCTGTATAACAACTCTAAGCCTACCAGATGACAACTTCACATAAAGAACCGATCTTCTAGACTATAATACCACACTTCATGGGGTGGGACAGGGGAAAAGATTATGAAGGGTGAATAAATGCTTATTCACATGCTACTTCACCTCAAAGGAAAACAGGACCTTGTAGAGCAGCAAAGGCATTAAAGTAGGAAAAGTTCCTCATGCTGCTACCATTATTGCTGAGTTGCAGAAATATACCTCTCTTCACATTACCTCTGTCCAGGTGCAATACAGGGAATGGAAAATACTTGTTTGCAGACCAGTACAAATAATTTCACCTTATCATTGAAAGAGAATATGAGAAAATGTTCAGATTATTTCTTATTGGGATGCATGCACATAAATAGAAATGTCTTTACTGAGGAAAAAGCAAGAAATTACCTTGAGGAACTAAGCGCAGCAACATTACACTTTAATCTTTGTCAGATTAATTACCATACTTCCTGTGCCCATGAATCCCCTGTAGCTATTAATCCAATAATGATGAGCACGTTTTCAAAAGAAGACTGTTTTGCATATTAACATTATAAGTTTGCTAATATACATTATTTTTCTGGGTTACCTAAAAGGAAATTTTACAGTAATTTCTTATTGTGCATTACAATTTTTCAAGTAATTATTTGCACTTGTAGTAATGATTTGTGACTGTGTCAACTCATGCTACTCCTATCATGGGAAAATAATTCAAACTTTATCAGTATTACAAATATCGGACTTTATCTTTTCTTTCTGCTGTTTGGGAATCTTAAAGATTCATACAGAAAAATTCTCACATCACTGTTACAAATCCTCTAATGAGGCTTGTATGGCAGTAGATTAATAAAGATAATATAGCTGTAGTTATAAATTTGCTGCCCTTAGTACAATGGATGATTGATTTTTGATAGAGGAAGCACATTTAAAGAAAAGTAATATCCCTATATTGGTTGATAGGAAACCTCTTAAGGAGTTGTTATATTAAAATACACCATGTGCAGTTATAAAAATTCAGAGTGGAGTGATTTAAGTACTAAACAACCTAATGACTGTCCAGATGTTTGCTTTCAAAATGTACTCCTGTACTCTGCCTCACAAAAGGCAATAATTGGCACCCTGCTGGCACTTTCATTTTGAAGGGGACAAGTGGGGACTGAATAACCATGGGTTTTCAACTGACTTCTCATTCCTAATAGCATTCTCCTACTTCACTGTTAGAATATCTTTCCAGCAATGCACTGCAACCCATCTATACCATACCCATAACAAAGGAAAATACTTCAGTCCCCATCTGACATCTTTCCTGGGCACTAGATTGATTAAAGGCTAGACTCTGTCACCATTACTCAACCCATATATAATACTTTACTCCACAAATAGTCCCATTGAAATCAGTAAGATTACTTGTGAAGTAAGGTACTCAAAGTGAGTATGGGAGGCAGAGTCAACCTATAAATAAAGGAATACCAAAGGAGTACTAAAAACAAATTGGCAAAAGTGATCGCATTAGAAAAACAGATTTTAAAATATAGATAACTGTATACCACAGACTTTTCCCTAATACCTTGCCTTTACTTTTCACCTTTACTTCTACATTGTGATCCTTTCTCCTACCCTCTCTCTATTTGTCTGCCTTTTATATTATAAGCTCTTTTTGGCAGGGACCAGGACTTTGTTTGGAAAGCACCTTGTATATTGTGGGCACTACAGAAAATACAGTTATTCCATAAAATGCATCTTTAAAGATGCATGTGGAGATTAGAAGGGAGCAGGGAAGGTATATGTGAAAACTGAGCAGACTCATGGATGCATGAAACTTGTATATTGTTTCAATCATTTCATTGTTTATAATGAATGGATGGTACAATATTGTATTTTACTTACTTTATTTTTCTCTTGGCAGACCAATAGTGTCATTTCCAGTTAGTATTGTTAGACAGTGAGTGAGTGATTTAACTTTTCGTTCTCTCTCTAATTAAGGTTGACATTCCTCACTATCTCCAACACACATGAAGATAATTAAACAGTCATTTTCTCCCATAATCTCTGCGCAGAAGGAACAGAATTATTGAATTCCAATAGCTAGTAAACCAACGGTATTTTCTCTTTCTTATGTTTGAGTACACAGTGGATTTGCACCATGCAAGTTAACATGGCTCACTGCACACTAAATCAGTGAGTGTCATAAGCATGTGTGCGCTGGTATGCTAATGTGACAGTGCCCTCTCAGGTCAGAAAGAGCATTGCACAGAGTCTGCTCAGCCTGGTGGGGCAGCCAGTCACTTCTCTTGCCTGAGTCTCTATGGTAGTCCCATTCTGGGCTATCAAGGGTGCTAGTCTCAGTCCCACTGGGTTGTAAGGGATTCCCCTTATACTTGGATGAGTTAGCTGGTTCTGGTCCAGGGGGGTGGGGTCTAGAAACCCCTTTGGTTCTTAAGTCTGTGAAGGACCTGTAGGGGAGCCCAGGCCCACGCACTCCACTGGGTTCCAGCTCAGGCCCCTTAAACGAGACAGGTGGACTCAAGCATCTGTAACTCCTTTCCTGTGCCCTGAGCTCCCTCCTACCTCCTTCAGTTCTGTAGGCTTCTCCAGCCTTTCCATCACTTCTCTGGGGTGTTGTCCCTGGGTGGCTTCTCAGCACCTTGCTTGCAGGATTTTCCTTCTATAGCCTGTTTTCTCCTCTGGCAGATGCCCCACCCCTCTGCTTGTCAGTTCTTTTATTCTCCCAGCTGCTGTGAGGCTGCAAATCAGCAAGTCCAAATCAGCAAGGCCAGCTTGGGGGCGTATACACCCCATGACACTGCTTGTGGAATGATATTTTAAGATCTGATCATCCCAATGGATACATTATTATTTGTATTGCTGTAATACCCCAAATACCTAAATACCTAAGTACAGCTCCAATGTTCTAGATGTCATACAAATGCACAGGTAATCATAGTTCTTTCTGCAAAGAGCTTGTAATGTAATGTTGTTGCACAATATATTCCTCAGCCTCCTTCCATTTTAATATTGATATAATTAAATACCAGAACTTTATGTGGCTTCCAAGGTTTAATGTGTAACATGCATTCCCGCTCCTTTCCTCCCACCCTTTTTATTTAGGGATGTGTATAGCTCTTCTACAAATGTTGTAATAATATGAAGGCTATTTACATATTTTATATAATAAAAAATATCCAGTTACATTGCATGATTAAAAAGAGATGGAAAGGATATAAACCCTCATGCTTCAGGGTATAAGCCAACCTCTAACTGAGGAGAGTAGGAAGAAATTTTTTTCCTATGGGCAGAGTATTCCCATGGGCAGAGTATTCCCATAAGTGCTTGCTGAATGTTTTCTAATAGTTGCTAACTGGACCCTATTATGATCCGGTATAACACTTCCCACATTCCCATTAAAGTCATAATCATTTAAATGCATCCACAATTAGTCTTGCAGTGGAGGGGTTGGCTTGGTCTTAGATTGTGGGTCACTGCTTCACAGAGACATTAAAATGGCTTAATATACAGCTCTAAGACAATCCAATTTTGCATATGCAAATTTATCTGTTGCAAAATGAAGTACAGTTAGCTTATAGAAATTTGCAAGGTAACTGTAATGAAGTTGCTGGGTGAATGTATCTGCTGTCAACTATACACTAAAAATGGAGCTGAGGTGGTAGTCTTGCCAACAGTCCTCTTCACCCAAACCTGAAAGACTAGACTCTGCAAATGGGATTAGCCCTGAGACTGCACACGTATATACCTGTTCTAATCTTTTGCACTGTGTGTGTGTGACCCATGTAGCTCTGGGAAGTAAAACTGCTTGGTATTCTATCCATCATGTTTCTCTTTTTATTGCATATATGGAAGGATAGTAACATCTATGTGTCACCTTGTAAGGGAAAGCATAAGTATCAAAGCACAACTTAAAATCTTAACTTGGCACCTTTTCAAGTAGACAAAGTTCACATAAAATCAGATATTTCAGCAACCTATTATATACTCAAATAAACAGCCTTAAAAACAGAAGCATTTATGTATCCACAGAACAATAACAGCATCAGCATGAACAGTGCAAAGGCCTTCATATTCATTATGTTAAGTCAGTCAAAATAGGAGGGGAACTCATCAGTTTGGGGCGGTTGAACTTATGCGTCTTGCTGTTAGATGGTGTGCAGTGAGGAAGGATGGTCCAATGGTTAGGACACTAGCCTGAGCTGTAGAAAACCCACATTCAGTTGCCTGGTTTGTAACCAACTTCCTGTGTAACCTTGAGCAAGTCACTTAAGGCTTCTTCTTCTTTTTTAAAAGGTACGTAGGCACCTAAAGATATACATAGGCAACTAGTGAGATTTTCAGCCTCGATAACAAATTCTCATGGACCATCATTAATCAATGGGACTTAGGCGCCTAAGAACTCCTTGAAGTACCACTAGGTGCCACATACTTTTAAAAATCTAGTCCTTAAATGTCTCTGGTCCTTAAGTCTCCTACCTCAAAAGAGTGTTGCAATGATAACTAGAGTAAAGCTTGTGAGGTGCTTAAATACTACAATGATGGGGGGGGAGCGGCATATATAAGAGAGGGCTGAAACAAAAAGAAACTTATCCAAATACAAGTTCATGTGCCCCCACCTGCCCCCAACAGAGCTCTTATGGATGAGTGTCACTGCTTCAGTACAGTGCTCTACAAAACTGATTTACTGAACAAGAACATTCTTCTTCTGGGACACAGTTTCAGCATAGTGTCTGCTTTAAAAGATTAAAGATGTCTGCCTGTCCCCAGGAAGCCCTAAAGGAACAAGCCAATCTACTTTTAAGTTTCCTTTTATCTATTTCCAAACAATTTAATTGTGATGACCCAGATAGGTACTTAGTATTTTCCTCTTTTGTTATTTTCTGGACTGGAAATAGAGTTTCAGGACACCCAAAGACTCTCAAAAGATATTTGATCACCCAAAAGAGATGAGAGGAAATGTCATTATAACAGAATCGCATGATAATGTTATTTATGGAATCGAGGATAAATTATTATAAATTTGAGAGCAAGAATCATAGGAGTGGATTCTAGGGAAAACATTAAAAACATTAGAAAGAAACTGATTCATTGTTTTGCTGCTTTAAGAACCAAAGAAACTGACACACATAAATAATGATACATAATGTTTATTATCACCCTAGGATTCTTGTGCACTACAGGGATATAAAAAGATGTGGTCTCTGCCCCCAGGGGATTTAATATTTTATAAGACTGATTGTTATGGGTTCATTAGCAATAAAAAGCTGATCAGCTTTTTCCTTAGCCCTAATTATGGGGAACAGGCAGCTGCAGTTTTGGGGTTTTTTTTTGTTTTTAATCAGCTGCATGTTGAGCATCCTGCAACATGTGAATAGAAATTCCCTTTTATTTGACACTATCAAGGATTAGCTCCTCCATAGCATGGCTAAGGAAGCAATCAGATCAGCTGCCATCTCATTGAAAAAAAAAAGAAAATATTTGTTGTTTTTATCCAACAGACCTCAGCCCAATCCTGCTGCTGTTTTATGTTTCGCTTCAGACACAGCTAATCATCAAGGATCTACAACCTATCCTGAAGGATGACCCATCACTCTCACAAATCTTGGGAGACAGGCCAGTCCTTGCCTACAGACAGCCCCCCAACCTGAAGCAAATACTCACCAGCAACCACACACCACACAACAGAACCACTAACCCACGAACCTATCCTTGCAACAAAGCCCGTTGCCAACTGTGTCCACATATCTATTCAGGGGACACCATCATAGGGCCTAATCACATCAGCCACACTATCAGAGGCTCATTCACCTGCACATCTACCAATGTGATATATGCCATCATGTGCCAGCAATGCCCCTGCCATGTACATTGGTCAAACTGGACAGTGTCTACATAAAAGAATAAATGGACACAAATCAGATGTCATGAATTATAACATTCATAAACCCATCAGAGAACACTTCAATCTCTCTGGTCACTCGATTACAGACCTAAAGGTCACAATATTACAACAAAAAGACTTCAAAAACAGACTCCAGGGAGAGACTGCTGAATTGGAATTAATTTGCAAACTGGATACAATTAACTTAGGCTTGAATAGAGAATGGGAGTGGATGTGTCATTACACAAAGTAAAACTATTTCCCCATGTTTATTTAACCCCCACCCCCCACTGCTCCTCAGAAGTTCCTGTTAACTGCTGGTAATGGCCCACCTTGATTATCACTACAAAAGGTTCTCTTTCCCCACCCCCCTTCCCAGCTCTCCTGCTGGTAATAGCTCATCTTAAGTGATCACTCTCCTTACAATGTGTATGATAAACACCCATTTTTTAACGTTCTGTGTGTATATAAATCTCCTCACTGTATTTTCCACTGAGTGCATCTGATGAAGTGAGCTGTAGCTCAGGAAAGCTTATGCTCAAATAAATTGGTTAGTCTCTAAGGTGCCACTAGTACTCCTTTTCTTTTTGCGAATACAGACCAACATGGCTACTACTCTAAAACCAGCTAATTCTGTGGAGGTCTTCTTCATAAAGCTGAATATTGAGAGGGAACTGTAAAAATCCCCCCATAGTGACACTTGGCTTACACTCCACAAAAGTTTACAGGCTTAATTCAGAGAAAAAGTGACACAAATGGTGACATAGGTGCCAACTCTATGGTTGAATAATAGTGGGGGCTCAGCATCCGTCAGTGGGCCCCGCTGATCAGCTCCTCCCGCTTTCCCCCAGCATCCCCCCACCCCAAATCAAGGATTAGCTCTTCAGCAGTGTGCAGGAAGCGCTGAGGGGGAGAGGGCGAAGCAAGGGTGGGGTGCACTGGGGGGCAGGGAATGGGGCAGGTAGAGGTAGGGCCTTGGGGGAAGAGGTGGATTGGGGGTGGCGCAGGGGGTGGCGCCTGGGATGGAGCAGAAAAGGCTGGTGCCTCTGAATGGTGATGCGACTTCTTACCACTCCATAAACTTACACGTTGCATTCTGAAGGGACAGAAACAAAAAGTTTAGCCGGAAACACAACTAACAGAAATATGCAAGTAAAAGTACCTTTTTACACCTTCCTATTAGTTGCATTTTCCACTATGCCACTTTTTCACCCTTCGGCATATCATTGTCATCTATTTACCAATTTGATCTTTGAAGTTCCTGGCATGAGTAGATGCAACTTCCATTTAAATTAATGGGAATTATGCATGTTGGTATCAAGGTTGAATTTGGCTCTATGGAGCAAATTAGACTCAGTTTAATCTGAATGTAAATGTGGAGTAATTTGAAATCGATGGAGCTAGTCCTGATTTACACAAGTGTCACTAAAACTAGAATTTGATGTCTCTAAGGTCATATGAAGATCTCTCTCACACACTTATATTTACTTATGCAAGCAATCCAACTGAAGTCAAGGTTATTCATATGTATATGGATTGCACAGCTGAGTCCTGTTCAGTTCTTAATTAAAACTGAATAGAAATAGTGGCACTGATACTTTTTAAGGGGAGAATGTAATACAAAACAATGTATTTGTACAGCAGTGTCCCAGGCATTATAATGTCCATGTGTATTACATATGTTTTATTGTTCAGATTTTAAATTTATCTGCCTAGAATTTGAAGACCAATTCCACTACAAATTTGAATCCTTGTCCTCTTTTATTCAACTTAAAAAAATAAAACAGAACATAGCAAAAATTAAAAATATTTTGAATATTGGAAAAGAAATGGCAAACACTTCGATGCAACTCATTATTTTTCATTTGCCTAAAAATTTAAACATCTCACTGTCATTGTGCACTTTTTTCTTCTGTGCAACAAATTTTCTTTCAGTCTTACAAACTGTTTAACACTTAACACTGTTAACACCAAGAAAATTTAACATTTTCAATCCTTTCAAGGATTTGTGTCTTCTTACATGTTACTAGTAGCACAGAATGACATTTTCTAATTTGGGTTCCTAAAGGTAGACATTTAATCAGTGGCTAATATTCAAAGGTGCTAATGCACCTACAACAACCTCTGAAAGCTTTGCTTTTTTTTTTTTTTAAATGTAGCTGATGAGATGGGGATGTTCTTGCTGTGCAACTGTAAATAAGTATTACACAAGAGATATATGACCACTGATTTAACTGGAAAAAGAGAGGACCCACAGGCTGGAAGAACAAGACATATAAAGTCTGAGTCTCTTCCCTACTATAGCCTCTTTTGCCACTCAGGCAGCATGAAGGAAAGAATAACTCTCAATCCAATGAGTGGTAACACCTCTTGTGTATAAAGGTTCACTTACCAGAACCCATCATTCCTGACTTCTTTGATACTACATACAAGCTCTGTCACATCACACATATGGCCTTCAGAGAGCTATGCCTCTCCTTTCCCTTGCTATTGCTTGTCTTCTCATTTGTGTGTCATCAGTAATCTCTCTTTTAATCCTACAGTCAACTCTTGCACAGAAGAAGAATCTGACTCGCACTTAATGAGGCTGGTCATTGATGCATCCCCTAAGTAGGAAGAAATTAGCAATGCCATTGAGCTTAGCTGGTAATTTGTTCATTGCACACATGGCAAACTAATAGGACAAATAACTGGCTCATAAACCAGAGCTGGGGGATTACTGGAATGTGAAGAACCTTTTTAGTTCAAAGACAGAAAGATTAATAGCCAACTCAGTACAAGGGAAACAAGAATATGATGCAGAACCTGCTGGTATTGAACTTATGACCTACCCTTGTCTCCTGACTGACTCAGCATCTGCACATTCCTTCTGTTCTGATTTGCATCTAGAGGAAACATTTCAGAGGGTGTTGATAGAAGTGGGAGAAAGAGGAGGAATAGAATACTCATGGATTTCTATTTTTCTCTATACTGTTGTTAGCATCACATTCCAATGCAAGTCCTTCCATAGTCCTCAATTCAAGAGGAATAATAGTAGCTAATAACAATAATAAAATAATTCTTTGCTCATTTATTTTCTTTCCCATTTTAAAAAATATGAACTAAATTGCAGGTGTTGATTTGCCACTTCAAACTTTTCTCAAGGCTTCATTTTGGGCCATGCCAAAAATTGATGTTCCTACTCCTTGCAGCTTTCAAGATAACAAAATACAAAATTAAAAAAGTGGAAAGGGAAAAGAACTCTCATGAGGGTCTTTTCCACAGGAAATCCCAATTTAATTGCCTCAAGAATCAGTAGAAAAAGTAGCAAAACTAATCATGTCCATCTCAGCTATTCTCCCTCTCTATGCTTCTGTTCTCTTTTTGCAGACACTCATTTTCAGCTTCAACCTCTCCCCGCCCCTTCATCTGTCTTGGCAACTGACTTATGGCGTAGCCCAACTTCCACTGAAGTTAATAGAAAACTCCCATTGACTTCAATAGGAGTCAAATCAGATCCTTAGAGCACAGGACTATAACACCAGGAGAAATGTGGGTTAGGAAGGGATTTCTGTCCCCCCCGCCATGTATTCTGGGAAGGTTTATTCATTTTATTTCTTTCCTCTAAGGCATCAGGGATGGCCACTGCTGGAGTTGGATGGGGAGGACCAGGGCTCTTAGGTGCACTGAGCATTCTCTGTCTGGTGTTTGCCAGGCTGGTTCTTACTCACATGTTCAGGGTCTAACTGATCTCCATATATGGGGTCAGGAAAGAATTCCCAGGCTATACTGGCAGTGACACTGGGAGATTTTTACCTTCCTCTGCAGCATAGGGGTGCAGGTCACTTGTCAGGACGACCTGGGTATATCTCAGATAATCATGTCCATGCCATTGTGGGGGCTTCAGGCTCTAGTACGCCTCAGTTCCTCCTAGTCTCTTCCTGGGGCACATAATAGTCTAATCTCTTGTGGATTGTAATCCTTTAGTAATTGTTGGGTTAGTATGAAGATGCTGGGTCATGATGGTGACCTGTGATATACAGTAGGTCAGATGAGATGATCTAATGGTCTCTTCTGGCCTTAAACTCTATGAATCTAAGACTCTAAAACTGTGAAGAGGAAAATCCAGGGTCAGATAATCCTAGGGAGAGGCACAGTCATTATTAGAGAACATTTCCAAAATTTCCTGTCCTTTCAAACACAGATTTTATTCATATCTCATGCACTAGTTGGAGAATTCTTATAGCATGCTGTATTATTAAATGCTACCCCCATTTTACAGACAGGGGAAACTGAGACAGCAGCTGAAATTTTCAGAAACATCAAATGACTTAAGAAAGACAATGAGATTTAAACTTCTATTAGATGTAAATGCCTAAATCCCACTTTCAAAAGTTACTGGTGCTCCTAAGTGACTTAGGAGCCTTTGAAAATATTACCATATGGCCACCAATCATGGATCAGTGTCACAGCTGGGATTAAGATCCAGGCCTTCCTAGCTCTCTATCCTGAACTCAGATACCTTGGGTAAAATTTTCAAGACTGTGTACATGATTTAGGAGACTTCACCCTATTTTCATAAGTGACTAAAGAGTTCTGAAGTTCCACTGACTTTCAGTATGTCTTAGGCTCCTAAATATCTAAGTCAATGTTGAAAGTGGGATTTGGGCCCCCTAAAACATTTTGAGATCACTTTTTAAAGGTATTCTTCAGTGCCTAAAATGCAGAAAGGCACCTAATGGGATTTTCAGAAGTGCCAAGACTCTGTTCTGAGTCTCTAGGCACCTAAATGCCTTTAAAAATGTAGTCCTTAGGCACTTTTGAAAATGTTAACCCTAATAGCTAATATTACCCCTAACAACTCATATTTCTTCACAAGCGTCAGGTCACTTATCACCCAACACACATAGCTCCATTTCAGTGGCCAATGCAGCAGTGTATTCCATTATCAGTGATTAACCACTGGAACAAACAACCCACGTAAATTGTGGATTCTCCATCTCTGGAAGTCTTCAAAGCAAGACTGGATGCCTTTCTGAAAAGATATGCTGTAGCCAAACACAAATGTTATTAGGCTCAGTAATGGGGTATCTGGGTGAAATCAGATGGTCTAGTGTATATGGGAGGTCAGATTAGATGATCTAATTGTTCCTTCTGGCCTTAAACTCTATAAATGTAACTGGAATCAGTGAAATACATGGTGAAGGAAAAAATAAGTGCAATTATATATTCAGAAATTACTGATATTTTTCACTACTGGAAAAATCCATTCCATAATATAATTAATTTTGTCTTTTTACAACAAGAGTTTGATGCAGAAATCTGAAATATTTTACTTGTTTATTTTAATATACTAGTGACAGTCATTTCCCTGTCTATTTTGTTTGGCCTTCCTCAGATGCACTTAACTGACATGAATATGCAGTCTTTTCAGGATTAAGTTTTCAACCAAAATAAACTCTACTCCAGGCTCAGAGTTCATTATCTTTGTGTGTGTCGGCAGCTCTTACATAGCTCATGGTAGACCCTACTGAAGTAATTAACATCCCAAAAGGTCATGTCTTGTTTCTTCATTTAATGATTCCAAACCTTGTTCAAAAATTAAAAAAAGTTATACAAGTGATAACTATTATGAAATAGCATGAATGCAATTTTCAGCAACACTCAGCACTGGCCTATTTCCACAGAAGTTAATTCCATGGACTACAGTGGGAGCTAACTTAGGCCATGCTCAGAGCTTGTGAAAATTCCCAGTCCACGTCTTTCGTCAAGTATATTTTCACCCCATATGGTCTAAAATGATTTTGTTTGCCTAGAATGCTGAAGGAATAGTATGACGAGAAAAGACCAAGTAATCCAATGTAAAGGGTGTTAACACAGCTTTCTAGGTGTTATTTTACCAGGACAGACAGCATGGTGTCCCCAGAAGACCCTGATCTATGGAACTAGCTTGCTCTGATGGTCTGATATCCTGAGCTCTGCTGCCTTCATGTAGTGCGCACTTACTGAGCAAGCACTCAGCAGACTGATTATGGTTGCATGAGCAATCCATGTTGATAGAGGCAATCAATTGGATATAAATCTAGTTATCTGTTCAGCTACCCAGTTGGTTAGCTTTTATACCGATTATTTTGTTTAATTTTCAACACCGAAAGGCACAAAATGCCATCGGTGCCAAAGGCATATTTAAATAAATGAAACATGGTTTAAGCAGGATCAGGCCATGAGAGAGAGAGAGAGAGAGAGAAAGAGAAGGTATCCTGATACATTATGCCTGAAAAAGCATTGTGGCTTGCTAAAGAATATGAACAGGTCAATGTTGAGTGGTGATGAATGGCCTAGGAGAATTAAAATGCACCAGGGCATACAGTATGACAGTTTAAAATTGAAAGATGACATGCTTTCTGGGAACAAGGGGATTTACAGGCTTTGAAAGATTAAAAGATGCTGGCAATTTTCATGCATTCACTGAAAGTTTACAAGTGACTAAGCTGGATCTTGCAAGGAAGAGTATTGCACTAGAACAAAGGGGGTAACTTTATACAAAGAGAACTGAGTGACAGGGTTTTTTCTGTATTCCTTTTGCTATCATTGAACACATCTGTCCTAAAGTTTCAGAAAATATATATATATATGCAACAACAGTGATTGCCCTTGTAATCAAGATAATGGATGTGCATATTAGGTTTGCAAATGTACACATATCTCTGAAAGTGTAAAACAGGCTTTAACTTTTCAAATGTATCTCTCTCTAATGTATCTTTCTTCTAATTATGCAATGTGTAACAGAGTACTGTCTAGTGGTCTGAGCAGAGGACTAAGAAATTCTTGGCACCCAATCAACTATCAGCTTTCATACAAACCCATTAAATTCTTTGGCCTTGATCAATGCCCTTAACATCTCTGACATTGTTCCCCACCCCATCTATAAAACTGGGAGACGAGATCCACTTCATAAGGCTGTTTTTGGTATGAGTGGTAGTGATGTGTCTGGAAATGAAAGTTACCATGGCCCTGATTCAGAAAAACATGTAAGTAATTAACTTTTTTTACTTTAATGTGACTTCAGCATATACTGAAACTACTTCACTGAATGGGGATGCTTTTTTGAATCAAGGCCTATGTAATAACATCAGGGAAATCTCCATCTAGCCACTAAACATAGCTTTAAGAATTCTTTGTGGTTCCAATCTGGCATAAAGCATCCTTATTAGGGGCCAGTATCTGTCCCACCAGTATCTCTCTGCTCCTATTCCTTCTTTACTTCCCTTCCTGTTCCTGGTCTAGCATCAGCTTCTTCTGTCTCCTCAAGGAATTTTACTTTTGTTTGGGAGAAGTCTTCCTTTACAGACCCTGCAATCTGGAACAACCTTCCTATATCTCTTTACTTCAGACTTCATCTGTTTTCAATTTTTTTTCTTCATATAATGCATCTTCTAAAATAATTACAGGAAAAAACTATTAATCTGGATGGGATTATTTATCTCTCTGAAATACTCTGGGATGCGGTTTGTGGAAAGGATGTTATACCAAATAATGGCAAAATGTATTAGAATTTTATCTTTGGACAATCACCGCAGAATCATGAATCCTTCTCCTCCTCCACACACCCCAGCAGCCCAGGGTGCCAGCTGTTTGGCGGTCCCAGTGGAGCCCGTGCTCCTACATGTCTCTGTGCAGCGCAGCGGGAACCCAGCATTCAGCAGCCCCTTGCACCAGGAAATATAGCAGGGGCAGCAACAGCCCCAGCAGGAAAGTAGCCACACACATCAGAAAAGCAGTGGCATCCAGTCCAGCTGCAGCAGGCGATGCTAGAGTGGCTGCAGCTCCCGTGCTCAGGTCACCACAGCAGACAGCAGCAGCAGCAGCAGTTGGGGCTTCCCCACTCTGCCAGCATGTCCCGCCCTGCAGCACCAGCAGCCCAGGTAATGGCCATCCTGGGAGCGCCCACCACTCCGGGTGCGGGGCGGGAGTCAGCAAGCCAGGGGAACTGGCTTCAGAGTGTGTCTAAGTGGCCACATGCACATGTCGCTGGGTCAGCACCTCTCCCACTTTTTGCATTTCTCACGCCCTCAAAGACAGGGAGATACACACATGAGCCTGTGTGTAGACACACATGCACAGCTGCACTTATTCATCCTGTCTTGGCATGACAAGATACACCAAAATAACCAAAGGGGTATGGAAACTGAGCCCTCACGGTCCCTGTGTGAGACCCAAACAAATATTGGGGCAAGTACCTGCCCCAGGGTCAGCAATGACCCCATGGCGGGGCCTCAATGCAAGCCTCTGGCTGGCATGAAATTTGACTCCCACATGCGGCCCCAAGCCTGGCTAGAGCTGCCCTCCCAATATAGAATTAAAATTATGCCTATGATCAAGGAGTTAGCCTACAATACCCTTACTGAATTTCTGAAAAAAATCATCCTTATTCACCCCCTTCTCAAACTTATTGTACAAATTCTGGACTTTAACAAAACATAAATCTTTCTTAAATTTATTCTGCAGACTTCAAGAAAGTTATCTGGATTCAATAGGAAAGTCAAAAGTGAAACTGTCAATTAACCCAAGTTCTAAGACTTACAGGCACATTTAATTTTACACTTGATCCTGCAGGTAATCCAGGAGGAATTTTGCCATTCACTTCAATGACAGCAGAACTGGGGCCTCACAGTACCTAAAGTTAAACATGTGTTTAAGTCTTTGCAGGACCAGGCTTCAGAGCACAAATTAATATAGAGCTTCCACAGCTGAAACTATTGCTGGTCAGTTTAAGTTGCACTTGTGTTTCAGCTGAAGATCTCAAACAATGTAGAGACATTAAGTTTGTATCACAATGTCTTTTAGTAATGGAAGGGAAAAATCCTTTCATTTATGCAATCTGCTATAAACAAACATAAGTGAATGTATATATACACATAGGTGAATTAGTTGCAAGACACAGGATTGTTATCTTTTAAATTTGCTTCTATGCTGTTACACTACCTGATACAAATATGCAATCTTAAAACATTACCCACAATTAATTCTGAAGAGAGATGTTACAATAATTTCAGGAGACTAAAGCAGTAAAAAATCCGAGATTGGAGAATTCATACACAATGTAGTCATCCATTCAGTTTTGATTAATTTTGCACAACTCAGGAATATACACAAAGATTCTCAAATATACCCACTATTTCAGAAATGATGAGAGAGCACATAAGAATAAATAAATGTCAGAAAACTGCCACAAGCAGCAAGCTACCGGGGGGTTGGGAGGGGGAGAGATTTCTTTTTCCATTTTCAAAAGGATCTAGCAGTAGCAAAAAAAAACATTTTGCATCCTGTGCTTATGGAGCCCTGATGATTACAATTTTAGCATTGATATTGTGAACATTTCCTTTGAAAAGTCCAGGTCCAACTGTTTTTATTTCAGCAATAGCATACAGTAAATAAAAGCTGCCCACTTGCACCACAGTATAGATAAGGAAGGTCCATGTGCATGCCAATTTTTTCTGTAAACACAGTGGCACAAAATAGGGAAGTTTTAATCCCCTAGTAGCACAAAGAGTTGCATTGGCTTGAACACAGCTACAAGAAACAGAGTGGTTACTGTTTTTCACATGTAGCCATTTCATGCATGGCCATTGAATTACTTATGACGCATTCACACTTAGGGGCTTTATAAATCAAGAAAAGAGAGTGAGAGCGAGAGAGAGAGCGCTCACGAGAAAATACGATTTTCAATCTCTTTTAAACACTTACCCAGCAAACCAGCTGTGGTAACAAGGATATCAGTTACTAGAACATTAACTAAATATTATTCCACAATAATATTTCAGTCTATGTTTCTGCTGAGATTTAAACATTCCCCATTTAAACAAATAAAAAGAGAAAGTTCAGATCCCCCCCACCTCGTTCCCATTTAAACCAATATTGAATTTAAAGCAAAGGTGGTATTATTCAGAAACACTGTTTAAATGCTAGCAAGCTATGTTTTCACCACACATCTTTGAAATGAGTGAATTGTATTGTTAGGTTGGAAAGCTAATGGAAATTGTCCCTACTCCCATTGCTAGGACCAAATAAGTCTTACTTAGTCCCCAATCCTACAATGACCTCCATATGGGTGTAACCACATACAGTTTGCTGCAAAATTAGGGTCTCGCTTGCTTTTGCACCCAGCCAGTACATGTTTGAAATTGTCCAAATTAGCTTCAAAAGCACTTTCTTGTTACCTAAATAATTAGGAATAAGAGACAGTTTCTAGAGTAAGTTACTACTCACATGACAGAGTAGACATAGCCTCTGACACTCATTTGAGAGGTGGTAGATCTCTGTTCAAATTCCTTTTCTTCATCAGGTGGAGAGGGGACATGTACTGGGGGGGAAGGTCTCCCAGATCATGAGTGAATACCCTAAGCACTAGGCTAAAAGTGGTAAGGGAGTTCTTTCTCTTTCTCCCTGACCCCTGTTTTGTGTGACATTGACTGAGGGGCCCGATCCAGTTGACAGCCAGTTGAGCACACCTATTGGATTAAATCCTGCACATGACTAGACAGCCAAACGTCTATCTTCCCCAGTTCATGAATCACTCTGAGATTTAGGAAATTGGTGGCTGGATGCTCGGAGTGAAGATGCAGGGTGTATGCCCCGAGGCAGAAACACAGGTGCCTAGGGAACTTTACAGGGAAAAATGTAGGATCTGAGCAACTTTAGGCACCTACATAGTTAGGCAGCAGCTGAGTGGGAATTTTGTGGATTACAGTGATGCTTAAACTTAAATGTTTAAGTACCTTTTGCAAATCCTACTGTAAGTGACCCCTCTAAAACTAGTGCCTGAACATGCAAGCAGTAACTTATCTATGAAGTCCTTACTCCCAGAAATATTCCATTTGAAATCACAGCAATTTGCCACATTCTCAGCTGGCAAGCAACATCACAACTACATTGAAGTCAGCGGAATTTCATTTATTATACTAGTTGAGTACCTAACCCAGATAAAACTATTTAGATACATTGGAACTAGGCACAAGAATAAGAGTTTGCAGGACTGGATCTTTACCAGTATTATTAGGCAGTCTTTTCTCCAGCATTAAAGGAATCAATGAAGGTTAAAGAATCAATACCTGCTATATTATAGGGTTCTTAGATGCTCCCTTCCACTCTCCCCGCCCCCCCCCCAAAGATTGTGTTTTTTGATTAAATTAGATTTCCCCAGAACAAAATTTTAGGTAAAAACAGGGAAAGCACATTTAGACTCTTCCCTTAACACCTCCCCTCCCACATCCCTGGATCTACTTATAACACATTCCAAGATAAGACTTTACCTTACTCTTTCCTGCTTTAGAGTGAATAAGGTATGAATTAATAACAGTGTATGGTAACACACCTCCTCTAACCTCTTCCATTTGTTAACCAGCAAAACTTCATTTCTTCTTTAACAATTCCCCTCCAACTCCCACAGTGAAATTAATTACCTTGATCAAGCTAGCACTATGACAACTAATTATAAAGGGTAAAATTGGGCCAAATTAAGCCCTGAAATGAGCAGGACTGCTAAGAGTATCTTTATTTTCCTGTGTAAAAAGTACTAGCTTCCAGATTCCCTGAAATATAGGGAAAATATTTAAAAAGCTATAAAATGATTTTATTTTTTATACTCTATGAGCATGTTTCCCTAATGTTTAGCAATAGAGAGCTAGTTAAAAGCAGGTGTATCCGTGGAAAGTGTGTATTTCATTAAGAGCTAAGATGCATGTGACATTTGACTATGGATATGAAAGATCAGGATACAGACTAGCTTCATTTTAGTGTTAATTTAAAAAGTGGTGTTTGTTACTAGGAAACCTGAATGAGAATCTAAGTGGATATGAAAGAATACTTTATTTAATTCAGATTATTTATTTATGTATTTATTATGCATTTACTTATTTTTATTTTATTTGGTATTTTCAGATTCCTGGTAACTACCAGTGTGATTAAGAATTGATTATATCAACGTAGGGTGAGATATCCATTTGGAACAATGGATAGGTCCACTTTAAACAAATAAATCCTGCTGTAGTGTTAAGTCCAAGTGACTTCTCTGAAATGCTCATTTCAATAGAGTTCACCGGAGACTCTGGTATGATGATACAACATCATACAACAATCTGGTGATTTCCTTTTCACAGCTATGATCTTGTCACAGGGTTGTGTTTCAGTTCTACTGCAAGCAAAGTTTGAAACAGAACCCTTTGATCATACTGCATCATAGCTGTCAAGGTTCCTTCCGCACTCTGAACTCTAGGGTACTCTAGATGTGGGGATCTGCATGAAAGACCCCCTAAGCTTATTTTTACCAGCTTAGGTTAAAACTTCCCCAAGGTACAAACTGTTTTACCTTTTGTCCTTGGACCTTATGCTGCCACCACTAAAGTGTCGAACAAAAATAACAGGGGAAGTACCCACTTGGAAACATCTCCCCCTCAAAATATCTCCCCCAAGCACTACACCCCTTTCCTGGGGAAGGCTTGATAAAAATCCTCACCAATTTGCATTGGTGAACACAGACCCAAACCCTTGGATCTTAAGAACGATGAAAAAGCAATCAGATTCTTAAAAGAAGAATTTTAATTAAAGAAAAAGTGAAAGAATCACCTCTTTAAAATCAGGATGGTAAATACCTTACAGGGTAATCAGATTCAAAACATAGAGAATTCCTCTAGGCAAAACCTTAAGTTACAAAAACAGGAATATACATTCCATTCAGCACAACTTATTTTATCAGCCATTTAAACAAAACAGAATCTAACGCATATCTAACTAGATTGTTTACTAACTCTTTACAGGAGTTCTGGCCTGCATTCCTGCTCTTGTCCCAGCAAAAGCATCACACAGACAGAGAGACCCTTTGTTTCCCTCCCTCCAGCTTTGAAAGTATCTTGTCTCTTCATTGGTCATTTTGGTCAGGTGCCAGCGAGGTTATCCTAGCTTCTTAACCCTTTACAGGTGAAAGGGTTTTGCCTCTGGCCAGGAGGGATTTTATAGTTCTGTATACAGAAAGGTGGTTACCCTTCCCTTTATATTCCCTTTATATTCAGACAATAGCGCTGATGCAACTTACTAGAAAAACAATGCACGTTTATGTTTACACAAAAGGGGAAGTAAGTCCCACATGCACCACTGCTGGCTGCTACCTTGGATTTACACTTCAAAAGGAGTCAACTTGTTGCAGCGACCTGAAAGGATCCCCCTTCAACAGATGACACCAGATGTATTTAGAGCTGGATGAAGGGGTTTTTTTTATGAATAGTTTATTTGCAAAAAAATGAATTTTCTGTCAGCCTAAAGCCATTCATGAATTTGATGTAAATTTGTCAGTTTTGGCAAAAAAAAAAGGGGGGGGGGAAGAAAAAATGGGCTTCATTCAAACTTATATGCCATTCACAAAACAGCCAGAAGAGACATGCCCTCTATACCTTCTAGCCCAGCTATTAGAGGACTCGTGTAGGAGATCCACATTCAGTCTCTGTCCTCTGCCTGATGTGGAGCAGGGAGTTGAATGTTGATCTTTCATACTACAGGAAAACACCTGAGCTACTCGGTTATGGGATGTTGTGGTAAACGGCTTTTTCAGATTCTCCTGCTGAAGCCATTCCACTATGTAGAAATAATCACTATAGCAAGGACTTGAACTTGAGTCTCCTTTCTAGTAGACGAGCTCCCTCATCATTAAGCTAGAGGGTAATCTGGACTGTGAGTTTCTCACACTCTCATGATGAAGCTGTTTCACTTTGTATAGACTATGTGGATAGTCATTGGCCCAAAACGGAAGTGTGAGAATGACTCTCTAAATACACATTATTTTTTGAGTGCTCTAACCACTGGACTAAAGTTTCTAAGAGAAGCATCACCATCACCTCCTCCTCTGGCCAGTGAATCTAGCCCTTCATTTTCTTTTGCTTTTTTATTTTTAAAATCCTCTGAAATGAAATGTTTTATTTCAATCTGAGCAAAACGTTTCATTCAACCCAAATTTATTTTATTTTTGTCAAATTTGATTAATTGAAATTTTTCAGAGTTTTTATGTTTCGTTTTAACCATAATTGTTTTTTTTTATTTCTCAGAACTGCCACTGAATCAAAAATCAGTTATTCATCTAGCTCTAGGTGGATTGTATAACCTGCAGTAGTTGTCATGATTGCTACTGACTATTATGGCTATAGGAAATCTGGACCAGTGTATCCCATTAACCACTGAATTAAATTGAACTACATATTTGTATCAGTTAATTTATAGTCATTGCAACAACTATGAAACAGAAATAGCATATTTGCAACTGTACTTATCTGAAGCATTAAACATATGCATACACACACAGAGACACACACATTATTTAATTCTCCACTACCTTGCATCTTGTATAGCCATTTGCACTTTTACAAAGTATGTGTAAATGCTACTAAAAGAGAATGTTAAAACATTTTACACCCACTTTATACAGCACTAAGTGATTGCAGAATCATGTATGATTTATCATATTCCCTGCTACAATTTTTGTATTCCATTACCTGCTGTTTTTTTAGATGCCTTATCATTTGCATATAGAGTTGTGATGGTTCCAGGTATAAAGTTCAAATTTGGTTCATTTTTTCCACCTCTGTGCATGTTATGTATATTACGTAGAGCAGGGATGGGCAAGCTTTTTGGCCTGAGGGCCACATCGGGGTTCCAAAACTGTATGGAGGGCCGGGTAGGGAAAGCTGTGCCTCCCCAAACAGCCTGCTCACTACCCGCATCCATCCCCTCTCACTTCTAGCCCCCTGACTGCCTCCCTCAGAACTCCCAACCCATCCAACCCCCCACTCCTTGTCCCCTGACTGCCCCCTCCCAGGACCCCCTGCCCGTAACTGCTCCCCCGGGACCCCACCCCCATCCAACCCCCTCCCCACACCCCCATCCCCTGACAGGCCCCGCGGGACTCCCACGCCTATCCAACGCCCCTGTTCCCCATCCCCTGGCTCTACCCCCCAGAACCTCCACCCCATCCAACTGCTCCCTGTCCCCTGCCTGTCCCCCGGGACCCCCTGCCCCTTATCCAACCCCCCCGCTCCCTGCCCCCTTACCATGCCGCTCAGAGCACCAGGACTGGCAGCCACGCCATCTGGCTGGAGCCAGCCACACCACCGAAAATCTAGAGCACCGGGGCAGCCCAGCAGCTCTCACAGCCCCACTGCCTGGCAGGAGCTCGCAGACCCACTGCCCCAAGCACTGTTGGCATGGCGAGCTGAGGCTGCAGGGAAGGGGGGACAGCAGGGGAGGGGCCGGGGACTAGCCTCCCCAGCCGGGAGCTCAAGGGCTGGGCAGGAAGGTCCCTCGGGCCACAGTTTGCCCACCTCTGATGTAGAGTATACTATTTTTTCTGCAGATCAATGAAAGGTCTTTGAATACTGATATTAAAATTAACATTTTTTGCTCTGACAGACAGAGATATTTAGAAGTTTCATAAGTTTATATACGGTAAAGACATGTGACCAAAAATTTAATCTACTGCCAAATTTTCCAGGAAAATCAGGTTACAAATTAAGGCACATGTAAATTACAATGAGTTTCTTGATTACAAAGGGAGCACATATAAAATATCTAAATATTATCATGGCAAAACACAAGTGCCTTGGATACAAACCAACACGTAAAGAAGAATGATCAAAAATGGGGAAAAAAATCCCCCAAAAAACCCTGAAGTTGATTCCATTTCACAGGATTCAGGATGACTTGATACTTTTTCCAAATTTTGTGACATATTCTACACTATTTTTATCAAAATATTTTTTTGAAATTTTTCAGTTACCATAAATCCAATTTTCAGTAAGAAAACATGGTTTTAACTATGCACAAAAAATTATGAAATTTTAACAATTTCAGAAAAAACCCTCCACAGAAAATCAGAAAGAAAGTTAACTGACAATTTTTCATTAATAAAAAGGACTTTTTCAACAACAAAACCACCTGTGCTCCAGAAAATTTCAACCAGCTCCAATGTACAGTCAGTTAATTTTTCATTTTTATATTTGTCATTGTTTTAGAGATGAATCTGCCCCCACTTTAATTAGTTAAAATAATAGCTCAACAATTATTCCCTGACAAGTCATTACAGTATGGGCCCAGTCCAGCTTTCTCCAGCAAAAATCTGCTTGGTTAGATATTCAACATGAAGAACCTGCACATGTGTCACAGAAAGGGAATGATGGCTTTTGTAGGTACAAGAGAAATACATGAAAGATGTGAAGGGGGGAATAAAGGACTCTCAATCCTCACTGTTTTATGTAATCAGACTGTCATCAAGGATTTGTAACTATTTTTTGAAATACATGATACATGCTAAAATGCCATATATCGTTTCTACAAGACAACCCAAAGAGAACAGATATGTACAAATGAAGATTTGTCCTACAATAATCATTTTAGCAAAAACAGTTGTAATTAAGCC
This sequence comes from Lepidochelys kempii, assembly GCF_965140285.1. NCBI lineage: Eukaryota > Metazoa > Chordata > Testudines > Cheloniidae > Lepidochelys > Lepidochelys kempii. Next base: position 29,134,841 of record NC_136381.1, on the reverse strand, counting down.
TTTTCGCCTGGGATGAAAGTTACCTAATGGTTCTTATAACCAGCACATACCCAGCTTCAGGATATATTTCTAACTATCAAATTTGCTTGCCACTGCAGCCTGCCTGCATCTCAGAACTGCATGCCATCACTTGGAGTGACCTCTTCAGTGTGTGTGAAATGATTAGCCTCTTCTATTCCTATCGGAAGGCACTTTGTTAACAGAGCAAGTATGAAACTGAAAGCAAAAACCTGAGCCATGGTTTACAAGCTTCTATAGCCATCTGCTGAGACAACTGCTGATCCTCTGATACATGAAACCTACCTTATGAAAATAAAAACAAAGACACTACTCTCCATCATAAAATCTGACTAGATATTTGAAAAGTCAACTAATCCTCTACCTTAACTTTGACATTGGTTAATTATACTGTACTGATATATGCATTTGTATTAATGATTATCCATTATATTGAAACTTACTAGAGAAATAATTAAAGAAAACCAGTTTGGTTCCAGACCACAGACTGCACAATTGTCTTCTTTGGCCTAATTCTTTGTTATTTTGCATGTTCTGCAGTCATCTACACCTATGCAAAGTGGGTATAAAATGCAATCAACACAGAGGACCGGATTCTGGTTTGATAGCATTTTACGTCCTCTTTTGGCAAATGTAAATGCACAAGGTATAAGTCAGTGGAGAATCAGGCCCATTGACTTCTCTGAATGTATATATTTTACCATTATCAATATGTATTATTGTTTTTTGCAGAAGCAACGAGCAGACCCAGTCATGTACTGAGACCTTGTTGTGCTAGGTGCTGTATGAATACAGAATAAATCTCTTCCCCAAAGAGCTTACAATCTAAGTATAAGATAAGACACAACAGGTGATACAACTGGCAGAATACAGGGAACTAATGAGATAATGCTGGTCTCAGCACACCAGCTGTAGTCTCAGCACACCAGCTGCCTAACTGGTTTGTAATCAACACAGCAAAGGAGAGTTTTAAGAAGAGATCATTGCAAAGATATATTTTTAAAAGTTAGCATGAACTTTTGACAGGTTTCAGAGTAGCAGCCGTGTTAGTCTGTATCCACAAAAAGAAAAGGAGTACTTGTGGCACCATAGAGACGAACAAATTTATTTGAGCATGAGCTTTCCTGAGCTTCATCACTGCATCTGACGAAGTGAGCTGTAGCTCATGAAAGCTTATGCTCAAATAAATGTGTTAGTCTCTAAGGTGCCACAAGTACTCCTTTTCTTTTATCATGAACTAAGTACTCATGCAGAGAGACATGCACACTTATCATCAAGATGTAAAAATATTTACACACTTGACTCATTAGTGCTAATGGGTCCTTCATGTGTAATAAAGCACCATGCACTAATATAGATACACATACATATGCTCATTGACTGATAAACTTTAAAATCATTCCCTTCAACACTTTCAAGTATTGACTGGCTGTTTAACTTATCAAGGACACACATTTGCAATCTCTTTACGAGGAAGTCTTATCTTGCAAAATCCCCAAATTAGCATCTAAAATTAAAAGTTTGTGTCACTACATTTTGATTAATTACTATACTTAATCTGGTCAGTCTACCTACAAAACAGTAATTTAACAGAATGCAGATAACCTAATGCAGATAACACATTGCCAGTCCTTCATTCTCCCATCCATGGCAGGGTCTCCATATGAGCCCCATTTCCCCCTCCCCCATGGCAGGATCCCCTATATTCCCCCAGAGCAGGGCCTTTGTGTGACCCTCATTTTCCCTTCCCTCCCTTGCCTGGAACCTCTGTCTGTTCCCCATTCCCATCTTCCCACACCATGCTAGAGGTTCTGTGTGCCCTCCTTTCCTCCTCCCATACCAGGTTCCCCAATTCTTTCCATCCATGCCATGAGCTGTGTATATGCCCCCATTTCTCACATTCCCTCATTCCTTCCTCTCTCCAAACTCCATTATTTTTCTTGCTGTCTGGGTGATAAGTCACACAGGATATCAACATGTTAAATTCTATTGGGAGAATAGGCAGAGATAAGATAGGAGTGTTGTTATTCTGGAAGTCATTAATGGGTGCCATCAACCAGTTGTTTGATCTATAGACTACTGCAGAAGTACTTGAGGCTGTAACTGTGCAAAAGACCTGCAAGGGCTTCATGTATTCCTCATTTCCCCCCATTCAGTTTTCCAATTTTCCTCAAAACCAGTAGAGTTCTGACCATTCATGCCTAACACAGTCTCTGAGATTTTGTAATTGATCAGATGGAGCATTCAAAAGTTATTGCATTACAGACAGACAGAGAAATGCTGCACAGTTAAGTGTCAAATTCAGCCAATTAAAGATTATTCAATGCTTAGTATAGTAATTGGGGCCATATAAGTACCTAATGTAGAAAAAATAGAATGCTATTATATATATCAATGGTGCAGCTTCACAGTGTATCAAAAAGTATGCTGCAGAATTAACCAGGGTTCAGAAATGGGTGACAAAAATGATTAGGTGCATGGAAAAAAACTGATATGAATAGAGATTGGAAAGAAGCTTGAAGACTGAGAGAAACATGTCAAAAAGATCTGATGTTAAACAAGCTGGTAACTTGAGCTGCTGTACCTTCTGTTAACTTAGACATGCACACACTACATTCTCTTTTATAAGTTATAGATAGTCACTTTTCCTCTCACTAAATAAGGAGAGGTTTGTTTCAGCAATAATCCCTCTCCCTGATTGCCATTTTGCCTTTGGTGGGAACAAAAACCTACTTGTGTAGGAGGTTTGTAGTTAACTAATCATAGTCTACATCAAAAAAATCTGTGTTTCATCTTGTATACTTCAGAAGGGTGTCTTTTTCCAACCTCTTCTTCTCCCCAACCTGCCACATATTGACTTTCCCCTTTTCTCTCGACCACAGAAACCAGAGGTCAACTTTCCCCTTTTCTCCCCATCTTTCTCTCCGCCAACCTCCCTACCTCCACTCAAGGGCAGATTTCCTCCATCTTCCAAACTATTTGTTCCTGAGACCAAATATCCCTTCCAGCAGTAGGAAGCTAGATAAGAGGATAGAGATGGGGCATAGCATTCATGGGGAATAGAAAGGAGGTTAGGTGGGTAAGGAAGATCTTCCTGTGGCGCTGCCCCAGACAGAGTTGTCTATTTTTTTGGATAGCTTGAAGCACACCCTGTCAGAGGGAGCATGAGGAAAAGTATACGCATTGAGTATGAGCATGAGCAAAGCCTCAGATCTAAAAGCACAAGCCTCCTCTTCCTAACCCTTATAAAAATTCTCGACAGTGAGAAAGTGTTAAGGGTGCTTTGGTCTTTTTCTCTCTCACAACCTTGCTTTTAATACGTGGTGCCACAAAGAGCCAAAAGACCAGTCAAGCTGTGTCTCATCTATCTGCTCTACAGCAGCAGCCTCTGTAAAGCAACCTATATCTCTTCCATTATTTCCTGCTCCTCCCCTGCCTCCCTAAGATCTGCCAACTCGGTATTCCTCTCCTGCTTTCTCTTCTTTCAGGTTGCTGTGCCCCTCAGCCTTGGAGTCCCTCCCACTTCCCATAAGCCAAACAACTTCTCTCTTGTTACTTTCAAACTCTTTTTTAAAACTTTTTTCCCTGCAAAACTATTCACTGATGACTTTCTACTTTTTCTACACTCCCAGAGATTTTCTACACTTCAAGCTTGAAGCAACATAGGATGCATTATGTCATAGTGTATTATGTCATTATGTCATAGTGTAGTGTATGGTTTCAGAGTAACAGCTGTGTTAGTCTGTATTCGCAAAAAGAAAAGGAGTACTTGTGGTACCTTAGAGTCTAACCAATTTATTTGAGCATGAGCTTTCGTGAACTACAGCTCACTTCTTCGGATGCAGTGTAGTGTATGTGACTGAATGGTATTCAGGGCAGGCACCATATATTCTTATCATTGTAACGGTGTTCAATTAACATTTTAAAGAGTTTGAATTAGAATTGTGAAAGAGAAAACAGGACCTGATTTTCATTTACACTAAGACCCCTTTATAACACTTTGGCAGCCAGGGCTGTCCCTAGCTATTCTGGGGCCCTACACAGCCCCCCCGCGGGGGGGTCAGGCCTCTGCGAGGGGTGGGGGCTGCTTGGGGGGCAGAGGGGAACCACCCCCCAGCACTCACTGGCGGCGCAGATCAGGCTGGGGCCGGGTAACTGCACTTCCCGCCTCCGGCGAGTGCAGCCCCGGCCCTGCTGCAGAGCTATGAGGAGTGGGGGCATGGCTGGGGCGGAGCAGGGGCAGGGGCCCTGGGGAAGAGCCAGAGCTGGTGCCCTACGCAACTGTGTACTTTGCGTATGGGTAAGGACGGCCCTGCTGGCAGCATATAGGGGGCTTAGTGTGAATGAGAATCAGGCCTAAAGCATCTCAAGACATTGGGCTGGTCTCCATTACCAGGGAGATCAACGCTGCTGCAATTGATGCAGCAGGGATCGATTTAGCGGGTCTAGTGAAGACCCGCTAAAACAATGGCAGAGCATTCTCCGGTCGACCCCGGTACTCCAAGTCTCTGAGAAGAGTAAAGGGAGTCGACCAGAGAGCGTCTCCTGTCGACTCAGCACTCTGAAAACACCGGGGTAAATCGACATAAGCTATGTGAACTCCAACTACATTATTCATGTAACTGGAGTAGTGTAACTTAGGTCGACTTACCCTTGTAGTGAAGACAAGCTCATAGACAGATAAAAGTAAAGAGAAGCAATTAAAATCCTGAGATTCAGCATGATGGCTATGTAAAAATACTGTAACAGAGTCAAGAACTAGTGAGGACTATACTATTATCTGTTTAGATAGTACACTGAAAATGTTACCAACAAAAGTTGGCTGTGAGCAGAGATGGTTAGAAAACAAAAATTCTGTGAAAGACAGTGCTTTCTTAGAAACCTTTGACATATTTCCATCTCAATGGCTGACACTATATATTTCTTCTTAGTGCAGCTCTTAAAAACACTTGACTGAGCCACCACTCCTGATTAGCACTAGGAATAAGTGAAAATTCTAAAATGGACACTTTGCAGATCATTTGTATTCCCTGGATTGCACTTAAGCACTGTGCCCTGACTATCCCTTTCTCCCCTTCTTACCAACTTTCCCTTCTCAGTCATCAAAGCTCTGTTCAGTGTCAGCATTGAGTGCTTTGCTCAGATTGAGGAGTACTGGACTCATTTCTCTGCACTTCTCTGAAGAAGCCACAGCTGCTGAGGAAATATCGAGGGCTCAGCACTACTTACTGCTTTTGGATCTCCAGCATGCAGAGTTGAACAGTGTGAAAACAATAAAGAGTAGGCACAGGAATTGATGCTTAAGGCCTGTGTACACTACAGCGACACATCTATGGCACTCCAGCTGTGCTGCTGTAGCACCATAGTATCGACGCCTTCTACACTGTCAGAAGGGATTTTTCTGTCAATGTAGTTAATCCAACTCTCCAAGAGATCAGAGCTAGGCTGACGGAAAAATTCTTCCATTTACCTATCCGCATCGGCAATGGGGGTTAGGTTGATCTCTGTATAGTGCTCGGGGCGTGAAATTTTTCACCAGCCTGAGCAACATTGGTAGATTGATCAAATTTTGAAGTGTAGACCAGGCCTAAGAGATTAACTATAGAAGGGTAGGTGAAAGAAGTAACCCTATTTTCACACAGTTTCCCTTCACTGGAACAAAAAAGTAAATATACCCAAGATATACTGTAAGTTTCATGAATCTTAAGAATCATCCAAGTGTATACCTTCTGCAGCAGTTCTTATTTCAGAGAAACCATAAATGTCAAGTGATGATCTTGCTTACACATATAGTAATTTCCATTTATATATAAAAATCTTCTTGGGTTTCTTGCTCCAAACAAATGACATTGGGAAATTCAGGGTATTTTTTTCTTTTACCATTGGCATAGTGAATTTTTAACAGTGAGTGTAATTAAGCATTTGAACAATTCACAAAGGATTATGGTGGAGTCTCCATCACTGATCATTTTTTAATCAAGATTGGGTGTTTTTCTAAAAAAGCTTTGCCGTAGGGATTGTTTTAGAGAAGTTCCATGGCCTGTGATATAGAGGAGAGTCAAACTAGATGATCACCGTGGACCATTCTGGCTTTAGAATCTGTGCATTCCACAAAGTCAAATTGAGAATATTGCTTTGCTTATTTTCAGTTATTGCCAAGGACCTGATCTATAGCCCACTAAAGCTGAGATGAGTTCGTCCACCATCTTCAATTAACTTTGGATAGATCCTAACTAGAAAGGCGTTCTTTGCTAACACCATAACATATAATGAATTTTCATACTGCATTATGTCTATTTTAATACTTGGTAATGCAAAAATACTGTGAATACTCCAGATACTCTAATCTTTGTGAGACACTGTGTTTTAAAGGATTGCCATAGGCTTTATTTTATTTACTTCTTTGTTCTCTGTTTTTCCCTAATGAAATGGCTGAGCAAACTGCGACCAAATACTTAAAGGCCTATTAGCAAATGTGATTGTTCTACTAATCTCTTTCTTTAATAAATCACTTTAGAGCTTTTACCTCCTAGGGAACTGTTTTTTTTTTTTTTTAAATACTGAATTTTCTTTCCAAAAGTGACATTTTTATGTCAATTTCATTTGTATGCACAGACCTGAACTAAATGACCAAATCGTCTTTCAAAGATTATTTAAACTTGTTTTTTTTTTTTTAACTATTTCTTAGGCCTATATAAATTAACATTGGCATGTTGGTTGGTTTGCAACAATCTTCCTTTATACAAAAAGCCTGCATTATTTCAGGTTAGTAGAAAAGTAATGAAGGGTTTCAAGAAGAACTTTAACCCTGATGTGACTTTATTTCAACAGGTGTTATTTTCACTTTACAGCATTTCATCATAATTCACTCTTGTTACAGTCTTTGGAACTATCTGTAGATCGATTAAATTCTTCTCTGTATTGTGGTTTAGGCACATGCATTTCACTAGATCTTTTTAAAAAGAAAATACAAGTATTGGATATGGATAAGAATGAGCATAACCTTGACCTGAAATCTCTTCCCAGAATTTCACGGGAATCCAATGCCAAGCCCAAATGCCCATGATTTAAAATAGTGCCTATTTTCTTAATCTGGCCTGGATTTTTTTTTTAAATTTATGTAAAACTGCTTGGTTTTTGAAAGCACAGTGGCGCTGGTTGTGTCACTTATAGTTAAGTTTTCCTGACACTTCCCACTTTCAGACCCTGTTTTCAGTTGCTTATAACTAAGGCCCCGTATAAATCGTTTTTTGTTTATAATTCATGGCAGTATCACAAGTGTTTGAATTTAATAGAATATACATACCCTCCAAGTCCTCTCCCCTGAACTGCTGTTATTTTTCCAACAGCAGGGAGGGAGGTGGAAGTAGGCATTCCAGTTTCCACTGAGCTCCTTCTTAAGGCTGTGACTTCTAGGGAGGGGAGGGGGAGCTGTTAGTCGTCCAGTCCCATCCCATAAGGAGGCAGGTAGAGGTGGGCCAGTCCTACCCTGTGGAGCTGGGGGAGGAGAGTGGGCAGACAGTGGGTATGTGTCTCTCACCATATGGTGCTAGCCATCTGGCCCAGCCAGGGCTGGGACAAAGTTTGGTGCTGCTTGCTCCGTGCTCAGCTCCAGCCCAGGCCAGCATGGCTGGTTCCTATCTAGCTAGTTGGTTGGGCTGACAATGCATTCAGTTAGGAGCCCCAACCTGGCCTACCCCACAACAGCCCCCAGCAGGCCTAGGGGAGACATTATAGTGGTGGTTGGCAAACTGCTGATATCAGAATCCCCCACTTGGAGCACAAGCAGGGGGATCTGGGTGTGTGAGGGGGGCCTGTCTCCTGGCAGGGAGATGAATCTCCCCATCCCAATCCCTCTGCCGGGACAGGGCCCCCTTTACTCCTCCCATCCCTTGCTGGGGCAGGGCCCCCTCACACATTTCATCATGCTTCAAGCAATGTATCCTGTTCTAAGGTCTTTGCCAGCTGGTGCTGCAGTGTTTCCCCTGGGTCTGCTGCTGGGGTCCACTGTGGTGCAGGCCAAACAAGGGTCCTAATCATCGTGAATCATCAGCCTCATACCCCTCTCCCTATTGGCCAGATGGGAAGCTATCCCTCTCCCCCAAAGCAGCTGAATTAGCTCAATACCGTGATTTTTCCAACAGCGGGGAAGTAAAAATGGGCATCCTGTATTGGGCTAATTTCACAATTTCTACGCAGTCCAAGAAATTGCAATTTACCCAGAGCCTTACTTATAACTTTACCAAAATTTTAACTGTTAGGGCTGACCTTGCATGCCAGGTGTTTGCTTCAGGCTGAATTTTTGAAAGCTTCAGCTAAAATGGTTCTGTCTTTTCTGAGAATGATATTAGGGAAAAATACTCTTTTGCCCATGGTAAAAATTTTTACACATAAAAAACTTCAAATCCAGACTCCAGCGAGAAACTGTTGAATTGGAATTCATTTGCAAATTGGATACAATTAACTTAGGCTTGAATAGAGACTGGGAGTAGCTATGTCATTATGCAAGGTAACCTATTTCCCCTTGTTTTTTCCTACCCCCCTCCCCCCCCGCCTGACGTTCTTGTTAAACCCTGGATTTGTGCTGGAAATGGCCCACCTTAATTATCATACACATTGTAAGGAGAGTGGTCACTTTAGATAAGCTATTACCAGCAGGAGAGTGGGTTTGTGTGGGGGGGAGAAAACCTGGATTTGTGCTGGAAATGGCCCAACTTGATTATCATACACATTGTAAGGAGAGTGATCACTTTAGATAAGCTATTACCAGCAGGAGAGTGGGGTGGGAGGAGGTATTTTTTCATGCTTTGTGTGTATATAAAAAGATCTTCTACACTTTCCACAGTATGCATCCGATGAAGTGAGCTGTAGCTCACGATAGCTCATGCTCAAATAAATTGGTTAGTCTCTAAGGTGCCACAAGTACTCCTTTTCATATTTCACTGAGAAGCTCTAGTGTCTCCATTCTTTGCTTTGAAGACAGAATTTGAAATCTAGCAGGGAGAAGCGGGAGGTCACTGTGATGTCATCCATGTACCTTTTACCATCTCCATGAATATTCATCCAATTTGGCCATGTTATAGGCTTCTGAAAATTACAGTTGGCACATGATCTGTAGAGAGTGGCTAGATCAGTGGTGGGCAACCTGTGGCTTGCAGGTCACACACAGCCCGTCAGGGTAATTCGTTGGCGGGCTGCGAGACAGTTTGTTTACATTGACCGTCCACTGGCATTTGCCCCTCAAAGCCTAAACAATTCCAAATAACCCAGTACAATACAGGAAAAGAGACAACCCATGGAGTGCCATGAAATGTTACATTAAGAAGGCCTGCTGTTATGGCTGATCTTACTCTTGACTGGATTCTGTTATCCCCTCTCTAACAGAGGGAGAAAACAGAGGCTGTCCAACAGTCTGGAGTGCCTTGGAAACTGTCATTACCCTTTGGACAAGGCCAAGGAGAGTAGAAATCTCGAAATAAGTCATTCTCTCCCATTCAACCAATATATAATGATACTCTTTAGGACTAAAGATGGTCAGAAAGTGGTAAAAAAAAAGTTCATATTTTTCAAAAAGTGTTGTTTCTATATTTCTGTTGAAAATTTCCAGCTTGCTTTACATAACACTTATAGGTAGAATATACACTGGCAAAATTTGATGATAGACAAGGCTCCAGCATTTTTTACCACTGTGCAATCTAATCCTTAGAGGGAACAGGTAAAAACAAAACATTTGCATTACATTATGTAACAAAACATTAATAGGAGAATGTAGATGGAATGTGCAGTCTTTAGGCAGACTGCAGTAAACATCAAAAGAAAATGAGAAGCATAAAGAGGATAATTTGAAAATAATGTGATGTTTGTATGCAAATGATATGCTAATAATCACACTGTTTTTACAGTATATTCTACTAATTTCCCACAAGGTAATTTAGAAAGCAGTAACAGTGAACAGGCATAGTGGGAAACCTTGAGTGTTCACAAAAGGGACAATCAATCTTTTTAGGCTCAAAATTTAACTTCCTGTGAAATTGTTATATTTTGGTAGGAAATGGCTTCTGAACAACTACTTAGCATAAAGCATTTTCCACTCTGCATAGATGGCTTCTGTTTTGCAGAGCTACAGTCAACATTACCATAGGTCCTCATGTTGTCTGGGTATACCGCAAGAAGGACAGGAGACTTGTTATGGGTTTTAATCAGGCTGCAACTTTATTATATAGCTGTCTGGGACTACCCGACAGATAAAGTATACAGTGCAGGCAAATCCATGCTTATTCAAATCAATTCTCCGGGGCTTCCACCAGCCCCTCTTTGTTTGCATCCAAGACCCCCAGCCAACCCATGGCTTGGACCTTACCATCCACCAGCCTCGTAAGAGGGTTAAGGAGGGCTATGAGAATGGGGGGGGGGAGGAAAGGGAGTTGTTTCTCCTCCGTACCAATCATAGGAGTCCCCAAACCACCTCCCACATTCTGTTTCTTTATCCAGTATCTCCTTTTAAGTCCTTTACCAGGCCATTTATCTGGTCACTGGCTGCCTTCCCTAACAACTACTTAGCATAGAGCATTTTCCACTCTGCATAGAGGGCTTGTGTTTTGTAGAGCTACAGTCAACATTACCCATAGGTCCTCATGTTCTAAGCAGGTGAGAGGCTGTGTTTTCAGTCTCCTCTCCATGGCTGTTAAACCCTCCCAACACAGAGGAGAAATACAAAGGAATGTCATCAATTGATACTAGTAACAATAATATTTTACATTTATATAACAACTTTTTAACACAAAGGATGCCAAAGTTCAAGAATCACTTCAGCCGTCACTATAAAGCACCCACCTTGTGAGTAACCTGAAAGGATGGTGTCCTGAAGAACACAATTTAAAAAAAAAAGAAAAAAAAGGCAATTTATTCACTGTTTACAAATGCTCAAAAAAAGCACCCGAATAAAGATGCCCTATAGAAAAAGACATCACAAGGGATTATAATGGAAACTGCTATGCAACTTCTTCTGAAATGGTTTCTGTTAGCAACTGCATTGGAAAAAAAAATTGTGGAAAAAATGGTATGTCAATGTATGACAGTTTTTAATTTTTTGGAAATTTTACATTTAATATTTTTTCAAAAAAAATTGAACTTTTGGAAATATGACATCTCCCCTTTTTTACCTCTAAATCTTCCTACTTTGCTACTGAGTGCAATTTAAATTAAAGATATCCAGGGTATATTTGGGCTTGTTTTTTTTTTATTTTCCCCTACTATTTCATTTTTCCTTTTGCTACTCTAAAACTTTTCCAAAGTTGAAGAAATTTTGTAAAGTTCAAGTGAAAAAAGAAAAATGAAAAAAGTGAAAAACCCCATTGTACCATTCCTTCAGTGGCAAAAGGGGAGGAAAGAACAAAACTCTGAACATTTGAAATTTCAAAAAAATAATTTTGAAGAGAAAACTGGAAAGTTTTCAAAAAATAAAAGCTTTTAGTGAAGGAAAAAGCCTTTTTTTTAATTCAAAAATGTTTCACATGACAAATTTTATTCAGCTCTAGCTAGCATACACAGGGAATCACCAGTGGAACTTAGATATATGCCCATAAAGCATATGATGAATACCTTCTGCACATTGCCTGTAGATGAGTGTGTAGTCTCCAAGCAAACCTCTTGTGGCAAAGCATGCCACTACAGTCCCCTGCCTCAGTTTTCCCTCAGGTTGCTGGAAATAATTCAGTCACAACCATGGTCTTTGAAATAATATTTCTCTTCCCCTGGGGTTTCACTTATTAAATAGCATTCATCTCCCAAAAGGTTCCGGCTCATCTCTCAGGTTTAGGATCTCATCTCTCCTTCTTAGGACTGATTCCAGTCCTGGCCTGTAGACTGTCCTCAGATTCAGGAGTTTCAAGGCCTCCCTCTTGGGGGAGTGTCCCAAGAGTTCTCCCTTTCAGTAGCTTCCTCCTTTGACTGGACATGGAGCCTCCTTTTTAGACATTCACCCGGACAATCAATTACTCTCCATTCTCCCCAGCTGGGTTTAATAACCGCCAATATCTGTCTGTACTGGCTGGGAGAGGGGGGAGCCTTGTAGAGGCCACCCACTCTACAGGCATCCTGGACCAAGCCTTAAAGGAATGTGGTCTGGATTTCCCTATACCTCCCCTATTCCAGACAAAACTGTTCCTCGGGATCCTCCTCCTCTCTCCCAATGACTGCTTCAGTTATTTTAACTGGACACAAGAAACGAGGTAACAGGCCTCTCAAACTACCTTCTTTGGCCTTAAAAAGCCAGTATCCGATTATATTGCTACATAGCAGTTTTATTGGAAAGCTCTGATTCTCTTTTTAAACTGTCTTTTAACTGGAGACAGGCTGAATAAGAATCTCAAATCTCTTGAACTTTGATGGGGATTTGAAATGCAAACCTGAACCTAAATCTACATTTTGTGATTAAAGACTGTCTGAATGGAATAGAAATCCCAAATTCAAACACTCCCAGAATTTCAGAGGTCTCTTTTTAAATCAGAACCTGAATGCAGGTATGAATTTTGAAGCCTGGACCCATCTCTACCAAATAATTCACTCTTCATAAGTCAATAAACGTTCCTGACTTTTTTAATGCAGAGAACGTCCAAATATATTATAGATTTATTACAGAGAAAATAAACTGTTTGTGGTATGTCCAGCTCAGTGGAACTGAGGCCTTCAGTCACTACTGCAATACAAATAATAAATAATAATAAATGAGAAGAGGTGATAGGTTCTCTTCCCCAGAGAGTTGCAATCTAATTTTTGCATGTGGTGCAATATCTGAGAGTTAGAGAGTACAGTAAGGAATTGGAATGGTGTCAGAAAAGCCAAAAAATACTGTGTTCATATAATTAAAGCTACAGTTTTGTCACAGAGGTCGCGGATTCCATGACTTCCAAAGACCTCTGTGACTTCAGCCCTGGTGGCTGGGAGCTGCAGGATCCCACTGCCTCCCACAGCTGCAGGGAGCTGTAAGGTATCCCCGCCACTGAGGCAGTGGGCCCCCAAACTCTCAGCTGCAATGGGCAGTGAGGGATCCCCTCAGCTCCCCACCAGCTGTGCTGGCAGGGGGATCCCTGCAGCTCCCTGCCACCGCTGCAGGTCAGGGGGACCCCAGCAGCTCTCCAATACGGCAATGCAGGGAGGTCCCTGCAGCTCCCCAGTCATCATCATGGGGCAGGGGGACCCCTGCAGCTCCCTGCCATGGGACAGGGGGACCCTGACTGCTCCCCACCATGGTGGCAGCAGGGGGACTCCAGCCACTCCCCAATGCTGCCTTGGGGCAGTGGGACCCCG